>NC_138093.1:25518831-26820617 GCF_964212035.1 Myotis nattereri | reverse complement strand
CTAATCCAAAAACATATTTCCAACCTTGTCAAAATGATTTTAAATATACTTTTTTAGTGTGTCTACTATCTTAATGGCAAAAAATATAGACATTTCAGTCCCACCCAGTTTATAAAGTTTTATCTCACAGTCAGAATTTTGTTGACAACTCTGCACATCTTTCCCAAGCTTCTTGGATGGTTACTTGAAAAATCAAGGTGGTAGACCATTTGGTCTTGTGTAAAGTATATATACTTTCTTAAAGATGCATTTTAATGAATCATTCTTTTAAATTCAGTTAGAATTGAAAGTGTACATGTTTTGAAAGAGTATCATAGTTGGAATTAAATTCAATCTCTAGTGCTATTTTGCACATTTTCCAATTTTAAAAAATGAATATTGATTTGCTTTGCATATGGGAACAAATTAAACAAAATTTTTTCTCTTGAAAATTTCAGCCAGATCAGATTTGATTGACAGCCCACCAACATATAATGCACACTACGGCTATAAAAGCTGGGAAGCCTTTTCGAATCTCTCCTATTATACCAGAGCTCTTCCTCCTGTGGCTGATGACTGCCCAACTCCCATGGGTGTGAAAGGTGAGTGAGAGGAGGCAGTGAGAGATGCATTGAAATGGGAGGAAGAGGGGGGGGAGGAGTGGATTGCTACTTAGAACATTTGATCCTACATTATCATTTATTTGCTAATAAAAGTCTAATTCTTCCTTTCTTAATGGAGATCTATGGAGATTTTTTTGAAACTGTGAGTCCATGTAGACTATTTTATGAAAGGGAATATCTTAATGCTTTTGAATTCTTTCATTAAAACTGGACTCATACTAGTTAAACAGCAGATAAAATTATTAAATAAGAAGTTGCTTCCCGGTGTCTTCAAACTGTCTTTATATTATGATCATGGTCACAACTGTATTTCTCCTGTGAGGGAGGAAGGCCCTGGTAAATTGACAGTATGCTATCTGCTTCCTTGAATATATGGATGAATTCTTGGCTTTCTCGTTTTTCAGGGAAGAAAGAGCTTCCTGATTCAGACATGATCCTGGATAAATTTATGATAAGAAGAGAGTTCATTCCTGATCCCCAGGGCACAAATTTGATGTTTGCATTCTTTGCCCAGCACTTCACCCATCAGTTTTTCAAGACAGATCATAAGCGAGGACCAGCTTTCACTAAAGGACTGGGTCATGGGGTAAGATAGAACTAAATCAGAAATATAGCTAATCATAGTGAGGTGCTAACATTGAAGACCATGTATTTATTTGCCACACTAAATAATTCACCCTCTTTTTGAAAAGTGTCCTGTCTATAAAATTTTTAGTGGAGTTTCATTTTAACTCACTGGTTAAGTAAACACACAAACACACACACAGATATTTATAATTTGGCTCACATTTTTAGTTCAAAATATTAGCACTGCCAAAGTTATGTATTTGAAAACATGTTTCTACATGTTTGTACCCTGATTATGCTGCTTTAAATATGATAAGGTGAAATTTTTGCAGCATTATATTTTGGGTTTCAATTCATTTATTAAGAATTTTATATCAATAATACATTTGCTGATGCCTTATAAAGGAAATATCCATATCATTATACCAAAGCATATGATATATTAATAAGCTGCATAGGAGATACTAATGCCTTTAAACACAAGAGACATATATAGGTTTGTCGCTTCAGTAGATAAACATATTAACTTAGTATTTTGTGGCTATGGAAAAGGTGTTTTATTGAATATCTTTCATTGAAGCAAGCTAAATCATCAAATTGTTTAATAATAAATGATATCATGGATGCTTTATAGAAGAACAACTTCAATAACAGCAAACTGAATTTTTTTAATAATTTTCCAGGTGGATTTAAATCATGTTTATGGTGAAACTTTGGATAGACAGCATAAACTGCGCCTTTTCAAGGATGGAAAACTGAAATATCAGGTTTGTCCCATTTGAACATTAAGAATTAGCTATGATTTACCCCCTTTGCCTATATTTTTAAATCTCTGGTTGAAATGTATTTCTTAACTTTTAAGGTAATGTTTATTTATTACCATTGTTTTTTAGGTAATTGATGGAGAGGTATATCCTCCCACAGTCAAAGATACCCAGGCTGAGATGATCTACCCGCCTCATGTCCCTGAACACCTGCGGTTTGCCGTGGGCCAGGAGGTGTTTGGTCTGGTGCCTGGTCTGATGATGTATGCCACCATTTGGCTGCGCGAACATAACAGAGTGTGTGATGTGCTTAAGCAGGAGCATCCAGAATGGGATGATGAGCGGTTGTTCCAGACAAGCAGGCTAATACTGATAGGTAAGGAAGAGAGGAAAAGAATTTCATACAACCATCTTCCCCGGAGAAAACGAGTCCTTTACCTTTGCTATGTTTTAAGTCATTCTGGGGGGATGTGGTGAATATAAAATTACATGCTCCATATTAACTTAATCCATGAGCATGATTATAATATAGTACTGTCTTTTGTATTCATGGTAAAAATGAAAAAGTAGAAGTGAGGGAATAGCACATGAACAAAATTGCATTTTGGTTGCTTGAAAGTTAATGATCAGAAAGAATTAATGTTCTAAATGTTTTATTTTGTGCAAATAGGAGAAACTATTAAGATTGTGATTGAAGACTATGTACAACACTTGAGTGGCTATCACTTCAAACTGAAGTTTGACCCAGAGCTGCTCTTCAACCAACAATTCCAGTACCAAAACCGCATCGCTGCTGAGTTTAACACTCTCTACCACTGGCATCCCCTTCTGCCTGACTCCTTTCACATTGATGACCAGGAGTACAGCTATCAACAGTTTCTCTACAACAATTCTTTATTAATGGAGCATGGGCTTACCCAGTTTGTTGAATCATTCAGCAAGCAAAATGCTGGCAGGGTAAGCATTACTATTGAAAAACAAAATAAAACAGAAGACTAGTCTGTTTACTTACTAAAGAAAAGTAATTAGTTTGCTAATTAAATTCTCTTCTAGAAATAAGAAGCCTAACATTTTTTGAAAAGTCAAAGCTTTGAGTCTACAGTTATCAAATGGCAACATGTAATCACACCTTAGCTATAGGTATTTTTAAAAACCTTCTATAATCTTGGAGATTATAGAAATGAACATTTCAGACGAGATCGGGCGCATTCAGGGTGGTATGGCCGTAGACAGAAATGAACATTTCAAACTTGAATAGTTTAGGTCTCAGTTGGGAGCATAGGTCTTAGTTACTTTGTACCAAGGAAGGCTTTTAAGATAGAAATTGTAAATATGCCTGAAAACGTTGTTTTATAATGTAATTCCTTTTCCCCAGGTGGCTGGCGGTCGAAATCTTCCCGTTGCAGTACGAAAAGTAGCCAAGGCCTCAATTGAGCAGAGCAGACACATGAGATACCAGTCTCTGAACGAGTACCGCAAACGCTTTCGGATGAAGCCCTATGAATCCTTTGAAGAACTTACAGGTGAGTGTTTCTAAGCTGACAAGATTCAAAGGGCCTAGTGCAAACAACACAGAAGTTGGAGGCAGATTGAGTAAAGGGGTAAAACTATTTTGTTGCATTTTGTAAAAATTTACATCGGTTGTGTCTCTTGTCTTTGTCACCTTCACAGGAGAGAAGGAAATGGCTGCGGAGTTAGAAGCGCTCTATGGTGACATTGATGCCATGGAGCTGTACCCTGCCCTTCTGGTAGAAGAGCCTCGCCCAGATAGCATCTTTGGTGAGACCATGGTAGAACTTGGAGCCCCCTTTTCCTTGAAAGGACTGATGGGCAATCCTATCTGTTCTCCTCACTACTGGAAGCCTAGCACTTTTGGCGGTGAAGTGGGTTTTAAAATCATCAACACTGCCTCCATTCAATCTCTCATCTGCAATAACGTGAAAGGCTGCCCCTCTACTTCGTTCAGTGTTGGGGACCCACAGCCCACCAAGACAGTCACCATCAATGCGACCCCCTCCCACTCTGGACTGGAGGATATCAATCCTACCGTACTACTAAAAGGACGTTCCGCTGAACTGTAGAAGCCTATTGATCATATTTATTTATTTATATGAATGATTTCTTTTAATTATTTAATATTTATATTAAACTCCTTATGTGACTTAACTTCTGTTAAGGAAAAAGGGGGTTATCCTTGTGAAGATTTTTGTGTCAATGATTTAAAGATGTCTTTTCTCCGAGTTAAAGGGAAAAACATGTCATTTGACATCTTTTTACTTGAATTTCAGTTTAGACTTACAGTAAGAGCCACAGCAAAGACGTTTGAATATTTAAATGCTGTTACAAGATGGCAAAATGCTGCACATTGCTTTTTCCATTCCGATTCTTACAGTGTATCTTCCACGATACATTGGAAGCAACTACCTGCACACTGGTCCTTTGATTTTCTTCTAGCCATTTTGCTAAGAGGAGCTCTTCTGACCAGTTTACTTCTTCTATTTTGTTTCTCTGGTTTCAAGATATGAGTTCATCTTTCTTTGGACTCTACCTATATTTTCTTATCTGAACTTCTGCAACTTTTCAGGAAAACCTCAGCTCAGGACTACTATTTAGCTCCTCTCAAGAAGAATAAAAGAAAACAAAAGCTCTCAAAAAAAAAAAAAAAAAAAAGGCCTTGATAAAAAGGTGTGCTCACATGTTCAGTGAAAGACAGAGAACTTTATATTTAATTTTAATTATGTGTAACTGAAGAAGCTACAAAGAGACTTAGAAAGAACTGTAAGGGGTTCTTGACAAGAAGAGCTTTATATTCCTACTCTAAGGAATGTCCTTTTCCTTTAAAAACAAAAGCACACTATTCCTGAATAGTTCCCAGGAAGATAATGCTTCTTCTTATCCACATCTCATTGTCAGCTGACATTTTCTGGTACTGTACATTACTTAATTTATTGAGGATTATTATTTATGTTTTGTTAGGACATTATTGTTATAAACTGGGTCGAAGCCTTGCTATCTCTTCTTTGGGATTACCTCTTTGAATTTTGAAAACTACAAGAGAAATTATTGGATTAAGATGTGAATTAATTTTCAGGAACCCAACTGTGGTACAATGAGTTATAAGGTTGGAATTTATGTCATTAAGATTCACCTATACACCAGCCCACAGAACATTGTGTCTGTGTCTTATCAGCCTGGAAGTGCCATAAAACTAACCTTTTATATGTTTTTTAAGGACCGGTGGATGCTACATTAATTCATTCCATTATAACTTATTGAAGAGACATTAGTCAAAGTACTGTAGATTTTAATATTTTTAATCAAGCACTGATTATGGATAACATTAGTATTTATGTAATTAATTAAGAGCATGTCTCGTGGGTAGAGGGAAATGATGAAATCTCATTAAAGAGAAATAACTCAGGGAATTTTCTTTAAGATTTTATGTTTAAAAGGTTAGAAAAAGAAATAGTCAATGTTAGAAGGGCTTGCATAAAAACTGTTAACTTCCCTAATTTTAAAACTAAGTTGTTATTAACATCAACTTACTGTCTGAACCCAGGAATTCAGAATGTGTATGTGAATGTTTTGGTGCCTCAGACTGTATTTAAATGTATGTAAAGTACAAGTGTTGAGATAAGTTTGTTTATTTTTATACTAAAGAATTGAAAAATCTCCTCTAAAATAAATTTGGACTGTTTCTATATATCTTTGTCATATGGCGTGTGATTTCTCTAAAGGGTTATATTAAAGTAAACCATTGTTTTGTATTTGCCACCTATTCCAAACTAGACTGGCCTTTAATGAAGTGGTTCTGCTCTCAGTCATACAGAGGCTTCATAGGATCACTATTTATAATCTTATTCACTGCCACATCATATGGAAAACATGTGCTTCATGCTACAGAATATAGCAAAAAACTTGTTTTCAATGCCTAATCTAGAAGGAAAAAAAACCCATAAAAGCAAAGAATAAGAAAAGAATTACTAAGAAGGTACAAAATTAAAAAGGAAGTTTAAAGAGGGAGATTTTATAGTTAGTTGGGCAAATCATTGATACCTGGCTCTTTGGCTTTTGTTGTACTCTCCCTACTCTTGACATCTTGATAATTTCAATAGCCAAATGGACCACATAGGACCATTCTGCCTGGCCTCTTTCTTCCTTAGCCTTCTCCATGCCTCTGATGCGTATTTCCCAAGGTCATACATACTTTGATCTCATCATCATTAATTACTATCCAAATCTTGATTTCAAGTATCCTCCTTTTTTACCAACACCTACAGCTCACCTATTTGAGTACTCCCACTCTAACTTCTAACTCTAGTTTCACTTGGCCTACTGACCCATCACCCTCATCACTTCAGTATTTTTCACCCCATTAACTCCACATTTCCTAATTTATGCACCTAGTTCAGATTCCTTTGCCAATCATTATGACTCCCTCCTTCCATTGTACTTAACTGGCACAGCTTAACTAATTTTGTCCATCCTCCTAATCTGTTTGACTTCTCAGTAGCATTTAACACAATTGTCTTATGATTTGATCCTCTCCTGGTCTTTCTCTACTTTCACAGAGTGCTACTACTCAGATAGTTTTAAAACTCTTCATCCGATTATATCTATAAATTCAAGTATTTTGTTCTCCCTCTCCTTTAACTGTACTCTTCCAGGTGAATCCTATCCAAGCTCATAAACTGAAACACTAATTAATCACTCCCAAATTTATGTCTCTAGAACCAACCTCTAATTGTCCATTGATAACTTTTCTACTCAAATACATAAATCATGACTTATTTTACATCTCTTCCCTCTCAGCACCATATACCCAAAGTAATAATATTCCAAAGTTAAGGATATCACCATCCCCTGGTTATCAAGAACCCCTCTTCTCTTCATGCCCATAGCCAATTTAGCAGCAATCTTATGGCCTATATCCTACAGATAAACCCTAAATCTGTCACTTTTCTCCAACTCCACTACTGCTGACCTAGTCAATGCATTATTTTCTTAATTAGTTTTCCCTCTTCTATTTCTGCTGTGCTCCAAACCATTCTACTTATGAGAGTGGTCATTTTCAAACATAAATCATATGCCCCTCCCTTGTTTGAAATCTTCTGGTGGCTTCCTGTTACGCAGTGGATAAATCTAAACACTTTATCCTATCTTATGAGGGTCTCACTGATCTGTCCCCTGCTTATCTATCTGATCTCATCCACTACAATTTTCCACCTTTGTGCACTGTACTCCAGCCATGTTTCTTCAGGTTTGCTCAAATAAATAAGAATAGGCTTTATGAAGGAAGTAAAATATGTGTTGATTCTTGAGTAAAGAGTAAAACCTTAAAAAAAAACACACAAAAACACCAGAACTATCCGCTCTGAAAATTAGTTGGTAGTTTCTTCTAAAACTAAAAGTTTACTTACCATATATATCAGTTTTCTAGTGATGCTATAACAAATTATTGCAAGCATACTGACTTTAAAAAACAATTTATATCTACATTTCTGGATGTCAGACGTAAGAAATAGATCTTATGAGTGAAACTCAAGGTATCAGTAGGACTGTGTTTCTTCTGAGCACTCTCAGGGAGACTCTGACTCAATGTTCCAGCTTCCCAAGGCCACCGGCATCCTTTGCCTCACATCCCTTTCTCTGTCATCAAAGCCAGTAGGGTAGTATCTTCTAATATCTCTGACTCTGACCCTCTTGCCTCCCTCCCAAAATGGCCCTTTTTGATTACTTTGGGTCCACGATGATAATCCAGGAAAATGTCCCTTCCTCATGATCCTTAATTCTTTCACATATACAAAGTCCTTTTTGCCATGTAAAGCAACATGTTCACAGGTTCTAGAGATTAGGACATGGACATCTTTGGAAAACCATTATTTTGCCAATCACATCATACAACCCAGTAATTGTACTCTTGGCCATTTATACCAGATAAATAAAAACCTATACCCATGCAAAAATCTGCACATGAATGATCATAGAGACTTTATTCATAATAAATTTAAAAAACTGGAATAGTCCCATTGTCTGTGTCCATGGGCGGTAAGGACCTGGGGCGGGGGTCAGGGGCGGGCTGGAGGGGGTTAATGGGGAAAAAATGAGACAAATGTAATACTTTCAACAATAAAGAATTATTTAAAAGAAAAAAGACTGGAGAGAGCATTCCCTTGCCCTTTCTTGTACCTGGCTGATCTTAACAGGTGATGTAGAAGCATCATAGCGTGACTTTCTCTGGCTATTACTCAACATCTGTTCCTGATGACAACATTCGCAAAACCAGGGTGGGGTATATTTTACCTGCTCTTGAAGGAGTGTTCTCTACTTACATTGTATTCTGAACGCAGCAAGGAAAAAAGACCAATGGGTTAACATTCTTTCTCCTTAAGACAAAAATAGTTGGAGATGATGCAAAAAGACAAGAATGTTTCTTTCATCCACACCCTGAAAACGGCCATTTAAAATGTAAATTTTCTGTAACATTGTCATGCTATATTTTACTCAGACTTGATTTATCATGATTTATCACTATTAAGAAATGTTCTAAATGTGTGTTATCTGAAATGCTGTTTAAGATGAAAGGTGCCATTCTTTTAGAGTGTATACATATTAAAAAATAAAAATATATAAGCAAAAATTATATATATACTAGTGGCCTGGTGCACGGATTTGTGAACATTGAAAGGAAAATAATTAGAAGAAATATTTTAATATTGCTATTTGCCCTTTCTCTGTAATGGAAGTGTCAGCGCTGCCCCCTCAGCTCCACCATCCTGCCTATGGGGTGATCAATTGGGGCTGGGCCCCCCACCTGACTCCCTCAGCACCTTGGAGTTGGGCGGCAGCCCTGCCCTCCGCTGCTGCTGCTGGTTGCCGTCTGTGCAGTGATCGGTTCCCCGCTCGCACCCACATTGGCCTGGCACCACCGCTCCACCACCCCGCTACAGTCCCACTCTCATAGGGCCCATTGGGGCCAGCAGCGCCTCCACTGCCACCTGTTACCAGCCTGCATCACTGACGCCTGCCATGTTCCGCGCCACCCCCTGGTGGTCAGCGCACGTCATAGCGAGGAGTCAAACTCTGTCGAACTCCTGGTTGAGACAATTTGCTTATTAGGCTTTTATTACATAGGATACACACACACACATATACCTACCTACATACATACATACACACACATACACACACTCCTTACTGGGATTTAACTGAGTAGATATATCACATCTAGCACTGAAAAAACTTTTGATATGATTAAGTCACTTTGGTGGGATACATGGCTTAGAGGATGGACTCTTTTGCTATCAGATTATTTTGAGAATCTGATCAAAGCTATAGACCTAAAATAACAAATAACCACAATACAAAAATTGTCATAAAACTTCAGACAGTTCTTTAGGCCTCTGAACATGATCCAAGTTAAGAATGTAAGGCAAGCATGTCAAGCTCATGGCTTGCGGGCCACATGCCTCATTTATTTGGCCTGTGTTAGCCTTTGAGTTTGACATGCTTGATGTAGGGCAATAGGTCTTCTGGTCAAGATGGTGGTGTAGGTAAATGCAGTATTCTAATCCTCACACAACCACATTAAAAATACAAGTAATCTACAGAACAACCATCTGTATACTACAGTATACACCTGAAACTAATATAATATTAAATGTCAACTGTAATTGAAAAATAAAAATTATTTTTTAAATGTAGGGTAATAGATATTCCTGCAGTAAAAGGAAATCAGTAACAATTAGAAAAGATTAAAGAGTAAGTATACAAGGAGAGAGGGTAGTAATAAATAGAAAGAGCTTTCAACTGAGAATCAAGTAACTAAGAGATCAAGTTTGCCATGAATGTACTTTATCAACTTATTTAAAAGGTTTTGGTAGAAAACATCAGGGGAATGGTTAATCTTAACAAGCTTTGGGTCTTTTTAATCTTGAATTTCTATCATTCTCTCTGGATCTTTTTCTACTTTATAAAGTGAGGGTGTTGGTGTTATGGACTGTTTGTGTCCCCTCCAAATCCATATGTTATAATCATAACCCTTAAAATATATGAATATCTAACCACTATGCTGAACACCTGAAATTAATACAAAGTAATATTGAATGTAAACTGTTATTGAAAAAAAATTCTAATCCCTTGTGTGGCTATATTTGGAAATGGGGCTTCTAGGGAAGTCATTAAGGTTAATAGACTATAGAGTTAGAAGAAGAATCAAACAGCAGGATTGAAGGAAGGTGTATACCAGGCAGGATTACTTTTACTGCATGTTATTGAGACAGGCCAGTAATCTAAGACAAGCGGAATAGGGAAACTGAGACAGATAGTGAAAACAGTAGTTTGCAGCCATCTAGAAAATACTATTTTCCCTAAACCAGGGACACTTAAGAGTAAATGATTTGAGTAAGTAGCTTAAATCACCTACTCAGGGAGACATAGCAGAAATCTAATTAGCGCCATTTGTGCCAGCCACACCCAAGGACAGATGAAGTTAAGAGAATAAATCTCATTGTGGTACATCAGCATAAGGCTGGTGAATATTCTATTAAAATTCTCCCCTAAGACCTCCCCTAAGATTCCTGCCTGCAAGAGAGAAATAAAAGTTTCAAGATAAAGGACCCAGCCTGAGCTCTCCCTCCCAGGAGCTGGCATGAGCCTCCTCCACTATTCTTCTCCCACAGGCTTGCATCTGTAATCTCTAAGGGACTCCACGAGGCTTGCAACCAGGGAGCAATGGGCAGCCGCAGTTCATCCAGGACAAACACCCTGAATCTCTCCCAAAGGGCCCCTTTTCTCTGACTTCTTAGTGAGCCAAAGCAGACCAGCCTGGGCTCATTTCCCCAGCCCTTCCTTGTTTCATTGTCCTCAGCTTTATTAAACATCCTCTAAAATTCACGTGGCCTGTCAGCATGGCTCAGTGGTTGAGCTTTGACCTATGAACCAGGAGGTCATGGTTTGATTCCCGGTCAGGGCACATGCCCAGGTTGCAGGCTCAATCCCCAGTGGGGGTTGTCTGCAGGAGGCAGTTGATCAATGATTCTCTCACATCACTGATGTTCTTATCTCTCTCTCCATTTCCCTTCCTCTCTGAAATCAATAAAAAAAAATTATTTTTAATTAAAAATAAAATTCACCTGGGCTTGTGTTGTGAAACTTTTCCTGGGAAAAGTTAAGAACCCACACACTACTGGCCAGCCTGCCCTAGGCAGACCTGCTCGGACTAGAGAGGAAAAAAGAAAAACAGTTCTTAAAATCTTCACCTATTGTGGGCACTGATCACAGACATAGGGCCATCCATGGAGAACCAGAATATAAATTTGTTTTTGTAATGTTAGTGGGGTATTTTTTTGGAGAGGTGGGGAGGCAAGAATTGTGTGAATGGTTTAGGTAAAGAATAGGCGTGGAAATGTTTATAAAGGAATATAAAGAAAATGAGTCAAGTACTTCCTCTGAATGAATCTCATTAATCTTGCCAGTGTTTTCTTGGCTTCCAAGCAATCTTTATCAAACCAGGAAGTGGGTCAGCCTAACCTGGAGCAGACCAGGCAATCAGATGTTATGTAAATAATTGCAAGACTTCTATAAATCTGTGGAAAATTTACAAAATTTCCTAGACTTAAAAGATTGCTTGTCATATCTCAGAGGCTTTCCCCACGTTTTCATCTTCTTTTACCCTGAATTCTCTGATGCACTAAGATCTGCATACAAGTTAAGAGGTTGAAATATTAAACAACAGTCAGTTTAGTAAGGAAGTGGAAATTTTTGACACTACATAAGATGTCTGCTAAATAGATAAATTAAGTAGAGGAGAAATATGGTTATATTAAATACAATATAATGATCCTTTGTTTAAAAATATTTCTCCTACATTGATCCTAAGAGTTGCCATTTATAAATAACCAGTATTAGTTATAGTTGAGTATGATGAGATATTTCTTTGAATAAAGTAGCTAATCCTAAAGGTGTCCATATCATCCTTGGACAATCTTTATTTAGACATTGAGGATTTTGATACATGGCTCAGTCTTTCATTTTCCCACAATTCCTACCCATCTTTTAAAAGATTATGGGGATTGTGTAGATAACCCAGTTCAATGGTCTATGATTTTTAGTTCTACTGCATTTCATCCAACATCCACCCCTTTCCAAGGGAACCTTTATTATCATTTAGCACTGCACTAGCTCAAAAAATTTAACCCATGATCTTTCCATTGACTTCCGTACCAATAATTCTCTCCCACCTTAACTCACACATTGTTACACTCCTACCTCATATAGGCCTAATCCCTTATTCCTCAATTTTATTTCAGTCAATAGATCCTCTTACAAGTTTTCTTTCTTCCTTCTCATAAATTCTCACCATCCAGATTCCTACAATTTTGGTATATTAGAACATTACAATATTATCTTCACTTGAACAGAAACTTTGCTTTTTTATGAAGTCAGAACTGTGAATTCTTTATTGTTTGTCTTGCCACAAACTCCCTCACTCTAAGGTCTACATTCTATTCTACTACTTGAATAGTCTTGCATTTCACATTTAGGCCTTCAGTGCATCAGGAGTTCACCTTTCTAAAAATAGAGCAGAAGTGAAAACTCCTTGGGCCAATAGCTAAGAGGCAGCAGAGAAGGCAGGGGCATGAGTTAGGCAGGTTAGCTAAGACATATCATGGTTCACTCCCACAATCTCTGTAGACTTCACTTAGCAAAATCCCTACCTTAGTTGGTATGTTCAGATGAGAAATTCTAACTCTTCAAACAAAAGATAATACTGTGAAAATAAACCAATTATCAAATTTTAAAAGTTGTGGAAAGTAAACATGATTTTATAACAGTAAAGAATTCAGTATGTGTGGAAAGCTAAACTCAAAATAATCTTCTGGAAAGTAGAATAAAAGATAGGTGAGGAAAATGGAACAGAAAAGATAAAAGAATTAGAGAAATCCAGGAGAGCTAACTTCTAATAAAAAGGAAGTTTAGAAAAAGAAAACAACAAAAATACAGGGGAATTTTGCTTACATTATAAGAAAGATGTTCTATAGTGAAAAGGAGTTAATGAGTACTGCCCAGAAATGAAAACAGACAGAAACCATAATGTTATGAAATTTTGGAACACTGGTGATGAAGAAGTGAAAGAAAATTTCCGGAAGTAAGAGAAGTAAGTTACAATTAAAAGAGAGAAAATTAGATGGTATTGGACTTCTCAGGAACAGCTCTCGACACCAGGAATCAGTAGAAATACACCTTTTACATTTTGAGGGAAGAATTTCAAGATGAAGTTCTATAGATAGCCAATTCTCAAACAAATGTGAGGCTAAATAAGACTTTCAGATGTTCAAGAGCTAAAAAGTGGAAGTGAAATAAAATGACCTTTAAGTACTTGTTCACAGGAAGCTATTAGAGGATTGCTGCAGTTAGAATAAGATCAGACTGGCCAATATGGTGCAGTGGTTGAGTATCAACCTATGAACCAGGAGCCAGGAGGTCACAGTTCAATTCCTGGTCAGGGCACATGCCCAGGTTGTGTGCTCAATCCCCTGTGTGGGGCGTGCAGCAGGCAGCTGATCAATGATTCTCTCCTATTATTGACAGTTCTAACTCTCTCTCTCTCTCTCTCTCTCTCTCTCTCTCTCTCTCTCTCTTTCTGAAATAAATAAATAAATAAATAAATAAATAAATAAATAAATAAAGTCACAAAAAAGGAAAGAAGAAAATAATGGGTCCTTTTAAACAAGGTATCCAATACAGCAGTAATAAAATCCAGTTCCACATTGATGGTGAAGCTTAAAGAACCAGGGTGAGACACTCAGCAGGTTTGGGGATTGAGTCTCCAGAAAAAAAATATGGAATTGAGAGATTATTTGACATGTTTGAGATTTTAGAAAATAATATTGACAGCAATTTAATAGACAGGATGGAATATTTGCAAAAATGAAGCATAGATGTTTTTTAAGCAAATGAAAAATCTCAGTAAATCTGGCTGAAGGAAAAACTAAATTTAGGGCAAAGAAGGAGAACTAATTAGGCTCTCAGTAAACAACTGGTTCTGAGTCTTTTATAGAGTCACAGTAATGTAAACACTGTTGATTGAACCAAAATTGTAATAAAGTTAGATTGGGATAATGGGAAAGAACAAAGAATAAAAAAGCAAAAAACTCATCTACATTACAGGAAATTATTAGAATATGTGTAAAATTGATAAATCAAGAAATAATATAAGCATGATATCTAGGAATATGAAGATTAATCCTAAAAGAAAAAAAACTAAATGCTAAAAGGGTTTGCTCAGGGGAGCAGTAATGGTTCAAATAATTTTTCTTATGATAAGATTTCAGTAAAATCAAACTTAATTTAAAAATAAGTAAAAAAAAAAAAGAAGTTACTTGACATTTTTCCATTCATAAGACAGTGAATCCTGAATAATCACGCTAGAGCAGTGGTCACCAACCTTTTGGACCTCATGGACCACCAGTGGTCCGCAGACCACAGGTTGCTGACCACTGCTCTAGAGGTAACACAGAAAAAAGAACAGGGGCAATTTTGGAGGGATAGTGATGATTTTGTTTTTAGAGCCTGTTGAATTGTTAGACTGACACCAAAATCTGAATCCACAGACCTTCAGCCTCATGTGTCCAGTGGTCAATTGGTCGTTTTCCATTACCTCAAGTCAGTCTTGCTAAAACTAATTTCATGATTATTATCACCCTCTCTGGTTTTCTCTCTCTCTCTCTCTTTTTTTTTCTCCCCCCCCCCCCTTAATAGTAGTAACAGTATCACTAACCATTTAGCCTAACCTAGACATATGAAGTCATCCTTGATTATTCCTTGAACTCATTCCTGACAAACATTTCTAAGTTCTGCTGATATTACTACCTAAAATTTTTAATATGCACCTTTGTCCATTTCCACTTGTCTAATTTTACCTTTCAGCACTCAAAGCTTGAATTAAATAATCTGTTTACATTTTTATCTCCCTTAATTCTATCCTTCACTTAATCACCAAATGATTTTAACTATGTTTACCACTCTACCAAGTCAGTGGTTCTTACACTTGTGTATGTGTGTGTGTGCCTGACTTATTTTAGAAAAGAAAAATATTTAGTGATGTTAATCTATATATATAAAAGCCTAAGCAACCGAACAACCAAATGACTGAACGACCAAACGACCGGTGCTATGATGCGCACTGACCACCAGGAGGCAGACGCTCAATGTAGGAGCTGACCCCTGGTGGTCAGTGCGCTCCCACAGCTAACCTCCCATGGCCGGCCAACCTCCTGTGCCCAACCAACTTCTCTTGGTCCCTCCCCCAGGTCAACCTCCTGCGGTCCCTCCCCTCCACCGGCCAAGCTCCCGCAGTCCCTCCCCCACCTGGCCAAGCTTCCTCAGTCCCGCCCCCCAGCTGGCCGCCCCTCCCCCCAATTGACCCCAACCACCGGGCAGGCCAAGGGACCCCCTCCATGCATTAATTCGTGCACTGGGCCTCTAGTGTAAGAATAAAAAGACTCAAGGAACTCAGAATAATTCAGCAATAATTACAAATCAATTAGTATCATAATGTCACAACAAATGGCACACTTATGTTCACTAATCCAATCAAAGAATAATTATTGAGCACTCACTACTATATGCCAGAGGGTGCAGGTAGTTCTACAGTGGCCAAAGCAATAGAGTCCTTGCTTTCAGAGACAGACAATTAAGCAATAAATAAATAGGTAGTGATAAGTACTAGAAAAAATAACATTTCAGTTAGGTTAATTTATTTATTAAGGGAGTGCAGTAAAGATCTCAATTATGTGGTGACATCTGAACAGAGACTTGCAAGAAGTGAGAGAGCCATGTGGGTGTCTGAGAGAAAGGTGTTTCAGAAAGAGGAAACAGAATGTGCAAGCATTCTGAAGTGGGAGTGCTCAGAGTGTTTGAGGAACAGCAAGGAGCCCAGTTGGTTGGAGTGGAGTGAACAGGAAGGAAACAGTAGAAGATGAGGTCAGAAAGGAAGCTTTGGGCTGGGTCATCCAAGGCCTCATAGGCCACAGAGAGGACTGGATTAAACCTTAATGTGATGAAGATTCTCTAGCGGCAGCGGTGTGACAAGCACTGTCTACCCACTGTGGATCTATCTACTGTTTGGATTCTTATCAGTTACAGGTGTGGGCATCTCTTCTGTTCTGGTCCCACTGACTTTATAAAGAGAAGGATCTTAATGTTTGTTGATTTTATGGAATAAGGGGAAGAATAGTAGATGAAGGTCTTCAATCCAAATGTAGTGTAGAGGAGATCAATTTTCTTTAGAAACCTTATTGCCGGTAGAGAGATTCTACTCACTTACAAATCTTTTACTTCAGATTGAGATAGCTAATATTAATCTGCAAAAAGAACAGTCACTCCTTTGCACCTCTGGTCTGGGTTATATTGCAAAGCATCCTGAGTTGACTGCCAATGGAGAGTGCCATCCCAGATTATTTTTTTCCCATTGTGAACTAGTTTCCCCATGAAGAAAAAAAGATTATATACTTTCATCTCCACCACCCAGAACAGAAATCCTGCTCTCTAGTTTCAATAAAAACCAAGATGAAAGCCTCCGGTTGGCCTGGTTGGAATCACATGTTCATCCTCAGCTCAATCATGGCAGATAGGTGAATGAATGAGTCACTCTGACAAGCCAGATACATATCAGGTGCCCACCCCAGGCCTGGGGAGAAGATACTATGATAACCTGAGCAGGAAAGGGAAGGGAAGCCAGACTGATATAAGACTGATAAAATATATAATCATGTACTATATAGAGCACACAACATCTTTGACAATCTGAAGACCGCCCCCTTCCTCCTTCTACAGCCTTATCTCCTTCCAAGGATTATGTTCCAAAGAAGAGCAGAATGGTTCAGAGAATGAGTGAGCTTTGAGGTTAGCAAATCTAGGTTTACAACATAAATTTGCAATTATTAATTATAAGACCTTGGGTATTTTTTTGTAACCTCCCTAAGCTTTAGTTTCTTAATTTGTTAAATATGGTAAATAATGGAACTAAAGGAAATTATACAAAACAACACATAGAAGATTTTAGGGGGCCAATAAATATCACCCCTTTCCCTTCAAGTTTGTTTAATTTAAAGAGATATTCAGACATCAGAAAATAGAAATATGCTTAAAACACGTCAAATCATGTATTTCTGCTTAAAACCCTTCAGAGATGTCCCATCTCACATAGAGTAAAAGCCATACTGAGAGAGCTGCTATTAACGTGCAAAAAGAACAATCACTCCTTCTTTGCACCTCTGATGATTATAGGTCTACAAGACCCTGAAATCATCTTCCAGTCACCTCTTTGTCCTCATTTCTTATGGTTTCCATGGTGCTCACTATACATAACCACATTGACCTCAATACTCTTCAACAAGTTTTCAGGAAATCTCCCACCTCAGGTTCTTTGCCCTTGCTTTTTCCACTGCTGGGTGCACTCTAGGCACATGCATACACATGACTTGCTTCCCACTTATGGAAGGAAATAGCTATAGTCTCTTCCCTCATTGAGCTAATTGTCTAGTAGGGAGATGGATTTAAATGCGCAAACAAGCAAGCATTGCATGAATACAAAGTGCGGTCAGTGTTATGATAGAAAATATTGTACTCCTACTCCAAGAGAGAATATGGGCAGTATTACTGAATTCAAAATAGTGGACAAAGGAAGGGTCCTACAAGAAAAGGTTATTAAGCTGGGAGTGGCATGCAAATAACATCATCAGAAAGTACAGACCTTGTCCCAGACCATTATCCAGTGCAGTAGAAATGAATAATGAAGAGTTACCTGAGGGCCAAGCAGACAAGCAGACAAGCAGACAGGGTCTGGAATGTTCAGTCACACCCAGTCACTGGTAGACAGGAGTTGGTTCCCCTAGTTTTCAGGCCTTTGAACTACACCACCAGCTTTCCTGTGTCTTCAGCTTCCAAATGGCAGGCCATGGGGTTTCTTGATAGTTGCACGAGCCAATACCTAGTAATAGATCCATAATTGCATGAGCCAATGCCTAATAATAGATTATATATCCTATTGGTTCTGTTTCTGTTTCTCTGAAGAATCCTGACAAATACAACTGCTAATTAGATTACACACCTTATTTAGTTATCACTAGTTTTTATATGCACTCATTTGCTGGTCTCTGTGTGTAGACTTCTGTGCAATTTATACACATACAGTTTCATGTAGTCTCCATCACAATCAACATACAGAAATACTCATACAACTCAATAACAAAACAAAAAATCTAATTAAAACTGGGAAGAGGATGAAGAAGGTAAAAAGGGGTCAGATACATGGAAACAGAAGGAGACTAGACTTCAGATAGTAAGAACAAAATAGAGTTTACAGATGTATTATAAAGTTGTATTAACCAATGTTACCCTAATAAATCGAATAAAATTTTTTAAGTGGGCAGAGGATCAGAATACATATTTTCCCAAGGAGACATACAGATGGCTAATGTACATATATACATACAGGCGCATGAGAAGGTGCTTAACATCACTAATCATTGGAAAAATGCAAATCAAAACCACAATGAGGTATCTTCTCACAACTGTTAGAATGGCAATTATCAAGAAACAAAACAAAAAAATAACAAGTGTTGTAAATAACATGGAGAAAATGGAAAACTTATACACTGTTGGTAGAATTATAAATTGGTACAACCACTGTAGCAAAAAGTATGAAGGCTCCTCAAAAACTTAAAAATAGAATTGACATATAATCTGGCAATTCCACTTCTATGAATTTACATTCAAAAGAAAAAAGACACTAACTCAAAAAGGTATCTGCACACCCTTGTTCATTGCAGCATTATTTACAAAGCCAAGACATGGCAACAATCTAAGTGTTCATCAATGGATGAATGGAAAAAGAAAATGTGAAAACACACACACACACACACACACACACACACACAGGAATATTATTCAGCCATAAAAAAGGAAATCCTGCCATTTGAAACAACATGGTTGGAAAGGGCACTATGCTAAGTGAAATAAGTGATACAGAAAAACTACTATATGATCTCACTTACTAGTATACGTGGAATCTAAAACAAACACTGAACTCATAAATACAAAGAACTGATTGGTGGTTGCCAGAGACAGTGGGTAAAGGGTAGGTGAAATGTCCAAAAGAAGTCAAAAGGTACAAACTTCCAGTTATAAAATAAATTAAGTCCTAGGAATGTAATGTACAGCATACTGACTATAGTTGACAATACTGTATTGCATATTTGAAAATTCCTAAGAGAGTAGATCTTAAGAATTTTCAACACAAGAAAAATTTTATGTGTGGTGGTAAAAAAAAAAAAAAAAAAAAAAGATACCAAAGTGTTCCATTAGCATATAGGAACTCCTCATGCTCCTCTTTTATAGTCTCACCTTCCTACCTCATCCCTGTCCTCTAATCTAGTCTCCATCTTTACTGTTCTGCCATTTCGAGAATGTTATGTAAATGGAATCATATAGTGTGTAAACTTTTGAGACTGGATTTTTTTCACTAAGAATAGTGTCCTTGCCGAAACCGGTTTGGCTCAGTGGATAGAGCGTTGGCCTGCGGACTGAAAGGTCCCAGGTTCGATTCCGGTCAAGGGCATGTACCTGGGTTGCAGGCACATCCCTGGTGGGGGATGTGCAGGAGGCGGCTGATTGATGTTTCTCTCTCATCGATGTTTCTGACTCTCTATCTCTCTCCCTTCCTCTCTGTAAAAAATCAATAAAAATATATTTAAAAAAAGAAAAAAGAATAGTGTCCTTAGATTCATTTAAGACATTCTAAGGAACAATACTGTAGTTCATTCCTTTTTATAGCTGAGCAGTATTCCATTACATGGATGTACCCATGTTTGCTCGGCCATTCACCCATTGAAAGACATTTCAGTTGTTTCCTCTCAAATTTATTTTTTTAAGTAAATAATTTGAAAACTTTGGATCTTTCACTTTTATAAATAACTTTCAATCCACCTCAAGAGTGAGTGACCGACTCACAAATGAACTGTTTCTGAGCAAGATGAATGCAGTCAGCCGTAGGAACAGGTGGGTCATGCAAGCTGCTACCATGTGGACGTCACTCTGAATAAATATGACTTTACAAGAGTGACTTTTAAAATTATCTAAGCACTGATTCATTGATAGCTTAATCCAAACCTGTCAAGTCTCAGGAGGCTGTGTGGGGAGGGGTCAGACATGGTGGACATGAGGCAAAGAGGGCTGGTGCAACTGAAATGTTGCATAGGAGTAAGGAAGAGGGGTGACGGGGGAATGGTGCACAAAGGAGAAGAGCATCACCATTCCTGTGGTTTTGAAACAGGAAAGATGACAACATGGGAGTCATTTACACTTCCTATTTCCCTCAAGTCACCAGTGGTTGGACTGTCACTGCACTCAGCACCACGCCCCTTTGAGCCTACACTTTATGCCCATTAGTAGCCATTTTGTTACTGATTTTACAAATCCATGTAGGGGCAGGGGAGGCAATGTTTTGTGTTCCAACAAATTCAGAAGAATGTGTTCTCTTTTAAGTCAACTAGGTTTCTATACATTTGAAGTTAGCTCATTTTGAGTAAGTAATTTACCTTCTCCAGATGCTACACCTGCAAAACATAATAATCATATCTTCCTGAAGGCAATTTAGCAGGTAAAAAAAATTCCTATAATTGCCACTTTTACTATTTCATGAGAATAGTGTTTTATCAAAGTATTCTATTGAGGAGGAACTTTTGTGATGCTCTAGGTCAGCGGTTCTCAACCTGTGGGTCGCGGCCCCCTTGGGGGTCAAATGACCCTTTCACAGGGGTCACCTAAGACCATCATAAACACATATATAATTACATATTGTTTTTGTGATTAATCACTATGCTTTAATTATGTTCAATTTGTAACAATGAAATTGGGGGTCACCACAACATGAGGAACTGTATTAAGGGGTCACGGCATTAGGAAGGTTGAGAACCACTGCTCTAGGTGAACAAAAATATATTTAGAAACATTTCCAGCTCTCAGTGGACTCACAATTTAACTGGAAAAAATAAATGTTGAATGTATAAAGCATGGAATATATACACAAGGCCTTATCCTAGCAATTAAAAATTTCCTTGAAATTCTCTTCAATAAATTTTCCTCCACTCTACCTTGCGGGTCCACTTCCATAATCATCACCTTGATAAGCCATCAGACTATTGAATCAAACACTCTGCTCTGTGGCCATATCTTTCTTCCTTCAAATGGCTTGTGTGAATGCCCTCAATGGGACCACACCTGTAACTCCTTAGGCTCTCCAGTCCTCAGTGTCTCTACTGCAACTCTTTTCTTTAGCTCCCTTCTGACTTTTGTTCTCTTCTTTTCCAGAATAAACAAATGGTCAGAATTTAAATGAAAAAGCCACACAGGAAAGGAAGCTGGTACACTTACAAATTCACTATTTCTAAATTCAAATGTGCCTTCAATAGTGCTGGTAATCTTGCCCAGCCAGCATGGCTCAGTGGTTGAGCGTCAACTTATGAACCAGTCGGTCACAGTTCAAGTCCAGGTCAGGACACATGCCCAGGTTGCAGGCTCCATCCCCAGTGTGGGACGTGCAGGAGACAGCTCGATCAATGCTTCTCTCTCATCACTGATGTTTCCATTTCTCTCTCTCTCTCCCTTCCTCTCTGAAATCAATTTTAATTTTTTTTTTAAGTCCTGGTAATTCCATTGTGTTTCTCTGACCAACTTGCTCTCTCCTTTCCAAGAGGGCTTCTTCATACCTTCTTTCTCTCTTCAAACTTCTGACCTAGACTCATTCTTCCCCTTGCTCCCTGAAAATGGCCTACCTTTACCTTAATAGAGAAAACACAGGCTAGCAGAGGTGAACTCCAACAAGTTCCTCCTATTATTCCTAGCAGATGTCCCTGCACCCGGGTCCACTGTAGCCTCCTTCACTCCTATTGTAGTCAGTGTACCCCTCCTCCTATTCGAGATCTGGTTTCAGCCCTCTTTTGGGCCCATCATCATCCATTGTCTCTTCTTTCCCTGCCTCTTTACTTATACCCACAACTTTAACTCTTCCCATCAGCACTTTAACATGCATGTCCATCTCAGAACAAAACTCCCTTATTCTCCTTTCTTTCATTCCTGCTATCTTCTTCTTCCTCATTTCCCCAGTGGACCATTACAAATTACAAAGCTATTATTTATTTATTTTTTATTTATTTATTTATTTATTTATTTATTTTTATTTTTATTTTTTTTGCAAAAAGCTTTATTGTCTCATTTGGTCCAGGGTGAGGGCTCCAGGGTGGTTAAAGGAATGGCTAGTAGTTTCAGGAAGAGGCTCAGGTAAAAGCCAGAGACTCCAGGAGGGTGCAGGGGGGGGGGGGGGGGGGGCTTCGGAAAGGCCTCTGGGCTCCAAAGGCTCCTAGTCGTGCTTGAGGGTGAGCCTCTCAAAGAGATACTTGCCCAGCCCAGCCTGGGGGCCGGCCAGCCTACGGATGTTAGTCAGGTGGTCGCCCATCTTCTTGATGAGTTTCACCTCCTCATCCAGGAAGTGGTTCTCCAGGAAGTCGCAGAGATGAGGGTCTACACGGGTAGAACCCAGGGCATGCAGATCCAAAAGGGCCTGGTTCAGGTTCTTCTCCAAGGCCAGGGCGGCTTCCATGGTGTCCTGAGTTTTGCCCCACTCATCTTGGGAAGGTTTCTGCACGTTCTGGAAAAGAATGCGGCCGCCACACTTGTTCTGCAACTTTAGGAGATGCTCAGCGCCCTCGCACTTCTTCTCCGCCAACTCGCGGAAGAAGTGGCCCACATGCTCCAGAGCCACATCATCATGGTCGAAATAGTAGCCCAGAGAGAGGTAGGTGTAGGAGGCCCGAGATGCAGGTTGGCCAGGCGGTTGACCGCAGCCTCCACCTCGGTGGAATAATTCTGACGAATTTGGGAGCTCATGGTTGTTCGGCAATAAGGAGTTTAAGGTAGAAAAAAAACCGGTGTTGGCTGGTCCTGGGGGTGGTGCTGAAGGTGGTGAGTGGATGAAACGCAGGAGAGTGGCCGGAGGCTGGAAGAAGGGGCGTCCCTGGGTCTGTTCCATCCAAACACTGTTGAAGCAAGAGACAGATCCGGGACCTCCGAGTGCGCTGCCCAAAGCTATTTTTTATGACGACTATTTATGATGATTATTGCTCGGTAGCTGTCCATAATGCCATTCTCCCTAGCTATTCCTTTTCTAGCAAAAAATCATGCCCCCAGCTACGGAAGTAGGTATGCCCGAGGCTTGACCAATTGAGGTCATTCTCTGACTGCAGCAGTTGGTGAAGGGCCCTGTGGCCTGTGTAATAAAGTAAATAGAAAGCACACTGGGTATTTCTAAGGCAGATTAATTAATCCAGGGAACTCTTTCCATAAGCATGGGAAGGTTTAAAGAGCAAAAAGGAGATTAATAACTGCTATAGATACAGAAAAAAGGACAGGGGGTAGGGACACAGAAGTTCACGGAGATGCCCCTGTAGACCTGGTACTCCAAGCTGTTGGGAAACTCTCCACAACTGGGGTGTGGGCTTCTGAGGAGCAGATGTGACTGGCAAGTTGCAGATAGCCTGGGAGGTACAGCCTAGTTAAGTCATGTGCAACAGAACAACCGTCACTCTATCTACCAAGGGATTTGTCATGGGAGTTGCTGGTTCCTCTTAGTAACACGATGAGTTCAGGAAGAAGCCGGAGCCCGGAGCAGCAGCCCCTGCTGCTGGAGTGAGGAGGTAGGAACTGAAAAAAGGAACGGAAATTCCTCTCTTCCTTCCTTTTCCCTTCTATTTATCCACCCACTGATAGAATTTAATAAGAAACTAGCAGATAAAGGAATCTGAGAAATGAAATTAGCCAAGTCCCAGCCCCAACATCACAAAGCAGAATATAAAAATGTATTTTTTAAGGACATATCACATTACTTCAAACCAAAGTAGTAAAAAAAAAAAAAAGTGTCCAGAAGAAACATCACCTACCTACGTAATAAATACTAGCACTTATAATGATGTTCCCCTAACTTTCAGCTAAGCTACCTGTTGATGTGAAACTTCTGGGCTTGGGTTAGCTTCTCTGCTTTTCATGGCAACTATTGGATGTGACATCTGCTATTCTCATTCCAACCCAGATCCTCTAAAGAAAAGCCCTCAGGAGTGTGTATACTGTTGTTCACAGCCCTGCATGGCAACAGGATTTGGTGTCTCCCTCATTTGAAAAGCTCCTCTCCACACCCCTCACAAGGCCCTCTAGGAGAAAAACATTTTCCACATATTCTGCTTATGTATCTTAGTAGCTGATTATACCTGCAGGTTTGTTTCCAAAATACTGCCCGTTACAACTTGCACAACTTGGAAGCAGGCATATTGGTTCAGTATTCGAAAGTCTACATTTACATAAAAAATGTGTCTCCCTTTTCCTGCAGGCATCAAAGTTGCAGTGCCCTGCCCTTCCAAGCCATTCATGGGGTTTGAAGGGCAGGGCAATGGCAGAACACACTCATACTTCATTGCCATGGCTGAAGACCTGGCTGGTCTTCGTACTCCCCAAGGGAAACGCTATGGCTTTTCTATTAGAAGGCAGGGAAGAAAGCCCTACAACTCTTACTCTCAGAAATTCCTTTGGAAAACTGGATGATGCTGTAACCTGCCACATAGGATAAGGCCATGCCTAGAAACAGTGAAAACCAAACAATCATGCAAACAAAATCCTCTTTACTAATAGCAAATTATTATACTAATTAACGTCTGGCAATGTGAACTATGTAACAGATTTTCCAGCTATGATGCTGTGGCTCACGAGTGCACCCCAGGGTGTTTATGGGTGTGTCCAAATATTGATCCTCTCAGCTCTCAGGTTAGCTGGATCCCAGGGGTTCCTTTGTTTTCCACCATGTCCATTAAAATAATGATAATGTTCTGTTTGTACTATGATATGATAGGTTAAGAAGCCCTGTTGTGACTGACCATATTTTCCTCTTTTTTTCCTTTTATGCCAGGAATTTCTGAGATAAATGTGAAGTTTGACTACATACATTTTCATTTAGGATATTTATATTTTCTTTTCTCCCTTTGCTCTTTTCTTTTCTATTTTATTAACCTCATTCCACATGTCTTTTAAGCAAATAAATAAAACCTTTTGAACAATTATCCAGATAAAAATTTCCACTAATGACATTAAAGATGTTGAAATATGGGGCGTAACCAGACAAACATTGACCTATGAATAAGTGATCCTCCTAACAAGAAAAGCGGCCTTTGATGAAAATCCTGCACTGGACTACAGGTAAGCACATTTTCATATCAAATTCCCAGTTGTTCCTTCAACATGGTCATTCATGATATTGATGTATATTTAATAAAGCTTAAATTAACAATATACAGTTGACGTGTGCAGTGCATTATTACATAGAAACACAGTTAAATGTGTCCTCTCTGAAATCAATTAAAAATTAACAGATGCGTTAAACACACACACACACACACACACACACACACACACACACCCTAGACAGGGCTGGATTGCCCCAAAAGACAAGGAGTGATCTCTTTCTGGAATGGGTGAAGAAGCTAAGTGTCCTAGTCTTTCTTTGTTGTTTGTTTGTTTTTTGGTTTTTTGGTCCCTTGATTTCTTCCTATTCTTTCTATCCCCTTTGTTTTTTATTTTTTTAATATATTTTTATTGATTTCAGAGAGAAAGGGAGAGAAATAAAAACATCAATGGTGACAGAGAATAATTGATTGGCTGCCTCCGGCAGGCCCCCTACCAGGGATCTAGCCCACAACCCTGGCATGTGTCCTGATGGAGAATTGAACTGTGACCTCCTGGATCATAGGTCAATGCTCAACCACTGAGCCACACCAGCTGGGCCAAAAATGTATGTTTTTAGAAACTAGCTAGAGAGGCCCAACATTCTGAAACTATGATCCCTCCCTAGACACAAGAGCTTTGGATAATAGAAAGGTGTTTTTTTTTTTGTTTGTTTTTTTTTAAAAGACCTTGTTTATTGGTTTAGCTCTCAACTAATCAATAAAACATAGTGATTAATCATCAATGAATATTTATACATATACAAACATGGAAGGCCTCCTATGACATGAAAACCCAGAAAAAGAAAACAAGTTAATTTTTTTGTCTGTGTGAAATCAGCATAATGATACCTGACAGTAACGGAAAGACTATGAAGATAACAACAAAAGTGTTTTGCTAATCCTCACCCAAGGATATTTTTCCCATTGATTTTTAGAGAGAGTGGAAGGGAGGGACGGGGAGAGAAAGAGAGAAACAGAGAGACATCGATGTGAGAGAGACACATTGATTGGTTGCATCCCAACCTGGGGCCTGGGAATGCACCTCTAAACCAGGTACATGCCCCTTGACCAGGAATCGAACCAGCAACCATTTCATGCATGGGCCAATGCTCTACCACTGAGCCACACTGACCAGGGTTCAAGCATATAATTTCTTTAGTAAATGGTTTATCTTTACCTTAAGCATGCCCTGTCCATTGTTTCTGTGCATTCTAGGTTAACACACCTGTGAAATGACAAAAGTAACTGTCGTTTCCAGACCCCTGGAGGGTGTAACCACCCTCAATAGAGGCATGTAATCTTGTTAACTATCCTGTACTTTGCTTTCTCCCACCTTCATGCAACTTCCCTTACTTCCCCTCCTAAATTCCCAAGGTATAAACAAACTGAAAAACTGTCAGTCTGTGGAACATTTGAGATCTTGCTTCCTGGCAATTGTTGTCAGATTGGCTCAACTAAACTATTATGCAAATCGTCTACAGGTTTGGACATTTCTTACGTCAACACAGGGTATTAATAAATTTACAGATCTGTACAAAGTTACTCTTCATTAAACTCTCCAAAACAGCATTCTCTCCAACTCATATCCTGACTAGCTACTGTTTACTAGTTAAAGTTAAGTTGTCATGCAACTGTGCGCTGAAGCAGGAATTTACAAATTTGGGCTCCTAGAATGGTTATTCTTAATTGTGTATGGGTTATGGGCTTGTAGAAGAACCAGAAAAAAAACTATGAACAGTTCTCTTCAGATAAAAAAAAATGCATGGCCACCAAAACTCAAAAATGTTTGCATAGTTTAAGGAGGTGACAAACCTGAAATTCTTCATAGATATCAAGAGGTCCTTTCTGTCATCTATTAATTGAATATGATTTCAAGATAAGAGGGAAAGAAAAAATATAGCTTCTAAATTGTGCCCTCGAAGATACTGATACATAAAAGATACCAGTGCTAGCTTAACATTCAATTATTATATCAGTTGAATGTGCTAGGTTTTGCTGCATGAACAAACAATCCCCAAATAAGCGGTTTATAGCACAATAAAAGTTTATTTCTCACTCACATGTGCGATGTATGTGTGTGCATGTATTTGGCAATTGTTGCCACTTAGAAATGCAGACTGTTGAGGCACCACCATCCTGGCAATGTTTCTTGATCAGCAAGACAGGAAGAGCCAGTGTGGTTTATCGAGTTTCTGTGTGGATGTGACAAATATCCTTTCTACTCAGATTTCATCAGGCCAAGAAAGGGACACTACACGTGTGACTTTAAGAGGTGGGGAAGGAAAGGAGTAATAAAAATTACTATTGTCTGCTTCAAGAGTTAGCTATAGGTGTTATTCACTGTCTGAGCTTCCATGAACATGACCATGTGTTCTCTTTCTTTGTAATAAAAAACTTTACGTTTTCAAACCTTAATGTGCTTCATAAGGATTCTCATTCAAATATTATTAATAACGTAGCATGGGTTCTATTTTCTTCTTTAAAGCTATATTCTGACTCACGCCTTCTAAAACTGGAGAAATCAACCACTTAGCTTTTGGAACTGCCAATATAAAAACATGCTACCATAGTTTGGGGAGAGATAGTACACTCACTGTCAATCTCTATGAAGTAACTGAGCCAACGTTACAAAACTTATCAGTAATGTGGCCTATTTTCTACCACTCCAATGGTGCGCCGGCATAGGCAAATATTTAACTATTATGTCTTGCTGAAGTCATGCCTCGCCCTCCAGTTCTTCCCATAGGTCTTTGTATGCCTTTCTGCACTTGCTTCACTGGCCCATAATTGTCAACATGCCTTTCTGATCAATTAGATCATAATCTCATTTATTCATCCATTAAACAAATAGGAAACTGGTAATATACATTCTCAGCATCTTTTCCCTCCCACTCCCTGGCAACTGAAAGACTTAATCTGTTTTACTGGAAGGTTATTGATCTGTGTTAAGTATAGAATCAAATATTCTCAACTCCTCATGAACCCCATAACTTACTACATGTCTCCTAAACTTAAAGAACCTTTTCTATGTGTATATACGGAATAAAAATTTTAAATATTAGTAGGCTTCTTTCAATCTCATGCCTCATCATCTACAATCTTACTGCATCTAAACCAGCCGTGGGCAAACTACAGCCCGCGGGCTGGATTCGGCCGGTTTGAAATGAATAAAACTAAAAAAAAAAAAAAAAAGACCGTACCCTTTTATGTAATGATGTTTACTTTGAATTTATATTAGTTCACACAAACACTCCATCCATGCTTTTATTCCGGCCCTCCGGTCCAGTTTAAGAACCCACTGTGGCCCTCGAGTCAAAAAGTTTGCCTACCCCTGAACTCATCTTTTACTATCTCTTCTCCAACATTGGAAAAGGTGTCCTATTTCTCACCCGCTGCCATTCCTTTCACATCTCTTATGGATTCCATCCCTTCTTGCCCTCAAGAATCATCTTCCATTAGTTTTTTCTCTTTTCTCTGACATTTCAACTTCTCAATTCCTACTTACCCTTTTTGCTTAACACTGAAATATTCTTGATTCTCACTCACCTTAAAAGGGGCAAATACAACATTTATCTTTTCCCTCCAAATCTACTTTGGGATAATACCTACATCTAGTCTATAATTTTATGGGTAAAGTTATTGATATAATTGTCCATGCTCCCTTGTATAAGGGTGAATGTGCTGTGTGTGAAAAAGCAGTGCACTCAGATTTGGGGCCATCGAAGTGCCAGACTTTGGCAGAGACCACTTGTGCCTTAATGTCTCTTCTCTGGTCCTATCATAATAGAAGTTTCAGGTAGAAACACAGCTGCAGAACAGGAGATTCTATTCCTTAGCTTTCTTTGTAGCTGGGTATGACCATGTAACTAGGTTCTGGCTAAGGGATGTGAACAGAATTAATCAGGTTTTTTAAAAAACAGAGTATATCCAACCTTCTCATTCTCCATTTCCTGCTTGTCAAATGTGGAACAGTCACCTTGGAACACAATGTAGAAGCCACACCTGAAGACCCTGGTGAACTCTATGGGACAACCTGCCCTATTGGCCATGTACCACCTACCTTAGGGCTTTAGGTGAAAATGAAGTGAATTGAATCTGCTTCGGTCACTGTTTCCTTAGCCTTTGTTACAGCAGCAGAAGTAGCCTTCCATTACCCTATGCCCTCTCCTAGCCATTCCTCTCCCCCACCACACCCTAGCCCACCCTATTCAAGGACCCTGCTAACATTATCTTGAAATCTCCTCTTCCTTCCATATGCAATTCCAAAGGATAATATTTAATTCACTGTATCACAGTATTTGCTTTTTGCTTTCTCCTTTATCTTCCTCACTAGAGTATAAGAGCTTGAGGCAGTAGAGACTGTCTCTTGTTCATCATGGGTTTCCCAGTGCTTACTGCCTGGGATGTAATGAGCACTGAATAGACAGATGTTTAAAGGAATAAAAGGTCCATTTTTGGACTAGATATATATTTCTTGAATGACTTTCCTTAGACACTGCTTCACTTGGATCATGATTCTACTGCATTGACCCAAAAGGGTCTGTAGGATATATTTACCTAAGTCTATACCTGAAGTTCAGTTTGTATGGAGGTCAAAAGAATCACTGATTGATTGATTTATTTTTTAAAGTGGAGATAAGTGGAAAAAGCCAGAGGATCATCAGGAGACATGGGTGCATCTTGCTACTACCACATGCTGGTCTGTGTAAACTGTTTGTTTTCATTACCTGATAGAAACTGGTGTTCTCTCAGAATGCTCGAGGCCAGCAAGCTGAGAGTAGATTTAAGAAATGTCACACTTTTAGGAAGTTTTTAATAAGTGAGAGAAAATTAGGAAAATTTGTTAGCACTCACTTTTTTGTTTCATACTCTTCTTGTTTATTTTTCTAACATATTTGCTTTAGAAATAATGATAAAAGATCTGAGGGATCAATGGAGGTTTGCTAAATTATTAAATTGAAAAAAAAGATTAAATTGCATTATAAACACTTGTTATTTAACATTTTCCCATTAGGTTGACAGGGGGAGGGGGTTTGTTTCCACTCTCAGTGTTATACTGTTATATTTTATACTGAATGTATGCTATTCAATTAGTATATTAAAACTAATAAAAAGTACTTCAAGGCCTATATATTTTACTATTGGCTTCTATAATAAATTTTACTTAAATGAGTGATCTATTTTTATATTAGAAAAATATTTTGTTTGGCTAGTAAAATCATTATCAAGAAAATAAAGTCTTTCAAGGAGAAAAAAAAAGTAAATAAATGGTTTGAAAGAAAAGCCAATACTTTCATTAAGAGTCATATTGCATCAAAGTGAAAAATTTGTTTCCTTGAACAACTAGAATGCAAGTTTATAAAATGAAAATTAGGAAGGCAATATTCAGTAATTTTGATCCCAAAGTGTTCAAAACACATTATAAGATGACTCTATTATCTTCTTGAAATTTTTCCAATATTTCGAAAGTAAAAGGTGCAAATGAATTTTCCTGGTTAAGTCAGTTAACCTGGTTCACTGTATTACTCTTTGTTTTGGCTTTGTGTAGATAAGGAATTTCAGAAGAGGATTTAAAATTTGAAAGAAGTATTAAGACCCACCCTGAAAAATTCCAGGTTGCTTTATAAATTGAGGATGAGTGATAGGTAGAAGGGCCCTGGCACCTCCTGCCAGGAGCACATGAGCGGTTCTGGCTTCTGTTAATAAGCGCACAGATAAAGTACTGCATGTTTTATAAACATGCTAAGCGACTGACAGTGGGGTTGCCCTAAAATAGCAACAGCATACCAGTTTTACTGAACATCCCAAAAAGGACAGATGACATTAAATGTTCCTAATTAGGGAGGGTTAAAATAAAATGTTATCATTTTTTTAAAAAGCATTTTTAATCTGAGAGATACCACTCAAAGATGTCATCTATAAAGCGATCTGTAAATGATTTTATAAGCAGTGGCAGAAGAGTAGTACAATGTAAGCCCACAATCAGAAAAATAATTGAAAATAAGTACAGCCACGTTCCAGAGACCTAGCGTCATTGGCACTGGGATGTGGTAGATATGACTATTATTCATTGGCCTAAGACTATGTTCAGAATGTGCGTTTAGATTTTAATACCTCTACGTCACTAAGAAATAGACAAACTAAGGAACAAAGCTTTGCTGAACCGTAATGCCAAGGTGGGCAAGTAGATAAAGAGAATTGTAGACACTCCGCTGAGAAAAAGACACTGACGCAAAAGAAGTTTGCTTAGAGTTTTATCCTTGGAATGGCTACAGAGGAAAGAAAGGAAAGACGGGTGGGGGTTTTGATGGAGAAGGCTTTGAGATAGGTGTTCAGGCTGTTCCAGGAGGAGTGAGAATTAAAGACCTTTCTAAATCTGTGACTTTTAAATGGTGTGATGTTAAAAAAAAAAAAAAATCTAATATAATTGGCATGGACTAGTCCTTGAACTTTGTTTCTTAAACTTTGATTTTATGAAACACAGATATGAATTAGCTCAAGTTAATGTTATTTTGTTAGGATTGAATTATTTTAATTAGTTGCTTTAACTTTAAATTTTTTGACCAATCTACATAGTGTTGGTTAAGATTAACAGTCTTCAGATCCAATATGAATGCTCTGCTCTCTGCTAAACTTTAAGTCTCAGGTCAGTTTCCTATTGACAGCACATAAGAGTCTAAAGGGGAGTGGTCAATGGGGGAAAAAGGAGACTCATGTAATACTTTAAACAATGAAGAATTTAAATTTTTTTAAAAAAGAGTCTCAGGGCAAAATCCAGAGACCTCAGATATGCTCCTGTAAAGATTTATTTCAAATTACAGAGAAGCATTCCTAAGTGAAAAAAGCAGAAAGAAATAAAAGAAAGTATTTGATGTGGAAGTTTTGACATTGTAATAAGAACTTTCTGTTGTATTTGGTAAAACCTTAAAAAAACCCTCTATTTTAAAAAATTTATTCAATAACTTTTGCCACAAACACTTTCATCTCTACCCACATCTAAACCCCATTCTTGAATTTCCCCATTAAGACACAGAGTAAGTTTGTGAAATGAAGTGAGGTTCAAAGATTGGGCACGGTCAGGATTAGGGCTGGGAAATCAGATGAAGCTATACTTCAGGATGGGAAAAGAGACTGTGTGGCTCAGGTAAACGTAGGAATAGGGGTCAGGGATGGGCTGAAGGTCAGAAAGGGGTAAGCTAACAAGCATGTTAACCTACATTACCCACATGGTTCAGTTGGGTACAGTGTTATAGTCAAAGGAGAATAGGGAAATAAGAATTCTGAGTTTTGTTTATGTTGTCCCCCAAAACAAAAGGGGAACTCCAGATTCTGCAGAATAGTCTTTAGATACCAAGTGGACAGGACAAAGCCTTTTGTAGTGTATGAAAAGGAGAAAGCCTAAGAACAGTCACATATTAATAATTTTTGTCTAGTTACCCATACATTGCATGGTAACTTTTAAGAGATAAATATCTAAGTTTTATAGTTACAAAATAGGTATGAAAATCTGTATGCCCATGAGAACTAAGTAATGGTCAAAAGAAAGGATGAGAGTAAAAATTCATTAGAAAAATTATAATAAACTGCTCTCTTTAGGCCACATGCCAAATACTTAAGAAGACCTAAAACTACTGACATTGAGAGAGTGCTGAAAAGATGTTTAATCTTGTTATAAAAGCATTATCTTGTGTCCAAAACTTGGTAATGTGACCAATCTTAAATACAAATCTGAATCAGGTACCCCCTCATTTAAGTACTTGGTAATAGCAGTACTTCAAGTCAGCTACCAAATTTTACATTAATCAGCTTGGCTGAAGTGACAACTCAAACATCTTAGGGGCTCAAAACAAATATCAAATTTTCCTCATGTTTCCACATATCAACCACTGTGGCTCTGTTCCACATATTTTCCTCTCACAGGACCCAGGATTAAGGAGCAGTTCCTGTTTGGGACGTGCATTCTTTTTTTTCCTTTTATTTATATGAAAAGTTCTAGGCATATAAAATGTATTTAAGAAATTTTAACTCCCCCTCACCCCTATATCTATGTAAACTTTAACATAACCTAAATTTTATATAAAAGTTCATGATAAAAATGTTTACATTTCAGTTTTTTAGATATTAGTTTGTATATTTTTTCCTTTTGTTGTTTAAAGTATTACATATAGCATTACATGCATTCTTATGGTAGGAAGTGCTAAGCCTCATTTATGTTTTGATATTCAACTCAAGTATTCCCTCTCTAGAAAGCTCTCTCCAGCGCCCTCTATGGGTTGACATCCTCTTCTATGACAGTCCTGGCATGGCTCTACCATGGCACTCAACACACTGTATTGTCATTGTCAGTTTGCTAGCTCTTCTCTAGAAACACAGCTCCTTTAGGCAAGACAGTGAGTTGTGTGTGTATGCATAAAAACAACCCACATCTAGTTATTTTTAAATGATTGAATGGAACAAGAATGAGTTAGTGAGAGAGAGGTGGGATTCCTTTGAATTAGGAGATAAGTTTGGAGACTGAGAGAAAAGTTTAGGAATCTTATTTCTGATGTTTTTTCAGAAAAGCTTTAGGCTACAGTGTCTGCTACAAAGGAAGGTGGTAAAAATGGGATAAGGAGTGTGAGAATTGTCTAAGTTCTCAAAAAACTTGCTATGGAGAGGATCAAATAAGAATGAATTACAGCAATATTATTCAACATAATCTAGGGTACCTTATGAAAATTTTTAAATTGTGAATTTTTATTTTCATAATCATCCAAAATATAATTTTATTCTAGATTTTATGACTTCCCACCTTATAACCAGATGTACCACATGATTTTATTGTCCATAGTTTTTATTGTTTGTTTGTTTGTTTGTTTTTGTTAATCCTCACCCGAGGATATTTTTCCATTGATTTTTAGAGTGAGTGGAAGGGAGGAGGAGGAGGAGGAAGAGGAGGGGGAGGGGAGAGAGAGAGAGAGAGAGAGAGAGAGAGAGAGAGAGAGAGAGAGAGAGAGAGAGAAGCAGCAGCATCAGATGTGAGAGAGACACATTGGTTGGTTGCCTCCCGCACACCCCTGACTAGTGGGGCCGGGTATCGAGCCTGCAACCGAGGTACATGCCCTTCACCGGAATTGAACCTGGGACCCTTCAGTCCACGGGCTGATGCTCTATCCACTGAGCCAAACCGGATAGGGCTTGCTCATGTTTTCATTTATGATCATGTTGTAAGATGAAACTATTTTAATTATCCCTGGCGTTTGATCAGAGAATCACAACTATTAGGGATCTATCTATTGTCTATCTATCTATCTATCTATCTATCTATCTATCTATCTATCGATTTATCTTTTTACAGAGATTTGACCTTATACAATTGAGGGAGCTGGTTATGAAGCAGTCTCTATAAGTTTCTTGTCTTTTCAGTGGATGCTGGAGCTTAAAATCCATGAGGCAGGCAGTGAGGGAGAAAAGATGAATCTATCATCAGGGAGACCAAGAATAAGCTTATGGGGGAGAACCCCTAAGCACAAGCTGGAAGCTGCAAGAATGGACTGAATCTAGTGTTAGTTCTTATTGCCTCTGCCTTAGCCAAGTGAGTGTCCTGGAGTAGTTGGCAGCTTCACCCTGGAACTAAACAAATACACCTGTCCCAGGAATCACAGAAGCTGTAGGAGCATCCAAGAGAAGGTAGAGAAGTTGTAGGCCTGGCCACTGACTGACACAAACTGGGTGAACCAGAATATAACTGACAATGTGTGTGAGCTACAAAATAATCGCTGCTTCACTTCTGCCTTTCAAGTATTGCACAAGAATATCTCTTCTGCCTTAGCCTAACCAGAAACATACAAGAAGGGCCCTTCTGGGAAATGTGGGTCAGGCTAGCCAAGTTGACACATTACAAAGCCACCACCCTGGTTTATAAAAATTAAATTGTATGTGTATGCCAAATGACATCACAACCTAGAGTCTAAATAATAACCGTTATAATGCATTAAATATTTTACGTTCTATTCTTCAAGCTTATTAACTCATCAAGTCATCACAACCCAACGCTGTAGGGACTATTATTGTTCCCATTTTCCAGCCATGGAACTGCATCACAAAATGGTCAAGTAACTTGACCAAGGTCATAAAGCCAATAAGTAGTAGCAGAAGCAGAAGTGAAGCCACGCAGACAGTCTAGCTCTAGAGGCTCTACCCTTACCCATTACGCTCTGCTACCTTCCTGTGAGACAGTGTGAGAAAATTTCAAGTAGAAGTGAGTCAACAGATGGCACAAGGTTATCTACTAGTAAGCTTGTCAAGTGCAAAAGGACCTGGGCCATAGCAGTCAACACCAATTTCCCATTGTGAGCAGCATAACATTGCTCACCCAATTAAATTAATGATATCAATGTTGAGAGAGAGAACCAAGATGGCGGCATAGGTTAACGCCGGAGTTTGCTGCTTTGAACAACTACTTCAAAAGTGAAACTAAAAAACGGAAGGGACATCACCCAGAAAGTCCTACAACTAGGAGGAAAGAGAAACGCATTCGGACACTCAGAGGAGGCGCAGTGCTGAAGTCAAATTCTGAGGTGCGGAGTGCGCGGAGCGGGCTGGCGGCGGAGGGCGCGGTTGGCGTTTTCAATCCGGAGGGAGTCGCAGACTCTGAGCTCCAGATCCCGGCGAGTCTTTAGGGACCCAGACTCAAACGGGAGAAGCGGGACTGCCTGGCTTCGGTCAGAGCGAGTGCAGCTTTCTCTCCGAGGTTTGCAGCGGGTGCTGGGACTCAGAGAGGCAGAGCCCCTGGGGACAGGACTGAGAGCCGCCATCACTGCTCTCTCCGGCCCACCCTGTTGATCCTGTGCGACCCGCCCCGCCCAAGCCCTGCACACAGGCATTTGCCGGATAGCCTCAGGCAAAGGCTAGATTAGCACCTCCCTAGAGGACAGAAGTTCTCTCACTGCAGAAACAGCTGATTCTCATAGCCACTTGGCCTGGAGGTCAAACCCTCCCTGGTATTAGCTACAACAATCAAGGTTTATAAGACTGCGCACAAAGACCACTAGGGGGTGCACCAAGGAAGCATAACAAAATGCGGAGACAAAGAAACAGGACAAAATTGTCAATGGAAGATATAGAGTTCAGAACCACTCTTTTAAGGTCTCTCAAGAACTGTTTAGAAGCCGCCGATAAACTTAATGAGATCTACAAGAAAACTAATGAGACCCTCGATCGTATATTGGGGAACCACCTAGAAATTAAACATACACGGACTGAAATAACGAATATTATACAGACTCCCGACAGCAGACCAGAGGAGCGCAAGAATCAAGTCAATGATTTGAAATGCGAGGAAGCAAAAAACACCCAAACGGAAAAGCAAAATGAAAAAAGAATCCAAAAATGCGAGGATAGTGTAAGGAGCCTCTGGGACAGCTTCAAGCGAACCAACATCAGAATTATAGGGGTGCCAGAAGATGAGAGAGAGCAAGATATTGAAAACCTATTTGAAGAAATAATGACAGAAAACTTCCCCCACCTGGTGAAAGAAATGGACTTACAGGTCCAAGAAGCGCGGAGAACCCCAAACAAAAGGAATCCAAAGAGGACCACACCAAGACACATCATAATTAAAATGCCAAGAGCAAAAGACAAAGAGAAAATCTTAAAAACAGCAAGAGAAAGAAACTCAGTTACCTACAAGGGAATACCCATACGACTGTCAGCTGATTTCTCAACAGAAACTTTGCAGGCCAGAAGGGAGTGGCAAGAAATATTCAAAGTGATGAATACCAAGAACCTACAACCAAGATTACTTTATCCAGCAAAGCTAACATTCAGAATTGAAGGTCAGATAAAGTGCTTCACAGATAAGGAAAAGCTAAAGGAGTTCATCAACACCAAACCAGGATTATATGAAATGCTGAAAGGTATCCTTTAAGAAGAGTAAGAGGAAGAAAAAGGTAAAGATACAAATTATGAACAACAAATATGCATCTATCAACAAGTGAATCTAAGAATCAAGTGAATAAATAATCTGATGAACAGAATGAACTGGTGATTATAATAGAATCAGGGACATAGAAAGGGAATGGACTGACTATTCTTGGGGGCGAAAGGGGTGTGGGAGATGCAGGAAGAGACTGGACAAAAATCGTGCACCTATGGATGAGGACAGTGGGTGGGGAGTGAGGGCGGAGGGTGGGGTGGGAACTGGGAGGAGGGGAGTTATGGGGGGAAAAAAAGAGGAACAAATGTAATAATCTGAACAATAAAGATTTAATTAAAAGAAAAAAAAAAAGAAAAAGAAAAAAAAATAAATTAATGATATCAATGTTGCTTGAATTTACTTTGTACAGATTTATTTGGGTTAATGTTGTCTGAAAGCTATAAGGAAACGTGAGAAATGGACACAGCATTTATATTTTTTTAAAAAAATATATTTTTATTGATTTCAGAGAGGAAGGAAGAGAGATAGAAACATCAATAATGAGAATCATTGATCAGCTGCCTCCTGAACGCCCCCTACTGGGGATCGAGGCCACAGCCTGGCCATGTGCCCTGACCGGAATTGAACCTGGACCTCCTGGTTCATGCATGGGTCGACACACAACCACTGAACCACACTGGCCGGGCACATGCATAATTTTTATGGTGGAAATAAAATCAGTACATTCTCACATAGTGAATGGCTTAACTCATATTGGGGCAAGCTGGGCTGTTTCTGACTGAGAAAGGGATGTGAGGAGCCAACACCGCTGAGCACATCATTCATAAACTCAAGGATGAACAAGTATACTAATAATAAGTGAATGAATCATTAGTTAAGCCCATGGACAAATGTTTTTCAAAATTCCTCAATCCCTACTAAATGAGAGATGCTTTTGCCAGCTGAGATTAAATTCTTGAATTAAAATGTGCATGCAGTTTTCCTCGTCTCTTCACAAAAAGCCAGATTTTCACAACAAAATACTTCCTCTTTGTCCCTGGGGGCAACAAAAGCAGAGGACTCAAGGTACATCAGGATGATTATGGCTGTCTGGCTGGAATCCTTCTGACACTGCCCTTGCACAATCCTATGTGTAACTCGGCATTTGAAGATTAAAACGCAGTTAGAGTTTTCTGTGACAATGGCTTTGTATTGCACAAGTCCCGAAGTGCTTTCAATCACTTCACCACTTCCCCCATCCACAAACTGCCTACATTTCCTTTATAGCATAGGATAGGCTGGAAAATGCATCTTGTCTATACTGCATGTGTCTCACCTGCCAGACACTAAATAATCACATTTGGCACCCAAGTCTGCTCCTAACAGACTCATGGCAGCTCTCTCCTGAAAATCTACTTTGTAAAAAATCCTAAAACTACAACTCTAAAACTATATTCAACTTTATAGAAAGTGTATTTCCCAAAAATGGTTATTAAAAGCCTTATCTGGAGATTACCTGCCTGCCCTGACCCTGGAGTATCTTCCCATCTGAGCTGGACTCTGATGACCACACACACCATGGGTCCTGCCAACTCCAGCTCCTTCTCCCTTGATGCTTGGAATCCTCTCTCACCCCTTAATGCATCCCTATTGACTCCACACAAAACTTGCCCAAACACTTTTAACTCTCCTAAATCAAATCAGCTCCTGCTCCTTCCCAAACCCTGACAAGCCCCATCCATTGCCCTCCATCCTATTTCAAAATGCTGTAAGTGCCCGACTGGGGCATGGGCTACAGGCTCCATCCCCAGTGGGGGGCATGCAGGAAGCAGCTGATCAATGATTCTCTCTCATCATTGATGTTTCCATTTCTCTCTCCCTCTCCCTTCCTCTCTGAAACCAATAAAAATATTTAAACAACAACAAAAAGAACCTGCTGTGGGTGTGATGCACGTTTGTTTTTTTTTAAAATGCACTTTCTTAGTCTTCTTTTTAGTCTCAGGGAAAATTACTGACCAGCCAAAATGAAATCCTTTCCTCACTCCACCACGCAATTCATTGTTTTTCCCTTAATGCTCCCACAATATGGTTAAGACTTCTTTTTCTTTAATTTTATTCCTGTACTTCTTCTTTATATTTTTTTTAACTTTACATAAGGTATTACTATTGCCTTTTGTTAAATATTAAAGTCCTAGGTTCCAATTCTGCCTCCTCCTGTAATAATGGAATAAGCAGATGGATGTCATATTATTAAAGTTCTTTGTATGTCACACATATATTACACAGGCAACGAAGAGCTACTGAAACATCTTAAGCAGAGGACTAATTATAAACTGTTTGCGTAGTAGAAAGACAATCCTGGAAGTACTGTGATATGAAAGTTGAGCTAGGAGTAGTGTACGGAAGGATGGTTTCTAGATGAATAGTATCACTGGACTAGACGAAGCTAATGAATTCAGCATTTAGTCATGAGAACCTGAATTAAGGACTTGATATGAGGAGCAGAAAGCTAGAGCACATCTGGGAAATAATTAGACACATAAATACATAATTATTTTTTATTAGAATCTACATGCATAGTTCCTTTCATTTAAAAAACTGTTAATTAGCCACACAACCTCTATCCTCTTCCTTTATTATAGCCTCAGTCTGGAGTCCTCTCTGTCACTTCCCAAGCACTCTTTTTTGACATTCCCGGTTTCTAATTCTTCCCAGAATATTAACACACCACGGAGCCACCATGATATAGGAAAACTATAAGCTTTTAGAGGAAAAGAGCCAAGTTTTGCTTGTTCGCCATCCAAATGTCTGTCCATTACTATGTCGCTAGCACACAATAAGTACTCCATATTTTTGTGCTGAATAAATAAATAGTTGTCTTCCCTTTGATCACATTTGGAAAGTTTAGTGTAGGTATCAGCTGGAGTCCTTTGTTGCTAAGTACAGAAAACTTCTCTGAAGAGACAGTGAGGAATCAAGACCGTGGGGTTATGATAAGGAAAGAGGGTAAAAGTCCCAGTCTTGATTGGCAGATTTTTTAAAACTAAGAAATCAGAGTATATTGAAAGGGCAGTCGGAGATCACAAAACCTATAGGAAGGCTAAGGAAAACTCAAGAACCAAAGCACATCTTTGAGGGCTACACGTAGGAAATACAGAAACTTTCTGGGAGCACGAAGGCATCAGCAATGGAACGAATAAAGTCCCATTCTTCATACCTCATTCAAGATCAATTTAGAAAGTAACAGCATGTAAATGGCGCGATTTGTGTGAAATGCCTAATTTTAATCAAGGCTGAAAAAATCTAAAAGTCTAGGTACCTAGCACACAGCCCAGTCAGAGTAGAGTCTCTACAAGTACTTGTTCAGTGTCCAAACGGTGCTCAACTTTTGGCTGAGAAGGGCAAAGCCGACTGATTACTGTCCAGTCAGATTCTATCCAAGGAGGAAAAGGTTAATTCCCTAAAAGTAAATCTCTTGTTAGAAGTAGAAGATTTTGGGCAGCCACAAACCAATAAATATTCATTATATCTTAAAAATGCTAAGAATATAGTAATTTTCATTATGTTCAGAGTACTCAGGAAGTCTTGTAACTAATGCTAGGAAATAGCATTTTTTTACAAAGGAAATTGCTAAGATTAAATTATCTTTAACTATAAAATTGTGATAGTCAAATCATAATTTCCATGCAATTTATTTGTTTCCTTATTTAAAAAAAAATTTATTGATTTTAGGGAGAGAGACAGAGAAATATGTCGATTTGTTGTACCACTTACTTATGCATTCATTGGTTGATTCTTGTATGTGTCCTGACCAGGGATCAAACCCACAAATTTGGCATATCAGGATGGATGCTCTAACCAACCCAGAGCTATTACCATATTTTTTCTCATTTTTCCCTATTTTGTGCAAATTAATGTGGCTTTTGATATAGTAATCACATGCCTTGCTTTGTTATGACAAGTTTCAGCTGTTCATGCACTCCTTTTATTCCCTAGATGTCAAGGAAAGAGATTATTTTCTAATCTGATGATAATCTTGCTCATGTCATTCTGTCTCTATTTCCTTGCTTCACTGGAATTTATCTCCTCCCCCTGATCTACCCAGTTTATTAAATTTCAGAGTCTAGTGTAATAGTAAACATTTCCCCAACTGAGTCACATAAATAAGGGTAACTGTCCTTATTGAAGTGTAACAATTTGCTAGTCTGAAATCTTTTCCTATTTCTAGGTCCACATTAAATGGGATGTGACAAGATAATGTGATGAGTAAAATTCACTTTTTAAAGAAATAAAAATGCATTATATTATGTTAATGTATTATCTGTGTGGTGTTGGAATGATAGCTTTTGAGATCTAAGCAAAGCCCTGCAATTACAGATTATTATAATGTTACTTCTAACGTGTTGAATAGCAACAGATAGTGTGATTTAACACTAAAGACTGTAAAGGACCTGCTAAATGAGAAGATAAAACTTCCAGCTATGCAACATCGAAATAAAGTACATGAACAAGACAGCATTTTTTTTTAACTATAGTGTAATTTGTTTAGAATTTCTAGAAAATACATGAGCTGACTCTCATGAATCTCCCCTGATTTGGGTGAAGGAAAAGTGGTAGGAATCTCTTTTTCTTATTTAAGTTGTTTAGATGAAAATACTCATACACCTCCATTTTAAAAACAGGGCCAAGTAGAGCATTTCCATTAAACAAGAAGAAAAGCCATAAAAATCGTAATGAAACAGCATTTTTCTGCCTCTGTCTCTCAGCCACAAATGTAGGGGCTCCAGGTTCCCCATCTCAGCCTTGGAAGCACCTGAGTTTGTGGTGTTCCTGCTTCACAATAGCACACAAACCGCAGGGCTGCTCCCCCCCCCCCCCCCCGCCCCCCGCTCTGGTTACTGTTGTGCCCTCTCTGACTGTGACATTCTCTCCTGCTTCCCCCTCTTTTCCAGGTATTGTGCTGGGTCCATAACTCGACCTGCTCCAAAAGCAGCCTCACATGGAGAAATTTCCCCTAACCCATAGCTTTGCTACACTCTATTGCATAGGATACAAGGAAGTGTTCCTTTGTCCCCTCAAGTTTTAAAATACATCTCTTTTATTTTTATCATCTCCTCTTTTGGGGTTCTTGCACAAGTGTGTGGGGACAAGTGTAAAATAAAGGGACAAGCTCAACAGCACATCCCCAGCTTTAGTCAGAATTACCCTTCCATTGTGACAATGACCCTTTGACTTGGGGCTGACTCACTCTTTTATAGAATGAATACTGTTGCTGGTGATCCCTCAGTTACTTACCCAAATAAACTCCTTTTGGGTAGTATTTCCAATCCAGTCTTACAGACAACCTCAACATGTTTGAATCTTCTGGAGAATCCAAGAGATAAATAGGCTCCACAAACAGATTTTTTTGTTTCACAGAAAAGAGAAAACCCTCCATAGACTACTCTTATGCTAGCACATTAAGTCCAGTGTGTCCTCCTTCACCCTGCATTTGATCATAATGGAGAGGTCTCATAGCCTGACTCACTGGGACTTTTCAACTTTCATTTTGCTTGACCTTGGAGTTGAGTCTTTGGTACCATCTCATTGAAAGTCTGTTTCTCTTGTCTTTGCTAGTTATTCTCTCCTGGTTTTCTTCCTGCTGTGTTCCTCAGATGAGGGTAATGATTTCCATGTCTTGTAATTCTAGCCCCCATCACTTCTATAACAAGGAGAGTATTTGTTACTATACAGTACAGTGGGGCCTTGACTTAACGAGTTTAATTTATTCCGTGATGGAGCTCGTAACTCAAATTACTTGTATGTCAAATCATAAAGTGAACGAGTGAGACACGTGATGCTGGGATGATGTTGTGGCATTCACTGTGACATTCGCTGCGCCAACTAGTGGTGGGGTATCTGAAGCTGGCTCATAACCCGAATTTTAGCTCACAACTCAAAGCAAAAAATCGGCCGAGAGACGGCTCGTATCTCGAAAAACTCGTTAGTCGGGACACTCATAAGTCAAGGCCCCACTGTATATCTAACTGCTATTTGTATATGCAAACCTGGGTTATTCCAAAGCATCTCAATCTGACATGTTCAAAACCAGCTTCCATTCCGTATTCATTCAGTTCTCATTATGCTTCTGTTAATATCATCATCCATGTACTTGGCTGTTGAAGGACCTCAGACAATGTCAACTTTTCTTTCATTCTCAAACTTCCAACATCAGTTATTACACTATGCCCTGAAATACAATCCTTCTCATGAATGCCACTGTTGTAGCCTCAGTTTGGTCATTCGTCATGTCTTCAATAATCAACAATAATACATTTTGTCCAGTATCTTCCCATCTGCATCATTCATGATAACCCCAAAGTTATCTTAAAACACACACACACACACACACACAAATATGTGTCCCTCTATTGGATGAAAACCTACTGATTTCCATTGCCCATGACTATTTTACAATCTGTTTCCAACCAATCTTTCCACTTTCATATCATTCAAGTTTCTTATATCCTAGTCAAAATAGTCCATCCACCATTTCTGGAACATGCTATTCACTTTCATCTCTCTGCCTTTCTCCATCCTGGTAACTCTCCTGGAATGCCTCCTTCCCTTTTTCTATTAAGCATCGTTCAAGTTTGTGTTCAAATCTCATCTTTTTTCTAAAGTCTTCTGCCATTGTGCTTCAAAAGTCTCTTGCTCTCGAGAGAGAACCAAGATGGCGGCATAGGTTAACGCCGGAGTTTGCTGCTTTGAACAACTACTTCAAAAGTGAAACTAAAAGACAGAGGGCCATCACCCAGAACCATTGGAACGCTGGCTGAGTGGAAGTCCTACAACTAGGAGGAAAGAGAAACGCATACGGACACTCAGAGGAGGCGCAGTGCTGAAGTCAAATTCTGAGGTGCGGAGTGCGCGGAGCGGGCTGGCGGCGGAGGGCACGGTTGGCGTTTTCAATCGGGAGGGAATTGCAGACTCTGAGCTCCAGATCCGGGCGAGTCTTTAGGGACCCAGACTCAAACGGGAGAAGCGGGACTGTCTGGCTTCGGTCAGAGCGAGTGCAGCTTTCTCTCCGAGGTTTGCAGCGGGTGCTGGGACTCAGAGAGGCAGAGCCCCTGGGGACAGGACTGAGAGCGGCCATAACTGCTCTCTCCAGCCCACCCTGTTGATCCTGTGCGACCCGCCCCGCCCAAGCCCTGCACACAGGCATTTGCCGGATAGCCTCAGGCAAACGCCAGATTAGCACCTCCCTAGAGGACAGAAGTTCTCTCACTGCTGACACAGCTGATTCTCATAGCCACTTGGCCTGGAGGTCAAACCCTCCCTGGAATTAGCTACAACAATCAAAATTTAACTATAAGACCACGAACAAAGACCACTAGGGGGTGCATCAAGGAAGCATAACAAAATGCGGAGACAAAGAAACAGGACAAAATTGTCAATGGAAGATATAGAGTTCAGAACCACACTTTTAAGGTCTCTCAAGAACTGTTTAGAAGCCGCCGATAAACTTAATGAGATCTACAAGAAAACTAATGAGACCCTCGATGTTATATTGGGGAACCAACTAGAAATTAAGCATACACTGACTGAAATAAAGAATATTATACAGACTCCCGACAGCAGAACAGAGGAGCGCAAGAATCAAGTCAATGATTTGAAATGCGAGGAAGCAAAAAACACCCAAACGGAAAAGCAAAATGAAAAAAGAATCCAAAAATGCGAGGATAGTGTAAGGAGCCTCTGGGACAGCTTCAGGCGTACCAACATCAGAATTATAGGGGTGCCAGAAGATGAGAGAGAGCAAGATATTGAAAACCTATTTGAAGAAATAATGACAGAAAACTTCCCTCACCTGGTGAAAGAAATGGACTTACAGGTCCAAGAAGCGCGGAGAACCCCAAACAAAAGGAATCCAAAGAGGACCACACCAAGACACATCATAATTAAAATGCCAAGAGCAAAAGATAAAGAGAGAATCTTAAAAACAGCAAGAGAAAGAAACTCAGTTACCTACAAGGGAATACCCATACGACTGTCAGCTGATTTCTCAACAGAAACTTTGCAGGCCAGAAGGGAGTGGCAAGAAATATTCAAAGTGATGAACACCAAGAACCTACAACCAAGATTACTTTATCCAGCAAAGCTAACATTCAGAATTGAAGGTCAGATAAAGAGCTTCACAGATAAGGAAAAGCTAAAGGAGTTCATCACCACCAAACCAGGATTATATGAAATGCTGAAAGGTATCCTTTAAGAAGAGGAAGAGGAAGAAAAAGGTAAAGATACAAATTATGAACAACAAATATGCATCTATCAACAAGTGAATCTAAGAATCAAGTGAATAAATAATCCGATGAACAGAATGAACTGTTGATTATAATAGAATCAGGGACATAGAAAGGGAATGGACTGACTATTCTTGGGGGGGAAAGGGGTGTGGGAGATGCGGGAAGAGACTGGACAAAAATCGTGCACCTATGGATGAGGACAGTGGGTGGGGAGTGAGGGCGGAGGGTGGGGTGGGAACTGGGAGGAGGGGAGTTATGGGGGGGAAAAAAGAGGAACAAATGTAATAATCTGAACAATAAAGATTTAATTAAAAAAAAAAAAAGTCTCTTGCTCTCAGAGATTTACATTACCTGATGCAGCAAATCATGCTTATATATTGTTACTTCATTATCTCTACCTAGAATGCAACAGTATCTTATTCTTATTGCTTGGCACACATATGGACAAAAGCAAGGTAGCAAAAGCCGACTAAATTAAAGATGAGGGTTTTAAAATAAAAGTATATACTCAATATTTTTCTTAATTGATTAAAGATTCATTTCCTCAAAATAATAGCTCATCTAGGATTTTATGCAAACTGTACCTATTAAAAGGATCTCGATTCAAATATTAAATGCTAGTTGAAAAAATAAAATCTGAATTTTCTATGGATATCATGACTGCTGTAAATTAGATGTAATGGCTCTGATTTTACTCAATACTTCAATTGTTTATGCTTAGATAGAATAATTATAATTATTTTGGTTATAAGTAAGTAAAATGGACTCTAGCTAGTTAAGCAAAAAGGGGACTGTATTATTTTCTCATAGAACATAAGGACAGGCTATGGCTGCCTCAAGCCAACTGAAATGGGAATTTAACTCCAGAATCTCTCCCAATATTCATCTTTGTTTATCTCTGAAACTGCTTCATTGCTCTTCTTCTCTCCTCCACCTCCTCTAATTCTTCCTTATCTATCTATCAATCAATCTATCTATCTACCTATGTATCTACCTCTCTATCTATCTCTATCTCTATTTCTGCCTGCATCCCCCCTGACCCCCACCCGTTGTACTTCCTCCCTATCTCCTGCTTACTTTTCTTGTTTCCAAGTGTATATGACAGAACATTACTGGCAACAGAGCCCGAGGTTGAAGTTTATTCATTCAGTCAGTAACTGTTCTCTCTTTTTCTGATTTTTTAATTACTATTTTTTTTTTAACCTACAATCTCACAATTCTGGCCAAGAGGCAGGATCTCACTGTAAGAACAGCACAGTTCCCATGCTGTGGTGGAGAAGGAAGGGCAATTCCCAGAAAAAAGAGAGTGAAAGTTTGCTCAAAAAGCGAGGGTGCTGTTTCTGAACAGCCAATCAAACAAGTGTCCAATTCACCCAGTCAAAAAAATTAAAAAATCAAAACCAAAAGCCAGAGCTACAAATAATTAGCAAAATAAACTGTTTTAGATTGTATCTCTTCTTTGGCTGTGATTTAGTTTAAATGACCTGTTGGTACCATTAGCAATATGAAATAGATGGTGATCAAAGAGAAAAAATATCTTAAAAATAGGCCAATCTATACCTGAATAAGGAAAGATTGACATCACGGCAGAATTTAATAAAGGCTAGTCTTTGAGGCACTATTCTCATTAAATGTCCCAAGACAAAATTGTTCCATGGTCCATTACATTTAGAAAAATCAGCACATTACAGTCCTCACCTGGAGAGTCATACATACTTATGTTCTAGGGAAACATCAGGAAATTTTTAACATTCTAAACTTATTCCTTTTTAATGATTTTTTAATTTATTGTTTTTCTAGTCATCATTTTATCTTATCTTTATGACTATTTATGGAGCCACAAATCCTTTTGTGCTTTTAAGTCCCTGGATATGTATTCCCCAAACTTAAAATGGCTAAGAGACTTGGGTTCAAGAGACAATTTCCAACGGGTCTGGGAAGTTTAGTGTGTTCACTCAGAGAAGTTTAAAGTGTCCTCTCAGGAACAAAGTCAGTGCCATCATCTTTAATCAACCTTTTGTCAGACTCTTTACCAAACCTACTTTATTTAAAGTTCTGGACACTTTCTTATCCTTAGTTTACTCTGAGAGAACTAGAATTTTGGAGAAATTTGATGCAATTTAAGAAGATTAAACTAGTGCTTAAGGGTTAAAAACTCATCTTGTTTGTATGAATGCTAACTTCACTTTTATTTTGGACAAATATTTTATTGTTCAAACTTTGGAACTTTATTAAATAATCTTCCTTATGTTGACTTCTAATAAGGAAGAGAAATTCATGGCATAAATTATTTTCATAGGACAAGTGAGGGGCAATAGCCTCATCCACTACATTTCGAATTTCTCATTAAACTCCTAATCTAATGGGGATTTCCAACTCTGCACACTCCCTATAAAACTTCTTTCTTAAAAAAAAATTTAAATAGTTAACATGGAAGGTAACTTCTGTTAGAGTTAGGCATACATTGCATTTCATCATATATTAAGTCATCATATTATAAAGCATGTTGACACAAAGCCTATAGTGTTATAGGAAACTAAGAATTAATGTATTTTGCATGAACAGGAAATAGGAATTTTGCCAAGACAGCTACAGCTACAAGACAATTTTACAGTTAGGTTGGGTAGCTTCTCCTTTACTGGTGTTTGGGTCGTTACTTGTGAGTCACCAAGCATGAAGAAAGACTGTAGTGACCCTGACAATACTTCTTGCCAGGTGTTTTCTAGTATGCCATTTATAGAAAGGGGTCATGGGGCCATCCCACAATGTAATTATTTAATTATGAGAAATTTAAAGGGAAATATTTGAGGACTAAAGATTGGAAAATCCCAAATGCTTCCATTGTGGTGGAAAAATCCCCACGTAGCTGGACAAATAAATAAAGGGTATATCCAAACAAAAGTCACAAATAAGCCATGGTGTAATCATAGGTATAAATCATGTCCATGTAAATACTGTAAGACAAAGAAACACATAGTGGAGGTCAGGGAAGTATTTCTAAATATAAGTATATTTGCAATTGATAAAGAAGAAGGAGACTTTTGCTGTAATCTGTGCATGTGACTCTAAAATTAAAAAGTACAGAAGTAACTGCAAAAAAAATCTTTCAGAATAAATATTAGGATTCCTATGGAATTTTGTGACATCCTAACACATTTGGAAATATGTTGTAGTGGTTAGATTTTTCCATCTCTTATACTTATTTTATGAGAACTTTATAATCCAGCTGTATTCTTGTTGAAACTCAAAGTTCTTTGGCTAAATTTCAGAAATTACTTAAAGTTCATCTGCGCAATTTTCTTTTTATATTCAAGTTCCTTATAATATGAGGTTTGGAAGGTAGAGAAAGCCATCTCCTAATATTTATACACTCAAATAAAGAAATATTTGTTGGGTCTCTACCTTATTCTCTACCAGTCAAGATTCTTGGCCCTAGGGAAATGAAGGACAAGTTTCTTTATCTCATAGGGCTCACTTTCTACTGAGGAAACACAGCAAGTAATACACAAAAAGTAAATTTAAGCAAGTTAACTAAAATGTGATAAGAGCTGAGAAAGAAACAGACAGGGTAATATAATAGCATGCAATGTCTCTGAAAGGTGACGTTTGAATTGAGATACAGCTCCAGCCATGTGAAAAAGCCTGGTAAATGGGTTTCATATACAAGGAACAGCAAATACTAAGACCTGGAGAAGCAAAAGAGTTTGAGTTTATTCAAAGAACAGAAGAGAGTCCAGAGTATCTGCAGCATTGGGAACAAAGAGAGAGGTATGAACTGTGCCTGATGAAGAAGGCAGAGCCCAGGGTATCGTAAGGAGTTTGTATTTTACTGAAAATGGAATGGTACACAGACAACAATGTGGTGAAGGCCAGAGGTGGGAAGGGAGGGCTGGGGCTGGGTGGGGGAGGGAAAGGGGTGGGAGTAACAAAGGACATCTGTAATAGTGTCAACTATTTTTAAAAAAGAAAACATGATGGTAAACCATTAAACTTCCTGGTTAGACTCCGTGGTTAATATAATCAAACAAAATAATAACTATTTCAAAATGTCAACTAACACTTAAAAAGATTTTTAATTACTTTTTAGAAGACATTTTTTATTATGAAACCCAACATTTTTTTCTTTCATACGCTATTCCATTGCTAAAGCTATGAGACCTTAGTTATGAAGTTAAGCATAACACTTATTTTAAAGGATATTATTTGGAAAAGTAAGAGTTTACATTTTGAAAAGATTAATTTTTATAGATCATGAATAAAGAATAATCTATGGAAGAAGTGGTTCTGGGGTAAGAAGGTGAAAAGTTTTAAGAAGTTAATTCATTTTAATAGCTTTGAGATGAAATAAGGAAGGTTTTCTGAAATAGGAGTAAGAATATTCATTATTTTATTCTGATAAAAAATGCATCAGATACTAATTTTAATGAATTTTGCCAAGGTACAAATAAGAAAATAATAATCACCCATAATAACATTACTTTCTAGTCTTTCTTAATCATTCTGATATATGTATATTTGACAAAACTAAAATTTTATAGAATATGAAATTTTTCAACCAAATTCTTTTCATTTACTATTACCTTTTCAACAATTTTTTCATGTAATGAATATGCATTGACAACACCATGTTAATATTTGCACAATATGCCCCAGCTAGTTTGGCTCAATGGATAGAGCATTGGCCTGTGGACTGAAATGTCCCAGGTTCGATTTTGGTCAAGGACACATACCCGGATTGTGGGCTTAATTCCCAGTAGGGGCATGCAAGAGGCAGCCAATCAATGATTCTCTATCATCATTGGTGTTTCTAGCTCTCTCTTCTGCTTCCTTCCTCTCTGAAATCAATAAAAATATATTTTAAAAATATATATTTGCACAATAATTCTTGTTGCTATGATTAATTTTTTCATTTATATGTTTTGGTTTCTTTTTATCCCTTTATCTTAGAAAGGGTTTATGAGAAACTGTTACTCATGGCACTGTTTTATTTTAAAATTTGTCTCACTACATTAGGAAACGCAGGACCAAATCCTTGGCAAGCTATATAGGATTTGTTGGTAGTGGAATACATTTCTTTTAGTTAAGTTACTAAGCACCACAGTGACTAATAACCCAAACTCAACAAGGACAACAAAAAATACTAATGGCCCAAATATTGTAATGTACTTTATATGTGTATGTAAACAAATATATTTTTCTAGGGCTCTGGCCCGCATTGCTCAGTGCTTAGGTGTCGGCCTGTGCACTGAAGGGTCTCAGGTTTGATTGCTGGTCAGGGCATTGGATATTCAGTACTAATGGAAAGTGTAACAAGGGACCTGTCTTAGGCTGGGGAGGGTCAGGAAGTCTTCCCTAAGGAAGTGTTTTCTTAGCTGAGATCTGAGAGAGAAGCAGAGGTTAACTAAGTACACAGGAAAGCCTTCCAGATAGAAAGAACAATGAGTGAAAGGCTCACTGCATAAATCACGACGGCTATGAATCCTCAGAAGGAAAGTGTTTTAACTAGTTCAAACTACTAATTAAGCTTCCACTATAGCCTAGGCAGTTTATTAGTCATATTTTAAGCATTTATATTAAATGGCAATGTAGTTTACTAGGCAACCATCACTGACTCCAAACAGCGACATATAAACATTAAAAGAGTATAAGAAACAGCATTGATTTCAATGCTGTCTTATTTGAAGCATTTGAACCAGATCCTAAAAGATAAATAAAACATAACTGGACTTTACTAAGATTTAACAAGTGCAACATGCATGTTTACAAATTAGAATAGTTTAGTGTACAACATTTTTAATATTTACATATTATTTTGGTTCTTCCTGAGTAAAGTCCCTTATAAAATAAATCCGTATTTGTTGATGTCACTAGCAAATTTAGTTTGGGCAACATTCAGGTGTTATATAATGAAAAAAATATTTCATAGGATGTTAATAAAATGGATGTTTTGGACAGTTAAAGGGGAAAAAAAAGGATAAAAGCCCATGCATTGTATCATACTACTTATCATTAGAGTATACAGCGATAATTGTGGGAAACGGGGAAATACAAACACAGAATCACTGCTTAAGATGATTTTTAGCTACAAAGACTGGTATTTTAGTTTTCTACCCACAGTTTCTCACATTAATTAGAAAGAAGAGAAAATGGCAAGTCTTTGTCATGGGTAAGTAACATCTATAAATATGTTCATGGTCATCATCAAAATAAAAAGTCCTTCGGTATACATTTTAACCAAAGTATCCAAAACTGCGAATAAGTAGGAGGAGGAGGATTAATAGTAGTAGTAGTAATAGTATTAGCTGTAGTAGTTACTGAGTTTACCATGAACTTGCCACTCTAGTGCTTTATTGCTATTATTTATAATTGCTGTTCAAGACAGGTATAATGATCTTTGCTTTATAGAAGATATAGTTTAAGTTCAGAGAGGTTAAGTGAGCCATTCACAATCACAGGGGGATCAGCTATGATCTCTGTTTCTCTGTCTCTCTGTTCCAGATAATGTTGCTTGGACCCACAGAGTTTGCCTGGTTCTGGTTCTAAAACTACAGTTTCTTTTGGGTTAATGTTCTGATGATTTTCAAAGCTGTGAGATAGTGATGCCCCATTTACATTTCATATATCTCAGATATTGGAAAAATAACAGACAAATAGGTTAAAAGAACAGAACAGAGAGCCCAGAACAGACCCACACAAATAGAGTCAACTGATCTTTGACAAAGAAGCAAAGGCAATACAATAAGGAAGGAAAGTCTCTTCAGCAAATGATGCTAAAACAACTGGACATCCACATGCAAAAAGAAAAAGAAAAAAATAACCTAGACATAAACCTTATACTCTTCACAAAAATAAAATCAAATGGATCATATACCTAAATGTAAAACACAAAACTATAAAATTCCTAGAGGATAACATAGGAGAAAAATCTATATGACTAGGGTATAGTGATGCCTTTTTAGACATAACACCAAAGACACAATCCATGAAAGAAATAATTGATAATCTAGACTTCGTTAAAATTAAACCTTCTACTCTGCAAAAGACAATATCAAGAGAATGAGAAGACAAGCCACAGACTGAGAGAAAATATTTCCCAAAAACCCATTGATAAAGGACTGTTATACAAAATGTATGATTCCAACTAGATGATATTGTGGAAAAGGCAAAACTATGGATACAGTGAAAAGAGCAATGGTTGCCAGGGTGGCAGTGAGAGAGTGACATAGCACAGAGAATTTTAGGGTAGTGAAAATATTATGTAGGCTATAATGATGGACATATGTCACTATACGTTTGTCCAAACCCATAGATTTTTCCATCTGAAATGTCCCAACGTGCCAAGTCAAGCAATGAAGTGATCGGTCAAGCACTCCCTGATCTTCCCCCCAAACCTGTATGCCCCTTTGCCTCTGAATCATCTCTTGCATCTTCCCTTCTGCTACAAGGCCGGATGTGTCCAGCCCCCTCAAAGCTAATCTCTCACTTGTAGCCTGGGTCTGAGAACTCACATCTGCTCCAAGCCTTTGCTCCCTTATTTATTAGCTCCTTTCTCTCCAGCTGCATCATTTCCATCAATGGGCAATTATCTTTTAGAATTCTTACCCTAAAGCAACAACAAAATCTTCCTATTATTACATTCTGTCTTAGATCCTATCTGATTTCTCAGCTCTCTTTGAAAGATTTCCTTTGTTGTAGAGATTTTTATTTTTATTATTATTATTTATTTTTATTTTTATTTTTTTAAATATGTTTTATTGATTTTTTACAGAGAGGAAGGGAGAGAGATAGAGAGTTAGAAACATCGATGAGAGAGAAACATCGATCAGCTGCCTCCTGCACATCTCCTACTGGGGATATGCCCGCAACCCAGGTACATGCCCTTGACCGGAATCGAACCTGGGACCTTTCAGTCCGCAGGCCGACGCTCTATCCACTGAGCCAAACCGGTTTCGGCTGTTGTAGAGATTTTTAAAATATGGATCAGCTCTTCCCTCTCTACAATGTGGTTTTTTAAATTGTCTGCTTATATTGCCTGCAGTTCCTCATTTCCCATTCGCTTACCAGCCCACTTCTATCTGAATTCCATACCCAGAAGTCCGCTAGCCCTGCTTTAGTTAAGGACATCCAAAGCTGGATACTGTTCAACACAATGGATTTGGTATTCACCTCACCTAGCCGCTCCTGGGAGTTTGACACAGCTGATCACTCCTTTCCTCTCCCAAATTCACAAGCTCCTGACTTTTTTCCTTACCTCATTGCCTTCTCCTCCTCAGTCTCCATTGCTGAGTTCTCCACCCTTACTAAACTCCTAGAGGGTAGATGTCTTCAGATTCTGCAGTCTCCCTTCCCAGGCTCTCCCCAGCTTATCTCACAGTTCCCTTGGTGTAACTGCTACAGATGTGTTGTCAAATCCCGTATCTGTATTTCCGAAGACTTCTCCATTAAGCTCCAGATTTGCACATCCAATTTCTTCCCTGGCATTTCGATTTCTGTATCTTATCAACCTTTCAAATTTAAAATATTAAAAGCATAAAATAACACCTGCTTCACACCTCTACCCCAAGCTTTCCTATCTCAGTAGAAAAAAATCACAATCTTTCCCATTGCTCACACCAAACACTCTAGGAGGCTTAATTGATTTCTCCATTCTCCATACTCTCTATATCTAAACTATCAGAAAACCCTGCTGATTCTTTCTCTGAGATATATCTTCAACCCTCTCTACTTCTCTTCATCTCCTCTATTACAAATAATCAATAATAGTGACATGGTATGATTGTTTCCTTCAGTTACACTGTACTTTTGATAAACATAGTACCATCTAATCATGCCATGTGCACTAGAGAGAAAATGGACTCTTATTTAAGATAATGAATTTGACCAAGTTTGCATTACCTGCTATATTACCTGTCTCATTTAATCCTCATAGCAAGGAAGTATAATTATTATCATATTACAAATAAAACTCAGAGGTATTAGGTCAGTTATCCAAAATTAGAGTTCTCTTTGCTCCCAGTTTCAACTTCCTCCTTTCCATTCTTCTCTATATTACCATAAATATTTGTCAAAAATATAATTTTCATCATGAGAGTCTTCTGCTTAAAATCCTTCAATGGTTCAGAATTAACTATTGGCTCAGAGAATCCTTCCATGGCTACAGAATAATGTCTCTTATCATTACCTTTTCGATGCTTTTATGAGCTGGCCCCTGCCTTCCTTCCCAATTTCATTTGCTCCACTTCCCACTACACCTCCAGGGTTCTAGCCATATCAATTTTAGAGATTCAGTTTAAACAGGCTCTGCTCTTTTTTTTTTTCCTTACTCTTCACCCAAGGATATGCTTATCAATTTTAAAGAGAGGGGAAGGGGGGGGGGAGAGTAAACTTAATGTGAGAGAGAACATTGATTGGTTGCCTTCTGTACATGCCCCAACTGGGATCGCACCTGCTACCTCAGTACGTGCCCTGACCAAGGATAGAACTCATAGCCTTTCAGTACATGGGACATCACTCCAACCAGCTAAGCCACACCGGCCAGGGCCAGGGCCAGGGCGTGCTCTTTCTTTTGTCACTTTATCCAAGCTGTTTCTTCTGTCCTGAATTTTTGTTCCACATATAGTGGACATTGTGATTGCCTAGCTACCATCTATTTTGTTTCTTTCAATAGCTATCCCGGTTTTTGTTTAAATATCCACACGTTCCTGGTGCTATGGTTTGAATTTGGCTCAACTCTAGCTAATTGGCATGATTTCACACCATGTGCACAGTTTTTTGTTCAGATGACCCAGTTGGTAACAGTGAGACATAAGGTGAGGTATATGCGAAAAATATTTCCTGACTCCTTTGAGGGGACTCTGGAATTGACATTCTTTTCCTCTCTTGCAATTGCTGTATACTTGGCACCCATTTTATGAGCATGAAGGAGATGAATCTTAAACTGAAGTACAGTTTAAGAAGGCAGAGGGGATCCCTGCCTGGCGTTGCTCAATTGGTTGGAACATCATCCTGTATACTGAAAGGCTGCGGTTCAATTCCCGATCAGGGCACATACCCAGGTTGCGGGTTCCATCACAGATTGGGATGCCTGTGGGAGGCCATCAAGATGTTTCTCTCTCTCTCTCTCTCTCTCTCTCTCTCTCTCTCTCTCTCTCTCTCTCTCTCTCTCTCTCTCTTCTTCTTCTTCTTCTTCTTCTTCTTCTTCTTCTTCTTCTTCTTCTTCTTCTTCTTCTTCTTCTTCTTCTTCTTCTTCTTCTCTGTCTAAATTAAAACTTTAAAAAAAAAAAAAAAAAGCATACCTGCTTTAAAAAACAAAGGCAGAGGAGAGAAAGGATTAGCCCTTCTTTAGTGACATCACTGAGCTGCTGAAACAAACCACACTGAAGCTCACGTTACCACTGGTCTTTCCAGTTATGTGAATTACTTTTATTGACATATTTTCTGCCACTTGCAACTGAAAGTAGCTAAAAGTTAAACCACATTGTGTCATGTAAATAATGTCAACTAATAATAGGCCTTCCTTAATTTCTCAAAGTGAAGTTTTGTTTTTTGTTTTTTTCAGTGAAAATTCCTTGCGTACATGGTACTTCTATCAAAACCCATAACGACATTGGTTTCATTATTAGTCTGTTTCCCAGAAGACTTGGACACATTTACAAAAAGAGTTCATGTTATTTGCTGCTCTGTGAGTTTGTCATAAGACTACATGTGCTCAGAAGTAGCCTACCATTCCTCCCCAAAACACATTTATTTAATGCAGCGTTTCTCAACCTCAGCACGATTGATATCTGGGGCCAGATAAATTTTTGTTGTAGAGGGCTCATCTGTGCAATGTAGGATATTTAGCAGTATACTTAGCCTCTACTTACTAGATGCTGGTATTATCACCCCTAATTTTTTAAAATATATTTTTATTGATTTCAGAGAGAAAGGGAGAGGGGGAGAGAGAGAGAAACATCAATGATGAGAATCGCTGATCGGCTGCCTCCTGCACACCCCACACTGGGGATCGAGCCCTCAACCCGGACATGTGCCCTGACCCAGAATCAAACGATGACCTCCTTGTTCATAGGTCGATGCCCAACCACTGAGCCATGTCAGCCTGGCTCACCCCTAATTTTTTTACAACAAAAAAATGTTTTGGAGAATTGGTAACTATCTCCTCGGAGGTAAAATTATCCCCAGTTGAGATTGACTGGCTTAACATAATGACCAAGAGTGTAAATTCTATTACAAATATGTTCTTAGGTCTTTAAGCCAAAAGCAATTTATGGAAGTGAATTCCCATAGGATGGCATTATATCCACCCTTGAATATAGACAGAAAGGGCTGACGACCCCACAAAGGGCAGAGCATATTGGTTTCACATGAAACTCTTGGGCTGGTATGTAATAAAGGCGTGTTAGGGAAAACTCCACCTTTACTAGGCATAGGATGTGATCTCACACACATTGAGCCTGCTTTTCTCATCAGCCAACTCCTCTCCACAAATTTGGGATGGGTCACTTTCATCATTAGTAAAGGAAGGACCAAAAAGGGGAAATTTTCTTGCATGTGAAGAATATCAAGGTGCCTGTAACAGAGCTTGACACCAAACTTCTTTCATCACCTCCTTGTTTCTTACACATGCCCAACCTAATCCCTAAATAGTTTCTCCCACTGACAGTGAAATCTGTTCGAACTGTTACTAATTATAAACTCCTTTAGAGGCAAGATGATTTCAGTGAGAGTGAGCATGCAGATACTTGAGCCCACACAACCTCCTTGGCCTGAGGGCAAACACTTCTGAAATGCCTTCTGTAATACACAGGATGATGAAAACGGAAGCCATAGAACTGAGTTAACCAAGCTCAAAACCTTGTTTGGCTGATTAAGTGTTTTCTAATATATAAAGAATTCAGAGAAATGGTGCAAAATGAATGTATCTCAGTTTGATCTGACATAATAATCTATTCTCAGTAATTTATAATTTTTGATTGTTTAACTTTAGCTGGGAATGTTTTTTTGCCACCTAATACTTCTAATTAGACTCATTTGTAATTTGAAGTATCTGACATTGTTCATTATCTAAAAATAAAGTCTGAAATCTATTCTATGGAAACAATTCCAAAATAAAAGATAAAATATATGTGCAAAGTTGTTCATCACATCATGATGTATTTATTTTATGAAACTGAATATAACTTTAATGACTGAAAGTAAATATTATCAACATTAGACTGAATGTAATAGTACAGAATTTATTACCATAACAATGTAAAAATGCGTGAATTAAATTTTTAAAAGAAGAATATAAAATTGTGTGTTTATTATGATTATAAATATGTAAAAATAAGATTATCTAGAGGTGGATGGTTGGGGAACTTTAAAGAAGAGACTCCAAAATGTTAGTAATGGTTGTGTTCAATTTGTGGATTTGGGGAGATGATTTTTCTCCCTTCATTTCCCAAATTCTCTATAAGGTTGTTTCATTATTTTGTAATTTATAATTTAACCTCAATTTACCAATTAGTTTATTACTTTGGGGTACTTAAAATAGCCTATAATCATATTATTCTACAATATTTATAAAGACACAGATACAGTACTGTCAACTCACATATCCTCATTTTATTTTATCAAAAGAGAGTAGACCATGGCTATGTTTCTTCTCGCACTTCCTATTAGACTTATTCTTCAATTTCAGTGCCTTAAAGGATATATTTCATAATTTTATTGTTTTCTTTATTTAACATCTACAAAATAACTAAAAATACAAATATGTAAAGCATAGAAAATTTATTTTTTAAACAATAAAAATATTCAAAATATTATTCCTCAGCTGTAACAAGTTTTGGAGTAGTTATTATATAGCCCAGGGGTCCTCAAACTACGGCCCGCGGGCCACATGCAAATACAAATATTGTATTTGTTCCCGTTTTGTTTTTTTTACTTTAAAGTAAGATATGTGCAGTGTGCATAGGAATTTGTTCATAGTTTTTTTTTTAAACTACGGTCCGGCCCTCCAACGGTCTGAGGGACAGTGAACTGGCCCCCTGTTTAAAAAGTTTGAGGACCCCTGATATAGCCTATTGTTTTCACTTTTTAACACACTGTGATTAAATTTATTATAAAGACTTGAATTTTTCCTTCTTTTAACCTTATGCAACGACCATTTGTTTACATAATTCGATATTTTAAAAAACATCATTAATCGCTTTATGATATCCTATTGTTGGGATATGTCATAATGTATAAAACCATTTATTTATTTGGGATATGTTTACTTCCTTAAGAGAGATTACTAGAAATAGCATTATTCATTCAAAGAATAGAAACTTTTTTATGGTCTTGAAGTGGAGCAACAAATTGCCCTCTTGAAATCTTTGGCCCCTTCTGATTGTAATTTAAAGTAGAACCAAAAAATAACCAGTTATTGCCTATTATTTTCTTATAATTTATTTATATAAGTAGTTCTGTAACTTGTTTGGTTTCTTCTATTTCCTATCTTTTATTTTACTCATCCCCTTCTTCCATCTCCCCAGCATATTCATAGATGCCAGCATAATTATATGGGGATAAATAAAAAATGGACTTTTTAAAAGGAAATCAAAATTTACTCTCATCTTCTATAACAGCCGTGGGCAAACTACGGTCCGCGGGCCGGATTCGGCCCGTTTGAAATGAATAAAACTATTGAAAAAAAAGACCATACCCTTTTATGTAATGATGTTTACTTTGAATTTATATTAGCTCAGACAAGCACTCCATCCATTCTTTTGTTCCGGCCCTCCGGTCCAGTTTAAGAACCCATTGTGGCCCTCGAGTCAAAAAGTTTGCCCACCCCTGTTCTATAACAAAGAAACAAGATTCAGAATAATGCACAGATGAGTCAGGCAATTAATCATTACTATAACCTAATTAAACATTAACTGTTCATAAAAGTATTAAATCCAGAATAAAAATAAGTAATATTATTTTCCAAATTGAATACATTCTATGTGTCCTTTAGCAATGCTATTTGTTTTTGCTTTTCTAGATTTTCTTTTGGTCTCACTCTGTCTATATAACAAATATTTAAACACATGTTCAGAATTTATTTTAAACAATTTATAGTGGTCAAAGATTTTACACTTCCAATTTTTAAAACTGACTTTAGAGAGAGGAGAAGGGAGAGGGATGGAGAGACAGAAACATCAATGAGAAACATGGATTGGCTGTCCCCTGCATGCCCCCTACTGGGGATAGAGCCTGCAATCTGGGCATGTGCCTTGACCAGGAATCAAACCAGTGACCTCTTGGTGCATGGGTTGACGGTCAACCACTGACCCACCCTGGCTGGGCTAGACTTCCAATATTATGAAAATCCAAGGATTACTAAGAAAAATAGCATGACCCAGTGGCAAGAACTATGATCTCTGATTCAGAAGCTGGATATATTACTAAGGGCTGAATAACCTTAAAAAGGTCATTTTAAGTCTGCAGTGTCATAATTTCTCAATCTATAATATGGGGATAATATAGACTATTTAATATAATGAAGCTAATACTATAATCCATTTCAATTAGATTCACAAAAATTCATTCAGTGGTCTTTTTATCCCTAGCATTTTTTCCGGATACAATTTACAAAAGTACGTACGGTCTCTAACTTCATGGAATTTGTAAGAGTCTATTGGGATGATGACTTCAAAAGTATGATGCATGTTACTAAAGGCACTGCATGGGCTTCTATGAGAGCCGTAGAACAAGGGAACCTAACAACGGAGGGCATCTCCTGAGAAGATGAGAGGCTAAGGCCTGAGGAGGGGGGGTAATGAAAAGAAGGACTAGTGCATTTAAGGGTTAGCAATCTGTCTGCCTAGAGAAATACATCTATAAACAAAGCATGATCTATTGACTTTCAGAGTGCTTTAAAAATTAGTTACTAACATTTAAGAACTTTGAAGTTACAGGTTAAAAAAACCAAAAAAACAGATTTCCAGATTCCTTGAGAAATGAGAGGCTCTAACACACGGCAGCAATCAGCTGAGCCAATGCTTTCATGAGAGTATGGGCGCGCCAGTTTGCCACAGACACCCACCATCCCTGACCCGTTTCACTTTACATTCATCTGCCTCTGTCTGTAGTTGGGTTTTTAATATCTGAACTAAAAGGAAGATTGTACATTGAAGACCAGGAGGAATTCTTGTGTGTCTGGAGCACAGAGACAAGGAGGAATCCTATTGGGAGCTGATGCTGCAGTGCGAGTATGTGCAGACGGGGGGCAGGCCTGGTACATTTCAGGCGTGCGGATACCACTGACGAGTCTTAAGCAGGAAACGTACATGCTCATATTTGAGTTTTAAAACTATGTTCCTGGAAGCAGAGTGATAAAGGAATTGCCAAAAGTATTTTGGAAGCTGAAAGCTAGAAGTATCAATTTGATTTATTTTTCTTTCTCTTTTTATTGAATTTATTGGGGTGACATTAGTTAATATAATTATATAGGTTTCAGGTGTACAATTCTAGAATACTGTCATCTGTCTATTGTATTTTGTGTTTACCACCTTTGACTTATTTTTCAAGTTTCAGGTGAAAACCAAGAATGACTTTTAAATTTTGTGCAGCCAGTTCTATTTGATTTTTTTTTTTTTTAGTCACTGTGACTATTTGGCCTTTTTCCTAAAGACAACAAAATAATTTCAGTCATATCTTGAAAAAAACACTGACCAAAATTATCCTAAAATGAAGGGGGAAATACTTGTATAAAAAGTGAAAAAATAGACGGTAAAACCTGAGTGATAAAAGAAAACTTTCCCGTATGTTACAAAAAAAGTCATCCCCTTGCTCAATACAGTTCATCCTAGTATTATTCAAATAAACTTAAACTCATACAGACACACTGAAAAAGTTATAACTCAGAGTGACCCATGGAGCTTATTTCCTGCTAGATTCTAGCCCGGGTTTTTCTAATTCTGTTTGAATACATTTCAGCAATGAATCATTTTGTCAGTCTGCCAATAGTCTTTCCCACTGAGCCAGTGGCATGTACTTCACGTACTTTAGCAGGAACACAGTTGAGAACTTTTCTCAGATTGCCCCTGATTTCCTATTCAGAAATAAGTCACACTTTTTTTTTTATCAGTAATATGCCTCTCTAAGACTAAATATCACATGGCAAACAGTGGAAGTTAATCTAAAACACCAAGGGAGCACTATCCAGGGATGACTTTGATCTGCATTTGGGGACCCTGGCGTTCCTCAGAGGCCCACTGCCTGGGATCTGTGTGGAGCTGGTGTCCAGGATGAGTGGGTACTATGGCATGTCTGAGAGCACCACAGACATTCCTTTTTTTTTTTTTTTTTTTTTTTTTTTGGTGATTTTTGTGCCCTAATATATTAGCAAGGTTTTAGTCAAGACCATTATTTCATTATATTTTCACCTACTTTTTGCCACTTATTTCCCCATGAAGAGCACATTCTTCATGTAATAATAATAATAATAATAATAATACCTAATATGCATTGAGTTATTATGTGTCAGAGATTGTTCAAAGTGCTTTGTATGTATTAATTAATTTAATCCTCACAACAACCAACAACAACCATATCAGATAAGTAGAGAAGTTACTCTTTTCACAAATAAGGAAACTGGGCCATGTAGTGGTGGATTTGAATGAACTCTTTTTTTTTTTTTTAATATATTTTATTGATTTTTTACAGAGAGGAAGGGAGAGGGATAGAGAGTTAGAAACATCGATGAGAGAGAAACATCAATCAGCTGCCTCCTGCACACCCCCTACTGGGGATATACCCACAACCAAGGTACATGCCCTTGACCGGAATCGAACCTGGGACCCTTCAGTCCGCAGGCCGACGCTCTATCCACTGAGCCAAACCGGTGAGGGCGAACTCTTGCTATTAAGCATCCCACTATAGCTCTAGAGGCCAGGCTTTTAGTTTCTACACTGCAAACACTTTGCTATGCTCTGATTCACCTTTTCTTCCACACTAATTAAGGCTGTATTGGATGTGCTTTTTTCTAGGAGGCTTCTAGGCTCCTTATGGACACATCCTATCAGTCTAGGAGTTCCACTGGATACAGCTCAGTAGCAGTGGCTCTGATTTAGGCTTAAGCTGGGATCCCTACTTTCCCCAACTCCTGTGACCCGCAGACCTTCATTCTCCCTTCCTTCATCTCCATCAACTCATACTGACAACTTGATTTTTTGCTTCTACTTAATGTCCATATTGAAGATAACATTCCCTCCTCACCGAGGGATGAGCAAATAAAGAATCCTTTCTCTTTATTGAGTCAGAAACAAGAAACTAAAGGAGCTCTTATTCTCCACACAAGTATCTTATATGGAAGCTTGGTTGGCATCAAGAACCAGGTGTTCCTAAGATCTGAGTTTTCTAGCTGCAACCATTTCCCCCAGAAAAAAAGCTGGCCCTAACTGTTTTGGCCCAGTGGATGGAGCGTCAGCCTGCAGACTCAAGGGTCCCAGGTTTGATTCTGGTCAAGGGCATGTGCCTTGGTTGCAGGCACATCCCCAGTGGGGAGTGTGCAGGAGGCAGCTGATCGATGTTTCTCTCCCATCGATGTTTCTAACTCTCTATCCCTCTCCCTTCCTCTCCGTAAAAAAATCAATAAAATATATTTTTTTTAAAAAAGAAAAGAAAAAAGAAAAAGGCTGATTAAAGCAAATCCATGGAGTTATCTTTTGAACAGTCCTTCTTAAATCTCTCACTTCCATACAGGCAGCACAAATAAATTGTTGTTGAGTCCATCCATTTCCCTCCATACTCATCCTCATTAACCTTGTGAAGGCAAAATCATCTCTCATCTGGATTACTGAAAAGATGTCACCTGGTTTCCGAGACTCCCCACTATTCCATTTTATTTTTCACACTCTAGCCAAAGAATATTTGAAAAATGGAAACCTAGCCAAGTTATGACTTCCTTGCATAAAATCCTTCAATGAGCCTGGCCAGCGTGGTTCAGTCGTTGAGTGTAGACCTATTAGCCAGGAGGTCACAGTTCGATTCCCAGTCAGGGCACATGCCTGGATTGCAGACTCAGTCCCAGTGTGGGGCATGTAGGAGGCAGTTGATGAATGATTCTCTCATTATTTATGTTTCTAGCTCTCTCTTCCTCTCTGAAATCAATAAAAAATATATTTTTAAAAAATCCTTCAATGACTCTGCATTGCTGTTAGGATAAATCAAAACATTTCAACATTACTTTCAATTTTTCTAATCTTAGTTTATCTCTCCAGACTCTCATCTTGCATCATTCCTCCCAAAAGTGGCCCTACACTCTCTTCTATCCCATCACTAGTAACTCCTCCTTGTTTCACTAAAGTAATATAGGGGTGGACAAAAGTAGGTTAATAATACTAATAATAATAATGGTGATTACAATAATTAATAAATAAATAATAATACAAGGATAAACTCTGTATTTCATGTACTCACAACTGTAAACCTACTTTTGCCTACCCTTGTCTATTTTTTCTTGCCTTCCAGTGTTTGCACATCTTTTCTCCCACAACTCTCCCTGCCCCTTCTCCGTGATCAGGCTAACCTCTTCAGGTTCTGTGTACTCCCATGTACTTTTCCCTGTACTTATTCATCGTTTTCATGGCTGGTTACATTTTCATTGCTTTGCTTGTATAGTTTGTATCTCTGCCTAAACTGTAAGCCATACAGGAACAGGGACAGTTTACTTTGATTACTATTGTGTCCCCAACACTTATTACAGCGCCTGGATAGGCACTTGCTAATCATTGATTGGAAGTTACTTTACAAGTTAAATAGGTTCCCATGGGTCTATATGAAAGCTAAACTTTCAAATTAACATCTGGAACAGTTTGTGAATAATTTGGGATTTTACTCCATTATGTCCCATTGGTTTACTTAGAAATAGAATGTATGTTTACATAATAATCTCTCCTCTTCTTCCCTAATGACTGCTTCTAAATGTCATATATGTGTTATGTGTTATTTGATCAGACAGGAATATAAAGTAAAACCATGATCCAAGGTAGAGAAGTTGGAAATGGCAATAAGAGAGCTAGAAAGATTGGAAAATAGAAAAAAAATTTTAAATGTTATTTATAAAATATTACATTAACCTCTGACCAAGATGGCCTTAATGTTCTCCTCACCTAACAAAACTTCAGATAGGTTTCTTCCTGACTATAGGTCCCTGACCTTCCTTTTCTTACTGCATTTACTTTAGAAAAGTTGCAATTCTAAATGTCTTCTTTGTTCCTTGGGGATGTACCTCTTCTACAACCCAGAAATATCTTTCTCTAGAACTAGCATGTCAAACTCGCGTGAGTTCGACATGCTTGCTCTAGAACCTAGGGATTATTTTTCTGAAATGTGATCACCAAGATAGATGGTACTGTAAAGGACAAAATAAAACTCATTTATTCACAGATACTATTGTTGCTTATGTAGACAATCTAATAGAATTTGTGGGAAAACCATGCGAATTGATAAGAGAATCCAGCAAGGCAACTGAATGCCAATATATACACAAAAATCTATTGAGCTTTTATGTAGCATGACCCAACTATTACAAACTTAAATTTTAAAAAGATACAGCTTTCAATAGCATTAAAACCTTTAATAATCAAAAGATTTAATTCCAGAATATATAAAAACTACTACTAATCAATAAGAACAAGGTAGACAATCCAATAATAAAGTAGATAAAAGGCAAGAATGATTAGTTGGCTAAAGAGGAAATTTAAATGGCCAGTTAACATATGAAAACATGCTTAATCTTTTTATAGCATTTTAAAATCATAATGAGGTACCACCATACAATCTCCAGATTGGCAATAATTTTAAAGTACTTATAATACCATGTTGAAGATGTGAAGTCATAAGAACTCTTAATACACAGCAGATGGGAGTATAAATTGGGTTAACTAGTTTGGAAAACTGGCATTATCCACTACAGTTGATGTCATATTTGGCTTGAGCATAGTAATTTCATTGTTAGACAGAAATTAAAGCATATGGTGCATTAGCATATATATTCAATAATGTTCTTAGTCACATTATTCAGTTTTCAAAAACTAGGATTATCCCAAATGGCCATCAACAGTTGACTGGATAAACAAATAGTGACATAATCATACAATGGAATGCTGAAAACGAACCAACCAACCATGTAGTTGGAGCTACCTACAAAAATATGGATGAATTTCAAAAAGAGTAAAACTAAACTTAAAGATAACGGTTATTTCTAACTAAAAAGGAGGAATTTATGATTGAGATGAAAAGACAAGAAGTTTCTGAGGGTGCTGCTTATGGTTTTTAATCTGAGTTATGCACAGGTATTTGTTTTATAACTGTTCATTAAATTGTGCCCTAATTTTTGCACATTTCCATATGTGTTATACTTCATACCTTCAAATCTTATTATAAGAAAATATTGTGCAATTTAGACTGGAAAAATTTTGAGTATAATGACTAAAAGAATAGAAATAAAATACAAAGATGCCAAGTCTGTTGAGAGGGTGAAAAATACTTCTAGAAAAACAAAGAAAGAAACAGAGATTAATCAGTCAAAATGTTTTAAAAAATGTTAAAGAAAAACAAAGAGGAAACTTGACAGATATGGTATATGACAATTACTAGTAAAACAAACCTACAGGAACTTACATGGAAATCATCAGTTAAAAGATGGACATGGTAAGATTGGATTAACAACAAAAATAAAAATGAGATGCCACTATGTGCTGTATATAAGAAAGTAGGTGAAAGTAAAAGAATAGAAAAAGATGCATAAGGCAAATGCCAATCACAAGGAAACTGTGATAGCCATATTAATAGAAGATAAAATTGGCTATAGAACAAGAAATGTTGAAGATAGACAATTCGAGTAGTAATGGACCTCACTCTGAGTCTAAAAGGCTTTTGCTTCTGCAAGTCAGCATAGCAAGCCCAATATCTCAGACTCTCTCTCTTTTTCAATTAAGATGACTATCTTAACCGAAAGTCATTGAAATTATCTCTTCCCCCTCCCTCACTGGGTGCTCAGTCTTTTGACTTGACTAATTTGGAAGCTCTCACTGCTAGGAAGCATAGAGTTTCATGAAGAGCTTCCATTGGGTTTCAAGATTGTGATTCATTGGTTCCCAGGTTGAGGCACAGTCATCAAGATTTTCATCAAAGACCTCAGGGAATTCTACTGTGCTCCTGAGATTCAGAGCCACTGGCCTGAAATCTTCTGCTCCTCTGAGCCTCAAGGATGGAGCACTTCCTGAAGCCCTTTGACACGGTGAGTTTTGTCACTTCCCAGTTTCTCATGACACACCCTCACATTTAACCCCACCAACCTACTCTTGGGGAAACTTGTGTGGTTCTGTAGGTGAGCCCTGATTTCAAATTAAGTGAATTGAGGGTTGGCCTAATTGTTCGCCAGTCTTGCTCTATGCACCACAGCCAGAGTATCCTTTTTGAACTCAACCCAGTCTCGATTCTGCCTACTAGCCCACATGAATCCTTCAGTGGTCTCCCACTGCCTTAAAGTAAGGGGCAAACATTTTGACTTGGCTTTCAAGGCCCTCCTTGATGTGAGCCCTGCTTTCTTTCTTTTTTTTTTTTTTAATTTTTTATTATTATTAGTTAAGGTATTACAAATGTGTCCTCATCCCCCCCATTAACCCCCAACCTCCCCCCCACACACACACACTCATGCTCCCATCCCCCTGTTGTCCATGTCCATTGGTTTGTGAGCCCTGCTTTCTTATCCAGACTTAGCTCCTGTTACCTATTCCCTTAAAAGTGACAGGCCAGCCATACTGATGTTTGCCTTTACACTTACACTCTCTAGTCTCCCGTCTTACATGTGTCATTAACGCTCCTCCAAACTCTCCTATTTGCTCTCATTCCTCTCCAGTGGTCGGCAAACTGCGGCTCGCGAGCCACATGCGGCTCTTTGGCCCCTTGAGTGTGGCTCTTCCACAAAATACCGACTTCTGCACATGGGCCACGAAGTTTCAATCGCACTATACATGTGCGCCCGCACATGGTATTTTGTGGAAGAGCCACACTCAAGGGGCCAAAGAGCCGCATGTGGCTCGCGAGCCACAGTTTGCCAGTCACTTAGAGTCTACCCCCTTTAAGGTCTTAATATGTATTTCCCTTCCTCCTGATGGCCCTGAACCCCTAGGATAGATCTCACGGTTGGGAAGTAACCCAGTGTTTGTATTTTGAAACAGTAATTTGACAGCTTAAATTATTGCAAAATACTATTTGTCTCTCTTCCCTCCAAAATCCTAAGTTCCAGGAATGAGTGTGACTTATTTACTACTGTCTTTCCAACCATGAGCACAGCACTTGGAATGAGAGGAGTGCTTCAGAAGTACTGATTGAACGAATAAATGAAGACTTGACAGGTAATGATTCCCCTGTTATCCATTCAGCCCCCTGCCCCATTCCCAGATCCTGCAAACACTGAAGCTAAGGTAATAAAATGGGGAGAACTTACAATATGACTCAGATTTGTGGGCACACTTTCGGAAAAAAAAAAATGACAGTTGAAAAATGCTAGCATGAAGGTAACCAATTAAAGTTGATTGTCTCAGATGCTCTGATCTGAGGACAGTCCCTCCTCCACCCTCAGGATTTAAAGTCCTATGACTCCCTTTTAACAATTGTTTTCATATTCCATTTATATATTTTTTATTTTAATTCTGTAAATCCTTCCTCCTTGTACCTTTCACGTCATTTTATATACTGCCAATAAACCTTTGCAGAGGACAGCATACTACCTGCTGTCCATCTCACATGGTAAACCTGATCATTGTCTCGAATGTAAAGTTTTGTCCTTTTAAACTTATATGCCAAGCATGTCACACTACCTTTGATTCATTTCACATGCACTTATTGCCCTTCTCAAAATAGCTCTTAGGAACTCATTCTTATCATAAGTGTAGAGAAGAATTCCAAGAAGTGAAGGAAACATAGAGAGGAGAGTCCAAATGCAGAATGTTCACAGGACACCCACATCAACAACAGACTATTATTTCCCCAGATACATATAATCAGTGTCTCTTAAAGGCAAAGCACATCAAAGAGCCCAGATTAACTTTCCTTAAAATAATGTCTCAGGAAGACTATCATTTTTTACACAGAAGTATTTCAGTCATAGACCCAGTGAAATTCCATTTTAAATTTCATAGTAAATATAAAAAAAATAGCTCCACTATACAATGACACTTTTAAAAACCTCTATTGTTTCTCTTTTAATGTAAGCATAATGAATATTTAATAAAAATTACATGATTATCCCAGGTATAGGATATCATAAATGACTTTTTGAAATGTAAAATAAATAATTCAGTTTTAAAAATTAAGACAAAAAGAAGTGTAAAAGTAAATGCCTAATGAGACAAAACTGTATGACTCAATAAGTAATACTTTAAAAAAAAAAACCCTAAATTGAGTGAAACATCAGAAAAATACAAACAAGCTCAATTAAAATCTTGAATATACACTGCTGGTGGGAATGCAGACTGGTGCAGCCACTATGGAAGACAGTATAGAGTTTTCTCAAAAAACTAAAAATGGAACTCCCATTTGACCCTGTGATCCCACTTCTAGGAATATATCCCAAGAAACCAGAAACACCAGTCAGAAAGGATATATGCACCCCTATGTTCATAGCAGCACAATTCACCATAGCTAAGTGCCGGGAGCCGGTCCATCCTTGCTGTTTCAAGGGACCTGGCATATATGGCATACTGTTCTTAATATGTTTGCTCACCTTCTTGGCACTATGTGTTTTAACCAAGGTCACCTCTCTGAGAAAGGTTGTTTCCCCAGGTAAGGATTTTCCCCTGAAGTTAGGGAGGGAATAAAACCCCTTAACTAAGTGCCAGGTGGGTAATTAATCACTTTAACTATGAACAATCATGCTTAAGCTACATAATCTTTACTCCCTGGAATGGAGATAAGAAATACCCTAACCTTTGGAATAGAGATCGATAGGATTGGAATCAACTGGTATAAATACAGATGTAACAAGACAACAGGACACAGAACCTAGACACAGAACCTACACAGAACCTAGAGACAGAAGAACTTCGCTGGAGAGAACATGGCAAAAGATCCTGGACAGAAACTGGCCACAGAACCTAGAGACAGAACCTGGCTGAAGAACCTAGAGACAGAACCTGGCTACAGAACCTGGATAGAGCATGGCAAGAGAACCTGACTATAACCTGGTGACTGAACCTGGCTGGAGAACCTGGACAGAACCTGGCTGGAGAACCTAGTGAGGGAACATGGCTACAGAACCTGGCTGGAGAACCTGGAGAACCTAGCAAGAGAACATGGACACAGAACCTGGCTGGAGATCCTAACCAGAACTTGGCTGGAGATCCTAACCAGAACTTGGCTAGAGATCCGGGCTAGGCTGCTGATCAACTGAATGCTGTCTCCGTGTCATTCCTTCTTTGCCGACTCCGTCCACACCTTTGGGGACCCCTGGACCTGCTGGGGTTGGACCCCAGCAGCTAAGATCTGGAAACAGCCTAAGTGCCCATCAGTAGATGAATGGATTAGAAAACTGTGGTACATCTACACGATGGAATACTATGCTGCTGTAAAAAAGAAGGAACTCTTACCATTTTCAACGGCATGGATGGAACTGGAGAGCATTATGCTAAGTGAAATAAGCCAGTCAATGAAGGAAAAATATCACATGATCTCACTCATTTCTGGATAATAAAGACCATTATAAACTTATGAACAAAAATAGATAGAGAGGCAGAGCTGCCTCAAACAGACTATCAAACTACAGCAGGAAGGCCGGGGAGGGTGGGAGGGCAGGAGGGGGGTGGGTAAGAGATCAACCGAAGGACTTGTATGCATGCATATAAGCATAACCAATGGACATAAGACACTGGGGGTTAGGGGAGGCCAGGGGATTGCCAAGGGCAGGGGAAAAAAAAAGGAGACATATGTAATACTCTTTGTAATACTTTAAGCAATAAAAAATAAAATAAAATCTTGAATATAACTAAAACTATAATAAAAATGGACAGTCAAGAATAGTGAAACATTAAGCTAAACATTTATATGTACCCACACCAATGACCTAAACTAATGTTAAGACTATAATACCCCAAAACAAAGGAATTTTTGTTCCTGAAAATTCATATTTAATAAGAAAATTTATTAGCTGGAAAGATACCATGCTAGAACAATTCTGTGTCATCAATTTCAATGTTAAAGTTCCACACAACGGCAGGACCACCAAAGAGTTCAAACCAGGATATGCAGCCTGTGCTCTTAATAGGAATTACTATTTTGTAAAGTAGAAAAATTGCTCTAATTCTGCATCCATCATAAATAAAGATAACTATTTTGGTGAATTCCCAAAATTGAGAACATGTGCTTCCAATATAGGGCACCTTCTGCCAATGTTTCCGGAAAAATTACAAGCACATGTAGTTGCTTCTAACTGTTCATACCATTGATAGCCCATTCATTCTCTCCTTCCACCCTCAGTTCTGTTCCAGCCAGGAGCATGGGTTAGTAATAGCTCAATAGCACTTTTTACACTTTGGCCCAGGGCATCTTCTCTTGCTGTGGGCCTCCGTCAAAGCTGGCAGCTTTTCAAGACATCTGGTAAATGGCCAAAGCAGGATACACAAAGTGGGTACATGTGCTCTTCCAAGTTGTGCCAACTATTAGGCCTCTTAAAGATTCTTAATGGTACAACGCCAAAAGCACAAGTTGTTTTTCTCTTGGGTGAGGATATCTTGACATCTCCCAGGTGCACATTGGGAATGTTACAGGCGGATCTGACATCAAGGTTGTCTGGTCTTCCCTTCATTCAAGGGGATCTGATAGTGGAAACAATTAGGTTAGGGAATTGACTGAGGGATTTAAGCATGAGTCTTTTTTTCTTTTTATGGCTTAAATAAGACCTCTGTTCACTAGGCCTGGAGTTTTGTTTTGTTTGCTATTATGTGCTGGTTGCTCCATTCCCAATTTTTTCCTAGGGAATTCATTCCTAATCAAGTAGGCATAGCCAGGTAGCTCTTCCAGACAGTCTGAGGATTGTGCCAGTCCCACTGCCTAATATGGTCATGTCTTGTCTCTGCCACCCCCACGGTGCTGCTCACTTCCAACGCAGTATTTCATACCAGCATTTTTGGCCTAGAGAAAACAGCCATTTTAAACAGATTTTTAAAACAGATGTTATAAGAATATATCGGTAGCCTTAATATCTCATCCTTCCCTAAGGATCTATGTCTTGAGATTGCTCATCATGGATGAATGTCCAAAATCAAGATTCTCATGAAATACATCCTTAGGCTATACTAGCGTTCCCTTTTCTCCATATTCTCACCAACTCTTGTTGATTGTTGATTTGTTGATGGTAGCCATTCTGCCAGTTGTAAGGAGATACCTCATTGTCATTTTAATTTGTATCTCCCTGATGATTAGTGACTTTGAGCACTTTTTCATATGTCTGTTGGCCATCTGTATGTCCTCTTTGGAGAAGTATCTATTTAGGACCTTTGCCCACTTCTTAATTGGATTGTTTGTCTTCCTTTTATTAAGTTTGTATGAGTTCTTTATATATTTTGGAAATTAACCCCTTATCCAATGTATCACTGACAAATACATTCTCCCATAGTGTGGGCTCCCTTTTTATTTTGTTGATGGTTTCATTTGCTGTGCAGAAGTTTTTTATTTTGATATAGTCCCATTTGTTTTTCTTATCCTTTGTTCCCCTTGCCCTAGAAGATGTATTGACAAACATATTGCTATGAGAGATATGTGAGATTTTGCTGCCTATGGTTTCTACTACATTTTTTATGGTTTCACAACTTACATTTAAGTCTTTTATCCATTTTCAGTTCATTCTCGTATATGGTGTAAGTTAGTGGACTAGTTGCATTTTTTGCATGTAACTGTCCAATTTTACCAACACAATTTATTAAAGAGACTGTCTTTACTCCATTGTATGTTCTTGCCTCCACTGTCACATATTAATTGAGCATAATGGTTTGGGTCAATTTCTGGGTTCTCTGTTCTATTCCATTGATCTATATGTCTGTTCTTATGCTGGTACCAAGCTGTTTTGATTACAGTGGTTTTGTATAATTTGATATCTGGTATTGTGATCCCTCCTATTTTGTTCTTCTTTCTCAAGATTGCTTTGGCTATTGGGGGTCTTATTTTTGTCCCATATAAAGTTTTGGAGTATTTTTTCTATATCTGTGAAATATACCATTGGTATTTTAATAGGGATTGCATTGAATCTGTAGATATTCTTTAGGTAGTATGGACATTTTGATGATGTTAATTCTTCTAATCCATGAAGATGGTATATTCTTTCATTTGTTTGTATCTTTCTCTATTTTTTTTTCAATGTCTTATAGTTTTCCAAATACAGGTCTTTTACCTCCTACGTAAAACAGGATGAAGTTTCTTCAAAAATTAAAAATGGAACTGCCATTCAACCCAGGGATCCACTTCTACGAATATATCTGAAGAAGCCTGAAACACCAATCAGAAAGAATATGTGCATCCCTATGTTCACAGTGGTGCTAATTACAATAGCTAAGATTTGGAAACAGCCCAAGTGCCCATCAGTAGATGAGTGGATTTAAAAAAAAAAAAAAAAAAGCTGTTGTACATTTACACAATGGAATACGATGCAGCTGTAAAAAAGAAAAATCTCTTACCCTTTGAGACACAATGGAGGGACCTGGAAAGTATTATGCTAAGCAAAATAAGCCAGTCAGAGAAAGACAAGTATCACATGATCTCTCTCATCTGTGGAATCTAATGAACAAAATAAATTGATGAACAAAATAGATCCAGAGATATAGAAGCATGGAACAGACTGCAGAACCTCAGAGGGAAGGGGAAGAGATTAACCAAAGAAATTATATGCATATATACATAACCCATGGACACAGACAATAGTGCAGTGAAGACCTGGGGGTGGGGGGGACTCGGGGAGGAGACCACAGGGGGGAAAAAGAGGACATCTTTAATACTTTCAATAATAAAGATACATTTTTTAAAAAGAGATACATTATGGAGTGGGGTAAACTAATACATCCCTGGGCTGAAGGCAGACAGGGTCCACTAGAGGCTCTTGAATGACCATGCTGAGGCCACCTGTGCTATGAGGAGCAAATCCAGGCCAAGAAGGAAAAGATCATTCAGACTCTACCCAAGAAGTGAAAAACTAAGAAATAAATCTTTTCCATGTATGCAGTGGCCTCATAAGCAATAGATGACTCAAAAAATACAAGCCTTTACTTGGGAAAAAATGGTTAAGAAAAGAAACAGAATATCTGAGGAATTTAATAACGTAAGTGATCAAAATAATGTCATTAAGTGAAAATTAATGTCATATTTGGGCTTACCCATGTGATATTGCTGTTATTTGAATTTTTTATGGTTCTGTTTAATATGTATAATGATCAAGATGAAGCCCAGGTAACATTAGCAAACAGGTAAACCCAGCCCTATCAGTTATTACATCATCACTAGTGTCCCAGTGCACAGATTCATGCACACGGAAAAGAAATTAATTAGAAGAAATATTTTAAAATTGCTATTCGCCCTTTCTCTATAATAGAAGTCTCAACCAAATTCACAATCTACAATGACAGATTGAAACACATGTGTACAATTGGCGTCTGCGAGAGCTTTATATGTAACACACATGCGCAAGTCAACATTTATTTTTAAATTGCCAGTGCGAGTCATATGTACCAGTCAGTCGGTCAGACAGTTGGACAGTTGGTCACTTAGCCTTTTATATATAAATCCAAGGAAGAAATAGCTAATTGTGAAAGGGAAGCAGAATTGAAAATTTTAGCACTCATAATTTGACATTATAAAATCCGGGCCTAGAGATCAGTAGAACAAACAGTAAAAATGGTGCTGATGAAAAGTGAGGTGTGAACATACATATTCATACAATGGAAAGAACTCCCTCTTGAAAACTGGAGAAGTGGTTTGGCTAAGCAAGACAAGATTATTTATGGTCAAGAGTTGGGGATGGAGGGACACAAAATACAAATGAGGATATAAGTATCTGTAGGTATAGGAGTATGTGTGTTTTTGTGTGTAGCAATATTACGTGTGTGAGGGTAGCTATGCATGCACGTGTACATGTGTGTAAATGTAGATGTAGGTACAGATGTATGTGTGTGGTAAAATTTCCCAGTCATGACATTCAACCAACTGAGCCACACCAGCCTGGGCAACAATAATACAAAAAAGAAAAAAACGTAGGCCTTGTCATCTTATTATGTAAGTCTAGGTGCTGTTCTAACAAGATATATGTGAGGTAATTTTTTACGGTTGTGATATGAATGAAATTCTAAAGAAGAGAAAGTTTAGGCCTCATTACCTCATTCTGTCATTAGCATAGGTCTAAGTACTGTACTAAGGTCTCCAGTGGACATGCAAGGCAGTTGCTGGATTGAATCAGAGCCAAGTCCTTCTTCCTCCTTTCACCTTCCCCTTGACATTTCTTCACTCCCTCTTTTCCTCCCCTTCTTTCTGGGAGTCTGGGTGTGGGGAAAACCTTTCACAAGGGAGACGCTGGCTGCCCCCAGAGGAGAAGCTGTTCTACTCAGCTTCTGTAACTAGTGACTTTCCCATGTTCTCTGTTGGCCTGGGATTTCTCCTTCTGGAAACTGATACACTGGTTCCTCATAGTACATGAAATCTGATAAGATTTACCAGTTAAACTGCTTTACTAGTTTTGTTTTGTGCTTTGCTTTCATCTTTTCTCAGTTGTATATTCCTTTTAAATAAGGAGGCTTAATATGTGAGTTGTTAAATTAACCAAGCAGAGAAAAGAATAAGTACTTCTACAAAGCCTATCATCTTGAAGCTAAGGGACTCTTAAGAACTGCATCATGTTTCTCCAAAGCATTATCTAAGCCTATTACTTCACAATTATCTTTTAAGTTTTGTAAATATCACACAGACTGAAAGATTAGATTCCAGAAATTAAAGGATGGCCAAAATCCAGGAAAATATCCTTGGTCTAGATAACTAACTCTACAGTGTTTTAGAAGCAATACAAAGAAAAACACATAATGCTAGTATTAGACTACAATCCCAAGATTATGAGTCTGATTATGACATTAATCACCTCATTTTCAATTCAGATTATTAGAGACTATTTTACAAAAAGTTGAATTAATTCAAGGTATAACAAATTCAAAAGAGGCACATTTCGATTTAACATAAAAAGTATTTAGCATCTACTACATGCCAGCATAGTGGGAGAAATAAAATTAGTAAAAGAGAGTAAAGCTCTAAGGAGTTCAAAATGTTTTCTGGGAGGTGGAAATTCCAATTTTGGCAGCAGCCCTATGAAGGTTTGATCTACAAGGTTCCACCAAAGCTAGACATTCCAACACATTTAAGTCATGGTGTTTGAAACTGTATTAAAAATACCTGTGCCAGGAACATGAACACACCTATGAACGTAGCAAGGGAAGTAGCCATCAAAGAAACCTTGTGGACCCCTGCTTGGGTTCTGTAAATATTTTTTAAAAAACAACCACCTTGAGTTCAGGAAGGATAAAAACGAGTATTCTTTCAACCAGTTTGTCTCCACACACTGGTGTTCCAATCCCCAACCTGCTCTCACAGCTCTCCTCTCATGGTTTTGGATCCTGGATCACTTAGCCAACACTGCCTCCTTAGAACTCAGTCCTCTTGGGCACAACGAGGCTAACAGTACCTGATTTTGCTACTGTAGGTTTCAGAACATAAAGAGTTATCCAGTAGGTCCTTTCCCTTCTTTTATAAAAAGAGCATTTTTATTGATTTCAGAGAGGAAGGGACAAGGAGAGAGACATAGAAACATCAATGATGAGAGAGAATCATTGATCAGCTGCTTTCTGCACACCCCCCACTGGGGATCAAGCCCGAAATCCAGGTACACGCTCTGACTGGGAATCGAACCGTGACCTCCTGGTTCATGGGTCGGTGCTCAACCACTGAGTCACACCAGCCGGGCTCCTTTCGCTTTTGATTCCACAGGTTCCCATCACAGCACAGGATTCTATTTGAATGGGCATAAGTTGGAAATTTTACACTAGAGACAAAGAGAGATGGACTGCCGCCTGATCACCACAACTATATGGTGCTTCCTGCATAACAGAACAAAACAAATTAAATATTTAGTTTTCAATCTTGAGGACCCTACATATAGAAAAGAAGAAGAAAAATATATATACACATATATAAAGAATTAAGGGTAATTAGAGGAACAAGAAGTAAATTGAATAAAGTGTCAGAGGTAAAGGGATAAAAGAATGGTCAAAATGGTGTGAACTAAATATGAGAAGGCTTCCTGAAGGAAAAGAAGTGCATTTAAGATAAAGGAAATGGGATAAGTAAGGGGGCATGGAAAAAAAAATTTATTAAGTTCTAGGCCAGTGGTCAGCAAACTGCGGCTTGAGAGCCACATGCAGCTCTTTGACCCCTTGAGTGTGGCTCTTTCACAAAATACCACGTGTGGGGGTGCATGTATAGTGTGATTGAAACTTCATGGCCATGCGCAGAAGTCAGTATTTTGTGGAAGAGCCACACTCAAGGGGCCAAAGAGCCACAGGTGGCTTGCGAGCTGCAGTTTGCCGACCACTGTTCTAGGTAATCTTAATTTTTATATCCTTATAACAAGCATATGGCCATTTTAGAATAAAATAAATTCTGGAAAAGGATATTTATTTATTTATATTCCTCTTTGATTTGCTGAGGTAGAAAAACAGGAATAATACAGTATAGAATGTTGATTCTGAATAGCAAGTAGTCTTGGTTTTGAATTCTAGATTGTAAATGAAATCAATATTGACAACATGTAGTAAGTTTAAACTCACAAATGTCACTAAACTTATAACATTGGCACAATCTTAATTTGAGAAGAATGCTTAGAGTTTGCCTTTTGATTTAAAAGTAATATTTTCTTCCTCTTCCTTTCTTTTTAACAGTACCTTTAAAAATGTAATAAATATTTATGCTATGTATTTTAGAAAAAAAATAGATGGTTAGGTCATGGTTATATCAAGGACACAAATTTCATCTCACTATGAAGTCAAATGAATTCCTAAATTCCATGATTCCATGGCTCTGGTAGGGAGCTCTCCTTTATTCTGCAGAGTCCTCCTTACAGGTAAAAGTTCCACTTCAGCAATGAGCTGCATGAATGTGCCCGTCCCAATTTGGTTCTAGAGGCATCTATATCACAGTCTCTGGAATCCTTACTAAACTTTTAGATTCCTAGGCCCCACCTCAGACATACAAAAGAAGAATCCTTACTGGTAAATCCCAGACATCTACATGTTTCACAAGCCTTCCCAGTGACTGATAGAACACTATAATTTGCGGACACTGTTCTAACCCCTGACATTCCTGCAGACCAGGAAGGGCTGTTTGCAGTTATGACTCCAGTTACGGTGTCATCTGTTCCTTAAAGAGTGAGTTAAGCTTGCAAGCATCTTAAACACTGTCTAAGCACCCCACCACCTCTGGAGGGTAAATTTACAGCATGTAACATCTTCCCTGACCTCTTCCTTACCAGAGACAATATTCTATTTTCATTGTCATTACAATTACTAATAGTAATCTTCCTCAAAATCCCTTGTCTCACCAAAGAACACTGAGTGAATAAGGCCTCAGTTATCAGCAATGTCTGGTCAAGATTGAAATCTATAAATACTTTAGCCTTTTTCATTTCGATGTGATAACAGAAAAGAACACAGTATTCAGATCATATCTGCAACCTAAACCACAGAATACAAGTTAAGAAATCCAAGGAAATCAACTCACTTATCTCCATTTTACTGTAGTAAAAATATTAACTATTTGATTATATTACCAAACATAACTGCTTTACCATCTGTCCTATGGTTTATAATGGCAGAAGCAAAATTGAGGATCCTAGAATCTCATTTACCATTTTTCCATTATAATTTTTTAAGTACATACCAAAGATTTAATTACGGCATATTGAAAATACAGAATAGCTAAAAACGGACTAAATTAGGCTAATTGAAAGAATTCTAGTCCAAACTGATAAAAAGATTGAGCACTGCCGAAACCGGTTTGGCTCAGTGGATAGAGCGTTGGCCTGCGGACTGAAAGGTCCCAGGTTCGATTCCGGTCAAGGGCATGTACCTGGGTTGTGGGCACATCCCCAGTAGATGTGCAGGAGGCAGCTGATCGATGTTTCTCTCTCATCGATGTTTCTAACTCTCTATCCCTCTCCCTTCCTCTCTGTAAAAAATCAATAAAATATATTAACAAATAAAAAAATAAATGAGGACAAAAAGACAATTTGCAGAAAGAAAATAAAATGAGAAACAAATATATATTTTAAAATTGACCTCTTCAATATATAAATGCAAATTAAAACCAGATGTCAGTTCTGCTTACCAAGTTAACAAAATATTCTAAAAATATAACACTCGTGCTGACAAGGGTGTGGTGAGACAGCACACACTGCTGATAGGAAGATGACACAATAGTCCACTTTTCCCGTAATCTACCCAGCACAACTGATCTCTCCTTCCTTTGCGGCCCCTGTAACATCTAACTGTACTTGGGCTCTTCATATACAACTCTCCCTCTATTTGGCTTATGAGATCTTTGAGAATAGAGAACTAGTCTGAGAAAGCTCTGTTCTCATTAGATTCTAGCTTCCAGCGCAGTGCCTGACTCCTGGTAATTATTTAAGAGATTCTTGTTAAATGAATTCATAGGGACCAGAGTTCTTGTTTTGATACACGTTGTTCTAGCTAAAATTGGCAAAATTCACCCCAGGTTTAGATGTTATCATTCAAAGAAATTAAGCCAATAAGAAAGGATGAACTAGCGCCATTTGCAACAACATGGATGGACTTTTAGAACATTATGCTAAGTGAAATAAGTCAGTCAGAAAAAGCTAACAACCATATGATTTCACTCATATTGGGATATAAAACTGAAACTCATAAACATAAATAGCAGTGTGGTGGTTTCCAGAGGGAGGAGGGTGGAGGAAGAATGGAGTCCCAATATATGGTGACAGGAAAAGATTTGACTTTGGGTGGTGGGCACACAGTGCAATATACAGATCTTGTAACATAGAAACCCACACCTGAAAGCTGTTGGGGTGACCAATGTCATCCCAGCAAATGTATTTTTTTAAAAAAATAACAAAGAAATTAAGCCAGGAAAAGTAGTTTCCTTTATGAAATTCTGATAATATATGTGTAATCAGACATAAAAGTGGGGACATAAGTAATATATATCATGCCTATCCACAAATTTTTATGCTGTCTTGGCCCTCCTTCCATTTTATCATTTTAATTTTCTTGAGGTAAGTATTTTCCTTGGTTTAAGTCTCTATTTATCATCTCACCATTCTTCAAGTATAAATTTCAGAAGCTATTCATAGCTTCCTAGTCTATCTAAGACAGTCATACCCTCTACTGTTCAGCCGGCATATGACTAAAACTATGTCTAGCAAGTTTATTGAAATTGATGAAAATGGAAAAACTATAAATTCACTTGGCATTTGAAGTGGGAAAGAAAAATATGAGTAGGCTTTCATGTATTTTTAATATGCTTCATGTTTCCCAAACTGTAATTTTAATGAATCATCAGAAATTATTGTGTCTGTATGTGCTACTTGGGGGATCTCAGGGAAAGTACAGTCATCACTGGAAAAACAGGTATAAGATTTTATGATACCTCCTGTCTGGGAGCTGAAGCCCCCCGCCATCAGCATTACCTAATGTTACTCCTCCAGGACTGATCAACGCTGCCTGGAGAGGGAACCGCACCAGCTCCTTCAAAGAATTTGGCTATTTTCTTTAAGTATGCCAAAACTGCACTATTATTCCTTTGCTTATGTGAATACACACAAATAAAAACAACTTCTCTGATTAGGCATTTCTCTCCTTTATGTGCTAAATCAGTGCTGCTTACCAGGGCAATTCTGCTCCCCAAGGGCCATTGGCAATGTCTGGGAACATTTTGGGTTATCACAACTCAGGGTTGGGGGGAGTGGAGGGTTGATACAGGCCATGGATACTGGTAAGCATCCCACAGTGCACAGGATAGTCCCCACAACACACATTTATCCAGTTCAAAATGTCAATAGTGGTAAGGCTGACACCCCCTTTGCTAATTGATAGAATGTGTACAACTTTCAGAGACCCCTATCCATCCTTTGAGTCCCAGCTAAGTTATCACCCTTTTCAACAGGCTTTCTCAGATCAACCCACAATGACATCTTCACAGGTTAAACTTTCCCTAATTCAGGTTTCATTTGATGGTGACCCATCTCAAAGATATTCTGAGGTATCAAATATCCACGTTCACTGCTGATACTTCTCTCTTCTTTTTTCATAATTTGCCTGTGTTTTAAGACAAATCAAGAGACTCACTACTTATATTACTTTCACTTTACAATTTTTCTTTTTTTTAATTTTTCAGGATCTTTAATGTAATACTGGTTTTAGATAATAAGTTTTGAAGTGGGAAACTGTAACTAATTATTCCTTTGTTTTTTCAGCTAAAATGTTTGAGTAATATTTCTAGTAACATTCATTATGCCAATGTCCTTTGCTTGGCCCATTCTACTAAGCTTAAAAACAAACAAAAAGGCTATTATTTTTGGCCTCTGATCAACCATATAATTCTCCTTCTATTTAAAGTTTGAAGATTGGGCTTGTTCTTTCTAATGTCAGGAATTCATACCCCCATGAGCCCGTGGTCTTAGGAATGGGAGACATGGGGGAAATAAAAAAAAAGCTCTGAATGAAAGCTAACAGTTTAATTAAATTCTAGTAATACTCTTGTGAAATGAATGATTTTCTTGAAAAAAAAAAGGTATTTCAATAAGTCACTGCTATATTGGTCATTTTTTTCTGATTCTTGAGGGAACTTAAATGTGTTTGTCATCTACAAACATAGGAACTATAAGGACATATGGAAGAGCTCGGCAAGGATATAAATTGTTATACAAAGTGATATTAAGGCTTATAATAATTATGCTTATTTTACCTCCCCATTGTTTTTAAAGCTAGTTAGATAGCCCAGTTACTTGGTAGTACATCTCTTAGAGATAAAGAGCCATGATGGAAAGATCTGAATTTTGCCTGAGGCTGAGGGAAATGATAATGTGGTAGAGAAGTCACTAGCAGTGGCCAGCTAGATTTTAGTTTTCATACTCAAATGAAACCTACCTTCCTATTAATTCCATCTGCTCCCCTTCTGAAGCAACACTAACCAAGTCCTATCTGTCTTCCTCAGAAAATTCCTTCAGATACATGAAGACTGCTGCCCTATTTTTCCAAAGTCTTCTCTTTGAACTCATTTGACACATGAAATATCTAGCCTAACCAAAGACAAGAAAAACTCAGAGAGAAAACATTGTATGATACTGACCCTCGAGTATAACCCAAGAGTGAACAGACTGTCTTTTGAGATTTAAATACTATTTGACTTGAACTCCATTCTCTATACGTCCGGAGTGCACCTCCTCCAGCTGTCTTTGGGGATTCTTAAATGGGAAGGGGAGCTGAAGACTCATTTTTCTCCTGGTTACCCTGGCTCAGAGCTTATGTTTTCAGTGAATATTCAGTCAAACTTGATTACTGCCTTATGTGGATGTTCTTTTTCTCTTCTGTCTTGAGCACTAACTCAAACATGAAACACAGACCCTTGTCCTGCATTTTCCCAAAACCAATCACATAAGGCATTTGTCTTTGATTCAGACTTTATAGTAGTTTGTGAGGCAACAGAAGATGCCAATGTAGAAATGCAAATGATAAATATTTACTAGGTGTAGTGGTTAACAATGTGGATTTTTTTCAATAGATGGAGTTACACATATGTTGATATATATGCAATTTGCTATGTATGCTATTTTGTTGTATTGACAACAAGCTTCAAAACTTCATATGTCAAGTTTGCTGAAGGTGTTAACATCATAGATATTTTTATGCTTAAAAATGTCAAATTTTGTGCAAAAAAAAAGAGTATTTGTGGGAAGTTTTAATTCATTACTTTATTTTGAAGAAAAGTGCTGCTGAGAGCTTCAGGAAACTTATGATGAACATGCTCCATCTCAAGATGCTTGTGAACGCTGGTTTAAATGCTTTAAAAGTGATGATTTCAATGTGAAAGACAAAGAACATCCAGGTCAACTGAAAAAGTTTGAAGACCAACAATTACAAGCATTGTTGGATGAAGACGCGTGTCAAAAGCAACTTGCAGAAAGATTAAATGTTGCTCAGCAAACAATTTCCAATCATTTACAAGCAATGGGAAAGATTTTAAAGGAAGGAAAATGGGTGCCACATCAACTGAATGAAAGACAAATGGAAAACCAAAAAGTCATCAGTAAAATGTTGCTTCAATGGCATGAAAGAAAGTCTCTTTTGCATCGAATTATGACTGGTGATGAAAAGTGGATTTATTTTGAGAATCCCAAACGCACAAAATCATGGGTTGATCCAGGTCAACCATTAACATCGACTGCAAGGCCAAATCACTTCGGAAAGAAGACAATGCTCTGCATTTGGTGGGATCAGGAAGGTGTGGTGTATTATGAGCTTCTAAAACCAGATGAAACCATTAATACTGATCACTCTACAACAAATAATCAATTTGAACCACGCTTTGATCGTAAAACCACCAGAATGGGCCAGAAGACACAGCAAAGTAATTTTGCTTCATGATGACGCACCATCACACACTTCAAAACCAGTTAAAAACACGTTAAAAGATCTTGCCTGGGAAGTATTAACCCACCCACCGTATTCACCAGACCTTGCTCCTTCAGATTACCACTTGTTCCGATCGATGGCACACACACTTTCTGAGCAGCACTTCAAAATGTACGAAGAAGTGGAAAATTGAGTCTCTGAATGATGTGCCTCAAAACAAGAAAAGTTCTATTGGGACGGTATCCACGAATTACCTAAAGATGGGGGAAATGTGCTTTGAATAAAGCACTTTTGATGTTTCTTTTGAAATTTTCATGTTTTCTTTGATTACAAAATCCACATTAACTGGTACACCTAGTAGAGTAGGCATCCTTGTAAAATAGAAGACATCCTTAAAAGTCCTTTAGCCATCCAGATTAGCCCTCTGCCCTTTTAAATACTCTCACATAGATTCCACCCATTATTTTAGCCCCATCATTTACAATAACATTCTTAGCTGTCTCAAGCAGGCTATGGGACAGGGTCTGGATTCAGTATATTTGCATTATCAATGGCACCAGATTACACTGGTAAACTTGGCTCAAAACCACATTAGTGCATTCAGGTGTTCCTTTCTTTGCCATCAAGTACTATCTACTTTTACTTTAAATTATAACTTACATGTAACTCCACTCCTTCATTTGGTCACACCCTTTCAACATATGTGGTTTTTGCTTTCGTTTGGTCTTTGTTTGATGAAAGCCTTCATACCACTGCCATATTCAACTTCAAAAGACAGAGAATTCATAATTCCACCTCTGTCCCACATCTCTGAGCAGACCCTGTTGGGTTAAGTCCCACCTTTTCAGGTCAGAATCACATCAACTTGCTTCTCTAAGAAGCCAAGTAAACGTTTCTCAGTGCTAAACCACTATTTTCTTATTAGTCCTCCTTTAAGGAAACACATATTTCTGCTTCCACAACTTTGTTCATAATTTCCACCATTGTGGGCTACCACAACCAAGTACCACAACAGAATTGGCTTAGACAAAAAAGATGTATTTTCTTACAATCTTGGAGGCTAGAATCACCTCTTACAATAAGAACAGCAGTCTTATTAAACTAGCACCCACCCTAATGACCTCATTTTAACTTTATCTCTTTAAAGTCCCTATCTCCAAATATAGTCACGTTCTGAGGTACTGGGGATCAGGACTTTAACATGAATTTGAGGTGGGAGGAGGGGGTTTGAAATTCAGTCCTAAGTTTTCTTCTTCCTCCTCTCCAATACTTAAGGCCACGTTCAAATCCTCTTGCCAGTCTACCACCTAATCATTCTACCTCAGTTTTCCCTCTTCTTCTTCTAAGCTCTGACCTCATTCACATTGGCATTTGCATAGTTTCACCTTCCTGGTGTAATTCTTCTATTCCCAGAAAGTTTAAGCTCTTTAAAGCTCTCTAAATTATTGGTAAGAATTTACTGATATGGATTAGAAATTCAACAAGATTGAATTTCCTCAGTCTAAATTGTCTTATTTTGAAAAGATTTTTCACAGTCATATTTACGATAATGTGGTTTTCATAGACAATGGCTAAGTGTCAGAAAAAGTCACTACTCTGTTAACAACTAAAAAGTAATGGTTCAAGTCTTTGAGAAGAAAAATTTCTCTTCTATATAAGCACATGTGAGATCCCTCCCCTAAAACTTTTTAAAAATATATTTTTATTGATTTCAGAGAGAGGAAGGTAGAGGGAGAGAGAAGCAGAAACATCAATGATGAGAGAGAATCATCGATTGCCTGCCTCCTGCACACCTCCTACTGGAGATCGAGTTCGCAACCTGGGAATGTGCACTGACTGGGAATCAAACTGTGACTTTCTAGTTCACATGTCCACCTCAATCACTGAGCCACACAGGTCGGGCTCTCCACTAAATATTAAATTTTATAATATTTTCCTCTTTTAAATGACTTATTTTTTCCAGGATCTTTGTTACTAAATACCATAAAATACAATCCAAGCATCTCACTCAAATTCTTTCTTGTACTTTGGGCTCTGACACTTAGGGCCTGTTAACTTGGAAAAAAAAAAGAGCATTTATCTCGTGAATAAAATGCAAACTAACATTTATGCTGCACTTATGTATAGAGTATATTCAAATTGGTCTGCCTGTATTATCTCATTTAATCCTTAACAACTCTAGAAATGCATACTATGATTTCTTCCATTGTATATTTGAAAAAACTAAGGCAGAGAAATGTTTAGTAACTTGCTCAAAATATTATGGTGGATTAAGACAATGTAATCTGACATTAATGCCCAATGGTTTAACAAGAAATAAATCATTCTCTGTCTCTCAGTAGTGTTCTTTTTTAAACCCTAAATTTTAAATTCATAAATTATTTTCCTAATATAAATCATATCCTTTTGATATGGATTTTTGTTTTTGTTGTTGTTAATCCTCACTTGAGAATATTTTTTCCATTGATTTTTAGAGAGAGTGGAAGGGAGAGAGATAGAGTGAGAGAAACGTCAATATGAGAGAGACACATTGATTGGTTGCCTTCCACACACCATCCGACTTGCGGCCGGAGATGGAGCCTGCAACTGAGGTACCTGCCCTTGACTAGAATTAAACCTGGGACCCTTTGATCCGAGGACTACGGCTCTATCCACTGAGCAAAATTGGCTAGGGCAATAAGGATTTTTAATCATAGAAAAATATTTTAAAATATATTTTTAATATTGTCAGCTTGTGTTTCAATTCACTGAGCAGAGTGTATGAAAAAAAAAATTACCCCATTTACATGTTCTTGAGCTTTGTGGTTTTCTTTGTAACCAAGTTCTCTGATTTAAGATCAAACCAGACAGAAGGCCTGTATGAGATTATGTTGCCCTCATGTGATAGATACTGTGAACTGCAAGCAGAATGGACTAGCAGAGACCATGCAGCCCAACTCTGAGGAGCTGAGAGTTATTACCTGTTCACTGATCATTCTCAAAAGCCAATGCAGTTTTCACAGAAGAAACACAGTGGGAGACCATCCAGTTAGTGCAGGCATTTATAATACTATGTATTTACAGGTATTATTTACATTTACAATCTAGCAGTAGGAAATATCCAAAATGTTCTCCCTGTGAACTCTACATGCTAACAGAGAGCGTTAATATATTAAACTGAAAATTATATTTTTAAAAACTGTGAAATTCTCAAAATTTCTCCAAAGGGGTATGTAATTTACCCACTTAATTATACAACCTTACAGGGCTTGCTGTTTTAAGATCTGAATCTTGGAAACATGGACTTTAAAATATTCACTTAAATCCTCTATTCATCATTATGAGAATGGAAAGAGCCCGTGTTGATGAGAGAAAACAGCAGAGACCCGACCCTTCAACAAAACCCAAGGCAGATAATTCTCCAAAGGATCCCCTTTCCTTGAAGAAACAGTCATTGGCTTAAAAAAGCTATGTACGGTTAGAATTACCCCTGGGTCATAATTTCACATGGTAGCCTCATCAAATGTGGAGTTAAAAACTCAAAATAGAACATTAAAATTCTACCCTAGATGATGTAGGCAGCTGCCTAGAAAATGTGCATCTGAGCCTACGAAAAGGCCTCCAACTTCTCTCTCAAAGGGCCTGCTTCCAGACCTAGGGTTCCTGCCACAAATACACTCTTTTCTACTTCAACAGGATGTCTCTGGTAGTTTCGCTGGTAGTTTGATTTTGATATATCAAAGTTCAACATCATTGGGAGAGATAAGACACTATAAATCACAAATTCTTAAGCATGGATTAAATTATCAGCATACTTACGGTCAAAAAAAAAGCAGTAAGTGAGCCTTGTGAGAAGAGGAGCAGCTGCGGGTAGTATTTAATGGACAGGAGGATGGAGGGATGACCCAAAGCTCACGGTAAGGCCGAGAGGAACAGCCTCTGAGCTGTGGACCTGGGATCGATGGAAGATCACGTAATCAAGCGAAGCCAAGCACTGAAAGGGAAAGGGGGAAGAGGCTGAAGCAAATTGAACTTCTTGAGAATTTTATGTGGATCTGGCCCTGTTGACCAAAACTGAACGACAGAAATTATCCATTAAGGAAGGAAATTTGTTAAATCAGACTTTACAGATTAAATAAAGCAAATAAAGGGTAAAAATGGAAAAAAAGATGACTCTATCACAAATGAATTCTCACTCTTTAACGATTAAACATTTTGTACATAGAAATAACGAGTGATATGGAAATGCTAACGCCTCAGCTAGGTCTCTTCTCAGCCAGGGGTAGAGCCCTGACCAGGAATTGGACCATGACCTCCTGGTTCATAGGTCGACGCTCAACCACTGAGCAACACCAGCCAGGCTATATTGTAAATTATTAAAAGTAATTTAATATTACCTAATTAAGCATCAGAATAATGATAATAATAATAATAAGCTAAATTTCAACACAGGTTCATAATTTACCAAAGAAAAGTTTGTTTTTCATGTACTACGCCTTAAGGTATGAGAAACGTGACAAGAATGTAAAAGCCTGACAAATGCTTTAGGGATTAACCCTGGACTAAAAAGGCAGGAGGCTACACAATCTCTCATATCACCATGACTACACCTTTGTATCACACACCTGAAAATGGATGTTATTTATAGATAAAGCCGCCCAATTAATTCTCACAAGAGGATTACAAGCCTGCCAGTCAAGGAAAAGGCCCAACGGGTAGGGTTTATGCAAGCTGATAAACAGGTTCTGTCAAAGCACTTGTAGAAGTGAATTCCAGAACCGCTGACTCTCCCACACCCTATTCTAATCCAAAAAATATATATCCTCCATCTAGGAACAAAAAATAAAAGCCTGGTATTAAACAGATGTATTTCACCTAAAATACATTGTTTGGTAGTTACACAGAGAATATATATGTTCTATACAACCAGATTTTGGAAATTGTACTAAGAATTCAAAAGGTTGCTTGATGTTTTCAAAGGTATCTCAAAGTAAATTACAATTCTTTGTCAATTATAACAATATTCTTCTATATCCAAACTTGACTCTTCCCTTAAGCTCCAGGCCCAATTTCCTTGGTGTTGGGGTCCAACCCCAGCAGGTCCAGGGGTTCCCAAAGGTGTGGACAGAGTCTGCTAAGAAGGAATGGCACGGAGACAGCGTTCAGTTGATCAGCATAGCGAGGTTCTCTAGCCAGGATCTCTAGCCAAGTTCTGTGTCTATTATCTTGTTACATCTGTATTTATACCAGTTGATTTTAATCCTATCAATTCTATTCCAAAGGTTAGGGTGTTTCTTATCTCCATTCCAAGGTTACTCTATTGTTCTATTAAGCTACAAGGAAGTAACTGAAGGAGATTATCCTAAAGTAAGAGTACATAGTAAAGATTATGTAGCTTAAGCATGATTGTTCATAGTTAAAGTGATTAATTACCCGCCTGGCACTTAGTTAAGGGGTTTTAGTCCCTCCCTAACTCCAGGGAAAAATCCTCACCTGGGGAAACAACCTTTCTTGGGGAGGTGGTCCTGTTTAAAACACATAGCGTTAAGAGGGGGAGCAAACATATGCCATATACGCCAGGTCCTTTGAAACATAAGCTGAGCAGATGTTTCTTCCCTGCAGCAACTGTGTCAAGCAGCAAGGTGAGGCAGGGGGTCCCGCGGGGGTGAGGCCGACGGAGTCCTAACGAAGCATGCCCGACTCCGGAGACAGGTTCAAGACGCAGTCTGAACTTTATTAAGTACAGTGATATATATAACTTTCTGGACCAATCAGAAGTTTACAACATCCTTAGGGCAACCAATGGTAGGAAAGATCAGGGTACTATGTAGGAGCTCTAGGGGGCTTACTCAGGCGGGCGTTGCCACTTCCCGGTGTGCCGAGGAAGCTTGTATAGGCGGAGTGCGCTCACGCCATTGCATCTGCCACTGCACTGAGATAAATCTCCTGAGCTCTTCCCACAGCAAGGGTGGATCAGCTTCAGGTAAATTCCCCCTTTTTTATTTTTTAAATGATAGTGCATGTAAATCAGCGGCCACCTCTCGGATTGGGTTAAGACTCGGAAGAAGACTAACAAGCAATGATAGGGAGCATAGCAATAAACATAGTGGATGGAGTGCACACAGAGCCTTGTTCCTGTAGAAGGTTGCTGGCCTCTTCAGTCAAGGGATTTCAGCTGTCGCCAAGTCGGTGGTTTGGTTGTCCTCATTGATCTGGCTAGCAGGCAGCGTTGCTGGCGATGGGCTCCCCAAAGTGTCAGCGTGTTGAACGTCTGGATCAAAGGGTCCATCAGGGCTGCGCTTGATGGTGGTGTTGGTGTCCATGGAGGAGTCAGCTGTGCCTGGGGAGGAGGAGGAGGCGGAGATGGAGGGTAGTAGAGAGGAAAAGAAGAGAAAGCAAAAGAACTACAAGGCATGGAAGTGTTTAGAAAAAAGAGGGAGAAGAAAAGGAAGAAGGCAGCATCCTGACACAGCCCTTTCCTTCAGCTGCCCCTTTCCCTGGAGTTCAAGGTAGAAATGGGAAACAAGTCCTGTTGCAGTGAGAGGGCAGCTACTATCAGCCAGTCTCTATCTTTACCTGGGTCCCAATCTGAGCTGGGCGTGGGAAGCGAAGGAGCCATGGGGGCAGGAGACCTCCCTCAGAAGGGGTGAGGGTTCAGGCCTCTGCAAAGTTGGGGGGTGAGGGTCTGTGCCCCGCCTCTGTTGACCCCCAAGTTGTTTCCTGATGGCCCCTCTGTGACTGTGCCTGTCTTAGGTTGTTCTTTCCCTGAGGAATCTTACCCATCTCTGGCTAGCCAGCCATCCTCTGGGGCCAAGCAGGGTGATGTGAGGTGTGCGAATGAGGGAGGAGCAGCGCCCCCCTGCAAGAGGTTCAGTTCTGTCTCCTTGGTAGCCTATGCACCCGTGGCCTCCACGCCCAGCACCTGCCTTGGGCTCCCCTCACCTGCAAATGGACTGTGAGAAGAGGGTCCCTCTTGACACAAGGGCAAGAGGGGCCAATACAGGACAAGGGAGGAACGGCCTGTCAGCATGTAGTCCCGGGACAGGGCTTTCCCAGCCAGGATGTCAGGCTCTTGGTACAAGACAACTCCACGTATGGGGTATATACCAGACACCCCCAGTCACGGCGGAAAAGGGAGGTTCCCTTCCTGGAACAGTAGGGTAGGGAGATTCTAGAAAAGGCTGTGTTCAGGAGAGAAGGAGAGAGGCCAAAGAACCAGCAAACAAGTAGTCAGATTAAAAAAAGAAAAAATAAAGAAAAAGGAAAGGAGATGTGGGGCAAAGCTGGGACCTATGGACAGACAAAAAGGAGGCACATGTGATCCTCCCAATGGACGGTGGTTCCAGCTCAGGGTTGCACATCTGTTGCAGATGGACTCTGGTCAGGTGTGCTAACTCGGCCTCCCAGGGGTGACGGTCCCCAGGAGGGAGGCAGAGGCTGCTCCTTCTGGAAAGATACAAAACACAACCTCTTCCCCACATCATCACCAGATCTGGTAAAACTCTTGTCTGGTTTGTGCATCCTCCTACCAGACTGAGTCGGCAGAGGCTATTGTACAGGAGGCCCAATGCCTTTTGGCTGCTGTACAACCCTCTGCATTGTATTTTTTAAAAATTTAACATATAACATTCTTCTCCCCCTTTTTTGTTTTCTGGACCTCAACACCTTGGACCATCCAAAGATACTTCATATTCATTATGTCCAGAAACATCGCTGTGCCCAATCCTCCTTCATGAGGGTTTGTTCTCAGTGAATGGTATCACTATCATTCTAACCTGGTTAAAACTCTACATCGCCCTGGTTGCTGTGACTCAGTTGGTTGGGCATCATCCCATGCACCCAAAGGTCACTGGTTCGATTCCTGGTCAGGGGATATGCCCAGGTTTCGGGTTTGATATCTGGTCAGGGCGGGTACAGGAGGCAGGCAGTTGATGTTTCTCTTGCATCAATGTTTCTCTCTCTTTCCCCCTCTCCTTTCCTCTTTCTCTAAAATCAATAAAAAACATATTTTAAATAAATAAAATGAATCAACATCACCACTCACAATCTGCATCTTAAAAAAACACACACACAAAAAACTTTACATCATCATTAATCCCTTCTTCACTCCCACCACAGCCATTAATTAACAAAAGCGTTTGGTTTCTACCTCACTCAATCCTTTGTTCTATTCTTGTCGTCACTGTCCTAGTCCAGGGATTCATCAAATTTTCACTAAATCATCTGTCTTAACTGTTTTGACTGCCTCCCTTTCCAAATGTACTTTCCACATTCCTAATGGAGAGTCCTCTAAGCAGTATGGCAGCAAGATTACAAGTCCTTAGCAAGGCATTTAATAATCTAGGTCACATCTGCCTATCAAACTTCTTTTTAAATTGATGTCTCTGCAAATTTTATTCTCCAGTCACACCACAGACCACTCCTATTCCTTGAACACTGTACACCATAGTTCAGGGGGTTTAGTCAGGCTATTCCCTGCACCTACAAAGCTCTTTTCTCTCTTCTCCAAATAATAACATATTATTTATTTATTTGCTGTCTCTCAACCAAGTTCAGGTACTACTTTTACCACCTTCTCTCATTTGAGCTATATCCTAACACTAAGAACTTATCACTATTTCCTATACCCTAATAAAACCCTCTTTGTTTTCCCAAAGAAGCACTTCTTTCACACATGCGTGTTGGTTTCTCACTAAATTGTAAGTCCAAATACTCTAAGACTCTAAGCATGTGATTCTTAATTCAGTATTTCCTATGGTCTCTAGCAGTGTGTGTGTGTGTGTTTACCCATCAGTAGTCCACTGCATGTTTATCAAAAGCAATGATTACCATTAAATCAGTGCTTATTAAGTGCCAGGCTCTATGTCCATTTTTCAGTACATTAATTGAGTCACTTAATCCTCAAAATAAATCTATGAAGTAGGTACCCTCAGCCCCATTTTACAATTGAAGTAATAAAATCTAGAAAAACAGCTTCCCCAAGGTAAACACTAGTCTGCAATCAGGATTGAAACCAGTCTTTCATAATTTACAGCTTTTGCCTTTAATATATAGCTCTGGATAATTAAAGTCAAGCAAAACAAAACTACAGTAGATGAGAAGGCTGCCATATGGATAAAGACTGAAAACATCGAGAACATTAGTGCCTAACAGGTACCATGAGACAATTTTGAAGATTAAAGAAAATAAAGTATGTAAAATGCCTAAGGCAATACCTGCAACACAGTAAGAGTTCAAACAAGTTTGGTGGGGATTTTTTGTTGATTTTTTAGGTATGAATAGTATAAAAAGTATATTTAAACTTATTCCCTAATCATAAAATCCTAAGTCAAGGAAACTTGCATTAAATTCATAGTGTCTTGCCCTAACAGGTTTGGCTCAGCGGATAGAGCGTAGGCCTGCGGACTCAAGGGTCCCAGGTTTGATTCCAGTCAAGGGCATGTACCTTGGTTGCGGGCACATACCCAGTAGGGAATGTGCAGGAGGCAGCTGATTGATGGTTCTCTTTCATCAATGTTTCTAACTCTCTATCCCTCTCCCTTCCTCTCTGTAAAAAATCAATGAAAAAAATATATTTAAATTCATAGTGTCTTGAAAGTCAGATAAAAGAAAATATTGTTTTAAATTTAAACATAAATTTAAAAGATATTTCTTGGTGTATCTGCTATAGATAGAAAATATAAATGTATTATCAAAATTGTTTGGTAAAAGTTATGATGATCTCATAGATGACATCACAAAGACATTTACATGCTTAAGCTTTTGATGCTGATGGCATTTCCCACAATGCGCACACACACACACACACACACACACACACACACCCGCCACACACACACACACACACCTGCCCCTGCCTTGCTGGGAAGAGAGCACTGGAGTCTTTGCAACCTGAACCAGAAAGTTCATCCAGCAACCATAATCACACCAACCGCTATTCATTGAGCAGTTACGCAGTGCATATGTAGCAACTCTTTTGTTTTTCATAAAGCACCTATGAAATTGGTTTTGCTGCTATTTTTGTTGGTGGTGGTATTATTAGTCAAAAGAGGAAACCAAAATGTGAAGAGTTTAAGTAATTTGCCCAAAATTACACTGCTGTGTGTGACATAGCCAGGATTTAAGTGTGTGTCTGTCTGACTGTGGAGCCCAACCTCTTAATCACTCAGTCTGTTTCACTCAATCTGTAATCTACTGTTGCTTTGATTTTTTCCCCCCTTTTATAAAGGGACATTTTAGTGTGAATCATTACATTATAAATACTAGCTTCTTTTTAAAACCTCACTCAAACAAAACACTCATTGTCTAGGAAATCCAATTTCTTTTAATTCAACACAAAGAGCAGACATAAACAAATTATAATTTATGTAGTCTGAATTCCAATACCATAAGCCAGAAGGTTCCATGTATGTTTATCTATCCACAGAGTCTTTTCCTAGAATGGTCTGAAACCAGCAATGACATCACTGAAGACCAGACTAACTTTGTACCATGTGACGGTATGGTGATGTGTTCTGGGTACGTTTTTATCTTCCTTTCTATAAAGATCAGATCCATAATACATCAAATAAGGTATTTTTAAAACTTCAGCTTTTCCCAGGGCAGCAACATTGTCCAGTCTTCGCATCTACATATTTGCATTGCTGTTTTCATGGTGATGCTCTTTTTCTAATTTGATACCAATCACTGCTTTCTCTTTTTTTAAAATATATTTTTATTGATTTTAGAGAGAGAGAGAAACATCAATGATGAGAGAGAATCACTGATTGGCTACCCCCTACATGCCCCATACTGGCGATCAAGCCCAAAACCCGGGCATGTGCCCTGACCAGGAATCGAACCATGACCTCCTGGTTCATAGGTCGACAATCAACCACTAGGCCACCACAGCTGGGTGAACCGTTGCTTTCTTTATGATTTGGGCTTTCACTTTAAAAATGATCCTGTAAATAATTGTTCACTTGAAAATTCCATCCCTTGTAGGAGAATTTAAGTTTTAAATATTTATGTTGGACCTGCTCCCTGAAATAAAAATGTGTACAATGTAGGGGCCCACTCAGGATTTACCAGCACTATCTCTGAACTCTCCTTTCTCCACCACATAAAGAAGCAGAAAGATGACAGAGAAGTCAGAGGGTTCAATTTAACATGACAGTGGTTTCAGGGCCCCAGCATCTGATTATGGTAATTAGAGAATTGTCCTGCCAACTTCAATATTTTGAAGTTGAGACAAAGCTTTCATTTAAACCTTTCAACTATTCATGAAGCTCGAAGTTATTTTCATTGGTTCATCGGGCATTTTAAATGATTATCCTGAAACACCAGAGGTACCCACTAAAAGACACTTTTCTCCTTAAATACATAGGAGTGTTATGCTTTTGTGCCACTAACTTTTCATCATTTTCAGCTTTGTATTTCGGATTCTTTGGCCAGACCTAGAGTCATTAAAGTCTAGGGCTATTCCAAAGGGAGTTAAGATCATAGGCAGCCGAAACCAGTTTGGCTCAGTGGATAAAGCGTCGGCCTGCAGACTGAAAGGTCCTAGGTTCGATTCCGGTCAAGGGCATGTACCTGGGTTGCGGGCACATCCCCAGTAGGAGATGTGCAGGAGGCGGCTGATCGATGTTTCTCTCTCATCGATGTTTCTAACTCTCTATCTCTCTTCCTTCCTCTCTGTAAAAAAACAATAAAATATATTTAAAGATCATAGGCAAGTCACTCTACATGCTCTTTTCATATATTCTGTCCAGAAATGCTTTATTTGAATAAACTATTTTAATTGCAAAATGGTAAGACAGTCCAGAAGGGTGTATATGAAAGAGGAGCAATCCAAATAGAACATGCTGTATTCTGGTTTATGAGCTCTACCAATGTTTGTTGGTTTTTGTTGTTGTTCTTATTTTACCAGCTAGAGAAATACAAATTTCCTAACCAAACATATATCAAAATTGGTATATATCAATGTAGTTTGTTGTTGCTGTTAGAATTGAGCCTTTAGTTTAATTTTAGCCACCATTTTGGTCAGTCAAAAAATAGTCCTCTATCTAGCCCTTGCAAAGTTATTCTTATACTATTAGCCAATAATACTTATTCTGTCCTGCAATGGAATCCAATGTGATCAATTCATAAAGCTCAAGGTACATTAATCAGAAGGGGAGGTAATACTTTTCCAAAACATTGGTAGTAGGCTGAATAATAAACCATTCCTGATATTCATTAATTTATTGATTGTGAGGATTATAAGCAAGTTATGTGCCAATGATTTAAGAAATAATCAATTCCAAGTTCTCCATTATCCTATATAATAAAAGCCTAATATGCAAATTGACCAAACAGCAGAATGACCAGTTGCACTGTCCAACAAGGGACAGACACTCAACACAGGAGCTGCCCCTAACCCGCAGGCCCTAAGCCAGCCAAGACGGGCACTAGCGGGGGCCCCCAGTCACCCCCCAGTTGCTCCACAGAGGGAGGCAAGCAGTGGGGGGGGGCAGGGCTGGTGAGTGGGCAGTGCCAGGCCGGCCAAGATGGGTGCCAGCGATGGGTCCCAATCGCCCCGCCATTCACCCTACAGATCGGCCCTGATCACCAGCCAAGCCCGGAGACCTTACCTGTGCATGAATTTCATGCACCGGGCCTCCAGTAGTGAAGTATAATTGAGATTACTTTATCTAAAATGCGTTGATTTATCAAATACATAAGAAGATCCTGCTATTACAAGTCACCGCTGAAGGACAGAGTTGACCATGGAGCTAATAATCTAGTGAAGGAACTCTAAATAAGTACAACAAAGAAAACATCAGATAAATCATTTCCAAGTCAACATTTTCTTTATTCCTTGAGTTTAGATATTATTTAACAGCATCAAATGTACTGGTTTTCCTAAGTTTTGTCATTCTTGTCTGGGTTAAAAATAAACCTGTTTTCTTATCTAACATATTCTTTACCAATTGGTCACTACACATGTTGTCTCAATTAAACAACTGTTATATAATTTAGCTTAAATGAAGATGGAGAAAGAAGTGAAGGAGGAAGAAGAGGAGAAATACATAATCAAGGATAAAATACCACTGAGCAGCCTTACTATTATTAGTTCAATTAATATATTACTATGATATAAATAGCTGAGTTCTTTGTAGACTCACACTTACATTTAATGTCTGCTCGGTTTCAGAGAGTTGAACTACAAAGTAATTCTTTCTGTATGAATAGTATTTTCACTAATACAGAGGATTCACCTTTTCTGGGTGGAGTGTTTAACATAATACAATATCTGCAACATCACTGACAAGCCCTTTTCCCACCGGTTTTCCAGGAGCAATTTGAGGTTCAATCAAATGTAACTCCTAGTAAGCCAACTATCTATTACAAAGGTAATAACAAGTAAATATTCACCTAATTAAAAAAATAACTCTTCCATGTTATTTTTATATTGGTCATATTTCTAAACCAGAATAAAAATAAACAAATAGCTAAAAGAAATATAATCCAACCCAACAAAATAGTATATCTCCTACTTATTTTTCAACATCTGACTTTTAACAATGTGTAGTTCCTAAAAATAACATAAATTTTACTAATAGGTTGCAAACTATAGACTCAAAATGAAAAATGAAAAATTCAGGTAAAAACTCCCAAAGAGAAAAAAACATAAATACTTTCATTAACTATGTATTTCTACTCCTTGAAGGCCAGATATATAGATGTCTGAGAATGCAAAATTAGTTTCCCAGAACAGAAATGAGTCTTCAACACCCTGTAGTAAAAAGAAAGGCTAAAGTTTTAAAAGTAAACACAAATTATTTGAATTACATCGGAGAAGAAAAAGGATACATAAAAATGAGAGAAACAGAGGAAGCAAAAATAATAATAGAATATTGCCTGATTAATGTGTGACAGTTAGTGGTGTGAAATAGTTAACATACATTAGATTCTCACACTGAATCCCTAAGGTCAGTATTCCTATCATTCAACATAAGAAAACCGAAGCTCAGAGAGGATTATCACAACAGTAAACAAAAGAGCCAGGGCTTGAACTTGGGCATCTCTTACTCTAAAAACAATGCTCTTAACCACTACCTTATGCTATTTAAGCAAGCAAAAACAAGTAGAAACTATTCACTCTTTTAATATTTTGTGGCTTTTTATTTTGAAGTAATTTCAAGCACACCTAGGATTTACAGTGTTGGAAGGAGATTTGACTTGGGGTGATGAACACACAATACAATATACAAAAGATATATTAAAGAATTAACTATACACTTGAAACCCACATAATTTTATTAACCAATGTCACCCAAAATAATTCAATTTTAAAAAAATGACTTTCCTAGAAAAAAAATAGAATAGGACAAGAGAGAAAGAGAATTAAACAAATATGATAAAATGTTAACGATTTGGGAATCTTGGGAAGATAAATCAAACAAAGTTCCTTGTGCTCTTCTTGCAACTTTTAGGTTTGAAATTATTTCAAATTTAAACGTTACAGAATTTAACAGAGTGTGTATTTGTTACACACATTGTTTGTCCTTAATCAGAATTATTAGTTTGAAGATATTTGGTTGTGATACCTTTATCCTCATTATCTAAAATTGAGGAACAGGCTAATTGAATAAGAAGCTGAAACAAATTCTCTCCATTTTATCCCAATGCTGTTTTCTTTTTTGTTTTTGTTTGTTTGTTTGTTTTTCATTAATTCTCACTCGAGGATATGCTTCCATTGATTTTTAAGGAGAGTGGAAGAGAGGGAAAGACAGTGAGAAACATTGATGTGAGAGAAACACATGGACTGGTTGCCTCCTGCACGAGCCCCGACCAGGGCCTGGGCCAGGGAGGAGCCTGTAACCAGAATCGAGTCAAACTGGCGAGGGCCCCATGCTGTTATTTTGATTATCTAATTCCTAAAAGATTCTATTGCTTTCTGATTTCATTGCTAATTCTGTTAGAGTCCGATTAGAATTATAAGTCCACTGCTATGTGGTTGATTTGTACATCAGATTTATACAACCCACACTATGGGCTAGTCCATGAATTTGGAGTAATTGGGTACAAAAGATTAATGTTTCTTAGTAACACATTCAAAGGCTTGAATCAAATCTGTTCACTGAACTATTACATACCTAGTGTTTGATGTGTTGGATAACCTTAAACTACTTCAATGTGTATTTCCTGAAAAGAACAAAAACATTCTCTATTAGAACCACAGTATAGTTGGAAATAACAGAGGGCTAATATCAATATAATACTATTATCATATCTACAGGCCTTATTCAAATTTCAGCAATTGTCTCCCTAATGTCCAGGAACAGAGCCAAGAGTTATTGTAATCCAGGATCCTATAATCCAGGATCACATATTTCATTTAGCCGCCATATCTCTTTAATCTCCTTTGATCTGAAACAGTTGTTCATTCTCTGTCTTTCACAACCTCCTCAGGACAAGCCAGGTACTTTGTAGATGTCTCTCAATTTCGGTTTTGTCTGATATTTTCTCATGAGTAAATCTAGACTATGCATTTTTGGTTAGAATTCCACAAGCATGATGCTGGGTCTTTCTCAGCATCAAACACACACGATGTCAGTTAATCTCATTCCTGATGATGTTAACTAATGACTCTAATAGGAAGTTTTCACAGATTTCTTAACTTCTTACTTTTCTCTTTGTAACACGTAAATTGTGGGGAGGTACTCTGAGACTGTAGATATCATACTTTTCATTAAACTGTCACACAATAGTTTTAGCATCGACTTAAAATTCTCACCTGAATGAAATGTTACCATGATAGTTCTTAAAACATACTAGTTTAAGGCAGAAAGGAAGAAAGAGAGAGAGGGAGGGAGGGAGGGAGGGAGGGAGAGAGAGAGAGAGAGAGAGAGAGAGAGAGAGAGAGAGAGAGAGAGAGAGAAAGGAAAAAGGGAGGAAGGGAGAAAAAAAGGAAGAAAGGAAGAAAGAAAGAAAGACCCAGGCCTTGATTGGTTACTCATGTATAAAGGTTGGTTTTTAAAACACTTGAAGAAAAAAAGATGATGGGAAGAGCTGTATGTGTAATTAAAGCTGTGCTTCCTGCCAAGAATACTGCTATACTCAGAGGTCTGGCAGCCTGTTCCTTTTAGTTCTTACAGAAGTACAGACACTAAATACAGAATTTATTTTCAGAAAAGAATATTTACTAATGTTACTTTATTCTCTTTTTTGAGTGATTGTATGTATTTTTTAATTTCTATTGAATTTATTGAGGTGGCATTGATTAATAAAATTATATAGGTTTCAAGTGTACAATTCTATACTACATCATCTCTATATTGTATTGTGTGTTCACCATCAAAAGTTAAGTCGTTTTTCATCACCATTTATCCTCCCTTTACCCTTTTCTTCCTGCCCCCACCTCCTTTCCCTCTGGTAATCACAATATAGTTGTTTGGGTCTACATATGTTTTCTCTTAATCCCTTTACCTTTTTCATACAGTTCCTCAACTCTGACATCCGACAGTCTGTTCTCTGTATGTATGAGTCTGTTTCTATTTTGTTTGCTTATTTTGTTGATTAGATTTCACATCTAAGTGAAATCATATGGCACTTGTCTTTCTCTGACTGGTTTATTTCATTTAGCTTAATACTCTCCAGGTCCATCCATACTGTTACAAAAGGTAAAATTTCCTTCTTTTTATGACTGAGTAGTATTCCATTGTATACATATCTCATAACTATTTTATCTACTCATCTACTGATGGGCACTTGGGCTGCTTCAATCTTGGTTATTATAAATAATGTTGCATATGTAAATCTCATGAGGATGTCACACAAAGTAGATAACAGAATGCTAACCTGCAGCACTGCAAAAAACAATCTTACTGACTAGAGTTCAATATTTGTGTACAATTCTTTTGGTCATTATTCTAAAATTAAGTTTTCAAAATAGTGTATTCAAAAGTTACTTGGGCTCATTGCCCCCCCTCTCCTTCAATGTAGTTGTATTTTTCATTTGAAATATTTAGTTTTCCTTGCTTCTTTTTGTATTCCATTTTAAAGGCCACTCATTCTTACTGGCTATACACTACTTTGAAGGTTTAGTTTGTGTAAAATGTTATCATCATCACAAAAGTCATACTGTACAAAATTACACTTAGAAAGAAGTCACTTCCTCAAACCCAATCCTTTATTTCTATTCATTCCTAGTAGATAGCCAATCTTATTGGTTTCTTGGCTTTTCCTTTCTGTGTTTCTATTTGGCAAAACTAAGCACTCATGTAATTTCTATCTCTCAACCATTCAACACATCCTGTAAACTCTAAGCTTACTATTCTTACTTCACAGAATAGTCATTCTCTGGGATAGCCCTGACCCACCATCTCAGTGCAAAAGTCTAATTTCTGAAGACTGCAATAAGTTTTGGTAAGTTTTCCCAAGCAAAGGGTAGGTAGTCAATAAATTGTTGAATAAAAGTTCATGAAAGAAAAGTGAAATGAGCAACATAGTGGAACAAACAAGGACTAAAAAAGATACAATAAAGCAGAGGTCATCAACAGTGCTAAAGATGGTATCCAAACTTTTCCAGGATTTTCCCCAAAACCAAACAAACAAACAAAAATAAGGATCGGCAGAAATTTTAATATGAGACATTTCGAGGCACCAAAAAAAGAGAAGAAAGTAGTTGTTTGAACTTTAGAGGGAAATGTACCATGCCAAATGTTGTTGAGAAGGATAGTTATTATAGTTAAATCAAGAAAAATTTCTTAATCAAAAAACTATTTTTTTTTCTTTCAGAAATGGCAAGAATAGATCAGTCCATGCTGAAAAGAGAAGTATTTTTTTCTCAAGCATACACTAAGTAAACGAAGATTACATTTACCACAGGACTTGAAGCTCTTTTTTCGGTTTATTTGCCTGTTTTTGCCTTACTATTAATGAATAGGCTCATTAATTCTCTTACGTCAATCCTATTACCTATTCAGAGCTATTTCTGCAAGGGTCATCAATATCAGGGATCTTAAATCTGAGCTTAAACCTGTCCAAGGTCAAGAGGAGTTCTGTCCCCAGGGATTCCTATCCACTGAACATAATCAAGGACTCCAGGCACAGAGAACCAAACTGTAAGTCACAGATAGTCTTCTTGATAATTTCTAAAAATTTACCTTCAGGGAAAGAATAATGATTTTACTGTTTGTGTATCATGGTGTGTTCTTTTAAAACATTGCAAGTAACATTAAGCAATAATTTACTATAAAGACAATTAAATAATGTGTTTCTTTGTACCAGACATCTTCACTAATGTAAATTCAGGACAAACACGCAATTTTCAGTCTGATAATTCATGAAAGTTGAAATAAAACCACACATAGAGAAGTAGCTTTAAAATTTTTAATTCTTCATTCCTCCCTTTGAGTGAAAGGAGAACTGAAGGAAAGAAGTGATGATTTCTTGCACTTTATATTTGAAGGTTTGATTCCCGGGTTGTAAGAGGGAATATTACATTCAACACTAAAACACTCAGATCTCTGAACCAAACACTAAATGAGTTGTATGTTCTCGGGCTTTTTCCTTAATATTACATTTTTTTGTTGTTTTGTTTTGTTTTAACCTTTAAAGTGGGCATAATAATACAGGTATTTGCTTCAGAAGGTTACTTCAAGATTTAATAAAACATGCATATAAGCATAACCAATGGACATAAGACACTGGGAGATAGGGGAAGCCGGGGGAATGTCAAGAAGGGGGGGGAAGGAGACATATATAATACTCTTTGTAATACTTTAAGCAATAAAAAAAAATTAAAAAAAAATAAAGAGTACAAATAGAACAGGGTCAAGAATAAATCCCTGTGGCAAGGGGACTAGATAAAAAAAAAAAGATTTAATGAAACAGAAATGATGTTTTTAAACAAAAAGAGCACAGGAAGTTTGTTGATATTTGTTAAATTAGGTGAAATATTTCTTTCAGTTGGTTTCATTTTGTTGCTATAATGCATGCATGGAGGTGATTATTTTTTAATATATTTTTTATTGATTTCAGAGAGAGGAAGAAAGAGGGAGAGAGAGATAGAAACATCCATGATGAGAGAGAATCATGGATCGGCTGCCTCCTGCCTCCTATATGCCCCACACTGGGAATTGAAGCCACATCCCGGGCTTGTGCCCTTGACCAGAATCGAACCCGGGACCCTTCAGTCCGCAGGCTGACACTCTATCCACTGATCCAAACTGGCTAGGGTGAGGTGATTATTAATACAATAAGTTTTACAGTTTCCATCATGAAAATGAAGTAATATTTTCTCATTGTTTTTATTAACTGCACAAACAGCTTTAACTATAGTATCCATTTTAAAAACATATTTTTTACTACTATACATGCTACTTAGAATCACCTAACATTAAAAGTCAGCAAATTTTTTAGAGATAATCTAACTCATCATGGTGATTCTTTGCCTAAATAGTATGTTTATAAACTGGATTTGGTTTTACATAAGTTGTCAAAATATATATTGAACCATTCACAATAATGTCTATAATGGAATTCAAATCATATGTGCTGGAATAATGTATACATGAGATATAGAGATATTCAAAACAATGCATGTGCTCTGAATTCCCTGCAAGATCCTGACATTTCTGCTTTCTATGTACAACACACACATGCATACACACATATTTTAGATGGGGGAGATAATTAGGCATAATCAATACATATATGTATTGATTCCTAAATAAAATTTGTATTAATCTGACTACAGCTATTATGATTTTAAATATTTGGTTTTACTATTACAAATTTTCAATTATTTACTAATTATCATTTTTATTCAATACCTGTTAGGTTCCTACTACTAAGTACTATACATTTTACATAATACATTTTACATCATTTAATCTTCACACAGCCTTTTGAAGTAGATACTATTATTACTCCAATTTACAGATAAGAAAATCAAAGCGCAGAGAGTTTTAGTGATTTGCTCAGAAACACAGCCAGTAACTAGCAGAGCTAGATTTGAACCCAAGTGTTTATGCGCTTATACAGGGTGGGGCAAAAGTGGGTTTACATCTGTGAGTATGCAAAACAGAGTGTATTCTGGAATTACTTACTATTTTATTTATTATTAATTATTGTATTATTTTCCACCCTACTGTAAACCTACTTTTGCCCCACCCTGTGTGTTCATCATTATGCTTTGCTGTCCCTAGGAAGCATTTGTAACGCATGGCTCCTGCCACAAGAAGCTTAGGTCCTCCTTGGGGGGTAAGTATGGCTTGGGTAAACTCATTAGAGCTGCATTTATGACTTGAGAGCTAATGGAGATCTCCACATGCCTAGTGATGATTCCCATGATCAGACATGGTGCTGCTGTCAGACCTATTCGATGTAAAATTCCCACTCCTAATCATTTTTTAATAAGAAAGCAATGGCTGAACTGTTTTCTATAGGAGTCCAATGTAACATTGGGAGGACAGTCCTGGCAGGGCTTAAAACATCTGACACTAATATGTCAGCGTTGGTGAGAACATTGGCCTGGCTTAGTTGATCGGATTAGCTCACAGTCACCTTGGAAAAGGCAGGAGAGCAGAGCCCCCCCCCCCCCCCCAAGAGATGCATGGTTAGAGACAGAGAAAGGTAGACATGGAGCCCTGCAAAGGTGGGCACAGAGCGTGTGATACCTTACGGAGCACAGATCAAGACAGAATCTAGGTTTCTATCAAAGTGCAGGTGAAGCGGGATTTCTACAGATTTTCCCACCTGGCAGTCTTGCTTGGTTTCAGGTAGGCCTTAAAGATAACTTGCTAAATTCCACTCTAGTTGAGTTAAAAAATTATTTTAATCAAGCCCTTCAGTACTGGAATCCCAGTCAAGTTATTTCTATTCATGGCTAGTCATGTTCAGATACAATAATATCATGTTCAGTACAGCGCTTTCTCTGAAACAGCTGCTTATCTGTTTCCGAAAGGAAACACATGAATTCATGTATAAGGGAGAAGGAAGAGTATTTGTTTTAAATTGCACAACAAAAATCCTTATTTTGAAAACTTCACATTAGAGCTATTTCAATGTTTTTCTTTATTTTTTATGTCTGTGGAAAGAAGCCATGCATGTCTTAGGTAGAGGATAATTCTTTTTTTTATTGCTTAAAGTATTACAAAGGGTATTACATATGTGTCCTTTTTTTCCCCCCGCCCTTGACAGTCCCCTAGCCTCCCCTATCCCCCAGTGTCTTATGTCCATTGGTTATGCTTAACGTTTGGTTGTTTAATCCTTTTACTCTGTACTTTAGGGAAATTAGTATTAGTATACCATCTAAAACTTTTCATTACAATTTTTATATATATTTTATTGATCTCAGAGAGGAAGGGAGAGGGCGAGAGAGATAGAAACATCAATGATAAGAATCATTGATAGGCTGCCTCCTGCATGCCCCACACTGGAGATTGAACCCGCAACCCGGGCATGTGCCCTGACTGAGAATTGAATCAAGACCTCCTGGTTCATAGGTCGACACTCAATCACTGAGCCACGCCGGCAGGGCATAATTACAATTTTTTTAAAAAAAGGAATGAAGATACTTTTATCTAAACCTCAGCCTACTAAATGAAACAGAATACTTCTATTGAGTCTTCTTTCCCCTAGCATCCATGCCTTTTATTTCTCAACAGAAAATAATAGTTATTGAAACTATTACTAGGACATCAGAACAACCCAGACACTAGCCAAGGAAATAACTGGCATTTGTATTACCTGACATGCAGGGGCTTCTTGGCCCATATTTTTGTAGGCTCTTCTGCAGCATCCAAATGTGGGTGCGGGAGCAAGGAAAGAACTAGAAAAGAATCCAAAAATCAACTAGTTAATCCTAGGTGAGCCTCCTTTCCCCAATAATAATTCTTAAAGGATCAAAGGGGACCCTGAGAAATACAGAGTCACCAAAGCTTGACTAGGAGAAATTGAGGAAAAGGCAGTCTGTGTCAGGACCCAGAACACAGACATAGTGGCCAGCATCTACATAATTGAGGTAATTCTTTACAGAAGTCAAAGCCAAGTGCTATAGAATGAGTTGTACTCCTAAGAATTCAGATGTTGATTATCTATCCTCAAATGTAACAATCTGAAAATATTAAATGGAAAATCCAGAAATAAACACTCACATAACTGTTATTACAGTATACTGTTATAATTATTCTATTATCAGCTATTTTTGTTGATCTCTCACTATGCCTAATTTATACTTTATCATAGTTATGCATGTATAGGGAAAAGCATTATATATGCTTGGCGCTGTCAGCAGGTGCAAGCAGCGGCTGCTAGCCCTAATCGCCCCTGAGGGCTTCTCCCCCTCTCCCTGCTCCTGAGGGGCAATCGGGGTAGCAGTTGCCGCTCGTACCTGCTGCTGGTGCTGGCCCTAATCACTCCATGCTGTCAGTGGGTGCGAGCAGGGCGGGCGCTGTTAGCACATGGGAGTGGCGGCGGCAGGAGTGGGTCTACCAGCAGACAGGGGACCAGGGGCTGCAGCAGGAGGTGCCGAGCAGGGGCATGGAGGATGGGCCGAGACCTGTCCCTGTACCCACCATAGCCTCATGGACCACAGTTCTTTTCAAGGTGCATGAATTCGTGAACTGGGCCCCTAGTATATTAATATAATCAGGGAATCATGTTTTCCCCAAGTAACTGAATTATCTTTTCAGTGAAGGGATTTCTTTGAAATTGTCAAGAGTCTTTTTGTAAAATGAAATTACTTTTTTTTTTTTTCTCCACTAGATTGCCAACTAGGATAGCAGGAAGCAAGCTAGGCTTATGTCTCTTTAACATTTGAAATAAATTTATTTTTATATTTTAAAAAATCTTATGTATATTCATTGCAAATAGTAACTACCTCAGATTAACTATCTAATAGTGAAATAAAAGACACTGGCTTGAGTCTCTACTTTTCTGGGGACTAAACAACTATTGAAATTGTCAAATAAGCTTCCATTACTTTGCTCTGAAGTGTTCTTTTGAGGCAAAACAATAATATTCATTTTTCTTAGATGCAAAAATTATTTTTAAATAATTGTAGTCATTAAGTAGCTTCTTTTGTCCAACAAGATTTACTTATTTCCATTTTCCCTGATTTCCATTTTCCTTTATTCTTTTTCATTACTAAATCCATTCAAAGTTAATTTAGTATTCTTTATTACACTTAAAGTTACATATATATTGAAGAATGAATGGGTATTCCCTTGACAGCCTTCTTTTAAAAGCCTTTTCTGTTCAAGTAAATAAAATTAAATTGGCAAAGACCTTTGACCTCAGTGTAATCAACTCACTCTTGGGGTTTTGCATCTCCAGATGCAAAGGGACTGTAGTGAGGGAAACAAAATTATGAGACCAGTCCAAACATTGGGAGCAGAACTGAAAGCAAAAAAAATAATCAAAACAAAGAGTTCTGTTTACCATTCTGTTCCTTGGGAAAGCACCAAATAGACCAAGTCCAAGGCTGAAGTATAAACCAATAAAAATACTTTTGGAGGGGGATCATAGATTAAAACTGACTTTGAAAGAGGCAAAGGGAAAAGGTAGAAGAAATAAGGGTGAAAAAATAGTGTACTAGTATTTTCTGTTAATATATATCTTCCAGGACTTGAAAACTTCAAGAAAATCACAACTATATGAACCCCTTAGGGAATGTGTTAGTATGTATAATACAGTTTTCCAGAAAATGGAAAGATAAATAAGCAAATAGGTTGGATTTGAGTGTGAACTAAGAATAAATAGATTCTACATGAGCGCAACAAGAGATTTCCTGTGAATAAACTCCATGTGCTTTTGTTAGATTTTGTGATGTATCTTACAGTTTTTCAAAATCTATAGGTATAATTACTGGTTTTCACTTGCTTACTGGGTAACATCCCAGAACTTGCTCTGGAACAGAGAGATGTTATGATGAGAGGTTTTGAATAGCACTGTACCTTAGATCATCATTCTTTAATGCCAATTTAGAAGTTGAATTTGTCAAACTATATTGAGAAAAAATGGCAAGTAACTTAAATTCCATCCTTCAGCTTCCTCAGTTGTAAAGTGGCATTAATAACTAGCCCAGCCACATACGTCTGTGTGAAAATTAAGTGATTTTTGACACTTAAAATGATTGAAACAATGCCTGGTACATAGTAAATGTTCATAGTAATAATTATTATGAATTAAAACGTTTTTATTATATAAAATATTGAGATATAATTTTACAAATTCAGTAATAAACAATAATAAAGAAAGAAAATCAATAATAAATAATGTTCACTGAGCAGGCCGATGTGGCTCGTGGTTGAGTGTCCACCTATGGGGGACCAGCAGGTCACAGTTCTATTCCCAGTCAGGGCACATGCCCGGGGTTGCGAGCTCGATCCCTGGTAGGGGTTGTGCAGGAGGCAGCCAATCAATGATTCTCTCTCATCATGGATGTTTCTATTTCTCTCTCCCTCTCCCTTCCTCTCTGAAATCAATAAAAATAATGTTAAAAATATAATGTTCACTGAGTGCATAGATCAAAACTGAAGGCTTTTAAAGTAAAAGACATACTACGAATTATATAAAATCCTTAGGTCCAAATATCTGTAATACAGATATTAATGTCCTTTTACAAGGAGATAGAAACATTTTAAAGACTTTATCACTTGAGATAATCCTTAGCCTCCATGGAACCTAACAGTAGAGGAATATTTATGTATTTATCTATTTATTTCTGATCTATCATTACTTCTTTGCTCATCCTATAGATTATATCAAATCTAATCTTTAAAATGGAAGAAGCCAAAAACCCAAGTTTGGAAGAAGACTTTGAAGGACAGGCGACACATACAGGTAAGCAAAGCAATAGGAAGAAAACTAATTATTAAATTAAAATTAAACCTGAAGATCTCCAATGTTCTTATTGCCACTATTCAGTATGGAATTTGTTATACCTTTGAGTGGTCTGATGGAATCATCTAAAAATAATTGCGTGGGTACATTAATGTGAGATCAAGTACTTCAAAAAATGTTTTACTTAGAAGTTAAGGAATGAGAATTTTAATTTGAAACACTAGTTATTGAGGATTTCTTGCTGCCAGCTCTCATATGTACACTAAAATTGAGCCACTATCCTCTCTCCTGATAGCCCCCACTATGGACTTTCGGACTTTCTTTGCAATTGTAAACAATAATAGACCAAAAGATAAATAAATTAAGTTTTTAAATTTGTTACTCTGTAAAAAGTAAAGATAACGATAAAACATTCTTAAATCAATATTTCTCCAGAAAAACCTGACAAGATTGTCAGAAAAAAATGTGGAAGCAACAATGTACATCAAAAAGAAACTGCTTAAGTAAATTAATACCTATACAATGAAATACCATTACTCCAGTTTTTTTAAAAAAGGAAGCATCTCTGTATGTATGTATGTGAAAAATATCTCTGAGATATATTATGAGGTAAAAAAAAAAAAAAAAAAAAAGCAAGGAAGGGAAAGTATGTATAATATACTACCATTTTTTTAAACAAGTTGAAAAATTATTTTTTTATATACATACTAGAGGCCCAGTGCATGAAATTTGTGCACTCGGGGGTTCTCTCAGCCCGGCCTGCACCCTCTTACAGTCCCCGCGCCCTTGGGGGATGTCCTACTGACAGCTTAGGCCCGCTCCCTTAGTGCTGCTGCAGAGCCTGGCTTCTGGCTGAGCGGCCCTGCCCATGTGGGAGCGCACTGACCACCAAGGGGAAGCTCCTGCATTGAGCGTCTGCCCCCAGGTGGTCAGTGTGCACTGTAGCAACCGGTTGTTCCGCTATTCAGTCAACTTGTATATTAGCCTTTTATTATATAGGATAAATACATGCTATAAATGTTCATATTTTGTATTTGTAGAACATACCTGGGAGACAAAGATGACACAAGTAAACAAAAAACATTAATTGCCTAAATATAATGAATGCAAAGGTGGGCAAAAGTAGGTTTACATTTGTTCATACGGAAAATAATCTATATATATAAAACCCTAAGCTACTGGCCGACTAATCAACCGGTGGACCGTTTGACCGGTTGCTATGACATGCACTGACCACCGAGGACAGATACTCAACCCAGGAGCTGCCACCTGGTGGTCAGTGCACTCCCACAGCAGGAGCGCCACTCAGCTGACCAACAGGTGCCAGACGCTGGGCTCAAGGCTGGTGAGAGCAGCTTCAGAGATGCGAGCCTCTCCCACCTCCGAAGCAACACCAAGCAGCAGCAGCAGACACAGCAGGGCCAGGATGAGCGGGAGCAGCATGGTGACTAACCCCAGGCTCGGGCTCCTCTCCAGCTGCCTGCCGCTTCACACACTACTACATCCCTCGGGGGATGTAGGACTGCCAGTTTCAGCCGATCCCTGCAGGCCAGGCTGAGAGACCCCACTTGTGCACAAATTCGTGCACTGGGCCTCGCGTTAATAAATAATAATACAAGAATACACTGTTTCATGTCCTCACAACTATATATCTATTTTTGCCCCCACACTATAAATAAATTTATATTAAAATTATATAAATAACAATTCTTAGAAAATATGTGGCAAAAGAAAATATGTTCTCATATATAACACAATATTAAAGATATGGATATGGCTAACCTTTCGTGAAGAATATGTAAAACTGCATATTTTCAAGAATTTAGACCTTCTTCCAAACACTGTTATTATTTATCAGGGCAACTGAGTATCAGAATTGCAGTTGGATCACCATTGATATAAATATGCAAATCCCATCCTTTCTATATTTGTAAAAGATTTTTAGAATCTTAGGAGGTATTAGATGATCATATAATGATTTTTATTGAGGTTAGGCCTCCCTCTCACTGGTTTTCTTTTACGTGCTATTGTTATTTTGGGTCTTGATATATTTTAATTTGTTTCTCCAATAATCCTAGTTTCCTTTGTTATGGCGTGGTGCCAATTTTAGTTTATTGCTGAAGCATCTCTGTTATGTAATAAAAATGCTGTTTTTCTAAAATTCTAATTTCCTCTCTACACTCTAAATTTTTAATATCTTTACCCCCAAATTTTGACAATAGTTCAAAGCCCACGATTTGCATTTTCATCAATGCAGATGTTTCAGAAAGATTCTTAGCCAAAACCTATTTAACAGGATTAATGTGGAGAAAACATTTTTATGAGGATGGTAGTCTGAAATTTCTAGCCCAAACAAGATGTTCATTTCTGATTCAGAACATGACAAGTCTATTCCCATGGTGACACACAAATGTCAATGTATAAAGTTCTTTTGAAAATAAAAAGGGAAACAATTGATTTTTAATTGTATTTCAGGACCCAAAGGAGTAATACATGATTGGAGAAAGTTTAAATTAGAGAGCGAAGATAACGACTCAGTCCCACCGAGCAAGAAGGAGATTCTCAGACAAATGTCTTCTCCTCAGAGTAGGGATGACAGAGACTCGAAGGAAAGATTCAGCAGAAAGGTAAGCTAAGGAAAAATCAATAAATAATTTACAATGTGTAAACATGAGTCATGGTTTTTTACAGCACCGTTTTTTTTTTTTCAGCTTACTTATGTACTTGTTATATAAGGTGTATGTCTATGTGCATGAAAAGATACATTAGAAGATGATCTCTATGATGTTAATGGAGATTATCCCAGAGTATCAGAGTAGTGACATTACGTTCTGCCTTTAGGTTATCATTTATTTTTGAATCTTTACCATTAGCATGTATTAATTTATATAACAACAATATTTTCAATTTATTTTTATTGTTTTTTTAGAGAGGAAAGGGGAGGGAGAGTGAGACAGAAACATCAATGATGAGAGAGAATCATTGATGGGTTGCCTCCTGCATGCCCCAAATGGGGATCGAGCCTACAACCCAGGCATGTACCCGACCAGGAATCAAACCGTGAGCTCCTGGTTCACAGGTTGACGCTCAACTACTGAGCCACACCTGCCAGGCAACAACAATATTAATTTTAAAAACAATAAAGTGATTTTCACTGTGGGAAAAATCACTTTAGTGGATTCTCTTCAAACTAGTATATTTGAGTTGTTGTATATTGATTCTCAACAGACAGTGCTTCAGAAATATATTTGCTTCCAGGCTTCTGGCCACTGTGAAAGTCTAAGATGTTGGTTTTGGTTCCTTCACTGAGTCATTATGTAATGTGGGAGAGACAATTAAATTTTCCCATCTTAGGAACTGTAACATCTTCTCCACTTGCTTTACAGGGATGTGAAGAGAAAGTAAGTATAAAAGTGTTTTTGAAATATGTAAAATGCTACACAAACATGAGATATTATTGTTAAAGCTGTACTAAGGTTAAGCTTTAGCAATGTGTCTAATCATTAAATATCTATATGCTTGAATATGTGAATGGAACAAGTTCTCATAAAAATGCTCAAATGTTTAAGTCAGTATTTGTGTGGTTTAGTTTGTTTAAATTAACATAATTATAGTAGCAACTTAAAAATTATACATTTAACAATTTTTAGGTTTAAAACAAATTAGCCCTGCCAGCATGGCTCAGTGGTTGAGTGTCAACCATTTAACCTGAACTTCAGTATCTTCTGTAAAATTATGTATTAACAGCTACCTCATAGGTTTGTTGTGAGGATTAAGTAAAATAATCTATGTAAATTGCCTTAGATATAGATTTTTCTTAAATCCCACTTTCTTGCCTTCTCAATTGTCTACTTGAAATACTGTCAGCAGTTGCTGTTTGAGAGGCTACTGGTGAGAAGGCTGATTGATCCCCTTGGGAACTGTCCACCTTCCATGGTTCTTGGATGCTCCACAGCTCTTTAGACCCTTTATTGCTCCTTTGTACCCTTTCTTCTTCTACTTCTGCCTTCTTTTCTTTTTTTTTAAGGGTGGTTGTAGGGAATGTGTTTTTAACACTCTGTTGAATAAGTTGATAATAGTGTAGCTCTTAAGAAAGGTTCTGCAAATAATTTTATATTCCATCTGTAGTGATAAGTAGCTGCATTGGAAGATGAAAGGCCATTTCTTGCTTTAGCCTAAACCAGTGGATAAGAATTGCCTAGAGGGCTTGTTTCAATAGGGCTCACCCAGTCTCACCCTTACAGGTTCTGATTTGATAGATCTGGGGTGGTGCCCAAAAATTTGCATTTCCCAGCACTTCTCAGGGGATGCTGATGCTGGTATAGCAGGAACCTCCTGGCTAATCTGATGAACTCTAAATAGTAGTAAAGCTGTCTTGGATCTTAGTCTACATATCCAAAAAAAATCAGTAAGTGATAAGATATAACCTTTTTAATAACTTTCGTGGAGGAGACACTAATGTCCAAAGGCATTTGTTGAGGACACATTTAAGTGTGTGTGTGTGTGTGTGTGTGTGTGTGTGTGTGGTGCACGCTTTACGAAAGTCACTCCAGAGTAGACCTTGCTGGTTTGTTTGTGAGTTTCTGTTCTCACCTGAAGTGATGGGCAGTTAAATGGCACATTTCTGACTGAGACTGTGATCATCTCATGGCTCAGCTATACTCTGCAATATTTATGTATGCATTTACGTCATGAAATAATTACTGAGCCCCTACTTTATGTCAGACATTATAGCAGATATTGAATAGTGAGTGAGACAAATAAAATTCCTGCCTTCACAGAATGTATCAGTTAGAAAAACAATTATTAATATTAAACACTTCAACAAATAAATATTTAATTCATTATCACATAGTGTTTATTGCTCTGAAGGAAAACTAAACCCATATATGGAATAGAAAGCTTGGGGCAGGGATTCTTTTAGGTATAATCAAAGAAGGTGACATCTGAACAAAAGCTTGAATAAGGTAAAGGAGAAGGTCACATTGGGGCTGTAGGGGGATAGCAAATGCAAACTCTCTGAGTGAGGATGGGTTTGGTGTGTCTAAAGAATTGAATTTCGCCCTGACTGGTTTGGCTCAGTGGATAGAGCAGCAGCCTGCGGACTAAAGGGTCCCGGGTTAGATTCCAGTCAAGGGCATGTACCTTGGTTGCGGGCACATCCCCAGTAGGGGGTGTGCAGGAAGCAGCTGATCGATGTTTCTCTCTAATTGATGTTTCTAACTCTCTATCCCTCTCCCTTCCTCTCTGTAAAAAATCAATAAAATTTTTTTTTTAAGTTGAATTTCTGGCTGAATGGTTTCTATAATTCTTTTTATGTATTCCCAGATGAGCATTCAAGAATATGAACTAATCCACCAAGACAAAGAAGATGAAACTTGCCTTCGTAAATACCGTAGACAGTGTATGCAGGATATGCACCAGAAGCTGAGTTTTGGGCCTAGATACGGGTTTGTGTACGAGCTGGAAACTGGGGAGCAATTCCTGGAGACCATTGAAAAGGAGAAGAAAATCACCACCATCGTTGTTCACATTTATGAAGAGGGCATTAAAGGCTGTGATGCTCTAAACAGTAGCCTAACATGCCTTGCAGCCGAATACCCTATGGTCAAGTTTTGTAAAATAAAAGCTTCTCATACAGGGGCCGAGGACCGCTTTTCCTCTGATGTACTCCCCACACTGCTCGTCTACAAGGGTGGGGAACTCATAAGCAATTTTATTAGTGTTGCTGAACAGTTTGCTGAAGAATTTTTTGCTGGGGATGTGGAGTCTTTCCTAAACGAATATGGGTTACTACCTGAAAGAGAGATACATGCCCTAGAGCAGAAAAACATGGAAGAAGATATTGAATAAGATTCCCTATGTCAATATTTCATATTTCTCTTTTACATATTGAACATTGATTTGGTAGTTTCCATATTCTTTTAGAGAATACCAAGTATGGACATAGCTAGTCTAATGTGGAAATAAAATCAGGTTGACACTAAGGTTGTATGAATAGCATTTCTTAGTATTAGTTACTAAACTTGATATAATGCTTTATTACAAAATATTGTAGTCTTCAGAAACATGTTAGTAGACAAAGAGAAAATGGATAATATTGTTTTCAAAAATCCCTTTCAAGCCCTAGCCGGTTTGGCTCGGTGGATAGAGCATCAGCCTGAGGACTGAAGGGTCCCAGGTTCGATTCCGGTCAAGGGCATGTACCTTGGTTGTGGGCACATCCCCAGTGGGGGGTGTGCAGGAGGCAGCTGATTGATGTTTCTCTCTCATCGATGTTTCTAACTCTCTATCTCTCTCCCTTCCTCTCTGTAAAAAATCAATAAAATATATTTTTAAAAAATCCCTTTCAAGTTATGTATTAACTTTTTTTACTCCTTGTTTTTTCTGCAAGGTTATTATTTGGACTTTAAAAAATATATCATTAAGCCCTAGCCGGTTTGGCTCGAGTGGATAAAGCATTGCCCTCGGACTAAAGGGTCCCGGGTTTGATTCTGGTCAAGGGTACATGCCTGGGGTGTGGGCTCGATCCCCAGCATGGGGCGTGCAGAAAGCAGCTGATCAATGATCCTCTCTCACCATTGATGTTTCTGTCTCTCTCTTCCTCTCTGAAATCAATAAAGATATGCGAAAAAAATAAAAAATATATCATTAATTATCATTTTGTCTATGTAATAAGAATAAAGTCTCATAAGGAAATAAATATTCTATTTGAAGTCTATTCTTTCTCAGGGATTACAACATCAAGGTCCTAAAAACATTATATAACCTAAAATTTTAGAAATATCATTCAGAAAGATATATTCCAACCAAAGTAATGCACAAGAAACTTAGAAACTTTGTAGAGCATTAAAGTCGTAAGAAAGAAAAAAAGAAATATTTGTTAGACATAAAATTTCAGAAGTTAACCTTCTCTATTAAAAAGACAGTGTAGAAGCAAGGCTTTTTTATTCTTGGGACAAAAGAATAACATTTAGTATATTAATAATAATCTCCAATTATGGGCTAGTAATTTATATATATATATATATATATATATCATCTCTAATTCTTAACTACAGTCCTGCAAGTAGATAATATTCTTCTCACTTTATAAATGATGAAACTGAAGTGAAGTAGGAGTTCAGGTTTGTACATGTTCCCCTAGTGAACCAATGTGGAAAACAGATATTTCTAACAAATTCTGTCTCCACCCTTCTAAATTACTATTTTATAGCTTCTCTTCTTTCCTTAAACCTTTAATACCATTTCCCCCCAATCTAAACACTTCACTTTGCTCATACTTCATTGAGAAGATAGAAGTTATCAGATGAGTCCTACCTCATCTCTCCATCACCAATCTAAAATGTGTACCTGTAGCCTGGCCAATCGATGATTCTCTCTCACCACTGATGTTTCTATCTCTCTCTCCCTCTCCCTTCCTCTCTGATATCAATAAAAATATATTTTTAAAAAATATGCCCATCTATAATTTAAAGTTTCCAACCATCCCTCATTTCTCTGCTTTTTCTTTATGATCATGTCTCTTGAAAGAAGTATCCAAAGTCTCTATCTTTATTCCTCATTTCCCATTTTTTCATCCATTTCAATCAGGCCTTATTATTGACCAGTCCCTGACATACAGTTGCTACATACAGTTGCAAAAACATACTGTTTTTGCTCATGATATTCCTCTTTATTAATAGAGAAAGGCATTTTAAATACCCTATGGTTGATGAATACTAGACACAAAGTGGAAAAGTCCTAGAATGAAGACATGCAAGGTAATATAGATATATAAAATAAGGAGCTTAAAAAACATGTTTTCTCCTATCAACTAATTGATATCAAATTTAATTAATCCCTTACAGAGTCCTCTGTAATGGAATTACTGGAATTTAAAGAAACCACAGCAAAAAAACAGGAGCCTTATATGAGATATTTATAATCTTAAAACTCTTTACTAGAACAATTGTTTAGATTGACGTTAATTCCATGGATGGGTAGCAAGTAAAAGATGATAGCAAAGCAGTGAAGAAGAACAGTCAAGTGGGTATCTCAAAAGAGAACAATATTATAAAAGAAAACATAAGTTCTTTTCAATCACTAGTCATTATTAACCACAATATAATACAGCTTTGTAGGGCAGGGGTAGAAAAGTATAGCTACACAGCGAAAGAAGGCTCTCATCGATGGAAAAGAAGAGTAAAAGCAAGAGCTTTGAAAGATTCCTGTTCAATGAAAGCTTTCCTCTTATGAGAAATAACCTACCAAGCATTAATTTGAAATTAATGCAAACTTCAGCAGGACTAACCCCAGGAATGTATTTAACCCATAATTGCCAAAACAAAAGTAACTAGGTGGCACCTTTGTAGGGAATAAGTGATGATAGCAACCATTCTCAAAATAAGTACTTGGTGACTAATGGATACCAGAGTAAATCTTGATGGTAACACTCGTCAGCAAGAATCGGACAAAAGGCAGGATTTGACTAGAATATTTGAAACCCGCTGCTGCAGAAATCCTGGGTTACACACTTGCCTCCTGTAAACACTTAATCTGCTATTATTTTAGGCAGGAGGAGAGGAAGAGCTCATTTTTGTCTCAGCAAAAGAATGACGTCTTAAATGTAAAGGTTTAAAGTGTCATAACATGTCATAACAAACCACCCAAATAATACTGGAATAGACTTGAAGTAACAGCCAAAAGTGTTACTTGTAAAATAAAATGAAAATAATAAAAAAAATCTGTAGGGAATAGCAAAATTCTCTTTCCTTCATTTGTTCACAAAATATTTATTGACAAGTTGCAGGGTCCTTGACCTTAAGGAGCACAAGGTAAAGGAAACAGGCACATAAGGAATAGATGACAAGTGCATCTACATTTGTATCTCTGTCTATGTCTGTATTAGTAGTGGTGGTTGGTATCCTGAACTTCCTAGGTTTGAATGCACTCACTACTTTTGTGACCTTGAGCACATTCATTATCCTCTCTGTACCTGTTTCCTCAACTATCCTATCTAATAAAAGACAAATAGGGTAATTAACCATACCTCCGATATGCTTCCCATTGGCTAATCAGGACGATATGCAAATTAACTGCCAACCAAGATGGCGGTTAACCGCCAACAAAGATGTTGGCTAATTTGCATACTGCAGGCAGGGCGGGACAGCGCCATCCCGCCTGCCCCGCTGCCATCCGGGCCTGCTATCTGCAACCTGGGCGGCAGGCGGCCCATATAGGACCCGACCCAGAGCTGGCCACCGGCCATGCCCACAAACGGCCCTCCCGCGGGGATCCGAGGCTGGCAGGTGCTAATGCACCGATCTGCCAACAGCACACCCGGGCCGCCTTTGCCCTGCGCAAAATATGCAGGTGGGAGAGGGGAGTGGGGCCGCTGGGAACAGGGCGGGAACAGCCCGGGGTTTGCTCAGGCAGCCGAGAGCAGAGTGCAAACTATGCAGCCAGGAGAGGGGCGAGGGTCCACTGAGAGCAGGACGGGAACTTCCCAGGGTTTGTGTCAGGCAGCCCAGAGCGGAGTGTGAACTATCCCGACCAGTAGCTGCTTGCTCATTCACTTACTTGCTCATTCATTCATTCACTCATTCCCTCACTCAGCAAACCCTCTCAGGTCCCTGGCACCAGGCCAGGCACTGAAGGTGAAGAAGGATAAGACAGAGCTATGTCCTCAAGATGTTAGTAATTCAGTATGCAGCCAGAAGAGGGGCGCCAGGCCGCTGGGAACAGGGCGGGAACTTTCCCGGGGTGGACTTCAGGCAGCCAGGAGTGGGGCGGAACTTCTGCCGTGTTGCCATGGCAACGCGGCAGAGGTTCCCACCCTGTAGCTGCTTGCTCATTCACTTACTCGCTCATTCATTTACTCATTTGCTGGGGTCCAACCCCAGCAGGTCCAGGGGTTCCCAAAGGCGTAGACAGAGTCTGCGAAGAAGGAAGGACACGGAGACAGTGTTCAGTTGATCAGCAGCCTAGCCAGGATCTCCAGCCAGGATCTCCAGCCAAGTTCTGGTCTGGATCTCCAGAGAGGTTCTGTGTCCATGTTCTCTTGCTAGGTTCTCCAGCCAGGTTCTGTCCAGGTTCTCCAGCCAGGTTCAGTCACCAGGTTCTAGTCAGGTTCTAGTCAGGTTCTCTTGCCATGTTCTATCCAGGTTCTGTAGCCAGGTTCTATCTCTAGGTTCTGTCTCTAGGTTCTTCAGCCAGGTTCTTTCACTAGGTTCTGTCTCTAGGTTCTGTGGCCAGTTTCTGTCCAGGATCTTTTGCCATGTTCTCTCCAGCGAAGTTCTTCTGTCTCTAGGTTCTGTCTTCTTGGTTCTGTCTTCTAAGTTCTGTCTTCTTACATCTGTATTTATACCAGTTGATTCCAATCCTATCAATCTCTATTCCAAAGGTTAGGGCGTTTCTTATCTCCATTCCAGGGAGTAAAGATTATGTAGCTTAAGCATGATTGTTCATAGTTAAAGTGATTAATTATCCGCCTGGCACTTTTATTCCCTCCCTAACTTCAGGGGAAAATCCCTACCTGGGGAAACAACCTTTCTCAGAGACCTTGGTTAAAACACATAGTGCCAAGAAGGTGAGCAAACATATTAAGAACAGTATGCCATATATGCCAGGTCCCTTGAAACAGCAAGCATGGACTGGCTCCCGGCACTCATTCACTCACTCATTATTCACTCACTCAGCAAACCCTCTCAGGTCCCTGGCACCAGGCCAGGCACTGAAGGTGAAGCAGGATAAGACAGAGCTATGTCCTCAAGATGTTAGTAATTCAGTAGGGCGAAGCAGGCACATGAACAAGGCAGTTGTATGCACAGATGCAGTGTACTGGGTTCGGTGAGGGCTGTAACTAACGCCGACTTTGTTCTCTTGATAAAATGGGGCCTCGGGAGCCAGGCCGCCCCAAGCCTGTAGGCCTGTGCCTAGACCAGGAGTGGCCGGGGTCCCGGAACATGACAGAGGGTGCAGGTCGGGCTGAGGGGTCTGGCCCCACCCCTCACCCTCACCCCCGAGTGCACAACTTTTTGTGCACCGGGCTACTAGTAAAATAATAATAGGCTCAGCCTCACTGGGTTTTTATGAAGAAAAAAATAAGTAAATTGTGTAAACTACTTAGAATAGTGCCTGTCACATAATGTCTTACTCAAATGTTAGTTATGATTATTATTATTAATAGATATATATGAAGCAAAACGGTGCACAGCTTATATTGATGTAAGATCTTAAATATACATAAATAAAGGTAATTTAAGAAGTTGGGGTGCAACTTATCTATGTCAGATACAAATATCCACATTCCTCCAAATAGGAGGACCTTATTAAAAATTCTATATATTTGAATTGTAAGAAAGTGAACTGCCATTTAATATTGACTGCAGAGGCCCTGCCGGCGTGGCTCAGTGGTTGAGTGTCAACCTTTGAACCAGGAGGAGATCACGGTTCGATTCCCGGTCAAAGCACATGCCCAGGTTGTGGGTATTCAGGAGGTAGCCAATCAATGATTCTCATCATTGATGTTTCTATCTCTTCCTCTCCCTTCCTCTCTGAAATCAATAAAAATATATTTTTTAAAAATAAAATTGACTGTAGATACCACAATAAGTATAAGTTAAATTAGTTATAAAAACTAGAAGTGTAAAATAAACATTAAAACACAAATAAGAAATGTATAAAATTTTAAGGAATTTATAATGAATTTATTGCAGAATAAAATTATGATTATAATTGTCTGTTCAAATAGATCTAGTACACTGTTATCTAATGGTGAAAATTATCTCATGGATTTATATTTCTTTGTTCTCTTTTTCAAATATTCTATAAAGTTTGAGTATCTAACATATACAAGGAATTATGTCCAATAATAGAGGAGGAGTGATAAAAATGGGTAAGATATAATCATCCCTTCTTCCCAAGGGATTTACAGTCTAGGAAGGGAACACACACATTCCTGAAATTAGAAGAGTTGGGGGCTTATTTTTGTTTCTTTATTACTGTTTAAGGGCTTATATTCTCTTGGTTTTCATGATACTACCATCCAGATTCTCCTATGCTTCTGAAACCATTCTTTCTCAGTTTTACCTTTTGGTTCTTCTTCCTTGGCATACTGATGTCTTATAGGATTAGCTTCCCAAGCCCTTTGTATTGTTTATCCACTCTGATGGCTTCAGGTACCACCTACACACAGCTTCTGAGCCTTGCCACTATTGATATTTTGGGCCATATAATTCATCATTGTGGGGATTGTCCTGTGTATTGTAGGATGTTTGGCAATATCCCTGGTCTCTACCCGCTAGATGCCAGTATCACCCCTAGTCCAGTTGCAACAAATAAAACTATCTCCAAACAATGCTGAGTGTCCTCTGGAAGTCAAAATCACCCTCCACTCAATAACTACTTACCTTTACCTATAAAATATAGATCTTCTATTATGTTCCAAAAAAGATAGTGGGTGGGTAAGAAAATCCCAAAGCTTTCAGGTATCTTGGAACATCTGTGAAACAAATAAAAAGAAGTAGACCTGTAAATGAAACATTTGCAGATATAGACACTTCTTAATGAGCCGTGACTTGTGGGAGTACAGAGGCTGTGTACAGAAATATTGTACCTCCTATTACTAAAAAATATATTCTTTCAAAAAAACCATAAATTTAACAGCAATCTTTCTCTAGTCAATTTTCAAGAGTTTGATCTCTAATTGAAAGTTTGAAACCTGAAAAGATCATAAAGATTATTATGGCATTGACATAAATTTAGATAAAGATACGTAGTTTTATGACAAAAGTAATTATTTTTATGGCAGGTAGATTTATTTTAATAACCCCAGTGCTTTTAATAAAAAATTTATGAAAAGTTATTTAAGAACAAATACATGTGCTATGAGCAGATGTTTGCATAACCTGTTATGAAAATAAAACACTTCACAAAGAAGTTAAATATTAAATTCCTGAAACATTGAAGAAGTCAAAATACTATGTAAGTCATGATTACTAAAAGAATTCACATGAAGGCCAGGCCATCTGTGCTGTGAAACAGTGACTTTGGAGACTCCAAACAACAAAGCTAACATTTTTATAGTATTACTAGAGGCCCAGTGCATGAAATTCGTGCACTCGGGGGGTGTCCCTCAGCCCAGCCTGCACCCTCTCGCAGTCCGGGAGCTCTTGAGGATGTCCAACTGACAGCTTAAGCCTGCTCCCCATCAGTCGGACACCCTTAGTGCTGCCGCAGAGGCAGGAGAGGCTCCTGCCACCACCACTGCGCTCACCAACCGTGAGCCCAGCTTCTGGCTGAGCGGTACTCCCCCTGTGGTAGCCCACTGACCGCCAAGGGGCAGCTCCTGCATTCAGCGTCTGCCTCCTGGTGGTTAGTGTGTGTCATAGTGACGAGTCATTCCGCCGTTCAGTCGATTTGCATATTAGCCTTTTATTATATAGGATAACAATTTCACATACATTATCTCATTTTATTCTCACAATTGCTCTGTGAGTTAGAGCAATGGTTTTAATATGTCCAGTTCAAGAATGAAGATTTTTTTCCAGTTTTATTGAGGTATAATTGAAAAATAAAATTGTAAGACATCTAAAGTGTACAACATAATGATTTGATATACACATACATTGTGAAAGGATTACACCCCCTTCCCAGTTCAGCTAAGTAACACAAAGGATGAAGTAATTGAAGTGTTTGTGGTTAGTTGTCTTGTCCAGACTTATACAGCTAGTAAGTATAGAGTTTGAGCTTAACCATGGGTCTCCCAATCCAAGTGCCTATGTTCTTTACATTATATCATAGTCCTTACCTAGCAGACTCTAACACAAAAAATACATTAATAACCAAATTTGGTATTTTCCTAAGATTAGAAGATCTTTCTTAATATATTTCAAGTCTATATGTAAATTCTTTAGAAAAACACACACACAAAGTAACTAGATAAAGCTTCAGGAGGTCTCATAACTCCAACAACTAATGTAGTGACCATGACCCTGGTAGAGACAACAAGGCTACATATACAGTAATCCCAGTTTTCAATTATGAAATTTCCTTATTTGGGCAATAGCATTTAAGGAAAACATTAAATTGTATCTTTACTTGAGACTCTTAGCTGTAACAAGTATCAAATTATTTTTCTCTTTCAGGTTTGTTTTTTCGTTTTTGTGCCATAGTACATAAGACAATGCTCTTAAAAATTAGTTTTCATAAAACCAGGTGTTTCACCCTAGGCAATTTTATTTCTCAGAGTGTCCACTCCCAATTCCCAATCCTTGAACACATACTAGCTTGATTTATTCATCTTATCTCAAAAACAATATTTCATTTTTAAAGGTTGACATTTATTCATCACTGACAACACATAATTATCTCCCATACATGGTTCTTGTTCTAACAAATTAATGCTCTTTCAACAGGCTATACTAATCACATAAAATTGAACTTGCCAGGTATCTTGAATTACAGAGAGCCACACAATAAATTGTGTAAGTTCTACAGAAGTTTAGAAGCATAAGACTACAACTGTACATTACATTTATGTTTTATTGAAAAGCAATACAGACGTCATTTTTGCCCATCATTTTTCCTACTTTGAGCATTTAAAGGTAAATAGGGTGTTTAATTTTATTTAGTTTTTGCTTAAGTTTTGGTGGGTGAATGACAACTTTTAAACCTCCATTTGACTTTTTCTGAGATTGAGCAGCAGTGAATTGCTATACAGTTGAAACTACAGTGATTGTACTGCTATTCTCAGTTTTACAGTGAAAATTAAAATAGAAATTGTGCCAAACATAACTATAATAAGAAACCTAAATGATATAAACGCATTAGTTAAAAGGCACATATTGTGAAATTAGACTTAAAAAATCCAGTTAGTTGCTGTTTATGAGATACATTTAAAGCATCAGGATACATAAAAGCTGGAAGTAAAATGATGAGAAAGCTATAACAAGCTAATTATTTTTATAAGCAATTATCACTAAATTAATAGCAGACAAATAAGCTTAAAGCGAAAAAGCATTATTACTAGTAAATACAGAAATGGTTGTTACATAATAATAAAATTTCAGCAGCAAGATCTATCAGTTTTAAACTTATATATACCTAATAAAATGTCATTCACTATACACAGTACAAACTGGTAGAATACAGAGGGAAAATGAATATTCCGTTATCAGAGATTTCAATACAGTTCTTTTGATCCTTAATAGATCAAGTAACAAAAAAGTAGCATCAGTGTAGATACTAGCCACATAATTAACAAGCTTGATCTAAGGAACATATAAAACACTGCAACCAATAATTAGTGAACTAATCATTTCCTCCTTCTGCACAAAAACAAGATTTTTAAAAGCTAACAACCAGGGCACTATAAAACAGATTACATTTTAGGGCCACAATGCAATTAAGTGGAAATTAGTAATCAATATAAATTTGTTACTAATGATATACATATACATATACATATACATATACATATACATATACATATATATATACTACTAAACAACTCTGTGTCAAGGAATAAAATTATACTGGAAGTTCCAAATAACTAAAACTGAAAAATAATAGAAATTCTTTACATCAAAACTTCTGGGATAGAGCAAAAGGGCTATCTCAGGGAAATTTTTATTCTTAAAAACATAAATTACAAAAGAATAAAGAAAAAAATAAATGACCTCAGTGTCTAATTTAAAAAAAATTAGTGTCTAGTTAAAAAAATATTAGGCAAACCAACAAAGCAGAAAAATGAGTAAATATGAGCAGAAATGAATAAAGCATAAACTATATCTACGGATAGAATCTGAAAAGCCAAAAGTTAGTTCTTTAAAAATAAATTAAGAGAATAAATAGAGGAATATCTGCCAGATTGATGCAAGGAAGGGGAGCATAAATAATGCTAGTAATTATTTTAAAAAATATATACAGATACCTGAGATTAAAAAAATACAAAACATTATGAACCACTTAATGCCAACAAATTTGAAAAACAGGTAAAATGGAAACATTTCTAAAATGTACAGCTTACCAAAATTGATTTAAAAACAGAAAGTCTGAGTAATCCTTTAAGCAAATAAACTAGCAAAGTATTTACAAATATTACTCCCAAAAAACACAAGGCCCAGGTGTATTTACATGTAATTCTATCAAACACACAAGAAACAGATGATTTTATATAGGCTTTTCCAGAGGACAGAAACAGAGACTAATCACCAGCTCATTGATGAAATTAGTACAAGTATAATCTTGATACCAAAGCTGGACAAGAAAGGGAAATTATAGGCTAATGTCACTTACTCATATAGATGTAAAAATTTTAAATAAAATATAAGCAAATAGAGTTCAACAGTATGAGAAAGATAAAACATGGCCAAGTTAGATTTCAGCCTGGAAGTTAAGGCTGACTATATCAAGCTCATAACTTCAGATTATGCACCTACCCTAGCTTGTTTTTAGTTGCTGGCATCACTACTTGAGCCCCTTCCCACCTCCAAGCAATATAGGTGCAGCTACCAAAACTTATTTCAACTGCAATAATTACTAACTCAGGTTGAGTGAGCCAAGTCCTCTGATGGTTGGATCCAGAATCCAATCTCCTCAAAAACACTGAGATTAAATCTGCCGTGATTCTTAACCTTTCATTCATCCAGTCAACATCTAAAGTGAAAGTTCTAGCCTGGCTGGTGTGGCTCAGTGGTTGAGCATTGACTTATGAACCAGGAGGTCACGGTTCAACTCCCAGGCAGAGCACAAGCTTGGGTTATGGGCTTGATCCCCAGTGTGGGGCATGCAGGAGGCAGCCAATCAAAGACTCTCTCTCATCGTGGAGAGAGAGATTAGATGAGAAACATCGTGGATGTTTCTCTCTCTCTCTCTCTCCCCCTTCCTCTCTGAAACCAATAAAAATATTAAAAAATAAATAAAGTGAAAGCTCCAGCACCTCTTCCCACTGACTACTACTTGCCCACTCCCAACTTGCTATTTGCCATAATATTCTACTGCACCATCATCTCCATCCCCATCCATCCCCTTTCTCTCTCAAAGTTGCACATTTCCTTGTTTTCAACCTTTTCTCTAAGCATTTCTTCCACATCTTTGCCGTAACTGAAACCTGATTCTTCAAAGAAGATTTACTTTCCCTCTCTTATTTTCAAGTGGTGACTGCTTATTCTTTCAAAATCCAAACATCATTCTTGACAGTATTATTTACTCCAGATCATTATTCTCATTTGCCTGTGTAAAAGTCTATCTAATTTTTAAAAGACAGGGTATTTGTCTGTATCACTTTTCCTCCACCCTTGTAACTGTCAGCTACTGACCTAGTCGCTTTCCCTCACTTTTCAAAAATGAGATACTTAACTCACACAGCCTTCCTTTGATTCACGTTCTATCACATTATTCAAACAGATCACCCATCCATAATCTGGACTCTCTGTTCCTTGACCTTCAGTAGCATACTTCACCTCTGCCACTCATTTCATTTGCTAGCATCTGTGTGTTGTTTTTTTCCTAAATAATTATTCCAAGCATCCTTACTTTCAATCACGATCATGTCTCCTTATTTTCAACTATTATCACAATTTTGGGTCCTTGATTTCTTCTGGATTATCACTACATTGATGCCTTTACATAGCATTTACAATTCATCAAATCATTCTCTCTGTTTCCCTCGCTCTCTCTCTCTCTTCCCCCTCCCTTCCTTTTTTATTGAGCTTGGATTTCATAGTTCATCATTTAAATATTCTTTAAACAAAATTCTTGCCAATATCCTAGCCCTTCTTTGCTTTCAACTTGTTAGACAACACTTCCAAATACTGCTATTCAATTTTTCTATTCTTAAAACTGAGAAGACAAAGACTACTGGGGCAAGGGAATCACACAATTTCATTTATTTGTTATTACTAACCTCAAATGGGGTTTTGCCACTATCTGGCAACCCCAATATGTTTCTTTGGTCAACTTGATCTCCCATTCTTTGCAACAACGATTTGAAGTCTTTGTTCTCCTCTTTCTTCACTATCAGGAGATAACATTGCTGACTTCATAGAAATCTGAAGGCATCAGATGAAATCATCGTCAGCTTTCCACTACCAAACCTACAAGCCCATAAACACCTGCACCAATTTTCTCCTCTCTTTAAGCTTTATATTAGATGCTCCTTCTCCCATGGCCAGTAGCTGCCAATGCTTTAGAAACCATCCCCTCTCACTTTCTCAGGAATGTTTTACTCATGTTTTCTTGTATTTTTTACTTCATATACAGTCATCCCTCTTGCTCTACATATACAATTATCACTCCTTTTCATCACATCCTTGTGTATATGCCCCACTGGCTACTAGGTTTAGCAAGTCACTTTCCTGAACCTCAGTTATATATTAAAAGGGCAGGATAAAAATAAAAATACTTCATAAGTTGTAAAGCACTATACTATATAATGAGTTAGTTTCATATTGTTAAAAAATTGTTTTACCTAAAAATCAAAGGAATTAAGCAACTTCCCAATACTTTATTGTTTCTTCATTGAAAAATCTAAGGATATAACTACTCAATTCTCCATAATCATTAGCTATTATTTCATTTATAATTAGAATATAGAAAATATTTTCAATAGTGCCAAGTTAAAAGCATAGGCATACTTTTAAACCTTGCTACTTTTGTTTAAATACTGATATTACATTCTAATGTCTTAGCTTATTGACATTCAGAATTTTAATCCTGAGGACTGGCATCTGGGGTATATCTACAACTAAATTGGATTTGACTAAAATAGAACCTAAGAGCTGATTAAACTACCTTCATCCCTATCATGTGAGTTCCCCTTCACAATTCTGTAAACAAAAGATCTCCTTAACAAACTGAACAAATTGAGTGAAAAATCTTTCCCTAAAGGATCGTCTTTTTAATTAAGAATTTTTGTACAGGACTCTTTTGGGATCAAAAGTTCAGAAGTTTCACAGTATAGTATAAAGTCTAACTTCACTTGACGGTGCTACGTATGTTAAATATTTATAAAATATTTTTGCAAAGGTGAAAAAATAATCTATTTACAATTATTGAGATAATAGCTAAACAAATGTCTACTCTTCCTAATTATGTGGTCCTTGGATACAATACGCAATTAATGTGCCCTTCAATTGTATCCATCAAATTTGAACACATTCAACAAATCTTTAAACTGCTTACTAAATGAGTGTTGTGAAAACCCAGAGATAAAGTCTGTGACAACATTTTAGAAATGGCAAAAGTAGAGACAAACATTGGTGATTTCTAACTCCACTTTTATCTCTTGTCCTTAATCAATAAATCAAAATGTATTAATGTATAAATTTACCTCATAATAGGTTGTGAATTGTATGAGAACTCATTGGCTACCTTTAATAAATATTCATAAAAATACTTATACTTTCAATATAATTATATAATTTTATTTCAGAGAGGGAGGAGAGATAGAAATATCAATAATGTGAATCATTGATTGGCTGCCTCCTGCTCACCCCCAACTGAGTATGGAGCCTGCAACCGGGCATGTGCTCTGACCAGGAATCGAACTGTGAAATCCTGGTTCATAGGTTGATGCTCAACCACTGAACCATACCAGCTGTGCCTTAGGGAACTTAATTGTCTCTCCTTTCTCCTGTATTTTTGTCATTTTTAAAATGTGACATATACTAAAGAATATACAGTGATGAATGTCATCAATTATTTCCCTCCCTATATGCATGTACTACTATTCCCCCATTGAGAAATGCGCTTCTTTCTCGTCCATGGAAACTAGTCTGGCCTTGTTTGTTTTGACCAATAGAATACCGAGAAATAACACCCTAAGACATCTGAGCCCAGGCCTTTATAGGTTAACAAATTCCACTTCTTTGAACACTGATTCTTGGGGCTCCTCCTTTTGGAATTCAACTGCCAGGTTGTGAGAACTCAAGCCCTATGGAAAGGTCATGTGAAGGAGAAACAGATACACTGCCAACCATGTGATTACCAAATTCATATTCTTTTTTTAAAAAAAATCTTTATTGTTGAGATAGATGCCCCTCTTTTTTCTCATTACCCCCCTCCACCAGGTTTCTGCCCCACTCCAGGCCTTTACTACCCTATTGTCTGTATCCATAGGTAATGCATATATGCATGTAAGATTTTTGGCTAATCTCTTCCTGGCTCCTCCTTCCCCTCTTCCGAGATTCATCAGTCTGTTCCATGTTTCCATGCCTCTGATTCTATTTTATTCACGTTTATTCTGTTCATTACTGGGTAGAATAATCTTGGTTGTAGGTCCTTGCTATTCATCACTTTGAATATTTCTTGCCACTCCCTTCTGGCCTGTATAGTTTCTGTTGAGAAATCAGCTGACAGTCATATAGGCACTCCCTTGTAACTGCTCTTCTCTTGCTACTTTTAAGATTCTCTGTCTTTAGCCCTTGGCATTTTAATTATGATGTGCCTTGGTGTGGTCGTCTTTGGGTTCCTCTTGTTTGAGAGTCTCTGTGTTTCCTGGACTTGTAAGTCTATTTCTTTCACCAGGTAGGGAAAGTTTTCTGTCATTTCTTCAAATAGGATTTCAATATCTTACTGTCTTCTTCTGGCACCCCACAATGCGAGTGTTGGTACATTTGAAGTCCCAGGGGCTCCTTACACTATCTTCATATTTTTGGATTCTTTTTTCCTTTTACTCTTCTGATTGGGTGATTTTTGCTTCCTCATTTCCAAATCATTGATTTCTCAGAATCCTCTACTCTACTGTTGAATCCCTGTAAATTATGCTCTATTTCAGTTAGTGTGTGCTTAATTTCTGACTCATCCTTTTTCATGTCTTTGACATTCCACTAAGATCCTTGAAAGTCTCAGTAAGTCTCCTGAAGGTCTCATGAAGATTCTAGAGTAACCTTATAACTGTGGTTTTGAACTCTATATCCATTAGTTTGCTTTCTTCTATTTCTTTCATCTTTCTTTGTTTCCCCATTTGGCTGCTTCCCTGTTTGTTTCTATGTATTGGGTAGAGCTGCTGTCTCCTTCATTTGGTAGAGTGGCCTTGTATAGTAGGTGTCCTATAGGGCCAAGTGGCTTAACGTCCCATCACTTGAGCTGAGCACTCTAGGTGCACCCCTTTATGGGCTGTGTGCACAGTCTTGTTATAGTTGAAACTTGACTGCTGTTGGTGTCACTGGGAGGAATTGACCTCCAGGTCAATTGGCTGTGAGGACCAACTGCAACAACAGTGGGAGAACTGATATGCAGGAGACACCCCCCCATGGAGCAGGACTTGCTTCAGTGGGACTTTGGTGCTCATTAAGTCAGCCCCTTGAGTATGTCGCTTGTGGATGGGTAGAGTTGTAATCTTCTATGGTCTGACCCTGACCAATGAGTGCACTGGCTCTTAGGTCTTCAGGGAGGTGCAAAGTCAACCACTGCCTGGGGCCACCAGGCAGGAGCTACAGAGCAATCTGCATATTCCTTCTATTTGTATCTGGTTTAGAAGTGCCCAGGCAAGACCCAGCTGTGAAGCAAGGCAGGCTGGTGCTAGTGCTAGATCTTTGGCCTTTTATTGATAGGTTTGAGGCTCTTTGGCCCAGCTGCTGCTTGCTTGAGAGATTTTAGCCAAGTCTGAAGCCTGAGCAAGAACAGGCCACTCATATGCAAAAGCCACTGCACACAGGTTGGGTGAGGCTGCAAATTGGATGGGGTGGGGTCTCAGGGAATCACCAGGGCAGAGCAAACAGAAATAGCTGCCTGTCAACCCTGCAGCCCTGCAACACTGGGGACTGAGCCCACAACCTGGGCATGTGCCCTGACCAAGAATCAAACTGTGACCTTATGGTTCATAGGTCAACACTCAACCACTGAGCCATGCCAGCCAGACTTTCCATTGACTTTTAGAGAGAGTGGAAGGGAGGGTGGGAGGGGGAGGGAGAGAGAAAGTGAGAGAGAGACAGAGAGGAAAAGGAAGAGAAAGTGGGAGAGATTGGTTGCCTCCTGCATGTGCCTGGACTGGGACCCAGGATCAAACCCACAACCCTTCCATGCAAGTGACTTTCTAACTATTGAGTGACACTGGCCAGGGCTAAATGTGCTTGTTTTTACGCTTTGTAATAATTGTATCACACTACATGTAGGCTTCTGAGACTGGATTTAATTATCACTTTATTTTTCGGTAATTCTCCCTGCTAAATAAAATATAAAACACACAATTTTTTTTCAATAGCTGCTCATGTTTATTGAATGTTTGCTTCATATCAGGCACTGCTCTACATGCCTGATATATACAAAGTAATTTAATACTCAATTCTATGAGATAGATACCATTATCTCCATTTTATAGATGAGAAACAGACACAGGAGGGTTAAGTAACTTGCCCAAGGTCACACTGCCAGTAAACATCAGACCTTGAATACAAAACCCACAATTTATTTTTTATTCTCTTTTTGATGGACATTTGGGTGGTTGCAAATAGGGATGCCTTGAACATTCTCACTTGCACTACTGTGCACATATGCATGAATTTCTCTAAGGTATATATGTAGAATAGTTAGGTATTAGAATATGTGAATGCTTAACTTTACAAGATAATGCCAAATTGCTTTCCAATGTATCAGTTTACAATCCCACCTATAGATGTCTTTTTTTTTTTAATTGATTTCAAAGAGGAAGAGGGAGAGGGAGCAATAGAAACATCAGTGAGAATCATTGATTGGCTGCCTCCTTCACATCCCCTATTGGGGATCGAGCCTGAAGTCCAGGCACGTGCCTGATCAGGAATCAAACTGTGACTTCCTGGTTCGTAGGCCGATGCTCAACCACATAGCCATATCATTTCTTAATTTTTCAATCTAAAATGGTATTCATTGTAGTCTCAATCACTTACGAGATTAAACATATTTTCATGTGTTCAGTCATATCCTCTGAAAGTATCTGGTTTCTGTCTTTTGCTCATTTTACACAGGATAATGATGAATAGAAGTAGTGATAACAGGCATTACTGTTGTGTGTCCGATTTTCTATATATATAATTTAATCATTATCCTTTTTTACATAATGCTGAATTCACTTAATAGTATTTTGACTTTTTATCTATGTTCATAAGTGCTATTCATCTGGAACTTTATTTTCTCCTACTGAATGGGTCTGAATACAGTACAATAATAGTTATACTGACCTCATAAAATGAACTGGAGTATTCCTTTATCTATTCTTTGAACCTGCATTTTCCTAGACCATGGTCTATTTTGTCTAAGTTTTTAAATAAAGATGCTCCTGGTAGTCTCTTATCATTTTCATCTTTACTATATCTATAGGTACTTTAGTATATCCTTTTTCAATCATTATGTTGTTTACTTGTGTCCTGTTTTCCTCTTATTCAAAATTTTATTTTGTCATGAAAATTCTGGCATTGTGATTTTATTTTCAAACTCATTCATTTCTTCCATTGCCTGTGTCTCCTTGCTTCTACATTATTTATTCTGTTGTTCTTTTCCTTAAGTTACACACTAGTTTTGTCCCTTAATTTAAAACCATGTCCCTCAAAGTGCAGTTTCTGCTGCACCGCCCGATTTTCCAAATGTAGTACTTATAGATTCTAAGTATGTTTTCTTCTTTCATCTGTAAAGTTTTATTAAACTTGTAAATATAAGATTTTTAAGAATTAACTTTTATTACTGACCTCTAACTTATTTCTGATTATCCATTTAACATTAACTTTTTGAAATATACTATAACTTATTTCATGTGTAGCACATGGTCATTTTTTGCTGATATACAATGATTAAGAAGAATATTCTCTGTTGATTATTCTAAATATGTTCACTGGCTCAATAGTGAAAATTAAATTCAAATCTATATTCACTAATTTTTTCAGTCTGCCTGATTTATCTATAATTAAGAGCTATTAAAATCTCCATTATGTTGTTCAATTTGTTGACTTAGCCCTATAGTTCATACATTTTGAGGTCATTTTATAGAGGAAATACAAATTTAAAATTGTTATATATTCCTAGTGAATTTATCCTTTTCCATTTAGTAACCTTCTCCATCTTTACACATCATAAAATCTAATTTTAACATCATTAAAACTACACGTATTTTCTTTTGCTATTTGCCTAATGTTTGTTTTTTTAACCCAGCAAAATTTTTAAAAATCAACCTGTTGGTTAATTTATTTTGGTCCATTCATATTTATTTTAATTATTTGATGTCTTATTATCTACTTTTGTTCTTCTTCCCACCCATAATTTCTTCCCCTTTTTTGTACTTCCTATTCCATATTTTAAACTTATTTTCCTCTACAATGATTCATCCCATATCTATTCTTTAGCAGTTATACTTGAACATTTTACCATATATATTTAACAATTTTAAAGTTAAACAATATCTTACCTATTTTCTGAATAAAAGAACCTCAGAATACCTTAATCCTAATCACCTTCCTCTCATAAGCCATTGTCGTTTTTCAATTATATCCTATTTTAAAAGTACACATTAATATTGCATAAAATACGGTTTTACATTTGTTTATAACTTTACTTCTTATAAACACTTCTTTCGTTACAATTGTTTTCGTTACAAGTGTTAAAGAACACTTGATTTCCATGTTTATTATTTTATTTGCTCACTAGCTTTTCAATTTCCAATCACCTTTTTGGAATCCTTTTCCTTATTGAGATCATGCTTTTGCAGTCTCTTTAATGAAGGTCTACTGATGGCAAAATCTGTTTTTCATCTGAACATGTCTTTATGGTCATGTCTGAACATGTCTTTCAGTCTTGCTTGGCTCAAATTCTAAGTTGATTAGTTTGTTTTAGAATTTCGAAGGTGTTATTTTACCATCTTTTGGGTATATACATTGTTGCCATAAAGAAGCCTACTCAGTATTTGTCTCATCTTCCTTGATCCTTTCCTCACTTTGACTGCTTTTAAAATTTTGTTTGGTATCTAGCAGTTACATTCATTGGGGTTAGGTATGAATTTCATCTATATATGCTTGGGATATATATTGTGTTTCCTGAATTTATGAATTCATGTTTTCCAACAAATGTAGAAAATTGTTATTTCTTCAAATATTGCCACTCCTCCATCCTCTGCATTCTTTCCTCCCCTAGTACTTTAGTCTTCATGATCTTCCTCCCATACCTCTTAGTATTTAGATCTTCCAGCAGCTCATTTCTCCTTGCTGTACATTGGGTCATTTTTTAGATTTAGCTTTCAGTTTATTCAATGTCTTTTCAGATGAGTCTAATATGACATTCAACATTTCCAAGGATTTTTTTTTAAATTTCAAGTAACATTTCTCATTTCTAGAGAATGTAATCTGAAGGTGGTTATTTCTATAGGTTCTTTCTTATGCTAGTTAGTTTCAATTTGTGACTGGTGATCTCTAGTCATGAAATAACATTGATTTATCTTAATCTATGAGAATTTTCAGCCTCTATCTTGCTGCTGTCAGGCGTTATAGGGGACTACAAATTGAGGACCACTTCAACTGTCCTGGCTAGGGTAGCGTCTCAGATTCAGATTATTCTCGTTTCTGGTCTGAGGCAAACTGCCTAAGGCAGTGCTGCAATTGGTATCTGCCATCTGAGCAACCACAGCCCACCCATATGCTTAATACAGTATTTACGATTTCCAACTCAAAATGTATTCATTTTTGTGGCAAAAGAAAAATAAAGGTATGGTTTTTGGAGATCTCCCCTACTTTCCTTGAGTGTATTAATGCATTCAAAGGTATATTTTTATTCAGGATCTAGGTGTTTTATAGTACCTAATCTAATGTACTGCTGGAAGAAAAAATCTTATTTAATATAGTGAAACAATTATGATATACAAACATGAAAAAGCACATGATTTATGGCAATCTTTACTGATTCAAATCCGGAAAGGTTTCCTACTCCTTGATCAGAACTTGGTCAATATTTTGGAACTGGGTAAACATTAGAAAGGTCCTACAGTATGAACTTACCCAATAGGTTGTTGCCCCACTTTGTAGAAATTTCTCCTTTTGTTCTATTACTAAGATATTCAGCCAACCCTGACTATTCAAATTCTCAATGTCCTGATGAATATGTGATCCAGATCAAGAGGACTAAAATCTGTGAAAATAAACCATCAGTTTGAACATTTAAAAATAAGTAATAATGATTTGTTACATGAAGCTTCCATCTAGATAAATAATTTTATTGCAGAGCTAAACAAGGCAGCTGGTGATTTCATTTGTCAGAAACACACCTAATAGGAGTTTGGCAGCAGGTCTGGCTGCTGTTGTCTTAAATGCAGAAGGCTTGTTTGCATCTTTTATTATTCATAATTGTTGGTCAATGTTCTGTGGATGATCAGGAAGCTCTTTGTGCTTCACCCTAATCACTGAAGTAGTGAAAGGCGATACCCACAGCAAGGACTGCAACTGCAAATGCTGCAATCATACCTAAAAGTAAGCAAACACAAAACAAATGGAAATGGAATGAGCGAAAGAAAGGTTTACTTCATTCTAGCCTCTGAAATGTAGGTAATTGATGGGCCTAAACAACAACAGCACACACACAAATACATATTTTTACACACATATAGACATGTCCTAAAAGCTGACAGTCTTAGAGGAAATACAGCAATAAGTTTTAAAAAAATAGATTGCAAAAGTTAGACTGGTAATCATGTACTTCATCACTTTAACGAAACCTTAAACAACAAATAATAGTGTCTTTCTTACACATGTATGCACTCACACACATCTAAGAGAAAAACTAACACATACTTTAAAAGGGTCCTATCTATTTATATTGAAATTCCAGTTGTCTCATGCAATTAAGCTTAAACCAAAAAGACAGCTCTAATGTGCAGTGGTTCTCAATCATTAAATGCAGTCACTTGAACAACTATTGAAAACTACAGAAACTCAGATCACCATTCTAAAATCTAAGAACTAGTAACTCATTTTTTGCCCCCTGATTGTTAAGTTAAAAAACAAACAAACAAAAAACCGGACTAGAGAAACACACACACACACACCCATAAGAATTTATAAAATTAACTTAAGTTTATCTAATAAATAAGTGACAAGAAAAACAAAACTCTGGCTCTCTGTCAAAAACCTTAATACTTTCCATGAAACAAGAGTGTACATGCTCTTCGATCAGTAAGTCTGAAAAATGTGAAAGTGACTGCCACGCTATCATGGAATCTTTTAAATACTTAAGTGCATTATAAATTTCAGTCTCAAATTTGACTTTTTTTCATAGCAGATATCGAATCTGCAGTAACAATCCTGGGAGAACCAATTTGGAAAGTATTGGTCCTACTATACTAGTCAATTCCCCAAACTCAACATGCTTTTCTTCTAAAAGCACCAATAAAATTAGTAGGAAGAGTCATCTTTGAGGGCCCTTGGGATAATGCATCATTTGTACATCTTTCCATCTCCAGGTCTTAGCACGTTCCACAATTCTCAATAAATACTGGCTTAATCTAGTACCTTTAAGTAAACTAAAACCCAGTAATTTTAAAGTAACAAGAAAACGGAAATCCAAAATACCATCTTTTTCAATGTTACAAAAGAAATAAAATACCCATGTTTTGCCGAATTTTCAATACTATTGAAGTTTGCATTGGTTCTTTTGGTTGTTCATCATCTCTATTGTCCAACGGAGCTTCAGAATTCATAGAGGAACTCAGAAAAGCTGCAAGAGAATAATAATAATGAATCCTATTGTGGTTTTGGCAATTAATAATTTCAAATAATTAGATATTAGTACTAAAGATGGGATCAGCAAACTGCTGCCCATGGACCAAACTTGCAGGGGTTGGCCAGACCTTATGTGTTCCACAAAGCCTAAAATAGTAACTATTTGAACCCATACAGAAAAGTTGTCCTGACTCTTGACTTAACCTGAAATTTGAAATATATAAGCAAAATATGACAATAAATCTGACCATTACAAAAAATTGTTAAGCAAGGCAAGCACGATATCTCATTTTACAGATGAAATATAAAACCTGGGAAGTTAGTGCATAGTTGAGGTCATGGGCAGCAGATTGAGGATTCAGATACAAGGTTTTTTCCTACTTAATTACGGGTGAGAATAATTTTTGTAGGTTTGCTTAGCTGAATTTATTTAACACCAACTAAAAGCATTTGAAAAGAAAACATTCTTAGAGATCATATAGAGCAGTGGTTTTAAGACCCCTAGTGCTAAAGAGACTGACATAAAATCCAAGCACGTACAACAGGTGACAGTAGCATTACTCTGGTTGAAGCAGGGATAGGTGGCTCCTGGAGCCAGACTACCTTCTTCCTCTCACGGGGCAGTGGAGTTCAGGCCTATAGAACTCTGGGGAACTATGTCTGAAAGCAACTACTTCATGTTGATCCTTTTATTTACAAAGAAGAGGACGACGGTGAGAGACAGGAAACACTACTGTTCAAATTCCAAGTAAAGTAGCCTCGTACATGGATTTAAAATGTCCTTATAAACGAGTGTATCCCCATATACTAGCACATAAACCTATTGAAAGAGATACTTAGCGTATCAAAATGGATGAAAGAAAAAGGGAAAAATGCCTAGTTCTCATCAATTCCCCATGAAAAAAAATTTACTGTCATTTTTGGAAATAATCCTTAGTAACTACCTCAATTAGAATCAAGGGAAGTCTCATTCTATTTATATCCTCTTAACATATAACTAAAGAACTTTAAAAACAAAGGTATTTTTTTTTTCCTCCTCCACTACCAAGTTGTCACAAAGGCAAACAAATTCTTACTATGAACTGTCTCTAAAACTATTCAGTCTATTTCTACAGCTTCTTGTTTGCTAAAGGGCCATAACACCTTAGTTCTAGACAACATTAGCCTACCAGTTCCCAATTTCCCTTAACTTTATCTGACAAAAATTGAATCTCTGTCAATCTCTCCTTTACCCACCTCCACCTTCCTCCCCTTTACCCTTTAGCCCAGGCGGGGAGGGAGGCGGGAGATGGAGGAAGGTGGAGGTAGATAAAGGTGAGATTGACAGAGACTTGACTTGGGGGGGTGAAAACATAATACAGTGTACAAAGGATGTGTTGTAGAACTGTGCACCTGAAATCTGTATAATTTTGTTGACCAGTGTCACCCCAATAAATTCAATTTAAAAAATGGAATGGATAACATAATTTTATTCATGTTAAAACACACGCACACACAAACTTTGGCTTTTCTATCAGCAAATATCACTGGTAAAAAAACTTTTTCTTTGGGCCATATATCTGTATCAGGTAACAAACAAAAATATTGGATAAAGCATGAATTATACCTATTTGCTAAAGGAATTTTTTTTTAAATGTAAGCACTTGTACATAACGAGCACAAAAATGGTTCTATTTGTCATGATATATGATACATTTAATATTGAACTGTTACATGTGAAGATCATGCTGCACAAATATACTTCTATAAAAAAAAAGACATTCCATTGCTCTATTATTTCCATTTTTAAATCGGTCAAAATCCTGTGACTTGATACAAATTCAAGGTAAGTTTACTGAAACAGAGCACTTTTCAAGAACAAATAAAGCCCTGTCATAACAATTTACTTTTTGTGAGGGTCTGTAGGCTTTTAATCCAAATCTCAGGCACTATGTTATTTTACCAATACTTTAATTTAAATGCAAATGACATATGTTCAATAAGAAATTAGATTGTAACTATTCCTTAAAGCCAGGTAACTTAACTTCAGACAAATCATGTAAGAAAACAACTTTCTTGAGCAACTCTTGACCAAAGAGACAACAGGGGCCATGTTGAATACATGCGAATTGTCAATGTGTTCCATTTCACGCCAAGTTAATAGGTGGGCAGGACTATTTAGAAGCTTAAAATGAAACATTAGGACTTGAATTCCTTTGGTTAGCTGTCTTCTTCTCCATCTCTGAATCCTAAATTAATGAGGTTTCACTACAGTCAGTGATTTAGCCAAAAATTACATTTTCTGTATTACTTTTTCCTCATAATTAAAATTAGCAACATTTAATGAAACAGCAAAAATTAATTTCAGTTCAGATAGCAAGAGAGAATTAGTAAAATGAGTTTCATCCAATTTTAAAGGTGTGTCTCCCAATTTTAGCTGATATTGTGGATAAAGTACATCTGAATTATTAAGTTAATAACTACTAGGAGTTGACTAATGCATTTAAGTAATTTTAAAGCCATAGTTAGCCCTCACCTTAAGTGAGTCATTTTGACAAACAAATTGTTCTTCATACCTTAAGTCATTTAAAACTGTTATTTTAAGATATTTACTTGGCAAATATATATTTTAAACATAGCAACTACTTGGCAGCTATATTATAGAATAGAAATAAATAATAATCAAGCTAGATACTTATAAATTTAATGCAACTATATAGCAATTGACTTCAATTTTTAAATTTAAATATTTGAACTCTACTTTTTATGGTTTATTATATATAAAAAGATTAATTTAAAATATTTAGGAAAACCTATGCACACTATAAAAATACTTTCCTACTTTAATATTAATATTTTTCATTATAATTCAGAAATCATTATTTTAAAGCCATATAATGCTAGTTATGTAGTAAATAAATGTAGTAAATAAATAAGACTGTCGTCTTATAGTCTGTATTGGTTAGGTCCCATGGAAAGGTAGTAAAACAAAATTGTTAGGAAAAAAACACACAGATTCTAGAATCAAACTGCTTAAGTTGAAGCTTCACCATTAGTAGGTATGTAACCTGACTAAGTTATTTGACCTTTCTGAGCCTGAAGTCTCTCATCTGGAAAATGAGAGAAAAGTCATCATGGAAAATGGGGCTAATAATAATCTGCATCATAGGGTTGTTGCAAGGATTAAATGATTTTATATTTGTAAGGCTCTTAAAACAGTGTCTGGAATGTAAGAGGTTCTATATAAATAGCTAATGTTGTTATTAGAGTATTAGGTTTAATTCAGGGTAATATATTTCAAGGAAGGCAAATCCTATATAATGAAAGAGTAATAGGCAAATCAACCAAATGGTGGAGCAGCCAGTCGCTATGATGCGCACTGACCACCAGGGGGCAGACGCTCAATGCAGGATCTGCCCCCTGGTGGTCAGTGCATTCCCACAGGGGGAGTGCTGCTCAGCCAAAAGCCCAGAAGCCGGGCTCACAGCTGGCGAGAGCAGCAGCAGTGGTGGGAGCCTCTCCCATTTCCGTGGCAGCGCTAAGGATGTCCTAGTGACGACTTAGGCCCCCTAAGCCATCAGTCGGACATCTCCCGAGGGCTCCCTGAAGGCAAGAGGGTGCAGGCCGGGCTGAGGAACCTCTCCCTCCACCGAGTGCACGAATCTTGTGCACTGTGCCTCTAGTCAGAGTATATTTAAAGAAGTCATTTTTATTTATTTTTATGTGTTAGTAGACTTTTTTTTCTTTTTAATATATTTGTATTGATTTCAGAGAGGAAGGGAGAGACAGAAACATCAATGATGAGAGAGAATCACTGACCAGCTGCCTCCTGCATGCCCTCTACTGGGGATGGAGTCCACAACCTGGGCATGTGCCCTTGACTAGAATCAAACCGGGGACCCTTCAGTCCACTGGCTGACGTTCTATCCACTGAGCCAAGCCGGCTAGGACTAAAGAAGTCATTTTTAATTTTTCTTAAGTCACCAACCCCTTGAAAGCTACAGATCTCTTCCTCAGAAAAAACTATACAATTACTTTCAAGTAATTTGTGGATCTCCCGAAAGCTATCTATGACCCCAAGGGTTTTGGATACCACAGGTTAAAAATTCCTAATCTAGAGAAAGGCAACCAAAGTGGCAAGATAAAATGAGGTCTGAAAACTACAATAAAGAGATTAGTTAAAGGTATATGAGAATATCTGGCTTTAAAGTATTTAGAACATAACAGTTACCCTCAAATTTAAAGCGTGGACCCCCCCAAAGTAGTACTCATGTTTTATTGCTGCAGATTACTGAACAAAGTATAGATTACAGGAAGGCAGACCAGTATTAGGAATAAGGAAGAGTAGAGTCTAACCACCCATCTGCAAGGAATATAGATTCAGTATTATAAGACAGAGGATGAACCAGGACAACTCTAATGATCCCACATAAAGTGCATTCAGATACCAACAACAGAATGGGTCAAGAATTATTGGTAGGCATTAGTGAAAGAAGTAAAAAAAAACAAATAAAAACCTCTACCCTCACGATTCTATGTTTGGTTTGCAGAGATATCACAGTCACTAATATGGGAAAACATATTTTGAAAAGTAGCAATTATTTTTTCAACTAGTCTACTTTCAAAATCTCTATTAGAAAATATAAGTTCTCAAATTATTGAAACACAGCTACTGCTTTAACATCAGGTACCGAGCAATTTGGAGTGTTGTTGTTGTTTTCCTTTAAAACAAACTTACTATTCCACATCATGATTAATACTAACCTGGAGCTGTTAAAAATCAAACCTGGTAGTCTCCAACGAACTTGAGACTTTACTGACAGATTTGTAATTCACCAAACAAACACTTACTTGACATCATATTAACAAGAGAACTCTGAATCAAACACTCTACTTGGTGAGGGATGGGAATTAGTTAAGCAACAGAGGAACAACTAAAAAATTAGAATTTGAAAAAGAACTTAAAAATTGCTATATTCTAATTTCATAAACATCCATATTCAAAAGTAATCTAAAGACTTTATTAGTATATCGGAAATTTCAAGATTGATAAATGACTACATATGCAATATTCATTGATATTTGCAAATACTACTTCTATGACATATTTTTTAATGTTTGAGGAAGTCTGTCAGACATGCCTGTACACATTTATTGACATGTTTTCATAGCCTACTTTCACTAGAAACAAAAACAAAAACAAAAACAAAAATGAAGCAAAGCCAAACAAAACAAAAAATAGCCTTCCAAAATGTAAGGTCAAATGTGAAAATGATGGGTAGGAGAAAATGTGTCAGACAATTAAGATAGTTTGGCAAATCTATACTCCATAAAAATAATTTTTGGAACTGCCTATTTCAGCTTAATATCCAATTATATAAAGGGGGTTAAAAAAAATAAAGGCAAATAGTATGGAGAAGACATTTAATAAAGTATTTTTAAAAACTTTGTGACATCATGTTTAACCAAATAATTAATCAAAATAATGGGTTTTGAGAAAACTTCTCTTACAATGAAAGAAATACCTCAAAACCTCAATACCTACTTAAGGCTACTCTTGTTTTCAGATCTACTTGCTAGGCTTAGAAAAACCTGAAGTATCTTAAATGTTGGTACAATTTTCCAGGAAAACTGACTGCATGTTTATATATGCAGAAATTAGACACCTTTTTAAATGCCTCGGAAGTATCAAACAGAACTAGCTTTAAGGAAAAGACATGATATTAAACTAATGTCTCATAGGTAATCTTAGCAGTAGTCTAATCAGATTCTTAAATAACATCATGGAATTACCTGTGTTTATTTCCTCTGCAATTTCCAAATCTTCTATTTGAATCCTATGATCTAACATCTCTATAAAATGGTCTCTGATTTCTTCAGCTGACTCATCACCAAATTTATAATCACATAACATTACCGTGGATCCCGGAATGGGGACAAAAACCCGGTGAGGAAGGATGTGAAACTCTTTTTCAGAATCTAAAAGGAGAAGAAACATTATCAATATTTAGATAAGCCTGTCACTGGTATCAGTGCCATATATTTTGTAAGTAAATGAAAGTGTCATATACATACCAATAGAAATTTTAAAAAGTTGTTTTTATTCTCTAATTGACTTGACACAAGATTGCTGTTATTGAATTCTGCTTTACTTCAATATCCCTGGCCTCTGCAAGGGATCTAAATATTCCTGTGAAATATAAGCTTATCACTGCCTTCAATATGAGGATGTTGTTGATTATATATTCTTGTATTAACCACCCTTCTATGAAAGAATAGCCAGGAGAAAATTTTGTTCCTGGTTATTTTTCTTGTTTGTTTTAACTTTACAAACAATTTCCCCCTCTTCATGCAAGTATGGAGCCAAAATAGTGGCCGATCTATACCGAGTGTATAGAACATGACAGCATATATTTTTATACATGTATGTACAAAATAATCTCACCCCTCACATAATCTACAAAGTGCTAGTCCCCTCTATCAAGCATGTGTATGACAGCAAGTTATGTTTTATATACTAACCTCACTACCAACTCCATCTTGCTTTCCTTTCATTTTCCCTTTGTCTCATTCTTATTACTAATATTTATTATTCTAATCATTAATCTTAATTAAGTTCTTAGTTACTCCTAGGGCCTTATTACATGCTGTACATAATTAATAATGCATACATATTCTATTTTTCAAATCAGGTTATATGCTTCTTGAGGGAAGGAATCTGGTCATTGCCTTATATCTATCACATTGCCTTGAACAGAACAAATGCTTAAGGAATATCTAATAACTAGACATACTAAATGCTATAAAATAGAAGTACTATTCCTGGAACAACAATTAGTGCAACATATTGTCATAAATAGCGTTAAGTAATTTTTTGAAAAAATAATCTGGATCTAAATAAATAATGAAGAACTATGCTTCACTCTTCTTTGAATGCTCACAAAGTAAAATATATTCCCCCCAATTTCTAACATCATCACTGGTCCACACAAACACAACTGGTTCTACACCATGATTCTAGTGAACTATCAACAAAGATCAAGATTTTGTGTAAAGAATGGATATGATTTTTAAATCTACCACTGTACAGGCCAACTAGAAAAGCAGGGCTCACTTTTATAGTAACCTTTTTTCTTGCCAAGAAACTAGTGGTAGTTTTATATAACTACAAACAGAAGACAAAGAATGTCTGCCAGGGGAAATGCAATGACTTAAATTATGTGTTCCTGCCATATTATACTTATCTGCTTTTCATATGAGAACAGGAAAAGTTTTACTCTTTGACCAGACTGCCACCTATCTGTAAAATTGCATTACTACAATTTGTTCTGCAGCACGTAAACTGTCCACACAGATGGTTAGAAATCTATTATTTTATTTGGGGCCAGTTTCTTGAAATAGGTTAAGTTCAAAACTTTCAAAAATAGCTATAATGTATATGTATAATTGGCATGCAAACTGCACTCATTCTAGTTTTGCCTACAAAAGGGATAAATATACTATAAAATTAAATGTTAAAAGAATTGGTTATGATGAATTTTAATTACTCATTAAAAAAGAAAAGGCTGTTATAATTTCAAATTAAAAAGTTAATTTAGCCATTTAATATCTAAATAAAACCAAGTTTTCTAATTGGTCTGAGGCTAAAAATGGGAGGGGAACCTTTGTAAAAAGACACCTTAAATAGCATTCCAAAAAGTAGTCCTTTAGGAATAGTCCCACAGCAGAGTATCTAGTTCACCATTATTTCAAAAAGTTCAAAACAGAAAAAACATTTAAATTTAAGCCAATATGATAAGAATTGGGTTTCTGCTGATTAATATCGAGTCCCAATTCATACTGAAGTATTAGAGTAATTTTTGTAAAATAGGTGCTATCTAAGCTGACTCTTAAAAGATAAGTAGCCATTTGCATGGAGGCTGAAACCATGACCACAGGCAAAAAGGATTGCACATGTCTGAGAGGACAAGTGATATGAATGGATATGGTGTAGCAATGGAAGAAAGTAAGAGGTTTCAAAATTGATGGCCTCATTTTCATAAGGAGTGGGTCATCTTCTGAGAGTAAGTTGCACAGGATTGAATGGAGGCTAATACAGAATAATGAAGATGGCCTGAAATACTTTCTAAGGGGAAGACCCCACTAAGTAAAAAGAATGACTGGAATATATATATATATATATATATATATATATATATATAAAATTTTTTTATAGTCATTGAAGTATTAGGTTCTTTCATCTGGAGAGCCAGAATCTAAAAACTATATTTGCTTTAAAATAAGGAATTTAAAGTTAATATGCCCTTTGCAGACTTCCTGATGCATGTAAAAATATTTTATGGCATATATTCTACATTTTTACAATTCTACAAATCTACAAAATCTTACAAGCATAGGAGAAACATAAACTAAGTAAAATGAGTACTAAATCTAAGATCTAACAACTTGGTGTATATATATTCAACTTCACTTTTACATTTGTTTATATTATTATACTTGCAATTTAGTCTTTTATATTGATATCCTAAGATCAACTTACATGTTAGTGGAATAAGTATCCTGTTACTAAAGTTTTAAAAATATTTACACTTGGGTTTCTTTTGGAAATATAATGCTACACTTCCCAAAAATTAAAGTTAAGAAATTTTAAGACAAGTATCATTAATTAATTCTCTTCCTTCATTACCTCTAACGTAATAGCAACTACTATTTACTGAGGGCTTGACTTAACAACTTTAAAAACATCATCTTGTTTAATCTCACAGGCTCAAAAAGTAGCTACTATAATCTGTTCTTTATATAAGATAATGGATGTTTAGATAGGCTGAATCATTTGCCCAAAGTCACTTAACCAGTGGCAAAATAGACAAGGAAACCAAGACATTTAGTCTCTGCTCTTTCCATCAAACTACAATGCCTATTCTCTTCACATAGCCTTAAAGGTTACTCAATTACAGTGAAAAATGTTTTTTATTTTATTTTATTTTATTTATTTATTTTTTTAAAATATATTTTATTGATTTTTCTACAGAGAGGAAGGGAGAGAGATAGAGAGTTAGAAACATCGATGAGAGAGAAACATCGATCAGCTGCCTCCTGCACATCCCCCACTGGGGAAGTGCCCGCAACCAAAGTACATGCCCTTGACCGGAATCGAACCTGGGACCCTTCAGTCCGCAGGCCGACGCTCTATCCGCTGAGCCAAACCGGCTTTGGCTATTTTTAAAAAATTAATTTATAACTACTGCAACTGCTCTTTGAAGCAATTAATCATACTGATTGGACATCAGCAAAATTTTCAATACTCACTCACAAAATGATACCAGGACAGTCATATAATACCATTTTTATAAAGCATTTTTAAATAGAACAGAGTAATTAAATAATATGTGTGATTAGATAGATCTTTGGCATTAATGACGGATGTATGTCCACATCCCTGAAAATCTCAAAATTCACAGTTCATCTGTAATCATACTGTTGCTCAGAAAGTGAGTATTTAACACCACGAGAGCTATACCATCCCCAAGGTCAAGTAGCAAAAACAAAGCCTTTAAGGAGATGAGGTTGGTAGGCTGACTACGTGGCTAAGTTACCAAGTTTCACACAAATATCTCAACCCATTGCTGCACGTAAGAATCAAATTCATGTCTCAGCAAAACTATACATTTCACTATCAGTGGACAGAACTTCAGGGTTACTTGTGAAGTACTGCAAGGACAAATGTGAAATCTGGCAATTCCAGGAATCTATCATACTAGCAATATAAAAAAGATTGTGATTAGCCTACGAAACTAATATACTATTTACTAAAAGAAGTTAATTTTGTAGAGGAGCTATGCTTTCTTCGATAAATATAAAAATATTCCCTTAACAAGCTAATATATATGTTTCAATTATGTGTATATTCAACTGTGAATTGCTAATTTACTCACATTTGAATGGTAGCAAGGTGAAGATGAATATGTAAGCTCTAAAAAGCATACTCAATATTCTAATTTTTTTTGAATAAAATAAATATTTTTAATACAAATTACAAAAATGGTAGAAATTATTTATGTTTCTCAATAGATATAATAATTATAATAAATAGGTTATGACACCATGGCCCAAACCTTTTAAATCTAATTAAAGTCTGTTAGAGTAATCGATAAGAAGTATATAAACTAGTACACAAAAAACTTGGTAAGAATAATATGTCAATTGGATATAGACCACAAATTAATACCTATTAAATAATCTATTATATAAATATTCAACATTAATAAATGTTTTGATTATGAATGAATTATTTTTAAAACCTTATATTAATTTTTAAAATTAGCTTTAAAATGTTAGCAATTTTCTAGTCTGGCAGAAATACATGCATAATTTTTTTTTAAATCTTTCTAGAAATTTGTTTTAAATATTGATAGATTTCCTATTATAAGGTGTTCACAAACTATTTTTTGTGCAACTGAAAATTTTTCATTCAATAAAAAAAGATGACATATCATGAAAGATAGATATAAATATGGAAAATGACATATCTATTACATCTTGACATCCTATCTAGTGAAATCATGCCCCAAAAAAGTACTTAATTGTATACTCATAACTTTTTTTTCTGGAATTTCATTCAAAAGCAGATCCTCAAATAGTATTTCACAACGATCGGCAACTGTATTCAATATATCTCTCTTCACTGCCTATGAAAAAACAAGACAAAGCAAATTACAATAAGAAATAAAACTGTTACTTTAGATTTGTATTATTTTATTACTAAGAAACCCTCACATAACTGGTCTCCCTATATAATCACATCCACTAAAATAACTGATACATCATTCCTTTTTAAATGTCCACTTAACATCCTAATTAACATTAATAGTTTAAAAGCAAATTTGCCTGCCTCATATAAAGAATAAATAAAACCAAATAAATAAATGCAGTTTTTCTGCATCTAAACAAATAACGCTACTATTCCGAACTAGGAAATGTATAACTATAAAAGAAGTGCTAGTCATCCTTTTTAAAATTTCTAAATTACAGAGTTATAGAATACTACCTAATCATTCTCCCCATAAATACTTTTCCTATTATTTAAAAAGTTCAAGCCCTGACTGGCTTAGTTCAGTGGATAGAGCATCGGTCTCGGACTGAAGGGTCCCAGGTTCGATTCCAGTCAAGGGCATGTACCATGGTTGTGGGCACATCCCCAGGAAGGGGTGTGCAGGAGGCAGCTGATTGATCTTTCTCTCTCACCGATGTTTCTAACTCTCTATTCCTCTCCCTTCCTCTCTGTAAAAAATCAATAAAATATATTTTAAAATAAATAAATAAAAAAAAATTAAAAAAAGTAAAAAGTTCAATTTCCCTTAGAGAAAATGATTTCCAATGTACTAATAAGTCACACTGTGGAACACGTAATGAATTTGTATAATCATCACTTTAAAAAAGACATAAAATAGACATTCTACATATGAAAATCTTGTGATCAATTACATGGTATAATTGTATTGCCTAACCGACTGGGCCTTTATTAGTCAAAGTTAAATTAATAATAATGAAAGCTGATACTGAAAAAATAAAATCTTAGGATTTTTGAATAGTCATGCTAACACGCTTCTGCTTTTCATGTACCAGTTATTACTCCTTCTGTACCTGCACAGCATCCTTAACCTTGGGTTTATTGCTATGAATGTAAGCTCTGCACTTCACAGCGCCCTTAAGGTTTACAGAGCCGCTGCAGATCTGGACGGTGGCTGTGGATCTGTGGTCTGAATTCAGAAGCTGAAAGACAAAAATCACTTTAAGTTCTAATAGCCAACATTATATTAACTATATAAACTACATTAATAACTACAAGAAATATTTAAACATTATAGGAACCATTTCGTAAAGTGATAAGACATTTTAGAGTTTAGACTGAACCAAGTGTTTAAAAATTTTCTCCATAAATTATTAAAAGGCCTTCATATTTCTCCTTATATAAGCTATATGTCATTTGTTGAGCATTTGAGTATAGTCAAATACTTTGTTAAATTTTTAATAGTTTTGGGCCAAAAGACTCAAATAGGTTTTATTAAAATAATGTTTCTTGTGAATAACTTTCCTAGAACTGGACATTTTTTACAGTCTCTTACATCTCTAAAATTCTTTGACTCTCTAATTATAAACATAAAAACAGAAACAATTTCATTAAGGTTATTCTTAGAAATAATGTACTTTAGATAAGAAGGATTTTAAAATATTTACCAACTGTGTTAACACTCTGACATCAAAAGAACAACTACTTGCTTGAGCATTTCCTCTAGGTTTTTTCTAGGAAAAAGAAAGTTAAAACTTGATTACTGAGATCAAAATGAACCATAAAAGACAATTTAGGAACTATCCTACACATACTTAGTAACTTAGAAGGAAAACGTATTATTATTTATTTTATTTTAGCTATTTCTATAGATATGTTACTTTGTATATTCTATAGCAATCGATGTATGTTGAGAAAAAACAAAACATTAATTCCCTACTTTTATTTCTCTGCAGTGGTTCTCAACCTTCCTAATGCCCAACCCTTTAATACAGTTCCTCATGTTGTGGTGACCCCCAACCATAAAATTATTTTCGTTGCTACTTCATAACTGTAATTTTGCTACTGTTATGAATCGTAATGTAAATATCTGATATGCAGGATGTATTTTCATTGTTCGCGACCGACAGGTTGAGAACTGCTGCTTAAAGCAAGGACTAGCAAACTATGGTCTACAGGTCAAATCCAGACTACCACCAGGCTATATAAATAAAGTTTTACTGGAACACACTAAGATCATTCATTTATGTATTGTTTGTGGCTGCTTTCATGCCACATCAGAACTGAATAGCTGCAACAGAGACCAAATGGCCCTCAAAGTCCAAAATATGTACCATTTGGTTATTTCTGCAAAGTTCGCTAACCCTTGCTCTGAAAGGAGAGATCACCAAAGTTTCTCTTCAGATCAAAGCTATTTTAGGAGCCCATAAAGACCCTTCTTTAAAATGGCAAAAGTTAGTCTTCAAACTGTCATAAGGGCAGGATTCTGATTATTTCCGAAATAATCTCATAATTTTATGAGAAAAACGTCTGCCCTTTACTTCAAAAGGCCTTAGAAATAAGAAGTAGGTGAAAACTGTTTTCATGAAGGAAAGGACTATAGAACTAAGGATACGTCATCTTTTGTTTTTCCTTAATGCAAATAATTTCATAAGTAAGATGATTTTCTCTGAACTCACCTGTCCTTCTAGTAGGTCACAATCTTCAGCTTTAACTTGTCCATTAATCAAATAAACACCATTTTCTATTTGCTTCGCCCAGCGTGCAAGTCCATTCTTATAAGAAACACAACAGGGATATCTTTCAAATATCCATCTCAAACTCCCCACAATCAACTTTTTCCACCTAATTCACTGGCGTAGTGAAAAGTCTCTATGTAGGAGTTTTTTGCACCTTACTCATCCTATGTAATAAAAGCCTAGTATGCTAAGTGACCAGTCGACTGTTAAACCAATCAAAGCATAATATGCTAACGACATGCTAAGGCCACTCAACCACTCGCTATGATGTGCACTGACCACCAAGGGGCAGACAGTCGACCAGTCGCCATGACGTGCACCGACCACCCGGGGGCAGACACTCCAACTGGTAGGTTAGCTTGCTGCTGGGGTCCGGCCTATTGGGACTGAGCGAGATAGGCTAGACATGCCCTGGAGCCCTCCTGCGATCCCTCCCTCGCCCCAATCGTGCACTGGTGGGGTCCCTCGCCCTGGCCTGCGCCCTCTCGCAATCTGGGACCCCTCGGGGGATGTCGGAGAGCCAGTTTCAGCCCAATCCTGCAGGCCACTCTCCTCAGGAGGGCGCCCAACACAGGGCTCATGGCTGACAAGCGCTGCTGTGGCCGCGTGAGCCTCTCCAGATCGGGACTGATTGGGCGCAAGCCCCGCCGCTGGCGCAGTGGAGCCAGGATGAGCGGGAGTGAGCTGCAGGCAGCTTTGGACTGTGGGTTTTGGCCCAATCCCCACAAGCCACCCCGAGGGGCCCCCCACCCATGCACGAATTTTTGCACCAAGCCTCTAGTATTTAATAATAGTTTTTCTAATCTTTATCTCAAACTACCATTTACATCACTGACTTAGAAGGTTGAATAACTACATGACCATAGTTAAATAAGTTCAATAATTCCCATTATCTTTTTAAAATGTGAGAAGAGAAAAAGCCTCAAATATATAAAGCAGTATTTGCCTCCTTCAACAGAAGAGAAATGAGACATAAACAAAAGAATGATACAAAAATTCTTAAAAAGGACTAAAAAAGAGAAAACAAAACTAAAGATCATGCAAAAGCAAAAAGACCAAACAGTATACCTTCTTACATAACTATATTTTACAATGTACGTAATTATGTTAATTAACAAATATTTATGGAGCACCTATTATGCTAAATATGTTAGTATTACGACATTGTCCCCCCTCTAAATTTGTAATCTGGGGTATTAAATTAGTTACCTCTAACAATATCATTACAATTAGGATGCAATTTTTGAGGATTATAAAATGAACGGTAGACAACCAGAATAAAAGCAAATTATCTATTCAGCAATCACTACAGAAAATTCATTTAACCCTGATACCTTTGTATTTTTCTCCAGAGGATAGCTGACAGAAGTAGTAGACAGTGGGATGTGAATATTAATATGAACTGTACACTCTAAAGAAAGCCATGAAGTTGATAGTCCATTTTGATACTTCCAATCTGCTGGTTTTGCTGAACTCTTTAGTGAGAGAGGGGTAAAAACATAAAATATGTGCTTTAGGTCATCATATGTAAAACCCAATAACTTGAACAACCTGATAGCTAAGACATTTAGCCAAATTCTTTCATCAAAGGGAAATAGGTTACAACTAAATAAAAACAAAGCATGCATTTCATTTTAGTAATCTTCAGAATACTGAACTTGGTGACTCCCCCTCCAGCGGTTGGCTGGAAAAGACCAGATGGTCCATGTTTAGAATTCTGAGGAGTCCTCTGGTCCTCTAGCTCTCATCTATAGCTTCAACAATATTAATTCTGAAGCTTCTGATGTGAAGCAAATAGCCACTGAGTGGCTTTCAGGTGCCAGATGTTCTCCATTCTGTCCCATCCACTCTAACAGAATTCTAAAAAGTTACTTTTTCACATTGTTTTTAAACACCTTAGTAAATGTTAGTTTGGATTCTGCTGAGTGCAAATAGCTTGCTTACTAGGCACTATAGCTACCAAAAGCCCACATACTTTTATTGCTAGCCTCTCAAATATATACTAAACACATAAACAAGGCAGGGAGAGTTTAATAAACATATGTTAACAACTAAAAAAAAACAAAACATAAATTTTCCTTGGCTGTAATGAAATATTTCAAAATAAAAAACTATAGGTGGTTGTGGACATCAATAGGAGGGAACAGCATTGAAATTTTTTAAAACTAAATAAAGAATTGAATTTTGTTTTAAAAATAGTTTGCAACACAGAAAAATCTTTAAAAAGCAATTTTTCTTACCTTTGGATCATGGATATCATAAGTTCGACAAAGTATTCTTTACTAATTAAGGATAAAAATGACCCCAAAAATAATTCTTGATAATCAAAAGAAAATAAATCATCAAAAAATAAAATAACTATAAGCATCCAACAGTTTTTACAAAATTATACCATTTTACACACTTAAAAGATATATACACATATGTATGTAATTATACAAATATATATACATATAAATTGCTCTGACTATAGTTGTGGTGCTTTAAACTAGTTCTTAGGGCTTATAAATCCTGCTAATCATAATGAATAGAAAGCACTTGCTCAAATACACACCCTGTATAACAAATAGGTGTGCTGTTTTGGATGGAGTCAAGCCTGAGAATCTTTATTGGGTCAAGGGGCCTGTACATGAAACTTTCTAGTTAAATATACAAAGGAGTTTAAAGCCCAGCTTCTGCAGGAGCGATCACTGTTTGAATTTTGTCTTTTCCAAATCCTGATTCATTAGGCCCTTGCATTGCTTCACTCTCTTCCTAAGGCTGTCGCTTGGGAGGCATTGTTGCCCTGGCAAGATGTATAGGAAAGGGGTCCCTATAACGGGCTTTTAGTGCCATTTGATCTTGGCTAAAGTCTTAAAAATTTCTTAGATACCCTAACTGTCCAGTTCAGTGCACCTGTGCTTTGAATTGAACATTTTACCAATAGCAATTGGAGGTAAAAATTTAACATAATAAAGCATTACTTTGCCTAAGCTGTCAGCTGGGGTATCTACCTCTCTATAGGAGACCTATTGTGCTGGTAAACAGTTCTCATCCCCTAGTCCTTGACACCTCTGTCAAACTCTTTGCAACCTTAAAGCATGACTATATTAGTAGTAGTAGTAGCAGTAGTAGTTGTTATTGTGCTAAGTATGTATTATTTACAGAAAAACTTAAAAACTAAGCTTATTTTTTAAATAATGATTTAAATAAATGTTTGGAGGGAAAACTTATAGGAACATTATTTTGGTATTATATAAATTTAAAACATAAACACCTAAATAAAAGATACTTTTTTGTAGAAGAGCAAATATGAAGTGTCACTCGATCTGAGACTTCCTCCTCTGTGAAATTCCACAGTCTCTTTTTATTCATAGATTTTTCCACAGCAAATACTAGCTGAAATAGAGGAAAACACACACCAATTGAATGCAAAGTGAAAGAAGAAAAGTGAATGCAGAAAAACATACAATTATAATGTCCCTAAGATCCCATCTATTTAAAATTTCATGATTCTATAATTAAATTGTCTTTTCTTCAAAAGAAAGAGTGAAACTGATTACTAACCATTTGAGTTCCATTTACACAATTGGTTTTTTAAATAGAAAAATATAATCCATCACCATTAAGAATCAACTGGACATAAAAATTAATTTTGGGCAAACATTTAAGTGAAATATAGAATAAAGACTTTATTATAATAAGAGTGAGAAAGGACAAGTAATTTTTAAACTATAAAAATGGAGCATGTCACCCATTTGGCATTTCTTATTTAAATGTAACAAAAAATCTAAGGCAATATATAAGGACACATACAATATAGTAGCAAAATAAATTAAAAGTGAAAAAAAATAGAAATAGTGACATATATTTATACCAGAAATAAGAATTATGGAAGGGCATACTTGATATATGGAGAGGAGTTATAAATTTGGCTCTAAGCTTTCTAACAATAATGTGCACAAAGAAACCTAATTTGTTACCTACTTCACATGGTCCATAAAGCTGAAAACAATTGATCAGAAGAGGCACAAGTTTCTTCATAACGATATCAAAAGAAATTTCTTCAAAGACAATATAATGTGATATAATGAACAAAGTTCTTAATAATGATCTTATGAAAGACACTGGCAAGTTTTATAATGTTCTTTCTTATAGTGTTCCTCAATGCTGGCCAATGGAAACAAAGTTAGATAATTCAAACTCAATAATTTCTGAAATACAGCATTTCTAAAGTTTCATATGATTCTTAGGAACAGAGATATAAAAGCAACAGGAAAGAAGATCTGACTATATTTCTCTAGCACTAAGTCCACATTCACCCCCATTCAATCCAGCACCAACCACAAAAGGATGCACAACCTTTATGTTATTAAAACATAAAGGTTTTGATCATATTCCAAAATGCCATTAAGACCAACTGTAATATACATTTATTAGAAACTAGAGGCCCAGTGCATGAAATTCGTGCATGGGAAGGGCCCTAGGCCTGGCCAGTGATCAAGGCCTTCCAACTGCTGGCCAGGGCCTCCCTTCCCCAGGTGCTGGCCAGGGCCGCCCCCTGGAGGTCAGCGCACGTCATAACAAGTGATAGAACTCCTGGTCTCGTGGTCAAACTCCCATGGGGACACTCTGCATACTAGCCATATATATATATATATAGAAGATGGGAAAAATAGCAGAAGGTTGAATAACTTCCCAGGGAAGGGAAAAATCTCCATTGTCTTCCCTTACTCCCTTAGGTACAAATATCAAAAGTTTGACAGTGGACATTTGATAGTTAAGGTTATTAAACTGGTAGCATCTGGAATTCTTAGTTGCACTTTTTTACTAGAAAAAGTTTGGGGGATTTTCTGTGGGCTTTTGCACTCTTTAAGATTATGAGGTCTGCTTCTCTCTTGGTGGAGGAAATAACTTTTTAAAAATTTATTTATTTAAAAATATATTTTTATTGATTTCAGAGAGGAAGGGAGAGGGAGAGAGAGACGGAAACATCCATGATGAGAGAGAATGATTGACTGGCTGCCTCCTGCACAACCCCGCTGGGGATCGAGCCTGGCATGTGCCCTTGTCCGGAATCGAGCCCAGGACCCTTCAGTCCACAGGCCGATGCTCTATACACTGAGCCAAACTGACCAGGGTGGAAAATAACTTCTTAAAGAGATGAAAGCTGGCTGTAGAGTTTACTTTAGGTTGTCAGGGGAAACAGCTTGTGAACCTTCATATTTACATGTAGACATTAATACCCAATTCACTGATGTGGGAATAAAATGAAAAACAGGGGATTCATAATACTCAGTCCAGGAATAAAGAATAAATATCTTATTATTGTGATGACTTTATGTTTTACTCTCAGGATATTGAGAGAATTGAACAGAAGAATCACAAAGCCTATTAATTTCACATTATAGCAATCACTTGGAACTAAATGAAAGGTCTAGCAGAATATTGCTATTGTATGACAAAAACAGTTAAATCATTATAACTTGTTTCATAAAAGTAAAAAACCTTTAAATGAAGACTATTTTAACATCTGTAGCTTTGATTAAAAATATAAATATTGGCATTACACACAAGATACCAAGCAATTGGGTGGGAAAGCTATGTCAACATAATCTATAATAAAAGCATAATATGCAAATTAGACCAGAAATCCTTCCGGATGGGATGTCCTTCCAGACGACCTTCCGGAGGAAGCTGGGGCACGGGTCCCGGGTGCCTGCTGGCGGCCAGAGGGAAGCCCGGGTCCCAGGTGGCAGAGCAAAGCCGGTGCCAGCAGCCGGGGGAAGGAAGGCCTACTCTTGCATGAATTTTGTGCATTAAGCCTCTAGTCTCAGTATAAAGAATTATGAGACAGAAATTCAAATATGTATACAAAGGTATACATATATACAAATAGCATCCATTAAAATAAGATGTAACTTGATCATATTAAGAATTTTTATATTTCATACTTACTCTGCGCAGGGTATTTTGAAAATCATTTCCCATTTCTAATGTTGTAATAATAAATACTCCAAGAACTAAAAGTCCCCCAGGTAGCATTCTGGATACCTAAAATAGAAATATAGTATTAGCTAACATAAACATTTGGCATTATATGCAATCCTTTGTGTCTGAGAAGCTAAATATTAAATCAGCAAATCCCTACTGAGTATCAACTATATGAACAGCATTGAGGTAGGAGCTTTGAGAAACGGGTTAAAATACTGAGAAATGGATGATAACCAAGACAATGGGTGTCATTATGAACACAATCTTCCTAGAGTATCCTGAATTTAACTCTAAAATAACCTTGTAAGTAAAACCATTAAATAATGAAACCCATTAGCTACAAAAATAAACCAACCCCTTTCTCATGAAATCAGAGACTGAAATATCTTGTAAGATTTTTTTTCAATGGCTTCCGCTATCAGCTAAATAAAGTATCAATTTTTCCTTAGACTGCTATTTCAGACTAAAATCTGGATAATAGGATATCCTTCATTTGACACTACTTACTCTGAAATATCAAAATGCCAGTCAAAACTTCTCACTATTCTCCATACATATGCCTAGGTTTTCTAACTCTATACCTTTACTCAGGCTGAGAGCTGACTTTTTCTTATATTTTTGGGGACCCTCTGGGAGGTCCTTAAGGGAAGAAATAATTCTCAACTATCACTGTATCCCTATAGTTAGCAGAATACTAGAACCTGGAATTTGATCAGAGGGTGTCTGACTTGAAAATCAGTTACTAGTTACTAGTTTAAGAAGTTATGCATATTTTTAAAGTGTGTGACACATACTACCAGTTTGTCTTCTGTAATATCTATTATTTCCCTTCACACAACTGTGGCTACTTTTTAATGTCACATGGACATCTTTCTACCATCTAGACTCAGTTAGGTTATCTTTCGTTTAGTTAATATATGAAAAAATTGATCACAAAGTTAAGTCTTCAGAAATTAGATACTATAATATAATCCCTAATAGGTTGGTATAGCCACTGCTGGTGGCTCCCACTGGCTTCATCAATTCTATTTATTATAGTAACACAAGCTGACAATACAAAGAATGAAGTTTTCGTATTTAGCATGGGCAACTGCATACCTTTTCAAAACAGTAACATAAAATTAACCATTTCTTTCTAGAGGCACAAAAAATTGAATATATTTTGCTACATAAATTTTTATGTTTCTGTATGTGTATATACACATATACTTATGCATCTAAGTATATACACACATATATATTAGCTACATAAATAAACACTTTGCAATGAATATTATAAAAATGAATGTATTACTCACAATTCGGGTATTCTTGAATATTTTCAGTTGAAAATTCTCACAAAAAATGATTTTTAAAACTGCCTATAGACGCTTATGGCATACAAAGGGTTAAAATTAATTTCTAAATTACTGGCAGATCATATTACCTCCTTCTCAAACTAGGGAGCTCTGAAACTTTACCACAGAGCTACTGTCTACCAAACAAACTCCTCACTTCTTAGGATGGGACTCCAAAGCCATCCATAACTGGCCCCTTACAGTCTTATGTATGTATAACTGTATTCTTTTATATATCCCGTATTTCAATTATAACCAATTGCTTGCTATTTTCCTAACATACATTTAACTTTAATGCCTTCAGGTCATTCATACATACCTTCCTTTGGACACTGAATTTGTTCCTTTACTTCTACTGGCAAAGTCCTATTCATTTTTCGAGTTCAGAGCCTTCTATCAAACTGTCTGAATCCATCCATTGGCAGATAGTATTTAGTTATTCCCCCTCTATATTTCTGTAACATTTTTCTATTTTTATCTCATTTCTCTTATAACTGGTTTGTGCAATGACTTTTGCTTTGGTTAAAGCATAAATTCTGAGGATTTTTAAAAAATTTAATCATCATTTGATTGCCTCAGTGACTAGATTAAATCTTTAAAACAATCTGACCAGAAACTGTATTATCAATAACTAGTATTATTTTAAAGTTATATTTAAAGAAAAACTGAAAATAAGCTAAATGACCATAGTAGGAGATAAGTTAAAAAACACAACAGATAAAAATTAACAATGGAAAAGCATAGCATATAAGATCAAAAAGTCAGACTGCCTGGGTTCAAATCCCAGTTCCACTACTAATTCTGTAATCTTGGGTAGGTTACTTAACTTCAAGTAAGAAAATGCAAGTTATGAAAACTTAAGAACGAGTACTCTGAAATCCTACTCTGGTATCTGAGGATAAAGTGCTTTTATTGTGTCAGTCAATGAACACAAACTTAACTCTATAAGGAGAAAACTATGGTGACCTGGTTAGCATGTTCTGTGGCCCATTCTTCATCCAAGTTGTCCACCTTATCTTTGGGATGTTTGAGGTTCTCATTGTTTTCCTCTTTCGGTGGTGTTCTAGTGGCAAGAATCACATAATCCTTTTGTGAAGAACACTTAAAAACAAATTAGAAAAACTTATTAGAGTGATATCTCACTGAGGAATGCAAAGCTCTTATGACGTACAAAAAAAGTAATATTTGTAACAGCTTAAGTTGTTAATGTCTATAAAATAATGGAATCTATACAGAAATCAATTTTCATAAATATGATTACAACACTTCCCTCACATGTCATCTTTTAATATATTTAATATCAGCCTCTTCTTTATTTGGACATCCAAATGTGAATCACATAGTGGTCACTAAAAATGGCTTACTGGATGAGTAAATGAACTGCATTTAAATCAAAAGAAAATAAATATGCTTGGTCAATTTTCTAGTTACTATATTTATTTCCTATATTATTTGAACACATTGGTGGTTCAGTGAAATAAAGCAACAAATGACCTTATGCATCTTACTTTCATTGAAATGACAAATATCAACAGAAACTAAAAAACAAAAAGAAAAACAAACGAACAAAAAATGACAATAGTGGGAAACCTGCATATATGTGTCCACAGAAAAACAAAGGGACACATAAGTGAAGTGCTATCAAATTTATGTTCCTCAGTTTAATAGCAGTTAAATGGTAATCAAAGCTTGGAAACCCAAATATAAATTTAGGGACATTTAATAGCCTAGTGTTATTACAGTGGAAGGTTCCTATAAAGAAAGAATGAAAATAAGGCTGATAACACAAGTTAGTATGTTGTCATCCTCAGACATGACCTGAAATTCCCATCATTAGTATCATCTTGGACTAGAAAAGAAAGACAGAGAACTTATTTCTATAAAAGTTATTTCCAGAGAGTTACATTCAAATGTACACAGGAAAAGGTAGGTGCTGATTAAGAAAGCTTTTCCTTCTCATAAAATCTATGACTTTGGAAAGATGACCCTAGAAGTAGGAAACAGATAAGCTTGAGGGGAAGAAGAGAAAAATGATGAACCCTGGCATAAAGAGGAAGAAGGAACCTGTAGAAGAGCAGAAGGAATGAAAAGGCAGCATGAAGCAACACCAGAAGGAACACCCTAAATTGGGAGACGCATTTGTGAGAAACCGTCTGTGTGCATTAAGGAAAGTTTGGAAGAGGGTATTTCTCACTGAACTTTTGTTTCATTGAACCCATCTTTCTCTAAAACTCTTCTTCCCTTAAATTAAAAAAAATAATAATAATGGGAAGTAAAGAACCTTAAATAAAAAGTTCCTAGCAAAAGGAAAACTATATTAAATACTGAGTATCTGGAATAAAAACGAAGTTCAGATTGTATTGCCAAGAGAGGCAGGCTGGCCATCTCATGAGCGGCCTCTCGGGATGGGACTACTGGGTGAACAGTGCAGGGTCTGCCCTCTGATTACAAGTTAAGAATCAGGTTTGTGACCATGAAGGTGTTGCCGGGGGAGTCATGGGAATATGGATAGCATCAGAACAAGGAAAGTTCGTTCTGTAGTTTGAATACTCTAAGCCGAGGCATCATGATAAAATACCCAGAACTAGAGCTCTGGACAACAGAGCTTCATTTGCTAACAGGCCTCAAACTCAAGCCCTTGGGCCACAGTGCACTTTCCCCGCAACAGTGTTTAGATGGATGCAGGCAGTTTGTCTATGTAACTCTCTTTTGTTGTTGCTGCAGCTGCTTTGTATTGCGATTGAGTCCTCCTTGCTTAGCAACACAGTCTTTGGTGCTTATGCTTTCTCAAGTAACTGTCCAAATCTCTATTCCATTTTGTGCTGACTTTTAAAGGCTTAACTTTATGGGGGAAATAGAATGTGCATAATTTTCAAATTTCTCCCACCTCTTCCACTGAATTAAAAAAAAATCAATATGATAAGTATTATTACAAAATATAAGATGACTGTTGCTATAAGACGAGATAAGACAAATTACAATGGGAATAAAACTGTCAAAAGCTACTTCTATAAAGAACTGAACCACCAAGAATTAATAAAGATTAGAAGGAAGTACAAAACACTTTGGAAACACACACAAACATACAGATAATGTGATCAGTAAAAATTCTAATTTTGAGGTTTCCACATTATAAATTATTTTTACCTTGTCAAATGGGAATGTGTTCTGACTTGAGTACACCTGGACTAGGTTTGTCTTACTGCTCCACATTTTTCCTCAAAAACCCATTTTAAATTTACTTCTACATTCCATCCCTCCATCCCCTAACCTTGAGTTTATTGATAAATAGCATGGTTCAACTTTAAATAAACAGGTAATTTGTTCTGTCAATAAATACGCAGTAAAAGATACATACCTGTCCTATTAGCAGACCTGAGACAAAAGACTTTCCTTGGAGATTGAGGTTTGAGAGATACTGGCCAATAGTCTCTTCTACAATGTAGGTTCTTCCCATTATTGAGAACTAATTCAATCTCCTAAATTACAAGAAAGAAAATATAGTATTACTAGGAGGGAAAATATAACCTGCAACATTTTCCACATGGGGGCAAGTAGAGAGAGAAGTGGTACTATCTCAATGCTACCCTCTGCTTTGCAGTGATTGCTTATTAAATAGGATATTCTTACTTGCAAAGTTCAAATGTAGCTTCAAAATTCTCTACACAGTGCTGCAGTAAACAACTAACCGACCAGAGTTGATATGAGAAACTTAATGCCACATTTGCGATAAGGGAAAGGACATTAAATTAGTAGTCAACACACCTAAATTTTTATTTCAGATGTACTACTCCTTAGCTGCGTTAAGTAATCTATTGCTAAGCTTCAGTATGCATTTCTCAAACAGAAAAGATAAATTTTTTTAATCCTCGCGTGAGGATATGTTTTTATTGATTTTGAGAGAGAGCGAGGGAGAGAGAAACATCGATGTGGGAGAAAAACATTGACTGGTAGTCTCCCATGAGTGCCCCAACCAGGGATCGAACCTGCAACATAGGTATGTACCCTGATTGGGAATCGAACTGGCAACCTTTTCGGGGTACGGGATGATGTTCCAACTGAGCCACATGGCCAGGACAAGGATGATAATATTTGATTTGCTCACTGGGAGGTAGAGAGAACCCAAGCATACTGTGAAGAACTACTACTACATGCTAGAAGTTGTGGCAGGGGAGATGGTATGAAGGTAGTACTTGATGTCTGCTCTTGAGTAACTCATAGTACAAGAGCTACTGAAGTAAATAGCAATGCAATAACATTTGTAGAGCTTCTACTAAAACAAAGAAAGGTAATGTAACCTGCCCAAGTGACAAAGCTGGTAAGTGACAAAGGTACGATGTAAACTCAGTCTGGTTCTAGAGTCCATGCCCTTAAATACCATGCTCATAATGAGGAATCAAACTCAGTTTCTCTTCTAAACCATGATCAAGGGTAACTCCCGACTGCGGACGAGAACCAGTATATTCCTCTTACTGCCCTGTGCTCCTTTGATTTGATTTTCTGTAGCTAAAAAACAAAGATGCCAACTAAAAGAGTAGGCAATAACGAACGATGATCTCAAAGAGTTCACATTCGGTGTGGGAGACCTAAAAATGTAAAGAGATGATATTCCAACATGTTATAAAACAGATATAAAAGACTGCAGGTACACAATTGCAGCATATTGAACAGAGATAATAGTCATGTGAGCTTTATAAAAAAATTTCACTCTGAGTCCGCACAACAAAGCTGAGGCAGCTAGAGATGCGCTGGGGTGGCGTATCTGACACCAGCAAACGGTCACAGTGATTTTGCATTCCCTAAAACAAAAGCCCAGAGGATTGGTTCCGCTTGGACATGGCCTGGTGGATGCTGTTTTTGTTGTCGTTGCTGCTGTTTTTCCAGGAGCCTGCTCAGTTTTGTCTCGAAATGCATTAAATTTCTTCCGACCTCTTTTCTCACAACTGTTTGCACACAATGTTTGTTTAGATTAAGTCTAGAACTGCCTGTCTAAATCATTAATGCCTCCATAAAGGGAAGGGCTTTCGACTTTCATAGTGCCGTAAAGTATGCATTTCTGTGTTTTTAAACTTTCCTCCGCTTCATCACGCTATTCCGCTCCTTTCCTTCTGGCCTAATAATTCCTAATTCTTGCAAGAAACAGCAGTGACAGTGACTCCAAAGTTATGGTATGTAACTGTCTAACCTGATTTCTCCCAAGGTGACACCTATCAGCCATGTTAATGTGTAAGAAACCGAATGCAACACAACAGGAAGATGAAAATGTATCGGGTGGTAAAATCTGGTTGAATGTTAAGATGTTTTTGTTTGTTTCTGTAGTGCTCCTTTAAAACTTTGAAATGTGGCCAAGGACACTTTACAAAGGACACTCCTGAAAAGGCCTACACAGTTCAATTTTACCTGAAATGCTGAGCGCCAGCAGAGGAGCTTTCCAAGGTGTCCAAACACTGTGCCTTGAGACAGCCCTCCCGCCCTGCGCTCTGATGACCGGAGTCTACAAAATAAATCCTAGCGGGATCCCAGCGGCTCTGAAAAACCCATCGGAACTCGGGATCCTGGGAGTTCATGCACAAAACACCTGCACTTCCCACAGGGTAGGGAGCAATGCGATGCTCCTGTGTACCTAGGGCAAAGTACAGTACGGCACACGCCTGCAACCTTCAAGTGATTTACATGAACTATCTCAGAGACTTAAAAAAAAAATCCACCTCAAACGCCTTCCTGATAGTCGGAAAAGGCCTCCTACTGTGGAAACCTGCAGGGTGAACGGCACTAGCAACGCTTTGTTCTCAGCGAAGACCTGAACAAGTCATTTTAGGAGCCATCCAACATGACGTCATCCGGAGACTCGGCTCGGAGGCCGGGGTCACATCTGGAAACCAGCGGTTCTCTCCAGGTGGCAGAGTGAGGAGTGCTTTATAAGAATCGTGTTTAGAAACGTCTGTTACGACAGTTTTTTTTTCCATTTAAAAAAAATATATAAATGTTAAGGTCACTTTTTCTGCAACGTTACCTTAGCGCGCAAAACAGAGGTTACACTCACAACTGCTCCGCGCGTCCTTTGGAAAAGACAAGCTTCGTCCGGGACGATGAACCGGGCTCCCGAAATTCCGGGCGGCTCACTGTGCCCCACCCCAACACGCTCACACACTCACACATGCACACACTCACTCCCACGCGCGGCACCTAAATAGCTCTTTCAAATAAGGTGAGTCCGTCACAGCTGGATTCGTGTGCTGTGCCGTAGTGTCTGTCCATACGTGTCCTACGGTCTGTTTCCTCCTTAAAAAAGGAAGCTGTGTGTCCCCGTGCGCGCGCACACACACACACACACACACACACACACACACGCCTTCGCACGCACGAATTACACCCTCAGGCTGAACCACCGGTCCGCGTGGCAGGCAACTTACCTGCCAGTCAGTCCCAGGAGCTCGTGGTCCAGGTACCAGCCTCCAGGGAACCGATTTCCCTTGGGCCTTAGGCAGTAATTCATCAGAAGGCGACGGACGCCCCACCCCTTACTTCCCACTCCCACCCCGGGTCTCGGGCGTCGGGTGGCGCAGACTGATGACGCAACGGCCCCCTGCCTTCTCCGCAGTTCCTCTGCCAAAGCGCCTGCGGGCCACCCCGCCCCCTTCCGGGCACCAGGCACCGCGGCGTTTGCCATCCGGCCCTGCCGGGACCGATGCCCTCTAGCGGCTCGGTGTCTAGGAGCCGCCAAAGAGGACTAGCCATGGCCTCCCGAAGCTTTGATGGTAAGCTTGCGCTGCTTTTTAGGGAGGGGCGTGGGTTAATTAGCACCATGTGGCGCCACCTCGCGGACAGTGGCCACGCGGCCTGCTGAGGAGAGCCGGGGGGCGGGAAGAAAGGGGGAAGCTGACCCGACGTTGCGTAATTGGGCTCCGTGAGGCATTTGAGGGGGGAAAAAATACATTTCCCAGAATCCTGCGGGGCTTAACACTGGTGAAAAAGGGAAGTCGGAGTGCAGGTCCGGGTCAGAGGCCGCCTCTGAACTCCTGTTCCCAGGATGCACCGCTGCCCGCTGCTGCGCGCGCATTCGGACGCGGGCGCTGTGGCGCGGTGGCGCCGCCGCTAACACAAGATTTCATTTCCCAGGGTCCCGCCGCGGGAATCTCCGGCGGGCCGGCGCGCGCGAGCCCCCGAGCGAGGCGGCGGCAGAGGTGGCCGCGCAGGCTTCTGGGTCCTCCTGGTCTTCGCCTTTCTTCTCCGCGTCTGGTCCGTCGGCCGCTGCCGCGGCGGCCCCCGGCCTGGCCGACATGGCGGCGGTGTTGCAGCAGGTCCTGGAGCGCACGGAGCTGAACAAGCTGCCGAAGTCCGTGCAGAACAAACTCGAAAAGTTCCTGGCCGACCAGCAGTCCGAGATCGACGGCCTGAAGGGGCGGCACGAGAAATTTAAGGTGGAGAGCGGTAAGTGACGCCCTTCCCGCGCTCAGGGGGGTGGGCCCGACCCCGGCGCGGTGGCCGGGCTTTCCCGCTTTCGAGCCCTCGCTCCGGCTGCGACCGCCCTGGTAGCCTCGCTTCCTCGGTCTCGCGGGCCCCTCTCTCAGTTGGATACGCAGGAGCCTTTTTGTTCGTTCGTTTCTTTTTGTAAATCTGAGTCCCCAGCCAGGCCCGTTTCCTTCGTACCGAGGCTAGTCCCACAGGACACGAACTTGCGGCGACCTGGGGTCTGTTTACCCCGCGCTGAGCCTGCAGCCTCAGTCTAAGCCTAGAGCGCCCCGCGCGTCAGTTGCCCGGAAAACCGTGGTGGTGTCCGCCGTGTTGCCGGCTCACCTGCGTTCGGTTGGTCTAATCATTAGGCTCCAATCATCAGGCTCCAATCATCAGACTCCAATCATCAGACTCTAATCATCAGGCTCTAAGGGGCCTTCTCTGCGCTGGTTGCGAGTGTGAGCGGCGCTGGTCCGTGGGAACTGGGTGCGCACCAGGATGCGCGGGTGCGGGGCGTGGCGCCGGCGGCCAAGGGAACGCGCGGCAGATGCGTTTACCGTGTCGGACTTCACCTCCGACAGCTGGAGTTTAATGGGAACTATGTGGCGACCTATTTATTACTGATGCCTGGAGCAGACCCTCAGGTGAGAGCGAAGCGACCGACCACAGGGGCTCGAACCATTAGTCACACCCTGCCCGCCCCGCGCTGTGCTTCACCAGTTGTTTGGGGGGATTGTGTACTGGGTTTTGCTACGTTGGCTGAAAGTTCTGAATAAATTCTTACTTCAAAGTGTGTAACAGAATTGAGGTGTTGAAAATTAATCTCCCGAGTCCCAGAGGTGAAGGTAGTCCGCGGCCTTCTGTTCATGAATTGACACAGAAATATTGAGTGTCTTTGATGGGCCCGATAGCAGTGCTGAACAGAACTGACCCGGAGCCCTTCGCGTGATAAGTTCGCGCATTTGTTTTCACTTAAGTGTAGTAATTTTTATACTTGGGGGCATATTTTGGCTGTTTTAACACAAGCCTTTTTTAAAGCAGAACCGTTTTTGTAAATAATTCTTTTCTCCCTTTAATCAAGCTTATTTGGCTGCTTTATGCTAAGATATCGACTGGCTCACGTGTGCGGGAAACACTGAGATGTAAGACATGTTTCCTGCCTTGAAGTGGGATAGATAGACCAGGAATTTGTAAAATCCCCCTCGGGTCTTATTTTCTTTTGAAGTCCTTTTCAGTGCTACATGTATTTACCTTTTTCTCAAGTTTTCTTCCTTGGAGTGCAGTTCCAATACTGTGTCTTAAATTTTAAAAATGAAGCTTATTAAAAATAAGTGGCAGTATCGAAATTGTGGGTACATGTGTGTTTTATTATTTTTTTTCCCCTCTGCTCTTCTGTAGAACAACAGTACTTTGAGGTAGAGAAGAGGCTGTCCCACAGCCAGGAGAGACTTGTGAATGAGACCCGAGAGTGCCAAAGCTTGCGGCTTGAGCTGGAGAAGCTCAGTAAGTATTACATCTTCTTAAAAAGAATATATTTTTATCGATTTCAGAGAATAAAGGAGAGGGAGACATAGAAACATCAACGATGAGAGGGAATCATTGACTGGCTGCCTTCTGCACGCTCCCTACTAGGGATCGAACCCACAACCTAGATATGTGCCATTGACTGGAATCAAACCCGGAACCCTGCCGTCTGCAGGCCGATGCTCTATCCACTGAGCCAAACCAGCTAGGGCTTAATTGCATCTTTATCATATTCGTGGAGTATTGAGATCTTCTGACACTTTTGTATACTTTGGAAACATCTACTTACTGTATATGAAAATACTGTTTTCATTTATGGTAATGTTTTTATTTTTCATTCAGTGGTAAAGACTATAAAAGAAAATAGGGTTTTCAGCGGTTCTCAACCTGTGGGTCGCCACCCCTGAAAATACATCCTGCATATCAGATATTTACATTATGATTCATAACAGTAGCAAAATTACAGTTATGAAGTAGCAACAAAAATAATTTTATGATTGGGGGTCACCACAACATGAGGAACTGTATTAAAGGGTCGCGGCATTAGGAAGGTTAAGAACCACTGGTCAGTGGTCAGGAGGCCTTGATTCTGAGTGCTATTAAAATGCTCTTTTGCCATATGTAACTCATAATAGTGCCTGACTATTGTTTATAAAATGGCTAGAACCACACGCTGATCTACTTACTATACGACCAGCCGTGGGCAAACTACGGCCCACGGGCCGGATCCAGCCCGTTTGAAATGAATAAAACTATTGAAAAAAAAGACTGTACCCTTTTATGTAATGATGTTTACTTTGAATTTATATTAGTTCACACAACACTCCATCCATGCTTTTGTTCCGGCCCTCCAGTCCAGTTTAAGAACCCATTGTGGCCCTCAAGTCAAAAAGTTTGCCCACCCCTGATACAGACCAAATGTGATATTTTAGAAAGCGCTTTGAAAAAATAAAAGCAATCATGCAACTGAAAAGGTAAAGAGAGTGCTTAATTATTTTTATGTTGTTGAAAAACTAAAACCTATTCCATTTGTTTTAATTTTCTGTTATAATTTTTATAAATATTAATCTCAAGATATTTCCTACTTAATACTAGTTCAGGTGAAAGAAGAGTAGCTAATTTCCTTCTTAGTTTTTTTACATTAACTACTAGAAAGTACACAAGATCTTAAAGGTCTTGACATTTATTGGGAAGATGGTGTGTATTTGCTTTGTCTACAGTAGAAGAAAGCAAACGTCAGAAAAGACCTGGGTAGAGTAGGGGCATAGTATTTGTTACTAGATACAGATGGGTTTCAATTTGATTAGGAACTCAGGAAGCAAATGATAAGGAGAATGGTTAAAACATCAATCTTCTTTCTTAACCAGTTTCATGCCCTTTGGCTATTTGGGTCATGTTTTTTTTCAGCTAATTTTGGCACAACTCATTTTTTCAACATGACATACATATGATGGTATGATATGGATACGTTTGTAATGAGGGCACAAGAACATATTGAGTAACTAGATCCAGTTTATTGTCTATACATTGTTTTGCCTTGGAATAATAAAAAGGTCTGTACAATAGTGATGATAAAGAATTTCAGGAAAATGACTGATTACAGCTGCTTGTGTTAGATCTGGAAGAGGGAGAGGGAGGGGAAGATGGGGATAAAGATAAACAGACCTTTGAGGTGTATAATTACATTTATATTTTTTTAGTGTATCATACTGGATGTGTAAGTTTGGAAAGCAGTAAGTAACTTTAAAGCAAAATAGAAAATTTAGATTAATTTCGTAGGGTTTTTTTCTTGTAATAAGCCAATTGTTTAAATAGAACTTAACACTGGAAATAATAATAAAGTATTTGCTCATTAAATTGCTAGCACATAATATAGATGTTTTAATTGAAGAAAATTTTAGAAAGTTAATTCTTTCCTAATTACCTTCATGTATTTAGCAGAGAAACTGTATTAAGGAGAGATAGCCCATTCATTATAAGTGGAAGTTGTGGGATTGGTAATTGAGTATCAAGCATAATTTCCTTTCTTCCATGTTAAAGGTTCTCTACAGTGATTAATAAGCTGAATTATAATCACAGTGTCTATTGTGATTTATTCTGTATACAGTTTATGGAAGTTAAATGTTACTAACTTTTTTGGTATGTTTTAGCTCCGTTTCCTTATTTGTAAATTTAATTCACTTTTTTTATGTTTGACTTGCAAGATGTCATTGAAAAGTAAGGAAGTTGGTAATTACATATGCTTTTACCTATAAAGGTTGGCTGGAATGATCACATGGAATTTTGGAGACAGGATAACCTATTTTAAAATTTGGTCTAGAAATACAGTAAATTTGGGATGTATTTATGATTTAAAATGCGATGAATAACTCGGTCTTTCTGAGACTCAATTTCTTAATTTTGAAGTGTATATGAGTGGCAGTTGGATAAAACCTGTTCATTGCAAGTTTTAAGCCTGTGTGTGATCATAAAATTCCTTTTATCCAGACAATCAGCTTAAGGCACTAACTGAGAAAAACAAAGAACTTGAATTTGCTCAGGATCGCAACATTTCCATTCAGGTAAATGTTATTCCTATGAATAAAACTAATTATAAACATGATACTTGAGGAAGTTTTCTATTCTGACCTGTTAGTTATTTAGTCAGTGGAAAGATGAAACAGATGTTCTATTAGAAGAAGCTACTGGCAAAAGCATATACATAAATTTCTTAATTGGATCTTTATATGTTTTATTGCTAGATTGAACATTTTACTCATTAGAATATATTAGTACAGTGGGGCCTTGACTTACGAATTTAATTTATTCCGTGACGGAGCTCGTAACTCAGATTACTCGTATGTCAAATCAAAAAGTGAACGAGTGCGACACGTGATGCTGGGCTGATGTTGTGGCGTTCACTGTGACGTTCGCTGTGCCAGCTAGCGGTGGGGTATCTGAAGCTGGCTCATAACCCAAATTTTAGCTCGCAACTCAAAGCAAAAAATTGGCCAAGAGACGGCTCGTATCTTGAAAAACTCGTTAGTCGGGACACTCGTAAGTCAAGGCCCCACTGTACTTGACATAAAAAAATGCTTGCTTTTTTAGCTTTGAAGCGCTCCTAAGTTGTGATTTTTAAAATTATCATTGTATATAAAGTGCCAGAGAATTAGACGTAGGAGAGAGAGGTGTTCATAGGTCCATCTGTCCATCTAGTCTCTCACCCACTTATCTACCTGCCTTTCATCTTTCCTTTCTCTTAGAAATTATATAATGCTTACTATTGTGCAGGCATTATTTCAATTATTGAGGATATGGGTGAATCCACATCAGAAATCATTTACTTAGGATAGTGATATGAAAAACACTGAATGTGATTACAAGGATTGTTGACCAATTTATTTAATAAAATGAGCCTGCCCAGATAAAACTTTAGACTCTTTTCATTGCTTTTTTAAAATTTGCATTTGATTTGAGTTTGAAAGGTACAAAAAAATTTACAAGGGAAAATGGGCAAAGGAATTTTAAAACAAAACAGAGGTAGATGCATAAATGGTTAATGATGACAATGTGAGATGTTGCTCTACTTCACATCAGAAAAATGCAGATAAAACCGTAATGTAATTATCTTTCACCTTCCATGTTAACAGTAATTTCTTCATTTTTTGTTTTAAGAGCAATCTGTACTTTGACATGGGTGGCTGGAGAATTGCTACTTATGACTCAAAAGCATATAAATTGCTGTTGTCTTGCTACAAAAGCAGTTTGACTATGACTAAATAATTAAGATTTTTAAATAACTCCATTTCTAGGGATCTCTTATTGAGAAACTAGAGGCCTGGTGCATGAAAATCATGCACTGAGGGGACAGGCGGGGCGGTCCTTAAGCCCAGCCTGCGCCCTCTCGGGACCCCTTAGGGGATGTCCGCCTGCCAGTTTAGGCCTGTTCCCTCACCCCTACCCCGGGTTCGGGTCTGAGCTGGCAGTCAGACATCCCTCTCGCAGTCGGGGACTCTTGCAGTCTGGGACTCCTCGCTCCTTACTGCTCACCTGCAGCAGAGGCAGGAGAGTCTCCCACCACTGCCACTGTGCTCCCCAGAGCACCGCTCAACCAGAAGCCGGGCTCGCTGCTCCTTTGCGCTGCCTTGGGGGTGGGAGAGGGCTAGCCATGAGCCCAGCTTCTGTCTGAGCGGTGCTCCCCCTGTGGGAGTATACTGACCACCGGGGGCAGCTCCTGCTTTGAGCACCTGCCCCCTGGTGATCAGTTCACATCATAGTGACCAGTTGCTTCACCATTCGGTCAATTTGCATATTAGGGTTTTATTATATAGGACTAGGGGCCCGGTGCACGAAATTTGTGCACTGGGGGGCGGGGGTGAGAGTGTCCCTCAGCCCAGCCTGCCCCCTCTCACATACTGGGAGCCCTCAGGCGTTGACCCCCATCACCCTCCGATCGGCCCCTTGCCCAGGCCTGACGCCTCCGCCAGAGGTGTCAGGCTTGGACAGGGGACCCCCATCTCCCCCCGATCACTGGCTCTGGCCCCCACCCAGGCCTGAGGCCTCTGGCCTAGGAATCATGCCTGGGCAGGGGACCCCCATCTCCCTCTGATTGCTTGCTCCACCCCCCGCCCAAGCCTGACGCCTCAGACCCAGGCTTCAGGCCTGGGCAAGGGGACCATCATATCCCCCCAATCCCCGGCTCCGCCCCCCACCCAGGCCTGATGCCTCGGCCAGAGGAGTTGACCCTCATCACCCTCCGGTCACCAATCACCGGATCGGCCCCTTGACCAGGCCTGAGGCCTCCGGCAGAGGTGTCAGGCCTGGGCAGGGGACCCCCAGCTCCCCGCGGTTGCAGGCTCCGCCCCTGCCCAGGCCTAACGCCTCTGGCCGAGGCGTCCGGCCCAGGCAGCGGGGACCTGCAGTGGCAGCGGGGGGCGCTGCGATCGTGGACTCTGCTTTAGGCCCAGGCAAGGGACCCCTAGCTCCTGGGACTGCCAGCTTCGGCCGTGCCCAGCTCCCATCGCTGGCTCCACCCCTACTTCCTGCTATCACTGGCCAGGGCAGCAAAGGCGCCTGATTCTCTGATCATGCCTGGGGGGCAGGGCAAAGGCGGCCCCAGGGCCGCCTTTGCCCTGCCCCCCAGCTCTTAGCTCCCCCCTGGGTTTCCGATCACTGTCAGTGGCAGGGGGCTTCTTCCTGCTTTCCCTTTCGCCTCCCTGCATTGTGCCTACATATGCAAATTAGCCGCCATCTTGTTGGCAGTTAACTGCCAATCTTAGTTGGCAGTTAATTTGCATATAGCCCTGATTAGCCAATGAAAAAGGTATCGCCGTACGCCAATTACCATTTTTCTCTTTTATTAGTGTAGATAATTGCAACTGAAGTGTAAATGTAGTGACAGCAAAAAATTAGTAAATTAAATGCCCTACGAAAGTGTATTCAAGTAGGACACTTTCAAGTGATAGCAACACGAGTTTTTCATGAGCCAAGGAAAAATAATTTTTAAAAATCCAAAGCATGAACAGAAATGTTGAGTATAGGTAATTTTTAAACTTTTTGCTATATGAGTTAGAAAGAAAACAAACCATTTTTAAAGCACAGCTGACATGAACTAAAGTGACAATTTCATATTCAGATTCCTGTATTGATGATCAGCTTGATTTAATTATGTATGTATTATGCTTACTCCTCTGTATGACAGAGCCAGTTTACAAGAACAAAGGAAGAATTAGAAGCTGAGAAAAGAGACTTAATCAGAACCAATGAGAGACTATCTCAAGAACTTGAATATTTAACAGGTATGAAGAAGTGCTTTAGCCTCTAACTCCACTCTTCCTTTCTCTTCCTACAGTGCTAGGAATTACTGTCCTGTTCATGTCTGTTGTTGGTGTTTATTTATCATAGCTCAGAATAGAGTTCTGGGTAATAGCCTATTGTTTCTCCCACTTATTTTAGATCATTACCAAGGATTTAAAGAAGTGTCCAGACAAGTACGCAAACGAAAAACATCTCAAGTAGTAATTTAGACCAAGATCTACATGCAAAGATACTCAATAGAATGTTATTTGTAATATCAAGTTGGAAGTAGTTTAAATATTTATAGAGGCTGAAATCATTTATTTTATATATACATCTTTGCTAGTATAAGCTGTCCACGAGCATTCAATATAAGAAGCTAAATGGGGGGGGCCCATATTTAGAAATATACACTGAAGTGTAGTTACGAGGCAGGAATATAAGATATATAAACATAGGCTATAATATATAGTACAGTTAACATATTTAGGTAAATATGACATGCGGTTTACTGGTATCAAGTTCCCTTTGTTTACCTTTGGTAAGTGTTTTGAAAAGTTTTAGTTCTATTAAAGGAAGAATTTTCAAATATTTATGTTGCTATGTAATATTTAATTAGACATTTCCAGTCTCAGAAAAAAGTTACTTCAAATTATTTGTTGATGTTTATCAGTTGGTGAGTAGGTAAAATTGAAAGAATTTTTCTTCGTAAAAACCTTTGTAAGGAAAATAAGTCTGTTTTCTGGTTTTGTATAGGAGGTCTTTATATGTATCTTTTTTTTTTTAACTTAGCAGGTAGCTGTTTATGAAATATTAATAGAACTTTGGTTATATGTCAGAAAAACCAATGTTAATTTTGTATATTTAGCTTAAGGTATTGCATTTAAATAAAATAACCAGTATAATTTAAATATGTGGTTCGGTGCAGGAATTTGGTTGTTTATCATATACTTGCTAAAATTAAATTTGTATTAAGTAGCTCAGAAGTAAATTAAAATAGAACAATTGAGAACTACTTACTTAGTATTAAATGTTTATATTCCAAATATGCATTTTTTAAAATATATTTTTATTGATTTCAGAGAGGAAGGGAGAGGGGGAGAGAAACATCAGTGGTGAGAGAGAATCATTGATTGGCTGCCTCCTGCACGCCCCCCTTCTGGGGATCGAGCCTCAACAAGGCATGTGCCATAGACCGAAATCGCACATGGGGACCCTTCAGTCCTCAGGCCAAGGCTCCATCCACTGACCCTGACCCAAACCAGCTAAGGCCCAGACAGGCATTTTTGATGTTCGGTTCCTCTAAGCAATAATGAGTTATTTTCAAATTCTCTTCTGACCTTTCTAGAGGATGTTAAACGTCTAAATGAAAAACTTAAAGAAAGCAATGCAACAAAGGGTGAACTTCAGTTAAAATTGGATGAACTTCAAGCTTCTGATGTTTCTGTTAAGGCAAGTAACAGATAATTCCTAATGCACAAAATATAATTTTTGCTTAAAACTCACCTAAATTAAATTTAGGCAAGATATCTATAAAGTAATTAAAGCTGTGTTTTGTTTTTTAATGTCAGGGAATTAAGCATTAAGATAGCTTTAATTGAACTGTTTTGGTTATGTGATATTTTAATTTCTTAATCTTTTCTGATTGTGTTTTCTGTTAAGAATCCTTGCAGATAGTTATTTCTGTTATAAGGTATTCTGCTTGTGTTACTTGGCTGCAGGCAAAATCATAAATAACCACATGTTATGTTTTACTATAAATTTTTTTTTTTTAATTTCTTTAGCATCGAGAAAAACGCTTGGAGCAAGAAAAGGAATTGTTGCATAATCAGAATACATGGCTTAATACCGAGTTGAAAACCAAAACTGATGAACTTCTGGCTCTCGGCAGAGAAAGAGGAAATGAGATTCTAGAGCTTAAATGTAATCTTGAAAACAAAAAAGAGGAGGTATGTTAGTAAAATTGTATCTTTGTGTTGGTTACAACTTAACATTTGTGTGACCATTTATTAGACATTTACTCAGTGGTATACACTTGTAAATGTGTTGTAGGATTAAGGGTCACATGTGAAGAACATAACTCAAACATTTTGCCAGGGAAATTAACCAGTTGCTTTGAAATAGAATTTATAACATTCTTTGATGACTTTGGTTTTTACTACTATCTTATGATACATCTTTCCTACAACATGTTTAAAAAGTGGTGGTAAATTTTTGTGAGCTAAATCCAAACATATTCCATAAACTATTACTCTTTTATTTTCTCAAATATCCATATTTTATATAAAATGTTTTTAGGCTATTGGAGATTGTTTTGCATTTGGCAGCTAAAGTTATATCATTTCAAATTAATTTCAGTTAATATAGCATTATCCCCCCAACCCAACTCTACTTTTTGTTTCTAGGTTACTAGAATGGAAGAACAAATGAACAGCTTGAAAACATCAAATGAGAATCTTCAAAAGCATGTAGAGGACCTGTTGACCAAACTGAAAGAGGTACAGTGACCACTGTAAAATCTCTCTTTTACAGAAATAATAAAGCACTTAATAACTTTATAAAATTATTTTATGTTTTGAACTCTTCCTGGCACTACAAAATAGTCGGGACACTTACCTAATCTGATATAGCAATTGTATGCTAATCCAAAGTAATGTCTAAAAATGAGTATCATTCATTTTAATATTTGAGTATTCTCCTTTTATTATCAATATTTTATCCTTAAAGTAATTCATCTTTATCATGAAAACTGATTTTCATTTTATCTCATTACCATACAAAACTTTTTTTTATCTTGGTGTTTGATAAGCCTTCTAAATTCAGTTCAAAGGTGCCTGCTATAATTGATTTTTTTAAATTTTTTTTTTAAGGCTAAGGAACAGCAGGCCAGTATGGAAGAGAAATTCCACAATGAATTAAATGCTCACATAAAACTCTCTAACCTGTACAAGGTAGGTACCCTGCCACACATTTTAGTGTCCTAATGTTATATTATTGGATGTTTTGATGACTTTTTAAGATTATATTTTAGAGTGCTGCTGATGACTCAGAGGCAAAGAGCAACGAGCTTACCCGAGCAGTGGATGAACTACACAAACTTTTGAAAGAAGCTGGAGAAGGTAACTTTTCAATTATGCAAAGATTATTTCATTTTTACATAGAAGGTACTTTTTTCTTACCTTTGTGTAGATTGTTGGATTTAGAAGTTAGATTAACTTTATTATGGACAGAAACTCTGGTATAGAAGAAAGATCCTGGATTAAGATATTTTAAATTATTTTTTAGCAAATACTGTATTTAAAATACAGTTATAGTTTTTCTATTTTGTTCAACTAATAATTTTATGTATAATCTGATTTCTAACAGAAAAAATTTTCCCCGTAAATATTTACTTTGATAAGTATATAAGTTTATAGTTTGGGTACTCTCTTAATCCATAAATAAGCCTCACGTTTAAATTATAAATAGTGTATTTTAAAGTCTGATTTTTTTATTTTTATTTTTTGAAATATAAGTTATTTTTTTTATTATCTTTTTCAGTTATTTCCTATCTTCTAAATTAGAGATCAAATTAAAACCAAAGAGATACTTAGAGGCACTTTTTTACAATATAAGTTCCTTCATTTTCCCTGTGAATAGGAGACATCAAAAGAGGAAATAGATCCGCCAGGCCCGGACACTTTAGGATTTATAAATAGAGCCAGGAGCATTAGTGGGTACTATCGACTGCAGCCTGTCTAGAGTATAATATTGTTGGATGGAGGGAAAATGACTATTCTGTTACATTTTATAAGCTCCAACTTTTAATTATATGTTTGAATATTGTCTTTAAACATGTTTTTAGCAAATAAAGCAATACAGGATCATCTTCTAGAGGTAGAGGAATCTAAAGATCAAATGGAAAAAGAAATGCTTGAGAAAATAGGGAAATTGGAAAAAGAATTAGAGAATGCAAATGACCTGCTCTCTGCCACAAAACGTAAAGGTATGGATTAAAATGCTTATTAATGGCTTGAAATACTCGAACTTCCCTACATGGGTCTCATTTAATTTTACTAATAGAATTTCTCTGTAATGTTATGATGTAAGAAACTCCATCAAGCTATAGTGTTAGAATGTACTTTTAGTTTTAAATTAGTACTTTATATGTACCCTCACTGTATTATCAGAAGTAATAACATTTGGTCACATGATTGTGTCGGTTTTCAGAATAGTTTTAACTATAATTACTGCATGATTTTTTTATTTGAATCATGTTATATTGCTCTTTGATGTCATAATTTTAACTGTTTGTAGGAATTTATATGTAACTAGAGGCCTGGTCCATGAATTTGGGCACAGGTGGGTTCCCAGGAGTAGTGGGGGCCCGGATGCGATTGGTCCTCCGGACAGGCAGTGGGATGCCCTTGCTGGGGATCCAGATCTGTCCCACTGACATTCGCACTGGTTGTCAGCCACCTGGCGGCTGCTTTTATATCCTTTCTTTGTGGAGTGTCTAGGGAGGGGAAGCAGCCGCGGTGCCCGAGGCCAACTTCCAGGAGGCCAGGTGGCGCTGTCGGGATCATGCAGGTGGCGCTGGTCCATAGGTGCCTGGCCCATTCTCCTGAGATTGGACATGCTGACTACTGAGGGAGTGGCTGCCGTAGGGGCAGTGGGCCACCAGGATGGGTCTGTCATCTGAGCAGCGCTCCTGCTGTGGGAGTGCACTGACCACCTCGGGGCAGCTCCTGCATTGAGCGGCTGCCTCCTGATGGTCAGTGCGCATCCTAGCGACCGGTTGTTCGGTGCTTAGGCTTTTATATGTGTAGATAAAAGTGACACACAGTAGGTGTCATTTTTTACTTAAAAATTTTATTAGTACCTTTAGTTTCAAATTTTACAAAAATACACTAGATTTCTGTGTGTTGGCACAGGAGCCATATTATCTGAAGAAGAGCTTGCAGCCATGTCTCCTACTGCAGCAGCCGTAGCTAAGATCGTGAAACCTGGCATGAAATTAACTGAGGTAAGAGAGGTGTTAAATATTGTTATTTTCCTTAAGCAAAAGTGATCATATTTCTCTGAAACATAGTCTTCAGAAAAATTAATCTTAAAACCATCTGATGATTAATGCATTTTTCTGAGAAAGGTTTTCTTGGTTGTTTGTTCTGTGTAATATATAGTAAATATTCCCTCTGTGTGAGTGCTACTGAATCTTAAGATAGCCAGACTGTGTACTCCTGTTGTTATGCTTGCATTTGAAATGAACCCTCTTCTACTTTCAGCTATATAATGCTTATGTAGAAACTCAGGATCAGTTGCTGTTGGAGAAACTAGAGAACAAAAGAATTAATAAGTACTTAGATGAAATAGTGAAAGAAGTTGAAGCCAAAGCACCAATTTTGAAACGTCAGCGTGAGGAGTATGAACGTGCACAGAAAGCTGTGGCAAGTTTATCCGTTAAGCTTGAACAAGCTATGAAGGTTGGTTCCATTCCCAAATTTTAGCTATAGGAAAAATACATTTGTGAAACGGTAATTATACGTATTAAAGCTTGTCATTACATTATGAAACACTGGTAAGCACAAAATGTTCTTATCTTTACTTAGCTAAAATTGTGAGCACCTTTTACATTTTTAAAGACATTTGGGATTATTTCTGTAGGGTTCTATAGTAGATGATAAATAGCCGTTTCAAGTCTATAATAGAATGCTCCTAAATTTAGCGTGGTCATTTTTTGTCAAACAGTTGTGGTGCATACTCAATCGCTAACTGCATAATGTTGCAGAAGTGAGGAGAACTAGGTTTGCTAAAGTAATTGAGGTGTTAGAAATGTATTAGCCTCAGAAATTAATGGGATCCTTTCTATCCTCATGTAATGTGACAGGAAAAAAGCAGTTGTGATAATTCTATCTAGAAATGACATTGTTTCACCATCTTCAAGATTTATTAAATAAATTTTTTGAGGAAATTCAGTTAAATCAATTTGTATCTGCTGTTCTAAACTGATACATTTCATTTCCTTTTTTTTGAGAGTAGTATAAATAAGTTGTATCTTTAATTCAAACTTAAACTTTGGTTGCTATTGCTAATACAATTTCAACATTAGTTTAAATCGGTGTATGTTATATCTAATATTCTCTCCCCTGAATCAAATGACATATACCAGTCTTACTTTGATAGGATATTGGCTTTTTGACACCCCCTTTCCTCATCTGGTTTGAGAAGTGGTCCCTTGCATCTCATTACATCTTGAGTTTCTCACTGTTGAGAAATGAGCATTTTGCCTAGAGTTTTTTGTCTGAAGGGAATAGTGAGGTAGAGGGGCTTAAGAATCAGGAAATAGCAGCTGTCCATTATGGAGAAACCTGTTTGTTTCTCCACTAATGTACAGGTACAGTGATGAAAAAAAAACACGATTTTTTCATAGCTGCCAAGGAATTTAAAGATAATTAGTATAGCTTTTTTTAATAGCTAAATCTTCTGTCCTTACGTACATCATGTGTCCTTCAGTCAAGATTCTGTGATAGTTATTTGTAGGATTTTTAGGGTTTTATAACCAAACTTAGAGGCCCAATGCATGAAATTCATGCAAGAGTAGGCCTTTGCTGCTGCGGCTGCCTGGATCCCTCCCTCGCAGCCGGGGCAGCTGCCTTGATCCTGTGGCTGCAGCCCCGGCTTCGTCCTGAAAGGATATCCAGTCTAATTAGCATATTATGCTTTTACTATTATCGATAACTTCCTTCCTTGACATCTCAGTCCCATTTTGAATTCAGTAAATTTGTATTATTGTCATAGTTCATGAAATTTGCCTGCTTCATTTGCCACATACTTGTGTCTTGAAATTGGCTTATGCAGGCCTGTAGGGCACTGTGCTCAGAAATACTTGAAACACCAGGATAAATATGAGCCATCTTTCGCTTCAATTTTTAAAACTTTTATGTGAAATGTGAAAATAACATATTAGGAAGCAAACTGTGAATTTGAGGTAACACAACATTTAAAAGATACTGTGTTTATATCAGGCTCCTTAACAACTGTGCCTCAAATTCCCTAATGAGACTATGGTGCCAAATTTTGCAAAGCACTGCATATACTATCGCTTTGTTTTATTTTGTTTTACAAGCTTGTGACTTTGGCAACCGATTCTTTAGAATTCATTCTTAATGCATTTTTAAATAAAATCAAGTCGTTTATGCATCTTACCCAACATGTTTTACTTAATTGATATTTTCAGATAACCAGTGCAATAATGATTATTGTAATGTAGTTCTTTGTTTTTGTATTAGTAACAAAACTTTTGAGATTATTTACGTAGTGTCATTTGAATTTGATGTGGATATAAAATTGTAATTGACAGTTAATTTGGGGGGAGTGGCACATTGCCCATACTTTTCATATAGTGATGAGCTATCTTTGAGATATTAAATATGTATGTTCATATTTATAAAGAATATCTCTTTGGGGGCTACTATACCATTGAATATATTATAGAATATTTTTAGTTTATAATTTGCTGTAGTATTTGAGCACTATATATTTTTGTTATTTGCGTAGCTGCTTCATTTGTATAGCTCTTAGAAGGAAATACAGAGTTTTCATTTGCATTTACATTTTGAAGGAGATTCAGCGATTGCAGGAAGACACTGACAAAGCCAACAAACATTCATCTGTGCTTGAAAGAGACAACCAGAGAATGGAAATACAAGTAAAAGATCTTTCACAACAGGTTAGAAGTTTTTGTTTCTTTTTCTATTTTTCCCCCTAAACTGACAGTCTGATAATGCCTGAATCTGTTTGCAGTTACCTAAGAGAGACCCTACCACATTTGAAATTCTCATCAATTAGGAATACTACTCTAGCAGAATTGCAGCCTAGTCATTATTCTTTCACAACCCCTCCCTTTTTTCCCTTTTGTCTTTAAGTGTTTGATAAATTTTGAAATTATAGGTACCAGTTGTGATACATGAAATAATTCAAAGATTTTTAAAAAATTATTTCCCCCTACTCCTGTCCCAGAATATAACCAAATTACAGACTTCTGTATATTTTTTCATGTCATTCTTTTTATATGTATAAAAACACATGAGCATATGTAAACATGCATTAGTTTTCTTTGTTTTTACTGATATAGTAGAACATTACTCTGCCACTTTTTTTTTTTAACTGAACTTGTCAGGAAATGTACATCTATTTTTGTTCATGTATTTTACCCTAATTTTTGTTTGTAGGTCTACACACATAAACACAATACAAAAATTTTACATGAAAGGGATTAAAACCTATTTTTCATGCTCTTCTCCATTATATAAAACATGCATAAGAATGCAAGTGCAAGCACATACTTGTACACACAATAAGTATTTCTGTGTATTTTATTGGGTCATTGTTTTATAGCAAATTGAGCCAGCCGTGCTTCTGAAATTGTAATTTGGCTGCTTTTTTAAAATAACAGCCTTCATTATACACTGTTACAGAAATGAAAATAATTTTAAACATTTTTTCAGTTTTTAATCTCTTAAACATATGCTTGATACTTTAAGATAATTTAATATAAGTTGATGGTGTTTATGAAGTAATCTTTTCATTTGAAAATTTCCATTTTTTCCAGAGTTGAGCTAATACTATTTGATAATATATTAAAACTTTGTTTTTAGATTAGAGTGCTTTTGATGGAACTTGAAGAAGCAAGGGGTAACCATGTAATCCGTGATGAGGAAGTAAGCTCTGCGGATATAAGCAGTTCGTCTGAAGTAATATCACAGCATCTAGTATCTTATAGAAATATCGAAGAACTTCAACAACAAAATCAGCGTCTCTTAGTGGCTCTTAGGGAACTTGGGGAAACCAAAGAAAGAGAAGAACAAGAAACAACTTCATCCAAGTAAGTTATTGGCTACCTTCATTTGTTTAGCAAACATTGAAAACTTATGTACCCCCTAACAATGCTGGATATAGGGAAAATAGTGATTTAGGAGAGAGGAAAAATGGAGCAATAATACAAAAAATAATAATTCTCCCAGGGACCTGAGTGTGTGGATGAGCTCAATAATTAGATGAATAAATGGATAATTTTAGTTCAGTGTGATTAAAGCTATCTATATATATAAAGTGCTAATATGCTAAGTGTCTGACCGTCCGATCAGTCGCTATGACGCACACTGACCACCAGGGAGCAGACAACACAGGAGCTGCCATGATGCGCAGTGGCCATTTACAGAGAAACGGCACTGTTGACCTGGCACCGACAAACCAACACTCAGCTTACCCATTTGGGACAGGGGCCCCGCCACCACCCCGGGGGCAACAGCCCACCAAATCGCAGCTGATGCTGCCAAGACCCCCTGTGCAAAATGCAGCCCAAAGCCCAGCCCAGCAGCGGTCACTGTGGGTGCCAGGTAGCAACACCCGGCTTCCTCTCCCTAGCGACTAGCCTCCTTGCCGTTTCTTAGCCCAGGAACACAACTAGCTAGAAAAATTTTACACTTCTATCAAATTTCTGTGAAGCATTTTCCCATACCTCATCTCATTTGGTCCTCACAGAAGTCCTGAAGTAGGTAGATAGGAGGCTCGGTGGAATCCTATTTTCTTTTCAATTGCCGGAAAACGGAGATTTAGATAGTTTAGAAACTTGACCCAACTGAAAAGAAGTAATAAGAAATGGTGAACCTTGAAAATGACCAGATTTTCTCACTGCACAGAATATAGTCAAACACTGCTGCAGTTAAATATTTCACCCTGTGTTCTTCCTGCGTGATCTACAATAATAATCTGCTTTGTGTTGATATTTACTGCTGTGTTGCTGACAGTTACCTGGAGAGAAGTTGGGATGCTTCACTGGGCTGGAAAAAGTTTAGCTAAATCAGAAAGCTGATCTAATTAAGCAAGTTTATTCTATATATATAAAATGCTAAGTTGACTCACACATGTGCGATAAATACAAAGCTCTTGCTGGCACCAGTGGCATGCATGTGTATGCATCTGTTATTGTCAGTCGTGAATTTGGTTGACACTTCTATTACAGAGAAAGGGCGGATAGCAATATTAAAATATTTCTCCTAATTTCCTTTCCATGTACATGAGTTAGTGCACCTGGCCACTGGTAATAGATAAAAGCCTACTCCTGGGAGCATAGAGATGGAGGGCAGAGCCTAGATTTTAGAGAATAGACCAGGCTTCATGGGCAAGATATGTAGGAATTATTTAGGCAGAGTAAAGAATTTTTTTTTTTTTTTAATGTACTTGGTGCTAGAGGAGGAAGAATGGCTGTGAACACAAGACTACAGTTAAGAATGAGAGGAATCGGTTTAATTTTTGCAAAGAAATTTTTCAGATGACAGTGGTGAGTGCCTGAGTCCTGTGATGGGGCTTTAGAAGCAGTTCTTATAATATCAGTAGAAGAAAGGTCACACAAGAAACAAAAATGTTACACTTAATGATAAATGCTCAAATAGTCTGTATATACAGTAGAAATTATAACTGTTTCTTAAGCTCAGTGAAATAGACTTAGATTTTGGTTTGGTTTGGTTTTGTTTGTTTGATTTGGTTTTGTAGAATTACTGAGCTTCAGCTCAAACTTGAGAGCGCCCTCACTGAATTGGAACAACTCCGTGGGTCACGACAACATCAGATGCAGCTTGTTGATTCTATAGTTCGTCAGCGTGATATGTACCGTATTTTGTTGTCACAAACAACAGGAGTTGTCATTCCTTTACAAGGTAGGTTTTTTATGTGTTAAAAGTTTCTAAGTATTTGGGGGGAAATTTTATGAAATGTATCTTAGGGAATGGATTTTGGAATGTAAGCAGTATGTATGGTAACTTCAAATCTGACTACCATATATGATTGATTATAACAGGTCATCGATCCTAAATACCATTATTTTAGGTATTAAGAAAGAAGAAGGCTGACCATTGGTGAAACGTGTGCATCTTAAAATCAGTGAATTATCTTTATTTTGGTCATTTGGTTTTAACATTTAATCTGCAAATATACCTAATGAGAAACCAACAATAATCTTAATAGGCTATTTAGTAAATTCCTTGTTTCATAATTTCTGTAACCTTTGATTTTATTTAAGTGATGTATTTACAAAGAAATGTTTTTTATGTGTGTATTTTACATTTCTGAAGCTTCAAGCTTAGAGGATAGTTCTGTTGTGTCAACTCCAAAACGTTCAAGTACATCACAGACTGTTTCCACTCCTGCTACAGTACCTATAATTGAGTCAGCAGAGGCTATAGAAGCTAAGGCTGCCCTTAAACAGGTAAAGGCCACACACCTTTATTATCTTGGATTAGGTATTCGAGAACAGTGTCATCTTCTAATAATTTCTCTTAATATTTAGTTGCAGGAAATTTTTGAGAACTACAAAAAAGAAAAGGCAGATAATGAGAAAATACAGAATGAGCAGCTTGAGAAACTACAGGAGCAAGTCACAGATTTGCGATCACAAAACACCAAAATTTCTACCCAGCTAGATTTTGCTTCTAAACGGTAAATTTTCGTTTGTTCAAAAATTAATGAAATGTAGAGCTCTCTTCAGCAGCATATATAATAAGTTGGAATGACAAAGAGATTATCATGACTTCTGCACAAGGGATGACTCTCAAATATGTGAAGCATTCCATCCTTTTTGACATTGGGTGGTGGGCACACAATACAATAAACAGGTGATGTATCATAGAATTATATACTTAAAACCTGTATATTTTTACTAACCAATGTAACCCCAATCAGTTCAATTTAAAAAAAGAAATCACATTTAGGTTATCAAAAAAAATTAAGAATACTTCAGTGTTCAAATGAAACAAATTCAAGGCTTAATTTGCAGTAGTACTTTTTTGTGGGCCATAATTCAGATGAAAAGGTATGGGGGTTCATTTTTAATATTGGTTAATGATTCTCATGGGCATTGCTAAGGGATCCAGATAGTTATTTAAAGCTGAAGTTCATGTGAGGAATGTTGCTAGTTTTCCTTCCTGAGGTAGAAAGGCATAATGTTTCTGTAGGACTTTATTATTTTATAAATGCACCAGAGCATGAGGCGTAATGTGAGCCAATTTTATTCAGCCTTTGCTATTTTAGGTAGGAGATAAGCAGGTACTAGATAGTTAATTTTGGGAAAATTCATTTTCTTGGCCACTTACAAAGGAATAATAATAAATTTCATTCCATAGTTGTTAGAATCATTGAATACTTGTTAGCTTAACAAATAGGACAAATTTTATCTCTGTGAATGCAGGCATACCTTGGAGGTGTTCCTGGTTCAATTTCAGACCATTGTGATGAAAAAAAATACTGCATTAAAGCAAGTCACACGAATTGTTTGATTTCCCAGTGGATAAAAGTTATACTTACACTGTAATGCAGGGGTCCTCAAACTTTTTAAACAGGGGGCCAGTTCACTGTCCCTTAGACCGTTGGAGGGCCGGACTATAGTTTAAAAAAAAAAACTATGAACTAATTCCTATGCACACTGCACATATTTTGAAGTAAAAAAACAAATGGGAACAAATAGAATATTTATATTTGCATGTGGCCCGCGGGCCATAGTTTGAGGACCCCTGCTAATGTGTTAAGTGTGCAATAGCATTATGTCTAAAAAAATGTACATACCTTAATTTAAAAATTTTTTATTGCTGCCTGGCCAGCGTGGCTCAGTGGTTGTGTATCGACTTATGACCCAGGAGGTCACGGTTTGATTCCTGGTCAGACCGTATGCCCAGCTTGCAGGCTCAATCCCCTGTGTGGGGCATGCAGGCAGCCGATCAGTGATTCTCATCATTGATGTTTCTATCTATCCCTCTCTCTGCCTCTCTGAAATCAATTAAAATTTTTTTTTAATACTGTATTGCTTTAAAATGCTAACTGTCATCTGAGCCTTCAAGTCATGATCTTTTGCTGGTAGAGGGTCTTGCCTTTGTGTTCATGAAATGCAGTACTTCAAAGCACAATAAAATGAGATATGCCTGTATTACATGATAAAACTATGTTTTTGTTAGGATAAATTCCAAGTTTGTTATTCCAAATAAAAGCATCCTTTTCTCACTACTCTCATAGTTCTAGCCAGCTATTTTCTAAGATTTCAGGTACTTAGTAAGATGAGCCCTGGCCATGTGGCTCAGTAGGTTGGAGCCACAAGTGGCGGGTTTGATTCCTAATCAGGGCACATAGCAAGGCTACATGGTTAATCCCCCATTGGAGTGTGTGTAGAAAGCAACTGATCTATGTTTTCTCTCTCACATCAATGTTTCTCTTTTGCTCTCCCTTTTTTCTCTCTCAAAAAAATAAATTCATTCGTTTAAAAAAGAAAGTAAGATCAGTTATAGAGGAGAAAAGAATGGCAAAAATCTATCACAAACCATGCATCCTTATCTAAAATTGTGTACTGCATTGTGGTGGGTGTCTGGTTGTGTCAATATTGTATTGGCATTTCTAGTTAAAATTCTTGTAAATGTATAAGATTAAAAAGTTCATTCAGCATGGAATACTATGCTTATTTAGTATTTGGATTTAACTGCTAATTTTGGAGTTTAGAAAAAAGTATGAAGGTGTTACATTTTTACAAAGCCACTTTTATGTATACTTACTTAAAATTAAGCTAATGTGAAGTTCTTCAAGGAATTAAGCTAGGCTGTAATATTTCAGTGTATTACAGTGTGGGGAATGCACTTTTTCAGACTGGTGGAGTTAGTTTTATGGTTGATAGTTTATGACTTACGTCTTAATGAATTATTTTTCTTTCATACAAGTTATGAGATGTTACAAGATAACGTTGAAGGATATCGCCGAGAAATAACATCCCTGCATGAGAGAAATCAGAAACTCACTGCAACAACTCAAAAGCAGGAACAGATCATCAACACAATGACGCAAGATTTGAGAGGATCAAATGAAAAGCTAGCTGTTGCAGAAGTGAGAGCAATTTTTCTCATATGATTTGCATTATGAATTGCATTTGACATTTGTTTTTTAGTTGTTTAATTTTACTGGTTGGTATGACATAGATATTTGAGAAGTTTGTGTATTACAAGTCCTTGATCAAGGTTTGAACTGCACAGGTCCACTTATCCATAAATCTGCATATATGTGGGCCCAGTATAAGTAAACTTGTGCAATTCAAACCCATGTTTGTTAAAGGGTCCATAATAGTTAGGACCACCCTAGCTGTTTTGGCTCAGTGGATAGAGCATTGGCCTGTGGACTGAAGGGTACCAAGTTCGATTCTGGCCAAGGGCACATGCCCAGGTTACGGGCTCGATCCCAGTAGAGGGTGTGCAGGAGGCAGCCGATTAATGATTCATCATTGATGTTACTATCTCTCCCTTGCCCTTCCTCTCTGAAATCAATGAAAATAAAATTTAAAAAAAAAAATAGTAGTTAGAATCCAAGACTCAGAATCTGTAGGTCAGTGGTTCTCAACCTTGGCTTCACATTAGAATCACCTGGGAATCTTTTGATTTCTGGGCTTCATCCTCCGGAAATTCTGTTTCTTTGTTATGGGGTGGGGCCACAACATTAGTAACAAAGAAACAGAATTTCCGGAGGATGAGGCCCAGAAACCAGGATTTTAAAAAGATTCCCAGGTGATTCTAATGTGCAGCCAAGGTTGGGAACCACTGCGGTAAGTGGAGGGCCAACTTAAATTACTCGTGGATTTTCATCTGTGTAGCTAGTTGGTGCCCCTAATTGCCTGGTTTTTGAAATGTCAACTGTATCTAGTTGTTCATCAGTTGGGTGCTTCTATAGGGCAGTGGTTGGCAAACTCATTACTCAACAGAGCCAAATATCAACAATACTTCTTCAAAATAGACTCGCCCAGGCTGAAAATCGACTTCTGTGCATGGGCCACGAAGTTTGAATTGCACTGTACGTGCACCTGCACATAGTATTTTGTGGAAAAGCCACACTCAAGGGGCCAAAACGCCGCATGTGGCTCCTGAGCCGCAGTTTGCCGACCACGGCTAGTATAGGGGAAAGAAATTGGTTTTTTGTACTGAGATTTTTCTTACAAGTCATCCATTTCAAAATTTGTAAATCACTGTAGCTACAACAAAGACAAATGAATATTTTATCCATTCTTGCTCATTTCTAAAAAAGTATAAAATTAAATTAGCATTGCATTATATTTCTGAATTTCAACATGAATATAAATGTCTATCAACTGAATTATTTGATGACTAATTCTTATGTAATAAGGGTTTTGCTTTTTTATGAAGTCTTCTCAACTTGTTTTGTTTTGCTAATCCTCACCTGAGGACACTTTTTCCATTGATCTTCAGTGAGAGTGACGGAGAGAGAAGCAGAAACATTGATTGGTTGCCTCCCACATGTGCCCCAACTTGGACTGGGGAATCTAACCCGTGACCGTTGGTGTGCAGGCCAATGCTTTAACTACTGAGCAGCCCAGCTAGGACTCATGCTCTCAACTTCTGATCACTACTTATGAAGTAGGTAAAGTTGTCTCCCACTTTACTTGTTGAGAAATAGATTCAAAAGCTAAGTAATTTGCCTATTTTGGGGCAGTCATATGATATGAGTTGGTTGGGACTTAAACCACAGTTTTCTGAATTTGTTGGCTATATTTTATTTTTATCTTGCTCCCATACCTTTGTGGGGAATGCCCTTTTTCCAACTGGTGGAGTTAGTTTTATGATTGATAGTTTATGACTTATGTAAATACGAATACTTTGAGGGTATTGATCTTCAAATCACCCTCCAAAATCCCCTGAGATTCAGAGTGTATTTGTCATGGGGAAAAAAGTTTAAGTCAGCACTCTCAAACGGATAGTAACCACACTACTTTCTAAAACTTGCATAACATAACGCAAGTAGACTAGCATAATTTTGCAGTTGTTCTTTTACTCTGGAATTTATTTTATTTTTGTATTAAGGTCTGATTTGTTAGGGCAAAGAATTATATGAATTTATGGTAATCACAAGACTTTTTCCTTTGATCCGTTGGTGTTCACTGCTATTTTTGCTTCATATTTCAACATATGAAAATAAGTTATTTTTTTTATATAATCCAAAGGTATAGACTCAATTAGCATTAAGAATATGTATTAATGAAGGATCACTTTAATTTTGTAATTGTATTACTATATTACATTTGACACATTGTTTTCCAACAATCTTTTCATTTGTATTTTCCTCAAGGTAAGAGCAGAAAATTTGAAAAAAGAAAAGGAAATGCTTAAATTGTCAGAAGTTCGTCTGTCTCAGCAAAGAGAGTCTTTGTTAGCTGAACAAAGAGGACAAAACTTACTGCTAACTAATCTGCAAACAATTCAGGTAACCAAACAAAAAGGCACATAGAGAAAACAATTTTAAAGTTAAATAGTTTTCACATTGTATCTTCTCAGTTTTCGTAATTAGAAAATGTACCCATTTTTATCATGATTTATGATGATCATTGAATTTTGAGGTTTATTAAAATGTGTCAGTATTCTAAGTAAAACATGAAAGATCTGAAATTCAGGCAATTGGCAGTTTTGGTATGCAGGTCTGCATTTACAGAGTTCTATGTAGTTTACAAAATTTAAATGTTTGGTTTTATTTTTTGCTTTAAAACTTAAATGAATCTGAATTACTATTATAATGTTTCCTTTTTTCCCCTATTAAGTAGGTGTTTTAATATGTAAAATGTCAAAATAACTTGGTAAATGTCATAGATCCCAACTTCATGTAGAAATGGGTTGTAATCCTGTAATCCCCTATATCCTTTAATTTGTAATGCTTTTGCTTTTTTGGCTTTTTGAAAAGTGTAACAAAAAATTTTTTCTTTGCCTTAGGGAATACTAGAACGATCTGAAACAGAAACCAAACAAAGGCTTAGTAACCAGATAGAAAAACTGGAACATGAGATATCTCATCTAAAAAAGAAGTTGGAAAATGAGGTGGAACAAAGGCATATGCTTACTAGAAATCTAGATGTGAGTCTATCAGGATTCTAAATTTCTGTGGATTTATGTTCAACAATCAGGCTGGTGTGTGGACACATTGCCATCTCATGTTGAAGCATGGTTTTAACAAGACTTCTTACAAACTCAAGTTTTTCTTGCCTCTTTATATGCCTAACAATTTTTAATCGGTGCCATTCATTATGAATTATACCCTCTTGAGTGCTGTATATTTTTGTATTCCTGTAAATCTTGAGCTTTGTTCTCGAGTGTTGCTTTTTATGATTATTAGGCCCAACGCACTACTTAGTCTAATATAAATTATTCCATATTACTGAGGTTAGACCTTCCTGAGTACTGCTCAATGGATTATGAGTTTTTTTAGTCTGGCTACTGGGAAAAGGCATTATTCCTGACTCTGTGGCATAAGGCACTCTGTCTGGTGTCTGTCTAGATAATTCTTTTTGCTGCCTGGGATAATTTCGCATGCATGTTTCACTGAATATTCAAGAAGGATCCTCTGCAAATCTCCAGGGTATTCTTATCTGTGTAGTTCTCTTCTAATAGTCTGTCTTACGAATTTGAGCTAATTTAGCCTTCTTGTACTCTCAGCTCTGTGTTCTCAATTCAGGGAGTCTGCTGGCCTCTGCCTCATTTCCTTACACTGTGCCATAGCCTGGACACTTAAATCAGTAAACTAGGGAAATTGTAGAGCTAGCCTTTCTTGTATCCTGTCAACCCACAATTGTGAAATTGTTTTATATGTTGTGTCTGTTTTTGTTTCTTTTTTGGGAGGGGGTTTGTTTCAAATGGGAAGGTAAATCTGGTTTCTGTTGCTTACCTTGGCCAAAGTTTTAAAGTTCTGTACAAAATTTGAACCACTAGTTATTTTAGAACCTAAAAACAGTGTTTGTAGGGTTAATGTATTTTTTCCTTACAGGTTCAACTTTTAGATACAAAGAGGCAGCTGGATACTGAGATAAATCTTCATCTTAGTACAAAAGAACTATTAAAAAATGCTCAGAAGGAATGTGCTACATTGAAACAGCATCTCAGTAATATGGAAGTCCAGCTCACTTCTCAGTCCTCACAGAGAACTGGTAAAGGTAACTAAATAATTATACTGGTAATAAAGTATTTCTTAAGAAACATTTGTAACATCTGTCAATAAATAGCCTCTTCTTTGCGGATACTAGCAAAAGAAAAACACACACCTTAGTTTTATATCTAAATTAATAGATTTGCAGACTTGGAAGGTTCAGAATAGATCTGCAGGCATCTGACCAAGGTATGCTCTTAGTTTTTTAATTGTCGAAACCATTTATTGACACTTTAAAATTATTCTTTTGAGGGCTGATAATTTGAATTTTAAATTATTATTTTTTTTTTTTTTGAGATGTAGTTACTTGTTAAATCTGTAACTATAAGGGTCATTTACAGAAATAATTGATTTGTTTAGTCTTTCCAGAGCAGTATTCCTAATTTTTGCTTATAATCTCAAGTAAAGATTTGTTTTGTTAGATTTTGCTTCTCTTTTGGAATACAGCATTTCAAATGCAAAGCCTTTATATTCAGATAATTGTTTTTCTATGTGGTTTTATTTCTAAAGGGAAGAGAAATAAAGAACATAATTGTATATGTGTGTGTATGTGTGTGTATGTATATAATGTGTGTTTGTATATAAATATTTAATATGTAATAGTGTACATATGATCATCTAATAGTCCTCTCTTATTGATACCATTTGATAAAAAATAGTTCACTCTGCAATTTTTTCTATTTCCAAGGATTTTAGAATGAAAATTTGGCTAAATGATTTAAGATTTGGTGTTTTACACTAGCAGTGTTTAAATAATCAATTGATAATCAGGTAATTCCTTCAAGTAGCTCTTCAGTTAAGTGGAAATATTTTGTATTTTTCTCTTAAATATCCTTTCCTTAATGTTTGTAACAGCAGAGTTCAAACATTCTATTTTTTTTAAAGCATTAACATACTGACAAAATAGCTGTTTTTATTTTGCTATTCAGCATTGTTTGAAATACAATTCGTAGGTAGTTAGGTTTTTCTACATTTGAGCCTTAATCCTAATTTCACAAACTTTTTTTTTTAATATATTTTATTGATTTTTCACAGAGAGGAAGGGAGAGAGATAGAGTTAGAAACATCGATGAGAGAGAAACATCTATCAGCTGCCTCTTGCACATCCCCCACTGGGGATGTGCCCGCAACCCAGGTACATGCCCTTGACCGGAATCGAACCCGGGACCTCTCAGTCCGCAGGCTGACGCTCTATCCACTGAGCCAAACCGGTTTCAGCTAATTTCACAAACTCTTTGATAACAGTTATTTCTTATATCATTTAAAATGTTAACTTTAAGAAAGCTGTTAAATCTTTTAGGTCAGGCTAGCAACAGAGAAGATGTGGATGATCTTCTGAGTCAACTGAGGCAGACAGAAGAGCAAGTGAATGACTTGAAGGAGAGACTCAAAACAAGTGCTAGTAATGTGGAACAGTATCGAGCAATGGTTACTAGTTTAGAAGACTCTCTTAATAAGGAAAAACAGGTATGTACAATTTTGAATTTAATTTGAATGCACTTTTTTTTCCTTTTTAATTTCTTTTTTAAATAGGAGCCTGCTGTGTGTTAGGCACTGTGTGTTAGAGTGAGTTGAACTGACATCCTTACACTTTTACCTCTTAAAAGTGCTTGATTTTAATAAGTGAGATAAAAATAACCCACGAAATTTGTAAAACATGGGAGGGTATAATCACTGTAGGAAAAGTTAACGATCAGATGTTGATGTGAGTGGGAGGTAAGTAAGTATTTATCTCCTGAACAAGTATGGCTTTACAAAACACATGGCATTTGTGCACAGCCTTGAAAGTACCATTTGGGTAGTCAAAGTTATTTTGTAGCAGGAACCCTCAGCCAAGATAAAAAGGCTTCAGATGATGACAGTTTAACAACTAGTGTATTGAATTTGTGAAGTTAAACACTGAGGAATCAAATTGTAAGTGTAGTCAGAGAACCAAATGTGAAATGTTTTGAATGTCTTATTTTGTAAAATTGCTCTTTCCCTTCCCCCCAATATTTAACAGCAATAATTTGCTTTAATTAGAAAGATTAATGTGGTAGATTGAAGGTTACAAAATTTGTTTTGGAGACTATAGCAATGTTCTAGGGCCAAGTTTTAAAAGATCTTTCTGTGTTTGCGTCATGGAAATCAGAGTATATGCAAGGGGGAATTCTTTTAGTAGTAGAAAGGACAGATTTGGCAAGTGGATATGAGGATTGAGGGAGTAATGAGAATTGGAAATTTCACTTCGAAAGAGAAAAATGGCCAAAAATATCCAAGTTGAGAGGTAAATAAATTATGCTTATAGTTTTAAATGTTTTTGAACTCTTTAATCAGCATTTGATAGATTTTTTTGTTTAAAAAAAATGACAAACAATAATTCTAGTACTTTTCAAATTTAGTTTAGATTTGGAAAAAGTAATGTTGAATTTTAAATGTGTCTGATATTTGTTTCCTACTGTTTGCATGATGGTGAAGGTGACAGAAGAAGTGCGTAAGAATATTGAAGTTCGCTTAAAAGAATCAGCTGAATTTCAGACACAGTTGGAAAAGAAGTTGATGGAAGTGGAGAAGGAAAAACAGGAACTTCAGGATGATAAGAGAAAAGCCATAGAGAGCATGGAACAACAGGTAAATGAGGTTATTACCATATTAATCTTTTTGTGTGTATTTGAATTCTTAAAAAGCTCCTTTGTTATAGTTTGGATCATCTCAACAGATATTGATTGAACACATACCCAACAATTTTAGTTTTATGTCTTACTTTGCTCTGTATATATGTTTGTTTTCTTGGAATATTTTAGACTATAGTAGTAAGTATCAGTGCTGCTTTTTAGAAGCCTCTGCCTGAGAACTGATCTTTGCAAGTCGTAATAAGGATGGAATATGGAGCTTCAAAATGTACATTATATCAGGCTATAAATTTTGTAAAAAGTCCCTTTTGCTAATTGGGCTTTTAAGAGTCTTTACTATTTTAAAAGTAAGTTTGCAGTTGACTCTGGTTTTAATCTTTTAATTTAGTTATCTGAGTTAAAGAAAACACTCAATACTGTTCAGAATGAAGTACAAGAAGCTCTTCAGAGAGCCAGCACAGCTTTGAGTAATGAACAGCAAGCCAGACGTGACTGTCAGGAACAAGTAAGTGTTGCTCTCGGTATTGATAAGTGAGCTTTGATCCTAGAGAACAGTTCTTGGGCTGTATTAATGCATTTTGGGAATTGGTAAACCTTACAAAAATATAAGGTTATTTCTACTTTTGTGGAACTTGGACTAAGATCAGTTGAAAAGGATAGATGGAGTCTAAATGTAGAGCAATAATTATTAACAAAACACTCTTGATAAATGGGAAAAATTAAAGATAAGAGTAGGAGATTAAATGTGTACTTGCTCTCATTTCTTTCTTGTTTTTTTTATTATTGCAGTCCACTAGTTCTGATTATAACTGTATTATAGACAAGATGGTTAGAGATACTTTTTTCAGCAAAACATTTTAATATATTATTGAGGTTACAGATTTTTGTACACCACTTTTTAAAGATTATTTTTATTAATTTTTAGAGAGAGAGGAGGGAGAAAGAGGAAAATCAATGTAAGAGCAGAAAATTGATGCCTCCCCCACTGGAGATTGAGCCAGCAACCTTTTGGTTCACCAGACGAAGCCCAATGATCTGAGACCAGTGAGGGAGGGCACACACCACTCTTTATAAAGATTAAAAAATACAAAATCACATTATTTGCTTTAAGTATATGTATACACATGCATATGTGGTGAAGCTTTTTATTATTTTTTTATGAACAAAAATTGATAAAACAATTCAGCGTAATGGGGATTATTAAAATAGTAGAATGGGAAACGAATATCTGCAAGAGTATTACTAATGTTCTCATTTTTAAGTTCATTGGTATATTAGTAACTATTTGGTTACTATTCTTTATTGCTTACATGTACATAGCATGTATGTGTTTTTCAATTACTTTAAACAATGCAACACGAGAAAATGCTTCAAAGGTAAATTAGACAAAAATGAATTGTCCTTGGCTTAATGCCAAACAGTAACATTGGAAGTTAAATTCAGGGAATGTATCTCTAATTCAGTTTTCAAATTAATTTTTAATTTCTTTTTGATCACTTTTAGTTTTTGTGTGTGTGTGCATGTATTTTACATAAGTGAGTTATATTTAGCTTTTACTTTATAAAATTTGTTCCAAATTGCTACATAGTCCTCATAATTTCCATTTGGACCAGTTCTTTAATATTTCATTAAATGGATAAGAGTATAACTTTTAATTATTCCATTTTGGTGCATTTATATCGTCTCCACTTTTATTATTTTAAATAGTGCAGTGTGCATCTTTTCTTTTGTACTAACCAGCTTTGGCTATTGAATCTTTTGTGTCAATGGTGGAATAATTTCTTATAGGCTAAAATAGCTGTAGAAGCTCAGAATAAGTATGAGAGAGAACTGATGCTCCATGCTGCTGATGTCGAAGCTCTACAAGCTGCCAAGGAACAAGTTTCCAAAATGGCCTCAGTTCGTCAGCATTTGGAAGAAACAACCCAGAAAGCAGAATCACAGTTGTTGGAGTGTAAAGCATCTTGGGAGGAAAGAGAGAGAGTGTTAAAGGTATTATTGCACATCATAATAGAATGTCCAGAAGGATGGAAAGTGGGTTTTTCTTTTTAACATGCGTGGGAAAATCTGCTATAATGACAGAGTCTTGGCTTACAGGATGAAGTTTCCAAGCGTGTGTCTCGCTGTGAAGACCTAGAAAAACAAAACAGATTACTTCATGATCAGATTGAAAAATTAAGTGACAAGGTCGTTGCCTCAATGAAGGAAGGTGTACAAGGTCCACTGAATGTATCTTTTAGTGAAGAAGGAAAATCTCAAGAACAAATTTTAGAAATTCTCAGGTAAACCAAAAATATTTTTAATGCTTTATTTCTGTGGTCAACTATGAAATGTAATACAAATATATGAATTAGAGAAGTGGTATGTCTCTTGGCCAACAAACCCACTGCCACTCACAGGTTACTTGACATATGCTAATTTAAATAAATGGCTTTAAGTTGAATTTAATAGTAAGAATTTGAGTGGGTTCTTTGAAAAACTAAATGCCTTTCAAATCATTTCAAAGATATACAAAGCCACTATCTATAATAAATATCATTACTTATTAATGAAATCATTATGTAAAAATAGTTATTAAAGTGAATGGACCTTGGGTCATATTAAAATTACCCAAGCTTTAAAATTTTGCTGTCATTTTTTTATTCAAATAAAATCTTATATATTCTTGTAGATTTATACGACGAGAGAAAGAAATCGCTGAAACGAGGTTTGAGGTGGCTCAGGTTGAGAGTCTGCGTTATCGACAAAGGGTTGAACTTTTAGAAAGAGAGCTGCAGGAACTCCAGGATAGTCTAAATGCTGAAAGGGAGAAAGTCCAGGTATGTATCCCAAGTTTTAAGAAAGCAGTTGTTAAATCAATGTCATTTTAGTTTCTGATTACAAAAAAATTTAATTTGAAATGCATGTTTTTCTTAAACTCAATTTATTAAACATTATTAGACAGTGGTACAGTATAGTGGCAAGACACTAGTGTTAACCAGACTAGCTTTATGTCATTAGATGTGTGCCTTGAGTACACTGTTTAACGTCCTTACTCTTAAATTTCCTTATTTAAATAATGGGATGATAATGATGAGGATTAAGTGAGTTGATGCACATGAATCATTGAGAATCATGTCTGGTGCATAATAAGTGCTTAAATTTCAGTTACCTTAATTTTAGTTATCATTATATATGCATTTGGACAGTTATTCTAGGATGACATGGATTGAAACTGCTACAGAATAGTTTTTCCTCAGCAAAGGAGCAAAACAATAGTAATAATTACCAAACAAAGAAAGGAAAAGAAGATGCTATATATAGTAAATGGATGGTCACAACACAAGCTAGACTCCTTAACCCTCACTAACACCCAAAAACTTATTGCATGACCTTATTGTGAGGAGACGCATTAATACAGCAGGCGCCAATGGACCACTGGTGGTCACTGAGATCCAAAAGGTGGGTGACCGCTGCATTAATATATAACTACATCTGGAAGGAAGGGAATTAAGGCCTGGAATCATTTATCACCTGTTAACTGATAGGTAGTTGGAATGACTGCTAGAGAGAAACCATTGACATGGGAAAGTGAATAGATTTATGGAGTAATGTTTTCACACAGAAATTCAAAGTTCCAGAATTACATCATGTTGAGAAAATAGTCCAAATTCAAATAGATCCCATCATAGAAATAATAAACAGACCTTCTGATTCGGTAGAGTTAACACTTGGAGGAAAGTGGCAGAATCAGTGTTTCTAAAAAAGATTGCATATTGTCTCCTTCTCTGGTGCTGCTTCCTTTGGTCTATAGAAATGCAAACAATACTAGAAAATGTCCAGCCCACAAACAACTCCAGAGAGGAAAAACCAATTCTTACATACAGTAGGAAGAAAGTGAAGTAAAAAATTATATCAAAAGTAATAGAATATCTACCCACTATGAACACTGTAGCATGGCAACCATGAGCCATAGCTTTAAAAATGGTTAGGGAATAAGGTAACACATGTAAAAGATGGATAATTACACCCAATGAAAACAGGATAAAAATTCTTCACAGTTCAGTAAATACTTAGTAAAAGTGCTCAAAACCAAAGTGATGAAACAACTGAATGAAATGAAAAAATTTCTGAGCAAAGGGCAGAGGGAAAGGACCAAAATAACATTATTTTAAAACTTAATAAACTAGAGGCCCGATGTACGAAATTCATGCAAGAGTAGGCCTTCGCAACTGCAGGCCACTGCCTCGATCCCTCCCTCCCAAACGCAGGGGGCTGCCTCGATCCCTGGGCTAGCCCCAGCTTCATCTGGAAGGACATCCATATGGTCTCAGCCGTTTGGTCGATTTGCATATTATGCTTTTATTACAGATTTTGTATACCAAGAAAAAATATATATATAGAAAGAGAGAGATCTGGATTACTGTTTTTACCTAAGGGTAAAATGGATTATTTGTTGGTGGGGTTTGTTGTATCTCTTTACTTAAATCTTTGTGCTTTCTTGCATTTGTTTAAAGTCTTTGTAGTAAGCAGGCATCACAGAAAAATAAACATGTAAGTCTTTCAAAAATTTTAGTTTTAAAACGACATAATTCTCACTTTTTGTAGGGAAGATTAGAACTGGTAAGAAAAGGTAGATCTTTACCTATTGTTAGATGCTGGTGTATACATGTCTTTGAAATCTTTAGGTAACTGCGAAAACAATGGCCCAACATGAAGAACTGATGAAGAAAACTGAAACAATGAATGTAGTTATGGAAACCAATAAGATGCTAAGAGAAGAAAAGGAGAGGCTAGAGCAGGATTTACAGCAGATGCAAGCAAAGGTTTGTAACTTACTAATCAGTAGTGGAGGCATGTTGTTTTTATTAAGTTATGAATTTTTACGTCAGGTGTTAAAAAATAAATTGGCATTATTTTCAGGTGAGGAAACTGGAGTTAGATATTTTACCCTTACAAGAAGCAAATGCTGAGCTAAGTGAGAAAAGTGGTATGTTGCAAGCAGAGAAGAAGTTATTAGAAGAAGATGTCAAACGTTGGAAAGCACGTAACCAGGTAAATGCAATTAAACCTATTCCAACACATGGAAACGTTGTTTTTATTAAATAGGGTAAAATTTAAGGGGATAAATTATTTGAAGAACTAGCAAAAGTTACTGTATTTAATAGTGAAAGTTGAATATGCTACATGTGTAAAGCAGCAGTTCACCCATCATCTGGTACCTAGAAAATGTTCTAGAATGGTAACCAACATCTGAATAGGACTGTAGAATTTAAGAGCCCATTTAATCTTCATTTTTCTTAATCACACAAGTAATCTGAAAAGTCAAGAAAGGAGGATCATCTACCCAAATCTGCATATATTTCTATTAAATTGTGCTACCTTCTGTCCTATTTAATTAGTTATATTTGATTTTTTCCTAGATTATAATGCATTAGAAACATATTTTTCCTTATAAATGTCACTTTAATGAAAAAAGTGTTTAATGTTAAAAGCTTGTAGATTTTTTTCTTTATTTGGTTCCATTGTAACTATTCTGAAATTTTCATTTTCATCTATGAAAATACATTTCCCTTTCTATTTTGGCTAGACGGTTTAGCTAAACCAGCTAAAGCTTTGATCTTCATTATCTTGCAGTTTGGTGATTTATTATTGTGTATGCAAGACACCTAATGTAAACATAATTAAGTATTCTGTTATATAGCACATTGGTTTGATAAAACCTATAAAGCTATGTTATGCATTTTTGCCATTTTAGCATCTAATAAATCAACAGAAAGATCCAGATACAGAAGAGTATCGGAAGCTCCTTTCTGAAAAGGAAGTTCACACTAAGCGCATTCAACAGTTAACTGAAGAAATTGGGAGACTTAAAGCTGAGATTGCAAGGTATAAGGAAGAAGCCTTAAATTGTATATAATACATGAACTCAAAGAAGTCTATTTCTGCTCTTTATGAGGCTCCCCAAGTGCTTCCTGATTTAAAATGAATGGAAAGTACTAGAGCAGTGATGTCGAACCTATGACACGCATGTCAGAGGTGACACACGAACTCATTTTTTTTGGTTGATTTTTCTTTGTTAAATGGCATTTAAATATATAAAATAAATATCAAAAATATAAGTCTTTGTTTTACTATGGTTGCAAATATCAAAAAATTTCTATATGTGACACGGCACCAGAGTTAAGTTAGGGTTTTTCAAAATGCTGACACGCCAAGCTCAAAAGGTTCGCCATCACTGTACTAGAGCCTTTACTTTCCCTTTATTATTTTAAGGAGCCAAGCAAGCAGTGATTTACTTTATGCCTTCATATATGAAATATTTCTCTATATTTTATGACTTTTAAAAAAACTACACAGTTATGAGTCTAAAGCTAAATGTGATTTATTTTCTAAGCCAAAATAACTTATAAATAGGTTTTTATTTTTTCTTTGGTTAGAATATATTTATGTACCTATTTTGAAAAGATTTTAAAGAAGTATTTACATAAAATTTTAAAATGAATTTATATTGTCCTTTTAATAAGTTGAATATTAAAATTAATGTTTCTGGTTTACATTTTAAAGGATTTAATGTCAGTTGTCCATGTCATAATCTCTATTTTTATAATGCTGGGTAGCTTACAAATTTTTGTCACATGTATTTTTTACTTGTTTTATAACAGTAGTCCAGCATTGTATTTCTTCAATAATATAAAGCTAAAAATTCAGAAAGGTATCTACATTTGCAGAGTTAATAGTTGTTAAACCCATGCTCTTAATTCAGGGTCATCTGATTTAAGTTTATGCTAAAGTACAGGGTTTGGCAAACTTTAACCCACAGACCTGTTTGGTATGGCCTATGAGCTAAAGGATGATTTTTACATTTTAAAGCATTTTTTGAAAGGAAGAACAGGTGACAAAGACTGTATGTATGTGGTCTACAAAACTTAACATTTACTCAACACCTGATCAAGTGGGAATCAATTTTGCTATCAGGCAAATGTGGATTATAATCTGCGTACCAACACTTAATTATGATGTGAAGTTGTGCATGTTACTTGACCACTTACAACTCAGTTTTTCTCATTTTAACATGGGAATGTATGCCTATCTAATAAGAAATAAGATCTTTATAAAGGATCACAGATTATAAATGAAGTATCTTTTGAAGTATGTGTAGAGTTTTTAAAAGATTTTAAATGAAAATTTTTGTTTGTATTACTAAAGCAATACAAACAATAAAAAGTGTAAAATTAAAGGATTTTAAAACGAGTCTCATATATTTAGTCTTTAATTATTTTTTTTAGATCAAATGCATCTTTGACTAACAATCAGAACTTAATCCAGAGTTTAAAGGAAGATTTAAATAAAATAAGAACTGAAAAAGAAAGTATCCAGAAGGAATTAGATGCCAAAATAATTGATATCCAAGAAAAGGTCAAAACTATTACTCAGGTCAAGAAAATTGGACGTAGGTACAAGACTCAATATGAAGAACTCAAAGCACAACAGGATAAGGTATTTTGAAGTGATTTTTTTTATTATATGTATATGTTCACACGTATATGTATATATATGTATAATACATAAAATATTTTTTTTAATATATTTTATTGGTTTTTTACAGAGAGGAAGGGAGAGAGGTAGAGTTAGAAACATCGATGAGAGAGAAACATCGATCAGCTGCCTCCTGCACATCTCCCACTGAGGATGTGCCCGCAACCCAGGTACATGCCCTTGACCGGAATCGAACCTGGGACCTTTCAGTCCACAGGCTGACGCTCTATCCACTGAGCCAAACCGGTTTCGGCGATAAAATATTTCTTGACATACGGTTTTGATGTACACAATTTTATGTATCAGGATTACATATAAAAATCTTATTCATAATTTTGATTATTGGTTTTTAGGTCCTAAATTTTCATATAAGCTAATTTATGATCCTGTTATTTAAAATTAGTTCTTTAATATGTCCCAAAATGCACTGTAAATTCATAAAGAAATTTTAATAAATGAGGTATTTTAGATCAATTTTCCTACTTCAAATATTGTCCCTTTTCCAAAGTATGTTCTCAAAACTCATTGCTGACTAAAATCATGTATATCAAAAAATGATAGTTCTTTATAATTAGGCTGTGTTGTAGTTTTATTTACTTATTAAAATAACTTTTTTTTTTATCCTCACCTGAGGATATGTTTTTATTGATTTTAGAGAGAGAGGAGGGGAGAGGAAAGAGAGAAAGAGGGAAACATTGATGAGAGAGAAACATCAATCGGTCTCCTCCTATACCCACATTTGCACTCTGGCTGGGATGGAACCAACAACCTGGGTATGTGCCCTGGCCAGAAATCAAACCTGCAACCTTTCCTTGTGTGGGAAGATGCTCCAACCAACTGAGCCACACCAGTCAGGGGTGGCTGTTTTATAGTTTTAAATAAGTAGTCAATATTAACCACCTATCTAAAATAATTTTTAAATCCTTGTTATATTTTGAATCTGCATTTTGTTTTTAATTCCCAAAGATAAAGAACTGTATACTGACTTAATGACATATTTCACATATGTTAGATTAGAAAATACATAAAGGAAAAAATCCAAAATTCTTACCGCCCAGTGTTAACCACTGTAAATACACTAGTGAGAAATTTGTCATTCCAAATAATTTTATGTTAATGCATCATTGTCCTGATTTGCTGGTTAATACTCAGTTTTATGGAAAACCCTAAACTATTTAATTAATAATTTACTTTTGGACACTAAAGTTCTATTGAAAATTCATTTATGAATACGCTTAAATTTCTTTGCATAATTAGTTTTCTTAGATAAACTTGCAAAGTGGGATTACTGAATATAAGTGTGGGACTGGAGTATATTATGACTGTTTACTATATTATATTAGATCATGGAGTCCTCAGCTCAGTCTTCTGGAGACCATCAGGAACAGCATGTCTCAATCCAGGAAATGCAGGAGCTCAAAGAAACACTTAACCAAGCTGAAACAAAGTCAAAATCACTTGAGAGTCAAGTAGAGAATCTGCAGAAGGTATGAGTGTGAAATAGTGGAAGGTGCACGTCCCATTTTTTTCCTTGTTGAATAACTAAAGAAACAATGCAATATTATTCAGTCATAAAAAGGAATTTTAGAAAGAAATATATCTTAAACACTGATACTTTCTCATCATATGGATGTGTATTTTATCCTTTTTACTTTGAATAACTCATGTATGAAAGTAGTATCAAATTATCTTCAAGTGTTCACTTACTTGGTTTGACCAGCATTTTATATTTATACTTCCATTTAACCTAAAGCAAAATAATGTTTTACATTTTAAGTCTGTAGTCCATACAGTTTATATTGATTTGATTGCTTTACCTAGTAAATACTTGGTTTTCTTTTAAAAGACATTATCTGAAAAAGAGACAGAAGCAAGAAATCTCCAGGAACAGACTGGGCAGCTTCAATCCGAACTTGCACGACTTCGTCAGGATCTTCAAGATAGAACCACACAGGAAGAACAGCTCCGGCAGCAGATAACTGAAAAAGAAGAAAAGACAAGAAAGGCTATTGTAGCAGCAAAATCAAAGATTGCACATTTAGCTGGTAAATTACTATATATATTAGGTTTCTTTAGTTAAACACAAGATAAGAGTAATCTTAATTTTTAAGTGATGAGGATGTCCTTAATATAGAAAGTCTTTCTTGTTAACTGGTAATGAATAGATAGGGAGTACTTGCTATCTTTCTGCTTTAGTGTGTAACTGTTATGACCTTTTGATGGAGATCCTTTGGAGCCACTGGATTGTCCTAAGGCCCTCTGTAAACTCTTAGGCAGCATTGGATCTTACCAGCCCAGCGATTTTTCTCTACCTCACTTCACTGAGGACCCCTCTAGTATAGCTCTTCAGGGAAAATACCATGTCAAAATATCATCTCAAGTTAAGGAGGAGCCCTAAGTTGCAATACACGGGGTCTTTCTGTGCCTTGCTTGCCAGACTGCTTAGTAGGTAAATAAAATGCCAAATTGGTTAGGTTTTATTATGAGCAATTTTTTTAATCTCTAAGATAGTGTCCCAGCAACAAATAAGATAAAAAAATAATTATTTTTTAGCATATACAATAGGTTATATGAAATGAAAGTTTTGCAATTTATAATTGTACTTATAACACATTGAAAATTTTTTTTAGTATCTTACTGATTTTTTTACAGAGAGGAAGGGGGAGAGAGAGAGAGTTAGAAACATCGATGAGAGAGAAACATTGATCAGCTGCCTCCTGCACACCTCCTATTGGGGATGTGCCCACAACCAAGGTACATGCCCTTGACTGGAATCGAACCTGGAACCTTTCAGTCCGCAGGCTGACGCTGTATCCACTGAGCCAAACAGTTTAGGCCACATTGAAATATTAATGGCCATATAAAAGGACTTTTGCTGGCTATAGTTTATGGTGGATCCTTTATATTTTTGAGATCTTTGCTAGGAAGAGTAACATGTTTTTTATATTGGAATAAGTATATTTTATACTGGAGTAATAAATACAGATATGTTTAGAATTTTTGCCTGTTGAGATATATGTATATCAGAATTATTGTAAATGTAAAAGTTTAGGAATAGAATCTTACTAGTATATGACCTTTGAGTATCTATAAAGCACTTAAATACTCTTTATTTCCAGTGTTTGGAATAATATTAATAGAATCACGATTACTTCTTTAGGTGTAAAAGAGCAGCTAACTAAAGAAAATGAGGAGCTTAAACAAAGGAACGGAGCTTTAGATCAGCAGAAAGATGAATTAGATGTTCGTATGACTGCTCTTAAGTCCCAATATGAAGGTCGAATTAGTCGCTTGGAAAGAGAACTCAGGGAGCATCAAGAGAGGCACCTTGAGCAGAGAGATGAGCCTCAAGAACCTACTAATAAGGTGATTATCTAATTCTGTACATTTTACTTGAAGGTACCTGGTGATTGAGGAGCCCTTGGAGTGAATTTAACTAAGCCAAGAATACAGAGAGTATTAACAAAAGTAAAACATTCTGATGACATTTTTTAGTACAGCGGTTCTCAACCTGTGGGTCGCAACCCCTTTGGCGGTCGAACAACCCTTTCACAGGGGTCGCCTAAGACCATCCTGCATATCAGATATTTACATTACGATTCATAACAGTAGCAACATTACAGTTATGAAGTAGCAACGAAAATAATTTTATGGTTGGGTCACAACATGAGAAACTGTATTTAAAGGGCCAGAAGGTTGAGAACCACTGTTTTAGTGGAATCTTGTGGGATAGGCACAGTAATCCATAGTCTTCTTTTTGTATAGGTCCCAGAACAGCAAAGACAGATAACACTGAAAACAACTCCAGCTTCTGGTGAAAGAGGAATGTGAGTTTTAATCTTTTTATAGTCTATCTGTTTTTCTTTTTAAGTTCAGGAAAGATTTGGTGATCTTTGGAGAGAAAAATCTATCTATTACAAAAGTATGTCCCATTAGGTAGAGCTTTGTGACAAAGAAAACATCTTTCATCTTTTAGTTTGTAATTGACATCTAAGATAGGCTACCAATTTTCCCTGTCATGTTAAGGATACCAATACAAGAGGCTGGGCTGAAACTTAGGGAAAGTGGTTAACTGTTGGATACATTTCACACTGTCAGGATGCACCACTGCAAAGTATTTCCTGCACAGATTTCCTGCACAGAGTATTTCCTGCACAGATTTTAATGCTTAAATTTAAAACCTCTTCAATAAGAGTTTTGAAAAGTTTAGTGAAAAAAATGTATAGAACTATATTTACTGACTCTTTAAAATTGTTTTTTAATCCGCCAAAAGTCTACCCAAAACAGTGTTAGGAAAAAGAGAATTAGTAAGGTCTGAATACAAATTAAGGTCATATTTGTTGAACACTCACTTCAGAAAATATATGTGCTTTGATTTTGATAGAGTGTATGTGCTTTATAAACAATATTTATAGTAATTCAATGATTCTTGTATTTTCCCCTTTATAAGTGCCAGCACATCAGATCCACCAACAGCTAATATCAAGCCAACTCCTGTTGTGTCTACTCCAAGTAAAGTGACAGCTGCAGCTATGGCTGGGAATAAGTCAACACCCAGGGCTAGTATACGCCCAATGGTCACACCTGCAACTGTTACAAACCCTACTACTACCCCAACAGCCACAGTGATGCCCACTACACAAGTGGAATCACAAGAAGGTAAGTAAAATAATACAGATAGGAGTGACCTGGCTGCTTATTTAGATTTACTGTGAGAAGATGACAATAACTTTAAGGTAAATGAGGCTTCCACTAAAGCTAAAGTCAGACATGTAATAAAAGTGGGCAGTTAATAGTTTCAAGTGATACCTCTCTGGACACTTGTTAATGCAACAAATTTCCTCCCTCCCTTCTTGCTTTGTTGTGTTTTGAAAGAAGGGGGAAACTTAACCCGATAAGTATGTGGCATGTTTTTCCAGGACCAAAATTTTCACTTATTATCTTATGGCACTTTTTAAAAATATATGTTTTCATTGATTTCAGAGCGAAAGGAAGGGAAAGAGAGAGAGAAGCACCAATGGGAGAGAATTGGCTGCCTCCTGCATGGCCTCTACTGGGAATCGAGCCCACAACCCAGGCATGTGCCCTGACTGGGAATCGAACCAGCGACCTCTCAGTGCAAGGAACGATGTCCATCTAACTGAGCCACACAGGCCAGGGCAAATTTTCACTTTTAAGAACTAAGAAATATGATACAAAATCCACTTTGGAAAACCATACTAAGTCACTGGTTGAACCCAAACATCACTTTTTTGTTGAAATTTTCTGATCTCTTCATGGCTTTGCTTTGTTCCCATGACACTTTACTATTCACTACAGCAGTTACAATTCAGTTAAATACATACCTTTTTATTCCACTAGATTGATTTCTTAAAGGGCAAGAATTTTCATTATTTAATCCTTTTATCCAACCTCAAGATAGGTGTTTAGTAAAACTTTACTGAATGCAATTTTCTTGGCTTCTTGTCTAAACAAAATGATGCTTAGTAAATACTCATATTTGACGCTGGCTTTTAAATTTCATTTATTTTATACTAGAGGCCTGGTGCACGAAATTCGGGGGGGAGGGGTCCCCTCCGCCCAGCATGCACCCTCTCCAATCCGGGGTCCCTCTTAGAATCCTGGACCACTGGCTCCTAACTGCTCGCCTGCCAGCCTGATCACCCCTAACTGTCTCTGCCTGCTGGCCTGATAGCAGCCCCCAAATACCACCACCCCCCCCCCCCCACCCCGGTCTGGTTGCCCCATGCAGCCTGCTGCTCAGTCGTTTGGTCATCCCTCACTAACCCCCCTGCTGGCCTGGTCGCCCCACGCAGCCTGTTCAGTCGTCCCTTAGGTTGCGATGGTCGCTTAGGCTTTTATATAGATAGATAATTTAAATAGAATAATAGATCAAAAATTGTTTCAGATATTTAATTCAACTACCTATCAGTTCCATAGGCAGTACAAAAAGCCTAATACATTGCCTTTACCCTCTGTTTTTGTCACCTATAACACAGAATAGGGAGGATGATTCCAGCTTTGATAAGAAGATTTATATTAAGTATTGTAATTACTTTTCAGCTATGCAATCCGAAGGGCCTGTGGAACATGTTCCAGTTTTTGGAAGCACAAGTGGATCTGTTCGTTCTACTAGTCCTAATGTCCAGCCTTCTATCCCTCAATCCATTTTAACTGTTCAGCAGCAAACACAGGCTACAGCTTTTGTGCAACCCACTCAACAGAGTCATCCTCAGATTGAGCCTGCAAATCAAGAGCTGTCCCCAAACATAGTAGAGGTGGTTCAGAGTTCGCCAGTTGAACGGCCATCTACTTCCACAGCAGTATTTGGCACTGGTAAGATTAATTTTAAAATGAAGTTATAGTAGGCCTTTATGCTTGTACTTTCTTGGATAAAATACATTATCTTGAGTATTCTTTGTACATACTTGTTTTCTACCGGGTATTAGAGTGGATGAATGTATTCCTAACATTTTACGTCAAGTTTAGTTTTTAAAATTAACTTTGTCTAAATTGAGTTATCATGCTCTAATTCAAGATTTAAATTATGTAATTTCAAAGTTTCAGCTACCCCAGGTTCTTCTTTGCCAAAGCGTACACGTGAAGAGGAAGAGGAGAGCACCATAGAAGCGTCAGACCAGGTCTCTGATGATACAGTGGAAATGCCTCTTCCAAAGAAATTGAAAACTGTTACACCTGTAGCAACTGAGGTCTGTAAAGGTCTTTCTGTTTATTTTCTTTCCATAGAGTTAAGGTATTCTTTCAGTTACAGCATTATTAGGTGAATAGACCTTTGGGGTCCTAAATCCAGAAAACTTTCTTAATTTACTGCAAAGTTTCCACTGGCAATTCAGGTATTGTTACTGTTGCCAACAGTGTTTTATATCCTTTACATATCTTTGATTAAATTAGTTCCCTTTTCAATTTTAAAAGTACAGCTACAAAACATAATTTGAATTCCCTTTCAGTGTTTTTTTTTTAATTCAAAGAATAAAGATATGTATAATCTTGTGCACATTTTAAACTGTTACCTGCTATCTTTTTCTCAGATTAACCAAAATTAGTTATTTCCTTTTTTGAGGATAAATTGCAATGAATTATATTACTATCAAACATTGAGACTACTAAATTTCATGAGCATGTATTTAATTAATGCTCATAAGACTTATTTTCTATTACTGAAGATAAGGTAATATAAGTAGGTATAAGTGAACATTTCTGTTGTACAGTTTTATAAAATTACAAGTGAGTTTTATTTTATTGGGAGAGCTAGCTTAATGCATTATCTCATGAACAGATGTTACTAACACTTGTATGTCGTGATTCAGGAAGAAGTTATGGCAGAAGAAAGTACTGATGGAGAGGTAGAGACTCAAGTATACAACCAAGATTCTCAAGATTCCATTGGAGAAGTAAGTAAAACATTGCAAGTAACAAATTGTTGCTTTTAATGAATGAAATTAGCTTTGACAATTGAATCATTATTTGGACTTTTTTAATTGGTTGCTTTCATATCTAGTGAAATATTAGAATTGCCAATGCAATTTCTGCTTTCTTTTACTCCTGATGGGTGTAATGCCTTCTAAACTTTATTGAAGAAATGTTTTGTTTATACTTAGCAAAGATTTTCCATGCTAATAGTCCTAATGAGTAAAGACTATCCACTTAGTTATTTTGGAAGGACGAGTGCTGGTTGAGTCTTGAGTATGGTGGCCCTCTATTGCTTCCCTTACTGAATTAATTAATCCATGACAGGAAATGCATTTATACACTTACTCATTTTTTGAGCTTTGATTGAGACCTCTGCAGAGACAACCTCACTGGTGGAAATGCATAGACTGAAGTAGCAAAGCGCTAAGTTCCATTCCTAACTCTACTACTTAGAAGCTGTGGGACTATAAGCAAGTTGTTCATTCTCTCGATAAGCCTCAATTTTCTCATCTGTTGGACTAATATAACATAATTTTTAGCTTTGAAAAATACCTAAGGTGATATCTGCCACATATTAGGCACTCAAAGTTTATTTCTTTTCTTCCATCCTTTTGCCCCACATATTGAGAATTCATAATATAGTAATCCTCACAGAACTCATTACTATAAGCCTAGTGTTGTTTCTAAGAAATTTGCATTTATTAATTTAATCCTCAAACCAACCCTATTTTATATGTGGAAAAAACCCCAATTCCCAGATAAGTCATATACCCAAGTTCTCACAGCATTAAAGCTGGGATTCGAAGAGGGTATCTATTAATCTTGAAACAATATTTTCTGCCTGGATAAATTTTCAGGATCATTTTATTCTAAAATTATTTTATCTGTATAGAATAAAGGAATTATCTTAAGCTAATCATAAGAAACCATAGATTGTAAGTAAATTTTAGTTTCTTAGCTGCATTAATTTTTTAAGTTACTTTTTCCAGTTTTCTTTAGCTAAAAACATGAAGCTAAACCTTTAGGATGAATACATAGCACTCTAAATTACATCTTTTTCATGTATTTTTCAGCGAATATCATCTGAAGAGCATAACAATTGTGAAATTAAAAGATGTGAATTTCTATTTTATTGTCAGATTTGTTTAAATTATACTAAAATCTCTGCAAAGTTTTTCCTTATGATTAGCAAAATGGCCTGTGACTCAAAAGTGCCATTTGGTTTTTCATTCTGCCTTGTAGCACTGTCTACTAAATGTGTAATTATTTATTTTTCTGATTTTCTGGCAGTGAAGCAGATGTTCCTGATAAGTGTTGCTTTTCTTAAAAAGCATGTCACTTTTAGGCCCATTTTTATTATATCATGACTTCACTCTTTTTCCCGTTACAGTAAACATAATCTTTATGAATGATTTTGTTTGTAGACATTGTTTCTGGCTTGTATAAAAAATAGATTTTACTGAGTGTTTAAACAGGAGACATTTCATTTTTTATAATAAAAATAAAAAGTAAAGTTAAAATTACAGTTTATTTGAGCAGCTAGCAAAATGGAATTGAGAGGAAAGAGATTAAGCAAATAATTATTTTTAAATCTAATACCTTAAATGTGGTTTGAAGAGTTAGGATAGTCAGAGTTTGGAGGGTAGTAGAAGTGTCTTTGTAAAAAGACAATCCTTTATAATAAAAGGGTAATATGCAAACTGACCCTAACAGCAGAACGACTGGGAATGACTGGTCACTATGACACACACTGACCACCAGGGGGTAGACGCTCAGTGCAGGAGCTGCCCCCTGGTGGTCAGTGTGCTCCCACAGGGGGAGCTCTGCTCAGCCACAAGCCAAGCTGACAGCTGCCAGCACAGCGGTGGTGGTGGGAGCCTCTCCCGCCTCCTCAGCAGCGCTAAGGATGTCCGACTGCAGCTTATGCCTGCTCCCTGCTGGCAAGTGGACATCCCCCTAGGGCTGCCAGAAGTATGTCTGATTGCCAGCTTAGGCCCAATCCCCCAGGGAGCAGGCCTAAGCCAGCAGGTGGTCATCCGCCGAGGGGTCCCAGACTGCAAGAGGGCACAGGCCAGGCTGAGGAATGCCCCCCCCCCCCCCCCCGAGTGCACAAATTTTTGTGCACCAGGCCTCTAGTAATAATAATAATACCTTATTTAGTGTATTTTCCAGACTATTTCAGGTTTGGGGAGAAAAAAATTAGGTTGCAGAATATTTGCTTAATCTGTACATTGATTACATGTTAAAATAATGTTTTGGCTCTGTTAAGTATATTGTTAAAATTGATTTCCCCTATGTCTCATCTTTTTAAATGACTACTAGAAAATTTTAAATTGCATATGTCAATCACACTGTGACTTGTTAAATTTCTGTTGGACAACACTAATCTTACAATACCATGTTAGTAGTTTTGACACACATCTGTATATTTTGTGTGTGTGTATTATAAATTATTATTTTTACTTGATTTTAGAGAGGAAGGGGGAGAGAGAGAGAGAGAGAGAGACATGAACAGGAGATACATTGATCAGTTGCCTCCCAAAGCTCCCCAACTAGGGATCAAACCCGCAACCTAGGTATGTACCCTGACTGGGAGTTGAACCCTGGACTTTCTAGTGCATGGGACGATGTTCTAACCAACTGATCCACACTGGCCAGGGCTGTTTTTTTTTTCTTCTTTTTTATTTGAGTATTACCCAATGAGACTTATAATAATTCCTCTATCAGAAGACAATAAAGAAACTCAAAGGTTAATCTTCTTTTATTTGTTTTTAAAATTCTTTTGAAAACCATGTTTTAAAAAATAAAATGCTCGTAACCCATATGTGTTCTTTAGTTTTTCCTTGGATCTGTGGTATGTTACTGATAGATTTAGGTATATTCAGCTTTTTATAAATTTTTTTTAACTTTTAAAGGGAGTCACCCAGGCAGATTATACTCCAATGGAAGACAGTGAAGAAACCTCTCAATCTTTACAAATAGACCTTGGAGCCCTTCAGTCAGATCAGCAAACAACTTCATCCCAAGATGGTCAAGGCAAAGGAGATGATGTCATTGTAATTGACAGTGATGATGAAGAAGAGGATGATGATGAAAATGATGGAGATCATGAGGTTTGAAATCATCCATTGTTTTTGTTTTTAATTTATCTTTATTGTTCAAAGTATTACATATGTCCCCGTTCTCTCCCCCCCTCCCCACTCCCCCCCTTCACTACCTCTGGCCCACACCTTTCCCCCCTCCAGGTCTATCACACTGTTGTCTATGTCCATGGGTTGTGCATATTGCATATAAGTTCTTTGAAATGCTGAAATCATCCAGGCTACTAATGCATCAAACAATAAATTCTGATTTTCTGTCAGTATGAATCAGTGATTTTGCTTTTTCTTTTACCCTGATTAGCTCCTAAATTAACATTTTATAGTGAAAGTGAGTGTAGAACAGTGATGGAAAACCCATTTGTTTTTTAAATGATTGCTAAGCACTTTAGGATTTGTTAGATTAGTTAGACTTAATCTTAAATCTTACTGATGAGTGACTGGATTTAATTGTAAGATCTGTGGTTTCTAGAAATAACAGAAGAAACTCTTTTTTCCTTCATGGAACCCCGTAGTCCTTTTCAAAAGAAAATGAGATATAATAATTGAGACATATTTTCAGTGACACTTTGTGTTTTATTTTGAGAGTTAATCCTATTTGATAGCTTCACATTTCAGATTCTGTTATTAATCAAACACTGTGTTTTAAAACCTCATACTAAAGCATCATTTCATCAGTCTTCAGTGCCAATACTAAATTTAGAATTAAAGTGGACCACTTGACACCTTGTGGACATCCAGGAGCTTTAATCATTGAACCGATTAGATTCAGAATTGATTGTGATTGTACTACTAATAAACTTCACAGTTGCTACCACTGAACTAATCCCATAGCAACTCCTGTACCCTGATCAACAACATGCCACATAAAGTTCTAAGTATGTTATCAAGATGTGCAGAACATGTGTGCCATATCCTAGATCTTTATATGTAAGGTTTTTTTAAATAGGATTATGAAGAAGATGAGGAAGATGATGATGATGATGAAGATGACACTGGGATGGGAGACGAGGGTGATGATAGTAATGAAGGCACCGGTAGTGCAGATGGCAATGATGGATATGAAGCTGATGATGCTGAGGTAACCGGTTAGAATTTTGACCATCCATTTTAAGGACTTCTTCAAAAAAAATTTACTGTTCTCCAAGGGTATTAAAAGGTCGCTATTAGAACACTACAACTTTTTATACCTTTGGGTTTGTTTCTACACCTTTTGTATAGCTGATTAATATTTCTTAAGACAATTATATTTAATTTGCACTTAGTATTTATATTTTGTTTTTAGGGTGGTGATGGGACTGATCCAGGAACAGAAACAGAAGAAAGTATGGGTGGAGGTGAAAGTAATCAGAGAGCTGCTGATTCTCAAAATAGTGGTGAGATTTTTAGTCTTTTTCATTGAAGATTCTGATAATATTTTCTAAATTAAGATTGCATTTAATTATCACATATGTCATAAAACTTGGTTAGTAAATTGGCAAGCTAAAGATTTATGCTTGTCCTAGCTTTGTCATGTTACTCTGTCATAAAGTCTGCTATATTTATACCTATAAAGTGCAGACATTATACTATCTTTTCTACCTCATTGGACTACTGTAAGGTTAAAACATTGAAACCTATAAAATATTACAAATACCGTGTGTTGCTGCTGTTCTTGTTAAGTGAAAAAATTAAATCAGGGACTTCTAACAGCAGTTCACAACTAGAAGAGGTCAGTCTAACAAGCTACATGTTTCAAGAGTGTGGGTATTGGAGCTTCGCAATATTAATATTGTCTGCTTATCCAATGAATAAAAGACTTTTGACCAATATAGCATGCTTTTTGTTAAATGTTTGAAAGGATGTGAGTTCTGGAGGGCCAGTGAAATGTAGGCAGTAAAGGATTATGAGATTCATAGAAAAAAATTTAGAATCATTTAAAAAAATTGGTGATCATCTAGTATAAATATCCTGGTTTTATAGATAATATTAAGCCAAAATCATGAGTACCAGTATAATAAAAAACTTACATATTTAGCCTAATGAAAAACAGTGTCTCTGTGTTTTCATATAGACCTACGTGTTTTAAAGTTCAAGGTATATGCTCATTTGAATTAAGGAAATTAAGGACGGGCCACTTTCCATTTTAAATTTTTAGGAGAAAAATAAACTAATGACTATTAACCATATAATGAAGAATAGTATTTAAATGATAAGGTAGGATAAGTATCATTAATCTTAGGTAATACACATTTTATAAAACATTTGTAGATTTAAGATACATCTTTTGTATAGTTGGGATAAAGAGGGATTTTTAAAATTTATTTATGTATTTATTTATTTATTGCCTTATTGCTGAAACCCCTGGTGCTTTGAATGGCCAAAATTCACAATGTCAGAATTCAGGGTGAGGAAAAGTTTATTGATGGAGAAGGAGAAGATGGGAGACCTAATGGTACCTTAGATCCATCTTGCTCGCTGAACTAAGTTTAGGGGCTGGAGAATTTGTATGTGGAAGCACTGACAGGGCAAGTTTTAACTGGAGGACCTTGGAACTTAGCCATTTATGGTAAAGGGGTGAACAAGACAGGATCTTCCTGGATAAGGGACCCTTGGCATCGGGAAGGATTACAGTGTTCAAGTTCTGGTCCTATGGTGGGGAGTGAGACTTTGGTTCCAGGTGCAGCTGAAGGTCAAAGTTTCCTTGTTTATGCTTCATCTGTAATTTGTGGTTTTGGTCTGTTGTTTCTGAAAAGCACTGTAGTGTTTTGTTAAACAGAATAGGACCATGTTTCTGTGGTTACAAATTCCCCCTTTTTGTTGTTCATTCCTTAATCTTGAAAATAGAGCAACCAAAAGTCCAGGTTCAATTAAGAGGGAGGATTAGCTGTCCAGCTTTTACTCCTGTCAATTCCATGATGGTCCCTTAGCCTTAGAGGGGACATACGGTGTTCACTTTACAAGCAGAGACCACAGCAATGGTAGAGGTAGCAGCAGGCCAGGATACCTGTACTCTAATGAGATAAAGAATAAAGTAACTTTTGTTATTATGTCCTCAAACCATGATGAGCTGGCAAGGTTCAGGAAAAGGGCAATTTTAGTTCTTAGTGATTTCAAGTCACTACAAGGATTCAGCATCCAGTCCAATTTACAAGTAGCAAACAAAACTCAAAAGACCATGGACAGCGCTAGAATCTAACATCCACAAAGGTATATTGTAGTTCTAATTGAAACATAATTTCCTCTCTAAAATCACCCTGATTTTTACCAAGATAGCCAAATTAATACTAGTGTATTTGCAAAATAAATGTAGTGTCAATAAACTTGGCCTGTCTATTTGTCTAACTGCAGCAAGAATAGTAATTAATCATGGAAGTACCATTAAATGTGCTTTGCTGGCATTTTCCTAAGGAATATTCAGATTGAACTTTAGCCTCTCAAGACTAAGAAGCCATAAACTAATGAATATTAACCATATAATGAAGAATAGTTTTTAAGAGATGAGGTAGGGAGAGATTAATGATACTTGGGTAATAATACATTTTATGATACATTTTGTAGATTTAAGATACATCTTTTGTGTAGTTGGGATAAAGAGGGATTTTTTTCCCCCCTTAATTCTGAAACCAAAGTTCATGCCCCTGGTGCTTTGAATGGGCAAAATTCAAACTGTCAAACTTCTGCAGTACCTATAGATTTTGGTGAATTCCTCTGTTAAGGTTTCCAACATATTCTGAGGTTCTTTCTTTGCATCTCCCAAGAGGTAACCTTAGTTCCTCACCTGGTAAGACTGCTGTGAACCATGTAAACAAAGTATCAGGCTATTTTCCCAAAGGGTTTTTTATTGGCTTCAAAAGTCAATCTTAACTCCTCAAAGATTTCTGGTCACATCTGTATCTGCCTGTCTCTCTGAAACATAACTTTTCAGTCAAAGCCTTGGTAATAAAACCAGTTTCCAGTTGTATCCTGTTATAAAGAAAACATTATTATTGAACTTTGGCAAATAATCACTTTGCCGTAAAAATAAAAACACTCTTTGGAAGATTCTAGATTCTGGTGGGATCCAGTAGGGAGAAAAAAATGTTTCAATTCTGCTAAGAGATATAGTTTACCAAATTGCTCAGTCATTGGTAAACACATTTCCTTTTATTTGGAAAACAAAAGATTAAAGAAGTCAACAATTTCAAATGAAAACGTCATAAAAATTGTAACCATTCTCATCAGTTCATTCAGTTCTATGAAATTGAACTTGTTCTGCTTGAATCCAGTTTTTCCTGTTAATGGCAAGGTTGTCTTTCAGGGTTCATATGGCTTGCTCAGTAAAGTGGGTATCTCAGTCACTAGAGATTGTGTAAGGTAGACCCCAAGTGGGAAACACATTTTCTAACAGTTTCTTTGCCTTTGTAAAGGCATCAACCTTTTGGCAGGAGAAAGCTTCAACTAACTCATCCAGATTACATACACATAAAAAGAAGAACATGTTGATAACCGAAACTTAAGTGGTAGTTGAATGAAGTTGAAATTAATTGTACCATGGTGGATGAAGGCATGGAAAAAAATGCCAGGGAGCTGAAGTAACCAGTGACCGTCTTGGGTTTCCCATAGCCCCAACTATTCATTTAATGTACAATCATTGTTTATCCATATTTATGTTACCCATGTAATTTCAACACACCAAAATAAGCCTAGTTTAATATTTCTCTTTTGTAAGGAGAGAAAACAAATCTTTTGAGATGTTTCAGGGGCATTTACTTATAATTTAAATTTGGGGACGTTTGTCAAAATACATCAAAAGATGTGGACATTTGACTAAATAAGATCATAAGCCATTATGAAGCAACTAGAGGCCCAGTGCACGAATTCGTGCACCAGTGGGTCCCGAAATCTCCAAGGGGTCCCAGATTGCGAGCGGGTGCAGGCCAGGCTGAGGGACCCCACAGTGCACAATTGGGTCCAGGGAGAGATGCAGGAGGTTGGCCAGTCGAGGAGGGCCCCCGGGAGGGCTCCAGGGCATGTCCGGCCTGTCATGCTCAGTCCTGATTGGCTGGACCCCAGCAGCAAGCTAACCTACTAGTTGGAGCGTCTGCCCCCTGGTGGTCAGTGTACTTCATAGTGAGCAATTGAGTGGCCTTAATATATCATTAGCATATTACACTTTAGTTGGTTGAATGGCCGACCAGTGGACCGGTCACTTAGCATATTAGGCTTTTATTATATAGGATACTTAATTATACATTTAAAGAAAAATACATGCATACGGCCCTTACAACACAAGCACTATAGTGACAAGTACTGACCTCAGGAGAGCTCTGGCTGAAACAACCCTTATTTCACTGTTTCTTTAGGAAAATATACTCTAACTTTCAAGTAACATGATTTTGCTCTGGAAGATAATCTATTCTTAGTGCTCACAGTAAGAAAATATGTACATTTTTCTTTGTCATAAAGGTGAGTGTCTTTTTTTGGAGCCTTCTCCCAATTTCCGATAACGTTCCGTAAATTCTGAAAGAAAAAGAAAAAATGCTGTTTACATAGCAAAACTTTAGTTCTTACTGTTTAGGAGATTTAGTTTTCTTAAGTAATCAAATACTTAATTAAGATAATAAAACACAAAATTATTTTGATAAAGCACAGAATATTTGCTTTCTAGGCAGAAAACTTTTTCAGTTTCAGTAACAGATCAGTAGTCCCTTTTTCAGTGGAGAGAAATCTAACTCCAATTTTGTATCATCTTACTTATTGGAGTAATAAACACAGAATAAAAATATTTAATTCTGTTGATTCTAAAGATAGGCCTTTTTAACCAAACCCATTTAAAACCAGCTTTAATATCAAATATTTTTTTTAGATTATGTGATTCTGAAGAGCATTTGGGTTAGTCTGTTGTTGTTTTTTGAGAATTCTCATATAAGCACTTGTTTGTTTAAGCCAATTTAATATAAATTAGCAATACCATACAGGGTAGAAATATCCTATATCTAGAACAAACATATAGTGATATACAAAAACATACAGACCAATGGAGACAAATCTCATAGCTTTCATTTTATTTATTTTTAAATCTTTATTGTTGAGGGTATTACAGATGTCTCCCCTTTTCCCCCCCTGAATTGTCCCCCTCCACCAGGTTCCCTCTCCGCCCCAGGCCTTCACCACCCTATTGTCTGTGTCCATAGGGAATTAATATATATGCATGTAAGATCTTTGCCTAATCTCTTACCATCCCCCTTCCTGACCCCTTCGCTCCGAGATTTGTCAGTCTATTTCCATGCCTCTGATTCTATTGTATTTACCAGTTTATTCTGTACATTAGATTTCTTACTCGTTTGATTTTTAGATTCAGTTGTTATGTATTTATTGCCTCTTTATTGTTCATATTTTTTATCTTTTTCTTTTTCTTCTTCCTCTTTCTCTTCTTAAAAGAATACCCTTCAACATTTCATGTAACACTGGTTTGGTGGTGATGAACTCCTTTAGCTTTTTCTTGTCTGTGAAGCTCTTTACCTGACCTTCAATTCTAAGTGTTAGCTTTGCTGGTTCTAGGTCCTTATTATTCATCACTTTGAATATTTCTTGCCACTCCCTTTTGGCCTGCAAAGTTTCTGTTGAGACATCACCTGACAGTCAGATGGGTGCTCCCTAGTAGGTAACTAAATGCTTTTCTCTTGATGCTTTTAAGATTTTTCTCTTTGTCTTTAGCCCTTGGCATTTTAATTGTGATGTGTCTCAGTGTGGGCCTCTTTGGGTTTCTCTTGTTTGGAACTCTGTGCTTGCTGGACTTATAAGTCTTTTTCTTTCACCAGGTGGGGGAAGTTTTCTGTTACTATTTCTTCAAATAAACTTTCAATATCTTGCTCTCTCTTTCCTCCTCGTGGCACCCCCATAATGCAAATGTTGGTATACTTAAAGTTGTCCCAGAGACTCCTTACAGTATCTTCATATTTCTTTTTCGTTTTTCTTTTTGCTCCACTGATTGGGTGTTTTTTGCTTCCTCATTTCCAAATCATTGATTTGATTCTCGGAATTGTCTACTATTGAATCCCTACAAATTATTTATTTCAGTTAGTGTATGCTTTATTTCTGGCTCATCCTTTTTCATGTCTTTGACATTCTTACTAAGATCCTTGAAGGTCTCATTATGTCCCTTGAAGCTCTGTTTGAGTCCCTTAAAGCTCTCATTAAGATCCTTGAGTAACGATGTAACCATGGTTTTGAACTTGGTATCCAATAGTTTGTTTGCTTCCATTTCTTTCATTTGTAACATGTTTCTCTTCGTTTACATATTTTGGCTGCTTCCCTGTTTTTGTTTCTATGTATTAGGTAGAGCTGCCTAATTGGTAGAATTGCCTTGTGTAGTAGGTGTCCTGTAGGGCCCAGTGGCTCAGCCTCCCCAGTTACTTGAGCTGGGCACTCTAGGTATGCCCTTGTGTAGGCTGTGTGCACAGTCTTGTGGTTGGACCTTGATTTCTGTTGGCGTCACTGGGAGGAATTGACCTCCAGGCCAATTGGCTGTGAGGACCAGCAGTGACTATAGTGGAAGAGCAGTTGTGCAGAAGACACCCCTATGGAGCAGGACTTGCTTCAGTGGTGCTTTGATGCTCACTGAGTCTGGCCCTTGAGTGTGTTGCTTGTGGATGTGTACAGTTAAAATCTGGTATGGTCTGAATCTGTCCAATGGGTGTACTGGCTCTGGGACCTCCTGGGAGGTGCAAAGTCAGCCACTTCCTGGGTCCACCTGGCAGGAGCTACTGAGAGGAAATCCTGTAGATGGCTGCTACTTGTATTGGACTTGAGAAGTGTCCGGGCAAGGCCCAGCTGTGAAGCAAGGCAGGCTGGTGCTAGTGCAGGGTCCTGGTTGGGCCTTTTATATATAGGTTTGGTACACACTGACTCCAGCTGCTGCTTATTTGAGAGATTTTAGGAAAATCTGAAGCCTGAGTCAGGACAGGCCATTCATATGGAAAAGCTGCTGCAAACAGCTTGGGTGGGGCTGCAAATTGGATGGGGTGGGGTCTCAGAGAATCACCAGGGCAGAGGGAACAGTGTGAGCCAAGCTGATGGAAACTCAGGGCTACCAGTCAGCTCTGAGATGGGGGAGGTCCCAGCACAGGAACAATGATCCCTGTAAGGACCCCCGTTTGGGGGAAAGCCACCCCCAAGTTCCTGCCCTGATGCCAGACAGTCCAGTTCCTTCCTGTATGTGTCTGGGTCTCCCAAAGCTACCCAGCGCTAGAGATTGAGTCTGAGTAAGTTCATGCACTGGCCCTTTCGGGGAACACATGGGTCTCCAACAGCCTCCATGTCACTCAGCCACAATCCCCACTGGATTTTACAACCCAAAGTTATGGGGGCTTCTCTTACCAGCTCTGGAACCCTAGGCTAGCGGTCTGGTGTGGGGCTGGGACCCCTTATTCCTCACAGAGGAAAAGCAGCCAAAATGTCCCTCCTGATTAAAAACAAACAAACAAACAAAAAAAAACCAGCACGGGTACCGGTTCAACCCATTCTGTGCCTCTGGCCCTCTTACGAGTCTCAGTGTGCTTTCTTCTTTTCTTCTCTAGTTGGACTTCCATTTAGCCAGCTTTCAGGTGGTTCTGAATGATGGTTGTTCCGTATTTCAGTTGTAATTTTGATGTGGTTGTGGGAGGCAGCAAGTACCAGTGTTTACCTACTCTGCTATCTTGGTTCTCAATCATAGCTTTCATTTTAAAGCAGTAGCTTTTATGGCCCAAGTACAGTGAATAATTCAGGGCTGTAAAACTGGATCCAAATGATGTTTCTGGCAGATGGACTGAGTGAGTTCGGATTTTACTCAGATGACCAAGCTTTGCATGCTGTAAGAATTCCTTTAAAGCCTTTTTAAAGTAATCTGTTATCAATCAAAGAATGCATTCCATTGTCTTCAAGGGTGCCCCTTATCATGGACTTGTCAGCAAACACAAACAACAGAAAATGGAAAGAAAGTGTGCACAATAAAGTTCAAATTCTCAGGAGGTAAAAAGAGTGGCTTCAGGACGCCTGAGTTTAAAAGTGGTAGATTTTCCTGGAGGATGATGGCTAGAATGGAGCCCGAGCACACGTGGCAGCTGCCACGTGTCTGGAGATGAAGATGGGGGAGGGGAAGAAACCACAGACCCAATATCACTTCTTAACTTCAAGCCAATGAACAGAGTACACACAGAGCGAGATCAACATATAACACACAAAGTAATTGAGTACTATCCTAACCAAATCTTAGATAAACTATACAAGTTACAGATTTCAAATTCAAGTGGCCAAACAAATGCAGCCAAACCAGTTCAAAGATCAGGTAAAAGTCCTACAATTATTCTCTTCTCCAGCAGGGAAATAAAATAAATGTGGCTTATTTCAAAGGAAAATGGAGGAGAAGGGAGTTCCTGGTTGTACATGCCAGGATGACTTACCCTACTTCCAAATCGAGCACATCGACTTGCAGAGACACAACAAATATACTTAATACGGTTTACCACAAAGACACAAACGGGTAGAGCCCCGAAATCCTGATCCTACTCTTAAATGGAGGCCCCCAAGTAAGTTTAAAATGCAGATAGCTTTGTCCAAAGGTAGAGAAAGCCCACATAGAGGATTCCTGGCTACACACTTACCCCAAAATGGAGCACCTTACCCCAAAACAAAACCAACGTAGATTGAAGTCCAAAGGCCATTTTCTTATTCCAAATGGGCTCTGTGCTGATTTGGCCAGTGCCTGCCAGGGAAAGTACCTTCCGAGCCCCCAAGGCAAAACATCCTTCCTTGGAGGCTGTTCCAGGTTGGCCTACCACGAGCACTAGCTCCTGGCTGGCTCACCAAATTGTTACTGAAAGCCAAGTTGTGTGCCCAATGTTTAGAAAGGCCAAAACTCAAAACGTTCGAGCTTGGAGTAAGGAAAGGTTTATTGATCAAGAAGACACCAAGGGAGAAGATGGGAGACCTAAATGGTACCTTATATCCATCTTACTCCCTGGCCTAGGTTAATGGTTTTTAAGGGGCAAGGGGAATAGTGCTGGCAAGGCAAGTTGTAATTGGGGTCCTTAGAACTTGGTCATTTATGGTAACGGCATCAACACTGGATCTTCCTGGACAAGTTTCTTGGTGTCTGAAAGGGTTCCAGTGTTCAAGGTTGATTATGTCCTGGTCCTTTGGTTAAAGGGGGAGACTTTGGTTCCAGGTTCAGCTGGAGACCAAAGCTCTTTCCTCTGCACATGCTTCACTACGTGATCTGCAGTTTTGGTCCGCTCTGAAATGAGCTTCAGGGTCTTTTTAGGACGGGTGCATTTTGAGCTGATTCTATGGTTACATCTGTAGGTATTATCTCTAAATGTTACGTGTTTTAAGGGAAAATGTTCATATACATTTTTCCCAGATACAAAGCATATAACAGATGCTCATTGAATACTTGCTAGAGAGTTTTCCTTTTTACAATCAAGCAAAAATTGGCCTATAAGTCTGGATAAAATTTAATTAGTGGATAGATTATGTACATTGCCAGTAGTTAAAAAAATGCTTTTTCTGAGCATGTGTGCTTGTATTGAATTATCACAATAAGCTTGTCAGGTTTAAGTACCAGTGTAGAATCTGAGAAACAGAAGCAGAAATAAGCAAAGTGGCATAACCAAGGTCACAAAGCTATTAAGTGTTAAAGCTAGGATCTGTTCTAGACGTAACTTTTAAACTACTAAATTCTGTAATATCTTATTGAACTTTCAAAGTAGGTAATAGCTTCTGATGTTTCTATAATGTATATAGAAGACCCAGACTTCTGAAGGACCATAAAATTCAAAATTTAGGAAAACCAGAATGTAAGAGTGTCTTATTGGGCTTTTCCCAATAGTCTTCATCCTGTTTGAGTGTAATACTGATGCCATAGTGGTCCCACTCTAAGTAATTTGCCCATTTTAATAATAGGAGCCAAAATGTATTAAATATTTTATCATGTGTTAGACTAAGTGCTTATGTCTACTATTTGAATCCTTCAGAAAAACCTTTCTTGTAGATTACATCTGTTGCATTAACCAACCAAAGAGGTTCAGGAACTTGACTAAAAGCCATACTACTGATAATTGCATACCAATTATCTCTGGGCCCACCATACCTCACTACTTTCCTTCTTGAAAATATTACTGAAGTGAACATTCCTAGTGGCAAGATTCATACTTTAGGGATTGTCCAAGTTATTTTGCAGTAAGTTTAATAGTTCAAAATAAGCTTCTCTTTTCCTGTAGGTGAAGGAAATACGGGTACTGCAGAGTCCTCTTTTTCCCAGGAGATTTCTAGAGAACAGCCATCATCAGCATCTGAAAGACAGACTCCTCGAGCACCTCAGTCACCAAGACGTCCACCGCACCCACTTCCCCCAAGACTAACCATTCATGCCCCACCTCAAGAGTTGGGACCACCAGTTCAGGTATTGAAAGTAGTAGTCATTCTGAAAAATGAACTTTTAAAAATCTTGGCTCCTTTCCCTTTCCATTAGATATTGCCTTTTTTCTCCAGAAATTAAGTGAACCCTGTAATGTTTTGGCATATTTTTATAAAATTCTTTGAACTGAAATGAATCTCTGATTTCCTTGAAAGTACAAGGCTGACTAGAAGTTGTGCATAAGTTGAAACTGTTATAGCCATAGCAAATAAAAGTCTGGTCACTGTTTCTACAGGTTACAAAAGGAAAAAGATATTCTTGGATTTTAATTAATGTAAAATGTATTTTAGCAGCTGACCACCATCTGTTTAGAAGTGTGTTTTTTTCCTCTAAGTTGCATGTTTTTTTAAAAAGGAAATTCTGTTCTGCTTAACAAAACATTTTTCTCTTCATTTTTTAATAATCATACATATTAATTCCCACTTTGAAAATTAATGAAAGTGTGCATAACCCTTTACATGTAGCACTCTTTGGACATCTGTTAATCAGAAGTTCTTTCAGAAACAGGACAAGTACAAAGGCTCTATTAATAATCTAGCTTGAGTTTTAACCCTTTAGAGCATAGAACATTTTCAAGTGTAGATCTACTAAAATACCACTGGTGAAGAAAACTGCATTATGTGAATGTATAAAGTCTTAAAAGAGTGTGTATGGATCCTGCAAAATCTATCAGTTTAAAAATGACTAAATTGAGAAACCATTTATATGTAGTTAGTACTGCTAGTAATATTTCCAAAGGATAAGTAAGCCATAAAATCCGAAAGCATACTTACTAATGAATAAATTAGTTACAAAGAAATAAGGTATGATCAAAGATTAGTTTTAAATATTGGTTAATATTTTGTCTATTAGTTGTTGAAATATTTGTTAGTTTAATGTTATAGTCTGTATAATTAAAAAAGTTGTCATAGTTTAAAACGGGTTTCTTTAGTATAAGATTAGTGGCAGTTTTTCCTGAAAAAATATCCTGATGATTATTACATCATCTGCTAACATTTTGGTTATGGTATTACCAAGTAAGCATAATAAGCTCTATTGATATTTAGTGTTTGTTTCATTGTCTAATTCCTTAAAAACAAATGTAATTCCTTTCTTGGCCCAGAGAATTCAGATGACTCGGAGGCAGTCTGTAGGACGTGGGCTTCAGTTGACTCCAGGAATTGGTAGCATGGTAAGTACCTACCCCCCATGTAAAATCAGTTTATTTGTTCAGCAAATATTTGTGTAGTCGATATGTGTGTTTCTGTCATGCCTGTTTAATTCCTTTTTTGTTTTAGCAGCAGCATTTTTTTGATGATGAAGACAGAACAGTTCCAAGTACCCCAACTCTTGTGGTGCCACATCGTACTGATGGATTTGCTGAAGCAATTCAGTAAGTGAATGAAAGAGAAACATTTTGTGACTAATCAAATTCTTACTGTTTCACTGTTAATTTGTTTACATTTGATTGACTCATTATTCCTTGAGACTTCTACTGTGTACTATTTTCAGGGGGTATTATGGGAGGGTTGAGAATGTAGTGTTGGGGAGAATTATATAGAGGGAATGAAATACAGTTGCTTCCATCAGAAATTTGTAGTTTAGAGTCAGTATAACAGTGGTTAAGAACATGGAGTTTAGAGTTAGAATACCTGGGTTTGAAACCTAGCTGTTCTGCTTAATAGCTGTATCAGGTTATTTAGGTTAACTATTCCTGAGTATCCTTATATTTCTTACGGGAATGATGATACAATAGTTTCCACCTTATACATTGTAAGAATTAAAGAATTTATGTTAATATGTTTAGAATATTATTGGTAGACAGTAAAAAGCTTTGTAGATTGGTGGTATTGATAAGTACAGTGATCATGGTGGATAGTATTGTGAAAGTGCTAAGCATATGAGCAAATAAATATAATCTTAGTAATCTAGGAGAATAGAGGTATAAGCAATAGTCTTTGTTAACACAAGTGAAGAAGTGATTTATTTCAACAATTAAGAGGAAAGAGTCCGAGAATACTTAATGGGAACAGCATTGAATCCCTAACACTAATTGAGCATATCCATAAATCAGTTTATTTAATCCTCATACCAAGAGAGTATTATTGTTGCTCTTTTATAGCACAGAGATGTTAATGAATTTGCCAGAGGTCAAACAGCCAGGAAGTGGCAGTTTTTGGTTTCAAACCAGTCAGTCTGGCTCTAGAACCTATGTAAACTATTGTGCTATACCACTCCACGTAAAGGATAAAAAGGCTTTCCATGTGAAAATATATGTGTTTAATAGATACATAGAGATATGTTTAATTAACAGATTCAAGAAATATGAGGCATATAGTTCAGAGACACAAAAGTTATTTATATATAAATCAATTCCTAATCAACTTTATTTTCAATCTCTTTCCTTCTCATTTTGTTTATGCTCATTTTTTTTTATATTCTTTTTATCATTGTGCATAGGGTAACTTTACATTTCATCTTAAATCAATTTTTGTCTATTTAGTTCCCCACAAGTTGCTGGTGTTCCTAGATTCCGGTTTGGGCCACCTGAAGATATGCCACAGACAAGTTCTAGTCACTCTGATCTTGGCCAGCTGGCTTCTCAAGGAGGTAAACAGCTAGATAAAGGCTTGTATCTCCTGGGGTTTACTTATATTTGGTAATAAACTATTGTGATATGATTTTTTTTAAGTAAGCATATATAAATATAAAAGAAATTGAGATCTAAATAATTCCTCTAATTTATGGGGAAAGCTATAATATATGTACTATTTACAAAACATCGTCTTACATATAAATCTTTTCAACAAAGTTCTGAGTTCTTTAAACATAGACCCTAGCTGTTACATTTGTATCTCTTCTGGCACCTAGTATAGCATCATCTACTAAGTGTTAAGAAATATTTCTTAAACCAGTAAACATATGTAAATACTACCACCCGTTTTAAAGTTTCTGGAAGAAATGCAACATATTTTGTGTTTGATTTGACAGTTTCCATTTTACCAATAAAACACACAATTTAACATTTCTAGTTAAATGCATAATATAAGTTAGATATTTTCTATTAACATTACAAATAAGAAAAAATGTTAAAAATATGTGGAATAAAATGACTCCTAAATTAAGTAATAGTAGTTGGTTATTTGGACATGAATTATGCATTTCTGGAATTAATGACATTTAATCTTCATTTGGTACCCATGTAGCCCACTATATTTCTGGGAAGCTATTATATAGCATTGTCTATTACTTTAATAAGTCCTAAGCAAAAGACTAATCTGTAGTCCTCATCTAAGTCATGTAGTATAAATTTGTCCCCTAATGGTTTAGGTTATTAGGTTTAACACTATGCCTCTACAATATGAAATTGTGAGTTAACTTCATAGAAATTCAGAATTTTATGTGGCAATTTTTAGACTTGGAAGTTGCCACCACCTACTAACTTTGTAACCTTGGGAAAGTTAATTAACCTTCTTGAAATTTAGTTTTGATAGCAAAAAGGGGACTAAGTAATACCTTGCAGTTTTGGTGATAAGTAGAATCTAACATAGTTGGATATTCAGTAAAGTTACCTTCTATAAAACTATAAGAGCAGCTTTTAGCTGTTCTTTTTTTTTTTTTTTTTTATTAAGGTATTACAAATGTGTCCTCATCCCCCCCATTAACCCCCAACCTCTCACCTCCCCCCCCATCCCCCCGCCCCGCACACTCATGCTCCCATCCCCCTGTTGTCCATGTCCATTGGTTTGGCTTATATACATGTATACAAGTCCTTCGGTTGATCTCTTCCCCTTACCCCCGCCCTCCCCTACTTTCCTTCTGGGGATTGATAGCCTGATTGCTGTTTCTCAGTCTTTGGGTCTGTCCCTTTTCATCAGTCTATGTTGTTCTCTATAATCCACAAGTGAGTGAGATCATGTGGTATTTATCTTTCATTGACTGGCTTATTTCACTTAGCATAATGCTCTCCAGTTTCATCCATGCTGTTGCAAGAGTTCCTTTTTTTTTTTTTACCGAGCATAGTATTCCATTGTGTATATGTACCAGAGTTTTCTAATCCATTCATCTGCTGATGGGCACTTGGGCTGTTTCCAAATCTTAGCTATGGTGAATTGTGCTGCTATGAACATAGGGGTGCATATATCCTTTCTGATTGGCGTTTCTGGTTTCTTGGGATATATTCCTAGTAGTGGGATCACTGGGTCAAATGGGAGTTCCATTTTTAGTTTTTTGAGGTAGCTCCATAGCTGTTCTTTTTTTTTTTTTAAGATACTTATATTAGTGTTAAGGAGCATAAAGGATGTGTTTAAATTGTATTTACATTTTGAGGGATTGATGTTTGCTTGATGGGCTAATTGTGGATTTTAACAAAGTTGTGTCTTTGCTGATTAATTTTTTTCTTTCAGATACCTCGCATATTGGCACTTTTGTATTCTTTCTCATTCATTAATATTCAGAATTGTCTTTAGGTTTAGGAATGTATGAAACACCCCTCTTCCTAGCTCATGAAGAAGAATCCGGTGGCCGAAGTGTTCCCACTACTCCTCTGCAAGTAGCAGCTCCAGGTAGGTATCATATTACTAGATTGTGTGTTTTATTGGTAAAATGGAAACTTATGAGGCATCTTTGGGCTGAAAATTAGGTAAACCACAAAGTTAAAGTGTTCGTTGCTTTTCTGGTCTTGTTTTGAAGTGAACGTATTTACTGAGAGTAGTACCACCTCTGATGCTTCAGAGCATGCCTCTCAGTCTGTTCCAATGGTGACAACATCGACTGGCACTTTATCCACAACCAATGAAACAGCAGCAGGTGATGATGGAGATGAAGTATTTGTGGAGGCAGAATCTGAAGGGTAAATGTTTACTTTGTAATATTTGCTTGCCTTACACTTGCCAGACTTTTGCATTTGTTTTCCTTTAGCCAGGAAACAATCTGTTGAGCTGTATTTTCAGTCGCATCTTATTACAAAAGTAAACCGAGCCATCTATTTTGAAAGATTAATTTTTGCATATAATAATATTTTGGGACTTGGAGGTTGTTATTACAGAAGACAAATGTTAGCTCCCTGAACATTGCATAATATATTTATTCTAGAACAAAATATTTCTTTAAAATCACTGGTACCCTTCCATTAATGTAGCTGCTTGAACTTTTCCCCCAAAAAGAAGTCTTTTTGTGAAAGTTAGGAATATTAGGAAATGATTCAACTTTCCATTTAGTAGTGGGCTTTCAAATGAACCTCACTTATCCTTAATGTGCATTTAGAACTTCTTATAAATTAGAATTTATCTAGTAGTTTTCAAGACCTGACTGTATTGGTAACACATCTGTTATAAACAAAGTTGTCTTGGAGAAGTTTAACTTTCAAGATGGAATCTAATTTATTTTTAAATATATTTTTATTGATTTCAGAGAGGAAGGGAGGAGAGAGAGAGAAACATCAATGATCGGCTGCCTCCTGCTCACACCCCACTGGGGATTGGGAATTGAACCCTGACCTCTTGGTTCATAGGTCGATGCTCAACCCCTGAGCCACACCAGCCAGTCAGAAACCTAATTTTTATAAATAAAATAAAAAGTTGGGCTACTTCATGAGTAGAAGCAGAGCTAGAAGTACAACCCAGATTTCCTATGTAGAGCTCAGATATTTTGTTTTAATATATTTTATTGATTTTTTATAGAGAGGAAGGGGGGGGGAGGGAGAGAGAGAGAGAGAGAGAGTTAGAAACATCGATGAGAGAAACATCGGTCAGCTGTCTCCTACTGGGGATGTGCCCGCAACCCAGGTACATGCCCTTGACCGGAATCGAACCTGGGACCATTCAGTCCGCAGGCCAACGCTCTATCCACTGAGCCAAACTGGTTTCGGCAAAGATTTTGTTTTATTTAGCAATATTTTCTTGGCATGATCATTGGCCAGTTCTATATAAGGAAACAAGCAGGTTTACTTATTATGCTCTATGAGGACTACTTAATTTGGGGGAGGTTATAGACCTTACTGAGAACACTAGCCGCCGTTAATTCCATGCCATGTATGCAGGTCATTTCATATAAGTCATTTCTAACCCATACAATACCTTTGCAAAGTGTCATCATTTTACAAGTGAGAAAGCTCAGAGTCAGAGCATGTATCTCTGGTGACTGACTCAGCCCCATGTGCTTTAGCTTCACACCTGACCAGCACTGTTCAGTGTAGGCACACAGTCAGGAGAGAGAGCTTCCAGGTACATTGTTAACTAATAACTGTACTAAGATTGAAGTTGTTTTGTACTTCTATCTCCTCACTTGCTTTTGGATGTGCTTTCTGGAATGGGAGAGAGAAATGGACTTACAGCCATTGAGCCAGGGATTTCTACCAATAGCCTGTCTCATCTGCGCTAGAGCCCCTTTTGAGTTAGTGATCTTTTAATAGTTGTGACTTGTGAATTATTTTACTACTATACTCTCCTAGGAAGTTGTTTTGAGGTTTATCAAAATCTGGATAGTCTATCTCCTGCAAATGTTAAGAATGTAAACATCCCTTGTCAAAAAGAAAAAAATTTATAAAAATGAGAAGAAAAAAACAAAACTAAATTTGGAATGTGAAAAGAGGCATGAGGAAGAAGCAACTTGTCCCCTGCCCCTTTAAAAATATATATGGCTACCAGTATCAGGGTTGGCAGTTTTGATTTGGAGTAGAACTCTGCATTAAGTGATAAACTATATGGAAAAGAGTTTGGAAACAATAGGATACACTCTAGGATCAGTTTTATATTTTCTAATCAATTTTTGTTTTCCTTTCTTAGTATTAGTTCAGAAGCAGGCCTAGAAATTGATAGCCAGCAGGAAGAAGAGCCTGTGCAGGCATCTGATGAGTCAGATCTTCCTTCCACCAGCCAGGACCCTCCTTCCAGCTCTTCTGTAGGTAAGTTCCAGCTGTTGACTACATGTAACTTTACACATCACACTTGTTCGCGAAAGACACTTTTATTGCTAACAATTTTATCATTTTTTTCCCCTGAATTGTAAAAAGCTTTATTTAAGAGGGAAATTTTATTTTCTTACAGGGAACTTGGTTTATATTAAAGAAAATTGGTTGTATTAGTGGTGCTAAAGGGGCTGTGGGGGGATGGTTACTAAGGAGTAGTACTTTAGGCCTCTCTCTTGCCTAAACCAGAGCAGCTCCATTTTTGTTTGTTCTACATATTAGAGTTCTACAGCGGTCTGATATACAGTACTGCTCAACAACTCTCTGTATCAGACAGTATGCAAAGTCCTTTATATATATTGATTCATTTAATTCTCACATCAGTCCAATGTGGTAAGCATTCATCCCCAATTTATAGTTATGGAAACAAATAACTTCTCCAAAGTCACGTAACTAGTAAAGAATAGGCAAGCCCTGAGCAAGCTCACAAGTTTGCCTCCAGAGACTCCAATCTTAAACAATATACTATCCCAACATGCCTATCAATTTTTAGGTAGGGAATTACTTTTATTAAAAAAATATAGTCCTCAGTCATCCATTCCGATTATTTTCACTTTAAATTGTTATAGCAGTCATTCTCCAACTGCCAAGTTTTATGGAAGACATGCTCAATTACCACGTTCTCAGTCATGGAACACTGCCATCTCAGGGTCTCTTCTCCCTTAGCTGCTTCTCTGGCACATCAGCCTGGAGCCAACATCCCTAGTTTCCAATCTCACATCCACCTTTTAGCAGCTGGCAACTTTAAATCAATGGACATTCATAAGTAATCTTGCAGCTGAGATTAGAAATGTCTACGACTATCATTATTAATAACAATTAGTGAAGTTTGGTGCCCCCAGTTATACTCTAACATCTCATGAAAATTGTTATTTCTCAGCAGAATTGGAACTAGTTATATCTTACTAGAGCTTGCATGGAAATATATGGTTCTTGTTCTCTTTTCAGTATAATATAAAATTAGGATCTCTTTAAATTTATTTGAAAATATAAAACACTAAACTTTCCTACCTGAGCAGTTATTCATTTGGTTAACAAATACCTGAGTGTCTACCATGTGTTGTCAGGCAGTTTCACAGAAAGCACTATTAAGTGACATTTAAGTAAACACCTAAAAGAGGTTCGGGAATGAAGCTGTGCAGTCATTTGGGGGAAGAGCATTCTAGGGCGAGAGAAACAGCAAGTGCAAAGTCCATGAGGCAGGAGTGTGATGTGTTCAAGCTCAGCAAGGAGGCCAGTGTGGATAGACTACAGTAAGGATGGAGAGATTAGCGGGTGACAGGATACATCTAGTAGGTCATTGTAATTGCATTGACTTTCATGGATAAAGGGAGTTTTGAGAGGGCTTCAAACAGTGACATGATCTGACTTAAAGACTTGACAGTGTCCGTTTGGCTGCTGTGTAGAGAAGAGACTGAGAAAAGTAATGAACAGAAACAAGGAGAAAATTTGGAGGACATCCCAGGTAAAGATGATGTTTTAGACAGGATTATAGAGTTAAGGTTGTGGGAAGAGGTCATATTGGGATATAAATAAAGGAATTTTCTTTTTGCCCTTTTAAAAAAACTTTCAAATATTGCAAACAATGGACTCCTGCATTCATTTAGTTTTTTTCCATCTTAATGTTTTTCTTCTTAGATACTAGCAGTAGTCAGCCTAAGCCTTTCAGACGAGTAAGACTTCAGACAACATTGAGACAAGGTGTCCGTGGTCGTCAGTTTAACAGACAGAGAGGTAAATTTCTAACATCCTGACTACATAATAGGATGTGGGGTGATGATAAATGGAAGAGTTTTTCTCATGCTTATTTAAGATGCCAGCTAGTATCTCATTTTTTTAAATGTTCCAAGGATTAACTATGCCTTGAGTATGATGTTCAGTCATAACATAAACATTTTGTAGACAGATATGTATACCATAGGTGTGTAATGAATATGTGCTTCTATTTCTTCCTGAATTCAAAGTAAGATTTAGAAAAGTGCTATGTAGTTATTTGGTATATCTTTGCCTATTATACTAGCTAAACAGTCACAGAGCTTTATTCTATTGAACAAAAAGTGTAAAATTTTAATATCTCCATGTTTTCTAATGTAAGATTGTATTTGTCATAAAAATGTTAATCTAATTGTAATGATTATCATTGAAGATGTCAGATGTTTAATTACTAGTTTTTGAAAACAATTTATAATGAACCAGAGTAAGTGAATACTCTAGTTGGGGCTAGCTTCTTAAAAGATTCATTCAGTTTGATTTTTTTCTCTCTCTCTTATAGGTGTGAGCCATGCAATGGGAGGGAGAGGAGGAATAAATAGAGGAAATATTAATTAAATGTTCTATAAATTGTAATAACTGTGAATAAGATTGTCCAGTCTGTTTTAGTGTTATGATTGTCGAGTTTAAAGACATTTTTGTATTTAAATTGGTATGCTTATCTCAACATTCTTTATTAATAAAAGGTATTTCAGTGTCAGATTTTATCATTGTTTTACTTGTCTGTTCCTTTGCCCACCGGTCTAAGGACAGTTGTACCAGACATTGGATAAGGTCTTCCCAGAAGGAGTAGTAACGGCTCTTGCTGTTCTGCTGGGCACATTCAGGTTATAAGCTTGATCTAAATAGAAGAGAGGGATCATTTTATTAAACATTTCTGAGAGTACTGCCTTGACAAATTGACCTTTTAATCAGGTTTAACTCTCCTTCAAAGTAAAAGTCAAAAACCACTTGGGTTTTACTCTTTTTTTAAATCTGATGTCATCTGTATAGGCAGAATAACACATTTCTGGATTTTTCAAAGAAAAGTGTCTCAGGTAATATAATTTAATAAGATTTGTTTCTCAGGAACTTCTAATCTTATGGACTGTAATGATGCAAATCAGTATAACTTTATGGTAAATGGGGCCTCCGCTAAATGCCAAATATTGTTTCAGGAGCAATTTTACGTAATTTTTTATCATAATAGACTCAATCTCATGAAGGATAGGGTAGCATTCAGTTGCAGTCCTTTCTTTCAATTTAATGTGTAAGAAAAGCAAAAATTTAAACTTTCTCTTCAGGGCAATTATAGTTTAACTTCTCACCTTCAGCCTCCATTGAACACTTGGTGTTTTGATTATGTTTGTATTTCAGAGATTAGATCACATCTTTAAGAAGCTATTGAGATTTTACTTAACTCACCCCTAGAAAAAGCATAGTAATCGTAGCCATCGGGTTTTCTGATGTTGGGCAGGGATATAGCTGAGGTAACCAGACTGGGAAGTCCTCTCCACAGTGTACTTGTTTGGGCTTCATTGTGGAGGAAACCTGTAGATGATATTGGAAAGAGCAGCTGTTAGAGTCAGACATACCACAGTATTAACTCCCGTGTGGTCACTCAGTAGCTCTGTTATCTTGGATGTTATTGAACCAGTGCCTAGTTTTTGCCCTCTCAGAATTGGTGCAAATTACTACCTTTTATCACTGTTTTCAGGGTTACAGTTTTGTATATATTGTTCTTGGTAAGAGATAATTAAAATAAGTACCATTTATCAAGTAACATTTAAACTGCATTCCTTACCCACAAAGGAAAAGTATTGATCTTTGATGTTTTGCACCAGTAAGCTTAAAATATTAGGGTTGTTTAGTCAGTATTCATATTTAATAAGCCTACATCTACTTCATGTGTAAGCATTTTTAACACAGTAAAAAAAACAAAACACATTACCTTTGTCTTGATAAAGGACTCTGACAGGCCGCGAATATTGAATGCTGATGGTGTGTGTTTGAGATCCAATAGCCCGTTCAAAGCGAAGTCTCCTAACCTGTGTTGTTTCTCCATACACCGGATAATTCAGAGCAGGTCTTCTTCCAGGGCACTGCCTGTTGGGTTCCTGTTTATAAGTATACTTCTGAACTCTACCCCCTATTAGAAAAAAAAAAAACAAATTAATTTAGTCCCCAAAAAAAGATGGAAAAGAGCTTTTACAAGGTGGAAGAAACAATGTTTTTCATAAAATATGTCTAGACAGTAATTGCTATTAGTCAGGGGTATTATGAAAATAATCACTAAATCCTGAAATACTTGAATGATTAAATTCAACAGACTGCATAGCTATGTTTTGAACTTTGTGTGAAAGTACATCGATGACATTCATTATATCAATAACCAGAAAACAGGTGAAATTGTTATTTGCATGTTGAGAGATCTAAATGCTTCTTAGTGCCCTCAATTTTTTTTTTATTGAAAAATATTTGATCCAGCTATTAAAGACATCTTTTCACAGTAAACCCAGTAGTAAATGAAAATACTCAATAAAACTTTTCTGGCAAATCACCTATTAAAAGTTGTGTGATTTTGTCAATTATGTAGCACATACCTCTCTTGAAAAAATACACAGATTCAGGTCTCTCCTTAAATTTAGGTATTGAAAGAGCTGCCAGTATTTTTCCATTTAGTCCTCCAAATCCTTTTACAATTTGTTTGGGATACCCAGGATCTTTTACATCATTGGTGAAACGCCAGTACTGAGAACCCTAATCATTTAAAAGAGGAAGTGATGTTAACAGTTTTTTGGGGGGAAAAGGTTAGGCATTCATTCTTAGATTTTTAAGTATAGGAAGAAAGTTTTAACTCAGGTGTTTGAATAAGTTGACCATTAATGCTACCAAATTGTGTTAACTTTTGATTAAATTTTGATGGTAGTCATTTATTAAAATATGGAACCCCTCTGAGGTGAAATTTAAGCTGACTTATGTTTTCATAAAATAAGAACTATTTGTTGATTTCTCTTACAAAGATATTTTTCTTACCTTAAAGAAGAAAGTTTTTCCGTCACAGTTGCACCTAGTAAAAACAGTATCAATGGGAGAGGGAATACCCCAGACTTCAGTAATTCTACGAGGAGGAGGTGGTGGACTGAGTGGATTTAGCATCCAGAAGTAATGACCTAAAATTGAAAGTGATAAATCAGTCTATAAGCTGAATACTAAAACCTATCCCAAAAGAGACCAAAATGAAAACATTTTTAATTATCCTGACAACACTGAATGTGTTAATGACCAGAAGTTTAGTGAGAACTGTACTAGCACAGAACATAGTGTTTGAACATTTCTGAGAGTAAATCTCTCAAGTTTGAAGTTTGACATATTTTAGTTTTCTAGAAAGAGCCTTCTGACTTTGTGACTTAACAGAAAATCACTTTTCTCTCAATTTCTTTATCTTTCAGAAATAAGGAGTTAAAATTAAAGGACTACTAAAATCTCTTCCTCTACTGAGCAAGTTTATGTATGACTTCTCTTCAGATTTAATCTAAGTAAACAAAGACTGGACTAGTGTCAGTACAGAGAATTAACATACAATTGCTGTTCTGGGATTTCTTCACAAAGAGTAATTAACACTGCTGAATACATCACAATCAAGATGTTATAATATTCACCCTTTCTGGTGTTTGTAAGTGGTTAGAACGCCAGCCCTTGTACCAAAGGGTCTCAGGTTCGATTCCAGGACAAGGGCATGTATGGGAGGCAACCAATTGATGTGTTTCACATCCATGTTCTTTCTCCTTCCTACTCTCCCTCCCTTACACTCTCTAAAAATCAATGGGGGTGAAAAATGTTATTTTCAAATACAGTAGAACAGGGAAAACAAATCCTGGTGTCATTTCATCTGATATGAAATTAAAATTTGAACTACTTTTTAATTCCTAACGGTAGGAACAATTAGCATCATCTCAAGCTCTTTGTTTTGTTACTCTAATATGTCTAATTTTATTAGTCTAATATTTTGGTAATTACTCTCAGGTTTTCATAAATTTCCTGAGGTAAGGTCATTAGTCAGGTTCCCTTTCAGAAAGCTCAACCCAATACTAACTCCTATGGCTTTGGTTCTCATAAATGCCAAGAACAAAATGATGGGCAGAAAAAAGTTTGTGCAGAGCTCACCTCGAAATGCAACTAATGTCCCATTGGCCAGAGTCGTCAGTCCATCTACTGATCTACCATTGCATAAATTGGTTTCATCTGAAACAATAAGTCAATACAAAACGAAAAAGGTTAAGTTCTCCAGTTTCATTTCCTCTCTTCATCATTTCCTAAGCTCTTGAAGGATATTACAATCTCTCTTTCTCCCCTCTCTGCTAAAAAAAAAAAAAAAGTGATGAATTGGAATAGACAGGTTACCTGATCTTAAAGTAAATTATTTATTGGACGTTTAATCTCAACATTCCATCTTTCAGTTCCTCCTGCCCTTTAGATTTGGTTTGTAAAAATAATATTGCAGATTTTTGCTTTGCATTGTACTTTCTTTTAAGGGTGGACTCCCAACTAAATATTTTTGGTATTCTGTACACTGGCTCTGCCTACAGACGCACTAAGTTCCTAACACTAGCCCATTACTCCTTTCTGCAAATATCAAATAATCTTACTGTGATTACTCCTCTGCTTCCAAAACTGTAAGACTTCACAAGTTAATAAGTTCAGGATTCTAGACAATGTACATATTAAATCAGGGCATTGCACTTCTGATAGACTTATGTTAACATTAGAAACTAAAAAACCAGTCTCTACCTGAAAGCATGGGGTTGACGCCAATGCCTTGATCGGATCCTCTCACTGTGAAATCAGCTCCTGGGATAATTAGAGGAGTTATCACAGGGGGCCTGAGAATCACATAAGGTTTTTCTCCTTCAGCATCATTTGCATCTTCATTCTTTGGATGTTCTTCAGCCATTTCTGAGTTACCGGCTTGGTCAGAGCTGGTGGTGGTTTGGAGCAAATCTTCCTCTGAAGAGGCAGGGTTCATTGTAGGCACCGTTGATGTGGTGGTCTTTGGGGGAGATGGCGTAGGCTTTGGTTTTGTCACTTTAGGTGTTGTGTTGGGCTTTTTGGTGGTGGTGGGCATTTGGGGTGCTTTGGTTGGCTTTGGGGATTTAGCAGTCGTCACTTTGGACGTAGTTACTGTGTCTTCAGACGTACTTGTGGTCTCTTCAGTTGTAGTTGTCTTTTTTGTTGCAGCCGTCACTTCCGGTGCAGGAGTTGTTTCCTTAGGAGTAACTTTGGCCGATGTGGTGTCCTTGGTTGTGGTAGATGTCACCTGCTTGGTTGTACTTGTTTGGGACTCAGTGGTCTTGTCTTCTTTTGGAGTTGCTGTCTCTTTTGTTGTACTTGTAGAAGTAGCAGTTGTAATTTCAGTTGTAGTGTGCGTGCCTTTTTCTGTTGTCTTATCCTTCGATGTGGTGGTCGTTTCAGATTTGGTCCCTTCAGGAGCCTTTGGTGTGGGATCTACAGGAAACTCAGGAGTTGATTCATCAGGGTTCTCAGGAGGAGTGGGAGGCACCATGGTGGTAGCTGGAGTAGAGGCCTCTGAGGTGGTTGGAGGTGTCTCAGGAGAAGTTGGAGCTGGCTTCTTGGGGGTGGTAGGCTCGGGCTTCTTGGGGGTGGTGGGCTCGGGCTTCTTGGGGGTGGTGGGCTCGGGCTTCTTGGGGGTGGTGGGCTCGGGCTTCTTGGGGGTGGTGGGCTCGGGCTTTTTGGGGGTGGTGGGCTCGGGCTTCTTGGGGGTGGTGGGCTCGGGCTTCTTGGGGGTGGTTGTAGGTTCCTTGGTGGTGGTGGTGGGAGAAGGCGTTTGAGGAGTGGTGGGTGTAAGAGATGTGGTTGTAGTTGCAGCTTCGGTTGTAGTTTTAACAGAAACTGACGTGGCTTCCAAATCTTTAGATGTTTTTTCTGCACTTCGCGTCTCTTTACCTGAGGTCGTCTTCTCTGATGTACTAGCTGAAGTCTCTTTTGTTGTTTCAGAAGTCTCTTTAGTTTCAACCGTTTTCTCCTTACTTGCTGTTGAAGATGTGTCTTTGGATGTTTCAGGTTTCGGTGACGGGCTGGGTTTAGGACTTACTGTTGTCACTGTTGTAACCTTGGAAGTTGTGGTAACCTTAGTGCTTTGAGTGGTGGGCGTGTCAGGAGTTGGGGTGGGCTTGGAATCACCTTCGTCCAGTCCACTTCCAGCTTCATCTACCACTGGTGGTTCCGGGGCAGGTTTCTTCTTAGGATTTTCTTTCTTGTCATCTTTTACTAGAGAAAAAAATATACATCTTTTATTCTTGAATAGTTTGTCTTTAGTAATTATGTAAAGCTCCCATTCTTATCACTGACTGTGAGTCTAGGCAGGTTGCTAACCTCTAATATGTCTATTAATTTATTGTAAAATGTTAAATACTCAACCTGTCTTAGTGGGCTATTTTAGGGAATGAATGAGATAAGGGGTAAAATGCACAAGTAAAACTATACAATTAATAGACGGAGACAAGTGGCGAATTTGAAATTACCCATACGATCAGTAACACTAATTCATCTCTTTACATTAAAGCTCTTTGGCCTTCCCTTTCTCTGCTCCTCCTCTTCCTCATTGCTCAGTGCCCCTTTCTCCTGGAAACCTAGTTCCAACATCTTGTAGATTCACTGCATCCGTTAGCTGAGAGGCCTCTACAGCTACATCCAAGGATGCTCCAGTCACCCCCTCCTGCTGAGTTATTTCCATACCCAGGGCTGTTAGCTCTTCTCATTCTTCTGCCCAGTCCCACGGGTACAGAAAGGAAATTAGGATGCTATGGCAGCTAAAAGACCCTATTTAACAGGATTTGCCATAGCAGCTACCCCACGGGTGAACTACAGAGCCCCAGGGGCACATCATGAGATGAGTTCATTCAGCAAACATGTATTGCACTTCATCGGGTGCAGGAATCTCTGGATGACTCAAAGACTAAATATCTGGCTATTCATTTAGAGAGAAGGCTTCAGGGGAAATCACAACCACACAGGAAATAGTTCCTTAGAACTCCAGTATCCAAAATCCAGTACTTCCTGGGGAAAGAGAATATCGTTTAGAATTTCAGGAAATAAAAAGCAGAACAAAGGGAACCTCTTTTCGGGAGGGAAGAGCCTACTCTGTAGTACATTTTCTACAGAAAAACCAGCCAGATAGGACATCTAATTATTATGAAAACGGGAAAGAGGATTTGTAAACGAGAATAATACTGAGGTTCCCAGAGAGGTGTATGAGAATTTAATAAATTAGCATTTTAAAGCAGTATATAAGTTTAAGTAAAATAAAAAATCTGGAGAAGGAAAAATGAAAACACAAGGAAGAGAAAGAAGAAAGAAAAACGATGTCAGGAAATGGAATAGAAAACCACAATCATCATTGGCGCCATCCTGTGGTTTCACAGTTTCTAGAGCATCTTACCCTTTGCTTTAGTTGGTTTCTTAGCTGCTTGGCACTAATTTCCTAAAAGAAGTTTGCATTGGTATTTTCTAAAATAGCTTTTATAGAGTTATACACCTCCCTCCCCAAATACTAAAATATCTTCAAATCACTCTATCAACACGCATTACTTTAGATAATTGTTATGGCATTGATATAGTCTTTGATCTTTATCAATGCTCAAACCTTTGGGTTTCTTCTTTAATTCTTTATTAGCAGCTGAATTTTTGGAAGACTTGATTTTCCGAATACTTGAGGAGGAAGAAGAAGAAGAGGAAGAAGACTCTTGATTTTCAGAAACAGAATGTTCTATAAATCAAATAAAAAAGTGATCACACCAATTGTGATTTAAAGCAAGAAAGAACTGCCAGTCCAAATACAACAAGAAATGCTATTTACTAATCAATACATGTCTGTGTTCTGATTTAATTTAACGGTAGCATAATCAACTGCCCTTCTAATTTAATTGTCAGTTAAAAGCAAGATACCGGAGCTTTATGACAGATAATAGCAACATAACTATTAACTTTCTCAGAACTCACTGAATGTAATCTGAAAAAAAAAAAATCATGGTCTTGCTTTTTTAACATTAAGACTGGTTTCCTCTCATTATTTTAACTTAAACCCATACTGGGTTCAGTAAATAAGGAAAATAAATATCTGAGGGTTTATACTTTGGCTTAAACTTTGACTTCAGTAAACAAAAAGCATAATGAGCCTTTAACGACTCATGAGATTATCCTGTTCTATGAGGAGTCAGCTATAGGTTATTGCATCTCAGAAACCTCCTTCTGTCATCTTCCTACCTTCTGTTATTTCCTCTGATTCTATAACTTTCTTAGTCGTCTTCTTGTCTGTTGGTTTGGGTGAACGTTTGGTTGTTGATTTGATGGGTTGACGTGCTCCTGCAGGCGGAGGTGCAGCCTTTGAAGATGGTGGCGGTGTGGGGCTATGCACTGAGGCCAAGCAAGACAGGTCGGTTAACATCTGTTTGTACTCATCAGCGACTCTAATTGTGAAAGCCATGGATGCATCTGTCTTCAAGATTAGATGCTGGTTTGCCCGGCCGGCGTGCTCAGTGGTTGAGCGTCAACCCATGAGCCAGGAGGCCATGGTTCCTTTCCCAGTCAGGGCACTTGCCCAGGTTTCAGGCTCAGCTCCCAGTAGGGGGGTGGGGGATGCAGGAAGCAGCCCACCAATGATTCTCATCATTGATGCTTCTATCCTCTCTCCCTCGCCCTTCCTCTCTCTGAAATCAATAAAAGCATTTTTTTAAAAAGAAAAAAAGAGTAGATGCTGGTGAAAACCAGTGTAGGCAGGCTGTGGCCCAACACTACTCCAAACCAATTAATTCTGAGGATGTGTTGCTATAAAATATTGGTTCTCTTATGTTATGATAGGGAGCAAAGGCTCAGGGCTCAGGAAAATTCCAGTCCTGGTCCTGCAAGGCTCTCATTGAGACCTTAGGGAAAAGTGTGAATTCCTTTTGAACTTCGTTTTCTTGTTTGCCAACATTTATTCTAGATGATTTCTGGAGGTATTTATCTAAAAAGTGCTTGGGTTTATAAACTCCATCCCTTGTGTCTGCCTTCTGTGGTGAAAATAATTATTGCATGTGGGTGAGAAATAGAGTAGTTACATTTTTTGTTTACATGTTCTTTTACAAGTAATGATGCCAATTTATCATGAAAGTTCTAAATGAATATTCACTTTGGTAAAACTTCCACAGCTTCCCATGATGCTTTTCTCAAAACTTGTTGCCCTTCCCCAAGTCAAACGGCTATTCATGGTTTGATGTGTTTCTTTTAAACTTTTGTCACCCCTCCTCCCACCTCTTCTCATGTCCAGAAGAGAAGACATGTTTTGATCATTAGGAACCAGAGGAAGAGGAGAGGGACCTGTGGGAAAGTGGGAAGTGGAGAACAGTGGGGACGCTCTGGGGAGTGGAGGGTTGCCATCAACCCGCTGCTCTTACCAAGCATCTCAGAAAGCGATGGCTGCAGTCTCCATGAACTGACCACCGCACCTCTCCCTTACACCCCCCTACAAAAGCGACAAGTACTCAATTTGAGAAACTCTTCTGCCACATACTAGAGATCGTCAACACACACTTAACCTCTTGGCTCTTCTCACCCACGTTCATAGCTCAACTGCTGATTCCTCCAGTTCTTGAAATGTGATCACTGAGATTTACAGATGCCTACAAGCAGAACCCAGCAATCTTGAAACAACTGAGTGGTGAATTACGACATAAATTGGTTGCTATTCTTTAAAAATGAAGTATTGAAGCTCTGGGTGTCCTTTATTTTCCTCGCGTTTTCCACAAACCTCATGCAATCGGGCCACCCTAAGGCATTATCTTTATTAACAGGTTCTCTCAATGCTTCCTCACTCCCCACCTATCCTCTGCCCAAGATGCATTCCTAGTGTTCTGACTCACAGCCAGCATGGTTCTCAGGGCGGTGAGTAAACATGTCCTGCCCACATGGGTCCTTCTGAAAGCTGCAGGGACTCTGCTCTGAGTTTTCCATTACAAGGGTGTCCTCTCCGTTATTCCTGGAATGCTTTCCAGTGAAAACATTGAACGTGAAAAAAGGCCCCTCAGCTCAGCTGCCTGACAGCTTTCTGCCCTCTCCACTGCTGGAAAGGAGCGGGCGTGCAGACTTGTCTAAATAACATGATCAGGTTATGCAAGCAAGGCACATCTACACTTCCACAAATTGTCTTGTTTTAACAAAAGCCTTTAAGAACAAACGGTAACAGAAAGAAATCTATTGTTTAAGAACATTTTTAAATCTTGGGGTGTTTTTTTTGGTAAAATTTAGATGGTTTTACTACACTCTCAAAGTACTCCTTCGGGACCCATAACCAGAGAAGATTTTAAGATGAGACTATCCCTTGTTATTGACTATTAGGCACAGGACTTGGAGAGAGAGAGACTGTCAAGATGGGAAGAGACATACAATGCACAGTTAACAAATTCTTGGTAGGTTTGCTTGTAAATTTAATGCCTTAAACTAACTCACAAATGTTCTAGTTTAGAGAAGCAAAAAAGTGTTCATTCTCCCTTTAGATACACACTGAAGCCCTAACCGGTTCGGCTCAGCGGATAGAGCGTCAGCCTGCGGACTCAAAGTTCCCAGGTTCAATTCCGGTCAAGGGCATGCACCTTGGTTGCAGGCACTTACCCAGTACAGAGTGTGCAGGAGGCAGCTGATCAATGTTTCTCTCTCATCGATGTTTCTAACTCTCTATCCCTCGCCCTCTCTGTAAGAAGTCAATAAAATGTATTTAAATACACACTGAAAAACATTACTTTGTAAAGCACAGATAGTTCAAAGGACAGCTGACCATTCAGGTGAGACAAGAAATCATCAAGGGAGTTGGTTACTGTTGATTTAACCTGAAACTGAACCACACCTGCAGAGAGAAGCATGTACACTCAGGCCCACCCTCTGTTACTCAACCTGCGCTCCTGGAGCCTGGCTGAGCCAGGGAGTGCTGCTGGGAGAGGCGGCCGTGCCTCAATTCATCTTGTTGAAACAAAATTAGAATGAAATAACAAGTGTTAGTGAAAGCTACACCTCAGAGGGACGTACTGCGTGTCAGGCGTTATCAGTGGAGCCAAGGTGTGTGCACAGCTCTGGCTGCACCCCAAAAGCACCCCCTGGGACTGATGCTTACCTTCACAGAAATCCTCGTAATCGGGACAGCACTTGCCATACTTCTTACATTGGTTGTCACAGTCACACTCCCTCCCTCTTTCAAAGGACTCGGAGCAGCGGCCTTTACAGGAGAGCTCTACCCAGAGCAAAACAAAACATTGCGCATTAGGATTATTGAGGGTGACACAGCCACCCCCATGAAGGGGAGCCCTTTCCCACCTTTCTAGCCCACTAGAGCCCCCAAAGAGCATTTCCAAGTCCTTTGCTTAGGAAAAGGGATGGTTTCCCAAGTGGAGACAGCCCAAGTCAAGAAAGAAATATGGGGACTTAGGGAAACATGTTTGCCCTTCGAGGTTCCAAGAGACACCCCAATGCTACCCCAAGTCATTTCCATGTATGGACAATGGGAAATGTTTCAATAGTAAATGACCCTTCAGGGGAAATCCCTCCATCTTTTTTCCTCCTCACATCACTCGTTGTAATACATTTCTGTTAATTTAATATTCAGATCCTACAATAATATATTCCAAATGGATCAATGTTTCAGCTCAGAATTAAAGGTCTCTGTTTAGAATGCAGAGACCTTTATTATGACAAACTATTAACAAATTCTTGGTAAGTTTGCTTGTAAATGTAGTGCCTTAAAACTAAATTTTAGTAGAGGTGAAAGACACAGCCTAATCCATGGCGTGGACTTATGAATGACAGGCTTATTTAAAAAAAAAAAAAAAAGCCTTGGTTAGAGATCCAATGACTCCAACCAGGCCCATTTGAAATAGTTACCTTAACACAACACAACACAACACAACACAACATATACATTGTACAACAATATACTTATGAGCTTCACATGCAAATTCTAAAAGCAAAGATAACTTTGAGACAATTTTAATTATAATTTTTATAAATTAAATATGACATGTCTCTGTGTTAATAAAATGGCCAAAAATATATTCAAGTGAAATATTACCTACCATTCATTGAAAATTCAAACCTTTTGGGTTTTCATTGAAACTCATCATTAAACACTAATGCTTCATCATTAAATTGCCATTTTTAGGTAATTTAGAAGCATGTCAATATATATATATATATAAAAGTCAAGTAGTAGACAAGATTTTAGGACCATAGATTCTTCTGGTGAAACTTCTGAAGGGCCTCCTGACTAAGCAATGACAACTCATTACTTTTTCATGATTCCAGAGTCACAGTGTTAAGCCTCTATTGAAGACAAGACATTGTATGTGGCACTAATCAAAAACCTTGTGCAAGCGACAGATCTCCAAGCCCGCTTAAACTCCCCCAGTAGTGACAAGCTTTGACACCATCCTTAGGTACAGCACGCTGCGACATTTATGCAAGGGAAGGGAAAGACACTTGAGCAACAAGATGCGCAATAGTATGAACAGAGCACAGCAAGGGACTCTCAAGAACAGCGATGCTTGACAGGGGAGATGCCAGCTCTTGGCACTTACCCACAGTGCAGAATTTCTTGAAATCAGGGCAGCACTCCATGTAGAGTTGACAGTTATAATCACAGTTGCAGGGGGTATCTCTAGAATACCCTTCCCCACATCTCCCTGCACAGCTTGATACATCTAAAATCATACAATATAGGTAAACACGGCCAAACCACTTACAGAGAGGGAGAGATCTCAGGAGGAGGACAGAGCCATTTGGGGAGAGAGAATTGTGTCCGTTGGGAAAGGATGGGGATGATAATTAGCCATAGGTCCAGGTGATCTTTGCCTGATCTTTTATAAGACTCACTTTATTCTTTTCCTAGACTGAGAAGACAAATACTCTTGAAAATCAAAGTAGGAGCTTTGCACCTTTCCTGGGAGGGGGGTAGCAGCTACAGCTCTACTGATGTTGCCATCATTGGAGCCTCTCTGTGCTGGGTACTGAGTCATATATTATCTCTGACGCTTTTGAAAATGTTGCCAAGAGTTCTGAGTAGCTTCTCTTTAGAGATAAGGAAGCTGGAAGATTGAAATTTTAATAACTTGCTTCAGGGCACCCAGCTAGTGAACAGATCCAGCATATACGTATTATAGGTCAATGAATACCTGTTAATTATTCATATTGACCTCTTTCACTCTCAGAAGTGTCCTGATTTGGCCCTAAATTATATAGTTACTAGAGGCCCGGTGCACGAAATTCCTGCATGGGGAGGGGTGGGGGGGAGGGTCCCTCAGCTCAGCCTGTACCCTCTCGCAATCTGGGACCCCTTGGGGGATGTCCAACTGCTGGGCATCCCTCTCGCAATCTCGGACTCCTGGCTCCTAACCACTCGCCTGCCTGCCTGACTGATCGCCCCTAACTATTCGTCTGCCTGCCTGATTGTCCCTAACCCCTCTGCCTTCCTGCCTGATCGCCCCTATCTGCCTCTGCCTCAGCCCCCACTGCTGTGGCTTCATCAAGAAGGATGCCTGGAATGACATCCAGAAGGTTGTTTGGATGTCTGGTCTAATTAGCATATTAGCTTTTATTATAGATCTTAGGTCAACAGCTCATTTAGAATTTGAACTCTAATATATCTGATTCTAAAACCCAAACTTTCACAACAATCACAGTGCCTCTTGTTCTTAATGAGCTTAAAGAAAGCTGGTTATATCTGCACAAACTCTCCTAGGTGTCCTTTCCCTTTTATTGGTGGGGGGAACTGGGTTCTTTAAATGTCGGGGAAGTCAGATGTTTACAACCACTGCTAAAATTATGCAAAATGAATAACTATTGAAATAAGACCTGGACATGAATGTAAAGGTCATGAACAGAATATTTCTGGGTAAAACAAAAACCAAAAAAAACCAAAATCATAATTATCTTCCAATATAGTTTCAAAATCATTTGGAAAACACCTTAAAATCCTCCCTGAAGAGATAACCATAGAAAAGCAACCACTGAATCTGTCTCTGGAATAGAAATTGGCAGATGGTATCTGCCAATCCATAGAAGGACTTTTGAAACACACTGAAAAAAAAAATCTCAAAATGATGATTCCAGGAGAGTGAAGGTCTTAATATGCAAATTAAACAGTAAATATTAGGAAAACTTTCAGAAGTGTTTGCATACATATACACACAATACACACAGATGCATATATAGTGTATGTATATAAATACATATATTATATATAAAGAAAAAAGGGAATGGGGAGAGGTTGAGAAGGCAAGAAAAGCAGATGCAACATCAAAATGTTATTTACCGTTAGCAGATTTCTGAAATAGGAAATCAAATGTCTTTACAGGGAAAGTTTATTTTCATAGATTAAATGTCTGTACTTCTCTTGCTGTTCATTTTAATAACTAACCTTAAATTCATTTACTTAAAGGAGAGTAAACCGTTTTAGTGAACAATGGACTATCACAGAGGAAAGGTGGGTTAGAAAAACGCACCCAGTGCTGCGAACCTTGTAATTTATCATGAAAGAGCACCGGCGTCTGGAGATACCAGAACCGTCATCATTCCTTTTGAAATGTTTATATCTGCTTTCATGCATTTTCCATCTTTTCTTATCTCAGCGATTCTGAAACTATGCCCATAGCAGGCAGTTACCTTTCTTGCTCAGGTTCATGAGAATTTTAATTATTTGACTGGAAATGTCTATTTCATAAATGTAATTTCACCATAACAATCATGCACCTAATATCAAATGACATTCACATCTGTGTAATTCCATATCTGGATGAACAGTCCTTACATAAGAAAGAGAGCATTTTCAAGATTAATAAAATGCCATTTCAAATATTGCAGATGTCCACTGAAGTGCTTCATCAATACTTTATTTGATGTAAGGAATTAAACTTCTTTGTAAACATTTAGATAAAAATGATATGCTATTTAAATATTGATCTTATCAGTTAATCAAATAATATTGTATCACCCCAGCAACATCTGTATATATTTTTTTAAACTTTTGGGATAACCCTAGGAATAATGAATACAAAAATTGTTCTACAGAAAAGCTCAAAACTTCTTGAAAGATTCTGTAACGCAGGAGACAAGAGTGAGAATTCCAAAATGCTCATAAAAGGTACGTTTTTACATAAGGTTGTACTCTGCATTAAACTTAAACAAACATACATTTTTAGACATCTATTTCTTTTGTTGGCCTAAGAGTCAGAACTGAATGATTAGCAATAGTTGTGAAATAAAACAGTTTTTGATGGTGAAGGTACCTTGAGAAGAAACTTGCTGAATCAAGAAAACAGAAAGTAGCAGCAACAAGTGAATGGGAAGTTTCATCGTCCACTCCATGGCCATCGCTGAGAAGAAAACAAAAGTATCAGAAAACTCCTCTTTAATCTCACCACCAGCTTATGCCAGTGCTGCATTCATGTTTTGGTAACTTTTAAAATGCAATTTAAGGATAAAACCACCCCATTCTTGAAGCAAGACTTTTAGTCAGCTTTAATTCTATAGTAATTATTTGACTATTGGATTTAATCTTATGCAGAAGAAATCAAGTCACCATCTCAGTCATGTCATGGAACATTTTAATTCTTTAGAATTCCCCCAATAGAATACAAACTTATCTTAAAATTCTATTAACATTAAAACAGGTCCTTACAGTGCAAGGTTTAAATTCTGTCTTAAGGAACAAAATAACCAGCCTCAGTAAAATTTCATTTGATAAACATAGGAGTTACCATTCCAACTTCCCCTTCACTCTCAATGTCAATTTACAAGCTTCCAACAGGTGGATTGCAGAAATGTGATCTTTTCCCAAACTGTCCAACTACTATCCTTACAAATCTATTTCAAACACCTTTAATAAAGTTTATCCCTCTTGAATTGAAAACATTTAATTCCATGAAGCAAGTTAACTTTGACACTTACCGGTAAGAGGATAGATGAATTTCTCCAGTGTCCTGGAAGTCATATATATATCAGTGCAGATATACTGGGATGAACCCATTAGTCCAAAGGTTAGACAAAATCAACAGTGACAACCAATGAAATCAAACTTTCCTCATTTATTGGAAGAGGGCCCGGACGACTAGACTTAGGCAACATCTGGAAAACACTTCCATTAAGAGAAATGACTACTACAAAATAAATTTCGATTTACTGGCCCAAACACCTCTAATTTCTAAGTGAACAAATTGTTCTGAGATGGCAAAGCACCCTGGCTGGCTTTGACAAGTGTACTGAAACAGCAACTTTAAATGTCAAACGCTGGTATCATGTCTTCCTTTTTCTTCCAGTTAATCTAGCAAAGAGTGGTTTTGAAACTTATCTAGTGTTAGCCTGTGGTATGTATTTTCTGAACTTACACTATTAAATCAAACGGACATTTTTGTTCTTCAGTATTTTTGTTTCCCCGGAGCTCAAAAAAAATAAGTTCTGCTACCTACAACTGCATAATCCACAGTGTGGATTTTCTAGGTTCCTTCACCATGTAGAAATCTGCTTGAAATTTGTATCATTTCCTTAGTTCCTTTACTTGAGCCCAGCAGTGTTTGGAAAGGGTCTTTTTAACCCGTTTTGATAAGCAATGTCCCTGTTCAAAACCTACCTACCTGCATAAGGCCTTGCTTTTGTCCCAGCACCTTTGCAAAACTTTCTCAGGTCCATCACAGATCAATCACATCCAGAATCATAGTCAACGCTACATTTTTTAAAAAATATATATTTTTATTGATTTCAGAGAAGAAGAAAGAGGGAGAGATAGAAACATCAACGATGAGAGAGAATCACTGATCGGCTGCCTCTTGCATGCCCCACACTGGGGATCGAGCCCACAACCCTGGGTATGTGTCCTCGACCGGAATAGAACCTGGGACCCTTTGGTCCACAGGCCGACGCTCCATCCACTGAGCCAAACCAGCCAGGGCTCAACGCTACATTTTATTGAACTTATCTGTTCATCTGTTTCCTTCCCACAACAGACTATGATTTCCTCAAGGATAACCAACGTCTATGTCTTAATTCTGTTCCCAACATCTAGTCCAGCAATCCACCCAGGTTGTTGGCCACAGGCTCATTGAAACAAACCGTTGTAACCTGGGATTCCACCGTGTTAGGTATTTGTTAAGTGCTGCACTGAATCATTACAAAATGCCTTTAAGTGGAATATAATTATCCACATTTTACAAGTAAGATGAAGACCCACGGGAGAATAACCTGTGAACCACGAAGAGCACATAAGAGCAGGAGGCAGAGTGAAGCTTTGCTCCCATGTCTTTTGTAAGTTCCACCACGTTCCCCTGAGATCCAGCCGCCTTTGAGTCAAAGCCATCACTTCAGTATTTAATCACAGTCCTCAATTTTACTCCTTCACGGACACATGTAGGTTTATGAGATCGCTACCTTCGTAAAGACAGAAGCTATGATATAAGCACCTCTTTTGTTCCCACGGTGCTTATTCTGGACTAAATCATGTACAAACACAATGTAGAGCCTGTCTGCCTACCTCTAAGTAATTGCCTTTCTCTGGAAACTACCTCCTCCTCTTCAGGGGCATTTATTTCCCTCTTAGCCGCTTCTCTATATGTGAACTTGTCACACCTACCACAGATGATAGGCCTAACCTACACTAAACGGGGCCAGCGTGTTTCCCTGTCCTGGGGATCGGAAACAGTGATTTTGAGATTGCAAGTCTGTCTAGGCCAGTGATGGCGAACCTATGACACGCGTGTCAGAGGTGACACGCGAACTCATTTTTTTGGTTGATTTTTCTTTGTTAAATGGCATTTAAATATATAAAAAAAATATCAAAAACATAAGTCTTTGTTTTACTATGGTTGCAAATATCAAAAAATTTCTATAGGTGACACGGCACCAGAGTTAAGTTAGGGTTTTTCAAAATGCTGACACGTTGAGCTCAAAAGGTTCGCCACTACTGGTCTAGGCAGATGTTTCACATGCTCATTTCTGTCCAAGGTCTAAAGAAGTAAGAGAAAGGGCTTCCGAATAAAGAGGGGAAAGAACGAGGCAGCCAGCAGAGAGAGGCAGAGCGGGTCCTGACAGCTTTCTAGGTCTTGGTTACTCTCTGTTCCTGAGATCCAGATGCCTTCTTGCTCTGCGTCCTCATGTAGTCTCCCCCTCCACCCACCCCACCCCCCACCCCTCCTACACACACATATCCGCTTTGGGGTTGAAGGTGCTAAAGAGATGCTTTCTGTTACTTAATATCACTAATCAAAACATAGCAGATATTCAAAACATCCTACTGGATGGAATTAAGCCGAATTCTCTTAGTTCTTAATTTCCTGAGGTCAAGAGGGGCTAGAAGTTTTTTCAAGCCAAACCTACACACTGGGAATACCAAGAAAGCAGGTATAGGTAGACACACATAGACACACATCCTTAAAGCAAATATAAATTGCTCTCTGATTATTGCCTCTTAGAACTATCCATACTATCATTTTCCTCCTTTACACAGATGTATTATAATGATGGCAAATGACATTTTAAAATTGGTTGAAAATCGCTTCCAGTAATATGTATTTTCGAGTTCAAGCTCTAAGCTGGGAAAACTGACAAATAAAACACACACACACACACACACACACACACACACACACACAAATTATGGTCAACCCATTAACACATTCTCATTGTCTCAAATATATTTTTCTCTGTATAATTAAGTATGAGAAAAAAAGAGAAACTATTAAATGTCAAGTTCCTAAGGCTTAGGTTATAAATACCTGCTTTGCATAATGCCATTGGCTAATCAGACTGGGTAAATAAAGTTTGCCCCTACAGCATGGAAGCATTTTAATTCCATCTACTTAATGTATCTTTATAAACTGTACTACATGCTTCATTCTGTGGCTACTGGGCCATTTACCCTTGCTTGTCCATAGCACAGCAATTGTCCCATTAGGTTTAGGTTCTCCCTTTGAAATGTATTTTCTTATTAAAAAGGTATTTTATTAATTTTCTCTTACGTCTCATTTAATTGGGGAAAAAAATTATCACAGGATTGGTTTTTAATAAGGGGGAGATGGGGAGAGGAAAGAGCTGGAAAGCACGTAAACAATATTAGATCTTCTCCTCATCTTCTGGGCATAACTTTCATCCAGTTCTCCCTCATGAACCTCAGTTTCTGAACTTGGCAGCCCCCCAGTGCTGCCTTCAGAGAACACTCCGTGTGTTTCCGGGCATTTTCTCTGCAGTAAATTATCCCAGATGGCTGTGCCCTTCTGCTTGATGTGCTCCGTCTCCATCCCCGCTGTTAGCCGTCACTGTCCTGTAGCCAGTGAGTCTGTACCTAGTGGCTTCTCTCCACCTTTCCACGTCTTTGATGTGTTTCATTTCCTTCCAGCAGCAGCCTAGGAAAAACTGAAGCTTGCTGGGGGAACACCACAGAGGCAGGCCAGCTCTTTATGACCCTACTTGCTCACAATGCTCAGTTAGTGTTCTCCAGAAGTGGAAAATCTCCTCTCCGCTCCTTTGGAGTAGAGACCTGGATGTGGGGACTGGCTCTGTTTATTCCATTAGGCCCTTAGGGCATTTTCATGTAGGAGAAAGGATTGTGGCTTTTTTTTTCTGGATGTTGATCAAAAGTCAGACCATTAGATAAGAAAAGTAATATTGCATTTGCTTTGGGGGATTTGCATACTACACAACAATGCAAAAGAATGAACTATGAGTAATGAACCATTGGTTTTGGGAAGGAAGGAGTGAACTGTTTTTATTTGTAGATGACATGACTGTATATGTAGAAAATCCTGAAAAATCTAAATCAAGCTCCTATGATACAAGATCAATCACAAGGTTCATCACACTTTAATGTATGAACTAGATGTGTTGTCTCTTTTGAATGTTCATAAAGAGTTCCTTCATTTGTTCATTCATGCAATTATTTTTTAAAAAAATATTTTTATTGATTTCAGAGTGAAAGGGTGAGGGAGAGAGAGATAGAAACATCAATGATGAGAGAGAATTATTGATCGGCTGCCTCCTGCACACCCTCTACTGCGGAATGAGCCCACAACCCAGGCATGTGCCCTGACCAGGAATCAAACTGTGACCTCCTGGTTCATAGGTCAACGCTCAACCATCAAGCTACACCGGCTGGGCTACCATAGCTTCTTTCTGTACATGATCGCTAATCCTGTATCTGCTTGTTCACCTTACAAGTTCAAAGTCTTTCTTCTAAAGGCAACTTTGCCATCAGACCTGTTTTCTAGCTCTTACCAGTAAGCTTTGTGACCATTTCAGTCTATATCCTTTGGATTCGAGAGATCAAAAAAGCATACTATGTCACAACTCAGACAAAAATCATTACAAATTTATTTTTGAGGAGTCAACAACATGAGTAATTTCCACATTACTATTAAGAGAGTGAAAGTGAACTGGGGTGCTATAATAACTCAGTGTGACAAATCCTTGAGAATTGGGAAATTCAGAGAGTGGGAGCAAAATTGGGGTGTGGTCAAAGGACCACAGATAGGTGGGACAGGAGAGAAGTCTCCCAAGGGACGCCTTGAGGACATTTCGTTGAGTCATTCCAAAGCAGGAACACCAGGCCCTTTAAAGATATCAAGTGTAATGCAGGTTTGGCTTGCAACATCTCTTTCCCTGCAATGGTAGCTAATTTCTGTCAAGAGGATTGACAACCGATTCCCATCAGCAGGATGTTTGCTTTGAACTGCCCCCTTAGGACTTTTATTAAGCTGGTTACAGAAAACCAGATCAGAAACTTAAACTCAACATTCCCCCCTCTCCTGGTCCTTTCCCCGATGCCGTATGAAAGTAGGCCTGGGAAGATCTTACCACTCTGGGGACCGATAGATGATGGTGGAACGAAAAATTGGTAAATGTCACTGCTAACACCAGCCCTTCTGCTGCCTCTCGGACTGGAAGGGAGGACCTTGGTATTTCCAAGCCCCTGCACACGTTAGTCAGATCTCAAGGGTGAAGGGATGGAGAAGGAATATGAAACAAATGGCTATTTATCCTTTTATCTGTATCCTGCTCTTTGCACAAAGGAGCACTAATGGAAGCCAGATCTTTCTGTCCTCCTAAGTCCTCCTTGAAGTAGGTTAGTGAAGAGCCAGGCCCTTCATGGAATCAAACTCAAGGTCACAGTCATGCCCCCAGTCCTATAAGGCTTTACATAAACTCCCACAAACCATCCACATTTATTGAGTACCAAGTAGGTACCAGGCACTTAGTGTCATTAAAGCAAAACGAATATAAATAAAAACAAGACAAATGGCAAAGAAGGTTTTTAAAAATTATTCTCTTTAGGAATAAGGAATCCAAGCATCAGAATTTCAGCAGCCTTTCCTATGAACATGGCAGAAGCAGGGTTCAGCCTACATTTGCCTGAAAATTATTGAAGTACACTTCTATAATATCATATTCCACCTTCTACCACTGAATTAGTTTAGATCTTTAAAACAGTTTTCAGTTTAAAAGAGAAATATGTCTTCCTCTTTCATAGATGGGCTGTCATGATGAATTCAGCAGAATAGAACAAGGAACTCTAAGCATCTTTCTTTTTATTTCTTTGTAAAAATATTTTAATTGATAAAAGTATTCACCTATAATTTTATAACCCTAACACAACTATGTACATTCTTACATATTCTCTTGCAGATTTTGTCTTTATGCAATTAAAACTGTTATACATATATTCAAGATTAATAATTTCTATTTTTAATTTTTTACTTATTGAATTAGCAAACATGTTTATGCTTTTTCATAACTGTCATGTTCATTGTTACATAATACTCCATGTAGTTAAGGTATCATAACTTAGTTTTATGGAACTATTTCTCTATTGGAAGACTATTCTTTTGGCTATTTGGTAATGAAAATATGCATTTCGCTTTTTTTCTTTTTATTAAAAAAAAACTTGGAGGCTCTGCACAGAAGAGATTTTTAGAGGTTCAAAGAGGCAGTCATAGAAACATCTAGAACTTCATCTGCATAAATTAAGACTTTGGTTCCTAAAGAAAAATTAGAAAAATTATAAAAAGGCTCCTCCCAGTGGCCAATGTACAATTCTAGGGCGTTTAAAAGAATTAGCCAACTAAGACACATCTACACAATGGAATACTACGCTGCTATAAAAAAGAAGGAACTCTTACCATTTGTAGCAGCATGGATGGAACTGGAGAGCATTATGGTAAGTGAAATAAGCCAGGCAATGAAAGAAAAATACCACATGATCTCACTCATTTATGGAAAATAAAGACCATTATAACCTGATGAACAAAAAGATAGATACAGAGGCAGAGAAGCATTGAACAGACTGTCAAATTACAGCAGGAAGGCTGGGGAGTGGTGAGGGGAAAGTTAAGAGATCAACTGAAGGACTTGTATGCATGCATATAAGCGCAACCAATGGATACAAGACACTGTGGGGTGGGGGGAGGCAAGCCTATTCTTGCACAAAGGTCAATGGGGAACAAAAAAGGAGACATATGTACTACTATCTGTAATACTTTAAGCAATAAAATAAAATTTTAAAAAATGAATGTTGACAAATTGAAAGAAAAAATAAAATAAAAGAATTAGTCTTGCCCTGGCCGGTGTCATTCAGCTGGAGTGTGATCAGGGCATATACCAAAAGGTGTCAGGTTTGATTCCTGATCAGGGCACATACCCAGGTTGTGGGTTCAATGCCCAGTAGGGGTGCGTTCAGGAGGCAGACAATTAATGTTTCTTTCTCACCTCTCTCAAATAAATTTTAAAAATTACTTAAATAATTAGCCTCTCCTTGTCCTAATTTTTATAAACTCCCTGACCCAATATACCATAGTTCTTAGGGTATATATGTCCTTAAATCTGTTTAACTATAAAAATTAGATTGAGCATGCATCATCATGAAATTGAAGGTAGTAAATATAAGTAGTCTATGCTTAGGGTTAATCTTTGTTTTGCCTTCAAGATTATTTTATTTATTTTTATCTTTTTTATTTTTTAATTTTTGTATTCTTTTATTAAATATTTTTTGTTGAAGTTATTACATGTTTCCTTTTCCCCCCTCATTACTCCTTCTAGCAAGATTATTATTTTAAATGATGATATTTATTTCAATCCTTACTTAATGTTCTATTATTGACCTCTCTGAAAGTTGCTTCAGTTCTTTTGCTTATGATAAATGCTGCAATAAACTCATTTCCCTCCCCCCTATGCAGTTTGCATTGCATTTGACTTTTTTCATTTATTAACCACAAATTTACTCTTGTTTATTCTTTTCGAAAAGGTAAAAAGCCTTGATATTCCATAGAAAAACTCAACAAACACAGGCTAACATCAATGATAATCAAAAAACAATGACACTGAAGTATAGGGAATGTCTGGACAGTCATTTAGATTAAGTTGCATCCATTATTTAAGTAGTTGCCAAGTAGTTATTAAAAAGTTTAAGATAGGCCCTAGCTGATTTGGCTCAGAGGATAGAGCATTGGCCTGCGGACTAAAGGGTCCCGGGTTCGATTCCGGTCAAGGGCACATGCCGGGGTTGTGGGCTCAATCCCCAATAGGGAGAGTGCAGGAGGCAGCCAATCAATGATTCTCTCTCATCATTGATGTTTCAATCTCTCTCTCCCCTCTCACTTCCTCTCTGAAATCAATAAAAAAATATATACCCTATATAAATCCTAATAAAAGCATAATATGCAAATCGACCAAAGGGCTGAAGAGCAGAATGACCATTCAGGACCACACTATGACACCCACTGGCACCAGGCCAGCGAAGGCAGGTGCAATGTGATTGGTCGGGGGCCTGGCCATTGCCCCATGATCGCCCTGCAGAGGGAGACCAAGGCCACTAACCAGCAGCTGCAGTGGGTGGGCATGGCCGCCTCCCTCTGTAAGGGAAGCCGGTGCCAGCAGCTGGGGGAAGGAAGGCCTACTCTTATACGAATTTCATGCATCAGGCCTCCAGTATGTATATGTGTGTGTGTGTGTGTGTGTATATTTTTTTAAAAAGTCTAAGGCCATTCCAGAAAAACAAATAAAAAATGTAAGGTTCTATCAAATCAGTTCAACAGTAGGGAGATATAGGAAATCCAATGTTAAAATGAAGACTGACAGAGGCAGCCGTTTTTGTTCCATGATGGGATGTGTAGAACCACCTAGAGCAGTGGTTCTCAACCTTGGCTGCACATTAGAATCACCTGGGAATCTTTTTAAAATCCTGATTTCTGGGCCTCATCCTCCAGAAATTCTGTTTATTATGGGGTGAGGCCACAGCATTAGTAACAAAGAAACAGAATTTCTGGAGGATGAGGCTCAGAAATCAGGATTTTAAAAAGATTCCCAGGTGATTCTAATGTGCAGCCAAGGTTGAGAACCACTGATCTACAGCAACTTTTCAAGAATCCAGAAATATAGACCTTTATGTGGATATTCTAGTTTTAAATACAGGCTCCCCTCCCCCAAACTCTGGAGGCTAGTCAGACCACCAGTTTACCTCTAGTTACAGTGTTCTTCTAACACCAGTGATGTTCCCAAAGTGACCAAATTGCGATTAAAATATTTAGTAGCTAAGTACTATTTTCTGGCCCAAATACAAAGTCTTAGGAATTAAGTCACTAAAATTTAATTGGCAAGCAGCATTTCATTACTCAAATTTGATTCATGGGGACAATTACTAATCAGAGCCATCTTTATACCCATTTCTACTAGTCAAAGCACCAGAATAAATTAGTAATTATTTCCTATATTCTACCTTACATGCTATTACCTTACATTCCAAATGTTGTACTTTTTTTTCAGTCTACACAAGACTAATATTGGTCAGTGGAACATTTATTAAGACAAATATTTCAGTTTTAAGGAATAGGTCTAAAGAAAAAAATAAAGCTCTTGAACTTAATCTGTATACAACACTGGTTTTCCTCATAATTAACTAATTATCACTCAGGGAGAAAAACCAATGCACTCCTTTGAGATAAAGGGGAAGAATGGAAAAGTAAATTTTTTCTCCCCCTTTAAATAAAAAAAGGAAATTAGTATAGAACTAAAGTCAAGTTTGCTTTTATAACGTAAATTACCAACAAGGTCGTGTCCTTGTAAATAACATCTCACATTTTAAGACCAAGAAACAAGCTACATCCCATATTTTTGGTCAAGAAACTAATATTGGGATAATACCCAAATGAAAAAGTACACACATGCTCAATTATCACATTTCGTATTTCAGAGAAAAGGCATTAAATCCTTACTGCCATACGTTTATTTACAAACGCACCTAGTAGGTTGAGTTCAACAGCTTGACACATTTTTTCCAGAGAGACTGCACCTCTTAACATGCTCCTCTTTATATCTGTTTCATGGATCAACTAAATATTCTCATTTTTTTAAGCAGTTGGTGTCTTACAATAAAGAAAAGGTGCAGCAAATCCAGACCCAAAGTACAGAGTCATCATAGCTAGTAACCACCACTTGTTTTCCATTGAAAACGGCAAATCCCTCCCTGAGCCTCCTCCTGGGGGCTCCCAGGGGCCACAGAGGTTGGAACCCCAGAATGCTCTGCCCCACAGTTGCCTGTGGGGAGCTTTGCGAAGACACAGACACCAAAAGCAGGAGAAATGGCGGTATTCGAATTTTACCTTCTAAAATAAATTAAGAGTGGGAACATCTTTATGACTTGATAGCTACTGTCAAATGATCCTGCTGTCCAGATTGTAAATTCATCAAAGGCAAGGAAAATATCTCATACATTTGTGTCCCCAGCACCTAGCAAAGGACTTGCACATAAGAACTGTTTGATGCCAAGAGGCAGCCAACTTGATGGGGAGATGTTATTTGCAAACAGTAGCTCCCGACAAAGGTTTAATTTCCAAAATATACAAAAAACTTGTAAAACTCAACACCAAACAAACAACCCAATCCAAAAGTAGGCAGAGGACCTGAAAACACACCTCTCCCAAGAAAACATACGAACAGCGAATAGATATTTGAAAAGACATTCAATCTCAAAGCCAATTAGGGAAATGCAAATCAAACTACAATGAGATTCCACCTTACACCTGTTAGAATGGCTATTATCAACAAGACAAGCAAAAACAAGTGTTGGAGAGGGTGTGGAAAAAAGCGAACCCTCATTCACTGCTGGTGGAAACGTAGACTGGTACACCACTATGGAAAGCAGTCTGGGAATTCCTCAAAAAATTAATAGAGTTACCATATGACCCCACTCCTGGGTATATACCTGAAAAAAACTCGAAATCATGCATTCACAAAGATAAATGCACACCCCATGTTCATTGCAGCATTATTCATGGTGACCAAGACATGGAAACAACCAACATTGCATCGTCCTGTGACAGGGGACTGGATAAAGATGTGATACATACACACAATGGAATACTACTCAGCTATAAGAACGGATGAAATAGTGCCATTTGTAGCAACATGGATAGACCTTGAGAATGTTATACTAAATGAAACAAGTCAGTCAGAAAAAGCTAAGAACCATATGATTTCACTTATATGTGGGATATTTAACTGAAACTCATGAACACAAACAGCTGGGTGGTGGTTGCCAGAGGGAAGGGAGTGGGGGGAGAAGGGGTCCCAATAGAAGGTGACAGGAGAAGGTTTGACTTTGGGTGGTGGGCACATGGTGCAATATACAGATTTTGTACCAAAGAAACCCACACCTGAAACCTGTATGTTCATCTTGACCAATGTCGCCCCAATCAATCAAGAAAATTAAATAAAGAAGTGTTTGATGAAATGCCAAGTTGGATTTCATGAAACTGTAAAATTGTCATCAGTATTATAGGCATTTTAAAACTTCGTTTTCCCCATCCAACAACGGAAATGAATTGGGACTTAGACACACACAATCCTTGTTTACCTTCCACCTGACAGCATGCATATGTAGACACTGAGATTTAACAGATGGTTGTGATCTCTGGCCTTGGAAAACGGGTTGTGAAAACCAGTAAGATAAGGAACTATGCCACGAAACTAGTGACTTCTGAAGGAACCTTCCACGGAATGATCCCAGAACTCAGGAAAGTGACCAGCCACCTGTTTTGGTTCTTTTTCTTTTTTCTTAAAACATATTGCTAGAGGAAAGCTAGCAGATAAACGCAGAAGGTCAAAGTTGAGGAACATAGCCAAAAACTAATTTTTCCTGACACCCTTTATCTCTTCCATGCTTCTCGTAGAAGAGGGCTGTGGAGTGTGGGGAGAAGACGTGCAAGGCCAAGAAAAATAAGTTTTGATGTAAATTGATGCCATCTGGCAGGAACCATCTATCTTCTATCTGGTAGAGGGCAGGTAGGAATACCAGAGGTAAAAAAGTAGTCTTATATAAGAATGCCAGGAAAACTAAAATTTGGGGTTGCTTAAAACTTTTGAGAAATCAAGTGAACTATTTTGTGGCTCTGTTTTTGGATCTAAAAATCAGTTGAACACAGTTAAGTAAAGAAACTATGTATTGTACAATGTAAGGATCTGGACTAATTTATTTTTTTAAACAATAACCCATTTTCACCTCTATCGTGCCTCCCTGAGAGACACGCTTTGGCTGCCATAGATTTTCAGTAAGCCCTCAGCAAAGGCACCGGGCACTCTGCATAAAGAAGGAAGAGGGAAGCACGGGAGTGAGGGCTGGGTTGGTAGGAAGAGGGAGAGAAAGGAAGGGATCTCCAGTGGGATGAGAGTGGGGCTGAAGAGGGAATTGAGATAAACAGCAACTGTCTAGTGCGGTGGTCGGCAAACTCATTAGTCCACAGAGCCAAATATCAACAGGACGATTGAAATTTCTTTGGAGAGCCAAATTTTTTAAACTTAAACTATATAGGTAGGTACATTGTTATTAACTTAATTAGGGTCCTCCTAAGGCTTAGGAAGAGCCACACTCAAGGGGCCAAAGAGCCGCATGTGGCTCTCGAGCCGCAGTTTGCCGACCACGGGTCTAGTGGATATGTATTGTCAGAGGCTGTGTGCTGTGCAGTGCGGCTAACTCCTCCTCGCTCTGCTCCTTACAATCTAACACGATTTCCACAAAAGCTTATGATATCAGTAGATCTAAATAGCTTCTTTTAGAGATATAAAATGAGAATGAAAGAAAGAGACAGAGTCAAGGTTAGCACTGGGCAAAACCAGAAGTCACATGTGGATTACTCTGTTACCTCTAAGGAAACTGAATGACATGACATGTAATATGTAACATGTTAGGAAAAGGCACGTCCTCTCAGAGCTGCTTTCAGAGGCTCGCAGTCATGGCGAGGGGTCTGGGCCGGAAGCATGAAGAGCTCCAATAAATTAACTCATAGTTAGCGGTCATCCAAGGGTTTGAGGGAACATGCCCCACGCCTGGGAGACAGACGGAAGACCCCTGCCCTCTCTCCCCGGGGCTGTGTCGGGCACAGGCTCCTGGCTGGGCTGATCCTGGGTCTGCCCCAGGCAGCAATGCCAGAGCCCTGGGATGAGATATCCAAGGATGGGAGGGATAACTGTAGGGGGGCGGAGGGGCTTTGTTTATATTTTGTTCTGTCGTTGAACAGAACAGCAGTTAATCATGATATAAAGGAAACAATTCTAAGAGCAGGGAAAGTTTTGAAATATGAAAAGGGAAAGGTAAGAGTGGATGTTATTCATGGAATGTGGCCAGTTCCTCCTTCCTTTGCGGTGATTCTTATAAGTGACGCCTTGTTAGAAACCGGAATGGAGTCTCCCAGCCCCAGTGACTCAGAAGGGGAGGGATAATGGGAATTTGGTCAACAAACTACCGCAACGTTTGGGTAATAGGCCGCTTTCTACCTTCTGGTTTTGCGGTGGGCAGTTAGACAGACATGAGCAGAGCAAGGTCGGCGCGCCAGGTACCGAAGGTTGAAAGCCCAGGGGACGGAGCAACAGACAGCTGCAGGGTGGGCCCTTTCCCCGGGTGACCTCTCCTCCCCTAGGATATTGCTGGCGACACCGTTTGGACCCCCCTACCTTTCCTTCTTAGAGATGACATCTAGGCCTCAGCTGTATTTCAGCTCCAGGCCCAGAAAAGCAGCGAAACCAGACGAGACACCATGGCTGACCTCAGGACCAGCTGCAGTGAATAATGACCTTGAGCCCTGGAGCCCACCAATTTATCGGTGGAGACCCAGCCCTGAGAGGACACACCTGGGAGATCTATTGAGCTCTTCTGTTGGGACCGCCCCTGAAATCTCCAGCTTAAGCCCCTTAGGATGGAGGACTAGGTGCTCTCCCGCCTGGGAGCGTGCCTGCACCTTTCCCCTCTCTCATGCCCTCCCCTTGCCCCCAGGTGGGTCACCTTGACCTTCACTGCTAAGCTCCAAGGGTCCTTCCTTTAATTCTATAACTTGTTTCCTAAGCCCATTTCTTCTAGGAATTACTTTTTCTGCCTCTGAGATTTCCTAAATAAATGTTCTCCTATAGTTTGAGTTTTGGCTCTGAATTCTTTCCTCGTCAGAACTCAAGTACCGAGGTTGCTGAACCCAGGTCAGGTCTGACCCCACCGGTCTAGCACCTGGTGTGGTTTCCACCACCACTGACAGTTTGAGCTACTATTCCTGTTCCTTTGCTCTTGGAATTTCACCTGAACCTTTTTTTCCCCCCCAAACCCTCATCTAGGGTTGTTTTTTTTTTTTTAACTGATTTTAGAGAGAGAGGAAGAGAGAGAGAGAAACATTGATGTGAGAGAGAAACATCCATCAGTTGCCTCCCACACACACACAAACCAGGGATCAAACCAGAATCGAACCCACAACCTTTTGGTGAACATATTTCAAAACTTTCCCTGCTGTTAGAATTGTTTTCTTTATGTCATGATTAACTGCTGTTCTGTTCAATGACAGAACAAAATATTTTTTAAAAAATATATTTTATTGATTTTTTTACAGAGAGGAAGGGAGAGGGATAGAGTTAGAAACATTGATCAGCTGCCTCCAGCACACTCCCCACTGGGGATGTGCCCGCAACCTAGGTACATGCCCTTGACCAGAATCAAACCTGGGACCCTTGAGTCCACAGGCCGACGCTCTATCTGCTGAGCCAAACCGGTTAGGGCAGAACAAAATATTTTTAAAAATCCACACTGTTACCTCTTCCGTCCTTAGATATCTCAACCCACTGAACCACCCGGCCAGCGCTCCTTTTCTGTTTTATTGCATCAAGGAAAGCTGAGTTCAACTCCAATTTTTAAACGCCTCTTACAGGAAGCAAACTTATGACTCAAAGACTCAGTGGTTGACCTAATCGCTAGTCCAGGCGTCCTGCCATTGGCAACACACCAAAATCATTCCCTCCTTCAGAAGATTTCTCTTAGAAGCTGCTAGTGCTAATTATTTGCAGCTGTGGCTGAGGTTTCTGTGACCACTGATGGGCTCGCCCTAGGAGTCCCACAGATGGCACCGACAGACCAGTTACATGCTGTTATTGGCTGCATCTTGTAAAAACCAGAGGTAGGGGAGTATAAAAGTTATATGGGGGGAGTCATGAAGGAATTTCAGAAAAATCTCAGTAGAAAAGTGTATTTTGCCTAAAATCAGCCAGTTCCAGAACTGCTAGCATTAGTGAGAAAGAACCAGCAGGGAATTGTAGAAGCCCCAAAAAAGTAATAATCAGTGACGGGAATTTAAGGAAATAAAGAATGAGTCACCAATCTGAAACTTGGAGCTGAAAAGGTAATTGCTCTCCAGGGTGGCAGGTTGGGCGGGGGGAGGTACAACCCAGCCATTCTGATCATCCAGGAACAACACCAGTGAGTAGACTTTTTAGGTCTGGTAGCAACTTGTGAAACAAACAGGATAGAGCTGAGCAAGGAAAGGTAAGGGCACACTGAGACCTGACTCTGTGGGGCGCCACCTGGTGGTCATTTGACCAAATCTCACCACCACCACGTTCCCCCACCCCCATGCTCCCATTTCACCTTGAAAATACAGTTTACAGCCTTTTCAACAGACAAAACGACTGCTTGAAGAGCTAGGAAGTTGGGCATGTTGTCTTTTTTTTTATTTATACTGTTCTTTAAGCTTTATTTTTTTGTTAATCAACCCAGGCATGTGCCCTTGATCGGAATCGAACCTGGGACCCTTCAGTCTGCAGGCCGATGCTCTATCTACTGAGCCAAACCGGCTAGAGCTAACTCTATACTTTTTGAGGCATGTCTATTTGACTAACAGTGTCTCAAAGGGTCATGTTTTAATTAATACATTTTAAATAACATTGGTGAGTTTTCTTGTATTTCAAAAAATCTACGTATTTTTCAAAAACATGAATCTTATGGTTTCTGTCACGATAGATGAGGCAACTCTATTCCAGTCATTCAGAGAGCAGATTTTAGGGTTAATTTCTTCTTAGGTTCTGTATGGTTCATAGGGATTAGCAAGTAATATCATGAAATAAACAATGCACAGGGAATTTTACATGTTTTTCAAGAGTTAACTTGCATTAAAGTAAGTAATCTTCCTCTAAGTGGAGAGACAATACATATGCATTGGGAGAACCTACTTTATTATAATATGAACTTTCGGTTTTAACCCCTTGTCTGAGTTAGTCTATTATATCGAGGTTTTACTGTACTAACTCGCACTCGGCTTTTAGGGTTTACAGTCAGAGCTGGAGAGGGACTGTTCTTTAGCACACATCAAACTGTGTCCCTGGGTCTCTCTTGGCTTTCTAATTACCCTGACTTTCTAATCTAATCTTTTCTCCCCTTTAGGTATCCCCTCTCATCCTCTTAGGCATCAATATCCTGAGGCTATGGCCTCCTACCATAGCCACTGACCAAAAGCTGGCCTTTGACAAAGAAATGAGTAAATTCAACAAGGAGGCTGATGAAGATTTAAGTGTTACCTCTGCCTCAGTTGACTTTGAATTTGAATAGAAACCATAAAGTCCCATTCAAACTTTTTCTAAACCAATTTCTCAGACAAAAATCATTAGAGGGAGTCAAAATTTTATTTAAAGCTTGCTGCAAGGAAGAAGTTCTCTGAGAAAAATCAATGGGATGATTTATCTCCTGATAGAGACACTTAATAGGAAAGTAGAGACCTTATATTATTGTAATTAGATTAGATAAGAGAATAAAGTGGTGTAGTCTAAGCTCATTACTCTTGGAGGGACTAAAGGTTAAAGGTTAGTAGGTTCCTCCCAGGGCAGAGAGACAAAGGGTAGGGTTCACAGATGGGGATCTTTAACTCATTACAATCTGTCAAGTAGAGCATGAATTTCTTCTCAGAAGGAGCAATTATCACATCGGTTCATCAACTTCTATCCCCAGTTAGGATGATACTATTTTATTTTTCTCACATACAACCTGGATTTTTCTTTCATACTTTTTTTAACTTGTTTTTTTAGACATTAACAAACATCTAATTAAAGAAAAGAAAACGAAATACACTTTTAAAAACATGGAAACCCATAACTACAATTACAGTGTCGACCTTTACCATAAATGTTTTGCCTGCGTGAATTTAATAAGTTTGGCGTCACACCTTGATTTTAAATGTTGCAAAAAGGAACCATGTAGAGCAGTGGTTCTCAACCTTGGCTGCACATTAGAATCATCTGAGAATCATTTTAAAATCCTGATTTCTGGGCCTCATCCTCCGGAAATTCTGTCTCTTTGTTATGGGGTGGGGCCACAACATTAGTAACAAAGAAACAGAATTTCTGGAGGATGAGGCCCAGAAATCAGGATTTTAATAAGATTCCCAGGTAATTCTAATGTGCAGTCGAGGTTGAGAACCACTGATGTAGAGGTTCTGACCAATTCACCATTAATCAGGGAATTAAGAGCAGACTTGAGTTGGTTTCTTACAATTAGGACCGTTAACTTATATAATCATAAAACAAGGAATAGGAATGTGAAGTTTGAAGGCAAATCCAGATATAAGAGAACACTATAAATTTATTACATTTAAGTATTCTACATGGTATCGAATATGTTGGCATTTTTGGCAATAATAAAATAATAGCATAGGTTAGGTAAGATAGATGAGGTGTTTTTTTTGTTCATTTATACAGTGAACTAATGGAAATGTGAATTCATAATCTCATTGGTGATTTATTATAAACTTTAAAAAGCTGTTGAAAACTGCCTCTGTGGATAGGGAGAGTCTTATATGAAAACTAGTGGCCTGGTGCACAGATTCGTGCACATTGAAAGGAAGTTAATTAGAAGAAATATTTTAATATCGCTATTTGCCCTTTCTCTATAATATAGGTGTCAGAGATGAAAGAAAATTAGTAAAATGTATATGAAAATAATATTTAAATTGATTAATAAACAACATGATATAACAACAAAATATGATATAAAACAACAAAAACATGACATAAAAACATTGATAAAAACAATGACTGATAAATTGATTAAACTTATTCTAATACCTCCCTTATACCATATTACAACTTTAACGTCACACGCTCTTTGAACTTGAGAGAAAGCAACATATAACTGACCATGTCCGAAAACGGGTTCAGATAGGACTATTCCTACTATGAGTTTGTCCTTGTGATTTATGAATAGTCATCATAAATGCTGGCATCACAGGAAACTGCCTTCAAATTAATTTAAATGGGAGGCCGGTGTCAGATGGGGACAAATCAATTCTTGGAATTAGAACAACCTAAACATCCACGTGTGAGTGAGAGTGAACATCGATCCGCCGCCTCCTGCATATACCCCGACCAGGGATCCAACCCATAACCCGGGTATGTGCCCTGACCAGGGATTGAACCCGAAACCGGGAACTGAACCCCAAACGTTTCGGTATCTGGGATGACCTTCCAACCAATTGGGCCGCACCAGCCAGGGCTATTTTCTTTTAAATAGCAGTTAGCATAGCCTGACTAATACAGAAACCTTACACAACCGGTAAACTATGAATTGATTTTTCTTCCAGTAAAGTGGAGCATACCCTTGAGATAAAATTTAAAAGCAGTCCCACCTCCGGTGAGTAATTTTATGAAGTGCCGGTGGCAGCTGGTTCAAGGAGGCCGCGTGGGAAGTCTCCTGGCCTCCACCTGGAGGAGCGCTCTGCCCTTTCAGCCGGGTCACTCAGCCTCGATGCTGAACTTCACACTGTGGAAACCTCGGAATATTATGGCGAGCAGCTTCGATGCCATCATTCCACAATGCACTGCATTTTTCTTTCAACACGAAAACACACTTTCATTCCACTCTCCTGTTTGCATGGTTTCTTTTTTAAAAAAAAAAAATAGATTATTTTTTATTTCAGAGAGGAAGGGAGAGGGAGAGATAGAAATATCAATGCGGAGAGAATCATTGATGGGCTGCCTCTTGCAAGCCCCCCCCCCCGACCCCCACCCCACTGGGGATCAAGCCCTTGACCGGGAATTGAACCTGGGACCCTTCAGTCTGCAGGCCGATGCTCTATCCACTGAACTAATCCAGCAAGAGCAATAAAAAAATATTATTTTTAAAAAATGGAGTGCTCTGGTGTATTTCAAAGCGCTCCCCTTTCCCCTCCCTTTGCTGAAAACTCACAAAAGTATGGGCCTCATCTAGGACTGGTCCTCTCATAGTTTTTAACTCTAAGCCTCGTCCAACCTGAGCCTCCAGCAATTCATCCATTACAGTCCTACTTTTCCTACCTTGACACTGGGTCCCGGGGAGGTTTTGGCTCCTGGGTTTCTGCCCTGAGAAGGTGAGATTTCCAATTTTGAGGCTAATAGTTTGCCTTATGGCCTTACTTCTCTTATGGATCCAATGATTATTGACTTTTCAGTCTGTTTAGCTTTTCACTTGCTGTTAGGATGGAGTGGTTGACTCCCAAGCTCCTTACAGATAGAATGGGAAAACAGAAATCTCATTACATTTTTTAAAAAGTACGAATCGCCATTATTTCTGTGAGGATATTTACTTGCACAGACCCCTGGATTCAGGGGCAAAGCCAGTTTCCAACAGACAGAGAAAGAAGCCTGGGACAGAGTTGTGTTCTAAGCCAGCGGTTCTCAGCCTGTGGGTCGCGACCCCTTTGGCGGTCGAACGACCCTTTCACAGGGGTCGCCTAAGACCATCCTGCATATCAGATATTTACATTACGATTCATGACAGTAGCAACATGACAGTGATGAAGTAGCCACGAAAATAATTTTATGGTTGGGTCACAACGTGAGGACCTGTACTGAAAGGGCCAGGAGGTTGAGAACCACTGTAGAAGAATCTTCCCTATGACAGTCTCCTCCGTTCTCCATCCTGGGATTTATCCTCTAACCCCCAGAGCGCGCCGGAGGAGGCCCAGCTCACGGGGATGGCCTGTTATCTTGGGGGCAGGGTCATCAACCGGAAGCTGCTCTGACAGAGGCTCCAAAAACAAAACTGCGACCTACTAACAGTGCCTACACCGAAACAAAATATTCTCTGCGAGGAGCCACGCCGTGTCCTCAGTTCAGAATACACTAGCAGGCCCTTCGCAAGCTGGCGGTTTGCTGACCTTCCAGCCTCAGCCCTTCCCTCTCTCCCCGACCATCTGCCTCGGCCATTCCCACCCTCTCCTGTTGCCCCGCGTCCACGTTCTTTCTCAGCTCCCCGTTGCTCGTACGTGTTGTTTCCCCTCTCGGATCTGGTAGAGACCCTTCCTTCCTTCTTTCCTTCTTCTTTTGCACTGAAAAAAGAGCCTTCATTGTTGGAAGCATTGCACCTGCTCTCCTTTCCCCCCAGGGGCCCCCTTCAGCCTGCCCTCGCCCCCCCGGCCTGCAGCCCTACTGTCTGTGCCCGCGGTTATGCAGGTGTGCAGACCAGCTCTCCGGTTGTTCACCTCCCGCCCACTGAACAGAGATTCAGGGAGGCAACTGGTTGTTTGTGATGAAGGATGCTCAGCCTGAGAGGATTCAAGTACGGTGCGTCATTCCGGTCTGTTCAGGCTCCGCGTAAACGTCCGTCCACCTGGAAGGCTCCGGTCAGCAGCTTCCTCTGTGTCCTGTGACAGTTCTGTGTGCGCCGACACCTCACAGCTTCCAGTGTACTCCTCAGTGTAGCCCTGCCCCTGCCGAACCCCCGCACCCCAACACACACACACCACACACACCATACACCATACACCACACACACCACACCATACACCACACACACCCCACCCACACACACCACGCACACACACCCACACACACCACACCATACACCACACACACACCACACACCACACACACACACACACACATACATACACCATACACCACACACACACCACACACCACACACACACCATACACCACACACACACACACACACACACACCACACATACCATACACCACACACACACACCACACACCACACATACCATACACCACACACCACACCCACACACACCACGCACACACACACACCACACACCACACATACCATACACCACACACACACACACACACACCACACACCACACATACCATACACCACACACACACACACACCACACATACCATACACCACACACACACACACACACACCACACATACCATACACCACACACACACACCCCTCCACACACACACACACCCACACACCACACATACCATACACCACACACACACACACACCACACACCACACATACCATACACCACACACACACACACACACCACACATACCATACACCACACACACACACCCCTCCACACACACACACACCACACACCACACACACACACACCACACACACCATACACCACACCCACACCCCCCCCCCACACACACACCACACACACCATACACCATACACCACACCCCCCACACACACACACACCACACACCACACACACACACCACACACACCATACACCATACACCACACACACACACACACACACATACACACACACCCCACACACTCACACTCACACCACACCCACACACACACACCACGCACACACACACACACACACACCACACACCACACACACACCATACACACACCATACACCACACACACCATACACCACACACACACACACACACACCACACACACCATACACCACACACACACACACACACACACACACACACACACACGCCACACACACGGCTGTGAGCTTTTTGAAAACCTCAGGCCTCAGTCTGTTGAGTGATTAAAAGAATGCATCTGTCACTATCACCAAAATAGATAGCAGACTCAGCCCCATCCCTCTGCTTTTCCTGCCTCAGGCTACATGTTACTTTTTATGTGACTTCTTTTCTCTTTGAGAATTTATATGTTCTGTATTCAAATGCATAAAGAAATATATGCTGTATTTTATCCACAAAATTCTGGTCTGGCCTATGGGCCCCTGTACTGTACTTTTCCCTCATTGACTTTTAAAATGACAAGCTTTTGACTTTTTCCCCCATGAGGGCAATTCAGGAAAAAATTAAATGGCTATAGTTTGCATTTAAAATTAAAAATAAAAGGCTTTATTTAAAAAAAAACATATTTATATAACTCCATTAACATATTCTTGAGAGAGAACTACTGATAAAAAGGGCACTGCTGCCCTGACTGGTTTGGCTCAGTGGATAGAGCGTCGGCCTGCGGACTGAACGGTCCCGGGTTCGATTCCAGTCAAGGGCATGTACCTTGGTTGCGGGCACATCCCCAGTGGGAGGTGTGCAGGAAGCAGCTGATTGATGTTTCTCTCTCATCCATGTTTCTGATTCTCTATCCCTTTCCCTTCCTCTCTGTGAAAAATCAATAAAATATTAAAAAAAAGGGCACTGCTTTAAAAACATTATTTTTAACTTTCATTCGAAATAATTTCAGATTTATAAAAAATTTGCGCCCAGCCTGGTGTGGCTCAGTGGTTGAGCGTCGAATCAGGAAGTCACAGTTTGATTCCCAGTCTGGTCACAATCCTACATTTTGCTTTGAATATAAATCATGCCCTCATTTCCCCCCGATAATTCACCTTTTCAGTGTGCATATGACCTGAATAAAGGACATAACAAAATTGTATGCCTGAAGATATAATTTTCCCAACATACAGTAAGAAAGTACTGATGAGGACAGTAGTTAAGCAGGAGCACTAAATTATATCAATATCATGAAGTATCATTGCTATAATACTACTTACACGAGAAGAAAAATAATATTGCTGATTTATACCTATTTTTATTAAGAAATACGTTATAGTTGTTTTGTAAGACTAAGCAAACCCAAATGTTTTGGTTTTTACTGGCAGAAAGTAAAGCTAATATAAAATTTAATTAAAGCTGTAACGCTTTTATAAATAGACAAGTTTCAGTGCCTACTAATTACCCTGCCTTCTGAGAGTTTTGCCCTGTGAAAAGATTCTATTTAAGCAGTATGACTTCATCATAAAAATTCATTCAACTACCAAACAAAATGGAGACAAACTCATAGACAGAGAGCAAGCAGAGGGCTCTGGTGGGGTGGGGTGTTGCGAGGGTGGTGGTGAAGGGATTGAGCAAAAAGAAAAAAGAGAGAGAGAGAACTCCTGGACATGGACAACAGTGTGGTGATGGTGGGGGTGCGGGTGGGTGGAGGAAGAAGAGGGCAAAGAGGGGATAAATGGTGCTGGAAAAAATAAAATTAAAAAAAAATAAAAATTCATTGACAAGCCACCGCGTTTTAAGTACTAAGCTGTTAGGAGCTTCAGACAGCCATGTGTTGCTTATAGAGTTTCTTAGATGTCAGAGGAGGCTACTAGGAGCAGGCTTGCTAGCAGGGCAGAAGACCCAGGAGCCCTAGGAACGAGCATTTATTGAGCATGTACTATAGGCACAGCTATGTATCTCTCTTAATTGCCCGTTTATCGCACAAGCACGTGTTTGTACTGACCTGGTGGATGGGAGTAGAGAATAAAATAAACGAAGTTCCTGCCTTGGTAAAAAATATACCACAGTGTGATACAAGCACGCGGAGAGGGGGGAGAAGGGAGGGGGAAGGGAAGCAGATAACAGGCTACAGCGGTTCTCAACCTTCCTCATGCCGCGCCCCTTTAATACAGGTCCTCATGTTGTGGTGACCCCCAATTTCATTGTTACAAACTGAACATAATTAAAGCATAGTGATTCATCACAAAAACAACATGTAATTATATATGTGTTTTCCGATGGTCTTAGGCGACCCCTGGGAAAGGGTCGTTCGACCCCCAAAGGGGTCGCAACCCACAGGTTGAGAACCGCTGGCTAGAGAACTCTGGGATATGGCGAGGGTGTATGAGAGGGTGCCTCAGGGGAGACATCTCTGAGTAGGTGACATTTTAGAGACTTATGCAAAGTAAGGGAGTTGACGCTGTGGCCATCTGGGAAGAGATTTTTCTGGGAAAGAGTAACAACAAGGGTTCTGAGGTTGGAACATATTTGTCACCTCACATGGCAGATGGATTTGTCATGCAATCCAAGGCCGGGGAAACGGGTGCACCTTCAAGAAGGAGAGTGTGGGGTTACTTGGCTTGACGGCTTTCCCTAAACATTTACAGCAACTGGGGAAGACTCAGCAGATACCTGCCACCGAATGCTGGTTTATGACCTAACACAGGATCCCCGTCTCTGAGCTCTTTAGTGCCATTTCCCCCGCCCGCATCTTTCATCCCGGCCACAAAGTAGGTTTAGCACCTCCAAGGAAATCCTTAAAAGTGTGCTTTTTTCCTTCCTGTTTTTTAAAAAATAAATACTTCTTTTAATGGGATTAAAAATTGAACAAATCTATAAGGTTTAAGATATCACTAAAGTAAGACTCAAGATCAACAGAGAGTAACATTCTGTCTGATTATAAATTCCATCTTTTTATTCTAAAACATGTTTTTGAAAACAATAGAGGCTTCAGTGAATGTCAGACCCTCGGGGAATGCTGTGATGGTTTGGCTATGCAATCTGTGGTGTCATCTAGTGGTAATTCATTCACATTTCAACCAAATGTCCCAGAGGGCTATGCTGCATCATTAGAACTCATGACTAAGCAAAGACCCTCCAAACCAAGGGGCTGTCAAATTACAGTATTTTTTTTTTTTTTTGGAAATAATTATGAGTTCAGAGGAGGTTGTAAAGCTTATACAGGGAAGACTGTGTATCTTATTATCTAGTTTGCCCCTGTGGTTATGTTTTAGGCAACTCTATGTAACCACAGTACAACAGTGCTTTATATGAATAGTTCTATAGTAATTATTGATATAGTACAGTATCAAAGCTAGGAAATCAACATTGGCACAATGCGTGTTCCGTGGCATTTTCTCACGTGTGTAGATCAGTGTAACCACCAACGCAATCAAGACACATGGCTATTCTATCACCCAGGGTCTCGCGCCATGCTTCTCGTCTGTAGTCACACCCCCTTCTCTGCTCGATCGTCCCTAACCTCTGGCAACCACGAATCTGTTTTCCTCTCTATCATTCTGTCATGTCAAGAACGCTATGACTATGAAGTTAAATAGTGTGTGACTTTTTGAGATGGACATCCCTCTCCCCCACCCCCACCCCCACCCCCAGCATAATTCCCTGGAGATTCATAGCTCATGTATATCCAGAGCTCATCGGCACAATGCGTGTTCCAGGCCATTGTCTCACATATCATTCTAGGGAATACAATTCAACCTGCAACAGTCTATTTTTCTTGTTGCTAGGAATTTCTTCTTTATGGGGCACCAAGACAACTCTTCTGTAGCGACAAAGAACATGACTAACTTGAATCAGAAGTTCCATATTCTAGTCCCAATGTGGCAAGTAAGTGCCCTGTGACTTTAAGAGTCTTCATTTCCCTGAGACAACTTTTCTGGCCTAGAAAATGAAGCGTTTGAAAGAGGAGAACAGCGCTTTTAGTTCTCACATTTTGGGTTTTACTAACATGCTCACAGGACTCTCTGATATTGGAAGGTACCTCTTATGTGCCCTGTAGTTTCTATTGTGCATCAGCGTTTTGAGCTTATTCGTGGGGCATGGTTTCCAGATCCTTCACAATGGTTCTGGTCCTTTCCCAGATATTCTTCAAAGTGTCCAGGTGCTAAGCTATGATCAGAAAGGAACAAATCAATGACCCATATGTAGTGGCTCCTTAGGAAAACGATAGGGAGTGAGTAAATAGCCACAAGATGGCAGGTTAACAGTATAAATGAAACATGATTTAAGGAGAGAGAGAGAGAGAGAGAGAGAGAGAGAGAGAGAGAGAGAGAGAGAGAGAGAGAGAGAGAGAATATGAATATTATGAATATCTTACTGGGAAATGGAATACTCTACCAAAAAAAGAGGGCATGAATTGCTATAGATCACAACATCACCTCAAAACATGTTAAAGTATAACGAATAGTAATTTCATGAAATATTGATTGTCACAGAAGGAGAATTTTACTCACCTTTTACAGAAATCTACTAGTTATGAAGACAAAGCAAATGAAAGATACTGAGATTTGAATGAAAAGTTTTGGAGTCTCATTAAATAATTTGAACAATCTCAGTAATCTAAAATAAACCTGTTAATATATGAGGTACATTCACTTCCCTCAATGCAATACATATTGAAATTTGTCAAGTTAAAAAAAATAGACATAGAAAATAGCAACTCTCTGCTAAATGACTCTGAGGTTAAAGAAATCTAAGGCGTCAATCAGAAACACCTCAGGACTAAGAGACTCTTGTTCACAGAGCAGCCAGAGAGATACTTGGAAAACATGAGTCAGATCATGTCACTTCCAAGCTCAAACCTTCCACTGGTGTCAGATCACAATGAGAATAAATCCAAAAAATTTTACCCATGGCCTTCCAGGTCCCATCTAGCTATTTCTTTTCTTCCATTTTCCTCCTCACCTGCTGTGCAGCTCCCACACCAGCCTCCTGCCTCTGCTACAAGCAAGTCAAGCAAGTTTCTACCTCAGGGCCTTTGAACTTCCCGTTCTCTGTGCTATGAGTTCCTTCCAAATGTTTTTTAAAAGAGGATTTTTCCCTCATTTCTGTTTACCTCTTTAGAGGGGCATTTTCTGTTCAGTCCATTTAAATTAAGAGTTGACTCTGAGTTCTATAAGAGAAAGAACTAGCTATCTGCTTTACTCACGGTTCTATTCCCAGCAGTTAGAACAGTCCTTGGAACGTTGCAGGTGCTCAATAAATATTTGTTGAATGAATAAATGAAAGTAAACACTATATAGGAATACCTATGGGATGTAGTTAAAGTATTGTTTATAGAAAAGACTTAGTGTAATGCATTTATTTGAAAAACGTAAAGACCAAAATTAAATCAAGTAATCTTTCTTTCTTTCTTTTTTTTTTTAAATCAAGGTTTTGAAACATCGATCAGCTGACTCCTGCACCCCGGCTACTGCGGATTGAGCCCACACCCCCCACATGTGCTCTGACCAGGAATCGAACTCATGATCTCCTGGTGCAGGGGAAGTTGCTCAACCAAATGAGCCACACCGGCCAGCAGGCAATCAAGTAATCTTTCAATTCAAGAAACTAGATAAAGTAAAACAAAATAAATCCAAAGAAAGTAGGGAGAGAAAAACGAAGAAATTAATGAAATTGGGAATGAAACTAAATAAGAAAAGTAGTTCAATAAATTCAAACCTAATGTTATGAATGAAAAAGTAGACAAGAGTGTCAAGGTAATCGAATAAAAAGGAAAATCTACAAATAAACAATATCAAGAAAGAAAAATGGGACTTACTTCAGATCCTAAAGGATTTTTTAAAGTTATGAGAACACTATATGTTATGCCAATAGTTTTATAAATTACTAACACTAGCTCTTCAAGTAGTAAAAAACCTGAAGAGACCAAGGTTCATATAAGAAACTTATATGGTAGCAAAAAATGTAATTCCAAAAGATCCCTGGTCCCTACAGTATTATGGGTAAGCTTTGCCCATCTTCAACAAACAATTTCCATTTATACAAATGTCCCAGATTCTAGGAACATAGGAAGCTACTCAATTCATTTTATGAAGCTAGGATAAACTCTACCAAATTTGGACAGGGATTGCATTGGAAAACTTTAAGCCAATTCTACTTTTGAACATAAATGTAAGTAAACCATTAGTAAATTGAATACTACACTGAGTTTGAAAGAATATCATTCTATGGCCTAGTTAGAGTTTTCTCAGAAATGTTAGGATGGTTCTACATTCGAAAAAAAATGATTATAACTTATTAAATTAGATTAAGCGGGGAAGACCATTTGACATCTTAAAAGATGTTAAAAATCATTTGATAAAATTTAACACCTACTCACAAGGAAACACACACACACACACACACACACACACACACACACACACACACACACCAGGCAAGGAAGAGAAGAAATTTGCCTTAACTTGAAAAAGTATCTATAATAATAAAAGCATAATATGCTAATTAGACCCCAGATGAAGCCAGGGGTGTGAGGGAAGCCTGGGTTCCAGGTGCCAGAGGGAAGCCGGTGCTGGCAGTCGGGAGAAGGCAGGCCCACCTTTGCACGAATTTCGTGCATCAGGCCTCTAGTATATAATAAGGACTAAAGCCAACTATTCTTATTGGTGAAACTTTAGAAGCAAACAAAGGTTAGCCTGCCATTCCTAGAAACATAAGTCTACACCATACATCTTAAAAATTAATTATATTTATTATCCTTAAAGGTCCTGCATAAAATCAGCAGTCTGGGTCTGACACATTTTCAAACTCTTCTTTGGTAAGAATGAGTGGTCCAGTGCCTCCCTGTCCCAAACCATCAGAGACAACCAAACTGGTTTGACTCTCTAGGGGAGCAGTTTGCTTTGCTTTGCAGGCAGCATCCGTTTTAGGAAATGTAACTTCTAGAGACTTGGTACATCCCAAAGCTTCACAATAAAGTTGGCCAGTTCTAAGTTTCTTGTATTGGGCCCTCGTTAATTACTGTAGAATGCAGCCCTCAATGAATAAAACATTAGGCACCCATGAGGAAGGACCTCCACAAACCGAAGTCACAAATCCATTCATTTAGCTGTCGCTTTTTGCGAGACTGGCCACCGAAGGAGGTCGTATGTCAATGGTGAATTTGGAGACATGACTTCATTACAAATGGATCTCAGACCGTAATTGGTTTCCTTTCCCTAAACCCTGTGTATCATGCACATCTGTTGAAAGAAGGGCTGTTTGCAGTCAATGCAGTTTTGCCATTACCAAATCCGCCAGGGGACACAACAACAAAGTCCCTTCCAAACTTACGGCTGAAACATAATATTTTTCTTTACCCCACTTTCCTGTTGAACTTCACTTAAATTTCAACTCAGCTCAAAGGAAGTTTATCATTTGAAGGGAAATGCCCAGTTGGAGCCACAGGGCCCATGTCGCAGAGATGGACTCTTGCCAATCTGAGACCGTTTCATCCTGTGATTTAATGGGGGCAACCCAAGACTTTTCAGAAAAATAAAATTTCCACTTCCCTTGCTGCAAATGTTCATCCAGTTGGAATAGCTACTACCCCCAAACCTAGGCTAACATGAGGAAGAGTCCTGAAAAGAAGTTCTCTGCTGGTGATTAACCCTAGATGTGGCAGGCAAAAATGCATCAGAATAGAAATAGGCACAATCCATATTAAGTGTATCCTGGGGAAATTGCTTTATGAGGAGCCAGAGGTGTTATTAGAGATGATAAAGTATGCACTAAAGAATATTAGAGACAGATGAGATTATTGGGAATGTGAATGATTGGGCAAACTTGGACCAGAGCTGCTTGTTCTGGGTAATATTAACTATGCAAACTTATCAAATCAGCAAGTTAGGAAACAGAAAAGGAACTGATGGTGGTGTTAGATAGGACAAGGGTCTCAAGGTCTGGGAGATTCTTACCAAATTCGATTCTTGCTACATGTTAAACCGTAGCACACTGTTTTATAGATGCAGCGGTAACTGGATGAGCTTGCTGGAAACCAACCTGATAAGTTTAGCCAACTTCAAAGAAGAAATCAACATGCAATTAACCCGTGTAGATAAGCAATGGCTGACCTACCCTTCTGGGAGACAGCTTTGGATATGAATCCACAGCCTCCTTTACTTGCTGCAAGTAAATAAAACAACCTAATCACAACCACGTCTGGTTCTTGAACAGGATACTCGAAGCAGTGAATTCGGTAACAGTGCATTGGTTGTATTTTTGCCTCTTAGGATTAAAAACAAACAAACAATAAAAACACCTTGAAATACAAGTGTCTTTAGTCACTCTAAACTCCAGAGAGGGAAAATGGATTTCTAATTAAAGATCAGAGCTGACCTGTAGCATAGGGGTAACATGGACTTGCCGATCATTGTAGGCCTTGTTTTTCTACACTGTTCCTGGGAAAATAGCCCATCGATCTTTCCCTTCTATGGGAAACCACATCAAGCAAACACAAGCAGCCCTGTAAGCGTTTCATAAGAAGCTGGTGTTGGGTCTACAGTATATCATCTTATTACACTGCCCCTATGAGCAGAGCTCATTAAGAGTGCATTATGCTACAACTCAACCTTTTCCCTTAGAAATTGAGACATGAAACAATTTCAGGAAAAATGAATCAGCCTTGTTAGAAGTGTTGAGAGAAATGATCATGATTTAACACTTAAATGCTTGGCGAGAAATTCTCCTCTGTCTTTGGCAAGGGCCCTGGTATTTAGCGTGTGGTGCAGCAAGTTCCCAAAGGATGATGTTTGCTTTTTGAATTACAGACCTACTTGAAGATATATTCCTTTAAAATGTGTTAATGTCATGATGTCAGTGTGCCACAAGTTCATGGCCGTCCATGATCACCAAAGGCCATGCCAAGGACTAATTTAAGACCATCTTTAGTGGTTATGTGACATTAACACACTTCTGCTGGGCTGATTAAGTAGCAGGGATGGTGTAATTAGTTTCCGATTGCTGTTGTAATAAGTTGCCACAAACTTAGTGGCTTGAAAAAACACAAATTTGTTATTTTTACAGTTTTGGAGATCAGGAGTTTCAAAAGGGTCTGGTGGGACTAACATCAAGGAACTAAAATCAGCAGGATTGCTTCCTTCTCTCGGCTCTTGGAGAATCCTTGCCTGACTTTTCCAGTCGGTAGAGGCTGCCTATATTCCTGGGCTCATGGCTACATCCCTACCTCTGCTTCCGTTGTCTCCTCTCCTCATTTCAGATCTTCCTCCCTCCCTCTTACAAGGACCCTTATGATTTTTATATTGGGCCTGTCAAAGATCAGTGCCATCAGACCTTAGCTAAAGCAGTGAAAACTGATTTTACTCAGGGACGACTGACAGTTGGAAAAAGAATGGATCCCCCTTCCAACTTGTGGCATGACTGGGTATTTCAAAGGGAGGATGAGGGACCAGGGAGGAGGAATAAAGGAATGGCTTTAGCAAAGTCAGGGAAATTAAAAATTATAAAAAGCAGGAAGTGGAGCTTGGCCCATCTGGGTTTACTAACTACCCTCCCACAGAGACTGGGAGACAAGGGCCCTGTCTTCAGGTGTTGGCTGGAACAAACAGTGAATTCTTCTGGCAGGCTTGAGTTTTCTCTTGAGTCTTCTTAGGCAGGCACGCTAAGGGGCTCTAGGTTCATTCTAGGGAGGCGCCCCTGAGCTGTTAGAAACTATCTCAGTGTTCATTCAAGTCTTTATGGGCCATGGCTGGGGCCCAGTCAAGAAGAGGGCTCCTGCATGCCCCACACTGGGGATGGAGCCTGCAACCCAGGCATGTGCCCTGACCGGGAATCGAGCCATGACCTCCTGGTTCATAGGTTGACGCTCAACCACTGAGCCACGCTGGCCAGGCAGAGTTAAATTTTTTTAATGACAAACTCTATCTAGTTTCCAAATAAAGTAATTTATTCAAGCAATTAAAAAACAGTGAGCATGAACTATAAAAGCTCTGTTACCTCCAGTGGTTTTCTGATAAGGACTCTTGACCACTCTATCGCCAGTCCCTAGCACAGTGCATTGGCCTTTGGTAATCAAAGACTGATGCAGGTAAGTGAGCAAGTTCAATGTAGCTATGAGCGAGGGAAGGACAAGGAGAGCTATGGAGATGGCAGCACCTAACCAGTCAGTGGAAAAGGGGTCAGGGAGGGACCTCAGGTGAGGGATCCCCTAATTGTGCTGTGAAAGAGGAGCAGCAATAGAATAATAACACAGAGTAGATGGGGGTGGGGAGGTGCCATTCCTGGGGAGAAGAGAGGCAAGGTTAGTGTTTAAGCTAGAGCCCTGCCTATGACTTTGTTTGTCACAGAAAGTGATACTGGAATTTTTCTGTCTATGAAATGAAGGAGTGTGGGTCGTTTCCTCAGGAGTATGAGGCTGTAAAAATAATTTAACTGTCTGATGCTGTATAAGCCACCATAGGTTGCCATTTAATAATATCATGTGAATCTACCGGTAACTGACAAAAGTATGAGTTGCATGTGATGTTAAAATATTTGTAGTTAGAGCAGCCTTGGAGCCCTTGTGAAAATCCAGGCCGACAGTGAACTGCATTGCATCTCAGAAGATCCACACCTAATTCTCCAGCCTCTCAGGCAAGTTAAGAAATTCAAACCTAGAATTTGAAAACCCTTTCATTTCCAGCCCGGCTGACGTGGCTCAGTGGTTGAGCGTCGATCTATGAACCAGGAGGTCACGATTCGATTCCAGGTCAGGGGACAGGTTATGCAGAAGGCAACCTATGAATGATTCTCTCTCATCACTGATGCTTCTATCTCTCTCTCTTTCTCCCTTCCTCTATGAAATCAATAAAAATATATTTAAAAAAGAGAGAAAATCCTTTCATTTCCATCTTTTTCCCTCTGATAAATAGTGTTGAACTCAGACTGAAATTTTCATAATAAAAACCAACTTTCCCTTTTTTTCGTAACTTGGAGAGAAATGGGGAGTTGAACAGTTTTTTAGTGGATTCAGCCCAGTGTCAATCCCAACTACCCATTCCTTCATATGTGTATTGCACATGTATTACGTGATCAAGAACCTCTCAGAGCATTTACTTTCTCCCTTTCTCAGTAAATTACACGGTATTCGCAGTTGCTCGGACCATCTTGACCCTCCCTTCCCGTCACACCCCACATCCAAATCGGCCGGGCCTTTTGCCTTGTTTATTTTCTGTCTCCACTCCCTGAAGGTAAGCTCTGAGGGAGCATGAAGCGTGTCAGTCCTGCTCATAAACAGATCCTCGGTGTCTAGACAGAGCAGATATTAAATGCATATTTACTGAATGAATTAATAAAAAAAAATACATGAGGGAGTTTCTGATTCAGTAGGTCTGGGGTAGACGGAGAATTTGTATATCTAACAAGTTCCCTAGTAATGCTGACACCACTGTGTCACAAACCACACTGTAAGAAGCACAGCCTTACAGATTCTTCTGCCCTCGCTGGAGAGATGCTATACCAGTCTGCTTCCCTGACCCTGAGAACCACTGCAGATCCCGCCCAGAGGCTTCCTGCTTCAGTCTCTAGTCTGGGACCCTAGTTTCAACAAGACGCCATTTGACTCTGATCATGAAGCAGGCGCAGGAGACACTGGTCTGGGAGCATCAGTCACGTGGCCCTTACAGAGGAACTATACATAGCGTTACAATCACTGACTGTATTCCCTATGCTGTGCTTTACATCCCCACGACTATTTTGCAACTACCAGTCTGTACTTCTTAATCCCTTCCCCTTTTTAACCCATTCCTCCCTTCCCCCTCCCCTCTGGCAATCATCAAAGTGTTCTATGTTTGAGTTTTTTCTGTTTTGTTGGTTGGTTGGCACCCCCCTCCCCCCAGATTTCACATATAAGTGAAATCATGAGCCACGTCAGCTTTTGGGAGGTTAAATCTTGCCCTAACGCCGTATACTCAGCCACCCGTAACAAAAACATGTGGGAAAACATTTGAGACAGAGAGAACACATATTCTTGAGGGGGGCCCAGAGGAGGCCTAGCGGAGAGCCAGTGTTCTTGGGCTTTTATGGGATAATTGAGGCCTTAACTATATTAAATAAATCAGAGGCTTGGGTGGTGGTGGTGGTGAAACCGCTAATATCTTTGGCCTTAACCTTAGAGGATGTTTTTCTTGTAGGGCGACATCTCAGAGACACATATAATTCACTTCTTAAAGGATGATGGTGGAAACATGCAGCCACCTAGTCATGGAGGGGAAGTGAATGTCAGAAAAAGACCATCCCCCCGGTCCAGACTTGGTTGCGTTGCTTACTCATTCTTGGGAATTTATGCTTCTTTTTCTTGCATGAAGCATAGGGATGAAGTTAGGGTGTTATGAACTCTTTGGGCCAGGAACTTTTTTTTTAAAAGAAGGCTTCTTTTATACACGTTTTTTCTTAGTTAAAGAAAAAACTTGCATTTTAGTGGCTTGTTTTGTGAAAATTCAGTTTGCCTTCTATTCCCTCCCTAATCACTAGAGAGGGAATAGAAGAGAATATCAAGCAAATTTCCCATAGAAGAACATCTTGTACTTTCTTACTGAAGAGGAAGATGATTGAAAAATTAGACACGAGCGTGTACCTTGTGATGCCTTTTGCCAAACAGCAAGATGCCTGGAGGAGCCCACAGAAGGGTGTCATGAGGGATGCGGGGAAAGTCAAAGTCCCTGGGTCAGGAAGGGGGATTCATTCCTTTGTAGAATCCCCATGAAAATACACTCACTGGTCAAGAGATGGGTGAAGTTATTGTTCCTGTATTTGAGGTCTGTTTAACAGCAAGGAAGGTCTGGTGACAACAGGACCCCGGGAACAGCTCTGGAGAGGGTAGGGCCAGAAAGCCAGGATGAGGGCGTTAAAAATATAAGTGGAATGTCACAGTGTAGTCAATAGCCCAACTGATTTTCTTCATCTATTCTTTTCTACTTCTCACCCACCCTGTGCATGGCCACTCACTCATGTTGTCCAGATCCACCCCGCATGTTTACCCACCCGTGCCTTTCAGTGTAAATGGGTGTCATGCTGTTGCTGCTTACCTGTGTCCACATCTCTGTTAGGCTGTGATTTGACAGCCCTGTGCTAAAGATGCCTGAATGCGTGAGCTATCCTCCAGGTATTAATCCAACTTGTTTCCTCTTGAACCATTTGGAGTCCCTGACCCAGAAACATAGCTGCCTAATATTAATGATGATGATAATGTTAGCAATCAGTACTTTATATCTGTGATATGATATAAATGTATTAATTTTTTTATTGATTCCAGAGAAGAAGGGAGAGAGAGGGAGGGAGGGAGGGAGGGAGGGAAGGTAGAAGGGAGGGGTGGAGAGAGAGAGAGAAAGAGAAAGAGAGAGAGAGAGAGAGAAACATTAATGAGAGATAATCATTGATAGGCTGCCTCCTGCACATCCCTCTTTGGGGATTGAGCCCACAACCTGGGCATGTGCCCTTGACCGGAATCGAACCTGAGACCCTTCAGTCTTCAGCCAATGCTCTATCCACTGAGCCAAACAAGCTAGGGCTGCCTTGACTTTTCTTTAATTCTCTCCTATAAAGTGCTAAGCTACCTCATACAAACCAAGAACACACACACACACAACAAACAATATCCTTCCCAATCATTCCCATGGATTATCCATATACTAGTATTTAGTATACACTTTCAGCCCATAGAAATTTGTGTATAAGTTTTTACTTCTCTAAGAGTAGTTAGTGGCAGGTGGTAGGCACCAGAGAGATCTCCACCATTGGAGTAAGGAAGGACAGAAGTCACATTGGAATAGCCTAGGATAGCTCTCTTCATATCATATTTTTGAGAAATTTTTTAAAACTGATGGTTCAGCTCTGAGAGGTGGCAAACATTAGATCTAATGCTGACCAATTCTCCTGGGATGATGTGTTCAGGGAGGCAGCTGTGTGGGTGAGTGTCTAAGTGAAATTATTGATAGTATTCAGGCCCAGTATGGAGCGAGGGTCATGATACTAGAGATTGTCTTTTCCCAAAGTATTTATGGGAAAGGGCCCTACCCTGGCACCGACAGGAGCAGCTGCAGCCTAGGAGTCTGTCTTTACCCCTGGACTCTAGACCCAACATTTGTGAACGGCCTCGTGGGTGTACAGAATGTTTTTCTTCCCAGCACCTTCCATTCTGAGACTCATTCTGCCTAAGTGTCTCCACTCCTCTCCTATCACCTGGCCTACCACGGCCCACACTTCCTCCCCTCCCACCTGCAGGGAACTGGGAATTGAAAGGACTTCCATCAGTAGCACCCGGCTGTCTTGGCTGGGAGCTCCTCCACTGAGCGTAACACTGCGAGCGGATAGTCCGCCATGAAGAGTTTGGCTTCTGTGGAGAAGGTGGCTTTTATCAGGGTTGGGGCTTTGCATTACTTTCTAAACTTCAAGACATGATTCTCTAAGGATAATTTTTGATCAGAACCAGTGGCCCTCTGACATAATTCCACCCTCATGACCTAATAACATCCCAAAGGCCCCACTTCCTAATGCTATCTTATTAGCTAGTAAGATTTCAACATATGACTTTTGGGCAAACAGAAACATTCAAACTATAGCAGCTGTGTCAGAATGATGCCAAAGAAATGTACTAATTTGATCATTTCCCTCAATTAGAAAATTTCTCCACTTGGTTCAAAATACATCAAGCAGCCCTAGCCGGTTTGGCTCAGTGGATAGAGCGCTGGCTTGTGGACTGAAGGGTCCCAGGTTCCATCCCGGTCAGGGACACATGCCTGGGTTGCGGGCTGGATCCCCAGTAGGGGGCGTGTAGAAGGCAGCCGATCAATGGTTTTCTCTCATCATTGATGTTTCCATCTCTCTCTCCCTCTCCCTTCCTCTCTGAAATCAATAAAAATATATTTTAAAAAATACATCAAGCAGCCCTGACCAGTTTGGCTCAGTGGATAGAGTGTTGGCCTGTGGACTGAAGGGTCCCAGGTTTGATTCCGGTCAAGGGCATGTACCTCGGTTGTGGGCACATCCCCGGTAGGGTGTGTGCAGGAGGCGGCTGATCGATGTTTCTCTCTCATTGATGTTTCTAACTCTCTATTCCTCTCCCTTCCTCTCTGTAAAAAATCAATAAAATATATGAACAAAACAAAACAAACAAAAAATAAACAAAATACATCAAGCATCATTTTGCATCAGCTAGAAAAAAAGAAAAAACAGTTATTTGCTCTTACTTATCATTCATTATGACCATATACAAATTCTGTTATAACCCTTCCAGGTCAGGGACCCAAATTAAATTTCTTCTTCCCCGTGCCCTTTGTGCCAATAGAATGAGACCGCATTCGGTAAAGCAGAGCAGAAACTTTATTCTTTGATCAAGAAATGGTGAAGGGTGAGCTCATGCACTAATGGTGGCTTCTTCCTGACTGGGAGGAGCCTTCTGTGCTTACTGGCTGCGCCTGGAGCGATTAAATCCTTTCAGGCGAGCAGTTATTCCTCTGTTGCCCGCAGCCCTTTTGGCACAACGTCCTTTTTGCACATGGTGCCCCATCACCAAATTGGTTTTTGCCCTGGACACCTTGGCCTCTGCACTCAGCACCTTGATATTTGTGCTTGGGAATCCTTTTCGGTAGCCAGGAATCTTTTCAAAGAACTGATAGAAGTTCTTTCAATTCCCAGTTCCCTGCAGGTGGGAGGGGAGGAAGTGTGGGCCGTGGTAGGCCAGGCGATAGGGGAGGAGTGGAAACACTTCGGCAGAATGAGTCTCAGAATGGAAGGTGCTGGGAAGAAAAACATTTTGTACACCCACGAGGCTGTTCACAAATGTTGGGTCTAGAGTCCAGGGGTAAAGACAGACTCCCAGCGTAACACTGGGAGCGGGTAGTCCGCCATGAAAAGGTTGGCTTCTGTGGAGAAGGATGCTGCTCCACCACTGTGGCTTTTATCATTAATCATTTCAGCTCATTTTATTATTTATCATTTCAGCTCATTAAGCAAGCACAGCTCGAGACACCGTTCAGGTATTCAGAAATGTTAGGGTCTTTGGGATGATGGCCCGTGACATTATGTCATAGGGATTGTCGGTGCCAGATCGTTTTACCCACATCATTTTCTTTGCTCTTCGTAGCAAGCCTTTAAGGCAGGTATTGTAGCCACCATCTTGCACCGGCAACAACTGAGGAGCAGAGAGAGGTACGTGCCTGTCCAAGGTGCAACAGGCTTCATGTCAGGGTCAGCTCTAGTTGCTGGATTGTCCTCCCCCCAAGTCACATTTATCTACTGTGTCATGTTTTTGGAATGTTGTCGCACATTGTTTTAAAAGCTGTACGAAGGCCCTATGGACTGCCAATTAGGGGCATTTTAACTGTTCGAGGAAAGTCCTGTTAGTCTCGTATAAATTTCCATCGGCTACGTGAAAACAGCCACGCAGCAGTTACTTAACAAGGATAATTACGCGCCTTTCTAGACGAGTCCAACATCTTGTTTTCCATCCCCTTTGGGGCGCTCCCCTCCTTCCCCCATGTGCTTAATATTTGCTTCATGGGAAGATCATTCTGAGGTAATACGGCCTAAATGTCACTGCACATTTTGGGTTCCTCTGGAGGACATGAACTCGGGCTCTTCTTAACGATCCTCTTTTGTTCTTTGTGCAGGGAAGCTCAGGGAAGCTTTCTTCTCTTTTCCACCAGGACCTCTGCCCTGAGGCATTCAGGGATTGGAAATCCCCAAACACTAGTGAGCCAGCGAGAGGCATTTGCCCCTGGTCAGACCCAACCCAATGACATCAGCGGAGACAATCTCGCCCTGCTGCAAATATGTTTTTCTGAACACACCCAAGTCCCAGAGATTTTCATCTTCTGTGGGCTCCTCAACATCCGCTTTGTCACATAACAAGCTATTACAGAGTCGCAAACCCTGTCTAGTAACCCAGTCGACTCCAACTGGTGCCAATATTCCTCCTTGTGACAGAAGGTCAACAGGCAGTGGGTTTCAGAGTCGTCCTTGAACATTTTATGGGTCAAAGGTTTCTGAAATCATTTTCTTTCTGTTGAATGATCCCAAGAAAGAGAACCGGGTGCAGAACTCCCTAGTTTGGCAAATACGGGGTCCCGTAGCAGCAGATGACTTAACAGAAACACAAAGGAGTGTTGGAAACAAAGTCTGTGATTTCCATTCTTGACTGTCAGTGTTCTTTTGTAGGCAGCTGCGTGATTTGGCAGGGAGGGTCAGCAAGTAGGAATGTAAGCATCGATCAGCATGGGAAGCCACACAGTGTGGGCGAGTCGGGCAAACCGGGGGTTCGGGCCCGGCTCTATCACTTATGAACTGTGTCACCCTAGATAAATGTCCCTAGGTAAATGATTGAACTTCTCAAATCTTTAGCTCTCTCAATTGTGGCTTAATAACACTGCTGGCGGCCCGAACCAATATGCGCAATTAATATTTGACAAAGGAGGCAAGAACATACAATGGAGCCAAGGTAGTCTCTTCAATAAATGGTGTTGGGAAAATTGGACAGATATATGCAAGAAAATGAAACTAGACCACCAACTTACACCATACACAAAAATAAACTCAAAATGGATAAAGGACTTAAATGTACGACGGGAAACCATAAAAATTCTAGAAGAATTCAAAGGCAACAAAATCTCAGACATATGCCGAAGCAATTTCTTCACTGATACAGCTCCTAGGGCACTTGAAACTAAAGAGAAAATGAACAAATGGGACTACATCAAAATAAAAAGCTTCTGCACAGCAAAAGAAACCATCAACAAAACAACGAGAAAACCCACTGTGTGGGAAAACATATTTGCCAATGTCATATCTGATAAGGGCCTAATCTCCAAAATTTATAGGGAACTCATACAACTCAACAAAAGGAAGATAAACAATCCAATCAAAAAATGGGCAAAGGACCTAAATAGACACCTTTCAAAAGAGGACATTCAGAAAGCCAAGAGACATATGAAAACATGCTCAAAGTCACTAATCATCCGAGAGATGCAAATCAAAACAACAATGAGGTACCATCTCACACCTGTCAGACTGGCTATCATCAACAAATCAACAAACGACAAGTGCTGGAGAGGATGTGGAGAAAAAGGAACACTTGTGCACTGCTGGTGGGAATGCAGACTGGTGCAGCCTTTATGGAAGACAGTATGGAGTTTCCTTAAAAAACTGAAAATGGAACTCCCATTTGACCCTGTGATCCCACTTCTAGGAATATATCCCAAGAAACCAGAAACACCAATCAGAAAGGATATATGCACCCCTATGTTCATAGCAGCACAATTCACCATAGCTAAGATCTGGAAACAGCCTAAGTGCCCATCAGTAGATGAATGGATTAGAAAGCTGTGGTACATCTACACGATGGAATACTATGCTGCTCTAAAAAGGAAGGAACTCTTACCATTTACAACGTCATGGATGGAACTGGAGAGCATTATGCTAAGTGAAATAAGCCAGTCAATGAAGGAAAAATACCACATGATCTCACTCATTCATGGATAATAGAGACCATTATAAACTTTTGAACAATAATAGATACAGAGGCAGAGCTGCCTCAAACAGATTGTCAAACTGCAGCGGGAAGGCCGGGGAGGGTTGGGGGGCAGGAGGTAGGGGGGTAAGAGATCAACTAAAGGACTTGTATGCATGCATATAAGCATAACCAGTGGACATAAGACATTGGGGGATAGGGGAGGCTAGGGGACTGTCTAGGGCGGGGGGATAAAATGGACACATATGTAATACCCTTTGTAATACTTTAAGCAACAAATTAAAAAAAAACTATAAACAACAAAAAAATAACACTGCTGGGATGCGGACGTGAGAACATAATAAAATAATGTATGGATGGCTAAAATCTTAAAAGTTCTCATTATAAGAAAAGAAACTGCAGCTATGTACAGTGATATCAAATCATTATATTGTACATCTGAAATGAATGCTATATGTCACTTATATCTCGATTAAACATACATAGTATGAAAAGTGTCTGGTACACCAAACGTAACTCAATAAGCAGAAGCTACTATTCTTTTCTTTTTTCCTTCCCTAGCACCTTGAACATGGCGTTTAATCAATGTTGCAGGGAAGGAAGAGGATGTTTGAAGTCACAGAAGCTTCTTTCTGGTCTTCAAGCTTCTTTTCTCCTTTCTGAGCAATTACTGACCCTCACTTGCTCCTCCTCACTTTGCACATGTGGATCCTGCTTTCTATCCACCTGTTTTTACCTCTTGATCACAATGAATTAACAAATATTCACTGAGCTTCTTTTATGCACCACTCAGCGAGGTATTGTGGAGAATATAAAAACAAATAAGGTGAAGATCCTCCTTTCAAAACGCATATTGCTCACCATTCAATGAAAGATATAAGATGTAAAACTGTAAAGTAAGGCAGAAAAAATGTGTAAGATGAGTCTATTTAAAGTGCTTCGGGAGAAAGCTAGAGATGGGCTTTGTAGAAGCTACTGCATTTGGGCTGGTCTTAAGCAGGATTTGGACTTGCAGAAAAGGAGCCAATGACATCCAAAAAATAAATCAAGAAAACAAATGGATGTTGAATGAAAAGGGTAACAGGAATCATCCTACTAACGACTAGTAACTAAGCATCCATCAGTAAATGAATCCACAAGAACACCTACAACATACATCCACTGGCTCTTCTTGATGTGGAGTTTCCCATATGTCATTTTTCTGGGCTCTTCTCTCAGATCTCCCCATCTATGGGATTGGGTGCCCATTTATTTTAAGCCCTTCTTATTGTCTGAGTCCTTGAATTTTTAATGCCTGACATGTGAGAATGAGTTTTGATGGATGCTTTAACATTATTCACTCCATACGGTTTCTTTTTATTATGATTTCAATTGGAAGGCTACTCTTTTTGCTTGCTATGCAAGCAATGGACTTGTTGCATGAAAATTCCTTTTGGAGTTATAGCAATGTCTTGTATTTTCATGATCAGCATTCTGATATTTAATAATCCCTTCATACTAAACATTTTATGCTATACAATGATTTTATTTTTAAGAATTCATATTTTCTACTGGTAATGGTTTTTAATCAGGAACACAAAACATTGATTTATTTAGTCTCACACATTCTACACTTGTATTCCAAAAGTAAATGAAACTCAGCGCTTTGACCAGATCCCAAAGCAATCATAATTTGCTCACAGGTCGAATATCCGGAGTGTCTCAACGTGGAGTTTATAAAAGGCAACTATGACATCAATCTAATCAGATCATGAAAATTTACCAACATATGACGGATTTCAATGTATGTGATGAGATTTACGAGAACTTTTCTTGGCTACTCTTAAGTCTCCCACCCACATAAGTATAGAACACTAAAAGGTATGATATCAGGTTACTTTAAATAGTCACATATTTGCAAATGGAGATGGTATATTTTTAAAATCTGCCTTGTGTTTTATACTGAAAACTGACATTATAAATTGAGTATAATAGAAAGTTAGGTAAACTGAGATATTTAATTAAGTCTATTGAGAGACCAAGAGATTGTACCTAGTACTTAATCCTATACTAAAACTATGTTAAAGTTGTGCATGAATTAACATTATTTTTATAAGAATAAAGCTGCTTTCGATTAATCAATTAAGAGTTACAGTTTGGGCCCTAACTGGTTTGGCTCAGTGGACAGAGCATCGGACTGCGGACTCAAGGGTCCCAGGTTCGATTCCGGCCAAGGGCATGTACCTTGGTTGCGGGCACATACCCACTGGGGAGTGAGTGTGCAGGAGGCAGCTGATCGATGTTTCTCTCTCATCGATGTTTCTAACTCTCTATCCCTCTCCCTTTCTCTCTGTAAAAAATCAATAAAATATATTTTTTTTTAAAAAGAGTTACAGTTTGATCCAACAAATCTGTGAAGAGATTTTGGAAATGGTTGAATGTGAAATATAATGCAGTACAATGACCAGATACACATTCCACTGCTCTTGGGGGCCTGTCCTAAATGAGACCCTGTTGAGGAGTGTCTCCTCGAGGAACTTGTGAAGCCTCCAGGATTAGCTGTTTCAGTTGTTACTTTGGGAATGCCAGAGAGCGGTGGGTGGGAAGCCCTGCGGGCAGCCACCACATATAGAGAATCATGTTACATATAATTGGAGGGTGTAGTCTCGCATTCCAGCTTCATAAAGTCATGAGCAGATGGACTCTCATGTCACCAATGGTTGCATTAAAAAAGCCGAGGCCTTCAGCATTGGCCTGCTGCTCCAGCTAAAACAATACGAGCTTCCTGGGGATGACGACATAGAAGAAATTCAGGTGCATATTGAAATTATTGAATTTTGGGTTTTCTCAGAATGCACATGGCTTTATGCCCATTTTCCACTTCCCTTATTTCTTATAAAGATACCTTAATTAGGTAAAACAAAGAGATCATGCTGCTCTTCCTCAGGACTGGGAGCCCATTTTCTTAATTATGATCTGGCCATTAGATTGGAAATGACATCTTAGTTAATTAAGCCAAAGATTGGCCACGATTTAGAGATAGAAATGACTCATTTACATAAAACGGTGGGAAACAACTCTGCTTGTGTATTTCATTTTGCCTTGTCTTGAGTCAATGTATCTACGTTATGTTTTCCAGAATTTCTTTCATGGCATAGCTCCAGACGAGTGTGGGTCACAAGAGATGTTTTGCAGCTGACTTGGGAGATGGAAACAAGCAGCAGCCATGTAATTTTTTACACTCAGACTCTCCGTCAGGTGACACACGTGGTCCTGGACCACGCGGGCTCATCTTGTTGGCATGGGGCAGCAGTTGGACATCTCCAGCCCTCACCAGACTTGTCCTCCAGCTTCTACCCTGGCCAAGTGCAGGTTTAGCTCCATGATGAAGAGTGCCAGACCCCAAATAGAAACAAACTGAACTTAGAACCAAAGCTGCTCATCACAAAGTGATGAAGCAAGATTAAAAAAAAGTTAAAGCACCTTCAACGGCATCGTTTTCATTAAAATATTATCAGCCCTAACCGGTTTGGCTCAGTGGATAGAGCATCTGCCTGTGGACTCAAAGGTCCCAGGTTCAATTCCCGTCAAGGGCATGTACCTTGGTTGCGGGCACATACTCAGTAGGAGATGTGCAGGAGGCAGCTGATCGATGTTTCTCTTTCATCGATGTTTCTAACTCTCTATCCCTCTCCCTTCCTTTCTGTAAAAAAATCTATAAAATATATGTATTAAAAAATTAAAAAAATATCAGTGTTAAGGGTTGTATTTTGGAGAGAGCAACCCTCTGTGCCATCAATAAATAAACTAAATATTATTATTTTTTAAAAAATATATATTTTATTGATTTTTTTACAGAGAGGAAGGGTGAGGGATAGAGAGTTAGAAACATCGATGAGAGAGAAACATCGGATCAGCTGCCTCCTGCACACTCCCTACCGGGAATGTGCCCACAACCCAGGTACATGCCCTTGACCAGAATCGAACCTGGGACCCTTGAGTCCATAGGCCGACGCTCTATCCACTGAGCCAAACTAAATGTTATTTATTTATTTATTTTTTAAAAGAGTGCCAGCCCCTCCTGTAGGTTACCTGCATCACCCAGGTTGGATGCTTGGAGCCTCCGAGAGACCAACACAGGTTCCAGCTTGTCCTGTGGGTTCCCATTAGTCACCGCTCTCCCTTGCTTCACAGCCACCTTTCCTTCCCGACTGCCTGCCCGGCTGACCTCAGCCCAGCAGGAAATGTGGACTAACAGCAGAAGGTAAACTACTTAACCAGCACCCACCATCACGCGGGGTCACATCTCCACAATAACCTCCTTTTAGCCAAGATAACTTCCTGGTGGCTTTGCTTCTCTGATCAAACCATAACAAATTTGGGGTTTGCTTTGGAGACCAAGAGTGGGTAAGCCAGGATTCAGACACTTATTGTGGAGCTGTGGGCAGGTCACTTAACCCCTTTGAGCCTTAGGCTTCCTATATGTAAAATTCCACTTATTCTGAAGTCGTTGTGAGGGCAAGATAATATAAGTCCAAATAAACACACCGATGAATGCAGGCTTTGCCATGCACTTCCATGTCTTACCTCTTCCTCATGTGAAAATGCCTCTGCGGGTGTGGCTGTGTCTTTTTCATCATTGTTCCTAGGTCCTCGTTCAGTAACTGTCATGTAATGTAGTTAATGCTCCATATTATTTGTGCTACAAATGAATGAATGTCTAGGCACACATCTTTTGTGTTGATGCAGCATAAGTTTACCTGGTATTTATTACAACTTTTCTTCTGAGGTTCAAAGTAGGTACACTGGTCAGGATGTTTGGAACATCGTAGGTATTGCATAGGGGAATGGCTGAGAATCACTACGCTTGGTGTAATCTTTAAGTTAAGGATTTCTTGTTTCCAGATCTCAGAAGGCCTAGCACATGCAATTGTGATTGGACACCAGTGGATGTCACCCTTAGATCACACCATGTGCTCTCAGGCCCTCTTTGGGAAGGCCAGGCCAGCTCCACAGATGTTTGCTTTTCCCCCCAGGGCAGCGTGGAAAGTGATTTTGGTCTCCAGATGTCACCCATCACCATGAAGCCCTCCAGCCCGTGTCTTCATCCAGTGGTAGAAAGAGGGATTATGGAATGCTTTGCAAAGATGCTTTTATCTGTAGGAATGGTGTTCATTGATTGATGGAATTTGGAGAATGCCTCTGAGTGAATTAAAATCATTTAAAAATGTTGTTTGGCTGTAATAGTATCTGCCTCTCGGAAAGGAAGTAGGAGATTCAGTCATAAGAATGGAAGGAGAGTTACTTTTCACTTCTGTATCTGTGGTTTGTGGCTTTGTTTGTACTTGGTTAATAAATCACTTGTTCAAAAGCCAAGATTAAAGAATAAATAAAATGATATTTGGCAAAATCTTGATAGTGTACTCTTTTTTATTTGACTCGTTTGTCCTATTACTAAGAGAATTTCTATTTTGGAAAAAAACCCCAAACACTGATAATGTTCTCTGTAATGTCATTGGTTTCCACTCCTCAAACTGGTCTCATTCAGACATGAATTCATATTAATTTATTTCAATTTTTATTAAGCACATGACTATGTTTTATTTGTTGTACAGGTGCAGGGGTGCACTGGCTAATAAAAACACACAAATTTTTTAAAATTGACTTTAAAGAAAAAAGGGAGGGAGGGAGGGAAGGAGGGAGGGGGGAGGGAGGGAGGGAGGGAGAGAGAGAGAGAGAGAGAGAGAGAGAGAGAGAGAGAGAGAGAGAGAGAAACATTGATGTAAGAGAGAAAAGAGAAACATTGACTGGTGCCTCCTGTACAAGCTCTCACCAGGGATCTAACCTGACCAGGGCAAAACTCAAGTTTCTAAAATAAAACTCTAATACGAATTAGAGTTAAGGCAAAACATTGGCTTCAGTTATCCTTGTCTGTTTATAGGTAGATTTACAAATAGGTAAGTTTACAATAAAGTGTACACAGTTTTTATATTTAAATGAATAAAAATATATTATGAAGTTGACAAAATCAAGGTTTTTGCACCTGGGAATATAAATTGATACAACCTGTACTGAGAACAATTTGGAGATATGTCTCAGAAACCTCAGGAGTGACTGTCACCCAGTAATTCCACATGCAGAAATCATTCTTAGATGGCAAAGATATAATTTAAAAGTATGTACAGGAAATGACTATTTATGCTGAAGAAAAATCATAAGCAAGAAAGAGGAAATATTATATTTACTTCTTGGCAGGACAATGTGACCAGGATGTAGCAGTTGACAAAGTACAAATACAAAGTTGCCTCATATAAGTCAGCCATCCCTTCACTTTTGGGTTGCTTTGTGTCATTTGTGCCTTATGCCAAGTCCTGTGCAGGGGGATGGCAAGAGGTGAGTCCTCTTTACTTTGACTGTTGAGAGGAGGGACTGGATAAGGTACTGTGGACCAGCAATCCTATACACAACGCAAAATACTCCACCAAATAGGCAGATTGTTGTGTGTTAGGCAAAAAACTGACTCAAGTCCACTACGACTAATATGGGGAAATGGAACTTCTCCGAATAGAATTGGTTTCAGCTCTATTGACAAGATGACCTTCAGGTTGAAGAAGATAGAAAGATAAAACCACTGTGTAAAGATGGGTTGGTATTCACTTGGTAGCCTTAGATGAGTTCAAGCCTCTAGGACTGAACAGGTTAAATCCTGGACTATTGCAAGAACTGGCGAATGAGATCATCAAGCTGGATTCACAGATCTCCGTAACACTGTGAAGAAGTGGAGAGATGTTGGAAAACTTAACATCAGCAAAGATTGTTTTGATTTTCAAAAGGATAAAGAAGATGCTGAACTTGATAGGCCTTTGGGCAGTCAGGTGAAGCTCCTTAATTCTACTTCACATCAGGGTACAGTTAGATGACCTCAGGCTTAGGCTCCTCATCATGAGTCCTGAATTAGTTTCCCACAAACTGGATGGCTCAAAAGAGCAAAAATTTATTCTCTCAGATCTGGAGGCTTGTAGTCCAAAGTCAAGGTGTCCACAGAGTCACATTCCTTCTGAAACTTGTAGGGGAGAATTCTTGCTTCCTCTTCCTAGCTTCTGATGGAGGCTGTCAATCCTTGATGTTGGTTGACTTGCAGCGGTATCATTCCAGTCTCTGCCTCAGTCATCACTGCCATTCGCCCTGTGTATCTGTCTCTTCACATGACACTTCCGTCTTCTTATAAGGACACTAGTCATGTTATATTAGAGACCACCCTAGTGATCTCATTTTAACTTTATCGCACCTACAAAAACCTCATTTCCAAATCAGGTCATTTCCACAATAGGGTTTGGGATGTTAAGATATCTTCTTGGGAGACAAAAATTGAACCCACAAGATGCACTATTTTTCTTCTTTTTTTCTTCTTCCATTATCTTACTCTGTTTCATACTCTATGATCTTTTATTATGTTCTATACCGTATGTTCACACTCACAACTGTCACCACCTCCAAATTCTTGCTCATATTTATTTTCATCAGGGTTATTCCCATTATCCATACTCAGGTGACCAAGGTAAAATTTAAAATTTGTACGTATAACCAAAATGGAAAGACTGGAAAATGCTCTTTTGAGTGGCATCCCACCTAAGGAGGGAACCTACACAACTTGGTTTGCTCATACCCATACCATTCGTCCTTTCTGGAACTCAATGTCTTCTTGTGTACAAGGACCTCTAAATCTCCCAGCTTGGAAAGTAATACTATGTGTGAACATATTGGGGTAGCCAACATTTCTGAAACAGAGGTCTTTGATTAGATCAGGACAGCCTGAAACAAGCCCTACTGTTTGGCATATTGGAACTTGCAGCTAAACTGTGGTCCTTTCTCATTTCCCTATTGGAGCAGATGTATTATTAACAATCTCTCTCTCATGTTGTTTTTGGCTCACACTGGAAGGTTTCCTCCAACCTAACCTCCAAAGAATGGAGGAACTGTGGAAGTAGCAGTTTGAAAGAGCCTACTAGGCGAGCAGTCCAGTTCATTCTGTAGGTCTGGTCATTGTTTTTGTTGCATATCAAAGAAGGCCTATTTTCCATCTCCGCTCCATGGTGCCAAAGAGGCAATAATAACAAAGTGCTGTGCTGTAAAGGAACAGCCCTGCGTCAAATGCACGTCCTCCTTTGATCCAGCTGAACCAGATGATAGCTATTTTGCTGTCAAGAGAGCAATGACAAAAGGCCAACAACCAACGCTGCAGCGTTTTAGCTGGGTGTGTGCCAATTGAGGACAGATGCGTGTGCCTGTTCTAAATGGAGGCTAAGAAAGCTCCGTTTCATTTGTTCGGAACCCAGATGCAGCAACTGGTATTCAAATGTCAGTTTACAGGAAAGACGGTCCTGAGGTGTGAGCAAGATTAAAGTGTCTCCACGTTTCACCTTTTTTCTGTGAACCACTACCCCAAAGGCAAGAGGCCGAGTGAATAGAGAGAACTCTTACTTCTTGATCGTTCTCATCTGCTTTGAATAAAAGCAAGTTTTTCTGCTCCCTGGGGAAAAAGCCCCTGCTGCCTCTGTCTGTCTCTCGGTCTCTATCTATCTAAAATCTTTTTCTTTTTTTTTTTAAGAAAGATTTTCCTACAGCACAATCAGATAATTTGAGTTGTGTTTCCTGCCCCTCCCCCAAGTGAAATTAACAATTGCAAACAAGTTAGAGCACCACTTAGCTTGATAAGTTTATTACTGTCCAGTTAATAAACTTTATTCTTGCTTTTAATCTCACTTGACAACAAGTCCTTAGAAATTTTGCCCGCCAAGAGTGATGGCTTCCAAATGCCACCAAGTGCTCTATGTCCTCTACCTTCGACCTCAGACCAGGAATGAGAATTATCATGAAGACAAACATCCTATGCATCATCTTAGCAAGGCCCCTGTTTGCCTTTTAATAGCCAGATTCAGGCTTTTGCTAGAGAAGCAATGGTTGGTAAACCTCAAATTTGTGAGGGAACCCCATTTCCGAGACAGATAGTTCTGTTTTGTGTTTTTGTTGTTGTGTTTTTTTTTTGTGTGCCAATAAGTCTACCTTGCAAATTGTGAGGAACATTCTTGTTTAAGAGGATGACACTAAAACTCATTCAATTTCACCACCTAGAATATGAGCATTTACTCATTTTTTTTTTCTAATGGAAAACTAGCGGTCCGGTGCACAAATTTGTGCACATTGAAGGGAAATTAGAAGAAATATTTTAATGTCACTATTCACTTTCTCCATAACAAAAGTGTCAACCAAATTTATGATCAATAATGACAAATGGAAACACGTGCACGATTGGCACCAGCCAGAGCTTTATATGGATCGCACATGCGCGAGTCAACTTAGCCTTTTATAGATATAGAATAAACTTGCTTAACTAGACCTGCTTTCTGATTTTGCTAAAATTTTTCAGCCCAGTGAAGCACCCCAACTTCTCTTTCAGGTAATTGTCAGCAACACAGCACTAAATATCAACACGAAGCAAATTATTACTGTAGATCATGCAGGGAGAACAAAGGGTAAAATATTTAACTGCAGCAGTGTTTGACTATATTCTGTGCAGTGAGAAGTCATTTTCAAGGTCCACCATTTCTCACCTCTTTTCAGTCAGGTCAAGTTTCTAAGCTTTCTAAATCTCCATTTTCCGGCTAATGAAAAGAAAATAGGATTCCACCGAGTCTCCTATCTACCAACTCCAGGACTTCTGTGAGAATCAAATGAGATGAAGCATAGGAAAATGCTTCACAGATATTTGGTTACAGTGTGAAATGTTTCCACTTGGCTATGAAGCAAGTTGTGTTCCTGGGCTGAAGAAACTCTAAGGAGGCTAGTTGCTAGGGAAAGGAAGCCGGGTGTTGCTACATGACGTCATTATCCGGACGGTGGGACACTTAGCATATTAGCCTTTTATAGATAAATGAACTTTAGCAAACCTACAAAACAATCCATTCCTCAGTTTCCTATAATGTTCCTAAGGTTGGTTTCACTGTGTCTAGCCCTTCTGGGTCTCTCAAAAACAAATTCTTTCAAAAACAAACTCTGGAAATAAAGTCCAAACTCCTTAAAAAGATTTATGGGACCCTTCATATTTTGGCATCTGCTTAATTCTCCAGCACTTTAGCCACACTGAACTACTCACTCGCCTGGGAACCTCTATGGCCTTTGTCCACCGACTTTTGCCTTGCCACCTGGGTAACTCTTGGCCATCGATCGAACAAAGAAGCACAGAGGTTAAGAACCAAGATAGCGTAGTTTTACGTCATGTCCATGCCTCCTCACTTTTTATGCCTGTTTCTTCACTGTAAGCTAGGGAAAATTGACAGTACCCCCTCAAGGAATTGTTAAAGTCTTCATTAACTAATTTAGGCAATATATGTAAAGCATGTAGAAGAGTGTGTGGCTCTGGGTGAGCTAATTTTATTATGGTTCAGATTTTAGCTATTATGTTCTTTGGGGACCCCTTAGTTCTGGTTGAACAGTCCTACATGTTTCTTAATTTTACCCTGTGCTTAGTCTTTCCTTGTCATATCACTTAGTATTATATTATGGGAAAGAAGTCTATGATGAGATGAACTAAAGCAATCCTGTTTGTAGGTATTTAATTACAGGTATGAATTACTGGTAGGTAGTAATTATACTTGATTTCTTTGCACTCTCTCTGTAGTGAATATTCAAGTCACTTAAAGAATACCCCTTAAGTTCCCAAAGATTCCACATAAGTTTAGTTTCCAAAGAAGGGAAAGATGAAAGCCTTGTCTGTGAAGCATCCCATTGTTTCCCTACTGTGCACACAGAACTTTCCACAGGCTAATTCACTACAGTGAGTTGTTAGCACGTGACACATTCTTCTCACCAAGTTTCTCTATACCAAAAGGATAGGATGCCTTGCGGAGTTCATCATGATGAGATTCTACCTGCCACAGATCTATTTCCAGCTCTGCCTCACCCTTGGTGATAAATACTCAGATATATGCAATGCACTGACAGGCATGTATGTGCCATCACACACATGTTTACTATTGCTTCCAATACTACTGTCCATATCCTGGAAATGCCATAGGAGACACACACACAGTCTTGCCCTCTTGGCAGCTATGAACATTTGGCACTAGCAAATTATTGTTTATCAGGCCTTGACCACACAAGAGAAGTTCGGGAGAAAGCACTCTTCTGAATGCTTTCAGAAATGGGGGAGTGAAGTTTTATATAGAACAAACCTCTGGGAAAATTGACAAAATTTTTCATTTGCCATCCAGATGTTTCCATGTACTGCCCAATTCCTTTAATCTCATTTTCCCTCCTTGACGTCAAAACAGCTGATCCATTTAGTAACCACCCTTCTACTCCTCTCACTAAATTTTTCATTTGGTCGTGCTCTGTAACCCCCAAGTTCCAGTTGGTTCCACTGAATTGTTAACTCTTTAAACAGCCATCATACTGTAATCCACACATAAGAATAAAATGAATATAGTACAGAATGGCATAAAATTGTCAGTTTTAATCCCATTAACCATAACTTCAAGGGTCTTTGATTTTGGAGACAAGTATATAATCAGAAAGAGTGTTTAAGCAACTTTCAAGTGTCTTTATGTTAATATTCAATGTAGAGGCTTTCTTTCCTTCTCCCTAAAGCCAGGCAAATCAATGAAACTCATCACACTGACCACAAATGTATTAGGCATATGTAAATTATCCATACATCTACTAAACATTCATCCAATCCTACTATATGCCAGGTACTGTGCTAAGTACAAGAGATACAGCACTAACAAATGCATTGATATGGACCTGGAACAGCAATTTTCAACCCTTTCCATCTCATGGCACACATAAACTGATTACTAAAATTCTGCAGCACACAAAAAAATTTTATTTTGTACAAAACTGAGAAAAAATAGGTATAACTTTGATTAATTTGCTCCTCAAACAAAGTAATAGTAATTAACTATCCCTTTTTGCTCTAAAGTGACTTTAAAAAAACCCAGGTACCTTTATCAGCAACGTGGAAATACAGGAAACATGCCTCAATGTAATAAAGGTCATATATGACAAACTCACAGCCAACATCATATCAATGGGCAAAAACTAAAAATGTTTCCCTTAAGATCGGGAACGAGACAGGGATACCCGCTTTCACCACTTATTCAACAAAGTACTGGAACTCTTAGTCACAGCAATCAAACAAGAAGAAGAAATAAAAGGCATCTCAGTTGGAAAGGAAGAAGTAAAACAGGGGTTAGTTGAAATTAAGCTCTTCCATGGGCTCCCGAGGAAAGGATTTCAAGGACCCATGCACGGGAGATTGTGATCTTGTGCCAAGATTTATTCGAGAAGTCTGCCGCTACCCCTGGGTTTCCAAAGTCCCATATCCCTCTGTCCCACGATGGAAAAAGTCCAACCTTGTCTTCAGCGGGCTTCTGAGGGGGTCCCCTCCCTAGCTGATGATATTTTCCCTAGGTAAGACTGACAGGCCTCTACGGTGAAGTGCCTTCTCCATTTTGACTTTATTGCACACATCCTTATCTCCCTCTGCTCCCCCTACACCTACTATATAGGGGCGGGGAAGAAGGATGGGGTGTTAATCCCCTGAGAGGGACACTGCTGTAATTCCTTGGGGTATAAAGCTGTAGCTTCCTAGTGAAGCAAACAGGCTCAGTGTCCCCAAACAACCACGCTTACTAATTTCTGATTTCCCTTGCTCTCTTCCTTTTAATAACTAACTAAAGAAGGTAAAAACCACAAAAATTACTATAATTATTTGCAGATGACACGCTACTGTATCTAGAGGAACCTAAAGATTCCACCAAAGAACTACTAGAGCTGATAAATGAATTCAGTAAAGTAGCAGGATACAAAATAAATATCCGGAAATCAGTTGCATTTTAATACACCAATAATGAACTATCAGAAATGGGAAACTAAGAAAACTATCCCATTTGCAATTGCATTAAAAAGCCCCCACCTAGGAATAAATTTAACCAAGAATGTAAAAGACCGGTATTCAGAAAATTGTAAGACACTGAAGAAAGAAATTGAAGAAGATACAAATAAATGGAAGCATATACCATGTTCATGAATATAAATAATTAATATCATTAAAATGTCCATACTACCCAAAGCAATCTATAGATTCAATACAATTCCTATTAAGATACCAATGGCGTATTTCACAGAACTAGAATAAATATTCCAAAAATTTATGTGGAATCAAAAAAGACCCCAAACAGCAGTCTTGAAAAGAAGAACAAAATTGGAGGAATCATGCTACCTGATATCAAACTCTACTTCAAGGCCATAACAATTCCACTTCTGGGAATATATCTCAAGAAACCCATAACACTAATTTCAAAGAATATATGCACTTCTATGTTCATTTCAGTGTTATTTACAATAGCCAAGATTTGGAAGTAGCCCAAGTGCCCATCAGTATAAACATTCAGGTAAGTTTGTGAATAGAACAATTGTGATAAATTTACACAATGGACTATTAGTCATAAAAATAAAAATAAAAAGGAAATCTTACCTTTTGTGACAGCATGGATGGACCTGGAGATTATTATGCTAAGTGAAATAAGCCAGTCAGAAAAAGACAAATACATGATTTCACTCATATGTGGAACCTAATGAACAAAATAAATTAACAAACAAAAATAGAAACAGACTGATAGATACAGAGAACAAACTGAAACTGACAGCTGCCAGAGGGGAGGGGGGTTGAGGTCTGGGTGAAGAAGGTGAAGGAATTAAGCAAAGGAAAAAACTTCATAGAAACAGACAACAATATATTGATTACCAGAGGGAAAAGGGTGTGGGGGAGGTAGAAGAGGGTAAAGAAGGAATAAATGGTGATGGAAGGAGACTTTAAAAAAAATCAGGTGCCTATACTTATATATAAGGATTTCTGGTACCAAGAATTAACCAATCAGATGCAAGCTTATTATGCAACATGACCAAGAAGATCCAATTCTATTATATGACCTATATATTTCTGGGTCAAGACAGAGCATTCACACCAGATGGCTATGGTTGTGTTGGCTGTTGTCATTTTTATTTCACATTCTAAGGGAGAAGAGGTCAGTGCCCATCATTAAATAGTCAGATATTGCATGGTTTAAAAATTCTTGCAGCACACTGGTTGAAAATTGCTAACTTAGAAGAATCATGTAAACATATAATTACCATGTACTATTTTGAAGGACTTAATTGTGTTCTTCCATAATTCACTTATTGAGTTCCGAACCCCAATTCCTCAGAATGTGACTGTATTTGGAGATAGGGCCTTTAAAAAGGTGATTAAGTTGAAATGAGGCGACCAGGGCAGGCTTTAATCCAATCTGACTGGTGTCCTCGTAAGAAGAGGAATTTTGGATGCACGAAGAGACACGAGGGGCATGTGTGCACAGAAGGATGACCATGTGAAGAAGCCAGGATGCTAATATTTTTCACATCACAAAATGTATACGTTAATCAGTATAAAGTATATAAACATGCAGGCAAGCTTGTGGAGACGCTGACCAAGATACTTACACTAAGAGACATACACCCATCTAAATTTTCTATTTACTTTTTTTTTTTTTTTTTTTACAGAATAGTTAGTAAAGTTGTTTAATGTAGAATTTTTTAATTTGTTATTTTGGAAGTTCTTTATTGTAAAGACAATTCTTTTGTTGATGACTCAGCAGCCACTTTGTTGGTGGTAATTCTGGAACAGCACCATGGTGTTCAGGAATGGCACATTTAATGGAATGAACAGGAGGGTTAAAAGCTTGGCTCTCTTATTTGGTGTGTTTCTTTCTTTGAGCTTTCTCCACTGAGATTCACAATCTCTTGATTTCTCCGTCCATCTCCCGTGCAACTATGGGAGGCAACCTTCCCTAGAAGGTCCCAGGAAAAAGAAACAAAAAATATCCCTTAGTCTGATTTTGGTGAGTTCCTTGGCTCTACTCATAGTGTAAGCAGAAGGTGTCCTAGCTCGAGGGACCTGTATTTTTGTCTTGTTTTTATACCTCTGTGCAAACTTACTGGGTGGCCAGCAGTTAGTTGAGAGGCTTGGTTGCCGGCTTAATCTCATCTCTACATCACTTGCAAGTATGACTTGAAAGTTCCAAGAAAGAGAGAGACTAATCCTAGCAGAAGGTAATTCTGCTACTGGGTACAGGCTGATGTGAAAGATGGGAAGACCAACCAAATGGGAACCAGCAGATGCAGCCAAGATGGATCATGGCCAGGATGAAGGTTGAGGTGGTAGAATGGGAGGGAGGAGCTCATCCTGAAACCACCGTGAAGAATTTCCAAATTCCCAGGCTGCTCCTCTGAGAATAGAGAATTGGAAACAGACTCTTGGCAGAGGACGGTGATTGGGAAACTACAATCATCCTGACCAGTTAGTTATATGTCCTACCACTGCTCCAGCTTGGCAGCGAGCTTTCTGACTCAGTGGAGCAGTGATTACACATTGAAAACTTGGCCTCAGCTTGTCCCCTCCCAGGACCCCTGGAACGCTGCAGTTAATCAGCACACTGGTCATCAAGGATCGCTTGACATTTTGAAAATGTGTTTTAGATACCTGGGCAATATGTTGATACACTGATACATTCTTTCCGTGTCCCTACAGAGTGGGAATAAGCCGGGGCCAACGGGATATGTCAGGCACCACCTCCACACATGGAACCGCTTTATTCAGGAGTCAGGGCCAGAGTCCAATGAGTGGTCTCTGTCCTGCTGTCTGACATGCAGGCGGAGGCAACTGGAAATATTAGGAGATCAACTTACGTGGATTCCAAGACTGAAAATCAGGTACGTTGGGAGCCTGAAACCCAGGAGAATGAGAACCAAGGGGCCTAGTGCACAAGGGTAGCCTCCTAGCACCAGAAAGTCATGCTAAAGCCTTTCTCTTTGACCCATTGTCCCCCAAAGGATGCCTGGAAAGAAAGAAATTGCCCCACTGGGTCAAAGGGTATTATTAGCATTAGGAACATTATTAGGGTGGCTAGAGCACAGGGCTTCTTCTTGAGACAAATAACACCCTTCCCCTAACACACAACACAATCTATGGGCATATTATTACTCTGTGAAATCAAGCAAAAATGGATCCAAGTCTTAAAGAGAAAAACAAGTCTTAACAGGAGAGGAAGATAAAAGAATAGGCCCTCTTTACCAATTTTTCCTTGTAACTCGTGAGTAGGGAGCTTCTGTGTGAGCTGAATGAATGTAAGATCATGGGAATTTTTTTTCCAAAGGCAACTGGTCGAGTCCACCTTTTTCTCGTTCACATGACTTCCTACCAGGATCCATCCTCCTGGTTCCCCCATCAACGCCAATGATACCTTCTTATTCCCCACCCACCCAAAGCAACAAAACACAGGAAATGCACGAATACATATTGTCTATAGTTGCTTTTGTGTTAAATCGGCAGAGTTGAGTAGTAACAAGAGAAACGATGCAGGAAAAGTTTGCTGACCACCAGTGCAGATCATACTTCTTCTATTAACATTAGGTTAATTACTTATACTGTGTTGTAGGTAGACTTTATCCGACATGTAAGGGATTGTATATATTTGAGTCTAGTATTATTGATTAGATTTCTCATTTTACCCTTTGGTTTCCTCCCTTTGGAGATGTTTCCTTTGCTGCTAGTCGTTCCTCCGTGGTCTTTGGAATTTGCAGGCTCCAAGGACTGTAGTTGTAACACACAGGACATGGGCTTCCTCCCTACAGCTTTGCTTGATGCTGTGGAGGGCTTCAACACCCTGTTCTGTCATCCTAAGGGAACAGACAGGCTTGATAACTGGTATGATTGCCTATCTCTGCTCAACCACTAGGGTGGTTACGAGGTATTTAAAGACAGTTTTGTCAAAGGTACTTGGTTATAGTCAAGATCCTGGCTGGATCTTTTGGCTTCACACAGGACTATCCAAACCAAATAGTATAGTAACCATAAGTCTATTCCTACCAATGATTGTTTAGTACAGGGCTGGTCACTCTATGCTTGCAGGACATTGGACAAAGGAAATGAGAACAATTAAATGTGGTTTAATTTTAGAAAGCTCAATAATCAGGGTCATGTGCCAACGGGACATGTCAGGCACCACCTGGAACTGTTTACCAAATAGGCTGTACGTGTCCTTTCCAGGGCCTGAGGAGTCACACAGATGTCTTGACTGTTTAAACCAGCATTTTTCCAAGTGTTCCGTGAGATGTTACGATATATTGGGGAAAATTTTGACTCGAACAAATGAAATCTATTTTCTACTGAGGTGCTACGATCCTTCAGTGTCGGTATTAAATATTTAATAGGAAGACATATTCTATAGTTTCCAAACTTGTTTGACCATGGAGCCCGCTGACTCAGACTATCTTCATTGAACTCATGTTCTCCAGAATATTCTTTGGCAAACGCTGAGTTAGGCAATCACCTGCCGACTGCAGACTAGATGATTTTTCTAGGTTTCTTTGAATAACGTGATTCTAGGTAAAAAAAATCCTTCAATCACAGGCCATGATTAGACCTTCACTAGTTTATTACCTATTATAGGTAGGCGATGGATTTACTTGAGATAAGATATAAAGAAACTATTTAGGTAAGTGAGAAAACTGTTAGGCAATGGATATAACATTAGATGTGGAGTCATAAGAGGTAGAAGTTATGACATTTCTGCCACTAATTGGCTGTGCTGTCTTAAGGAAGTTACATACGTTATGAGTCCCAGGATCTTGACCTATAAAATGTGAATAACAATACAGCATTACCTATCTCAAGAGCTGCTGTGGTGATTAAATCATGACATGTATCACATACCCACATATGTATGTGGATGTGGCTATCCACTTTATTACCTGTTATAGCTGTGAGGAAACAAATTTCAGGTTTTCAAAAAAGTTAAGACAAAGGATGTGAAAATTTTATTTTAGCTGGTTTTCCTGTAACATTATATTTTTATAAAATAATTTTATAAAAGAGTTCATCAAGATATCCCATACAAAATACACACTAAGGTAATATATGTACACTTCATAAAAATAGAATACATCTTGGCAATTGCTTCCAGAGTCTGTTACCACCATGTACAGTGTATTGACGTTTAACATTTAGGCTAATTTAACATATGAGATTTTTCAAAAAAAACAAAGAAAACCGTCCCATTGATACTTTAAAAAATTGTTTCCAATTGATAGGAAGGTAAAAACAATTCTGGAACGTGAAAATGAAGGAGCTAATGGCAGATTATATCAAAATATATGAACAAAGATCTATGCCATCAACAATTCTCTGAGGACAAAGTAATATTTTTTTCTATGATCATAAATGGTTCGCTGAAAGTAATAGCCTTATTTTGGGTGTTCAAAGTGAGCCCCATTTGGGATCATCATAACCTTCTAGAAGCTGTACTATATTTCTAAAACGAGTGGTGTTTCTTTTTTTTCCTTAAAGTGAAAAGAGGTGTCTAAGTCCTATATATAATAAAGTATCAATCCTTTTTTTTTAAAAAGCATCTTCATAAGTTACTTAAGCTTTGCTCAAAAAACGTAGCAACCAGTTTTATTACTTTAAAAATGGCCAAATGCTCAAAAATCTACTTGGCTTTGAATCATTATTATAGTTTATTGTATATTTTTAAGGAAAACGATCTTAGCTACTATGCCACCATAAAACATCACTGATGTGTCCCTGTTCGATGTTCAGAGATAATCTTTGGAAAGTAACTGTTCCAGTGTAATAAATAAAAGAAAAGGATTTAGGGCCTTTCTAGACCTTAAGGACAAGATGTGGCCACGGTGGGATCCTGAAAATACCTCAGCAGTACCAAGGAAGACACACAAAACAGAGCACAGCACCATTTTCAAGTTGCCAAGGTTGCAACCGTTCAGGAGATGGTAACCTGGAAGCGAAGTGATTCCCATGATTAATGCAGCTTAAATATGTGGGTTTGGCTTTGGCGAGCTTCTTAGTACGGATAGGCAGACACGGCTATATACACTATGAATGTGGTCTGGTATTCAATGGTCCCATTGGCACTGTAGGATAAGGCTCGGACCCTCATGCGGTAGGTCTCTGGTTCCCGGAGGGGTCGTGTGGTATACACGACTCCTTTCAAGTTTTCAACCCTCAAGGCAAAAGGAACGGTCTGTTCCTCGTCCACCATGAGAAACGTTGTCCTGGGATGCATCACTCCATCCTGCGTGTATGCAACCAGCCGGATTAAATCTTGATTGGCGGCTATTCCAAAAGGGAGGGAGACAAGTTTGTATTCCAAGGCATATGGGCTCGAGGCGCATTCCAAATCATTGGGTGGACAGTTCTTGAGGCAGAACCTGAGGACAACAAACACATGAAGTGCATAGAGCTTCCTGGCTTGGAGGAAGACATGATGCAGGTGATGCTGATCCATGACAGCTCTCAGGCCTTAGAGGCAGGAGACAGCCTGCCTGCGAGAGCAGAAAGGCTCACCCCACGTTCAGGGTTGCTAACTCAAACCAGATGCCCGATGGCTATGACAGCAAGCTGGTCTAGAGTCAAATAGCAATCGCTCAGCTCCATGCAAGTCAGAAGCTTTTGAACCACGGAAGTAAGGATGAGTACCACCAGAGAAACTTCAAAAAGTCAGTTTTGGAAATGGAAGCATCTGTAAGTCTACTGGAAACAGTACTTTTTTTAAAAAAAAATATTTTATTGATTTTTTTACAGAGCGGAAGGGAGAGGGATAGAGATTTAGAAACATCAATGAGAGAGAAACATCGATCAGCTGCCTCCTGCACACCCCTCACTGGGTATGTGCCCGCAACCAAGGTACATGCCTTTGACCAGAATTGAACCTGGGACCCTTGAGTCTGCAGGCCAATACTCTATCCACCGAGCCAAACCGGTCAGGGCGAAACAGTGCTTCTTAAAGAAGGGAATGCAGGCTTTTAAAAATGTTAACAACTACCATAACACTGTTTGACAGCTGAAGTAGATCTTGATAATATTTGGGTTGTTTTTTTGAAAAAAAAAAGAAAGGTTAAAGTAGGATTCCTGGGGTGGGGGGAGGAGGGGAAGCCCTTCCTTTTGTATTTGTCAGCCACATTATTTTAGATGAGAAACTGTACTTTCTTTTTCGCAAGCCCACCTTCGCTGCTTTTGAGTCATCATGACTTTTGAATTGTCTGTCAGAAATCATTGGTAATAAAGAGTAAACTTAAAAAAATGCACAAAAGATCATTTTCTGAAGATAGATTCCTGTCATGGTATTTGTAGACATTTCAGAAGTCTATATTTTTAATTCCTCCTTTTCTTATTCCCCTTAGACCAGTTATGAGGAGCATCTAGGTGGATCCTGGGCAGGCCACACTTGACCTTGTCACAGGTAGCTGGTAGCCACTGCTGATCGGAAAAGCAGAGTTTGAGCTCCGACCAGCATCTGGTTTCAGATCTACCTTCTTACTAGCAGGTCCTATTCATGAGGAGCATTACCTCTGATTTCAAGCACCCCAGTAACTTGGAACCTGAACAGAGTAGAACATTTCTGTAAGGAGAGGGAGTCAATAGAAGAGTGGTTTATTCAGTGTTTCAGACAGCAGGAAATGTATGAACGGGCAGACTACTGACTCACACTTGCTCATCTCCATTCTCTCATGAAGTCGCCGTGAGTCATCGTAGTAAGAGCCAAGGTACTTCTTGGAACGCTCTAAGTGCTCAGAGACCTCCAAGCTCTGAGGCAACACAAACAGACACTAGAAAACTTCACGGGAAGGCAGACACCCCATAAAATGCTCATGGCTGAGGCAGAATTCTAGATGTTGCATGGCGGATTCCATGCTGGGGAGACGGTTCCAGGAAACCGTGGCGGCCCTGAGGGATAGATTAGGTCGCCGTGGGGACCGCAGGATGAGTTCATTTCTTGCCCATTCATTGAAGAAGGAACACATGTTACCCCAAGTCCTCTTGGATTATGACTTCCTGTGAGTTCAACACGACTAGAGACAGAGTTTGTGGCCAAGGAGGGAGAGGAAGGATGTTCAAGAGCACGTCTGGGAAGAGAAGGCAAGACTTACCCTGTGTCTGGATCCCGTTGGTAGTCGGGTGGGCAAGGCGTATCGATGCACTGGTAGCTTCCTCTCATGTTGAAGCACATGCGATTCTGCCCACAGCGCACATTCTGCTCCAGACACTCATCAATATCTAGCAACAGTACAAGGAACATGCAGAGTCAGCAACGCAGTCAGAACAGGCCATCAGAGCGGGGGTGGACATCTGACTGGCATGTCGAGGGTTAGTCTTCTCCTCCCCATGAATGAACTTGGTTGCTGTACCTAAGCTTCCTCAGTCACCAAGTGGGGATCTTGATACCTGATGTGCTGTTTCCCAGATTGCTTTGCGGATAAGTTTTTGTGTGTTGTTTTTTTAACGTATGTGAGAGGACACAGAAAAAAAAGCACTATAAAAGTAGAGGGGGAGCTATCAAGATCTCTCTGGTGTTGTTTTATCTTGGGGATATAGAGTGCATTTGAGTTTTAAAAGCAAATCATACTTTAAATTCACTAAAAAAAAAGCTAAAAATTTAAAGGACATTTGTGAACTTTGAGTGCGCCTTCCCCAGTATTTTGTTTTGTAAGTCCCAATTGTGCTTCCTGTTACTAGATTTCTCTTAGGACTAGTTTCCCACAGGAATGGAACACTTGGTGAAACAAGCTTTTATTTCAGTTAAGTCTCGCCTGTTGCCTCTGTGAACTAATTTCTAATTATGATTCTATCTGCCAGACGTGCTTCATCTCCTTGACAAAATGAGATGGCCTCCAAATAGAGAGAAAAGCCCTCCAGGGAAATGTGAGAGAAATTCAATTAGCCCTTTCTTCTTTGCTGTCATAAAAAACATTCCTCCATATCTTAGCTGTAATTTTTACAGTGAACTCATGCAGAAACATAGAGGTCTGGAGACCCAAACCTGGACACGCACCTGTGTGCATAAGAACAGCTACCTTATCACATATTTTCATTAGCTAAATATGAATCTATAAAGGAATGTCAGGACCTGATAGACAAAGTGTTTGTCCTTAGCTTCATAATAACGTAACACTTCCCATAGAAAAGCTTTCATAAGCATTCGAGCTCTGGGCAGGGGACTGCCTTCATCTTCTGTCTATATTCTTCTTTCCTCAGGATTAGGTACTATACAGACATCCACTCTACTCTCTCTGCTCATCTTTCTACTCAATGGCCTTAAAAAATGCCAAGAAATAGGAGAAATCGTGCTATCTTCTGTTAATTGACAATGTGGTGATGCTAGTTTTTATTAGGATAAAAATTACAGTCATTTTATAACATAAACATTATTGCTACAAGAAAAAGATACCAAGATAAGGTAAAAAAACGACTTTTCTATAATTAGCTGTAGACCATATGAATGCATTTAACCAAGTGCTTCTGGATACATTAAATATAATTTAGGATGAACATACTTGAAATATTTATTTTACAGAATTCTGATTCTTAATAAATAGAATGGATGACTTTGAAAACTTGGATAGCTTAGAATGCTCATTTCAAATGCAATACCAATATAGTGTTTTTAAATTTTTAGAATTAAATTAGTGGTGCTTAAAATTCACATAAAGATTAAAAAATATTTTTATTGATTTCAGAGAGGAAGGGAGAGGGAAAGAGAGATAGAAACATCAATGGTGAGAAAGAATCATTGACTGGCTGCCTGCTGCATGCCACACACCGGGGAATGAGCCTAAAACCCAGACATGTGCCCTGACTGGTAACCGAACCACGACCTCCTGGATTCATAGGTTGAAGCTCAACCACTGAGCCACACCAGCTGGGCGAGATTTTTTTTTTGTTTCTCTTCTCTTCTTGGGCAAATCATGATTGGGTGTGTGTTTTGTTTTCATTTTGCAGCCTCGTGACTTCTACTTTTCACTAGAGTTTCTGTCCTTGTTCAATGTCAAATTCACTCTAGTTTCCCTTTTAGCACTGATATTTCTACCACAAATGCATAAAGCTTCGAAATGCACATGTGAATGAAAAGTAGTCTTTTGTTCCTTGTAAATGCTTCAAACACTTTCAAAAGCTACACAAAGCCTCCGAGTTAGTCTTTTGAATACAGACTTCTGTAAAGGGCGTAATTGTTTTCTCTCGTGCCTTTTTTAAAACCACAATATATGCAACCCATTTAAATTGCAAACATTTCAAATAGCACCTGTTTCTGATTTCTTCACGTTATTTCCACTCTCCGAAGCTCAGCTGAAAGCTGAAAAATGTTTTACACACTGAATGAGTGACAAGGGCAGTAAAAAAAAATTGGAATAATTAAGAAAAGAAGTGAGAATATGACATAATATAACCCTTAAATATCTGGCTGAGAGGCTTAGCAGACCAGTTGGTTATTCAAAATGCTTCAGTGTCTACCCTGCTTCCTTCTGAAGTGCCTGGTGCACCTCTAGGGAGTGTGGTGTTAGAGTTGGGCATTGCCACCCCTTCAGAAGGACTCCTGGGTTGAAGATCTGGGGACAAGTTATAAAACAGGGACAATGTAAGTGCTCTCACCTCACCCAGCTGCCACAGTACAATAACCCTGGTGTTAATGAATCATAAGGGAGACAAAGGACTATTCTAGACATTATGAGATCTGTGATCAAGTCCTACTCTTGCTCTTGACTGTTCCAGGACACTGACACTCCCATAATCACTCTGAGAGTCAGTTTTATTATCTTTAGAATGGGTATAAATGATTGCCCTCGACAAATCTGCACTGCTGATAAAAATGGGATAATAGTTGTTCTGGAAAAACATAAGACTAAAAGGCAAAATACTGTTTGAACTTCCAGTTCTTCAAGTCTCAGCAAAATGTTCTGAATAGGGTAAGTTCGCAATAAACATTTGGTGACAGAAGGTTGTGTTCACTTTCCGCCTCCAGCCCCCATGATCCAGTGGGGCTCTCGGAGTGTGAATGAGTGAATGGGCGAGGGAGAGGTGGGGACGATTATGGTAACTCAGGGAAAGCCATTTTCCATCCTGAGACACGTTTTCTGCGAGCTACATCCTAGCAAGTCTTTTGTGAATCTCACAGAGAGGGAAAATTCAATCCAAATTCAATTGCTACTGATTAAGCACTCTTTCGCAGATTTTATTTGCTGTACTTTAGAAAGGATACACTTTGCACATGACAGAAATTAATAAAATTTAGATGTTAATGAATACATAATTAATAAAATTAAGATCCTGCCCACAAAATTGAGCAAGTTTCTTAGATTTTCAAGATTTATACAAGTTCTTATTTCTCTTTAATATATACATTGCAATCTAATACACCTTATCAAAGTACAATGCCCCTTTCACATTTTTGTGTAAAAATGTTTTACACACTGAATGAGTGACAAGGGCAGTAAAAAAAAATTGGAATAATTAAGAAAAGAAGTGAGAATATGACATAATATAACCCTTAAATATCTGGCTGAGAGGCTTAGCAGACCAGTTGGTTATTCAAAATGCTTCAGTGTCTACCCTGCTTCCTTCTGAAGTGCCTGGTGCACCTCTAGGGAGTGTGGTGTTAGAGTTGGGCATTGCCACCCCTTCAGAAGGACTCCTGGGTTGAAGATCTGGGGACAAGTTATAAAACAGGGACAATGTAAGTGCTCTCACCTCACCCAGCTGCCACAGTACAATAACCCTGGTGTTAATGAATCATAAGGGAGACAAAGGACTATTCTAGACATTATGAGATCTGTGATCAAGTCCTACTCTTGCTCTTGACTGTTCCAGGACACTGACACTGACATTAACTGTTGAGATTGATATTTTTTCTTTTTCTTTAAAAAAAATATTATTATTGATTTCAGAGAGGAAGGGAGAGAGAGAGAGAGAATCATTGATTGGCTGCCTCCTGCACACCCATAATGGGCATGTGCCCTGACCAGGAATCTAACCGTGACCTCCTGGTTCATGGGTCGATGACACTCAACCACTGAACCACACTGGCCAGGCAAGATTGATATTGTTTTTCTTTCTTCCATCACTATACATTGTCCAAAGCTATGTTATAGCACATATAACTTTGAATGCTGGTTATGTTCTTTTGTGGCTGGCTGTCTCCACCAGAATCTAAGATTTTGAAGGAAAGAAACTGCATATTATTATTATTATTATTATTGATTTCAGAGAAGAAAGGAGAAGGAGAGATAGAAATCAATGATGAGAGAGAATCATTGATCGGCAGCCTCTTGCATGCTTGCACCTGGGGATTGAGCCTGCAACCAGAGCATATGCCCTGACCGATAATTGAACCATGACCTCCATCCTGGTTCATAGGTTGATGCTTAACTACTGAGCCACGCTGGCCGGGTAGAAATTGCATATGATTCATTTGTTTGAACTTTTTGTTTCCTGCAATGCTAGAACATAATCTGTTCTACATCATCTGTAGACTCAAATAATGAATGGATTATTTCATCAATTTACCCACTGATCTCCAAGCCAAAGTCCAAAATAATGCTTAACACGGAAGTAAATCTACAGAGCGCTCTTCCCACTTCCCCTTCCATCATAGCTGAACTGTGAAGAAAGGTTTTAAGAGGTCTACCCCCATTCAGTTTTAAAAATATATGAGATAAACTGGTTTAGGCATTCTTGGTCCTTCTAGTGAGATAACACCAAAAATGTTTCTCAGCTACATCTTTTGCTCACTTGCTTTCTCATTGTACCACCTACCGCAAAAGCAATGCTTAAAGATAAGTCGGAACAACAGGAATGAGAAAGAACAGGAAGCAACTAGGAACATAATTTTTCAAGAAAGAAAACATTTACTTCCTCACATTCTCCTATGTTGGTTTTAAGTGAAGTTGGCAGCAACCAACATCCTACCACTGTCTCACCTTGACACGTCTTTCCGTTGAGCATGAGCTGATAGCCAGGTGGGCAGAGACACTGGTAGCTTCCAAAGGTATTTTTACACTCATGTTGGCAGGTGTCTCTGTTTGCACACTCATCCACATCTGGGGGGAAAGAGAGCAGAGTGGATAACCACACAAAACAAAGGCAAACTGTGACAGAACCAACAATAAACAGGGTGTTGATAGAAATTAGAAAAACGTCTTGGTGATTTAATACTCATGTGTTTAAAAATGCTCAGAGCTGTTTTCTATCAAGGTCTGTTTTCAATAGAGTCCCATATATAAACTGCACTATTTTATAAAATATGAACATCTGTGTATAAACACATGGAAGCGGAAACCCCCAAACGGCCAATTTCTCTATTAGTTAAGTAAGGCTGGAATGGCAGACAAACAGGTTTGACTAAGATCCTAAACCACCAAAGCACGAACTCTTGACAGAACAGAATCCCCTAAAAGAGGATATTAGTTTTTATTTTATTTAAACTTTAGCTGCCTCTCCCTCTTTCTCTCCCTGCACCCTCCCCCAAAGCTCATGCATAGCTTTCCCACACACAGATATTATCAAGTGGAGATGTGTTTATTTTTGTGACTACTCATTAAACTTCATATACTTGTAAAGTACGAATGGCAACCACATATCTATACACACACTTTAACAGCTGATTCTATTGTATTTTAAAAATGAAATGTATTTTAATAAACACTGCCTTTATAATTACTCAAAGTGTGTATACATTGTTTGGACACCCTGCATATATATATAATTGCTGTGGTACCTTGTGCAGAAAACTTAACTTCTCAAGATCTCAGATGATTTTTCTGCCAAAAGGAGTCACTGATACAATCTCTCTAGTTTATAGGTTTTGGAAGGTTCATATACAGTAACATATGTGAAAGAATTTTCTAAACTATAAAAATATATCTGTCTGCTATTATTAAGCAAAGCCAAGAAAACAGCAATAAAAAAGAGAGTAAGACTAGGGGATAATTAAAAATTAATTGATATTTGCCTTCAGGATGAGATGTGATTTGGGAGGCCTCAGATTTCTTGTCCCAATTGTGTTTTGCTTTGAGTAATTTTAAAATTTGCCGACAATCCCCGAGCACACACCAACCAGTGGAAGAATGAAAAGGAGAATGTGACGTGAATTGGGAGTAGGGGTGATGTCAGATGGAAGAAAACAGAAGGCAGATAGAAACTTTGAAATGTCTCAGAGCAAAATTTGCATATTTTGCATATTGTGCAAATCAGAATATAATTGCAATGATTCAAGATCTGTTAATGATAAACAGTCATCAAATATTGGTCAATGTTTTTGTTCTATTTTAGTTAACCAAAGCATCTGTTCCAGAACTTGTGTGATTTACTTTTACTTTTTCCCTTTATAATCTGCTTCCGCCTAAAGTAACAACAGAAATGAAAGTGATGGACTCCACATAGTCAATATCACAGGTCCCACAGTAAGAATTCCAGTGATTTCTGTATCCAGACGCTCTGCAATGTACCTTTCTCCTGTGAAGCTTTGGAATCAATTCCTCGAAAAGTTAAATTTTAGCCCAAGTCTAATGATTCCATAATGTTAATCCAAATCTTTTGTAAGTTATCTATTCCAGATGGTTAATTAAAGGCATTTGGTGTTTACTGCAAGTTGCTTATCTCGTAATTCCAAAGCTGTCTGCAATCTTGGTGTAAATTTCTTTATTAACACCAACAGTATAAAATACTCACCATATTTTAAGAACTATTTCTAAATGTCCCCCGTCTATTAACTGCCCTTAAATAAAACTTAAATATCCAATAACTGACTCCTTATAGAAAGTTTACTTTAGGTATTCCAAGATCAGTCCTCATTCTGAAACAGTAGCTGCCTCAAACAGTAGATGGTATGGGAAAGATGAATTACTGTAAACATAATATTAGTTTACATAAGGTTATAATAAACACCAAGACACAGAAAACATATATATGACTCTACCATGATGAAACTACAGGGCACAGACTGTGGTCAAGAAAGAGAATTGGGTTGTTAATGAGGAACACTTTCTTAAAATGACTTGGGCTTTCAGATGATTGAGAAGTCAGCTAGATGGCGATGGTATGTGTATAGGAGGATAGTTTAATTCATTTATCAAAGCATAAACAAAGAGTTGGGGTAGAAGAACAAAGGTAGAAGAGAAAAACTTGTCTAAAATGAAGGCGAAGTATGGGATGATAATAGGATTTGAAAATCCTTCAGTGAGATTATCTGGAAGAAAAGGTGAAAGACAACATGTCAGATGCCAATTCTGTCAATAAAAGAATAGTGAAAAGTTTTAACTAACAAAGAGTCCGTTCAAAACTGTGGGCATGAAAAATTCTTAACATTCAGAAAGATTTGGAGCAAGTTAGGAGTGGTGTTTGACATAGTCGTAAGGATTGTGGAGCCCACAGATTAAGGAGTGTTTCACTGTATGGGACAAAATGTAGAGAGTTGTTAATAAATGCATTAATATTTGAAGTTTAAGGAGTAAAAGAAACTAGTCCTGTCCACAGACCTAGGAAGCTGATCACAGGAAAAAGATTCCATATCCTATTAAGCTTCAGGTACATTAGGACATCTAGACAGAGAAGTCCTGGGAAAATATGGACCTAAAGAAAAAAGGTGAAAGTTTAGAAGTTTGAGGGTCCAGCTGAGTACAAGTGGAAAAAAAAAAAAGACAAAACTGGAAGTCAGCAGAAGAAGAAATTTTAAAAATGTTTAAGAGAAATGTTTAACAGAAAGCATATTTAGGAGAGAATAAGCGAAGTGTAGAACACTTAAGAAAAATACAAGAACATACGACTGGCATAGAGGTCTCATATTTAAACAGAGGTTCTTAAACTTAAACAGAATCTCTTCCCTCCCTTCTTGCCTCTGTCTTCCCTCTCTACTTTGCTTTCTTGAACAAATAGTGGGGCTAATTCCTGTTTGCCAACTCCTCTTGGTGCATGCAAACTGTGAACATTCACAGAAAACTGATTTAAATGAAGGACAGATGGTAATACTTGCAACTTCACAGAAAACAAGGTTTCAATTTTTGAGATGGAAATTATGCTTCCCTTTTGCAAACAAATTAAAATTCAGACTTGTGAGTTTAGATAAAGACATTGAAAGCACATACTTTCAGGTGATGGAACCAATTTAATTTGGTCCTGGCTCACATGACCTCTTCAGTGACTTATATACAAAATAATCAAACTGAAAAATCCTATGGCGAGTGTGGGACAACAGTCAACACTGTGCTGGTTGTCATATAGAATAAACAGTCCAGTGAGTCACTGGAAGCTTCACTTTTAACCACTGCTTTGACATCCATCAGCTGTAGCCATAATTATAGTATAATATTATGGGACAGAATGTATGTTCTCTTTTTTAGAAACCATATTTTGGACGCCACTGAAATTGATTTCTATACAGCATTAAATTCAGTAACACCTGCAGGTGACCAAAGAACTGTCAATATAAAACAGTAAATTAGACTGCACACATGCAAACACATCATTTACTTGAATAAAAACTGCAATAGTTTTCGGTGCTAGAGTAAATGTCTTGACACTTTGAGTCCTCCCAAGATTGGAGATCAGATGTAGCTCCCTGCACCCACACGAACACGGGTGCTGTATGTACATATGCGTAGACTGGCCCATCAGAGAGCCCCCAGAAAGGACATGCAAGAGGGCTGACATTTACCTACACATGTGTCATGGTTTGCCTCAGAGCCTTCAGGGCAAGTTTTCCTAATAGTCCTTCTAGTCCTGGAGAGAGATGTTCTGCTGTTCCTATACTCTGAGTAGGAGCTGTAGAGATGGGAGTACTGTCTGTAATGCTGTTGAGGTTGATAGTTGTTTCTCACGGGGGAGAACCGAGCAAGGTTATAGCTATTGTACTGAGAGCCATAAGCGGGCAGCCTCTCCAATCCAGCGCAAGATTTCCCGTCCCCTAATAAATGTTGTCCTGGTGGACAGACACACTTGAAGCTGCCGGGGGTGTTGAAGCACTGATATGCACAAGGCTTAGGCATTTGTTCACACTCATTAATGTCTGCTCGTGTGCCACGATACATAAAAAAAAAGAGAGAGAGAGAAAAAAAACAACAGACACATACACAAAACACAGGAATAAAGAATCAGTCTGTAAAACGAACTGAAGACATTATGTCACCCTCCAAAGTCAGGCATTCAGTCAGCTCTCAGCTGTTGTGGGCTTTTGAGAAAGCTGGAACCATTCACTTACGAATATACAGGAAGATTTTATGACTGTCCCTAAAGATTGCTTCACATGTACAGTAGAAACATAATGGGTCATATGGACAAATGTGGTCTAGAATCCGGAAAAACTAGAGTTCAAAGCTAATATAGATCTTAATTCTGTTGGTGGAACAGTCACATTACTAATTTGCATTTAATTATAGTATTGACCACTAGTGTCTCTAAGTTTTCATGCATTCATAAGTCTCAGATACAGGAAGGTTGGTGAAACTACAAACATTTTTATTTTCTTTTGTATCTTTTGAATCAATAATTATTAATCAAACCAATTATACATTTTACAAGAAAATTAAAAAGGACATGCAGATAGAATAATTTCTTAATGAGATATAAACTCATAAAGTCCATAAAATTAAAAAATGCTTGTCTTCTTCCTATTCCTAGGTCAACACAGAGTATTACTTGCAATTTTTTCTGTCAATTGGATAACTGTATAAAAACCAGAGATCAAAACCAAATTCTTTAATTCATTACCACATGAAGAAAAACATGAATTAAGTAAAATAAGTAGTAAATTTTGCTTTAAAAATTATTTTAGTAGGCAAAAGTTTAAATTAACATTTTTAATCTCTTTAAGGCAATGGCCCTACCTTCTTCATTGTCTTATTGACAAATGCCTGATAGTCAACTTCTGATCAAATTAGTGAACAAGTAAACACATTTCATTCTGCTAGGTCACTGTTATGACTGATCAAGATGTTAAATTATGTATAAGTTAAAATATCTAAATAGTATGTATTTCTGTTATTAAAAAGTATTAGTATTTATTCATTCTAGTAATGGTATTACTTTGAGCATTTGCTATGTGCAAAGTACTATGTTAGGTACAGTATAAAGACAGAACTCAATCTTTATGGGAGAATTTGCTATTAAATAATTGTTAAGTAGGCAACCAAGGCAATCAATTTTAAAAGCATAGCATGCAAACCAGAAGCCAGTATTTAAAAGCCCGCACGTTTTTTGCTGCACTTAAATATTCTGAAGATAAATCGAATTTGATAGGTCAGTTTCTTTATTATAAATGCACTAATTTAATAAAAAGCATATGATTATCTTTTCACAGATATTTCGTATTATCTGTTACTTGCCTTACTTTATATTCACTTATAACTAAGATGGAAACAAATAATAATGACCAATGTGCTTAAATTGTGTGTTCACATTTTAATCCCTCATACCTAAACCTTGATATTACATACATGTAGACTTCATATTCAAATGAAATATATCTATGAAAACATTTATGTCACGTACATAGAGAGGTAATCAATTAGATAATCTTCACAATTAAGTTGTCCTGGTAATTAGATCAGAACTTTATTTTGGTATGTGTAGTGTACAGTAAGCACTCTGTAGTCGTTATTACTATCACTTGAAGTCAGTGTAAATTGAACTCAATATCAAGTGTCTAAGACATACCATTGACCCTTGAACAACGTGGTGGTTAGGAATGCCAACCCCCATGCAGTCAAAAATCTGTGTATAACTTTTGACTCCTTCAAAACTCAGTCATCCCTCAGTATCTGCAGGGAGATTGGTTTTAGGACCCTGTGGATACCAAAATCCATGGATACTCAAACCCCTGTATAAAATGGCATAGGACAATGTATAGAGTCCTGCACAACACGAACTACTAGCAGCAGAATGAAAATACTGTCTTCAATCTGTTGGATAAGTCCCCAGATGCAAAAGCCAGGGATGCAGAGGGCTGACTGTACATTGATTGAAAAATTTTCAGATACGTGTACCCGTGCAGTTCAAACCCATGTTGTCCAATGGTCAACTGTTATTCAAATTATGCTACGAATTACTTAAACCAAGTTACAAATCTCCTAATTGTAGCAAGAAAGCATTGGAGGATAGAGAGAGGTCCCACTCAACTTGGTAAGGCTCAGTAACTTCATTACTCAGTAAGAGTTCCTGGTAACTTACCCACACAGGGTCTTCCCACTCCTTGAGACCGGTAACCTCTTGGACATACACAGCGATAGCTGCCTCTTGTATTCTCACATATCTGGTTATATCTGCACTGATGGGTCCCATCTTTACACTCATCAATATCTACAGACATGGAGGCAATAAAAAGTAATAACATTTCCTCTTTCAAAACCTGATATTTATTTTTATTTTTAAAACATATATTTTTATTGATTTGAGAGAGAAAGAGAGAGAGAGAGAGAGATGTAAACATCAATGATGAGCGATAATCATTGACCACGTGCCTCCTGCATGCTTCCTACTGGGGATTGAGCCCATAACCCGGGCATGTACCCTTGACCCTTGACCTTTGGAATCTAACCTGGGACCCTTCAGTCCGCAGGCCTATGCTCTATCCACCAAGCCAAACCAGTTAGGGCTCAAAACCTGATATTTAAAGTGAACTTCCTTTGGAATCGCCGAAGGTTGAATTTCTCACCATGTGGTTGAGGCCTGGAGTCAGAAAACCTGGGTTCAAGTCCTTGCTCTGTCACTTATTAACTGTTTACTTTCTTCCTCTTGCTCCTTACTATGGAAATAGTTCTATTCTCAGCTTTTGTTTTTCTTTCCCCTTCTCAAAACTCCCTCCTCCTTTGGCCATTTATATTAGTGACTCTGATAAGCTTGTTGATGTATATTTAGAGCAACAGTACTATATGGTTTCTTTCCTACAGTCCCACATGCCTAGCTGCTAGCTGGTCATCTCCACCTCCTTGTTTTACCAGTTCTTCAAACTCAACAGGTCCCCAGTGTCTTATCATTACTTCCTTACTTGTGGTCACAGTATTCTTTCTCCACAATCAACCAGGCTGTAAACATCAGTTATCTTTAACTTACTCCCTCAGTTTCCAAGATTGGGTAATTCTACTTCCTTCGATCAAATCCACATATCCCCTCTTTCCTTTTCCACTTTCTATATTTTTGCTGTAACTTTTTAAACAGCCTTCTGATCTTTCAGCTCATCTCATTTCTAATTAATCTTATTATACATAACTACAGAGACAATGGTCTTAAAATACTTATAATTGCACATAACTGCCTACATGCTCTAAGTTGGCTGCTATTCTTAGGTAGTAAGAAAAATATTCACCTATATCCATAGAACTGAAAAGAGTACAACTCTCCCAGTTTTTTTTTAAATGGCATACTAAACATCTACGTACATCAACAAGTATCAACTGAAGGTCAGTATTCCTTCATTTATATCTATGCCCTTCCCGTACTCTTATATTATTTAGAAGCAAATCCAAGATACATTATAACTTTATTAATAGCTATTTCATAATTTTATTTTATTTTTTTAAAAATATATTTTATTGATTTTTTTTACAGAAAGGAAGGGAGAGGGATAGAGAGCTAGAAACATTAATGAGAGAGAAACATCGATCAGCTGCCTCCTGCACACTCCCCACTGGGGATGTGCCCGCAACCAAGGCACATGCCCTTGACTGGAATCGAACCTGGGACCCTTCAGTCCGCAGGCTGACGCTCTATCCATTGAGCCAAACCAGTCAGGGCTATTTCATAATTTTAAATAAAGTCCTATTTTTTAAATGAGAAACTTAAACTCAAATTTCTGTGTCATCTTAAGGGTCATTGAAGGAGAGATAGCTGTCAAGAACGAAGGGTGAATTTTAGCATGTTATTTCCAAGTCCAGCTCTTCTCCCCCTGAGCAGGGCTTTCTTTCCTTCCTTTTCTACCACTCCCACCTGCTGACATTCACTTCAAGGCTATACGTAAGTATGACCGCTTCCATGACTCCTCTGATAAGCACTCCCATTACACATGATCACTTGTTCAAGTACTCTTGTACCATTTTATTTTACCTCTTTTGTGGTGTTTCATTCTACCTTGTCTTATAGTTTGTTTCTTTCTTTTGGTGGAGGAAGTGGGGTTGGCAAATCTATCCCAGTAGATTGTAAGAATATAAGAGCAGCAATACTATCTTTTAAATTTTTGTAAAATACGCAATTCATAGTTCTGCTAACAATGGCAGCCTGGGTCAGAATGGGCACGTAAAGAATAAACTTACACAGAAATACAATTTACTTTATTGTCTGGTCATTGGTTTGACATTTAAAGAATATTTAGCTCTACAATTATATTTCTAACTTTTAATAAATCCTATGATTTTTTCCCAACCTTCATATGAGATTCTGAACATATATGTTAAATTTCATATTAGAAGTGAAGAGATACTATTAATTTATGCGAATATTAAACTATATAAGCCAAATGTGTAACTGATGGGAACTCAAATGGCCACATGTCTCTATGGTGAGCTTCCATTTCCTCATATGGCTATGACCCCAGAATCCCAGAGGTCAACCATACTAGAAGTTGGGGATGAAAAAAACAAACACCTAAGCTAGGGAAAAAGAAATAGCTCCTTATTAGGTTAAATGTACTCTAATCATTAGTTTTGAAATGGATGCCTTACTTGGCTTGGCGATGGTAAATGCATCTCAGTCACCGAACTAGCCAGCCACTCACCAATGCAGGTTCCATTTTCCGCCTTGGTCATCCCGTTGGGGCAGAGATCAATGCACTTGTAGCCGCCACGGGTGTTCTCGCAGTGCTGGTCTGGTCTGCACACGTTCTGGCGACACTCGTTCACATCTTCACAGGGGGACAAAGGGCACGTAGACTGAGAAGATGACTGCGTCAACGTTGCCATAGAAACTATACTTTTAGACTTTAAAGATAGTATAGGCTAATATAGATGTTGACTGCATAATCATCATGTAAAGTTAAAGTGTTTAAATCCAAGGTATGTGACACAATTATAAAACATAATAAAAATCAAAAACATGTCACAGAGCTGGCAGCCATACCAACCATTTCCTCCTCCAAGAAAAAAAAAACGTATATGTATCTGTATATACACATATATATGTATACTAATTATTGTATTATTTTCCATGTGAACAACTGTAAACCTACTTTTGCCCCATCCTGTGTTATACTTCATCCTGTGTTATACTTCTGGGGAAAAATTTGGTAAAAATAATAGGGGAAATGTTGAAAAATGGTTACATAACCCGTGAAGCACAGCATTTGCTTCCATTTTGTTTTTATAAAGACTATATATACGATGCATGGTAGGTATTCTATCTTTAAATCAGGCTCAGGGCACAGCACATGAACTGGATCAGACACCAGTAAGAAGTTACAAAGATACTATGCTTTCGAATTCAAAGCCCTTTCTTACCCATGCATTTTCTGCCCTTGAGCTGATACCCAGGTTCACACCCACAGTGAAAACTTCCTATGGCATTGAAACAGCGGTGGTGGCAGGGACTGGATTCTTGACATTCATTAATATCTGTTAAATAAAGCAAAACTTTCATTATCTTCTGTTAGGAAACTTGGATGAACTTATCCCAAATATTTAACCTTTGAATACTCTTTGATAATTATTATGTTAAAGATCTTCTCTAAAATGAATTCAACACAATTGCTCTCACATAATCTGCTAGATAACGGACAGGATTAATTGCTGGAGAGAGTATCTCTCTCTTCAATACTCCCACCTCTGCTGGTGACTCAGAGCTGTGTTGACACAGCACACCTCTCCTTTGAGTGCTTTACCATGTGGCTCCCACTCCTGTTTCCAGGAAGCTTCAGCCCTGGAATGTTGCTGACAGACTGGAATACGAAGATAGGAAAAAATAAACTGAAGCTAAGGTCTTCTGCAATACATGTTGCAATTAACCTTTCGTCTTCATTTCTGCTGCTATTCGTGTGAGGCAGGTCTTTATCACCTTATGCCAAACTGACGGCATCAACTTTAGTATTTCGCCAAATCAATCTTCCCAAACACCGTCTGCATCACAGTGTAACAAAAAAGTGCAGGATGAACTCTCCCCACTCATGGACTGCCTTCTCCCCTCTCCTTCCTTCCAGTCCCAAAGGAGAGAGCTCTTCTCCCACTTAAGAAAAGTCCCCCCCTACTGCAGCCCATCTCTTCCTTTCTCACACCAAGATGATAATGGTCCATTGATAATTCCCTGCTCTTGTGTATTTTAAAGTCCTTCCTACTTACTGTCATCTTTCCCAAAACCCCATAGACACAACCAAATATTTCCTATCCTAAAAAAATCCCTCTCTTAGATTTATACTCATTTCACATTTCTCCATACCTCTGTCATTCTATTCTAAACTCTTCAAAACAACAATCACCATATTTAGGTTCTTCTTGTCCTTATTTTACCTTCCCAAACTCGAGATTGCTCATGTCTTATTTTGTACTTGTTTTCTATTTGAGAGCTTCTAATTTAATCTTTCAAAATCTGCACATACCCAAATGTGATCACATAATTTTAAAAAGTTTTCATATACTTTTTTCTCTTTTGCTTGCCCCCCCCCTTATCCTTTACTCCCTTTCCCACCAAAACCAACCTGTAATAACTATCTAGTATACATGATAACGTCTCTTTCATGTACCCATATATAGCTTTACCTAAGTATATAAATGCATTTTCTTTTTCTCTGTTATTGTTTGTTTTCTAGTCACATAATCTTTTCTACACAAGTTAGACTTTCCTACACTTTGATGTCCTCAACCAACAACACCTTATGGAAATCCTTTAAGCCAAATAGTTGAGCTCCATTCTACTCTTTAAAATAGCAGCACAATGGTTCATTTTGTGGATGTACCATAATTAATTCATTTTTTTCTATTATTGATAGGCATTCAGTTTTGCATCCACTGTTTCTGTTGCTATGAAAAATCCTGATAGCAGCTTTACCCATAATTGCTAAAACTTGGAAGCAACCAGGATGTGCTTCAGTAATAAATGGGTAAACACTGTGATACATTCATACGGTGAAATATTACTCAGCACTAAAAAGAAATGAGCTATCAACCCAGGAAAAGACACGGAGGAAACTGACATGCATACCACTAAGTGAAAAAGCCAACCTAAGAAGGCTACATACTATATAACCTTACATATAGGTTCCACCTATATGACATTCTGGAAAAGGCAAAACTGTGGAGACAATAAAAATATCAGTGGTTTCCAGAGATTTGGGGGAAGAAGGATGAACAGGTGGAACACAGATTTTTTAGGGCAGGAAAACTATTTGTGTGATATTATAATGGAAGACACATGTCATTATTAATTTGTCCAAGCCCATGGAAGGTATAACACCAAGAGTGAACTCCAATGTATACTATGGACTTTGTCTGATAATGATGTGTCCACGTAGGTTAATCCTTGGTAAAAAAAAATGTGCCACTCCGGTGCAGGATATAAATACTGAGGGAGGCCGTGCGTGAGATGGGGCAGGGGTACGTGAGGAATATCTTCACCTTTCACTCAATTTTACTGTGAACCTAAAACTGCTCTAAAAATAGAGACTATTAAAAAATAGTCCCGCAATAAATATTCTGTAGTCTGATGCAATGGGGTTCAATAAAGTAGATTTTATTAGATCATGCCGTATAATTTCCTCTCTATTAAATATAATAGGCAAACGTTATTCAAAACCACCATGCTGCAAACATTTGAAATAGCCATGGAATATTACATCTGAAGACCCCCAATTGAGAAGCTCAATCTATAAAAGTGTTCACTTTAAATGATGCAAAAGTCAGGGTGTCTTAATTCTTAGTATCATAAGATAAAGCAAAGGCCTCCATGTTTATACCTTGACAACTCATCCCATCAGAGGTTCTTCGAAAGCCAATTCCACAGCGGACCACGCAGCGATAGGATCCAATGGTATTGTCGCAGTCCTGACCAGCATGGCATGTGTGTCCACCTAAAGCACACTCATCAATGTCTGCAACAAAGCGGGGCATTCAATCAAGGTGAGTGGAAGAAGCCAGGCTAAGAACCTGCTGTGAAGTGGGGATAAGAAAAGCAGTAACAGCACTTGAAAAACATATAAGAGCAAGAATGCTGATTTTTTTGGTTGAGTCATTTCAGGTGGGTTAAATGGCTGACAAGCTCACAGTAGCATAGTGTGATATCGTCACAGACCAATCCATCCATTAGACCACTTATAGGTTAGGTTTTTTAAAAAAGTTACTTGTCCTTTCTGAGATCACAGTTTCCTGTAAAATCAGAACAATAATAGCTATCTCTCAGTATTGCTTTACAAATGAAAGGAAATAATGTCCAATGCATACTGGACTCTCCATAAATGTTATTCCTCTCGCCTCCTATCCCCCTACGCTTTCTCTCTTTTGCATTTAGAAGGGGACCTCCTTGGCATAGAGGGAGAAATCCTTTCTGCGTTTCATTATTTTTTAATTATAAAACTAGATCCTTACACAATTGTAACTTTGAAGCATATCTAGCGTCTGATAGAAAAATGTTTTTTTGTTGTTAATGTTCCCAAAGTGCTATCAGGATTGTGCAATTTAATTGAATTTTTTATAACCAGCCTCCTTAGTTTTATAATTGTAAGATGAGTAGAGTGATGGTCCTGAAGCCTCTCCTCACTGTGATGTGAGGAGTGAGAGAGTCACTACAGGCACCCTATGAAGGGCCCCATATGCAGGCAGTGTGTGGGCAATATTAAGATCTTCCTGTCTGTTGCCACGTGTGGGGGGAGGGGACAGAGGGGGCAAAAGAGTAGAAAAGAAGAGTGTTGGTCTACCACACTCCCTCTAGGTTGCGACTGCCATGACCTTTGCTGAAATATGTCCATTAGACTCAGGGTTGTGAATAAAGACCTTGACAAGTTCTTCCATCAGCAGCGATGGTGAGGCCTTTAGGGCAGGAGCAATAATAGGTCCCCATGGCATTGTGGCAGATATGGGAGCAGGGCTTCCCTGTTGCACATTCATCTTCATCTGAAAGAGGAAACAAAGGGCCCAATTAGTACATGAACTCCCTACTTTCTAGGAGTTATTAACGTCAGTGTTTAAAGAGGCCAAGGAATTGAGTCACATGGAACAGAAAATGCTCTATAGCATGGGAATGCTGATTAAAAATTAATGCCGAGACACCCAAATTATCTTTGATAGTGAATAGATGTTTAGATTGATTCTAAAACAATGATGATGATAACTAAGCTACCACAACCATTTACTGGAGCTAACCTCTTTTTACCTACCTGAACTCATTGCACACAATGTTCCTAGGAGATAAGTTGTTTTTTGTAAATCCTCACCAGAGGATATTTTTCCACTGACTTTTAGAGAGAGTGGAAAAGAGAGGGAAAGACAGAGAGAAACATTGCTGTGAGAGAAACACATGGATTAGTTGCCTCCTGCATGAGTCCTGATCAGGGCCCAGGCCAGGGAGGAGCCTGCAACCCAGGTACCTGCCCTTCACCTAATTGAACCTGGGGTTAGGTCCACAGGCTGATGCTCTATCCACTGAGAAAAACTGGCTAGGGCAGGAGATGAGTATTTTAATTACTATCCTCATTTGCGTGATAAAACTGAGAAGCAAAGAGGTTAAGTAAACTCCCCAAGGTTACACAGGTCATTATTGGCAGAGCTGGAATTGAACCTGGGTAGTATAATTTTTAAAGACCACTTTTTACCAATATACATTACACTGTATATACAATATACAATATACAATATACATTACCAGTGAGAGAAAGGCGTGAGCCATTTACTCAACCTTTTACTTCTCAGTGACTCTCTTGAAGTGGTACTTGGGTGAGAAAAGGCTGGTTTAGTCATTAGTCTTTGGCCCACAGTCCTGCCCTGTCCTATGATTGAGCAATTCTAGAGTTAGGTGACTTAGAGCTGAATTACTGCTATTTCACATCCATGGCAATTAAGTGGCCTCACAGAGTCCAGTGTCTTGTCCCTGTGCTCACTCCACCTCTGTCCTGCACACTGATCCCTGACTCTTGATTGTGGCCAAATGGAAAGAGCACAGGATTTGTATCTAAAATGCATACCCAGCGCTGCTGCCTGAAAGCTGAGTGATCATAGGCACTTCTCTACATCTCAACCTCCTCAGCTATAAAAAGGGGTATTTATAAGACTATGTGATGATTACATTTCTAGCAAAATGGCAACAGATGTCCATTTAATGGAATCCAGTATGAACATTTTAATAGAAATAAAAGTGCATTATTTATTCCTATACTCACCAGCACAAAAGGGTCCAACTGAGTCTAAGGCAAACCCGGAGGGGCACTGATTACTGCGGTCTCCTACCAGACAGAAAAAAAGCAGGATGAACGGGTTTGTTGGAATAGTAGCACTTGTTTCTTTCCAGTACAATCTTCCCTGGGAAGGTACGCCAAGATGGAACACACACATCAAATGCTCTAGGTGAAAACAAGCTGGAATGGAAAACTTCCCCTGTTTCTCAACCAAGAACTAAATGAGTCACAGCCCAGAGATTGTTGGCAAGCAGCCACTAGAAACAGATGTTCTGTTTAAGTTGTTTATATTAATCAAGAGAAAATTAAATTATTCATTGATAACGAAAAAAGACCCAAGGTTAATGTGTACTCCACAAATAACCAAGGTGAAGGCGTATTCGTCCGGCCATTGCTGTTTGTTCTAGAAGTGGGGATGCTATTTTCAAGCCACTGAGAAAAAGTCCGTGAAAAACAGAGACTCTAATGAAGAAATCCACTCTTTCTGTGAATCTCCTCCATTTGTCAAGTGGGGCTTCCAGGTCAAAGGCCCTACGTGCTGACCAGGAGTTCTCCTTTTCCATGTAGTCAGAGCAAAGGCAAACGGGCATATTATGCTAGAACAGAATTCAAGTTAGAGTCAGAAAAGACAACAGAGCAACAAAAATAAACAGGTTAGTCAGGGAATCTCTTTCCTTAGAAAGTAACAGGGTCTTGACTGTTTTAAGCGGTTTAGCAAATATTTTTCAAACATTAGTGACCTGAAAAAATTAAATGAAACATCTTTCAAGTTACCAAAATAATGAATGTGTACCCAGCTTCTAAGTCAACCGTTAGTCTAATAAATTTCTCCTAAGGGACATTTTATCTCATTTATATTGTATATTCAGTTCATATTCAGCCTCTTAGAAGTTATCTTAGATTTTCTTTCCATTCTAAATGCATGAAACTGTGATTATTTTTATTTTTGTTTTAGGGGCTCTTCATAGAGGGAGTCTGGGCTAATTTTTCAGATTCATCCTATTTTGAATGAGCCCTGCTGCGAACATGCAACTGTTCAAAACTGTTTATGAATGTGGGGGGTGTAAGAAACACTACTCCAATGACAGTATTTCCTTGACTAGAAAACTAGAGTCCTATCTGCTATTTCTGTGCCATCTGATTGTTTAGAACCTTACTGAGAAACTCTAATGGTTCATGATCCATTTCTACCCTGACGGTAAAGATGACCCTGAGAGCATCCGAGTCTTCTTGAAACGGCAAAGGAATGGGTCTAGAATAGGACGGGTAGAATAGAAATGTCTGGAGAATCGTTGCTAAATGATTATTGCATGGTTACTGTGTGTCACCTAGCACTGTGAGTCTCACATGCTTTGCTTCATTCAAACCTCACAACTCCTCTACTCTTACCATAACCAATTTTCTGACGAGGAATTAGAGTCTGAGGTTATGCAAATTGCCTCAAGTCAAAGATCTAATATAAGCCGGAACAAGAATTTAGATGCAAATCTGCTTGACTTTCAACCACGGAAATCAAGAATATAACTCAGGTGGTGATTGTAATGCCTGCTTCCTTTTTACTTATTCACTTACTTGTACATTCCTTAATCCAACCAGTATGTTCTGTAGGGCACTGTGTTGCGAATGTAACTGTGGAAAAACTGCGTCATATAAACACAGTTAGTTATTACCTGATAGTAGCTTTTGAATTTTGGTTCTAAGTGGGGGAGATTTCTTCCTTTAGGTGGCATTTGGGCAGCTTTTGGGGAGACACTTTGATTTTTCTCAATGCTAGGGAGGCCTATTAAAATCTGGGGAGAAGGGCAGACCCTGGGGCAGGTTTTAGAAGAGCCCTCTAAAATACCGCAGTGTGTGGTATAATGATGCGGATGGAGAGCTGTCCCTGGCTCTGATTTCCATGGAAGCGAGAGAGCTGTTTTTAATTATCTAAGGCTACATATTAAACATCTTCCACATATTAAACACTATTTTATGTGCTTAAAATATACAATGAATTTCTAGGAATGCTCCTGGAATATAAATTGATGTGTAACTATACATGCTTTATTGAGAACATAACCAAGAATTACTCGATTCCTTTTTTTTAAAAAAAGATCACAGCAGGGCTCTATATATTGTAGGTTCAGTCATAGGAGCACTTCTCTCTTATCTTGCATTGTAGTAATGTCTAGTGGTTTTTACATTGAAATACAACATATTTTGTTATAAACTGTTTTCCTTTTATTTCTTCTTTAGGTTACAGTTAAAGTATGTTGTTTTGAACACACTTTAAAATACGGGAATCATTAGTTATGATTTTCATTTTGCCATATTAAGGGGGCAATACAAACTATTTGTTTGTATTAAAAACTAGAGGCCTGGTGCACGAAATTTGTGCGGGGGGGGGGGGTGTCCCTCAGCCCAGCCTGCACCCTCTCCAATCTGGGACCCCTCAGGGGATGTCCCTCTCACAATCTGGGACTGCTGGCTCCTAACCACTCACCTGCCTTATTGCCCCTAACTGCTTCTGCCTGCCAGTCTGATTGCCCCCTAACCAGTCCCATGCCAGCCTGATTGACGCCTAACTGCTCCCCTGCCAACCCGATGGCCCCCACTGCCCTCCCCTGCCGGCCATCTTGTGACAATGTGGGGGCGTGAGGGCCACCTAGGCTTTTATTAGTATAGATAATTGTAGAAACTTTTAAGTTTAAAATTCCCTGTGAACTTGTCACTTGGAACAAATTACTACCAACATTTTGATGCTTCTCTCTCTAGTCACTATTATACGCACGCTACAGAATAATGGCCAAACTACTGATTATAAAATCTCTTGGAGAGCTTATTAAAACCAGAGATCTCTTGGTCCTATCTCAGAACTGCCAAGGAAGAACCTTAGAATCTGTGCTTTTAGCCAGTATAAAGGTTTTCTTATAATCACGGTAAGATGGGCAACCCAGGTTGGTTGGGATCATATTGTATATATACTGCTTTTCAATTATAATTATATCGGGTACATTCTCCTTCGTCTCTTGTTCACAGTTACCCTGTCAATACCTAAAACAGTGCGTGGTACACAGGAGGCACTCAACAAATATTTTCAAATGAGTAAATATGTTAAATTATTTTTAAAATCCTTTACATTTACTTTAAAGACTGCATAAGAATTATCATACAGCTGTGCCATCATTTAAGCATTTATCTCTTACTTCCAAGACATTTATTATTGGCCATTTTTGTGATTTTCTTAGGGTAGACTCCTAGAATGAGATAACTAAAAAGAAGGGAATAGTTGAAAGGCTACTGATACAAACTGCTTTCTAGAAATGTTAAACGAAGATAAAACCTCTGCTAGCAGTGTATGGGGATGTTCATTGCCCTATACCTCTCCAATACTGAGTGCATCACATTTTTAAATCTCTGAGTGATAATTGAAAAATGTGCAGTTTTTTGCTTATTGATGAAGTTAAACAATTTTTCACATTCATTTTGTTATTATTTTTTTCTTCATGCATTTCCTGTTCATAGCCTTTATGTGTTTTTCTACTGGGGTGTTTTCCTCTTTCTTACTGAATTTTTAAAAGCCTTGTATATATTAAGGTTAATCATAGTTGATCATAATATGTAATGCAAGTATTTTTTTCTTGGTGTATATTTTATCTTCTCAATTTTGTTTTTTTCTTCCATGAAAAAGTTTAAAAAAATTTATTTGTAGCTAAATTTATTTATCTTTTCCCTTTATTGTTTCTGACCTCTCTTTTATTTAACTTGTAAAATTAATCATATTATATAATTATATTTTAAAAACTAGTCAATTTTATTTTAAAGATCAATTTAAAAAAATTATACTGATTTATATTGTGAGTTGTTTTGACCAGTAATTTCCAAATGCCAGTGTGCAGATCAGATATTAAAATCACTTAGGAGTTGTTAAAAATACGAACTTCAGTCTCTACCTTTGTCTGGCTAAACAAAAATCTTTGTGCTTATAAATCTGAACTTGCATCCAATTCTCTAGGTGATTCTAAGTGCACTGTAACCATAGCTGTAGTCTAGACCCAACAAAGAGAAAGAACCTTCTGGTTAAGCAACCAAGAATGCGAGCTTGCCCCCTGGTGGTCTTTTAAAAAGAAATTGCATGTACACAACTCAGCAAAATGTTAATAAGCAAATGGGCACACATATCAGATGTAATGTATTCGTCATAGTATCTAAGGATAGCAAGGGGGTTTAAATGTCATATAGTGGGACCCGATCCCCCAACAACACCCCTACAAGTACCACAAAGACCTTCCAGCCGTTTCAGGCCTAACGGATTTACACAACTAGGTAAAAACTATACATGACTTTTCAAAAATCACCTTAATTCCTCTAGCCCCAGATGATATAAATTATTTTTTAACCAAAGGCCTGTTCCAAGTTATGTTTTTTAAATTATATGGGGTACTAGAAAAAGTAGAAACAGATTAGATTTGAAAAGGAGGCATTGTTGAGGAAGAGAAAACGTAATTATTCCAGTGGCTCTTTTCTTTTGTCCAAGTGACCTGAGCATGACAACAGTAAAGTGAAGTGTTGGTGGCGATTTGTGGCTGGAGGAGGTGTGAGGCCATGGGTACCACTGGATATGAGGCTTCATGAATCCAGGATTATCTCAAATAATATGATCACAAGTCCCTAGATTACAGTGATCACAAATGTAATGAAACCATTATGAATGAAGAAAAAAAATGGTCACATGCATAACCAATAAAAACAAGAGTAAGTGGTAAGAATAAAATTTTTAGTGTTTCTTCTAGCACGATAAAACAATATGATGCTATTTAAATCTACTTGGATCTATTTTGGGAAAGCCAGCACATAGCAAAACATACACATTCACAAAGCCAATATGAATAATTTTAAGTGTACTCATGGGAGCCTAAAGTTCAAAGTTAAAGTCAAACAGTCTCAACATCACTACATGCAAGTGTTTCCTACCACCCAAACCCCATGGAATAGGGAATGCTAATTGTTGCGGTGCCTCTCATGACTGAAAAGGAAACCCAGGGTACAGACACATCAAAGAACCACATAGCATTGGGAGGCTACTGAGATCAAGGGTTGTAGAACTATGCTTGGAAAATGAGAAGCAGTTCAAAAATTATAACTTCCAGGAACAAGAAATGACTGTGGAAATCCTGATTATTGCTGCACTGCTTTAAAAATATGAAAACTTTGTTGGGACTAATTTAGGTTAACATGTACCCATCTCAGGAATTTAAAAAATTCCTTGACAAAGTATAAAATTCAGAACAAGAACAAATGGATTTTATTATCCAAAGAAAACCATCTGACAGAATATATATTTTTAAACCTCCCTGTGCATATAGAATAGAATAACTCCATTATGCTATATGAAGCAGCATATTAGTAAAACAAATGTATTAGAGTACACCCTGACTGGCTTTACCACCAAAAAAACCAGATTAACACGCACAAAAAACTGATGTCATTGTGTATGGTCTACGCCTTAATATCCTTATTCTGAAGGTCAATGCAATTCTTTAACCCTTTTAGAAAGATTTGGACTTCGTCTGAACCAACTTACCTTTGGAAATGGAAGCATGAATTTTAAAACCCAATGTCTCTTCTAACTGGTTGTAGTCAGTTTCTACAGAGGATGCATGAAGTGTTTCTACCAAGAAAGGCATTCTTCCCTGTGCCTGGTCATAGAAAATGGTGTGGTTCCATGTGTATGGGACGCCGATGCCATCAATGGTGAACAGCCGGGTTGAGTAGGCATACAGCTGCCCAGGACCTGTCTGAACGTAGTCCTCCGTGTAATCCTAAGGAGGACAATACAGATTTGAGGATCAGCATGACACTTCCTATTTTTTTCTTGAGGGCTCTATGAGATGCAGAATGAGAAAAAATGGTTTAGAGGCTAAATATTTTTAGTTCTAAATGAAACTATAGTAGAGTCCAAGAAATAAAATATGAACTTCTTAATTATTACATTAGTTTCATGATTTTACTGTTATAAATTATAGTTTCATAAGGGAATCAGAGTTGTAGGTCAAGAAAAGATGTGAAAGGGCAATTATTTATTCTTTAATTTCAGAATCTTTTATGGATGATATACAAAAACTTTCATGCAAGAGTTACTATTCTGTGAGAAGAAAATTAAACAAATGGCTTAAATCAACACAGCAGTGATCTCGGTTCTGATAAGCAGAATAATAAATCACTAAGAGTTTGGAAAGACTTGTCCTTGAAGATTTTTTTAAATTAAGTTAATTGGAGAACCATTGCTTAATAGCATTATACAATTGTCAGGTGTATAAGATTATAATTCAGTATCTGTGTACTCTATTGCATGCTCCCCACCCGAAATCTAGTCTCCTCCGTTACCATGTATTTGGTCCCCTTTACTCACTTCACTCTCCCCCACCCCATTCTCCTCTGGTAACCACCATTGTATGTCTGTATCTGAGTTTGCTTTTCTTTATTCCTTTTTTTGGGTTTCTTTTTTTGTTATTCCTCACTGTTTTATAAAGAGTGGAAAGGAGGAGCGGGGGGGGAGAGAAACATCGATGTGAGTTGCCTCCGCACATGCCATGACCAAGGTGGCAGATTGAACCTGCAACCCAGATATGTATCCTTGACCAGAATCAAACCTGTGACACTTTGGTGCGTGGGCTGATGCTCTAACTACCGAGAAAACTGGCCAGGGCTACTTTTCATTTTATAGTCCACATATAAGTGAAATTATATGATTTTTGTCATTTTCCATAGATTTATTTCACTTAGCACATACTGTCAGGGTTCATCCATGTTGAGATATACACATATGTATCACATCTTCTTTATCCATCCATCCATCTGCCCATGAACACTTCGGTTGTTTCCATGTCTTGGCAAATGCAAACAAAGACCAGATAGCCATTTCTAACCGCACTGGTTTAGACATTTACTCCCCGAAGCAAACAAGGGGAACGACACAAGTTCTCTGTGCTCTTCCTATGGATCTTTGACTCCTACTCTTACCATTACACCAATAAACAGTGAAAGCAAGTTATCTTGACAGTTTACCTTGACAGCGACTTCAGCAGGTGAATGAAGCTGCAGGACATAGCCGCTCACGACAATATCTAGCAGCAAAGCACCATCGGAATCCAGACCCCGAGCAATATGAGTCATGCGCAAGATTTCTCCTGGGAATGACAATGCGTTCACTTTAGCAGCAAGAACTATATGGTTTGTGTAAGCGCAGAACAGATTTACCTTACATTCCAGGTCAGCTATGTTATTCTACTGAAAGCTTGAATAAACACAGGCAATAAGAGTATTAAATTAGCATTCAGTTCCCAAATTAAAGGTAGGCTTACCGAATTTTCTTCTGAAATCTCTTTTTTTAAAAAAAATATATTTTATTGATTTTTTTACAGAGAGGAAGGGAGAGAGATAGAGAGTTAGAAACATCAATGAGAAAGAAACATCGATCAGCTGCCTCCTGCACATCTCCTACTGGGGATATGCTCGCAACCCAGGTACATGCCCTTGACCGGAATCGAACCTGGGACCTTTCAGTCCACAGGCCGACGCTCTATCCACTGAGCCAAACCGGTTTCGGCTGAAATCTTTTTATGTGGCATAAATGTAGGATATGATTGTGTGAAGGATTCCACACTTTAAAATCACAAGCAATTACAAGACAATTCTACAAAAATGGGTTGCTTGTGAGAAGGGACAGTCAGCTTCATCATGCGAACTGGCAATAACTACAAGACTCTTCCCAATGTTTCAAGAAGTAGCATAGAAGCATCTTAGTAAGTGGATGGTCATGACAGTCCCACTTCTGGGATGATTAAAGCTATGCCCTCCCTTGGTCTTTCTTCCTTAAAGGTCACTGCCATTTGATCGCCTTTGACGAGGTTTGAATTGGACCTGAGGGCACTTGGAAAGAGCAATGAATAGCTAATACAAGTTCATTAACTCTAAGGATAAACCAAAAACACATTAAGATTTGCTTGTTTTTACTTCCATCTGTTTAAAAAATATATTTTTATTGATTTCAGAGAGCAAGGGAGAAACGTCGATGAGAGAGAATCATTGATTGGCTGCCTCCTGCATGCCCCCTGCTGGGGACCAAGCATGAAATCTGGGCATGTGCCCCAATGGGGAATCAAACTGTGAACTCCTAGTTCATAGGTCCACACTCAACCACTGAGCCACACTGGCCAGGCTACTTCTATCTTTTTGATAAAGAAGGTATTCTGATTGAATCTCAGATTTAGATACAAAAACTTTTAATTAATAGCAAAGACTCATTTTCCTATTCTGTTTGGCCTTTAAAACTTTTTTCTAAAAGTTTAAGGAGAAAAGACACAGGAAATACAAGAAAAAAGTTTTGGGGTATAAAAATGACTATACTGTTTGAAAACTCTTAGGGACCCATGTCAGTAAAAATTTATAGGGAAATATAAAATTGCTTTTATATCATTTATGATAAGATTGCCTCAAAGACTTAAATTATTCTCTGTGGGAACATATCATATATTTTTCTTAACCACGGACTTTTAAGGCAATCATATTTTTATAGTAATAGAATACAAAGCTGAGCTGGCACTAACCAGTTGCAAATTCCACTTGGGTTTCTCTCTTGAAGACTGCATTGGTAAGGGTGAAGCCATTGACTGCTTCTCCAATTTCCTTTGCTGTTGTCCAATAAATGGGATTTAAAATAGAAACTATCTTTCGCATTGCTGGACCTATATAAAAAGAGATACATCAGGTGACAAAGCAAAATATTTACAGTTCCCTGTTATTATTGTTTCATAGCATGTTATTCATAAAGCATGCAACCTAAATAATCTTGAATAACAATAAAATAAATATTAGTATCTCATGCATCTTTAAGAGTTGACTACTGGGATAGAATTACTATACTGATCATTTAGTAGTAACATCTTCTAGAAACTTTTAACTGGAAATAACATGATGAAGGCTAACATATACATTTTTAAAGAAGAGGCTTATTGATTACTTCGATAAGTAAAGAAACTTACCAAGCCTGCGAGGCACATTGGTAATTCTGGCATGTATTACTCTAGTATCAGAGGTAGGGCTATCTGTCACTGTGGCATTAAGGAAAGCAATTCCAAATTCAACATCATTAATATTTCCAATAACACTTCCTCTGGCTCGCTGGGGCCCACCTATTGGGGGAAGGAAAAACATTCCTGGATAAGGAAGTAATTTCATCAACATCACATGGGAGAAAAGAAGGCCAGTATTCAAAGATGCTACAAATCTTCTCTCAACCATTTGAAAAGATCATGACATCTGAATTTAAGAGTGTAATAAATAAGCTTTCAAAACATTCCACTCTAATGTAGTACTCATCATCCCTCATAAATCCAGGCTCCTTCCAATCTATGTCCATCATAGCAGTATTTCACAATCCAAAGAATACAATCAGCGTCCAGTCCCAAAGCCAAAATAAAGTGGGTGTTTGCTGATGGTAATGAAATGATGATAATAATGAGTTTATTGAGCATGTCATGCACTATAGTAAGCATTTAATATGTGATAATTCTTTTAATTGTATCAAAATCCCATAAGGTAGTTTATTTTAAGTAACCACAGTTTGAAGACTGGAAAAAGAAAGTTCAAAGAAATCATCATTACAGCTAGAAGGTGGTGGGATGAGGATCTGAACACAGATGTGATTGGCATCAAAACCCATGATCTTTGACCTGTTTGCCTCCTTAGCGGGAACAAAGAGACCGGAGGACTCACCAGCAAAAAACAGCTCCTAAGCCTTGTGACAGGTCACTGTTAACATAAATGTGACATATCTAAGGGGTTTTATCGTCCAGCTTGGATTTCAGATCTTGGGCTTATCAAGTTCTTCTTATTACATACATATTTTAAAAATGCTTAACAAGAAAAATTTTCAAGATATCATACTTTTAACAGTGCTGCAAAATTCATATCAAGACAATCAGATTGAAAAACAATTATAATTTTAAAAAGTAGCTCTGCAGTAATTTTATGCTTTCTTCCCATTGCTCAACAAAATTACTGGTTACTAACAGAATGGGTGGCTAATGACTATTTCTCAATTAAATTGCATGCTTTGATAAGAGAAAGAAAAATATGGGAAGAAGCTGATAGTGAAATTTATAAATATTCCTTAAGAATATATTTTAATGAAATATATTTTAAAATAATCACCAGGTGTTTCAGATATTGTTATCAAGTACTATATACTAGGGAGAAATATAAGTATATTCAATCTCAGAAAAAAACAGTTAGTATAGTATCTCACCATTTTATCGTTATTTTTTTATTTCACCATTTTAATTTGCATTACTTTATTAGAGAAAACATTTTGTTCAACTTGATTCAGCCTTCAGGTTCTGGACTACATTCATTTGGACATCAAGTATCGAGGAAACAGCAGTAATAAGAAAGAGGAAAAAAAGACATGAGACCTGTCTTCATAGAGCTTGTGTCTGAATAGGGAAGATAGATATTAATGAGAATTCTATCAAAATTGAAATTTTACACTAATGTGTAAGATTTACTACTCAGGGAAGTCTGAAAAGGAAGTATAAATTGAGTAGCAACCTAATAAAAGTAGAGGTCTTAACTAAACCAGGGAAAAAGGCAGGAGAAAGGCTTTCCAGGTAGAGAAAATGGCATGCGTCACCCTTTGGGGAGGTGGTCGCTTGCTATATTGGAGAAACCAAAAGTGAGAGCTTAGAGAGCAATGGGAACCACACTGCAAGATAATGCAGCAAAGTAGAGAGCAGGCCCAATCAGGACCTGGTAGGCCATATGGGTCCTTATATTTATTTCTAGGCAGGGGAACAGTTCCCCTATTCAGAAGGATCACTAATTCCCTTAGTTCTCTGGGTCATTGCTAACAAGCATGGCCTCCCACTATGATCTTGGTTCCCCCGTCTCACAGAGGAAGAACTTGAATCCCAGTGCTCAACCACCATCTCCTAGTCCGGCCAGCCTAGTTGGGACCCTTGAAACTTTCTGCCAAACTCTATAATCCAAACTGTCTGTATATTTGGACTTCCTTCCCTGGGGCCCTGATACCACCAGAGGCTGAGCTACCAAATGCCTTCACGGAAATGGGACTTATTGCCATGCCTACATGTTCGAAGAGCCTCGGAATCCTTGGTAATCAGCTGATATGTTGAGAAGATACGTTGAGCAGTTGACTGATAGACACTTGCCCTGTAGCTTGGCTAGATCCTATAAATCTTTTCATATAACCTCTCTCTCTCTTACTGTGCCAAATGGGCCTTCTTGATTTCCAGGGACATTTTATTTCTAAAGCAACCTTAAAGCTTTGGAAAGTCCAGTCATATCTCAAAACTTCAACAGTGTCAAACTGTTCTTTCTGTTCTGCTTCTCGCCTAGAAAGTCTATGCTCTGAGACAAGTACTCTTAGGACTACCCACCATTTAAAAAAATGTTTTTATTTATTTCAGAGAGAGAGGAAGCTAGAAGTCTAGAGAGATAGAAACATTGATGAGATGAGAGAGATACATGGATCGACTGCCTCCTGCACGCTGCCTACTGGGGATTGAGCCTGTAACCCAGGCATGTGCCCTGACCGAGAATCGAAACGGTGACCTTTTGGTTCATGGGTTGGTGCTCAACCACTGAGCCACACCGGCTGGGTAACCCACCATTTCTTAGGACTCCAGCAAACTCTTTCTAAAACCCATTAGTTCTAGAATTCTGACTTCGTTCCTCCTAAATTTTTACATTACTTACAATAGCTAGCCATGTTGTGTGATTTGAGTTGTGGTAGCTGAATTGAATTCCTCCTACTCTTTGTCCTCAAACTGAATTGGCTTCTATTTCACCTTCCACACTCATGTTCTCCCCTTTTACATCTGTGAAATAACAGCCTCCAATTGTGTATTCCTGTTAGATGCTCAGCTTCTGCTCTACCCTCATTCTTCAGCCTGAAATCTCAACTAGGCTTTCCCCACGTCTTCACACCCGTTTACCCTTCACACCCAGGACTGCTATTTATGGCTCTGCAGACCAGATCCCATCACAAGGGAGCCTGGGAAGTGGCAAGCAGAGGCTAAAATCCAGCCATGAGCTTTGGGGTAGAGCAGCACCAGCTGGAGGAGGGAAGTATTTTCCCCCAATTCTTCCTCCCAGAGATGGCACTGTTTTGTAATTTGTGGGCCCAGAGTGACTCCTTTTCTTACTTTGCAGAAAGGTTATAAATGTGCCAGCAGTAGTTCTCTCAAAATCTCACTGAGTTGCTTACCTGGACAAGCTTGTATATTGCATCTGGAAACCTGGGTGGCGTCTCCTGGACAGGGGCGCCCACGGTGAGATGGCTCTGGATTGTTGCACAGCCGTTTTCTGGTCTTTTCGCCTCCTCCACAAGAAACAGAACACGGGCCCCAACTTTGCCAGTTTCCCCAACTCCCATCCACTGTGAACAAGAGTGGAATGGTCAATCTGAACAAATCGGTCCTAAGACTGTCATGTAGGGTGGCCCTGCCTATGCAACTTTTATTTTAAGATCTGAGAGGATGGCGCTGCTACAATAACACTACATAGAATGCTTTGCTTGTTCTACTGCAGGAGTTGGGGAGCTCACCAGGACACATGTCAGTGTTGCATCTCTGGATCTGGGAGTCTGGCCCCCCACAAGCTCTTCCTCCGTTGGAGGGTCGAGGGTTATCACACGTGCGGTACCGCCGCATCTGCCCTCCGTTACAGGACCGACTGCAGATTCCCCAGCCACTCCAAGGGCTCCAGTTTCCATGAGCTACAATGCAGAACCATTGGAGACGTGCTGAACAATGACATTCACTCAACAGGTATGGAAAGACTCTCCCCAGGAAATGAAAGGAAACATACAGATCTATAAAGAGGCAACTTCCAGAGGTAGATGGACCAGCTGTTGTTTTGACCAAAAACCGAGTATACATCCCAGTGACTGTTCAATTCCATATAACACACATTTACTGAGTCTTAGAGTATTCCAGGAGCTCAAGGATATGACTGAGACAAGATCTTTGGCTCTCGATGAGCCAAGGCTATCACACTGAAGATACGGTGGATTCAGATGCTGCTAGCTGGGATGGAAGAAACTAGCTTGGTGACTAAATTAAGGCAGGGAGCTGCCTGCCTACCTCCATAGAGGAATCATCAACATTATTAACAGTTAGGCAGGTCAGGGTGCCGCTGCCCTTGCACTCTGCAACTGGTCCCATGGAGTAAATGAAATCGGACACAGTCCCTGCCCATACAAATCAATTACTTCTAAGGTATAATACAGACTTATAGCAACCATATAACATTTTAATGCCCTACATCGAAGGTAGATGAATCAAGTCACAGAATGTTATAACTTTAAGGACTTAAAAGCCATAGTGGAACTTTAAGAAAGTATAATTTTGACTCACTATTTCCAACACTCACTTGGACAAGGATCACTATTGCAAAAATCGCTCTGGACATCACTCCCTTCACACCTGCTTCCTCCATACTGTGGGGCGGGATCAGAGCAGTCCCTTGTTCTCTGTCTGGCTCCTCCTCCACAGGACACGGTGCAGGCACTCCAACTGGCCCAGTTGGCCCACTTGCCATCAACTGGATTAAGGAACAAACAAATGTGCTCCGTTAATACTTAAAAATGATGTTAGCCCTTGCCAATTTTCCCAGTGGTTAGAGCATCAGCCCACGTACTGATGGGTCTCAGGTTCGATTCCAGTCAAGGGCATGTACCTCGGGCAGTCAAGGGCAGACTTGATCTCTGGCCTTGGTCAGGGCATGTGCAGGAGGCAACCAATTGATGTATCTCTCTCACATTGATGCCTCTCTCTCTGTCTCTCCCCCTTCTTTCCACTGTCTCTAAACACCAATGGTAAACATATCCTCAGGTGAGGATTAAAAAAAAGCCGATTAAACACTAATAACTGCCTAATAATGTCTAATAACTGGGCATTATTAGGTTGAGCAATGTTCTTATTGACATTGATTCTTACTGACACAGTAGCCAGATAAGAGTCAGTGTTTCTTTATTGAGGGTATAAACATTGCATTTCTCTTACCAGGACAGTGTCTTTCATTGCAAACTTGCATCTGTGTTTCTGCTCCATCACAGTAGGAGCCACCAAACGATGGTGGAGGGTTATTGCACAGTCTTGTTCTTGTCTGGGTCCCCTGCCCACAACTTCTGCTGCACACACCCCAAGGCTGCCAAGTGCTCCATGCTCCATGAACTACAAATATCCCAAGAGACAGAGTCAAGTCACATCACCATGTGTATTAAAAACAAACATTAGAGATGAAAATTAACTTAGTAATGAGTGAAATTAGCCCAGAATAAAAAATAATAACTAAAATGGAACCAAAGAAAACATGAGTGATCTTCTTCCTTTCTCCTTCTGATTAGATTTTCATGGAAATTAGTCTATAGGGAAATTCTGAAGGCCAACTAATGCCAAAATTAATGCTTAACATTATCCAAAGAAGCTACTTTATTAAAATAAAAATTTAATCAAACTGCCAGATGTAAAGACAATCTGACTTTTAAAATCCTAGATGGATGAGCATTTGCCTGTGCTCTGTGCTCTGGGGAAAGTGGAAAGAACCAGAAGCTTAGGAACAAGGCTATATAACAGATCCAGATGCGGTTATGGGCAATACAAATGTTCCCACCATGATAACTTGGACCCCAGATCACAAGACCACGTCTTTAAGCCTGGTTCAGCTCCAGGTTTAAAAATGTACTTGTATCTTTCAACAACCTGATGATTTGCACAGTTGTACTCTTTGGGGGAAAAAAGTCTCCATTACATAATGTTCATGAATGAAAAGTTCTGAATAACACACTTACCTCCTTCCGAAACAAACAACAAAAAAACTGACCAGTGTTTTCCAAGTGTGGCTAAGGCCCCTGATGTGGTAACTAACATATTGCACCATCTGACCGCAGGACAAGAACAACCTTATGTTTCTTACCAGGTACATGGGCTGAGAATCAATGTTATGGTTTCTCTAATGTGTTAAGTCAGTATCAGGTCATACGTTTGTTTTGAGGGTCATATCTAGATATGGGACTCATAAAGTATGTTTTTGTGGTCACCCAGTTTAATGGAGATATGAACCAAGACAGGGCCTTAACGTCTGTGTCTAAATATTCTCTTAACAATTTAAGAGACATCAAAATAATAAGCTGAAAACCAAGACATGATCATTTGGTTGCTTTAGAAAAATTTTAAAATTTCTTCTCATTAACTGTTTTCTAATTGAGTTGACTACATGTCCCTGTACTTTATAGATACAGGCAAACACAGTCACACAAATTTATTTTAACTCATAAGAATTTGCACTGAAAAGTATTTGACTAGCCCTAACCTGTTTGGCTCAGTGGATAGAGCGTTGGCCTGCGCACTCAAGGGTCCCAGGTTCGATTCCGGTCAAGGCATGTACCTTGGTTGCGGGCACATACCCACTGGGGAGTGTGCAGGGGGCAGCTGATAGATGCTTCTCTCTCATTGATGTTTCTAATTCTCTATCCTTCTCCCTTCCTCTCTGTAAAAATTCAATAAAATATATTTTAAAAAAGTATTTGACTAAAAGTAAACAAATGGGAAAAAGCCTTTAAATATTTGGCAGATATTACTCAAAGTTATTTCTTTATTAATTCAGATTGTTGATGCTCAAAGTCCTTATATATGGACTAAGGGATTTTAAAAAATTCTGCTGTCCTAATTATTTTCCTATATTCTATTTTCAAGGCTGTTGGTTAACAAAAGCTCACACCTCTTACATATAAAGTCTTAGAGCATAGATGCATTTTTATTGGAGGATTATAAATGGGTGATGTTTATTCATTTATTATCTGTGTAGTTTCTATTACATATAAATAGAGGTTTTTGGCCGAAGATATATATATATTTTTAATCAATAAAGAAAACCTTAACCAGAAATGAACTTCATGATATACAATGTGGTGGAGTTGAAATGTTTCTTTTATATGAATGGAATGATAACAATAAAAAAAACAGAGTCATGATAATATAAATCAGAGAAAGAATAAAACATCATGGTGTCTAAATAATACCAAAGATGCCGAAACTGGTTTGGCTCAGTGGATAGAGCATCGGCCTGCGGACTGAGGGGTCCCAGGTTCGATTCCGGTCAAGGGCATGTACCTGGGTTGCGGGCATATCCCCAGTGGGAGATGTGCAGGAGGCAGCTGGCCGATGTTTCTCTCTCATCGATGTTTCTAACTCTATCTCTCTCCCTTCCTCACTGTAAAAAATCAATAAAATATATTTTAAAAAAAATAATACCAAAGACAACGGTGGAGGAGTCAGTATATAGGAAAAATGCAAAACATAAAAGAGGGATTTGTTGTTACACTATGTTGCAATTCTGATTCTGGAAAGACAGCAGAACAGGGTCCTTGCAGGGACTCTGGGCCAGATGCCCTGAGTCTGAATGACTGCTCTGCTCTTGCAAAACGTGCAGTCCTAGACGAGTTACTGGGCCTTCTGTGCCTAGTTTATCACATGCTATATCCAGATAATAAAAGAACCTGCCTTGAGAGGGTCAGGGTGAGGAAGAATGAGTTTATAGATGAAAATTGCTGGGATCACTACAGCACACACCATTTTAAAGTCCTGCACAGGTGTGAGCTATGAGCTAGTATGGCCACTCTTTACTCAAAGTTCTCAATGATTTAACCCCCCCCCCCAACACTTTAAAAATGCTCATTCTTTAAGTAATCTGTAAGAATATGTATTTTTTAAATGACAATGGCTGTCAAATGCCAGCAGAAAGGTCCATTCCAGAAGATACCTATCTTTATTAGGGGGAGGATTGGAAGTTTAAAAATACCATTCTAACTGGGGCGGAGAAAGTACAATATAAGCCTAAAATATCAATTTGCACCAGAAAATAAGGAAGTGTTCAAGGACTCCAGGGCATTTATAAAAATCATTTAGCTTTTCATGATACAGGTATCATCATTGACAAACTGTACAAAGATTGCTGTCGTTAGGTATGTTTTATTTTGACACAGTATGCTATTATAATTAGCTTTCTAATTCTTCAAGGTGAAGAAATATTTTGGTTTCTTGTTTATTTTCTTTAGGATTTCATGACAGTATTTTATTTTTAAATGCAATGGAAGTTCTGAACTGCAAATCAAGATACGCAGAATCTAAGTGAATAGGCTGGGGAAACAGATGGGCCTGGGTCTAAATCCTTGATTTACCTTTAACCAGCTATGTAATCTCAGTGAATCAATTCTCATATTTCCTTTGAATCGTAGTTTTCTCATCTGTACAATAGTGTGCAATATCTTAGTTTGGTTTATTGATTTCATTTTTTTGACTGTCTCAGCAAAGGCGTCGCTCCTAGTTCTGCTCCATCACTTCAACTATGTGAGTTTGTTCTCTATGCTTGTCAATATAGGATTATTATCTGTTTATCATTCTAGTTTTGAGCAATTAGAAGAGTGCCTTGAGTATAGAATGGGTGCTTAACAAATATTCTTTTTTGGATGAATCAATGAATGAGTGAACAGCCACATCTCTATTTCTTTCAAGCTGTCAAACAAGGAGCCCTGATCCTCTTGGCACTAAGTAACCCACGATGGTTACCAAAGTGTGCTTCTCCTGGACTCAAGGTCAGAGGTGAGCACGGGATCCAAACAAAATCAAACAGGGGCCTTTCCCAGAGGTTGATAGTGAGAGGAGCTCTTTGTCTCTGAGGCCTGATATTATAGGGCCCCGTGAGCCAGGAGCTGCCGCAGTCATTTTTTCCACCACATGGAAAGAGTTTAAAGGAGAATACAGCCAAGAGAGGAAAGCAGAAATGTGAGGTGGAAAACATGCTAGTAAACTACTGGCCCAATCCTTGGATTCAATCATACCTGAAAGGAGAATTTTTACTTAAGCTTCTGTAAGTTTGATTTCTGTCACTTGAACCTCAAAGAGCCCCATAATGCCTATGTTGTAGGGTTTTCCACAAAGTCAAAAAACAGTGCGTACATAAAGCACGTAGCCTGGCACCTAGCACATGATAGGTATTTAGCCGCTGGTAACTATTATTATTTTAGCTCTCCCTAACTGGTGTTTCTGGGAACCCCCTTTAACTTCTCTAGGCTTTATTTCTCTCACCTGAAAATGAAAGACTGGATTAGGTGTTACCTAACGTCATCACCTCTAAAATTTTATGAGTTGTAATGACTTATGTTTTCTCTACATGATTAAAAATGCACCACAGTCTGGAGCCTTTAATCGTGTTCAATTAAATCAGGTGTTTTACTTATTCATGTTCTGCCTTCCCAAGTTCATCCAGGAGACAGAACTAAGTACACGGAGAATGGATATATTCCAGGGGACAGGCCATCACATCTTTTCACAGCGAAGAAGAAAAGGTCATTATGGCCCCTTGATGGGAGTTAAAAACAGGAAAGTGTTGCTCATCGGTGGCTTCTCACCTGGGCACGGCCTAATGTTGCACATGATCATTTCCACAGCAGTCCCTTCACACGGCCGCCCTCCGTGTTGAGCTGATGGATTATTGCAAGTTCTGGTCCTGGTTCGGTTGCCACGTCCACAGCTCCTTGTGCATTCTTCCCAAGGGCTCCATTCTGACCAGCTACCATGCACTGCACAAAGGTGAAACACTACACCATGAGATCATGAGATACATTTCAATTGAAAGTACTAATCCTGGGGCAAGGAGAGAATAAAAGGTGATGGGGGAAAACAGAAGAAGGTAAATGGGTGATAAATGGTGATAGAAGGAGACTTGAGGTGGTAAACACACAATACAAGACACAGGTGATACACTGTAGAACTGTATGCCTGAAACCTGTATAACTTTATTAACCAATGTCACCCCCAAAAATTCAATAAAAAAAGAAAGTACTGCCAGGCCGATGTGGCTCATTGGTTGAGAGTTGACCTATGAACCAGGAGGTCATGGTTTGTGGGCTAGATCCCCAGTGTGGGATGTGCAGGAGGCAGTCCATCAATGGCTATTCTCATCATTGATGTTTTTCTCTCTCTCTCCCCCTCTCCCTTCCTCTCTGAAATCTATAAAAATATATTAAAATAAAAAATAAAGTACCAATTCTGGGCCAACCCATCATTAGAAACCGAAATGAACACATGTCTATCTGTCAAATAAAGAGTAGTACCTGGACACAGTTTATGTTGGCAGTTCCGCATTTCTGAATCCGACCCTTGACAAGGCTTCCCACCATTGGCCGGAAGAGGGTTGTTGCACAGGCGACTTCTCTTCTGGATGCCTCTTCCACAGGTGACACTGCAGGCTCTCCAGGCAGACCACTGGGAAAATCCACCATGAACTACAAAGAAGACATTCTACTTTGTCTCTGTCAGTAAACAAAAAACCTGCAAGTTGGATTTCATTAAGATGTGCACTGGGTCGACAGCTAAGTCAGGAGCTGCTGAGAAATTGCTTAGGGAAACTCTCTTTTATGGCAAAATGAAAATCTAAGCTTGAGAGAAGAACTTCAGTTAACTAGAGTTTCTGCCCGACTCCAACCCTGACTCACGCGGACATGGCTACTGAAAGTACACAGCCAAGAAGTTCATATACTGTTTACCTTTTGAATATGCCTTAAAAAAAAAGCAAAATATACACATTAATTTCTGAGAATAAAGTGGACTATTTTTCAATCAAAAAATTCAGTTTGGGAATTTAAATGATTAACTTGATACTTTTTAGCTCTAATCTATTTAGTCCCTTCAGCCTGCAAATTGTGGTGTGCTTTATGTCCGAGCTCCATAAGCCAGAAGTGTCTCAAGGGTTAAGGAGGCTTTGGATTAAGATGCTTAGTAATCTTTAAGATTTGAGTTGCTCCGGGTGCTGTTTAATATGAATATCCATCTGATCACACTCACCTTGGACTGTGACTGGTACTCTGACCATGACAGAACCCATCAGATTTCGAGCAACACATTCATATTCAGATGTATCTTCTTTCTGAGCAGCAGAGATATATAACGAGTTGTTGGACAACACATTAACTCGGTCATCCCAGGGGATAGCGTGCCCTTGACGAGACCACATAATGGCTGGATGAGGCTCTCCAGTGGCCTGACAATTCAATATGACTTTGCCACCAACATTAATAATTGTCGCTATTGGCTCCAGAGTGATAACAGGAGCACCTACAGGAAAAAAAAGCACATAATGCTTCTTAGTTTTGGTGCACTAATATAAGCATTTTAATCAATATTATGTAGTAGCATTATTTTTAAAATTAGGTTAATTTGTTTATAAAACACTGTAGCTTCTCAACTGCTAAGGTTGTAATTACCATTAATAGAATTTTCATAGCTGTTTTATTTAGTAAAAGTCAAAATTTTAAATCCTTAAGCAGGGTAGCCTAGAGCAGCAGTCGCCAACCGGTGGTTTGTGGACCACTGGTGGTCTGTGAGGTCTGAAAGGTTGGAGACCGCTGGCATAGAGCATGGGACCTGGAGTCAAGGTTTCTGAATTCAAGTCCTGCTCCCACTCCTTACTACCTCTCTGAGATTTTATGTCCTTAAAGATGGTGCCTAGTTTGAAGGATTCTTGTTAGACTCCACTAAGATGATGTAGGACAGCTCTTTGATAAGCTAAGACCAAAACAGTATTAGTGCTATTGTTATCATTGCTGTTTTTTACATGATGAACATTCACATATTTCACTTATATAATTTTTGTGGTAAAGAGTCATTATTAACGTATTCTTTCATTACAAATCATCATTCATTTATTCATTAAACACACATTGAGAGCCTACTATTTCCCAGGCATTGTGCTAGATACTGAGGATACAGAGATAACAGATACAACGTCTTCTAGTCTGAAGGAGCTCATAGTCTACTGATAAGATAGACCAGTAACTAATTATTGAGTTGTGTTTTAATATACCTATAGAATGAAGTAATAGGATAGGTAGAATACAACTTAGTAGAGTAGGTAAATGTGTGGAGACATGGAACATAAACAAAAATACCTTAATAAATCACATGAAAGCATGTCACTGGAAATGGAGAGGAAAAAAGACATTCAAGAATTATCAAGAAAGTAGGAATGATAGGACTTTTTCATTGAATTGTATGAAGTAAAGGGAGGAATTAATGACTACAGGGTTTTGATTTGGGAAATATAGTGTATGTTCGGCAACTTGATAGAACATTGGAGGAAGAACAGATTTGTTGGGAGGGAGTAAGGAATGGTGGTTTGCATCCATTTAGAACCGTCTCTATACTTGAGGTGTCTGTGGGACATTGCTATAGGAATGTCTAGAGGGAAAGTGAATATTCATTTCTGGAGTTCAGAATAAAGAATTGGGCTGAAACTACAGACTTGTGAGTCTTCCACATGTGGGTAAGATTATTCCAGAAGTGAGTCTAAAATGAGAAGAAGAGGGCCAGAGACAGAAAATATTGCAACATTATTATTTAAGAGATGGACAGAAGGCAAACCCATCAATGGTACTAACAGAGTTGGAAGAAAATCCGAGAAAATGGTATCCTGGCAACCAAAGGAAGGAGTTTCAAGAAGGAGGTAGGGGTTAATAGTTCCTTTAGTGGATGATACCTGCTCCAGTGAAGTCATTGGAGAGAATGTAAAAGAAGTTGTACATAGCTGCTGATTGAATATTTATTGTTTTACAAGTCTACAGTGTCAAGATAGAATATAAAAGACTTCATAGAAGTTAAGAAGCTTGACTGCATTTTCAAAAATGGGTAAGATTATATATAAGAGAAGGGAGCCTATTGGAGAAAAGAAAATAGCATGGCCATGGGTTTAGCTTTGAAAGGATGATTCATCCTGTGGCATACAAGGTTTTAAACACGTGGTTAAAATCTTCAAATGAAAATCAGAAGGATTTGCATTTAAATAGGTAAGCGGAGGGGAGTGTGTATATGCTTGAAGGAATACGGTGGGATGACAGCAGTGTTTTAGTGGGATTGAGTTAAAAGGAAGGATTAACTGCTCAAAGAGAGGGAATAAATATCAGATAACTCAGGGTGGTGGCTGCATAGTTTAGATCGAGAAGTATATCTGGAATAATAGAACATAAAACAAAAAGATAGAAGTAAAATGTGTTTTATTGTGACATTAATATGCTAGTATTTTATGTAAAGATATTACTGATGTATTGTCTTTTCATATGAAGTTAGAATCTCAGGGAGAGTCATTAATGTATTATTTATATAAACGCCCACATCATCCTACATAACTGCCTTCCTACTGATGTTTACATTAGGAACTTTCATTTCTCTCCCAGTGTTCAGATTACATTATGCATTCAATAAGCTTGCTGAATAAAGTAAATACTTCAGATTAATCGCTCAACACTAAATGGCAACATAATGACCAAATGAGCTCATCTGCTCATGTTATTATGGTCAAAGAAAGTGTCAAATAAAACTCAGAATCTTAATTTAGATAACATAGTTGAACATTTCCAAATGCACACAAGGCTGTAAATTAATCCAACAATAAAATTCCTTATGTACATCTTTCAAGGTTGACTTAATTCCACCAGTCACATAATGATCAGTTAAACATGGTCATTTTCTCTAAATGAAGACATGGTTTCTGGTTCTTTAATCTTAATTTTAAACAAATTATCTTTTTGGCTTCTTTTATATGACTCATTTATTTAAATGTGTTTACTGTCAGTAATTTTAAATGAGCTCATCTAATGCAGCCTGTCTTAAACCTGATCAGTGGAACACTCTTTCAGAAGAGATTAATCATGTGATGTTCTACCTACATTCACCCAAACAAGGAAGGGAGAAGTTTTCACAGGAATAACATTTATTTGGGAAATGCGGCATTTTATATCCTCCTCTTGTTGAGTTATAACTCACATCAGCATATTAACATTTTTGGAAAGACCTGAAATATAGAAACTTTACTGCATATAGTGGGTGTTCTTTATATATATTTAATAAATGAATGAATGTTGCTTAATATTTTTTCCCCTCAGACTTATTTGATCATCAAACTCAACTTTTTTTCCAATAACATTCCACAAGGTTATCATTTGATAAATATGCACTTAGCAAGATAATGGAAACAACTTAAGTATCTGTTGATGGATGTATGGATAAAGAAAATGGTGTATGTGTGGAGTATGAATACATGTATGTGTGTGTGTGTATGTGTGTGTGTGTGTGTGTGTATATATATATATATATATATATATATATATATATATATATTTCAGCCCTAAAAAAAGAAGGAAGTTCTGCTGTTTGAGACAACATGGATAGACCTGGAGGGCACTGTGTTAATGAAATAAGCCAGACAGAGAGAGACAAGTAGCATATGCTATCATTTATATGTAGAATCTTAAAAAAAAAAAGTCCAACTCATAGAAACAAAGAGTAGATGAGTGGTTGCCAGAGGGTGGAGGATGGGAAAATGGGAAGATGTTGGTCAAAGGATACAAACTTTCCGTTACAAGATGAACAGGTTCTGAGGCGCTAATGTATAGCATGGTGATTTTAGTTAATGATACTGCATTATATACTTGAAATCTGCTAAGTGTATAGGTCATTAGTGTTCTCACCAAAAAATAAACCAAAACAAGCAGTAACTGGGTAAGGTGATGGATGTGTTAATTAACTTCTTTGTGGTAATCAAGTCACAACACTTACGTATATCAAATCATCACATTGCACACTCTGAATGTTCACAATTTTGTCAATTATACCGCAATAAAGCTGGAGGGAAAAGACTGTCTTAGACATTGTAAAAACATCTATTCAATGTTAAATTCTTACAGAAAAGTGGTTTGGCAAATAGCTGTTAGTAAATACCAGTCAACAGCATCTCTCCATAGTGAAGGAAGAAGATGTAAATTCATCCCCTTCAGTATTGAGCCTATTCACTAAAGTCGGTTGGCTTAAGTTCTCAACTCGATGATGCTGTCCGCGGGGTTAGTCCCTGAAGTGGTTCTGGGGACTGTCCAATGGGCCTCTGGAGTCCTTCCTGTTTTTCTAATTATGAAAGCGCTTTCTTCCGGGGGCTTGTACTGAGGGGCTTCATGGTGAGTATGATAAGCCTGCCTAGATCACATAGTTATTCCATGGAAACAGTGATAGAGTTGGAGCACTTTTGAGGTCGTTTACACTCGTCTTTATGTTTAATACACACTTTTAAAGAGCCACAGAATGGCATCTTTGCAAGCACTTTACAAGAACTGCAGTGGGCAATAAGAAGAGTATTCAATGGAATATATTGCAAACAAACAGCAAACAAAAAGCACTGCCATGAAGCACCTGCGATTTTGAACTGCATGTGTTAGATAAAATAGAGAAAAATGTCTGTGCCAAACTGTATCTGCCTGATGCTCAATAACAATGGCTCCGTCAGCCGCAGATCATAAGAGTGGACACACTCTGAAAGCTGCCGTTGATGTACCTGCTATAAAGTTAAGGAAAGTGGACATGCTTTAATAGGCAACATTGCTTTGATCAGGGGTTTAACTGGAATGTAATGAAGCAGCTTACTCTGCAGAGTCAGGCTCATGCTGCGCTCCGCCATCCCAGCCTCGTTAGCAGCTACACATGTGTAGTCACCGGCATCGTCATTCTAAGGAAAAAGCAGCGTTTGTGGAAACGTGAGCTTACAGAGCAGGGCAAATAACTTCGTTCACCATGACGCTAGTTTATATGAAATTTTCTTTTTGAGATGACAGTTTAAATGGAAATAGAAAAACCTACATATCTTTAACCTCATAAATAGGTTAAAAAAAAAGAAGTAGAAAAAGAAATCCCTAGCCTAGTTTTTTTTCAAAACAGCTCATTATTGCTCTCTGGGATAATACTTACTAGGAAACCAAAGCAAAAAATAGCATTTAAAATAATCATCTACCCAAAATTACCTTACTAAAGGAACATGTTGATGCTATTCTTATAGTAACTTAAAAACATTAAAATAATCAGGACAAATGAATAAATGTGGAGTCTTTTCTAATGGGGATTAGTTCAAAATTTAGGGGATAACCAACAACATCTAATGCTGAAACTAAAAACCAAGGAGAATAAAGAGTGAGAGTGGTCACTGGATTAGGTAATTAGATAGCATATTTTAATTATTATTTCAATTAATTCAAAAACAGGTTAACAAATTACCCATATGTAGTCTAGCCAATAAATTTTTAGATAAAATATTTCATTCACATGACCCTCAAATTAGAATAACTTAAAGCACTACTCATTTTCCAAATTATTGAAGTTTTTGGAAAGCCTAATATATAGTTATTGACTTAGTGATGAAAACTGCCCTAAAATTTGTTTGTAATTGTGTTTGTAATTCTTCAATTTCCTGTTCTACTGTTGCTAACTAATAGGCCAATGATCAAGAACAAAGCAGAAAAATTATTTTATGGCTCATACTTCTTCGAAAGGCCTAAAAAGAATAGCTTTGAACCATTGTTTCAGTTTTTTTATAACAACCCATTGATTCAGATTTTACGATTTAAATAAAAATGCAGGAGAAACTTTTCCCATCCATGGCACCTATAGAAAGGCATCCATTGTGGCAGTTGATCAACAATTCCAGTGCGACTTACTACGGTGCCATAAATGGCCAGGGAGCCATTGCCAAGTTGGTGGATTCTGTGGTTAATTTCAATATCCACCCCCTTCCTGCTCCACTGGATGGTTGGGGCAGGATCGCCTTTGACCTCACAGTTCAGAATTGCATTTCCGCCAAGTGGTTCAATCCAATTAGAAGGGTAATCACCTTTGAAGACTGGAGGTTCTGGGAAAAAACACAAGGCAAGTGTAAGTAAAAGGAAGCTCTGATCATTTCTTTGTGATGTTGAGCTATTTAGAAAGGTCATTTAGTGAAGGGTACAGCCACTTTCAAACCCCATGAATTTCCCAAAATCAACGGCTCATGCTAATCAACTGGATAATCTCACCAGTTTCAGATGGTTATACTTTGTGCCAAATGATCTCCTTACTTACTGTTTACCTACTTTGAGTTGCATGTTCAAAATATTCTATTTCTTATGAATTTGCATATCTGTGAATTAGGACTAAATGGATTAACAAACCGAAGGTATGGTGTATTACTACATAATAAGAAAGGAAAATGCAAACCATTTATTAAAAGTAAATTATGAATAAAAAATAGAGCACCCCCCTACCTACCTTTCACATAAACAAATCCAACTGCCTTCACAACACCCATGCTGTTCTCTGCGGTGCACACGTAAGTACCCGAATCCTCTTTGGAAACCCTTTCAATAACAAGTTCACTGTGTCCGTTGACACTGTCAAAGTGGGCTGAGAGAAACAAGTTAGGGAACAACACAAATGCCTCTCAGTAACCTAGGAAGACAATCACAACAGCTCCGTATTTTGCAGGTTAGATTTATGTGTTAGTCAGCAATTGTACCCGAGATCTCATCATGACCTTGGAGAAGACAGCCTTTCCCACAGATCCCTTCCTCTGGGCTATTTGCTCTGTCTATAGATGCTTGTTTGAAGAATGAAAAGCAGGAAAAGAGAGTGAAAACAAATGTTTTAAAAATTATTTTAGATTGAAAATACACCTTTCATTTCCAGGTGTCTCCTAAATCTGGTTCATACTCTCTCTGGGTTTCAAAAATCTTTCACTCAGAAATATAACATTTTCCATTTAATTTATCTCACCATCACTTTTCCTTCCAAACAATTTCCATCAAAAACATGAAATTTTTTTCAGCTACAATTCAACTGACTTGGCAGGTCAGAAGGAATGTCTGTACACCAGGAAGAAGTACACCAGTTAGGTAATGACAACATGATTAAATTTGTAATAATTTAAACTTCTCCATAATCAGTGGTGATATAAATACTTACAAAGGTAGTTATAACATTTGGAGTACACTATAAGGTTAATCCTAAAGCAACTGGTACTAAGTAAGATTCTGATTAGACCAGCCAATATCTAATTATATTAAGTATATATTTATCTTGCATAATTTTCCCACTCAAACTACCTTTTAAAATTTCATACTGCTGAACATTAAGTGAAAATTTAGGCTTTAAAATTTAAAGCTAAATAAGTACTACACCTTCAGAAAATAGTACTTAAGATATTTTTGTACGTTATTTTCCTTTAGTGACATATACTATTATTATTAATGTAATATAGTTGATGAATTCCAGTCATTAACGTAAATATTTGTAACAGAAAGATCTAAGGTTTATTACTACATTTCTAGAAAGATATTTATTAAATTCTAATAGTGCAGTATTTCAGAACTCAGTTTTGGACAAGTTTTATTACGGCACCGTCTTTATGCTCATAAGAAAGCCTAACAAATAAGGAGATATTTGTCGTCCCAGCTCTTGAGTTCTAGGCACTAACTACATCAATATGTAGTGCACATATTGACTAGAAATTTCTACATAATCAATCTACACTGTAATAGAGATTAATGCATACAGTGAGAAGCCAAGTTCTCTGTAAAATTAAGACTCTAATGGTAGCCAACTTAATTCATTTATCAATGATGAAGGAGATCCGGTGGGGATAAATTTAGGTGCCAGTATTTACAATACACTTTTCTCCTGGGGAAGACAGATTATTTTTAGGTTAAAAATATCTACTTATGTCCTGGAATATATGGTCCTGTGACCAACTTATCCTTTCAAAAGAATGGTAAGAATATAATATACGAGGTACAGGTGAAAATCCAGACCACGTTACACATTTTACAGAACGTGGAGCAATCAATTCTTTTTAAAATTGTTTTCTGTTTTGATTTTTTCAGAGAGAGAGAGAGAAGGAAGGAGAGGGAGAGAGAGAAACATTGATGTGAGAATGAAACATTGATTGGCTGCCTCTTGCATGCCCCCCTCCAGGATCCAGTCTGCAACTCGGGCATGTGCCCCAACCAGGAATCGAACTGGCAACCTTTCAGTGCATGGGATGATGCCCAACCAAGTGAGCCACATCAGCCTGGGCGAGCAATCAATTCCTCATGTAACTTTCAATCAATTCCCACAGCTAAAGGAATAAAGACTGGATTAGAGTTCTTTGTGGGCATATTTCTTCTCTTCTGAAGAATTAAATTACCAACCTGGGATAATATTGTTGTTGAAGGTCCATGTTAACTTGGGCAGTGGAATACCAGTTGCTTTACAGCTTAATCGTAGCTTTTCTCCTTTATTTAATGACACATCACCAGGAAGTTCAGTGAAAGTGGGGAGCACATGTACAGTCAGGCTGACAGTGTGTGTGTCTTCACCTGCAGCATTGTTTGCAACACAGGTATAGGTGCCAGAATCCTCCAGCTTAAAGAAAGAAAAGTCATAGCGCTTAAAATTACAGTCTCACATCAATTAGACAAAATACATAAACCTGCACAGCTTAGTGCCCAAAGGAGCATTCTTATATAAAGACTGTTTAAATTTCTATCTTGTAGTCTGCCCCATCTGTCTAGCTTTCGGCATAACATAAATTAATATGTATACGAATTTAAACAAGAGCCTATACATTAGAGAACTCTAGCATTTTATGGCCCCAAGAGCTCACAAAACTTTAGATTCTAAAGTTTATCAAACAGCTGGTGTACTTCTGCTCTGCATTGTGCAAACACAGAACAAGTATTTCTAAAGACTGGCTGCGTCTAGACAGTAGAGTTGGCGCTCTGGGTAATGTGGCACCAAAGACTACCAACTTTTTAAAGGAAATAACAAGAGGAGGGGCAGTATTACCTGCAATTCTGAAGTTTCACTTGCTAAATCCAACTGCCAGTTCTTGGCACGCATCTTACCATCGTAACTAGCTAGTTCTTAATATCAGGAAAGGAACCAAGGGGAGGCCAGACTTTATAAGCCTAGTCATCTGGGCAGCTTTACCAGGAAGCTGCAGTTTTACACTTCCACCAGTCCCTTCCCTGAAGATCACTGGGGAAGAGACCAGACAAAGGGGAAATGGATGCATGCATAGTGAAGTAGGAAGGGTGCTTGTCTGTCATTCTAACCTAGAAAAAACATACCAGGGTAATTGGCTAAAGGGGGTGGAGCCACTGCAAGCCCGTGAAATCTTAGAAAGGGTAAAATCCCCCGATAAAGCAGTTCATTCTCTTGTTCCTTGCTTCTCTCCTGCTTCCTTGCACTCGTCCATGTGCTAGCCTGCCATGGGGCCCTAGGCCTAGGGCTGCATGGTCTACGGCACAATGGACTGCAGCTGGGAACACAAGCTAAGCTAGCCTGATGCTAGACTGGACTGTGCAAATATGGAATGGAAACTCTGGACACTGGCTTTAATCCTCGCTCTGCTGAAGATAAAATGGGACTCTTCCTTGGGCAGGATGGAGTGAGATGGGACCTTGGAAATTCAGGGGTTTCATTCCACAGAAAGAAAACTTTCTACAATACCTCATTTTCTGGTGGAGGCTCAGGAAACCCTTATTCCTGTGGCACCCCAAGAAGCCCACTTCCACCAGTAACAGGTGGGGACACAGAGAACACCCCACCGATAACTATCTTACTGGATTTATTGGTGGCATGTGAAAAAACTATGACTCCCTTCTCTTTGAGACCATGTCTTCACTTGGCTTCCTGGGTACCCAACTCCCCTAGTGTTCTTCCTATCTCACTGGTTGCTCATTTTCCATTTCCTAATGTTGACTTCCCCTCAACATTACATCTTAATGTTGCCATGTGAAAGGTCCCAGTCATTGGCCCTAATTTCTTCTTTATCTGCACTTAATTCCTTGGTGCACTCATATAGACTTATGGCTTAAAATACCCCTCTATATGAGTACCAGTATTTCCAGCTCAGATCTCTCTTCTAAATTCCAACTATACTGAACTTCTCATTTCAACTCTCTGCTTGGATGCCTAAAACTGAACTCCCAATTTCCCTTTCCCCCTTCCTGTTCTAGCTTAACTTTTAATCTCTCTGAAATTGGAACACAACTTAAAAACTGGTCATCTGCTCTAGCTTCTTGTTTACATTTTTTTTTCTTAGTGGTACGTAAAATAATGATCCATCTTACTACTGAAGGAACTTTAGATTTGAAATGAGACTTTTGCTGGCACATGTGATTGAGTTAGGGCCTACTGACCTAGCCTACCACTAGGACTATATACCTGGTAATCCCAGGAGTCTGATTCATATAAAGTAAATGGGATCAACTTTATTATTTGAATATATTCCTCCTCAAGGGGACAACCAGTGAAAAACTGAGATGCTTCTGATAGCTACGATTCTGCAGACGGATGAGTTACCACCTGAGAATAGGAAAAAAACCTCAGCGTGCATAGATCCCTAAGACTTTAGTTTCCTTGTCAATGATTAGAAAGGGTTATTTAAAAACCTTGAAAGAGCCCGAAAACTATTTTTTATACTTGTTTAATAGCATATCAGACTTTCTTACATCTCCATTCTCCTAATTGTTACCATACACGGTTATAAGTATGGAATATAACAAAGACACTTAGAATTTTTTTCTGAGAAAATATTTTCATAAAAAATAAAGTAACAATTTTAGAAGGAGGGCATTCATGAGTTCCTACTATCTGTTTAATACTAGTCTCAGACCTGGGACATAAAATAAGTGTAAAATTGATTTTATAAACTGAATTTATAAGAGTATTTTTCTTTCATTATTAAAAAACATATCTCCAAGTTAAACTATTGCAAGTTAAGAAGATAAATCAACAATCTGGCTCAATGTACTATCCATGTCTGTTACACTTACCACAACATTCTCCAGAATGAGTTCTCCATAGGGTTCAACAGTGTATTTTCCTAACAAATTGGCTAAAAGAACATTGTCTTTTTTCCAGTGAATTGCTGGTGTAGGGATTCCATCAGCCACGCATGGAAAAACAGCCTGTGAGTTCTCACTGACCGTGTAGTATACTTCCGTACTTCGAATTTTGGGTGGCACTACGAAGAGTTTAAAATAGATGGTCATTCAGGATGTTGAGTTCAATAATATATTTTTTACATTGAAAATTAGCACAACAAAGAGTCTTTGGAAGGTAAATTTGCTAGAAATACTAAAAAAATCTATTAAGATATTAATTTGTTTGTTACTATAAAACCAATCAACCCTTTTGATGCTAGCAAGAACTGTCATGGATTTGAACTTATTGAGTATTTTACAGTTTCAGGGCAAATGACTTAGGGCAGGGTTGAAAATCTTTACATTTTATTTGACTTTCTTGAGTTTCTTTTCCTTTTGCAGTGAAGTAAAACAAACACCAAACATGCTTCTATTGTTGTAAACTGCTGGATTTGTATCAGAGACATATTGTGAGAATGAACTAATGAAAGTTACCAGTTTAAACACTGTAACACACTGCCCCATACTGAATATCACAAAATGCTAAAGAAAAAATAAGTTATTGCAGTATTTCACGTGTTACAACAGACGCAAGTAAAAGCAGGTCAAGACATTTAATTCAAGTTTTATACTGTCACAAAGGAAATTTATAGTGATTTCATCACTCTGTGCATTGTGATACCAAATATTTCCTGTGCCTCAACTTTTTGAACTAGAATTTTGGCAATAAAGATAAATTGAATGTTTCGGTGTACTAATAAAATACTTCAGTGGATGTAGAACTAAGATATTCTAAAGGAAAAAGTCTTTAAAGTTTTAAGAATATTTGGATCAAAAAGTAAAAATATCTTCCCTCCCAAAACAATGAACTTTGAAATTATTCAAATACATCAGTGAGAAATGGATCTATTATAATACCCTTTAAAAAGTGACAGGACAACAGTTCGTTTCAGTAAAAGTAAAGCTATTGTGTAAACTCCAACTTTTCATCCTTTTTATAATTATATGAGAAAATATACAAACATGATTGACTGAATATATGCATAAACATTACAAATATGAAAAACATAAGAACCTATTTTGTTTAATGGTACATCAAAAATATTCAATTCATTTTTTATTGAATCATGCTGTATTTTTATTATCTCCTTTACACAGGTTTTTTTGGAGTTATTTATTTTGTTACTTGTTATAGAGTTCCAACATTAGTACATTTACTTCAATTCATTCTTTTTCAAAATGGATAATTTGAGGCTATGCCTTTATATTTCAGTTTCATTTTGGCCACACACCATGCATTTTGATATACACTGTCCTTATTTTTATTATTTTCTAAATAATCTAAAAATAAAAACATATTATTGAACCCACTTGTTAGTTAGAATGGTATTTTGTAATTTGCTTGGGGCTGAGGTTTTGGTATTAAGAGTTCATTACAGATGTCCAGCTTTGTGGGCAGGAATTGTGGCATGTGTTTTAAAATCTTAATGATTTCTTCGTTGCTTAATATCTGGTAAATTTTGGTAAGTTTTCTACAAATACGAAAAAATACGGAGTGTTATTTATTTATTAGTGCCTAATTTATTAAGGGACTAATATATATATATTGATTAGATCAAATGTATGAACCAAAAGCAATATATTTCTTCGGAAAGAAATGTAGAAAATTCATAATGGTAATTTTTTTGTTTTGGCTAAATTATTCATTTATCAATTAAAAGTGATTTCACTTGAACTTTTACTGCAACAATGAAGCTGTAGGAAATTCAAAATTGTATTCAAATACAGCTGAAAAATAAAAATAGCTTTCACAAACTTTTGGAAAAAAAAAAGCAGAAACTCATTATTAAAACAAGAGTAACTACTATTAGCAATACTAATATTACCAGTACTAATAATAGTTCTGGAAATAGTAGTTAGAAACAGTTTGATTTGCTCACTGTTTCCTACCACTAAAATTAATAGTTAATCTATCATTAGTCTTATAATACATATTAACAACTAAAATATTCCAATACTGATCTTTAGATATTGTCATTTGAATACAAAGGAAAATGTGGTACCTTTTTCCTGATACAAAAACTATACCTGTAAATATTTTGCTACTTTAAAATAATGAATCAAATAGATCTCCAATTCTCATCGGGTTCACACTATATTTATAATGTAGGTCATGGTGTAGTTTGGAGATGACTTTCGACTTGAGAAGTGAAGCAGAAGAGTCGCAAACACAAATGGACTTCTCATAAGCCAAAGTACAGATCCCGGTAATCACAATATGAGGCGATCACTGGCAGCATATTAACTATCCTGGACACATTATTAATAAAGTATCTTTTTCTCACATGCAAATAAATGCCTACAGAAAATAGATTTGAAGGGCAAGTGTACCTGCAGCACACACACACACACACACACACACACACACACCCCTCTACATTAAGAACTATTGGTTTTGCATGGTTTTTATTTCTATCGGATGTTTTCTTAGGGGCCTTTTCTCTTTGCCATGGTAATGTTGTAGATTGAAATAATTTATGTGAAACCACCTACCGTGGACAGTGAGCTTGGTGCTCGAGCTGCTAGATCCTGCCACGTTAGCTGCCATGCATGTGTACTGGCCGGCGTCCTCCGGCTGAGCAAAGGCTATTTGCAAAGCCCCAGAGCTGAGGGTGCGCTGGCGGACTGATTCCACAATGGCATGGCCACCTTTATGCCACGTGATGTCAGGCGGTGGGAGGCCGTCCGCCTCACACGGTAGTGTGACAGGCTTATCCACAGCAATGATATATTCCTTTGGATGGACGCTGATGACAGGAGGAACTAAAAGACACAAAGTTCAAGTTTCATCTTAAAGTATGAATGTACCATTCATACACTCTAGTACTCCCCTAGCAAAGTGAAGTCTCAGAGATAATAAAATCCTGACTTTAGCATATCATCAAAGGGTCAAGTTTGTTCTCACTGACCTCATTTCAGAAAAGTATTCTTTATAGAGTTAACAAATGTCAACAACAATCAACTTTAAATAAGGATAAAAACATATATTCCCAAGGAATTCCATGTCCAGAAAATTTAGGCGGTGTCGATAGGCACTTCTTTAACATGCATGTATTGTGTGATTCACTTCAGCTATTTAAGCTTTCAAAACAGACCCCTTCAAAGTTTGGAAATTATTTAACTGCTCTCTACTTATGCATTTTCTATGGTGCTTAAGTATGGTGTCTCATATATAGTGGCCAAATTTAATGAAGTATTACTTGAATGAATGAATAAATAAATGAATGGGTCATGGAAAAAAACCTGTATAGATAAAACTTTTCCCACTTCTTCAGAAAATTATGGAAGGGCTGATGATAAGGACTTCTCTCTCCTAGTGTTTACAATAGGTTGACTGCCATTAGGTATTGGTCTGGGTATTCTATTGAGACTTAAAGACAGCTTAAATTAGTATGAGAGAACAACCAACCACAAGCACAGGACAAAGGAAGGAGAGGAAGAGGATGGCCTCCCCACCTTCAAGGCCAGAGATGGTGACAAGCTGCAGAGACAGCCATGATGGAAAATTAAAAAAAAAAAATCCTCTGAAATATCCACCACCAGTTCAAAAAAGCTTGAGAGACAAGACCAACAATATTCATTATTACCACAGGCTGATGAAGAAATGAAATCAGAAACAAGAGATCTCTGAGAACTCCACTCTTCCAAGTAAGACCCTCCGTGCATGGCAAGACCCGGGGGGGGGGGGGGGCAGGGGGGGGGCTTAGGACTATCTTCCACATCTCCAGAGGCTATGGAGAAATGGTCAACTATGTCGAGACCAAATCTTAGGCTACGCTAAAGGTGATGAGTGAAATAAAATCTCCATGTTGTGAAAAAATACGAATAAGCATGTTATAATTATTTTTACCAACCAAAACTATCCGGTTGAATCCGTGCTTGCAATTACATACTGTATCAGCAAGGAGCAGCTGTATTCAGAATTGTTCCCGTCTCTAGAGCACACAATGATCTCTGGCTGCTTTTGGGATGTTGAAATGCTCTTAGTTGTTTAATGTGTTTTTTTTGTCCCATAATTGCTCATATCGATAATTTTAATCAATTGGTGAAAACAAAACAAACAAAAAAACCCTCAGTCTGGAACTGTTCTTTTCCATGACCTCTGTATTGTCAAGACCAATGAAGTGTTTCTTGGTCCTTACCCTACATGACCTCTCACTTTCATTCAACAAAGCTGTCCACTCACTCTCCTCTCCTGGCCTCAGTCTCGTTCTCGTCTGACTCCTCTGCTCTCTCCTTTTTATCTTTTCCAGTGTCTTCTCCTTTCTGGGACCCCTAAACAATGCAGTGTCCCAGGGGGCATTGTCCTTAGCTCTTTTCTATGCAAATTCTCAACCAACCTTGTGAATTAAAATATAGCTGCTACTTCTTCATTGATATCTTAGATTATATTTCTCCCATGAGTCCTGAATTCATAACTATTCATATCTCTCTACTTGACATTACTAGGATTTTGAATAGTTTCCCACATTTAACATGATTAAGCACAAATCCTGGTTTCCTTTCTCCTACCAGTTCCTTCCTTGCATTCCCCGTGGCGCAATCATCCATCACTCAGCAGCTCAAGCCCAAAGCCCAGTGATTTTTCTCTTTTCCTAACCTCTCAAATCTGATTTATCAGCAATCATAGCAATTACACCTCCATACATATTCTCAAGCCATTACTTTTTTCATTAACCCTTGAAACTCCCCACTCCTGGCCAGACCATGATACCCTGCCAGGATGACTTTAATAGCTCTTCCAGCTTTAGTTTTGCCTTTTCTCTAAACTCTTAGCTGCATAGCGGCGAAAGAGATCATCCTAAAACCAAATCAGAGTTCTGGTTAAAGGCTTGGCAACGCACAGACAATGAAATCTAACCTTCCTTCGGTCCTTCGGCCCTCCATGCACTGGCCCTGCCTCCTTTTCTGACCTCCCTCACGTTTGCCAGCCTCCCCCTCACTCATCACTGTCTAGCCACACTGGCATGCTGCTTCTTACGCTTTCCGGTCTTTGGGCCATTGCACATGCTGTCCTCTTTCAGACACTCCGCCACCTTACAGGCTCACCCTAGCTCACCAATCAAGTCTCAGCTCACATGGGACCTCCTCAAACAAAGCACTTTAACCACTGAGTGGTCCCCACATTTCCCCATTATTCTCCATCTCAGCCGTTTGTTTTTTCTTCTGAATGGCATATATCAGAATTTATAATTATTTTATTTGGTAGTTTTCTTCTTCTCCATACTAGAAGGGAAGATAAATGTCTGTAATGTTCAATGTATTTCCACTTATTATCCCAATAAATATTTGTTGAAAAAGACAAAGAAATTAGATTTACAATCTGCAGGGAAGTGAGCTTTATATAGTAATTAATTCATCATAAAAAAAAAATCACGCTATAAGGAAATGCAAAATCAGAAAACTCAATGGCTCAGAACCTATTTTCAGTGCACTTAATTCACAACAGCAATGCATAGGATATGAACATTATATCAAGAAAATTTGAGTTAAATGTGGAAAAAAAACATTTTGTCTTGAGAACCATTTTCTTCCCATCAATTTGATTTAACTGCTATTATAATATGTTTTCAGGTGGATATTGCAAGCTAGTGTTTCAATTATGGAGAGAATGGCTTTAAAAATCACCTTCAATGAAACAGAGTCCCAAACTGCCGTTCACAGAAGATCAAAATATGATGAGATGCCTTAGTTTACTTATACAAACAAGGCCAAAAAAACCCTTCCCAAAACATACAATTTTTTTCTTCATAAGGGTCCTAGATGACATAAACTAAGAGAGTTAACAACTATTTTAGACATGAATTTTGGTATTCATGGTTACAGCAGCTGTGCAATGAAGACATAGGGATTTGTGATTTGGGTACCTTGAACGTTTAACTTGATTTTGCCCAAGGCTGTACCAGCTGGATTCTGAGCCACACACATGTAAGAGCCGGCATCCTCTCTCACGGCTCTGGAGATCTGCAAGCCACCACCAGGAAGAACTGCATGGCCGTTGCCTACATCACAGTAAGGAAAGCGGAGTGAGAAGAATTTTTATTTTCATGAAAAAAAAAAAAAAAGACACTGACTTCTGAATCAGAAAGCACCATCTAGCCACGGTTTTCTTGATAGAAACTGTGGGAGGTACCTGAAGTGATGACATTGATGCCTTCTTTTTGCCAAGTAATGAAAGGACTGGGTGTCCCTGTGGCTTCACATGGTAACAGAATGGGATTGTTTAGAATGACGTCCAGTTCACTTGGCTGAGGATGAATGGCTGGAGGCTCTAGAAGAACCAATCAACAGAAATAAACAATGCCACTCATTGGTGGCAGAAAAGTCTATAGTAGCCATGAAGTTAAACGTGCCCAGATTCATAATTCCAAAACTGCAATGATTTGATTGTCCCAGGGAAAAGTGAATATTGGCCACATTACATGTTTTTTTTTTTTTAAGTCTTGCTGCTACTGTAGCCAGTTTCCATTAGAAGACCAGAAACAGGAACAGGTTATAAATACTCAAGAAGAAAAATAACTTGGGAATTGTTCTGTAGGGTTTATTATCTGTGTGTCTTCTTTAGTCTATTGAAGACTACCTACCAGGCTTTCTTATCCTCAACATATTACTGTGGTTCACAGCTCTAGAATAAACACGGCAAAACAAAACAAAAAGCCAACGTCAAGCTTTTAACGAGTCAATAGTCTTCCATACCCTGGACATGAAGGGTCACGTGTCGATGTGCAGAACCAGCCGCGTTCCTGGCGACGCAAGTGTATCTTCCCGCATGGCTCAATTCAGTGGCAAATACTTCAATTGCTCCTAAAAAGAAAAAAAAAAGTTTTCATGCACAGGGCATCCCTGTACTTCTGGTTCGATAAACGATGGTTCTCATCCCCTAGCACAGTGGTGCTTGGCTTATCTTCATACTTGTACCCCCTGAAGTGCCTGGCAAAGTACATTTAAAATCATTATTAACAACTTCATTGAGGCAACCTTTACATATCATAAAATTCACCCACTTAGATGCACAATTCACAAATTTTAGTATATTTACCGTAATCAAATGTTAGAATATTTCCATTTTCCTAAAAAGAAATTTCATCCCATTTACAGCCACTCCTACTCCCGACCCAGCCCTAGGCGACCACTACTCTACGTTCTGTCTATACATTTGCCTTTTTGGAACATTTCATACAGATGGACTCATCCAGAAGTCTTTTGTGCCTGACATCTGTCACTGTGAGCAGAGTTTTTGAGTTTCACCTGTTGTAGCATGTGTCAATCTTTTTGTTCCATTTTATTACTAAATAGAATTCCATTGCATGGATTTATACACATTTACCAGGTGGTGGACAAATGAATTGTTTCTACTTTTGGCTATTGTGAATGATACTGCATGAACATTTGCAAACAAGTATTTGTGTGGACACATGTTTTCATTTCTGAGTAGATACCTAGGAACGGAGGTGCTGAGTCATGTGGTAACTCAGTTTAACATTCTAAGGAAGTTCCGAACTTGTTTTTTAGCACGATACTTTGTGCTGATGGATAGTTAATGTATATTTTACGATGTTAATTGTTATGAACCTCTACGGGTTTCTGAGACAGCGAAATACTTGGCTTTGAAAGCCAAGTTCCACCCCAAGAATAAACCTTCCATTATTTCCCTTCTAGTGACGAAATAAACAAATTCTTTCAGAATAATATGCACACAATCATAAAGCCCCTGGATGCTAGTTGTTGCTTTATTTTATCCCCAGTGCACCTTCCCGATGCAGAATGAGCTTTTCAGAAACACTAATGTGAACCACCTATACTTGCATATAAGTGAATTATTTTTCTCTCTCTTCAATACTATAGGTTTTTAATACTTAACTTTTATAAATATTGGCTACCACCCTCAAAAATTATCCATTACAGCATTTATCATCCAGCCTTATCTGCTAAATTATAAATTGAAAGCAATAACCCCATATTGGTTTTATCATCCAAAACTACATGGTGTATGTAGTTTATTTTAGGCACTAAATGTTCTTTAAATAAATAGACATTCTATTTGGCCAATGAAAGAAATGCGGTTCAGTGAAAGTCAACCAGTGAATTTGTTCAACCTTAGGTTTAGTAAACATGCCCACAAAATCCCAGTGATGATGCTTATTATATTCAGATCAGTCTTAGATATTGTTATTTTGTTTTTATACTTTTTGTCTCTTCCTTTCCCTAGGTCCCCTTCAAGCTCTCACTGAATTATTTTCCAGCTGCCTAATTCCAGAAATGTAGATGTAATTTATTCTTTTATTTTGGTGCAAAAAAACCCAGGTGAGGCCATCCATTCATAATAACTGCAATCAACAACTGTGCAATCACGGAACTCGATCTTACCTGAGGACTGAATTCTGTAGCCATCTCCCCTGGGAAGCAGTCTTATACCATTTTTCATCCAGTGAACTGAGGGAAATGGAACTCCTGACGCAGCACAGGTAATGATTGTTGGGGTGTGTCTGGTTACCAGGAGGTCCGTAGGCTCATCAGCTATGGAAGGTGGAACTAAAACAACAATAATAACACACAAAAAAGAAAACGCCATGTTTCCAACGCTTACAGATTTCCAAAGTGTTATCATACATTTTTTCTCTTTCTACACTGAAAGGAAATGTTAAGCGAGAGGAAAAGGAAGCCCCCTTGTGAGGCTGGAAGGATGGATGATGTCAGCATAACTTTCACTCCACACCTTAAGCCAGCTCTACCTTGGACAGTGAGATCTACGGCTCTCTTGTCCGCTCCAGCATCGTTTGTCACAGTGCACTCGTAGGTGGCAGTGTCATCCACGGAAGGGGAAATAATTACTAGTGAACCTGAAGAAAGGAGCCTAGAAGAAAGATTTTAAAGCAATGAGATTCTATGTATCAGTTCACATAAACGTTTCCTGTTGGTTCAACATGGTGCCGTGTTATGAACTGAGGGAAATGGAACTTTTCTCATGTTAAAATGAGCACCATTTATCTGGATACTTTAGGTATCAGACTTGAAGTTCCTATGGCAGTTGGTTAATAAGGCCTCAACCTTGACATCTATAGGAAGCGGTGGGTAGAAGGACTGTCTGAAGGGGGTGTCTTGCATTTTCAGGATGCTTCTATCATGATCAGCCATGCCCTTCTAAGTGACTATAGTGCAAAGAGCAGGCTGATGAGAACCACTGTTTACTGAGCACTGAATACATTCCTGGCACCTTATCAAATGCTTCACATTAATCATCTCTAAATCTCACCAATAACTTTGCAGGCTGGTATTTGGTTATTTCCATTGATAGACGGGAAATTACCAGTCTGTCTTGTACCTTTCCCTATTTCACGTGTCTCCTTACCTGTGTTGGATACCTTGGAGATGCATAGTACATATGTCAATGTCTTCTCCTTCCAACAATTTGAAATTAAAGTGTTTAGGAGGCTTAGTAAATATGCATACATTATTTAAAGTAAACCTAAATAAGAATATCTTTTTTTTTTTTTTTTTTTTTTACTTCAAACTGTGCACTGGCAGTATAGAAACAATTGGACTGACTGGGAACATATTTAACAATTTTTTTAATTCAAGGGCATTGTACATTTTTCAGATAGTGTGTACACTCAAGTCACTAAAGCCCAATGTCAAAAGATTCAAAGGCTGAGAAAGAGAGGGTAGCAACAGCAGTTTAAGAGAAACACTCCTAACCTTATATTTCTTGATGCATTATAATTGATTTTTGTCAAAGATCTTTCCAAAGAGAACTTTTTTTAAGGTACTATTGCATATCCTTTGATAACTATTAACTTAATTGTTAACTTAATTGATGCTCATCTAAAGCATCAGAAATTCGTAGTGACTTAAATGTTAAAAATAACACACTGCCATATTACGAGGTATGATAATAAACCCAGAAAAATATAAAGAGGGGAAAAAAAGGAGAAAATGCTGTTTTTCCTTCCAAACATGCTGCCAAATACCTAAGTTGTGTTTCAAGGTATAAAATTTGAGCTTTATTGGACAAGTAAAATTTGAATTGTTTTTACAGAATAATTTTTCTTTTGTACTAAATCATGTGATCATCCTTTTTCTTTATGAAATGCCAAAAGGTGCCAAATAAACAAACAAACAAACAAAAACTACAAAAAACAGCAGAACAGAAATCTAATCCTATAGACCTCACTAACAGACTTCAGATAGAAAGGTTGCATGAATGATTCAGAAAAAGATTTTGGGTTGGAAGACTAATTCTATATATAAAAAAAAGAAATACTTTCCATACACTAGCTAATTCTTAATACTTTAAGTTTTTTGTTGGCTTCATAGCTAGATATAAATCTTAATTATCTTTTGAATATTTTTCTAAGTAGAAGGTGGGATTTTTCAATGAAACTACTTCTTACCTGTAGGAATTCTGGTTTTGATCCACATTGAGAAGGTGCCCGTTTTTTCTCCAGCTGATGGATGGTTTTGGTATGCCAGTAGCCTCGCAAGCCAGAGTCGTTTGAACATTCACAGTTACAGTGATGTTTGTAGGGCCCAGAGCAATAGACGGAGGAACTAAAACAGTCACCAAATAAGACGGAAACACTCAGCAAATACTATGCTGTCTGAAGTATTTCTGCCCAAGCAAAATTAGTCATTGGCAACGTGCCTCATAGTTACAAAAAACAATACCACTGTGTGCATTTAAATAGTGTTGTGATGGCACCATTCATAATGAGGAGAAAACATGGGTCTTGCCTGTTCATAATATAGTGTAATACATGTAAATAGCCTTGGATAGCAAAGTCTTTTTAAAAATATATATATTTCACTTTTTTATTTTTCATTTTTTTGTTAAATCTCACCCGAGGATATATTTTTTCCAGTGGTTTTAGACAGAGTGGAAAGGAGAGGGAGAGAAACATTGATGTGAGAGAGACACATTGAGGCCAGGGATTGAAACCTGCACCTGAGCTACGTGCCTTTGACTGGAATCGAATTCGGGACCCTTCAGTTTGCAGGCTAATGCTCTAACCACTGAGCAACCGGCTAGAGCTATGAAGGTCTTTAAGACCTTATCGGTTTAGGGTATCAAAGAACATGTGACCCAAGGACTGGATGTTATTCATAGAAGTGTACTCACCATGGACTTGTAAGTCTATCCGCCTGCGGTCGGTCCCAGCAACATTGGTAGCCATACACAAATATCGCCCAGCATCGCTGACATGTGCTGCCTGGATGTGAAGGAATCCATTTTCCAAGATGGAATATCTACAAGAAGGATCACAATGAAGTCCCCCGAATCAGCCTGTTCTGATGACTCGCATTTTGACTGAGAGCACTTTTCAAGACTTAGTTCACTCCATCTCCGGTCTTTTTCCTGCTTCAGAAATTGCCAACATGCTGGTGGAAACAAGGGATATTCTACAAAGGTGCGCAGCAGATGGGATTGTGATCTTGGAAGGGTGGTCATCGTTATGTTTTGGATATAAGTCTTAGGAATTATGCTTTTAAAATACTATAGTTTGATTCTCATATTAAGATGAAGAGACCCATTCTAATATACCAAGTTCAAAATAATGCATTGGGCAAAAGATTTAAGGATCTGTATTTCAGTTCCTACAGTAGTTCTCACCCCTTTCCAGAGCTGTTACCTTGCGTGATTCCCAGAGAGAACAGCCCCGTCCTTTCTCCACATTATCCTCGGGGTTGGCACACCTTCAGCAAAGCATTCCAACACGGCTGATTTGTTTAGGTGAATGACAAGACTCTGGGGGCCACTCTTTATGTTTGGAGGAACTGCACGAGAGATGCATATGGAAGACTTCATTTGTGTTAATAACGCAGCCTGAACTAAGACTTTGAAGCCATAATACAAGGTGAGCTTTGAGTCACAACTATAACTTTGCCCACAGCTCATTCAGGTTAGTCTAAATAGAACCGGGGTTTTATTCCTAAAATATTATTCAAGATATTTGTGTTTAAAAATCAAGTGTAGATGGGGGAGGGGGTGTTGAATCCCTTATATGGTGTGTGAAATCTGGCTTTCTAGAAGAGAGGCTTACATAAAAGTCAGCTTTAGTCTGATGCAAATTAAAGATGATATTTCTTATTTTTCTTTGGCCAAATAATGGTCAGAGAATGTTAACACTGGCACCACTTCACGTTAAATGAAGAACAGAAAGTGGGCTGTTTTAACAAAAAGCACATCTGTGATTAATCATGCAAGTCTCGGAGCATGCATTTTATTAATCATCAAATGCATATGGGAAAGGGGAACCTGAATTCTAATTTTAGTAGTAGAGATATTAGTTGTGTGGGTCACCTAATATCCTGCAAAGTTTCATACATTAAAAATCCAAAGGGACTGTTCTGGTGGGAAGTCTGTATTATCTTCCTCAAGCTTGGCAAAGTTTAGCGTTTAGATTTTTTGTTCGATAAAATTGAAATTCAATGGCGGTTTCTGTCTAGTACATGTACACTGAAACACCAACATCAATAAAGGTGAACTAATCTGGCCGGCATGGCTCAGTGGTTGAGTGGCCCCTATGGACCAGGAGGTCAGGGTTCAATTCCCAGTCAGGGCACATGCTGGGTTGTGGGGGTGTGCAAAAGGCAGCCGATCAATGATTCTCTCTCATCATTGATGTTTCTATCTCTCTCTCCTTCTTCCTTCCTCTCTGAAATCAATAAAAAAATATTTTAAAAAGGGTGAACTAAATAATGGGCCACTTGTCATTTGGAAATTCAGTGTATTCACTTCCTGAATGGCTCAGATCTGAATGACATGAAACATCAGGATATGCTGATGACAACTGGGCACATATTATCCTCTACGCTAGAGGAATATGTCTTTAATTAATTTTTTTGAAATTGAGTTAGTCTGAATATGGCCACAATACAAATACGACATGTTGTCTTTTTCTAAAGAAATAGGAACCACGAGAATTAATATACTCATTAAAAAGATTATTACCTACTCAAATGTCCTTCGCTAAACTTTTAAATTGTGAACCAATGATTAATTTTCCTTACCGTTGACAGTGAGAATAAAGTCTCTTGTAGTCTTTCCTGCGATGTTGCTGGCAGCGCAGGTGTAATTGGCTGTATCACCTGGATCCGCATTGTTCACTTGCAAGTATCTCCCCCCAGATAGGATTCGGACTCGAGGTGTTGCCTGGATTCAGCAAGTAAAATAATATCATTAAAATGTCAGGACAAGGAAGTGAAATGTTATTTTATAACATCAACAGTCACTGCAGTAAACTGTAGAGCGCTTATTTTCCAGTACACGTTGTCTGCTCCCCCCACCATTATCCTGTATCAAAACTCAGGAGGACCCTGGCCAGTGTTTGTTAGTGGTTAGAGCTTTGGCCCAGACATACCTGGGTTGCCGTTCCATCCCAAGTGCGGAGGCAACCAATCGATGTGTCTCTCTCATATCTGTTTCTCTCTCTTTTTTTCTCTCTCACTCTCTCTCTCTCCCTCTTTCCCTCCCTCTCATTCTCTCTTCCTGCCTACCACCCTTCCACTCACTCTAACATATCAATGGAAAAAATATCCTCAGGTGAGGATTAACAAAAAAACAAAACAAAAACCCCATGAGAATAGCATATATGCATAACCCATGAACACAGACAACAGTGCTCTGTGGGAGCAGGGTGGAGGGAGTCAGTGGGGAAAAAATGGACATCTGTAATACTTTCAACAATAAAGACAGATTTAAAAAAACATACACCCAGGAGAACCATGTCTATGAGTGTGGTTAAGGCAGACATAACACTGTCCCCAGTTCTCCTGGACACAGTGATCCATTCAAGGATGGGCAGGCCACTCAAGCTGAGAATGGGAAGCTTTAGCGAGCCAGTAACTTGGTTCTTCAAGGATTCCAGTCCCAGACTCCTGATGTCACACAGGTTCTTGGGGTTACTCGTGAGGTCCAAGTTTGGACCAGGGGATTTAGTAACAGGGTTGCTGTAGAGACTTGGCATGACAGGTCAGTTCTTTTGAGACTCTGAAGGCTTCTTCTCTCTCAAGGTCAGAAACAACTGAGTGTTTCAAATCCCACGTGAACTCATGGGCTCCAGGAGATACATGCTTGGGCCAATTTATGGCGTGTCTGGGATCACAATACCTATCTTCTGACCCATAACTAGTTACTAACTACCCAGGTTAAAGTTGAGAAAAGAAGAAGGTGGATCCAAGGACCCTGTGCCCACCCCTGCAATGTTGAAAAACTAGTAGCCTGATGTTTGGTTTTGTCTACCTAGCCAAGACCCCACAACTGATCTTTTTTCTCTCTCAAAATGAATCCTTGGAAGTTACCAAGACTTACCTGTAACCGTTCTCCATTTTTAAGCCAAGTGATTACAGGTGGGGGCACTGCATCCGATTTGCATTCCAGTGTCACTTGTCTGTTCCGTAACACAGTGAAATCCTGGGACCCATCAGTTCCGGCAATATTAGGGGGTACTGCGTGTGAGAAAAATACACCACAGGCTTTCAATAAATGAGATGTAAAACGATCTGAATTGTAATATGTAATCAACAAATATTGCTTCTGCTGTGTGAAACAAAAGGCATTAATAAAACATTCAGTTTATGGTACAAATGATTACAAACAGTGGCATGTGTTTTTACTTACTTAATATTTTTACATACAGTAAGTAATGAAATTCTTCCAAGCCACATGACTAACATAATCACATTAACATCACCATTTAACAAGTAAAGAAACTCTGGCACAAAGAAGGGATTCCATGTGCAGGATACACTTGGTAATGATTTTCCCTGAACATCAGATTTTAAAACCACTAAATTAGGGTTTGTCTATAAAAATATACAGAAATGTATATATTTTTCTTAATATGCAGAAATGTATCTTTTTAATGTAACATATTATAACACACAATTTACATGTCAATAGTGGCAGGTCGAATTGGTGTGTAGGGCAGGTGGGTGGAGGAGGACACTCCTGTATTACATCAGCCCTACAGTTTGCACTGCCTCGTCACTTAGGTATTTTATGAGAATCAGATAAAAATGTGCTTAGTTTTTAAAAAAGCTCCTTTTCATGAAGAGCAATTCCTATTTCTATGCCAGAGTGTAACTGGTCCAACTTTTTAGAACATAATTTGGCCTTATATGTGTGTGTGTGTGTGTGTGTGTGTGTGTGTGTGTAAACAAGCAAGATATTTACAGGAATTCATCAAAATAAGATAATTAAGAAATAGGTCAACATGTATATGCAAGGATGTTTATAACAGTATTGCTTATACTGGTTTAAATATAAAAACAACCTAAATATCCAAAAATAAGTAATGGGTTAAATAAATGATGGCATATACGTTAAATAGAATACTGTGCAATTACCAAAAGGTCATTTTATAAAGATATATTTTTTGACATGAAAACATATTCACTATTCCATTAAGTGAGATTGAGAAACAGGTTAACTATTATATGCTCTCTGACCACATTTCTGTGACAAAATATTAATATGCAAAATGGTCTTATCTTTGTGTGGTAAGATTATGAATTAAACAATTTTTCTTTTTATCATAATTTATATTCTGATTTTAAATATGAATTATTTGTGCAGGATCAAAAGAAGTAACAAAACCCAATGAACTATTCCTTAAAAGCATTTGATCAGTAAAATATAAGCATCAGATTTGAAAAATACATATTTACTAATACATAATCATATCTCATGATCCACTGTGGAGTTGCCACATGTTCCATAAAATATGACTTCTAACTAGGTATTAGGGTATGATGGACTGACTACTGAACATTTTGCCAAATTTACCGTGCACTCTCACTAAATATTCTTTATCATCATCTCCTGCAGGGCTGGAGGCCAGGCATGTATATCTTCCTGTATCTTCAACCTACAAAAATCCAGGTATGTAAATTACACAACGTTACCACGTTGGTTTTGATGATGAGAATAAATATCCACTAGAATGAATTTGAAAATCTCACACCAAGCAAGATTTCATTAAGATGGCGCAATAATTAATATTAATAAACTGTTTTAACATTTGTGATTAGCATTCATTTATCACGCATTGCTTGGCATCTCTATTCTATATAATTCCATGTTTTAACAGGGTTTTAGCACTTTAATCTCAGAATAATTGCATGTTAGGTGTATTTCATGATCTCAGGAAAGGCAGATATGTACATGACAGACTGGATACTCAAAGTTTATTAAGGAAACAAGTATTTATGAGTTTGAATTTCACACTGAAAACTTCAAATAGGGTCTTCCTGAAGAAAATAAAAATTAAGTAAATAAATGAATAAAAATATCAGGTTACATAAATAAAGCACATGAATGCCACATGTTGAATATACCTTTGAGGAAACAATAGGGCTATATTATGTAATTTGGCTGCAAAGAGTGTTGACTGACAGCTAAATCTATTATTTTCTCACTAAAACCAGAAACATTTCTTTAAAAAAACCTCATGCATAGTTTCCACTGGAAGTGTTAGTCTTCATTCATATGTTTGACTTTTTTTTGTAGAAATGGCCCATGCTTATGTGTGTGTAAAGTATACTCTGGAAAGTAAATGATCTTACTACTGTGAAAAATCTATTTTGGAAAAGTAGGAAAATCTTGTTTTCATTTATTTTACTACTTGAACATTCCTAGTATATTGGAAATTTTAAAATTCTTACATTCAAAACTGACTTTATAGGTTATGGAAAAACTTTTTTGGTAGGCTGCAAAAACTCCTTTGAAAACATTTAAGACCAGTATGTTAAGACTAGTATTTTTGGAAAAATAGTTAAACACAACTTTAGAAGAATGCCACTCACCAGTTCCTTCAATTAAGAATTTAAAATGCTGTGCTACTGCCTAGAGCAGTGGTTCTCAAACTTGGCTGCACATTAGAATCACCTGGGAATCTTTTTAAAATCCTGATTTCTGGGCCTCGTCCTCCGGAAATTCTGTTTCTTTGTTACTAATGTTGTGGCCCCACCCCATAACAAAGAAACAGAATTTCCGGAGGACGAGGCCCAGAAATCAGGATTTTAAAAAGATCCTCAGGTGATTCTAATGTGCAGCCAAGGTTGAGAACCACTGGTCTAGAGAATAATTTCTGAATTTCTCATCATATTTTCAAAACCTCTAAAAGTCAACTCTTCTCAACCAACTCATTTTATTCCCAAGTAATACTTTCCCTGCACTTGTCCTGACTTAGCCAAACTTGAACCATCATTCATGATTACTCTTAAATCTTGCCTCCTCCAAGAAATATTTCCTGACGACTTTGGCCCTTCAGGATATCAACGGTCATTATTTGTAGCTACATTTTCTAGGATGCGTTCTGTTAATAGGGTGTTTGAAAATTATAGTTGATCAGTTTTTTTAGAGGAAGATTTTGCTGAGTTGTTGACAAGTGCTATGGCTCACAGAGGAGGAAAGGCACAGTCCATAGGTTTCCAAGTCTACTTGGTCATACAATTCTTCCCTCTTGGGAATAAATCACAGATGAATGTCTGACAAAAGACGTCTTAGGAAACTCTTGTCTCTACCACACATTTTGGAATTTGCACAACATCCATTATGTGCCAGGCAATCTGTATGTTACAGATATGTACATGAAAAGACAAAAGTAAAACATGATTTAGTAAGTGCTTTAGGTGAGACGTGTATAAAATGTTATGGAAACAGAGGCGTGGAGGAACCAAGAGCAGTCACTTCTATGTTTTTAATGGTTTTCTTATTTCTTTTCCTAATTTTATCATACGTGTAGCTTTATTTCTCCTAGACAACTGAAAGCTCACTGAAGGCTGAGAAATGTCTTATGGGTTATGCTGGTATTCTCCACAATAGCCAGGACATGTGGGTCACCATTTAACACTCTATGCATCTCTGTCTTGTTTGGTTATAACTCAACTTTTCATTCTTGCATTTAAGTCCTACTGCGATGTGGCCTTAATCTCCCTCTTAAGCTTTATCTATTTATTCCCTTATATTTATGATTCTTTTATAAACGTATGATTGATAATCCACATATGTTCCTGTCTTCATGCTATTCTTTGTTACAAAATTCTTTTACTTCCTTTTTGGCCCATTGAAATTATAGCATTCAAGTGGTTTGCTGGTTGGACCTGGGTTTCCTCTGGGTTACTGCAGGGTCTGATGGAGAGAAGAGGGGGATGGAAGGCGTGTTCTCCTTGGTGTTAGAAATGAGAAGTGTGCCGAGCTCCATCACTGAGTAACAATAAGTACTCGGCAGGCAAGTACGTAATCTCCCTGGATCTGTCTGTGGGTTTATAGGATGGGGATAAAGACATGGCCTCAGAGAGTTGTCATGAGGGTCACCATTATGATAGACCCATAGCTGAACACAGGACCAGCAAAATTTATAATCCCCAGCTCTCTTTTTCCAGCTCCCTTTCCTTCCTTCCTCTTTTCTCAGTGAAAATGCAAGCAAAATATGATTAAATAATTTGCTATTCTATTTTAAAAGGAATGATGATTATAACAACAATAATAGCAGCAGCTAATTCTATCTAACTCTGTTTTAGAATCACTACATGCCTGTGGCATCAGTCTAAGCACGTATGTTAGATTATCTCTAAATCCCCAAGTGTACGAGTTAGGTATTATTATCATTTTCCCCCTCAGTTCACAGATGAGAACACTGGGCCACAGGTGGGCAATATTTGTAATATAAGGCTTGTCTTTATTAGAACAGAAGACACTAAGATATCCCAGACATATTCCCCTTAAATAGACTCACATTTCTGATTAATTTCCTTAAACACAGGGAAATAACAGTCAATTTTACTGAATCGTTCAATCATTTTTAAAAAAATGGTGTCTCTTTAGATTTTCGGTTATGGTAGTTCATTTTGAAGATCAAAAGTGCTCTTTGAGGCTTCAGATATATGTATGTTGAATTGCGTTTTGGCAGTTCCATAAAGTGCTACATGGTACAAATTAACAGCTTCTGAAAACCTTTGATCAGTTATAACACTGAAAATTTATAAAAGTTAACGTGCAGATATCTTGCTTCCTTCTGAAAATCGATGATTTTACTACCGTGAAAAATATATTTTTGGAAAGCAGGAAAATCTTTGACACTTCTTTCTAGTCACGTTACCTTGTAAGTGTCTACCCAGTCGTGCATATTGTAGGACCAATCTATCGTTGCTAAAGTTACGGAGAGCTGTGATATGTTCCGATTCAAAGATAAAATTTTCCCAACATTTCTCAGATATCAGCAAGGGAGAAGCTGAACCAAGGATAAAATAATTGTATGAGCTGAACTTACCTGACTACTAGATATTCGAAGAACCTCTCCTCCTCCAAGAGTTTGTACCTGATCTGTCTGGGGAAGGGGCCGTCCATCTTTCATCCAGGAGATTTTAGGAGCTGGGATTCCAGAAGCAATGCAGGTAAGTTCAAGTGGATTGTTAACAATCACTGATATCTCTGTAGGTTCTTCAGATCCATTGATATGAGGTGGTTCTATTTAAAGGAAATTAGAAACAAAATAAACTTGCTGTTTCATAAAGTACTGCTGGTTAGAAAATCTTTAAAAGAAAACTTGACTCAAATTTATGGTTTAGCCCAGCCGGCATGGCTCGGTGGTTGAGTGTCGACCTATGAAACAGGAGGTCACAGGTTCCACTCCCAGTCAGGGCACATGCCCAGGTTGCGGGCTCAATCCCTAGTGTGAGGTGTGTAGGAGGCAGCCGATCAATGATTCTCTCTCATCATTGATGTTTCTATCTTCCTCTCCCTCTCCCTGCCTCCCTGAAATCAATAAAAATATAAAAGAAATTTATGGTTCATATGATACAATCTAATTAGAACAGGATACCAAAATAATTACTAGATGTTATTACCATTTTAAAAACGGCAATGCTTTAAAAAGGATGGCTCATGGGTATAACACATCACAAAGTAACAAGCCATTACAAAGCAGCTACATCCCAGTAATTGGGGTTCCGATCATTAGAGCAATCTTACTTAACTGTGAAGATCTGAAAAGAATAAAAAGTAAACCCATCTTTTTCAAAGAGCGGTACTTAAACACAGTAGTGTGTTTCTGCACCTTTCATATAGCTGCTGCTTCTACAAAAGCAATAGGCAAATGCTATGGAATTTGCTATCAGCTCTTCAATGCAGAACTTTAAGAGGAAATGATCACTAAGCAGATGAAAAGATAGTTACATTTGGAGACTATGTCTGCATAAAATACATTTGTTATGTCTGGGCAGAAACTCTTTTTCGTTATTTATACTTCTAAATTATCCTTCTCAAGGGGATGTTAAGGAATTTAGACCCTTGAAAGGAACAACAAGGTTTTCAGTTCAACTGTTTCTAAGTTTAGGAATGCCTTTGAAACAGACCTCCCTTACAAAGATCATTCAAGTTTTCTACGAGCATTTCCAGCTTACTGTTTCGTAAGGCCGCCAAAATCGGTTGGACAGCTCCAAACATTAACTGTCTTCTTATTTTATTTTATTTTATTTTATTTTTTAAAAATATATTTTATTGATTTTTTACAGAGAGGAAGGGAGAGAGATAGAGAGTTAGAAACATCGATGAGAGAGAAACATCGATCAGTTGCCTCCTGCACATTTCCCACTGGGGATGTGCCCGCAACCAAGGCACATGCCCTTGACCGGAATCGAACCTGGGACCCTTCAGTCCGCAGGCCGACGCTCTATCCACTGAGCCAAACCGGTTTCGGCATTTTATTTTATTTTTTAAAATCAGGCACATAGTTTACAACAGAGGCTCACAGGAAAGGAGGTGGAGTCAAACTGCCCGAGTTTGAATCCTGGCTCCAAAAATTCGTAGGTTGGTGAATTTGAACACATCTCAAAATATAGATGGTACTATTATTTCACTATAGGATTGTTGTGAGGATTTAATGAGATTATCTAGGAACAATGTATATTTCTTTTGTGTTTCTGAATCTGTTTTATTTTATAATTAAGGTTTTAAAAAAGTTATTACTATTACAATGCCTGCTACAGCTGTTGGTATTATTATTAAAACGATGCCTCCTAAAAATTTCTACCCGTGGTCATCATTTTTCTTTCTGGAAAAAGAAGGATATATTAAATATGTCTTTGTTTATAGATTATAATTAAGAAATCAGACAAAATACATTTCCTTAAGTGTATTTTAAGTTGATTCACTATTTCTTGCTTAAAAGATTTGTGTCTCCATGTTGTTTACTGAGTTAAATAAAAGCTCTGTATTACAGCTCCCAAGGCTTTCATAATATGGCTTAATCTATCTTTATAATATTATCTACTTTTAATATACTTGTCCTTCAACAAGTTCAGTGCTTTCTTGTTCTGTGACTTTTCTAATGCTATTCTTTCCAGTGAAACATTGTCCACTAATCCCATTTCCTAACTGAGCATATTCAAGGACAACCAAGGTCACATTAATGTCATTAAGTTCATTTGTAAAACTATATATCCTTCCTTGATTATCTCAACAAACTATGACATTTCTATCCCTTCTCATTTCCATAGTGTGTTGTCTGTATCACTCAAAGCATGTCCCTGATTCTTTTTCTGACTCTGCTCAATTCTTTATTCCTCTCACTTGCTGTGTATTTACTGTGTATCAGCCACCGTGGATAAAAAGATTAGTTAGGCCTGGCCTTTATCCTAAAAAGATTCTAGTCACTAGATTTAAAATCACAATAACAACAACATGTTCCCAAATGGCTCAATCCCCAGTCATCAGAGCCTACAGGTGCTAAGTGATTGTGAACTTCTGCACTCTGGGTCTTGTCCCGAAGTCTTGTATCAGGGCGGCCTAGGCATTGTCCACAGTCTCAGGAGTCCAGAACTTTATTTCCAGCCTACATCTCTCATCTGAACTCCAGACCCAGAAATCTACTGATTTAGATAAATATCTCCAGTGGGACGTTTGAAAACGACTTCACCTCAACCTGTTGCCTTGTTCCTCAAAACCCGGTCCTTTTCCAGCAGTCGCTGCATTTATGTGAAAGGTCCACCAATCATTGTCATGTGAGCCAGAAACTAGGAGTCCTCCTTGATCTCTTCTTCACCTGTGTTCAAATCCACACCTAAGTCCTAACACTGCTACCCGCAGTTCTTACCAGAATACATCTTCTTCTCACCTCCATCACTAATCTGAGCTAAAAAACACTTACTTGGACCCATATCTCCTCCATGCTGGCTGCAGGTGCCTACCCAATATCAATTATTTGTTTCTTTCTCGTTAACAGACCCTGATTTTGTTGGGGTTGTGCCTCTTCAGTAGAGAGCAGGTGGAGTAACATGTGACAATTCTGACCCATAGGTATTCATGGGACTTCTAAGAAAGTCCCCAAACTCTTTGCTCTATGACTTTTTCCTGCTTTATTGCTGCATCCAGTGATTCTGGGGTGGGGTGAGCAAACAATGTGTGATCATGGAACTATGATATGAAGGCCAGGAGAACTATACACATCTGAACTGGTGAACCAATGCAACTACCGCCTACCGCCAGATATCTCGCTCAGCAAGAGAAACAGAAGTTCTTTGTTCCAGCTGCCATCTTTTTAGAAGTTCTGTTTTTCCTAAACATAATTGAGAATAGTACACTGGTCTCCTGCTCTAAGTAGCTCTCCACTCTGTAGTAAGAGAGGCGTTTTCAAACTGCAACTTTACTCATGGCATTCCATTTAGTAGAATTTTTACTGGTTTTCCATCGTTCTAGGTTAAAAACCAACATTTTTAATGTGGTCGACAAAGCCTTCATAGCCTGGACCCCGTCAAAACCCCTCAGCTTTGTTTTGTAGGATTTCCTCCCTTGCTTTTGGTATTTTCCCCAAAATGGACTTTCCAGAACCACTAATATACCACGATACCTCCCACCACGTGGATGGAATTAAGATGAGAATAGCAGTTCCCCAAATTAGCACACTGACATTCACATTCGGAGGGTAACACTGATTCAAGTGCAGTGTTTTTCAGATTTTAAGGGAATTAGCTTTCAACAGATGCTGGAATGCAGAAACTTCTCTTTCCGCTGAGGCAGTTTTCAAATCTGTCTTCAGAAGATATAATTTTTATACACCCTTCAGCTGGGAAGGCTGTTCTTTGTAAATGACTCTAACAACGTCAGCGTTATTTTTCTCTTTCATTTTCTACATCCAGAAATGCACCATGATTCTATTTCTGAATTCCTAGAGGGTTTTTCCTTCTCTCTTTCCCCACTCATTGCCTCTTCCTGGGTCAGGGCCTGCATTTTCAGGCCTGTATGAGTACAACAGACTCTTCTCTGAATTCTTCACCCTGTCAGAAGGAATTTCGGGGAGATGAAATCTAGTTGTAACACATCCCTGTTTGAGCTTTTTTACTGCCTTTGTCAAGGGGTCAAATTCTCTAAAATGTTCCCAAGGCTCTTCACGGTTTGTATCTTTCCAGTCTTGTCTTTTGCTACGCCTCCTTTCTCACTCAGTTCAGTGAGGACAGATGGACAACTCAAGCTCTATCATTTTCAGGAGAAAGATGTAGGCAACTCCTCAATATTGAATGTTTACATACCTAGGACCTTCAGGATAAAGTGTTTGCTGACTTCTCCAGCTTCGTTGGAGGCAATGCAGGTGTACCTTCCCGAATCTTCAGTCTCTGCTTGGATGAGTTGAAGGACCATTCCTTGAGTGCTTACTGTCAGATGGGCGTCAAGCCCCAGAGGCTGGCCATCCCTAAGCCATGACATTCGGGGAGTTGGGGTTCCATCTGTGAGGCATGTCATGGAGGTAGAACTGCCCTTGACAATTATGATGTCCTCTGTTCCCATGGCATTGTCGAGATTTGGTGGTACTACACATAAAAGAAAACGGGCACGTTTTATATATCTACTTTGAGATCAGTTTAGATTAAAAAGTTGAAGAGTTCAATTAGTTTTATAGTGTTTCTATGCTCTATAAAAATATAGAATTTAAAACAGCATGTAATGAGTTGATGACATCACCATAAAAACATGTGTTAGGTAGGCTAATTACTAATCTTCCAAAGTATTAGCAATGAAACCTCAGGAATGTTTCCTGTAGAACATACAATGTTCCAATGTGTTTAAATTTTGGCCATTGTTTTAACTGCTTAGGTTTGTCTCTTTAATTTGTTATAATACATATTATAAATTCCAGAAGTATATTTTCAACTACTTTCAATAAATAAAATAATAGTATGTTCTAGAGTAAGTTTTATATAAGCCAACATCAGTCATTTATATTAAATAGTTGCTTGACTATTCTGAGATGTCCTTAGGGATTGAGAAATCTAGACCAGAAAACCTTCATATTTCAGAAATGAAATGTTGCGAGTTCTCTATACATACACACAAAGACATATGTAGGGTGTCCCAAAAATGTATATACCCTGTATATATGAGAGCTCAATTGATGTTTCTTTTTTTCCAGATTGAACCCATTGGAATTAATAATTATTAAAAGTGTATACATTTTGGGGACACCCTGTTTATGCACACATCAATTCACATTTTCGATACTCTAAATGGGCCACTAATAATATTAGAAAACAGTCTGAACTTTCTATTTGTATGAAAGGAATGGTCTTACGTCTGGATTGAAATGCTATTTTTAAAATTTTAGATTTGACTTAATGTAAAATTCCAGGTTAGAAGAGCATTTTGGCAAACAGACAGTATGCTCTAACAAACATGAACCCCGTGGAAGAAAATGTGTTCTTCCCTAGTTGGCAAGATCCTATTTTGCCAAGCTTTTCTGATACGGCAATATCTAAATATAAAAGCATGTTGCTTAATACTAGACCCATGGTAAAACACTAGAGTCATTTCTGCGACATACCAAACACTTGAAGACTATAATGTTTATTATCCACCCCAGCTCTGTTGGAGGCCACACAAGTGTACACAGCAACATCAGACACCTGAGCTCTCACAATCCTGAAAAACAATTTGACCCAACAGTTCATAATTTGATCCCATTCAACATACACAAGTAAAATACCTATGGTTTAAACATAGATATAGAAAGTGATTTATGTGGGAAAAGTTTAGGTATGAAGGTTATAACCATCCATCATAAACCACAGATGCCTCAAATGTAATTTATCCGACAAAGTTGATTAGACACGGACAGTAAGCCACTGAAAATATAATACAGTTTGAGAGGTGAATATTTTTCAAATATATTCTAATAGAGAATGATATTAATGTGAAAAATCACATGATTTAGTGGGCATCTTCCTATCATTTGGCTATAAATTTTAGCTAATAGTTGTTCTCAGAAATATATATGTAATAGATACGTCCCTTTATAAAAGACCTATTTTATACAATTTACTAAAATACAAGCATTGAAATAAGAATAAAAAGCCATTGTAATTAAATATTTGTTATCCTCCCTCTTCTAAAAAGATACTGAAAAGGAAAACAAACAATAGTAAAAACTTAGAAAAACAACAACATTCCTTAAACACGATTTAGATAAGTTAAAGTCTACAGTCACTGAGACTTTATCTGTCCAGCAAACAAGAAGTCACATGCGATAAAAGCTGACCTGATGACCTGCCCTCCTGACAGCAACCGGATGTGGGAGGACAGAGGCACGGGAAGTCCGTTCTTCAGCCAGTTTATCTGGGGCGGAGGCGTCCCTGTGGCTCGGCACTCAATATTGATTGAAGTGTCCACCAAGGCCGTTAGTTTCTCTGCTTCTTCTTTATTACCCCTGATGGCAGGTGGGACTACGTCGCGCAGAAAACGAGAGAGGGAAGGGTGTGTGTGTGTGTGTGTTACTGGTTCAAACCATCTCACAAGGAGCCCGCAATGACATCATATTGTCAAACGAAATGCTTCAGACACCTACTGCTGGGCCTTCGTATTGCACTGAGAGAGCCCTGATGTGGCACAGCCAAAGGAGGGTGGAATTTCATACTTACCGTAAACATTCAGGTTAAAAATTCGGTCTTCCTCTCCAGCAGGATTAGTGGCGACACACGTGTATTTCCCCATGTCGGACGGGAGAGCTCCGAGAATGATTAACGTGCTGCCGGTGGCAGTCACCCTGTGGAAGGGTTTATAGGAGTACTGAGATTATTTGTGTAGAGCGAAAATCTGGAAGACTTACCCCAGATCATGGTGCTCTTTAAAAAGACACAGACCTCAGAGGGAAGGCAGGCAAGGTTAGGTGAGGTGCTGGGTGTGGGTAAGAGATTAACCAAAGAACTTGTATGCATATCAGCATAACCAATGGACCCAGACAATGGGGGTTGGGGTGGTATAGGCCAGGGCTAGGGTGCGGGGGCAGGTTGGGAGACGACAATGGGGGGAAAAGACATATAAAATACTTTCAACAATAAAGATTTAATAAAATTTAATTAAAAAACACACACACCATAAAATACATCTTTCCCTTGGATTTAATGGTTCACATATTTTTCACTAACTACATGGAACCCTGAAAAGTCAGAGCTAGTTAAACAGATGGAGATTTCAGGCAACCAACTAAAATTCTACAGTCAAGGGTCTCATCATCCACTGCCTCCTTATGGGAAAAAAGGAAACGAACAAAATTAGATTAGGAACTTGTCTATCCAAAGACACTGTTTTTCTTTTCTTTTCCCCCCTCATAGTTAGAACATTTTATCCTTGAGGTTTGAATTAAATAAAAATTATTAAAAATTCTGGTATGAAAATTAAAAACTGCTACCATGAGAAATTAAAAAAATATGTATTTAAAAATATCTAGTTATAACCCTGGCTGGTAGCTCAGTGGTTAGTGTTGGCCTGCACACCAAAGGGTCATGGGTTCTATTCCTGATACCTGGGTTGCAGGTTCTATCCCCAGCCCTGGTCGGGGTATGTGCAGGAGGCAACCAATCGATGTGTCTCTCTCACATCGATGCTTTTCTCTCTGTCTCGCTCTCCCTCCCTCGCCACTCCCTTCCACTCTCTGGAAATCAATGGAAAAAATACCCTCAGGTGAAAATGAACAAAAGAACAACAACAATAAAATCTAGTTATAAACAACTGTGTAATACCTAATGAGACGGAGCGGAATAGAATAATTTATTTAAACTGCGACACCAACTCAGTATTATATATGCATATATTTTGCCAACATTTTTCTAGAAGTTGCTAAAGCTTTTCCTTTGAACTGTGTAAATGGTAAATAATAACTACACAGTTAGATTATCAAAGACATTTAAGTTAAGATCATTGCATTATTGACTCTCTTCACAGACCAATTATCAAACAAAACTTCCTGTTTTATAGAGATTACACTGCTATCTATAGTTACTCCTACAATGTTGATTTTATTCATTTCTCCCAGTGTCAAAAGTAAATAGTCCATTTCTAACATGTTATTAAATATGGTTATTGAGAATTAAAATAATACTTTCTGATTCTGTTGTATTTTTTCTTTTTCAAAATGTGAATTTTGAAATTCCACGAGTTTAACCATCTGAATGAACAAAAAAGTAAGCTGCTATGACCATGGAAAATAGTTAGTTGACTTTGGAAAACTTACTTTATTTGATTGATGAATTGTTCTACTCAAACCTATACATATTGTGGAGTAGCAAACAAATAATCAATAAAGTGGATATAGGAATAAATACAGTTAGACTCTTCATATAAAATAAATGAAAGATTGTAAATTCCTTGGTACAAATATTATCTTATGTAAGATCTTTAGGTCCCATCAACTATCTAATACTTAGCTTGGAATAGGGTTGATATCAACTGATTTAATAAAAATAATTATATATTTGTTAACTATTCAGAAATGTCCACACCAGAGATATGAAACTTAAAGTGTATCTCTAAAATACTGGGCAATTTACCTCACCTTGGAAAGGGAACACATATCTAAATTTTAACATTAAATAACTTAAAAAATAACTAGCTTTCTTTAAATTATGCATGTTCAATTCATTAACTAGGAAGTATACTCCAACCTGTTAAATTAAAAATTTTGGTTTAAAATGATAAAGATTTAATATATTTATTTAATACCTTCTTAGGCATATATAATTCTTTAAGCAATTATAATTACTCTGGTATTTGAATATGATAGGGCTTTGTGATAAAGTAATCGAGTAGAAAGTAGAAATCTGTGCTCCCAAAGGTATTTGTTGTTGAGAGAGCAGGAGGCCCTTACCACATGATTATTCCATCTCTATGTGGTTTGTGGCCTGGGTGACAAGTATCAGCTGAAAACAGGATTTGGACAAATCACTACAAGGAATGAAGTGGTTATGATGATACTGTATCTTTTCTCAAAGTGGGCCAAGAAATACAGCATGTTTGGTGGTTTAGTGATCTCAGGACACAAAATCAGATCAAAGATTATTGATGAATCTTTTGTAGGGTAAAATTGTGATGTTAGCAGGAAAGAACTAATTGTTCTGTGGCATGGACTTTGGTGTAAACATTCTAAGATTAGAGGAATAAAAGCAACAATAGTTAATTAACATCTATAGGAATGAATGTCTGAGAAGATTTTATAACTCTGAGTTAATGAATTAACGTCCCCCCCCCGCCCGCTTTTTGAGTGATTCTCCAAAGACAATTTCTATGTCCAACACTCCAAAATTTGATCTATTTTTCTCCTCTCTGAATCTAACAGCCAAATTCCAAGGAGGCTGAATTTGGTATTATTCATGTGAAAGGTGAAACATAAAACATTTTACCAGACCTTGAAATTAATGCTGCAAAGATTCTTTGTAAACATACCGGATTCTTTCTGTTTCACTGCTAGTTATGGGTCTCCCATCTCTAAGCCATTGAATAACTGGGGTAGGAATGCCATTTGCATTGCAGACCAGCTCAACATTTTCCCCTTCCAGGACACTGACTTCACTTGGAATTTCAGCACCAGCAACACTTGGAGGAACTTTGGAGAAATAAAAATGTCTATTAACAAGGCACAATGATATAAATTCTAATGAATACAACAGAATCACAAAACAATATGTCATTTTTCATTTCATAGTCTTCCCAAATTGTGGTTCAAGATAAAACTATTCTTATCCTCATACATTATTTTTAAAGGAGGAACAGCTAAAGCAGTCATTTCAATATTCCTGGTATTTCGGTAAGCTGATATAATTATTTAGTCATAGGGACTGGTGACAAGTCTAACTCATGGACACACTTCCTAGCTAAGTAGACTCTCTCTTGGACTGAATTCTCAATAGACAGTTTACAATTAGTGTAATTCAAGAGAATCCATTTTACAAAAATCTTAGCATCACGGTCTGAGAAATGTACCTATTGGGTTATTTCTTTCTCCATATGCAATTTAAATATTATTTATTCTGAACAATGGTTAGGTTTATTGTTGTTTGTTCTCTTTTTCTAACCATGTTTGGTTTATACTTTAATGATTCAATCGAGAAATAATGTATAATAAAAATATTGACAATGGTATCAAACAGAAACACATTTGAATTCCTCTTCCATATAATCATAGTGGTCTGCTCGGGCAGCTCATGCCAGTTTACAACAGCCAATTCTGCATGTCTTCCCTACTCCATGTTCAGTGAGATCATGTTGGCAGTTTGAAATGAGCCATGGTGGGGATATTTACACCATGGAAACTTGCAAATTATTGGCAACAATTCAGAACCTTTTTATCTGGAGAGTTAATTATAAACATTTACCAGCACACCACTGCACACTTTCCAAATCTAATGTTAGTCATCCAGAAGATAATAATAATTATACCAAATATACAGAATTGAGAGTACTAAAGTCAAATCAATAAGAATGTTAATAAAAAATATCCTTTAATGAGTGTCTAAAATATGACCAGCACTGTACTATGCCCAACTGCATAAATTATTTCTAGTCTTAGGACATAAGGATGAATGTAGAACATCTGGTAAAACGTCTGGTCACACCACATACCCCATGATTAACAGCTATTATTATTAATGCATTAAATATAACAACACAAAAAAATTCTGATTCTGAATCCCTGAGTAGCTATTTTCCCCTTTTGTTGCTGAAATCTCAAAGTATTACTAATCCAAGAAACCACTGATGCCCATAAACTTATTTTACTTTCTGTTTAATTTCATTTTTTTGTAGTTAGCTTTAGCAGAGCACACAACAGATCCATAATAATGTGTAATTTATGGAAATTTTTTCAAAATAACTATATTAACATTGGAAAAAAGGAAGCATTTCGACTTAGTTTCAAGTTAGACTTCCATTTCAATTAACTATTGGGACATAAATACCAATTAGAAGTTTATTGAAAATAAAAAAAGTATACAAGTTCTTGCACTGCTCAATACTACACTGGAACATAGTAGGATTAAGTAAGTATTTGTTGGATAAAGTAATGCTTCTTATTCTCAACCCCAAATAGCATAAGATTCATGATTACTTGAATTTACCCAAACTCCTCCCTGTAGTTACAGCCTTTTCATGAATTAAATATTAGTGATATATTTAAATAAGAACAAACCTATGAGCTTAGCATCAAAATAAATTATGCTAGTTTTAAGTAAATAAGTATAATTCAGTAAGAATTTTGGTAAGCATAGAAAAAATAAAGATTATAAAATTTCTGCTATTCTTTTTTCCACATCTATGCCAATTCCCATGAAAATAGAATCTACAGGTAAATGTAGGGCAGAGCATTGACAATACTTTTTGTTGATCTAAAGACTTTGAATAAATTACAAATGATCTCTCTAGTTGTAGACATATTTTGTACTATAAGAAAGAATATGCTAAAGATATTGAAGATACATCCCATACCTTGAATAGAAAGAATGTAATTTTTCTGTGCTTTTCCTTCCATATTTGATGCAATGCATGTATAGTTTCCACTATCTGAACGCTGAGACCGGGCAATTTGGAGTTTGCTACCTCCAGACAAAATATGAACTTCAAGTGAGTCAGAATTTTCTAGAGGCAGAAACAAAGCAAAGCAAAACAAAACATTAAAGAAGCTTTTATTTTAACCTCTACAATTCAGCATAAAAATGTCTTGTTTCTTGTGATAGATTTCCTAATGGGACAGGGCTTGGGGCTGGGTGAACAAGAAGAAAGGGATTAAGAAGAACAAATTTTCAGTCATAAAAATAATCACAGAGATGTAAAGTAGAGCCTAGGGCATCTAGTCAGTAATACTGGAATAACTACATATGGTGTCAGCTGGGTACTAGACTTTTTGGGGTGGTCACTTTGTAAGGTATATAAATGTCTAATTATTATGTTGTACACCTGAAACAAATATAATAGTATGTCAACTGTGATTAAAAACAATTGTTAAACTGTTCTTCCTTCATACTTTTATTTAAAAAAATATATATTTTATTGATTTTTTACAGAGAGGAAGGGAGAAGGATAGAGAGTTAGAAACATCGATGAGCGTGAAATATTGATCAGCTGCCTCCTGCACACTCCCTACTGGGGATGTGCCCGCAGCCAAGGTACATGCCCTTGACTGGAATCGAACCTGGGACCCTTGAGTCCGCAGGCCGACGCTCTATCCGCTGAGCCAAACCGGTCAGGGCCGTACTTTTATTTTAAATGAGAGCCTTTTTGAAAGAGGCAGAGAAAATTCTCTTTATAAAATAAAATAACTTTGAGTCTATTTTGTAAGTTTATGTGTCCGTACATTATGCTTTCTGAACTAAGCACAGCTATGAGCATGATCTGAAAATGTGCTAGTTTTATAAATCTAGTGCATTCAGAGCAAAAGGAAATCACAGCCAATGCACAGCTGCATTACCTATGGGCTTGAGGTTCTTCATCCACGCTATGGTGGGAGGCGGGATCCCAGTGGCATCGCATGTTAAAGTCACAGGGTTGCTGATTGTCTCAACAACCACTTCTCTTTCGGGTCCTTCGATACTGGGTGGCACTGTAAAAGGACAGAAGGAAACCATGTGTCCCCATTAAGCTAATTCAGGCCACTTTCTTTCATTGGCATATCTGGGGGGAAAAAGAGTTGTATTAGAGGCAGATGCTCACCATATACATTGAGGTGGAAATTTTTATCATCCCGTCCTGCTACATTTATAGCTCTACATACATACTGGCCTGTGTCAGATACCTAAAAGAAAAAGATACTATTGTATGTGCTCCGTTGAGTTACAGATGACCAATCACACTGTTCCAGTGCAGATTAAATCACCAGTCATCTTTATGCTCAAACGCCCCAGGTCTAATTGCTTTCTGCAGTCCTGCGTTTTTATGAAAATAAGGTCAATGGCATGGACGATGTTGTTTTATCATAAACTGTAGTAAAGGGAACATGCAACTCCCAATGCTCTCTTCCAAAACCCACCAAGGAGTCATGACATGCAAACAAGAATAAAAGATGCACCTCAGCTTTCTTGATGTGCAGCATTTGTCCACCTGCTAAAACCTCCACGTGAGTAGATTCTGTTATCATCCGCCCGTTCTTATACCACGTGATGACTGGAGGTGGGACAGCGTTGGACTCACACTCCAATGAAACTGAGGTCCCCTCTCTTACATTGACTACAGAAAGCGAGTCACCGCCATGATCTTTAATGCTGGGAGGTACTGAGGGAAAGAAACAAGAACATAAGGTGTTTTGTGTTTTTTTTTTCATTAAGGTGTGCAGATGGAAAATATTTCATACCAGTTTAAAAGTGAAAGGATTTTATGAGGAGAGTGAAAACAAACCATAAACAGTCAGGGAGACTTTTTTCTTGCTTTCGCCAGCTTGGTTAATAGCTATACACGTGTACTGACCACCATCAGATTCCTTAGCCCGAATAATCTGTAGAGTTCGACCACCTGTGGGCAAATATAATGGAAATTGAAGAGTGGTATCGAGGTTGTTCTAATAACTATTTTATCAATAACATAAATTGACAAAATATTCCACTGTAACATTTATATGGCAGCATTTCATAGTTAAGATGAAAGAATTGAATCTGTTTTATTTGATCCTTCCTTTAGGATTGATTCTACTTCTTTATAAAAAATGAAATTCATAATTTTTCTCTCTCCATTAACTAAACATGAAGAGAACTGTTTGATATAGGTCCCAATGAGAAAACAGTAATTGTACTACAGTCAAATACGTTAACAAGCATTTTCTGGGTTTAAATCTCCCACAATGCAGAAGGATCTGTCTGTCCATCTATCTATTTTTCCGTCATCAAGGGGCTCTAGGATTGATTAAAAACCACCAGTGAATTATCCAATGAAAGCATTATTTACTAGCCTATCACCCCCATGGAATTGCTAAGCAGTTCTGTTTCTAAACTTCATAATTTCTTGAAGTAGACCTTGCTACTGTGCATTGCCACTAAAATCATGAAAGTCTATACAATCTTATCCTAATGGCCCCATTAGGTAAAGAGGCATGTAATGTGAACAAACAAACGGAGCAAGACGAAAGTTTGGAAAGGGACTAAGCGGAAATGCCATTTGTATTTAAAATCAAGGACCATGAGAACACTTAGCCCACCTTATAAGAGTAACGAGTTCCTTACCAGGCACAATGAGGGCATTTGTGTTTGGCTTGATAGGCTGTTCGTTCTTGAGCCAGCTGAGATCAGGAGGTGGAAAACCAGAGACCTCACAGGTCAGAGAGATGAAGTTGTTCACCACAACAGTGAGGTTTTCAGGGTTAGGACCAATGACACTTGGAGGAACTGTAAGAGTAAATGTATTAAAAGTGAAATCTGATGTGACTAGTAATATACACTGCAACTTATTAATATAAGTCCAGCCACTGTACTCTGCCAAAGCACCGTGTTACTGACACTGTTAATCACCCAGCTGTCTTCCCCAGGATTCCCAATGCCTTCACCACACTATGTCCATCAGTCTTGCTTCTCCCAATGACAGAGTGCTAGAATTTTCAGGAAATGAAGTTGGCAATTCCTAAGATGGTTTTGGCAATGTACAAAGAAACACCCGAGAGTGCTTTTTGTTAGTTTGCATATTCTTGTTTTTAATATTACATTCTTATTTAAAGTTTTTATCTTCCTGCATATAGCATTTATAAAGTAGAAATTTAATTTTAGGGGTTATCTGTCTATCAATACATTTACAGGTTATTTCATCAATGAAATCAAAGACTTCCAAGATGAGCAGGAAACTTAAGAAATAAACAATACCATGGTTTGTTCAAAACAAACAAACAAACAAACAAACAACAAACAAACAAGGAATTCCACAAGCAAAAGCAGTGCAGAGAAAAAATGAAGTAAAAAAGATAAGATTAATAATGCATTGAGTTCTTGCATAACTTTTTGTGCTAGATATAGCTTTTATCCTGGGAATTCATAACACATCTGTTTCTGTTTGGTCAGATTTATTCATTAAAAGAACCTCAAAGATATTAATGAAGAACTGTAAGTGACTCCCTGCACTAAAACCCGGGGATACAAAGGTGGAAGTGTTTCAAATATGAAACACCAAACACTGCTAGACATCGATATCCCCTGCATGTCATATCAGAAAAGAACATCTATGTTGCTAAATCAAGGTCCTTTCAGGGGAGAAATTTTTCATGAAATTTCAAATTTCAGCTCTCTCCAATACAAGCCACAATTTTATATCTATGTAGCAAACATATAAAGGAAATCTTTTACAACGATTGTTCACCATTTCCAAGTCAATATTCTGAAAGCAGCTGTGTGTCACACAAAAAAACTACTCTTTTGTAGAAGACAAGCAATGGCTTTTTTTTTTTTTTTTTTTTTTTTTGCCAAAAAGAAAAAGTATTTATGGAGTGACCAGCATATACTGAAAACTTAAAAGTGTGATGAATGAATTCGGTGTGTTGGTGGCTTTTGGAATGATTTCACTCCTAAGTGACTTCTTCTTTTCCAGGGAGTATAGGAGGTACTAGAGGATGTAGCTCAACATAAATTCCACCCTTAATGATAGAAACTGGTACCAATCAGGACTAGTGAATGAATTTTTATGAGGGAAAGATCTATATTTAGTCCAAACTTCATAAAAACATGTAATCTTAGGGATTTCAGATTTTGACTTTTTTTCTTTCTTTTTCTTTTTTTTTAAACTTTCAAATATGTAGAAGTTACTACCTTTTCTCTTGAAGGACTAGAATAATGTAAAAACAGGCTCCCAGAAGCTCTGTACTTTGTACCTTATAAATCCTACTAGCTGCGGTGGGGAGAGAGGGAGGCGATTGTATGAATGCAAGCCCCACACACTGTTTCAAGTTAAAAATACACGAAAAGCCTCCATAATGTAAAACACAGTTTTCCTGCTTTTTCAAGCACACCCCTAGCAGATGCTTTTGGAACTGAGCTCTTACCGTGAACATTGAGGTTAAAATATTTTTTGGCACTTCCAGCCGTGTTCTCAGCAATACACACATACCTGCCAATATCTGTTATTTGAGTATTTAGAATCTGAGGGAAAAATAAAGAAATTCCAACTGAATTTTTTTTATAAAGCCACTTGTCATCATGTTGAGAATGAATAATATGTATCCTCTCCAGATGGACATAAAAAGAACATTTATATATAATAGCATTGGTGCTGGCTTTTATTAATCAGGTCAATCAAATAAGTATTTATTTATAAAGATTTCCAATCAGGAAAGGCAATTTTATACATCCTTGTGGTCTACTGACTACAAAAGTGCCCCAAATTATTCTCCCACTTTCCCATCTACCTTCCACAATGTGACTTTGAAACTCCCCCCATCATCAGGTAAAGATGTGGAATTTGGCCCTAGCTGGTTTGGCTCAGTGAATAAAGCATCAGCCCATGGACAAGATCCCAGGTTTGATTCCAGTCAAGGGCACATACCTTGATTGCAGGCTCCATCCCTGGCCCAGATCTGGGCGCATGTGTGGGAGGCAACCAATCGATGTGTCTCTCTCACATTGATGTTTCTCTCTCTCTCTCTCTCCCCCTCCTTTCCACTCTCTCTAAAAATCAATGGAAAAATATCCTCAAATGAGGATTAACAAAAGAAAACAAAAAAAGATGTGGAATTTGTGTGGTTTTGTGCCTGGCCTTGACCCACAGAATGTGATGGAAATGACAGTATGCCATTTCAAACCTAGGCCTAAAAAAGGCATTGTTACTCTTTCCCCCTCATTTGGAACCCGGTCACTACATGAGGAAGCCAGGACTAACCTGCTCGAGGGTATGGAACCACATGGTGAAGAATCAGCCCCATTATTGCAACTGAGGCCCCAGATATGTGCAAGAGCCCAGCAAGATCAGCAGAACCACTTAGCCTATCCACAATAGGCAGACACTTGGGTAAGCCCAGCTGAGACCAGAAGACTCCCCCAGCCAACAGGAAGAATTGTGAGCTGAACAAATGCTTATTGTTTTGAGTGCTTATTTCGGAGTGGTTTGTTTTGCATAGCAATAGCTAGCTATATACCAGTTATAATTTATTTTATTTAGCAGAAAGTGCTATCCATCTATATATTTTTTTGGCCCTAGACACAGAAACATTTAAGTATTTTTGTAGAGGTCGTATGATCATCAAATAGAAATAGTCAGGATGTTTACAAGATACTTTGAGAATTCAAAATTATTTATAGGCAGTGAACTGATTCTTTTTAAAAAAAATAAAGAACCCTAGGAGATATGTCCTGTGTTAGATACACTGATAGTTATGCTTAGATTCTTGAGCCTATAGAATATCATTTACATGTTCAAGAAATAATTTAATTAAGTTGTAAACTAACGAATCAGTGTTATTTCTACAAGTACCTAACTATCTTTTAGGACACTTGGAAAGAAAAATATAGACATGTCCATTATGAACAATTCAGGATATTTATGTGGTTCCCATTATTATTATATTATAAATTCTTTGCCAGTAGCAAGTAAATTTTAATTGACAGGGAATCTTATACCAGCTAGAATTTTATCACCAGAAATATGTAGTGAAAAGGATTGTAATAATTTGCTTAATGGGTTTGTTTTTTTTTTAATCACAAAGACCACGTTGTCTTAAACTTGTGTGTGTGTATGTGTTGAATGTAGACAATTTTTACAGGAATTCACATAAAACTGGTAATAATGGTCACCTCTCCTAGTGTGAATAAAATGAAGAAAATAATTTTATTTCATATCCTTTTTATGTTTGGTTATTTTTACAAATCTATTTCTAAATAAAAAAGTTACTTTAAAAAGTCATAAAGACAATTATAAAACACAAAGCCTACCGGGTATTTTAAAGTCAGATGTTTTTACTTTTACCTGCAGAATTCTTCCACTGGACAGAAATTTATGATGCTCATCTTCCAGCAAGGGCTGCCCATCTTTCTGCCAGGAATTCCTCGGGACAGGGCTGCCGCCCGACAAGCACGCCATCCGCACGCTCTTGCTCACCAGCACGGTGACCTCCTCAGGGAGATCACCGTTTGCTTCCTTGATAACCGGCGGCACTAATAAGTGATGGCAGCAAAAAGATAATAACAGGAAACGAGGCCTTTTCTAAATGATTCTAGTTTTCTGACAATTTAAAAAAATTGTGGGGTAACTGAGCCAAACCTGAAGAAGAAGCTATGATCCTTAATAAATTAGCAGAGATTTAGATTGTGTGAATTTGGGTTGATTTTCTTCCCTCTCTTTACTGACCCTGAACTAACCCTTCCTATAATTTCATTCTAAGTCAATCGCAAATTATTCTCCAAAATATCTTGTCTTGCTTTCTCTCTCAGCCCATTCCATTCATCTGCATGAATCTATAGTCAAGTCTATTTGGTTATCTAGACAAACCAGATCAATTACAGAAATGTACAGATTTGGTCTCATTTGCAAGGGAATTGTCTGGGCTACTCAGTGTGTCTCCTCAGTATCAGTGATACCAGCATCATCTGGGAGCTTAGATAGGAATGCTAATTTTGGGGGCCACCTTAGCTCTCCTCCATCAGCATTCCTAAAAGGGACCAAGAAGTTTATGGTTTAACAAACTTGTCCTAGCCCGGCTGGCGTGGCTCAGTGGTTGAGCATCAACCACAGAACCAGGAGGTCACAGTTCGATTCCCAATCCGGGCACATGCCCAAGTTGCGGGCTCGATCCTCAGTGTGGGGCATGCAGGAGGCAGCCGATCAATGATTCTCTCTTATTGATGTTTCTTTCTCTCTCTCCCTCTCCCTTCCTCTCTGAAATCAATGAATATACATTAAAAACAAAAACAACAACAAAACCTCTCCTAGTGATCCTTAAGCACATTAAAGTCTGAGAAGTCATGCTCTACATTTTCTGACATATATTCATTCTCATTTAATATAGTCCTGTGAATCCAGGTTCGTGTTTACATTAGACGAGTCAGTTATGAAAAATCACCTATTGCCCATGTGATTTTTATAAATGGAAATGTTAAATAAACTAGGAACACATGTGTTGGTTACTTGTGAATGCAGAAATGTAGTTACAGGGTAATTAATCTTTTTATCTTGTTTAGAAATAGTTATTTTATGTTTCAGTCTCTTATCTTTAGCAATCAGTACAGATGGCACGTTTAATGCAGATGCAGTCTTCTGGTATTCGCATCTCTCAAAAAACAAACTGAGAAGTGTCTATTCAGGTCCTTTGCCCATTTTTAATTGGGTTGTTTGTTTGGTGTTGAATTTTATAAGTTCTTTATACATTTTGGACATTAACCCCTATGAGGTGTATCACCCCTATGAGGTGTATTAACCCCTATGAGTATGTCCTCCCACACAGCGGGCTGTCTTTTCATTTTGTTGGTCGTTTCCGTTGCTGTGCAAAAGCTTTTTAGTTTGATGTAGTCTCACCTCTTTATTTTTTCTCTTATCTCCCTTGCCTGAGGTGATATATAAAAAATGGGCAAAGGACCTGACTAGACATTTCTCCATAGAGGACATACGGATGGCCGATAAACATGAGAAGGTGCTCAGTGTCACTAATCACCAGAGAAATCTGAAGTGGGTCTTATCCATAGGCCTCCTGGCTTCTGTCACTGGTTCAGGGATAGACATGTGATTCATACTTGGCCAGTTAAAGCCATGGACATCTGATTCCGGGACTTCAGTTGTAAATAAAAGCTTTCATTTGTCTCTGAAACTAGGAAGATGTAAGACTAGAGCTTCAAGGGGCCAACTTTCCAAGCAAAAGGACCCTCCACCTGAGAATGACACTAATAGAGAAAAACAAAGCCAAGAGACAGGTTAAGTCTGGTAAACTCTTTTGAGCCAAGGAAGTCAGACTGCGACCAGCCCTACCTGAGCACTTTTCAGGTTTATAAGTCATTGAATTCTCTCTCTCCCTCTCTCTCTTTTTTTGGTTGATACTTCAGGAGTCTTAAACAATATGCTATCAATTTGTATAAGACAATGAACTCAATGGGAGAACTATCAGTTTCTGATTATCTTTATAGTCTTTAAGATACTTAGCTCAACATCTTGCAAACATTAGCTCCTCAAAAATAAGTTTGAGCGAAAGAATGGGTAATAAACAAACGGAAACAAACTCACAGAGTACCCGGACGTCATACTGAAGGGAATCTTCTCCAGCCTCATTCACAGCCACACACATGTATCTCCCGGCATCTTCTACCTTAGCCCGGGGAATCTGCAGCACTCTCCCACCTGGAAATATATCCTAATGTGCTTACTGCTTGTCAGTCTTAGAGCGAATGCTGCTCATAAGCAGGTACGATTTTTCAGGTCTAATAACTTCCTTGCATTTTCTTTCCAGGTTCCATTTTAATCCCCACATATCACTTTCATCACAAACACTGAATTATTGAAAAGTGAGCCTGTATATGAGTGAGACCTCCTGAGAAATGAATAGCTTGTGTGGATTTTCCTTAAGGCAGGAATGTTGCTCTGTGTCCCTCATCATGTTCCATGTGAAATGTTACTCTCTAGTAACTTCCTGCTTTATAGTTGGAACACACATAAAGAAGTTTACACGCTTGCGTGCAAGTAGAAGCTTCAGAAAAATAATAGCCAATGGTGCAAAAGGCATACAGTACACCATTATGCATACAATCTTGAAAGAATAACCGTGTATTAATTTTTCTTGTTAATATGATTTCCAACATAGAGAAAAGTTATAATAATTGTATATAAATTGTTACAATTCTGTATATTTTATTCCATTGGTTTTATCTTTGTATATATATATATATATATATATATATATATATATATATATATACATACATGGTTGGTCATATGTGTTATATATATTATGTATCTATGTAATCTTTCTTTGAACCATTTGAGAGTAACTAGGACACATGATGTGCTTTTATCCCTAAATACCCATAGATTTATATTTCATAAAAAAGGATAATCCTTTATATAACTATAATATAATGACCAAAATCAGAAAATGTGAAATCAATACAAAACTACTGTTGAATTCATAGTGCACAGTCAAATGTCATTATTATTATAATATTGTCTTTTATAGCTATTTGTTCTCAAGCCCAGATCCAATTTAGGATCACTTAATTATATTTAGTTGCCATTTCTATTTAGTCTCTATTTTTTTTCCAAGACATTCTCTTATTTAATGAAGATAAAATTTACATACAGTGGAATGCACCGATCTTAAGTATACAATTTGATAAAGTTTGAGGAGCCTATTTTAATGTTTGTTCAAAGTGAATAGAGGCCTTGAAAATATTACTATCTCACAACAATTTAAATATCTCCTTTTCCATCAATAACTAAAATACTTGAAACTAATAATCTTTATTACTGTTTTATGATAAATGCATTTAATAAACTGAGTACAACTATTCGTAAATATATTTTAGAATTTATCATTAATGTATAGAAACCTAAGTGACTATTTCATGACACTATTAGAAAAATAAAGGCACAGGGAAGGCAAAGGACTTCCTTAGGTTGATAGAACGATCCTGCAGCAGATCTGAAGATTAACTAAGGGGTTCTATCCGATGCCAAATTCTCAACCTGAAGCGACAGGGACAGCTGTGACATCTGGCAGCCGGTGTCAGATAAATTACATGGCCAGGACGTCAATCAATTCAACTGGTCTTAATAAATGAGAGAAGCACATCTGGCACAGATTCGGACTTTCACCCTGTTCAGAGCAGTCCTTACCTGGTAGAATCAATACTCTATCACTGGAGGCCAGGGGACGGCCGTCTTTGTACCACGTCAGCGTGGGAGGAGGAGCAGCGTTTGTCTCACAGTAGAGAGAAATGGGGTTGTTGATGATCACATCCTTGGCTTCTCCACTCCTGCCGGTATCCAGCATGTTTCCCATTTCCCAGAGTTTCTGAAAACTTGGAGGAACTACGGAGGAAAGACATGGGAGTTTGGACACATATGCATGCCAGTTTCAATCCATTCAACGAAGACCTTGGCTGTGTTCTCACGAGAGTGATATATAAATGTAATAAATTAGACAGTGTGGCAATATTTTCAGGTATTTCTACACCTACCAGCTCTAGCTATGAGCCAGAAAAGTAGGAGACAGAAGCTGGAGCTGGTTCCCCTGGGAAGAACAAGTACAGGCTCCGAATGCTACGCTCACCCCCTGCTCTCCTTCCCTGTCAATGCTGCCTGCGCTCAGCAAGGAGCTACTAGAACAAGCCTGGCGAAGGAATGCCATCATAGCAGGAGAAACATATTTTGAAGAGCCATTAAAAAATAGTGGCTCAGTCGAGAGCATTTTCCAGTAATTTATCTTACTAAAAAAGCTAAAGGAGTTATGATGTCAAGATTAATAAGTCCATTAACTAAAACAGTAGGATAATCTCAAACTTTTCTGGGGAACACATATAAACTTTCTGGAAGGTGATTTGCTTGTACATCAAAAAATATTGAAAATGTGTGTAACACGTGACCTAAAATTTCCACTATTGGTAACGAATAAATGAAAGAAATCAAAGATATACAAAAGTTATATGTAAAACCACCCAGTGAAACATTACATACAAGTAATGAAAACTTGGAAATGACTCAGACATTCAATAACAGGAATCAGGTTAAATAAATACCTGGATACTCAAGTGCTAAAACAGGTATAGTTATTAAAAATCATAGAAAAAAAATCATGTCGAGAGTAACTATCAACAATAATAGCAGGTGTCATTTCTTAACCATTTTTCTAAGAGTTTTACATACTTTATCTTATTTAATAGTCACCACATTCTATAAAACATTCATTTTCAAAACAAGGAAACTGGGGTTTAAAATATTTAGGTAATTTACCCAAATCAAAGGGTTTTTTTGTAGCCACAAAGTTTTTAGAAGCCAAAAATCATCATTCTATTCCAAGTCTGACTACTTTAAATTCTGCATTTTATCTTTTCTTTCCATATAAATGCTACTTGACAAGAAAAATAGAAAACGCCCTGGGCTGTTTGCTCAGTGGTTAGAGCTGCAGCCTGCACACAGAAGGGTTACTTGTTTGATTCCCGGTCAGGGACATACCTAGGCTGCAGGTTAGATCCCTGGTCCTAGGCCTAGTTCCTGCCGGAGGCAACCAATCAATGTGTCTAACATCAATGTTCTCTCTCTCTCTCTCTCTCTCTCTCTCTCTCTCTCTCTCTCTCTCTCTCTCTCTCTCTCCTCCCCTCCCTTCCTCCCTTCCACTCTCCCTAAAAATCAATGGAAAAAAATATCCTAGGGTGAGGATTAAAAAAAAAATTTAAAAAAAGAAAGCTTCATGATATAACATTGGGGGAAAACTAATGTAGCAAAGAAGTATGGATCATGTGATCCTAATTTGTAACTGCAGTTTACATTTACAAAATAGAACAGAAGGAAAAATATCAAAAGGAAACACATAAAAATAACTAAAGTAATCCTGAATAATGGGATTATTTTTTTCTTTGTTAATTACTCAAGTCCAGGTTTTCGATAATGAATTCATATTATTGTCAACAGAGAAGAAACTATTTAAAATAAGACCAAGCCAAATCTCTTTTTCACTGCTTAGACATATCATGTAAATTAAATGATATACAATAAGCACATCAGTATTACCTTGTATATTCACATCAAAATCCAGCTCATCTTCACCTGCAATATTAGATGCCACGCAAGTATATCGTCCAGTGTCCGATATTTGAGCTTCCTTTATTTGAAGTGTGTGTCCATTGGCAGCAATATTAACATGATCATCTGATTTAAGGGGCTGTGATTCAATTATAATTAATGTTAGCATTAAGTACTCTAATAAATCCTCTAAGAGACCATGCTGTTGATAATTTGTATAATTCAGAATAAACAGAATTAAATTTTATGTGAAATACTCAAAAGCATATCTTTTATTATATTTTGTCAAAAATGCTAGAGCATTTTAATGAAAGGTTGAGGGCATTAAGATAATCTGTTTTCATGTAGAAGTCACTGTTCATTTAGAAATATCATCACTTCATAAATAAAAAATTTTAACCTAGAGATATTTATATTATGATGTTTTATTGAAAGTATTACTGTACTTAATGGAATATTAACTCACAGATATTTATATTATGATGTTTTATTGATAACATTACCTACAGTGAATAGGGCATTTTTCATCTTCTACATATTCCTGTTTACACTAAGTTCCCTCTTATTCCTTGAAGATTTTAGTTCCTGGATCAATGTCACTTCGTCTAATGGTACTTTTCTCATAATTCTTCGTGATTTCAGCATCTACATAGTTATCCAATGCTGTGTGCATCCAATGCTGTGACCTCTTCTCTAATTGTTTGTCCTCAACCCTCTCTCAGCCACTCAACAGGTAAGTCATACCTAGACCTTATAATCACCCATAACTGCCCCACTTCATAGTCTCAGTTTCACGTTCTCACTCTCTGACCGCCACCTCCTAACTTTCTAAGTCACTTCTAGCATCCCAACTCCAATAAATTTTTGATTCCCTGGGAGGACCCACAATCCACGGGCCTTGCAATGTTATCAGTGCCTCTTACTCTCCTCCTGATCTCCATTCCCTCCTGACCCAGAGAAGTCTACTATGGCAATCGCTCCTTGTATAAACCCTCAACTCCCTTGCCTCTGTCCCTTTATTTTACTTCCCTGGCAAAACCCTAACCCTGGTTAATATCAGTCTCTGTCCATTATGAGCTTCCCTGGTCTACTCAAGGACATCCCTCCAGCAACTGTGTCCTCTCTTACCTACATCATCAGCAATTTATTCTTTTCCACCAGATTATTTCAATCTACATACAACATACTGTAACTTCCCCCATTAAAAGAAAACTCTCTTCCCCTCACATCCTGCTACCACCTTCATACCAGAAACCATCAACTCTCTTCTGGACCACTACCATAAACTCAATCTAGACCATTCTTTTGTTCTCTCAATACAGAAGCAATATAATCCCTTTAAAACCTTAAATCAAAGTATATCACTCTTGTATTTAAAATTTTCTAGTGACTTCCCATCAGAATAAAGGACAACTGGTCTACCAGCAGTATAATCTGGCATTCTATTAATCTTCTTCTGTGTCCTCATGTGTTGGGGTCCAACCCCAGCAGGTCCAGAGGTCCCCAAAGGTGTGGACGGAGTCAGCGAAGAAGGAATGACACGGAGACAGCATTTAGTTAATCAGCAGCCTAGCCAGGATCTCTAGCCAGGATCTCCAGCCAAGTTCTGTATTTTATTGTCTTGTTACATCTGTATTTATGCCAGTTGATTGTAATCCTATCAATTTCTATTCCAAGGGTTAGGGCGTTTCTTATCTCCATTCCAGGGAGTAAAGATTATGTAGCTTAAGTGTGATTGTTTGTAATTAAAGTGAGTAACTATCCGCCTGGCACTTAGTTAAGGGGTTTTATTCCCTCCCTAACTTCAGGGAAAAACCCCTACCTGGGGAAACAACCTTTCTCAGAGAGGTGACCTTGGTTAAAACACATAGTGCCAAAAAGGGGAGCAAACATATTAAGAACAGTATGCCGCACTAGCCTGCCAGTCTGTAGTCCCAGGACTACAGTCTGTAGTCCCTGTAGGTTAATGCAAGGGCCAGCTGGGGCTGAAGAATTTCCAACAGGTTTCCAGACCCAGGGAGCACCCTCACTCAGCCCTAATATCCCATGAGTCTTTTGGCCTCTTCGCTCTGGGCCTGCAGGGTCTCACTTGCATATTTCTGGAGGAGTTCCATCTTCTTCCTTCGCACAAGTGCCTCCTCGATGTCTTGCTGTGATGGCACAGGGACATGGGCGATGAACTTCTGCTGCTCATCTTCACCTCCTTTCCCCTGGCTGCCTTCCTCATCAGACTCCTCCTCCGTGACAGCATAGATGTTGATTTCTTCCTCCTCTTCCTCTTCCTTTTCTCCTCTTGCCAGCCGAGCCTCTCTCTCTGCTTTCCACTTTTCCACTAACTGGGCTCTGAATTTCTTTTCATATTCCTGTTCTAAAGGCACAATAACACCATCATCTTCATCTAGGTAACCATAGTATTCAAAATCAATTGCCTTCATGAGCTCAGCACGTGTCTTTCTTGGAGGAGGAAGAGGTTCTTTTTCAAATAGCTCTCTAACACCAGGCAAATCTTTTGCTGCTCCAAAGTATTTGTAATCTCGATTTCCCGGGACTTCTTTGCCTTCATGATCCAGCATTTTAGGGCCAACTTTTACATAATCAGGACCACCCAGCTCCTTTATCCGGACCTCCCAGTGTCCTTTCTCTCTTAGCAATTTGTTAATTTCATCATTCAGGTCACGAATTCGGAATTCACCTAAACCAGCATTCTGAATTTGAGCCACTTTTTTAGAGATCTCTCCAATGATCTGTTGTCTCCACTTCTCAGCTTTGGGCAACTCAGTACATTCTGAGGCAAGGAAGGGTCTTCGTTCCTTCACTTTTCCCTCTTCCAATTGAGCTTGGCGAAATCTTGCTAAGGCCGTCATGGCCTTTTCTGCATTTCGGGCCATGGTGCAAGTGAAGGGGGCCGCCCTTGGACCGCGTGGCCAGAGAACTTCCCGGCCTCAGGGGAGGCCAATCCTGGCTGTTTGGGCACCAATTGTTGGGGTCCAGCCCCAGCAGGTCCAGGGGTTCCCAAAGGTGTGGACGGAGTCAGCAAAGAATGAAGGACATGGAGGCTGCGTTCAGTTGATCAGCAGACTAGCCAGGTTCTGTACAGGTTCTCCAGCCAGGTTCTGTTTTTTATTGTCTTGTTACATCTGTATTTATACCAGTTGATTTTAATCCTATCAATTTCTATTCCAAAGGTTAGGGCGTTTCTTATCTCCATTCCAGGGAGTAAAGATTATGTAGCTTAAGTGTGATTGTTCGTAGTTAAAGTGATTAACTACCCACCTGGCATTTAGTTAAGGTGTTTTATTCCCTCCCTAACTTCAGGGAAAAACCCCTACCTGGGGAAACAACCTTTCTCGGAGAGGTGACCTTGGTTAAAACACATAGCACCAAGAAGGGGAGCAAACATATTAAGAACAGTATGCCACATATGCCAGGTCCCTTGAAACATATGCTATGCAGCTGTTTCTTCCCTGCAGCGACTGTGTCAAGCAGCAAGGATGGACCGGCTTCCGGCACTCATGGGTCACTGCACTCCAGCAAAGATGTCTGAGGGCCTTGGCCCTTGAGATTCTCTCTACTTTAGCATATTTTCCTCTCATATCTGATGTTTGCTTCCTTTACTTTCTTATCAGCGAGGCCTTCCCTGTATAAATAAGAGATCACACTCCCCCCACTCACTTTTCTTCTTCTTGACTGAATTTTCTCCACAACGTCTACCCCATCTGGTACATTATGCATTTTACTATTATGTTTGTTTAGTTTTTGACTCCCTAAACTTCATATGAACAGAGATCTTTCTATTTTTCCTTCATAGCTGCACCCTCCTCACCTAAAACAAAGTCTTGCCAATAATATGATATGATCAAAAAATAATGTAGAATGCTAATGTAGAATATAAAAGTAGGATAATTTAAAATTTCTATGCTAAAGAAAAAAACTTTAAAGTGTGAATAAATAAAACCCAAATGCTATCTCAAAACTTTTTGGGTCTAACATTGGCAATATTTTTAGTGATGTTCTCAAAAACTCTGTTTTGTTCCAGTGGTGTTGCTTATCTGAAGAATGAAATAACAGAAGGATATGGGAAATAAACAACAAGAACAAAAACCAGAGTGCTTTTTTTGGTACACATTTAAGGGGACCAATCCCAAACCCTAAAAAATTTAACAGCTTAAAGTATAACAATTGGATCAATTTCAGAGTCTGGGTTTGAAACTGTAATTTAACTACTCAGTGTAAAATTCAAAACCACACAAAACTGTCTTATTCCTAGTGCAATTCTAATCATTATCAAATTTTTATGTGTGCGTGTGTTTGCTTGTGTTTATGTGTGTGTGTGTGCATGTGTAGTAGTCACAATGAATGAAAAGCCTTTAGATAAAATTAGAAATAAAATAAGATTTGCAGGTGAAAGGAATTAACAAGTAAACTCCTATAGATTTAATATTGTACCATGAAGTGTGCTTGCACTTAGGAAAGAAACTGTAAACAGAACATGGTGGGAGTTCCTTATTTTTCCTTTTGTAATGGTTTCCAGATGAAACTTGCTTATTTTATGAGATGATTTTTTTTAGTTGCCAGTATTGCAAAATCCATCTGTGATCTGAAAAAATAAAGCTATATCTTTCTGCATCTTAAATCATGACTCGAACCCGAACTGCCACAACTGGATGTAACTGACCACTTGGTTGATTTTGTGTAAAACAGGACAAAGATCAGCTTAGTAAGCACAATATGCACAGCAACGAAAAATCATCTATTTTGGTTTAAACACCAGCATATATTTCTTTAAAACATGCGTGGAAGAAGAATTAGAAATGAGGGTATGTGGTCTGAGAGATCACATAACTGAAAGATGTGCTTTTTCTTTAAAAGTTTCTCATTGCCCCTAATTAATTATGTTGGGCACTTAATCATTACATCTAGCTTTCCCCTGCATCTTGGAAGGTTAAAAATGTTACCTTTTGTAAAAGAGTTAAAGATGTTTACAGAAAGTTCTGATTAAGCTCAGTCCCCATGTTATGCCTGTCATAAGCTGGGTTAGCACTGTTTTTTTGTGTTTCTTCTCTATGAAGTTTATTTACTATGTAAAACCAAAGAACACTAAAACCGTTCCCCAGTGGGAAGGTGGTTGAATTTTCATGGACAACTGCTAATGTACACAAAGACAACCCTCGTCAATGATGGAATAATACTAATATTGTTGAACACAGTTAAAGTTTTTTGGTTGTTTTTTTTGCAGATTTATATTCTTAGGAGCATGAGATTGTGCTAGTTTTAAGACCACATTGATTCTCTGAGTTACTTGTGTCTGTTTTACTAGTATTATTGTTTAATTGACCACTTTAATCGGTAAGAAACCATTAGCAAATGAAAAATCTTGTGACTGGCCTGTCCATCCTTGTACCAGCTGAGAGAGGCAGAAGGAATTGCATAGGCTTCACATTCCAAGGTCAGGGTGGTGTTTACTTTGATCTTCACTTCTTTAGGGGAAAGACCTGGTCCTAAGAGGTCCCCTTTATTGATTATGGGTGGAACTGCATAAAAACAAATATTAAACCATTAAACATTGGTTCTTTCAAATACATGGAATACCATGAAAATCACATGGAGAATCACTTTACAAAAAAAAACAAGGAAATAACGGAAGCATTTTCTATGCTCCCTTTCATCAAGAACCCAAGTTAGGGTCGTACGAAAGGGTCGTGTTCAGATACAGATTATGAAGGAAAATATCATTCTCCCTTTGTCATTATAATACTGACAACGAGGCTAATGTCCTTTCCAGAACAGTTAGCTGCATTGGTTTCAGGTTCCCAGACACAGTGTGAGCATAACCCATAAAATGCATTTTATTGGTCATTAAAGAGACCAACTCAAAGAACCAAAGACAATCAGAAAGATATTCTCCCTTTTAAAAAAACAAAAACAAAATCTTGATATGTTGGTATTATTAATACTCATATTAGCTTTGCTTTTTCCCCCAATGTATTTTATTTATTTTTTCTTTATTGATTAAGGTATTACATATGTGTCCTTATCCCCCCATTGCCGTCCCCCCCCCCCCCGATTCATGCCCTCAACCCCCTGGTGTCTATGTCCATTGGTTAGGCTTATATGCATGCATACAAGTCCTTTGGTTGATCTCTCCCCTTTACCCCTGCCCTCCCCTACCTTCCCTCTGAGGTTTGATGGCTAGCTTTGCTTTCTATTTATAGGTCAATGTACAGTGGATCTGTCCAAAGACACTGATGAACTCGTCCTACACTGCTGATGAGAGCATATGTATTCAAACAACAGTTTTATGCACAAAAGTACTATAACTTAGCCCAGAGGGTAATTCAGAAGGGAAAACAGAGAAACTTAAGGAAGTGCCACTGAAAAATTCTCCGAGATATTTGTGAGCAGACTGATCGGGCCCTTTACATCGTTAAGCAATCGAGGTCATGGGCACCATGTTTAATTTAACATCCATCTTAATGAAGCAAGCTGCATAAACATCAAACTTTAAAAATGAGTATAAATAATTATGGACCCATAAAAACAGAGTTGGAAGAGTGAGACAACTTGGGGAAAATATGAAGCATAGTGCTCTCTCAGAACTTACTGTAGACCTTCACTTCGAAGTGCTTTATCATTTCCCCCGCCTCATTCGTGGCTACACAGGAGTATCTTCCAGCATTGTCCTCCTGTGCATTTAGGATCTGCAGAGTCCTACCTCCTGAAAAATCATGGGACACCAAAGAATCTTTGAAATTACGGCGGCGGCAGAGCATGCACAAACTACCAAGGTTTTAATTCTTACTATTGGTATATTTTTCTTCTATATGCCAATTCTGTAATAGGTATTGAACACAAGACAAAGTACAAAACAGATGGCTGCTGCATGACCACCTCAGGCTCATTCTGATTCTCCCATGCCTCAGTACTCAGTCTAGCTAAGGTCCCTATTTCACTCTCTTTATAACGAGGTCTCTCCCTCTTAGTCATCTTCTCCTTCTCATCTACCTGGCCTATCAGTAGAGGTTGGTCTTGCTAAAATACAGTTTTTATCATGGTACATTTCTCCTTAAACATCTTCAATGGTTCTCAATTGACTAAAGAGTAAAGTCAAAACTCTTTAATCCAGGCATTCAAAACATGACTCTAACCTTCCTTCCTGACCTTTCCTCCTACCTGCCCCCCTCTGTGTAGCAGACATACACAACACACATATAACATACTGTCTCCACTCGTTTGGGAGGGAGGAGTATAATTATTATTACTTGCACATAAATAGGCTATTTTCACTTTATACCCTTCCCACCTTAGTCATTGCGATGGATCTGAAATCTCTCCTAGTTCATTTCCAAACAAAGAATTTCTATAACTTTTCTTTAAGGTCTGGTTCAAGTTCTGACTGCAGCTAAGCATTTCCTAACCACTTCAGCTCACACTGGCCATTCCATCTTGTGACTCCTCTAAAACTTGTGACTATTCCATTAATCATGCCCCATGACTATCCATAACCCATGAGTATTCATGCATTCATGTTGTTAATTAACTTTCACATGTTTTATCTCTCCTCCACATAAGACTGTAAATTTCTTAAAGCCAGTGATCATACTTTTTAATTCTTTCTATTTTCATACATATTGCCAGGTATTAGTGAGGAATAAATAAACTCAATTGAAATACTAACCTTCAAGGCGTAATTCAACAACAAATAAATTTCTATCTTTTTTTGGCATTCCACATATTTTAGCAATTAATTACATTGTGGTATTTATTTGCCTTTTTATTTAGATATTTTATTAGTCTTTCAAAAAGTAATTTCAGATACCTTAGATTTCAGTACATATACAAATAATTTTATAAATTAAAATATCAATAGAACATAACATAACCAAGAACATAAATACGTCAATAACAAAACTCCAATGATGCTGCTTTTCTACAATAGTAGATGGCACAAATGCACCTCAGGCATCTGAAGGAAACTAATTACCTGGAAGAATACGAATGTTTCGGTTGGACTCTAAAGGAGTTCCATCCTTAAACCAGGTGATGGTAGCTGGAGGATATGAATAAGCTTCACAGACCAAGGATGTGGGGCTATTAAGGATAACAACGACATCTTCAGGGCTGCCATCACTATCGACACCAGCAATTGTAGGAGATACTAAAAAAGATTTAAAATTTAAAGAACTATATTTAGAAAATCTCTATTTGTGCATTTCTAAATTTCCGTTGTACTTACTTGTGTAATTCCATTCTCTAACAATTTCAGAGAACAACTGATTATTGTTCTTATTCTGCACAAAAGCAGTGAGAACCTCAAAAGACTCACAGGGTAATGGAAAGAATGACATTAAAAAGGAATCATGACCCAATGTGATAAGGGCAATAATGGGAACTCTGGTGCAGGATATATAGAAACATAGCATTCAATAAAATCTAGGGCGTGAGGTGTGAGGACTCCCCTCAAGGAAGGCCTCCTAAAGGAGATTTCAAAGTGAGCTTAAAGGATAGTGCTAGTTAAAAGGTGAAAGAAGGCAGAGAAATAGGAAGAGGGAACAACACATTTGGGAGCAGAGGAGTATAAACAATAAGGGGCAAGCCAGAAATACGTACAGAGGATGGATTCATGGGGGTCAATATGGAAGCAAGGGCAACAGAGACAGGTCCATTTGTTTCATAAAAGATAACAAAGGACTGAACTAGAGCATTTAAAGCAGGCATAAAGAGGAGGGAGCACCTAAAAAATATATTTAGGAAGTCAACTTATGGGACCTGATGATAGAATTTGGGGGTTATGAGAAACCAAAGTCAAAGATAATTTCCAATGTTCTTGCTTGGGAACCTAGATAAACAGCAGTGAAGCAACATAAATAAAAAATACAGAAAGATTTGCTCATTTAGGATTGAAAGATGGTTTGTTCAGGTCTGAATATCTTGACTTTTTAGTGCCCAAGAGAAGTCCCAAGAGAAATGTCCAACAAGAAATTGTATATAGAAATCCAAACCTTGGGAGAAAGATCTGGATCGCAGGTATGGATTAAAAGGTCACCAGTCTATAGGATAATCAAACCTCTTGGAGTTAAGTTTATTATTTGAAGAGAATATCTGGAGTAAAATGAGCAATGAAGTAAGGCAAAACGTTTAAGAGATGGGGACTTAATGTTTAGGAGATAGATTAAATAAGAGTCTATCAGAGACAGAGAAAGGGAGCAACCAAAGGTATGCAAGGGTAACTAGGGAAGAACACTGTCAAGGAGAAAGTGATAGTGTTCAAACCATTAAGAGTCCGACTGAAAAAATAACTGTTCGATCTACCAACAGTGTAGCCTTTGCCATCTTAGGTAGCAAACATAGATTTCAGTACAGACAATTGCCAATAATGGCAGAGTCCCACAAAGAATGGATAGGATATCTCAGGTTGAGCCCCCTTTTGCTTCTGACCTGCTTCTCTTTGACCCGCATATATTTATACTTTATTATTGCTTATTTAACATCTATCTTGTTCATAGTTGTGTACCCAGCATAAAACACAGTACCTAGAACATAATACGTATTCCAAATATAATGAATGAATGAATGTGTGAACTCATTAATAAAATAAATAAAAAAAAAACACACAGCAAATGTCTGCAAGCACTGGTCTTCCTTAAATAATGAAATCCTATGATAGAAATATTAATAAACATAAAAAGAAGAGAATTTAGCCTATGGTCATGTCTGAGTCTTCAAGACTTGAAGCAATGCTTCTACCTACCTAACACGTTAAGACTGAAACTTTTGCTCTTGTCACCAGCTGTGTTAGAAGCCAAACATGTATATCTTCCAGTGTGTGACACCTGGGCATTGGTAATTTGAAGAAAACGGCCACCAGACATACTGTGATGGGTGTCATCTTCTTGGATGAGCTGCCCGTCTTTGTGCCATGTAATTTCTGGCACTGGATTCCCTGTAACAAAAAGCCATTTCTGAGAGCTGGCTATGCTCACATGTCTACAAGTAACAACTGAAAGAAGGCATTTTACTCATTTGCCTTTTTAAATATCCCATTTCTGAAACAATGCAGTAACCATTCATACCAAAGTAAATTTTAAGCATAACCTAATGTATAATAATAATAAGCATGCTATGATAAAAATGTACAAAACTTAAAAATAATTTTCAAATGAAGATTAGTTTTTATCAGACCTTAGAGCAGTGGTCAGCAAACTCATTAGTCAACAGAGCCAAATATCAACAGTACAACGATTGAAATTTCTTTTGAGAGCCACATTTTTTAAACTTAAACTATATAGGTAGGTACACTGTTATTAATTTATTTAGGGTACTCCTAAGCTGGCCTTTGCTAAAAACGTCCTCAATCTGAGGGGTTGACCTCAGCGAACGTACCCCCACTTCTTCTAACATCACTTCTTCAAAATAGACTCGCCCAGGACGAAAACCGACTTCTGCGCATGGGCCACGGAGTTTCAATCGCACTGTACGTGCACGCCCGCATGTGGTATTTTGTGGAAGAGCCACACTCAAGGGGCCAAAGAGCCGCATGTGGCTTGCAAGCCGCGGTTTGCCAACCACTGCCTTAGACTATTAAAATGAAATGATTTCAGAGTAAAATACACTTAAAAAAAGAATGGAGCATGTAGTTCACGATACCTTTGCTTTCATATTAATTGTTAAAATAATATTTTATAATCTTGATAACTATATAAAAGGAAAAACATTTAATTAAATAATCTAATAAGCAGATATTTTGAGTTTATACCGGGATTCCAGCATAGATCTATAGATGGGTAGAGATATAAAGTAATGATTCCTTTAATATTTATAGCCTGTAGGTAAATGTATTTTATTTTTATTTTAACATGGGACTTATGTTCAATATTAAATTTTAAATTACTCGAAGAGATTTTTTTAAATTGATAATTTAAAACCATAAAGAAAGTTATGTTAGGAAAGATGGATAGTATGATATTATAGTAAAACTGGAAGGCTCGGCTGTATTGGCTGTGGAGCAACTTTCCCCGAGCAGGGAAGCAACTGCCTGCCCAACTGCTGAGGACAGCAACCAGGCCTGCCCGACTAGGAAGTCTTACCTGGGAATCCAGGCAATGATGGAGCCTATTCTACAGCTGCATGTGTGCAGGGAACAAAGCCAACAGTCCTGTCCAACTGTTCCTAGCCAACAGCAACACCCACCCCAACCTCAAAGCTCAGGCAGTGGCCTCACCCAGAGCCTAACAGAGAGTTCCACCTGGCCAAGGACACAACCAGCTAACCTGCCCAGAGCTCCAAGCTGCGCTGACTGGTGAAGGGCTGTCTCTGCTGAAATAAGCCTGCGAAGTCTGGAAGAAGAGAACCTTTACTCAAATGCACAGATACCAACATAAAAAAACACACGGTTAAACATGATCCCATCAAAGGAAATGAATAAAGCTCCAATATCTGTCCATAAAGAAATGGAGATCAATGAACTGTCTGAGAAAGAATTCAGAATAGTCCTCTCAAAGAAGTTCAGTGAAGCACAAAAATGACGACTTTACAAAGTTAGGAAAATGCATGAACAAAAAGAGAAGTCCAACAAAGGAAAAGAAGTCATCAACAAAGCCAAACAAATTCTGGAGTTAAAGAACAAATGGACTAAATAGAAGACTTTAAAAGAGTGCATCAACAACAGACTTGATCAAGGAGGAGAAAGAATCTGTGAACTGTTCAAGGTCATCAAATCACAAAATAAGAGCATGATAAGAAGGAACAAAGGATCTACAAAACAATAAACAAAATAGCAATAGTAAGTCCTTGCCTACTACTAATTACTTTAAATGTAAATGGATTAAAACTTCTAATACAAAGACAGAATGGTTGAATGGATAAAAAAAAAACAAGATGTCGCAATATGCTCACAAGAAACTCACCAAAGCTTTAAAGATACATATGGCTGAGAGCGAACAGATGTACAAAGATATTTAAAGAAAATGGGAATCAAAAAATGCAGGGGTGGCTATACTTATTATCAGACAATACAGACTTTAAAAAGTGGTCAAAATCAAAGAAGGTTATTATATAATGAAAAAGGGGTAAATTCATCAAGAAGATATAACAGTTAAGTATTTATGCACACAATAGCAGAGCACCTATATATAAAAAGCAAATACTAACAGATCTAAAAGGAAAAGTATACAGCACTACAATAACAGCTGGGGATTTTAATACCCCACTCTCAACAATGGACAGATCATCCAGTCTGAGGATCAATAGCAAAACAGAGGATTTGAAAAACACCATAGACCTGACAGACATGTCCAGAGTATTCCATCCAACAACAGCAGAGTAGACATTCTTCTCAAAGGCACATGGAACACTTTCTAGAATAGATAATATCTTAGACCGCAAAACTAGTCTTAGCAAACTTAAGATGACTGAAATCATACCAAGAGTCTTTTCTGACCATAGTGATTGAAACTAGAAATCAGCAACAGGAGGAAAGCTGCAAAATTCACAAATAAAAAACCTGAAAATGAAATGTCTTAACAAATGGTGAGACTTTTGTTTTGGGGTAATCCCCAGTATCAGTAATGCCACCTTCCCACCAACACTCCTACTTATTTATTTGAAATGCAATTTGAGAAAACAGGAAGAGAAAAGGAGGTACAGCCTTCAACCAACAGAGAGGAAAACAAAATAAGAAGAGATGAGGCAGAGAAACCCTACATTCAAAGAGTAGATTAAAAAATTTGGTTTATTGAACTGAAAGAAAAGGCCAGTGTGTCTTTCCTTTTTCTTTCCTTCCCCTCATTTCAAATACATATTACAGCAGCTTGAATTTTTCTCAGCTAAGTAAGATATGTAGTGGAGGCAATGAATAACCAGTGAGGGGTGGGGGGAAAGGAGAAGCAGAGGGCTCAGGCCCTTACCTGTCACCTCACAAGTCAGTGTAACACTCTGCTTCTCTTTTACCTTCACATCTTCCAATGTATTTTCACCCACAATGTGAGGTGGCACTGAAAAAATACCAAACACAAAAAGTAATAATTCTTACCACAGGGCTGTTACTTTAGAGAGATCTAGGTTCATATTTTTATTTCGCTATAACCTTTAAAGCAAAACCCCAAATTCTCATTAATTGATTACTAGAATAATGTCATATTATTTTGATTAACTCCATTTTTATGATATATTATAAAGTAATATGTCATGAATTCAATTACATAGTGAATTTTATTGTAAAATAAATCATAAAGTCCAGATAAAAATGTCAACAAATCAGTGAGTAAGAACATTTACTAAACCTTTATTTTTCCTACTCTAAGCAGCACTCCTATTAAACAAGTTATCAGAGAGTCTTAGCATATTATTGAATAATTGTGAACAAACAAGATATAAAGTTTTATCCATTTTAACCCAAATGATTATCTTCAAATCACTATAACATTGAATTCTTTTCAACAGCGTTTCCAGGGACCAAAGAATACATAAATGTGAGATCAAGCTGTAGATAAATTCTAACTCTGGTTCCAGAAGGCACTTAAGCCAATTTGATTTTTTTTTTTTTTTTAGATACTGCAGTTTATATAAATACCTAATACTGAAAGTCCAAAGAGTTTTCTTTCTTCACCAGCTGCATTCCTTACGACACAAGCGTACTGGCCAGCGTCTTCTATTCTGGTCTGCATCAACCGCAGAGTTCTCCCTCCTGGAGAAGCAAACCACCAGGTGACTCCAAGAGAAATCTGAAACTTTACCAGTTGTCCGAGTGATGTTCAATGTAGGGAAAATTTAGTCAAAATGCTTCAAGGGTCTTTCAATGAATTGATGTCAATTTTTAAAAAAATCACATGTTTTAAGCCTATATGAAACAAACTACTAGATACTACAGAAGAATTTCCTGGATCGATGGATAAAAAAATAAATACATACTAAGTGACAGCAAGCAAGAAATGGAGTTTCACAAAGGTAAAGTGAAACTTCAAAGGTAAGTATATTTTAACTCACAGAGGAGATGAGGAGCTTCACTGTAAGTAGAGTACGAATGAGGATGGAGAGGTAGAAAGTAGATATGGGGGTGGTACCATAAGCAGAGCAGGTGGAGATAATGGTGAGATGAAACTAGATGGAGTATGGTCAGATTCTGTGAGCCCTTGAAGGCTGTGTTAAGGAATTGAGACTTTGCATTCAATAAAGGCTATGGAAGTATGTAAATAAATAAAGGTCATGATCTGATTTGTGCTTTAGAAAGATAACTATTACAGGATGTTTAGAAAAAGAATTCCCAGTTGACCACTGAATATATAAAATGGGAATGTTAGAGGACTATCCCAGCAGCCCAGATATGGGTGACAATAATATATAAGGAATGGCTGAAACCATGAAGTCTGGCCACCAGTTTTCAATTGAGTTTCATGGAATCCTAGAATTATTTATATCAAAATTTATGGGGGAGGGTCACCTCATTCACTAGTGCAACTCTGTTTTTGGTTTTACATTTTGAACTTCTCTGTATTGTTTTCTCTGAAGAAAGATTCTTCATCCAAGAAATGTATATAGACTGAGAATGAAACTCTGATATGTTGAAGATTGTAATTTGGAGTGAAATCCATCTGAGGACAAAAGAAGAGGGAGGGCCCAGCAGTGAGACTGAAGCAAAGCCTGCAAGGGAACTAAGAGATGCACAGAGAGACCAGAGTTCTCGAAACCACTGGTGGAATAGAGTGTAAGTGAAAAATGTACAACACTTCATACATTTTGTAATAATTTTCTGGCCCCTATACCTTTGCTTAGTATAGCGGTTCTCAACCTGTGGGTCACGACCCCTTTGGGGGTCAAACGACCCTTTCACAGGGATCGCCTAAGACCATCAGAAAACACATATATAATTACATATTGTTTTTGTGATTAATCACTATGCTTTAATTATGTTCAATTTGTAACAATGAAAATACATCCTGCATATCAGATATTTACATTACGATTCATAACAGTAGATAAATTACAGTTATGAAGTAGCAACGAAAATAATTTTATGGTTGGGGGTCACCACAACATGAGGAACTGTATTAAAGGGTCGCAGCATTAGCAAGGTTGAGAACCACTGGCTTAATACCTTGAATTCAAACTAAAAATTCAAAATGATTAAACATGAAATTTACATGTAAATATTCACCAAACCTAAATTTGTCAGGAGTTTCTATCTAGTTTTTGATTTTTAAAATATATTTTTGATTTCAGAGAGGAGGGGAGAGGGAGAGGCAGATAGAAACATCAATGATGAGAGAGAGTCATTGACTGGCTACCTCCCGCATGGCCCCCCACTGGGGAACGACCTGTGACCTCCTGGTTCATAGGTCAATGCTCAACCACCGAGCCACACTTGGCCGACAACTTTCTGTTTTTTAAACACAACAGGACATCATTGAGTTTTCCTAAAAGCAACCTTCCCATCCTCAAACCACTAAAAGGTGAAGTTAGTATCTTATTTAGACAAACAAAGCTGATCACCTGAATTGAGTCTTTTTTCCTAACTGAATTTACATAAGCAAAGACTTATGTTCATTAGGAAAAGATTCAAGCACGGACTGCTACTTCAGATTACAGAAACCATAATATAATTCCAGTTGAGAGCTATTAAAACAGTCCAACTTTTATGAGTCATTGCTGGCTCAGCAAACCTCAACCTCATGGGTCTCATGATCTTTCTTTTTTCCTGGTCTTCTCACTTACTCCAGTGGGGGGAAAAGGGTCTGACAGTTAGTTATACTTACACAGAGACGTTTCTTGTACCTATTAAATTTTTATAGCCGTTATCTCTTCTTGGCACACAACTTCATAGCAATGAGAGAAACTTCGCCAAAGCACGGCTTCTAGAAAAGCTGTACTTAACGTCTCAGGAGGACTAATCTTAATAAAACAGAAGTGTGCAGCAGATGAAGGACCAAGCAAGTCACATGCCATTCATTTGATTCTCATTCATCTATTGCACAACACACATCAGACCGTAAAACTTCAATGACTCCTTTGGCAGCGCCACAAGGTGAAATTCTTTTACTGTGTTCACTCAGGGATTTCCAGCTGCTGGTCAAGCAGAACAAAATGAAAGAAAACCCAACCACCACTTGGGCACATCTGTAATAAGCCAGAGTATAGGGCTCTAACCTTCCCTGTCATTTGTAGGAGCTCTGATGTAGTTATTATATTTAGTAAGAGTTCCTACTTTTTTTAGCCAATGGGAATTAAGGGGGGAAATAAAGTAAAAAATCAGAATAATTTCAAGATAAGAAGATAGTGTGTTCAGGTTTTGGGTAACCAAAATGTAATAAAATCTTGGCCATTACTATCATTTCCCAAGACCAACAGGGCCTGGGAGTCCATGAAAATAAAAGTATTAAAATGAGGACCCAGGACTGTCTCCCAGGACAGAAAGACCACAAACCTTTTACCAGGCTGTCTGCGGTTATAACAACAAATACACATTGGATGCTTACCATATAAGCAGGCACTGTGCTAACTGATTTACATATATTGACTCATTTAATCCTTCCAAAAACCCTAAGAGGCAGATTCTATTAATACTTTCACTCTGTGAGTAAAGAAACTAAAGGTAGCAACATCAAGTAACTTGCCTGAAGTCATAAAGTTAGTGAGTATTATGGGCAATAAATAGGTTAATAGCAGATTTCACTCCTCATCAAGATCCTGTTCTGTTATAGAGTCGGGTCTTGGAGAAGCATAGGGACCTAAGGTATTTAGACATCATTCAAACACTAGAAAGGACTCTTTTCTGAAAAGGCTTCAAAGGGGGGAATTTAATTTTTGAACCAATTTAGGGGCAAGGAATTTACTACCTATTAAATTAGCTCATCTTGACTTTAAACAATATATATTTTTAAAGTTCTTTCTATTCAGACCCAAATTTGACCTTAGAGTCTTCCATACACTGGCATTACTTTCTACCTCTGGAACTAGACAAAACCAACTATTTAGAATTAATTTTCACTATGTAACCATATGCACAGGGTTTATTTTTCCAGGTTCGATACAATCAGACTTACATTATGATGTAATCATTAACTATCATGGTTGCTTTCCTTAAAAAATAATAGTCAATAGATCCTTCTAGTTTTCCTAGTAAGCGAGTTAAATCCAGAGAACAATTGGTCTCTTACTTTTCTTATCAGTGACAATATATTTTGTTAATGTGGCAGAATATTGCATTTACTTTCCTGATAACCACATTATACTGTCATTGCACAATGAATGAATAACACAATTCAGAAAGCTTTTCATATGAAGAATCACTTTAATTTTCATCCTTGGTTTTTGAACTTCAGTGCAGGAGTTTATTTAACTTTTATTTTGTTAGGTTCAACTCAAAAGTTCACGAGGTATGTTTGAATTTGGGTTGTCTTCATTCAACACATTAGGTATTCTTCTAAGTACCCAACCTTTGTATTAACCACAGACTTGGCAAGAGAATCTTCTTAGTGTGTCCAAGTCATTACTGAAAGGGGTCAAGTGCAGATTCCTGTGGCACGCCCCAAGACACCTCTCTCCACGCTTAACTGACCCATAAAGGAGAAGCTAATAGATTTTCTTATCTAATTAGATGAGGACTAAGCTGAACATCTCTTTTACAATAATCAAGTCTTAGCTCACAGTAAACTATTCTATCTCGTAAATATAAAACTCAGAGTAGAGTCATGAATAAGATGAAATACTTGCTTATGGAAGTATATTACATAACAGGAATCTCTCTAGACTCTGGTTTTAATTTTAGTATTTCCTTTCATTTTTCACTTTTCAAACTGGTTGGTTATAGTGTGACTGTTCTGATTATCACCATAATTTTTAAAAAATATATACATTTTTATTGATCTCAGAGAAGAAGGGAGAGGGACAAATAGAAACATCAATGATGAGAGAGAATCATCGACCGTCTGCCTGCTGTATGCCCCAAACTGGGGATTGTGTCCGCAACCCAGACATATGCCCAGACCAGGAATCAAACCGTGACCTTCTGGTTCATAGGTCAATGCTCAACCACTGACTCACACTGGCCAGGCTGACATCACCATAATTTAAGTCATAAGTGACTGCCAGGATTTCTTTTGTAAAAGGATCTAGAGGTAATTTAGAGATTTTCCCTTTTTCATATAACTTTTTAAATATTTTTTCTTAATATGATCAATGGGTATTATAGTTAGCAGCTATATCAAAAAGAAATATAAGATAGGAAGAAATGAGAAATGAAGGAGAAACTGTGGCCATATGAAGAGAACCAGGTTATGAGACTATGAGAAGTCCTACTACCTGAGAGAATTCTCACAGAACTGCTAAGGCTGATGGGCCACCCGTCTTTAAGCCAGGTAATGGAAGGCAAAGGAATGCCTGAAGCTTCACAAGTCAGGGACACGGAGTTCTTTTCCACCACACTGATATTTTCAGGTGTCCCATGGTTTCCTATGATGCTCGGAGGGGCTGTAAGACAAAAACAAAACAAACAGGAAATGGAAAGGATGGTAGCTAATCTATATCAAACACCAAATCCTACACAGTTCATTGTTAATAATACGACTTCCATGTTTTGGTCAACAGTAAGCAAAATGAGTAACCACATCAATGACATTAATAGTCGTAGTAGTAGTAGTGTAGTGTGACATCTCTGAAGTACATGTTACTTCTTCCCCACTGATTGCAATAAATGACTTTGATATTCTTATTCTAATAGAGGTGAGTGGTTTTCTATGAGTCACTCATCTTTGCTGATAAACCTCTAATATGGATTTGTGGCCTTTTTATAGGCAGGATTTTCTAACAAATGATCCTAATTCTAAATATAAAACATGAGGTAACAAAAAGATACTTAAGATGGATGGATTCCTTTTCTCTTCTGTGTTCTGATTTCATGAGCTCTGGCTCACACATTAGCTGCAAACTACAGGATATTAATACTGTACTTTGTGAGAGCCCTATCTGGATTCAAGTTATCAGAATGTGTCTATTAAATTTACCATTGCTTCTATGGACCTAAAATGTGCAATCAAATTATGTAGGTATCCCTGAGAACGGATATGTTTGGTCTATTCCTAATGACATTTATGACTCATTAATTAGAATATTAAAGCTGACTCATGGCCAACGGATGCTGAGTCAGTAACACTAAGGAGCCTAGGTTTATACTAGCCAAGATAGCTAATTTGGAAAACAAGGAATCAAAGAATATTAGTTGAGATGTCACTGAACAAAAATACTTGCAGATGACCATTATCTATCTCACCACATGCTTTCCTAAAAGTCTATCTAATATATGCTTATTTCAGCAAGGTAGGAAATGGGAGGTCGGGCACAGAAGGATAAGTGATGAGACTGATCTAGAGAAGTGGTGCATATAGAGAAAACAATAGCCTATACATAAAACTCAACACTCAAAGCCCGCATCTCCCATCCGGGATGCTATAGAGATTATCAGCCAACGAATAGACTTACTGAGCTTCTTTGTACTTACTATGTACACTTAAGTCATATTTTCTGTCAGTCATTCCTGCTACATTTATGGCAACACATACATAACGGCCTGTGTCAGAGACATGAATATTCTTCAGCTGAAGGATGCGACCTTCATCCAATATTTCCATTCCCCTCCCCTTGGTCAAGGTGCGGCCATCTTTCATCCAGGTCACTGTCGGCTGAGGAATACCCTGCACCTCACACTCCAAGGACACACTCTTCCCTCGAGTCACAGTAATTTCAGTAGGGTGGCTGCCACTGTTGGATATGGTTGGTCGAACTGGACACGAAATAAAAGAGAGAGAGAGTGAGAAAATAAAATAGGAAACATTTTTTCTTGAAGTTTTATTATTGAAATTTTTATCAAAGTTAAATTCATTTTAAAAATGAGATTTTATTTTTTTTAGAGCAGTTTTAGGCTGATAGCAAAACTGTGCAGAAAATACAGAGTTCCCATAAACTCTGCCCCCACACAAGCATAGCTTCCCAAAATATCAATATCGTGGAACATTTGTTTAAATTGATGAATATACATTAATACACCATGATTTCTCAAGGTCTACAGTTTATACTATAATTCACTCTTGGTGTTGTACATTCTATGGATTTTGACAAATGTATAATGATATATATTCACCATTGTAACATTATTCTGGATATTTCACTGCCCTAAAAATCTTCTGAGCTCTTCTTATTCATCCCTTCTCCCCCCAAAGCCATGGCAACCTCTAATATTGCTTTATTGTTTTATTTTATTTTTCAATTACAGTTACCAGTCAATACTATTTTCTATTAGTTTCCAGAGTACAGACAATCATATACTTTGCAAAGTGTTCCCCCTAATATTTCAAGTACCCACCTGGCTCCATACCTAGTTATTACAATATTATTGTCTATATTCCCTATGCTATACTTTTTACATCCCTGGGACTATATTCTGACCACCAATTTGTAGTTCTTAATCCTTTCACCGTATTCACCCATCCCCCGCAAACCCCTCTCCCCTCCAATACCTCTGTCTGTTCTCTGTAGCTATAAATCTGTTTCTATTTTGTTTGTTTATTTTGCTCTTTAGAGTCCACATATAAGTGAAATCATATCTATTTGTCTTTCTTTATCTGACTATTTCACTTAGCATAATATCCTCTAGATCCATCCATGGTGTTGCAAAAGGTAAGATTTTATTCTTTTTTAGGGCCAACTAATATTCCATTGTATACATGTGCCACATCTTCTTTGTCCACTAGTCTATTGATGGGTACCTGGGTTGCTTCCATATCTTGGCTATTGCAGATAACATTGCAATGGACATAGGGGTGCATATATTCTTTTAAGTTAGTGTTTGGGTTTATTTGGATATATGCTGAGTTGAATTGTTGAGTCCTGAGGCAGTTCCATTTTTAATTTTTCGAGGAACCTCCATACTGTTTTCCACAGTGGCTGCATCAATCTACATCCCCACCAAAAGTAAATGAGGGTTCTCTTTTCTCCATATCTCCACCAACTCTTATTGTTTGTTGATTTTAAATTCATTTTGATGTCAGAAGATTAACCGCTAAAGAAAGATCGAAGACTAACAGAGGTGGCGTGTTATACTGAGAGCTGGAATTCTCTATTGTTTTTAAATGAGGTGTGTTTGTGTGTGTGTTTGTGCGTGTGTGTCTAATCAATTACTTACTATAAACTTGCAGATTATAGTCTTTCTGTGCAGTTCCAGCAATATTTGATGCCACGCAGGTATAGAGCCCTGCATCAGATTTTTCAGCCATTGAAATCTGTAACTGTCTGCCTCCAGATAAAGTTCTGACCCGTTCTGTGGAGTCAGCCAGCACCAGGGAGCCTACAACGGAAACCAGATGACAGAACATGAAGCAACAATACAAAGTTTTGTGCTTACATTTTCAGTTAAGTATATGTACTTAATTTTTTTTTACTTCTAGTTCAAGTACCTCAAAGGCAGATGACACTGTAAAGTAATCCTACACATAAAAGGAGGAGGAGGATAAGGAAAAGAATTAGGAGGGGGATGAACAGAAGGAGGGGGGAAAAGGGGAAAAGGAGAAGGAGGAGGAAATGTTTACCAAGAAAATCTGCAAAACTTTGGTAAAATTTCAACCACTATTGCATTTCAAAGAAAACATACTTAGAAAAACAAACAAAATAAAATCTTAAAGCAGGAAAACAAAAATGATTTTTTAAATCAGCTAAACATTTAGATGATCTGCCAAATACTTTACAGACCCAAATAAATATTTGTCAATGAAATAAATTGAAAATCTGTCCAACTGCAGAATTTAATCTTAACACACATTACAACTGTCACAAAGACAGCAACAATGTTTGCTTTAGATAATAATTTTAATCCTATTTTAAAGAAAAATAGTTCTTTGAATGGTGGTTTCTTGATCACTGCAGATACTCTGTAGTGCATTTCATTAAAGAACAATGCAAATTTTTTCCTGGGGGGGGGGAGCATTTAGTCTCAAAATTGAAGATTTTTAGCTGGATAGTGTAAAAGCGCCACATTGCACATTGAGTTTTTTAAAAATATATTTTTATTGATTTCAGAGAGAAAGGGAGAGGGAGAGAGAGATAGAAACATCATTGATGAGAGAGAATCAGTGATTGGCCGCTTCCGGCATGCCCCCTACTGGGGATCGAGCCCACAACGGGGCATGTGCCCTTGACTGGAATCAAACCCGAGACCCTTCAGTCCGCAGGCTGACGCTCCGCTCACTGAGCCAAACCAGCTAGGCTGCACACTGAATATCTAATTATGCTGCCTAGTATTTTAGTATGCAAACCCTCAGAAAGTTTGTTAATAAATTAACATATTTGTCAGATAAAATGTAAATTCATCTAATATTATATTTAATTTTATAAATGTCACAGGATGAAAACTGACCTTTCTTCTGCCAAATGAGATGTGGGGGTGGAATACCACTTGACTCACATAATAGACTGATGAGATTCCCTTCAATGACTGTAAGTTGAGCAAGTTCATTAGAGCCATAAATATTTGGTGGTACTGAAAGGTTAAAAAAAAGAGAAAGAAATACAAAATACTATTTTCACACTCATTTAATTTAAAATTTCCCCAATACTTTACATGTTTTTTTTTAAAAAAAGGTTAGCATTCAAATGACACAGAAAATAATTAGCACTTGAGGCTGACATATCAACACCACATTAAACGTCCACTGAAAGACATCCACTACTTACGTAGAGCAGACTTCCCATTTTCACCGGCAGAAACTTAATTATCAAAATATTGAGAGAAGCATACAAAGAAGTGAATTTGTTATAGATATTTAGATATCTTGCATCAAAATGCTAAGTCACTTACCAAGTATAAACTTAACCCAATCATTCTCACCTAGCCAGCTTTAATATTGCAGAGGCTGAACAGAATCGGAAAGCAAGAGGCGTATAATACACAGTCAAGAATGGAGACAAGGAACTGGATCTAAGAAACGGGCCTGTTATCTGTACTTGACTGCAGAGCCTGCCTCCCACACGGGCCTCAGCTTCTCCTTGGAACCTTCAAAGTGAATCCTGACTACCCATGCCTGTCTCCGAGGCTGAGCCGGACTCTCTCCTGAGCCACTTCTCTGGTTGCAGTATCATCAGGCGGCAGATGCTTGTTCTCCAAGCTCCTGGAAGTGGAGGAGTGGGAGCATCCTCCTCACCTCCTGAAGCAGCTTCCAGTCATTGTTCAACGCCCCCCCCCCCCCCCGCCCGCTCCATGTGAAAGCTCTGTTCTCTTGAGGCTCCTGCCACCAGTTTACTTGTCTGTTTTTATCCCTCCTCTTCACATGACACCCTGCCATTCTTCTGTATGAACTTAACTCCCTGGCCTGCTCATGGGTCTGCTCATTCCTTTCTCCATCCAAGTCCTTGTCACCATCTAGAACATTCTCCTATACATTTATAAATGTAGGCTACTCTCTGACAACTACTCCATCCTTAGAGCTCTTTCACTTAATTTCCCCCAATTAATTAATCGACAGATACAATAAAAATGAAGAGAGCTTAATATGTAATAAATAATTTAAAGAAATATTTAACATAAATTAATACACTGGGAATAGGAGCAGTTTTTAAAGATTAGCAGACAATCACCACCAATGTAAATGTTGTGATTACTTTTAAGAATTACCTTAATTAGTAGCATAATAAAATTTCAAGCAAGGAAAGCTAGTCACACTGGTTAGCACAGTAATTCCATTTCCCACCCAGAAGTACGTGTGCTCTCTGTCTCTCACAGTCACATCATTCACAAACATAATCTGGCCTTTTGACTTATTTTCAATTGACCAACCCACGCTTCATTCATAGAGAACACTCAATCATTAGAAGATCCTGGCTGTAGAAGCTAAAACGTATATGACTCAGACAGAAAAGGAGAACCATTGAGCATCAAAGTAACAGTGATTAATAGATTCAGGTTCAGGGAGTCTATCTAGAGTTGCTCTTGAGTTAATTATATGAGCTGATACTCAGGGCAAGTTAGCATCATCTACACATATTGATTCCTGTCCGTCTATGTGTTATGTTATATGAATGTCATTTTAAGAGTTGGCACACAGTATAAAAGGTTAAACCACACACTACATCTTTTTCTTTTCAGCAACTGATCACACTTACCCCAAATGTTGACATTATAATTTTTCTCAGTTTTCCCAGCAACATTTGTTGCCTCACAAGTGTAACGTCCAGTGTCTTGAACCTGAGCATCCTCAATCTGAAAACAAAATCAGGTTATAAGACCAGCTTCTATTTTATAAGTAATGGGGCTTTTCTGTCGTTATTTGTGAATTCTTATTTTTTATTTGTATTATGATCATACAACCATTACCCACATCCAACCAACACTTATCAAGATTCAACAATTTGTATTATGGTCATACAACCATTATCCACATCCAACACTTACCAAGATTTAATAATTTTTGTCTATGTCAAACCTTATTTTAATTTCACTAATATTAGTCACTGAAGGTCTAGAAAGGCCCTTTAACTATAATTCAAATAAAATATCAAAAAAATCACAATTTCTGAATTCGTTATTTAAAGCTTTAAAGTGTATAATCTTTCTACATCCAGGACATTGTTCAGTAAAATAATACCCCTTTTTATGGATTTATTATGTCTCTTCTCCCATAAGGACTTGTAAACTTCTTCAAGCCAAATCTTATATTCAGTTAGTCTCATCTCCTAGTACTCAGGTTGGTGCCTGGTAGGTAATTGAATATCAGTAAACATTTTCCATGTATTTATCTGCAGCATGCATTGATATTCATTCATCATCCATTCAGTGAACATTCAGCAGCTACTCAGAACTTTGTACCAAATACTGCAGGTAGAAAATACCAACAAGTATAGTGTAACATATGGTTTCTGACTTGAGTTTGCAATCTGGTTGAGAATATAAAGTATTCAAACATAAAAATGAACTTAATAATGAAGTATAACTAATAACAGAAGGTAATACAAGAGATTGTAACAAACGGCATGACATTGATTGCCAAGTAACTTCACAGTCAACTGCTAAATCATTCAAAAGAGTTGAATCGTTGGAATTAAAGTTGTCTTTGAAAGCATTTAGTACAGTGGGGGGTCCACTACAAGCTTTCATTTCCAGGAGGTCTTCTCTCTATGCCCCTCAGTGGGACCTGCCCCCACTAGGGTGCCTACCTAACCTCCAAAGTGGGGATTCAATGAATGTCAGGGTTGCTTCGCCATCCAGCATCTCTCTCTCCCGGCTTCCCAACCCCTTGGGATCTGTGCTCTGAAGAAATAAACTGCTATGCTCAGTGAAAACTGCTGACAGTTCTAACCACACATCTCTCCCCCCTACCAGTGCTGGGGCCTGTATCCATATAAGTGTTTCCTTCTATCATTCAGTGAGAGTTAAGGTTTGCACATTCTACCAGCTGCCTTCTAGAACCCTGGGCTCTGCCTCTGAACAGGGGTGTTTTGTATTGTTTTTCCTGTATAGCTCGGGGGTGTTTTATATTGTTTTTCCTGTATAGCTCATTGACTCATCCAAGTTCCCAAACTCAGTGATTCTGGCCTTTCCTTCCTCAACAGTTCCATTATTTCAGGATCATAATTCGCAAGGTCTCTACCCTCTTGCCGCCAACATACACCTTCACACTCCCTCCCACTTCGTCACACGTTTCCACTCTCCTGTGTATGCTTCTCTGCTTCCTCTGTGCTGACATTCCCATCATCCATTTCTCAAGGCTCTCTTTACTTGCCCGTAATAACCTTCCTCGACCAAGAGGCTGGAAGGTCGAGTGGGTCGCAGCATGGATGTCAAAGCTATGCTCCTGTGTTCACAACTCATTTCGGCCATTTAGTAACGGTGGGCAGATTACTTGGCCGTTCTTTCAATGTCTCAATAGGATTATTTTGTGAAGATTTTTTAAACTTTACTGAATCCTAATTCCTCAGGCTGGCTTTAAATCTTAGCTCTTATTTTACTCAAGTCAACCATGTCAGAATTATTTCTGAATATTCGCTCTGTTAAATTCTCTGTTTTAGCCACAGTAGCTCACTTGCTTTCTTAATCAGGGCTTTTGCCCCATAAAAATGCAAATAGCCTTCCAAGAAGATTCTAGGCAACCACAGCCTTACCTTGTGCTACCCTCCCAAAATGTATCCACTTGGTCATTAACTTAGACTTACAGCACTCACTGCATTTTTGACTGAACGGTCGGAAAATTTTTCCTAAATTTATGTGAAATTAGAAGACACTGGGGGCAGGAAATGCATCTCACACTTTTTGGTGTCCCTACTTAGAGCTCCTACAATGGGTATATGCTGATTGGTTGAATGACTGCAGATGAGGCACACCTAGCAATATTCTTCTCATAACAGTTTCCCAGAAACATTTTTGGATGGCTTCTGGCTACAAATATGGATAGGAAAATTAAATATTTAAAACTTAAGCCCCAAATGTTAAAAAAATATTACAAACCCTCTTGATGAAAGGGTTCCTAGAATTTTATAATATGAAATTGATAGAACAGTTGTAAAGACAGGCAAATTTAATAGGGGTCATACCGAAGCCATGAGCTTACGAGCAATTTAAGAAGAAATAAATGAATCGACAGCCTTACCTTTAACACACTTCCATTTTCAGAGATTCTGAGGCCTGGCTTCTTTAGCAAAGGGCGGCCGTCTTTTAACCAAGTCAGAGTGGGCGCAGGGATAGCATCGCTTTGGCATAGCAGCTCCACAGCCTGGCCGATGAGGACAGAGACGTTCTGTTCTTCTCCCATGATATTTGGCGGAACTAAGTGAAAGATGGGGTTTCCCTCAGGATCAAGCAGGCCAGCCCACTGCCTGTCATAATTAATCATCGGGATATATATACTGGATAACTCCACTGTTTCTTTTAAGATGTAGGATCACGATCATTCTAACATACCCTCCTTGCATCATTTAGTTTAGAATCAAAAGTGATAAAAAAAAATCACCGATGAACATGCTGCTGTTGAACAGAAATAGTTTTCACCATCTTTTCTCTTTTAAAAAAAGTTTTAGAACAGGAAGCTTTCACCAAGTGGCCATTTAAGAAACTTCTTGAACTCCATATTACTATTTAAGATTTTCAAAGGAATAAATCATTCATGAAATATTTTGGAAATAATGGATTACAGCAAATGCATTTTTGATATTTATTTATGTTTTGTTGCACAAGAAAATAAATTTAATTGTAACAGAGGCAAAATAAAAACACAGAGGTATAAAGGTGAAAGGGATACTCCAGTCCTACCGAGTCACCCTGTGCAAAACGAAGTGGGCGACAGATAACCGCTTATCTGAAATAACCTCCCTAACGGGTGGCAGAGCCAGGAGTCTTCAGGCTTGCAGTTCAGAGCACTCTGTGGTTTACCTTATCAACTTTTTATGGAATAAAAACCATGTGGGATAAATGGCACAATAAAGAACAAACTAAATCAGTGACCAGCTGCACAGCACACTCACGATTACATAAAAAGAGGAAATGATGTGAAATGTTAATGAGATTAAGATTTGAATTCCCTGGCTCGAAGGCTTGTCAGATGCTCAAATGTGTTGTTGGAGAAGTTTAAGGAATCTCCTTCCTTTGGATGTATTAAAAAATAAAGTAAACAGTCATTTGTCTTCGATGGTTTAGGTACAGCCCTGCCAAGAACGGGAGGGTGGGCTCCATAACCTCTCCAAGGACTCCTTCAGGCCTGTACTTATAATAATTCAAATACACAAACGAATGATGAAATCAAGCCTGTTGCTATAAAAAGGACACTTCAAAATTCACAGAGGAGAATTTCCTCGGCCGTTTCTCATGAAATCCCGTAGCTATTTAGGATGAGGGGAAATTTGTCAGATTTCTCGTTTTTGGTTTGTTTTATCTTACCGGAAAGGATACGTTTCACTGAAATGACTCTTAAAAAAAACTTTCCAAATGCTTCGGCAGACATAAAATCTTTGTGCTGAAGAATGTCATAGTCCACTAGCCATTGTTTCGGGCTTCACACGGCAGCATGCGGCAAAATGACAATGTAATCAACTTTCACTGTGACAGTGTGTTCTTAGAGCCAGGAGGTTTCTCTGCTACCCTGCCTACCGCAGAGGGAAAGGCATGTGAAATGGACTCAGAGCACTTTCTTGTGCTGTTTCTGGATGCAGGGCAGGTGCCAGAGCCAGAGGAAGTGATGCTGAAGGAAGACATACCATGTACAATGACTGGAACAGACCAGTGGAGCATTTGTGTAGAGGTGATGCCCCTTCTGCTGAATTTAATGGCATACACAGACATCTGGCTCTCGATGAGCTTAAAGTCATCCATGGGAAACACATAACAGGGGGATTGTTTTCAGCACGGGACACAGATAAAAGATGCACAGCTGGTCCGGTTTCAGATGAAAACTACTATAATGTTGGCAAAATCAGCACAATTAGTGCCATTTCCTAAAGTATCATGAAAACAGATACGCTCACGATTCTCAGCACAGAAAGCTCTAAATAGAATAGTTGATTTCAAAGCTTGGAAATAATTTTGAGTTGTTTGATCTCAGTGGATAAAAAGTGCCGTAACTGTATGAAATTATATTTATCTTAGATTATTTGTAGAATTTACAAAAGAGCATGAATTCTTTTTTAAAAAAATCCTCACCCAAGGATATTTTTTCCACTGACTTTTTTTTTAAGAGAGCGGAGGGGAGGGAGGAGGAGAAAGAGAGGAAGGGAGAGAGAGAGAGAGAGAGAGAGAGAGAGAGAGAGAGAGAGAGAGAGAGAGAGAGAGAGAAAAGGAGAGAGAGAGAGAGAGAGAGAGAGAGAGAGAGAGAGAGAGAGAGAAAAGGAGAGAGAGAAACATCAATGTGAGAGAGACACAACGACTGGTTGCCTCCCACACATGCCTCTGACCGGGGCTAGGGATCAATGGAGAACAATGGAGATACGTGCTCTTGACCAGGAATCAAACCCATGACCCTTTTTGGTCCACAGGACAATGCTCTAATCACTGAGCAAACCGGCCAGGGCAACAAAAGAGAATGAATTCTTTTTTGTTTGTTTTTAAAGAGCATGAATTCTGGATGGCTCTGTGTAGGTGTAAAAGTCAGAAATAATTCAAGAAAACAGAATGCTAATTTATTCTCAAATATTTTTCTTTCAGTTACTTTTCTTTACAGCTAAGTGAGTTAAATCAAGTTCAAAAGGATACCAGATTTTTTAAATTGAGAGGAAAAATGAAAAAGTAGAGTATTTGTTTCTTAAGGAACATAAAGCAAATCTAATTACAGCCAAGGATATATATTACTGAAACACATCTATTTGTCCTGTCTTTCATTTTCAGATTTTTGTTTAGTCTGAGAAGAGAAAAGCTTCTACCCTCAGATTCTCAGCTTTCTTAGATGTTATCCCTAATTTGCTTTGTGGTTTTGTTGCTTAGGAAGGGGTGTGTTATGTCTGTTTCTCATCCTACGCATTATACTAGTTAAATCTAATTACCAAAATTAGAACTGCCATAGGGTTATATTTGTTGAGGCACTGGGGAATGTGTGATCTCTAACAAAGTTCTCTGAGCTTAAGTTTAAAGAAAAGATACTACAGAAATCCAGTTCATTTAAAAACTCAATTCTCTTGTCAGAATATGGTAGGACATACTGTGAATTTATACCAGGAGAAAAAGTGTTAATGACCAACTCTTGTACCTGTAGGGAAAGGTACTTTATTCACCGTCTACTCCTCCTACCAGCCCCACACTCTACAAAGTATATCTGAAAGGAATTTACCTTTGGGGATACACATTCTTTAGGCTCTAATTAGACACAAGATTGCCAATATTACTGTTACAAAGATAGGAATATAATGTACGGAAATAATACTAATAGTAGAACGCAGTTTGGAAACTAATTTCAGACTGAAAACCCATTTTAATTTTTACAGTAGTTTGCCATGCATATATATTTCAAATGCTAAACACATATATGCATTCTCAAATATATGCTCATTTTAGCTGGAAATTTGAACCTTACAACAAAGAAAAGATCCGGGTTTTCAGATTCAAAGGATGGTGTGGAAGCATCTTAGCCAATGACAAAGAATAGTGATGCACATCTTTGGAAGTCCTGGAAAACTTCAACTCCCGATCACCTCCCAGGTCCACTTTGACACTAACCATTGTAGAAATGGAAGGAGCCAATCCCAATTTTCATTGCTCACTAACACCCAGTAAATACTAATGTCACCCCTCTGCCTGCGTGCTGATGACCGAAGGAGCTATTGTGCCACGTGCTTTGACTGACTGATGAACCATTCTCTAGGGATATTTGAGGCTGGCACATTCCAGTTCTCCATAAAGCACAAAAGAGGCCCTTGAAGGGAAGGAGTTGGAGTCTGTGGGGATGAGTATGTCAGGCCCATCTGCTCCCTCAGACAGAGAGCACCAGCAAAGCTGGAGGCTTCACATAGACCCATGTCAACTGCAGAAGAAACAGGAGAGATGCATAGAGAGCCCTTTGGTAGTCCACTGATGCAAATGGGGAGTTCTCAGCTTAATGAGGTATGCATGGTATCCATGTTGCATCAAGTGGCCTTTTTATTAAAAAATTATAACTTATTTGAAAAATAAGTAATATATTTGACCAGGAGTGAATTGTTGGGAAGTGAGGTGGGATGTAGAAGAGAAGGCCTGCATGAAATAGATATTCTTTGAGGAGCCACAGAAGAAACAAATTCATTTTTCCATGAACCAAGAAATATAATAAGGCCCCGAAAAAAAAGCCTGACAAAGTTCTAAATGCAAAGGTATACTAAAATGTGGAATGAGCAGGGTAATCTATGAATGGAGGCCAATGGGGCGCCAACTTTGTTCTGGGGGCTGTTAGCTTCAGACTTTCTCTTTTGTACCTTACAGCCAATGCACAGATAGGGGGGAAAAACACGCCCAAAACTTAAAATTTTGTCTAAGTTTATGATTAGTTTAACTTTTGCATCTCAAGTAGCCTTTAATTCACAGACAGAATATTGACTACCAAGTGCTGACTGCAAGTATATGCTGATTGTAAATATAATTCAAAGGTAGTAAAGTCAAGGCTTTGAGTAGAATGGATAAAAGGAGCTTCTTGAACAAATGATTGCTTTAGTGAGGAGACTGTATCTTTCCAATTATAAAGCTGCTCTCTGTAGTCATGCTCCTCGCGCTGTCTTCCATAAAACCCACACCTTACATGATTAATGTACGCACTTTAATTTCTCAGACCTTTAAAAAGGGATAGTTAATTAAAGATAAATATAAAGTAGAAAGGGAGCATTTGATTTGAATTAATCCTATAATGTCATTTCTATTGCCCATAGTTCTTTATTGTCAAAAACTTCTCTTTCCTTTCCTCAATGATCTTAGGATTAAACACAGCCATATCAGAGCAGAAATCATTGTTGAAATGTCTCACCATACACTCGGAGGTCTATGTCCCTTTGCTTCTCTCCAGCAGCATTCACGGCCACGCAGGTGTATCTCCCCGTATCACTGATTTGGGCACTGGTCAAAGCCAGGATGCGCCCCCCAGACAGAACCTATCAGAGATAAGAAAGCTAAATAACCAACATGCCCCCTGAGAAGAGTAGGTGTAAACAGACTTCTCCTATTTTCTGAGATTAATCAATAGACATCTGTCTCTAGAAAGATTTCAACTTGGCTGTTTTAAAGTGTGTGAGCATCACTTAATCCATCTTCTCTGTGGAGGAAGACTGGAAGGCCAGGACCCAATGTGGTAATAACCACTGAAAACAAGTCTGTCTCTATAGGACCAAGTGAAGGTCCAATTTCACCCACACTTACTATAGAGGAAGAGAAAGTCACTAGGGGAGAAGGAGGAACAGAGGCGGGAAAAGAGGAGCTAACCTCCTCTTAATTTTAATTTGGGAGAACAAGTGAGAAGTTAAAATTAACAGCAAAGTAGCAGCCAAATAAATTAATTTGTCACATTCATGGCTCTTTTATCCCATTGATCTAGTTGCACCTCTATTTTTTTTTCTTTTTTTTTTTCTTTTTTTGTTTTGTTTTTTATTAAATCTTTATTTTTTTTTAATTTTTTTTTATTAGTTAAGGAATTACAAATGTGTCCTCATCCCCCCCCTTTAACCCCCAACCCCCCCCCCCACACACACAAACTCGTGCTCCCATCCCCCCGTTGTCCATGTCCATTGGTTTGGCTTATATACATGTATACAAGTCCTTCTGTTGATCTCTTCCCCTTACCCCCACCCTCCCCTACTTTCCTTCTAGGGATTGATAGCTTGATCGCTGTTTCTCAGTCTTTGGGTCTGTCCTTTTTCATCAATCTATGTTGTTCTCTATAATCCACAAATGAGTGAGATCATGTGATATTTATCTTTCTCTGACTGGCTTATTTCACTTAGCATAATGCTCTCCAGTTCCATCCATGCTGTTGCAAAAGGCAAGAGTTCCTTTTTTTTTACCGCAGCATAGTATTCCATTGTGTATATGTACCACAGTTTTCTAATCCACTCATCTGCTGATGGGCACTTAGGCTGTTTCCAAATCTTAGCTATGGTGAATTGTGCTGCTATGAACATAGGGGTGCATATATCCTTTCTAATTGGCGTTTCTGGTTTCTTGGGATATATTCCTAGGAGTGGGATCACAGGGTCAAATGGGAGTTCCATTTTTAGTCTTCTGAGGTAGCTCCATACTGTTCTCCACAGTGGCTGCACCAGTCTGCATTCCCACCAGCATAGTTGCACCTCTATTATACTGACCTTAATTCTACATCTCTTAAGATCCCAAATTCTGCAAGCATTGGAATTTTAAGAAAAGCTAAAGAAGCAGAATGGTGAGAGAACTACGTTTTCTGATAAACAAAATAATATTAAAGTACACTTTAAAAGAGCTATATGTGTTTTGGTACTTTTAATTTTGAATCTGTGTAAAACAAGTTGTTTTTTTTCAGACTCTAATTTCATTTCTTATAATGTGGCCTTTATGATGTCTTACATTTTTATTTGATAATTTTGTAGAAGGAAATATACTCTATCTGGTTTTCTTAGTCATTATTTCCATACATTTAATTTAAATTCCACAAGGCAATTCCTGTTTATTGGTGTTGATGAACATTTCTTTGTGGAAGGTAGCTCATGTGGAGGTGGCAGGGAATGGAGGTTGAAGGTAGAAAGTATCTAAAATAAAGCACTACATATGCTGTAAGGGAACTCTTAAGTATACTGAGCTTTTAACAAACTGTTTAGAAATCCCAATTGTGTGTCCATAGTAGTTACGAATGTATATGCATGCGGTTTTGGATAACCTTTGTGAATCCTTGTTCTCCAAATCTCTTTAACAGCTTTATCTGCTTGTACTTCCTGTATTGAACAATTAGTTAGTAGATTTCACCAAAGGAATGACAGCAAGTACCTGTATCCCATTAGCGAAACCAGAGACAGGGCTCCCGTCTTTCAACCAGGTCAGACTTGGGGCAGGGATGCCTCTGGCTTCACATTCTAACCTCACCAGGTTATTAACCACCACTGCCACCACGTTACTGCTGCCAGAAATGGATGGGGGCACTGAAAAGAAATAAGCAAGTAAATAAGCTATGTTCACATCACAGAAAATTTCACCTCAAAGTAATGAAAATTATATGTAATGTCCACAGTAGTGTTTTCACATGGTGGGTTTTGGTATGTATATATGTGTGTGTGTGGGGGGGGGGGTGTAGGGGGCAGAGAGTTCTTTCACTTTTCTTATTTGGGATTCTAATCACATTTATCCTGTGAGGTAAGTAGGGCAATGATCAGTCTTGCCACCTTACAGATGAGGAAAATGAGGTTTTGTTACTTTGTGTAGGAAATCCAGCTTTTGATACCAGAGTGGATTTTTATTTCTTGATTTCAGGCTCTTGTGTGTGCGTGCATGGGTGCATGCATGTATGTGTGTGTGTGTGTTGATGTCCCTCCACTGTATCCACTCTAGTGTGTTAACTACCAACTCCTCTTCAAAGTATTAGAGATAATAAGTTGGAAACATTTGTTTAACAATAAGATTCTCATAGACAGTACTGTATTTACAATCAGGGCTATTGTCATTGCCGATAAGAGGGTTTGTAACTATTTCAACAATTCATCTAAAGCAAACTTAAGTTTGATACAGCATGTGAAAATAAAGCATTTTAATAGGAATCAGGAAATAAGAACATTTATCAGTTTTAGAACACTGTACTCTTCTATAAAGAGGATCCTCACACTGTTAAATATTTACACTAGGATTTTATAGAAGGACTTCGTCATTTCGAAGGTTTCTTTACCCCAGGGTGCATGCAGGGGAAGCAGCACTCACCATGGACTTGAAGACTGTAATATAATTCTGTGGCTCCAGCTGAGTTGATGGCCACACATTTATATATGCCAGCATCCGCGATCTGGGCGCTTTCAATCTCAATGATCTGCCCTCTGTTCAAGAAAGCCACACTGGTGGAACCTGTGAGCGGCCGATTATCTTTGTACCAGGTAATAACTGAAAGGGCAAGAGGGGAGAGGCCCATCTGTTTAATTTGTTTCTTTGATACCTGCACTAAATTAGAGCTTAACTAAAACAGTAACAACTGCTTTAGTCTTGTGCTCATCATTTCAGTTTAATCTGTTTAAATTTTGCTTTAGAGAGATTTTTATGAGGAAGTAACCGTAAGAAGAACATGAATAGCCAAGCCAGCATAAGAGTCCTGACAATGAATTGATAAAAAAAATTTATTTTGTCTTTAATGCATCAATACTGTTTGGGAGCAAATTTTTAACTGGTTCTATTTCTTTTTGTTGTACATATTCCTCTCTTCACATCTAATCAAAACCAAACATATATCCACTATTAGCCTCAAAATATGCATTATTATTGACTCCTAGGAATAACTTACTAGTGATGAGAATAAAAACAATAGTCTCCTCAAATGACTGATGTGTAAAGATAACCAATATGGCCCTAGCTGGTTTGGCTCAATGGATAGAGTGTCAGCCTGTGGGCTGAAGGGTCCTAGGTTCGATTTTGGTCAAGGCACATGCCCGGGTTGCGGGCTTGATCCCAGTGTGGGGCATGCAGGAGGCAGCCAATCAATGATTCTCTCTCATCATTGATGTTTCTATCTCTCTCTCCCTCTCCCTTCCTCTCTGAAATCGATAAAAATATATATTTAAAAAAAAGATAACCAATGTGGACTAGATAAAAATATATTTTTCAAAATAAATGTATATGAAATATCAGCATGTGTTTTGTGGACACAGGAAGGCCAATAAGACAATTAATTATTCATTTAAAGTAATGAAAATTTGAAAATACTACCCTGAAATGTATCTATAACCTTTCTTTATTAGTAATTACTATATTATGCTCATAAACAGATTTAACTATTCCCAGAAATCTTAAAGTGTTAATAAGTCATAGAGTCCACAAGTAAACATACCAGGCAAGGGATTCCCTGCAGCCTTACACTCCAGCTGTATAGGGTTGTTCACCACCACGCTCTCATTCAGCATCTTCCCTGCATCCTCCAGGCTGGGTGGTTCTGCAAGAAGCCCAGACACGTAACTCACTCATATAAATTGGCGAGGACGTGGAGAGAAGAGAACCCCTGTGCACTGCTGCTATCATGTAAATCGATACAGCAACTATGAAAAACAGTATGCAGGTTCCTCAAAAAAATTAAAATTACTACCATATGTTCCAGCAATCACACTTCTGGGTATATATAAGAAGGAAATAAAATCAGTATCTCAGGTTAGGAATAAAAGACCAGTGACCAGTGCTTAATGATAAATAAAATAAAACCAGCCTCCCAAAGAGATATCTGCACCCGTGTTCATTTCAGCATTATTCACAAAAGCCAAGATATGGAAATACCCTAAGTGTCCATCAACAGGTGAATGGATAAAAGATGTCACCCACACACACACAGAAGAATATTATTCAGCTATGAGAAAGAAGGAAACCCCGCCACTTGAAACAGCATGGATGAACCTATAGGATGTGATGTTAAGTGAAATAAGCCAGACCGAGAAAGACAAATACTATATGATGTCACTTATATGTGGAAAAGTTAAACTCACGGAAACAGAGAGTAGAATGGTGGTTACCAGGAGCTGGGGATGGGGGAAATTGGGAGATACTGGTCAAAAGGTACAAGCCTTCATTTATAAGATGAATAAACTCTGGGGTTCTAAAGTATAGCATGGCAATAATACTGGGAGAGAGTAGATCTTAAGCGTTATCAACACACACATAAATACATAAGGTGAAGGATGTGTTAATTAATCTGACTGTAGTCATCATTCTACAAAGTATACATATATAAAATCATCACACTTTAAATATGTACAATTTTATTTGTCAATTATGCCTCAATAAAGCTGGAGGGAAATGAACAAAAGAGAGAGTGTGGTACAGACATAAGTAAAGCCATTTAAGCAATAAAATAGATTTGAGATCACAGAAATAAACACATATCTAAAGTCAAATAATTTCCAAAAAGAGGGCCAAGCCCATTCAATGGAAAAAAATAGTCTTCTCAACAAATGTAATTTCAATTATTCCCTTCTAGCATTTAAAGAGATAGTCTTGCAATTTGAATTTAAGTGAACACTTTTCTAGACAGACGTATTAGTAAGGTAACAATATGTTATGCTAAAGATGAGAAAATGTCTGCATACTCCAAGCAGGAGGTCGAATTCCATGCAACTTGTTGGTTTTTCCCCACTATTTTCCTTCCTCCAAAGCCACATCATGCCAAAACCACAGTACCTTCTTCTGGACACATCATAGGCTAGATTCTGCCTATTACTTCATCCACTCAAAGGCATGAATTGACTTTTTCAAATCTTGGTTAAATTTGAATTAATACATAACTGATGTAAAAGTAATATGGGTGAGTTAATCCTCCCTAACCACCAGGATTATGACAGAGTAATAAATTCATCTAAACCAAGAAAACAGTATAGTAGAGTCCTGAACTGAAGTTACCCATGAAGAAAGAAAAAAAAATGTTCCTCCTACAATATTCCCAAGTCTCCTTTAGGCCACAAGTGAGCTAGTAAGTAAAACACAGAAATGATAGAGAAACCTTTTTTAAGTGGGTGTTAGGAGATGTTCGCCAAGCAAATACTTTAAAATAATAAAATTAAATCAAGGGGAGCTCCATTAATGTTTTCAGCAGACAACTCATACAGACCCCAGATGGTTTCTGGCCAACAGTAAAGGACTTTAGATATATTTGTTAAAATGTTGGTGCAGGGAGAAGGGCCAGGCGCCAAATATATGTTTGGCTCAAACGGGGTTAAGGTACTTTTTACAGATGATGACTAGGAACCAAACACCAGCCTAAGCTTTGCACACATAGTCTTTCATTTAATCCTCACAATAACCTCCCTGATTATGGCATTATCATTTTCCTCCCCATTTTACAGGTGAGGAAACTGAACTTTCAAACAGTTAACATCTAAACTCAGTGTTCTACAGCTATCACTTGGAAATATATGAACCCAATTCAAAGCCCAGGCTTTTATCCACCACATAATACTTCTGAGTGCTTCATCATGGCTGATTTTTCCCCCGGAAACAATTAAGTGCAGACGAAATAAATGCTTGAGCCATATTATTGTTTGTGTGTGGAAACATCTGTCTCACTTGGCAAATACCTGAGGTTTAGATATGATTTCTTATCTTGGTCTAGAGAATTAGGACTTCCAGAATTATGAAACCTTGATAATCAAGAGGACCACCTACTGAGAGTCTCTGCCTCTTGTGATGCATAGAACTCCCCTGGAAAACCCAGGGAATCATAAGAACGTTCCTCTTCTCGTGATCATGACTTGGTCTTCAGTCCAGGAGACCCTGGACCCTTACTTCACCTTTTAGAAAGACTTTTTCCCATGCTTGAGAATAATGGAATCATCTATGATCTACATATATAAAAGCCTAAGTTGACTCGCACATGTGTGATACATAGAAAGCTCTCCTTGGTGCCAATCACATGCGTGTGTTTCCATCTGTCATTGTCGATCATGAATTTGGTTGACACTTCTATTATAGAGAAAGGGCAAATGGCAATATTAAAATATTTCTTCTAATTAACTTCTTTTCAATGTGTATGGATTCGTGCACTGGGCCACTAGTCTTTTTTATAAGAAAGAAAAATATTAACAGCTGGAAGGCTGAGTTTGTTAGGACTGAACACTTTTGGATGACAATTGTCATAGATGCTCGTTTGCTGAATGTATTACCCCAACAATAAAGATGGGGATAAAAACAAATCTTAACTAAAAGGCAACTATAGAATTGATTGAATAAATTAATGAATGAACTAAATTAAAGGATATCTGCTTTCTTATAGATTTTTCAGTGTCCCTTTTAATATACAATAACAGAATTAGATATATCACTTTGGAAGCATTCAGAGAGCAAGAGTATAACAGAATCAATTCCTCTCTTGGTTTTCATGTTATAAGCTTCTATTACTGATTTCTAAGATTGATTAACTTTATTATGAAACTGAGTTATCATCTCTACAGTAATTGAAGAAAGCCATTAATACAGCTAGTATTTCAATGTGTGGTGTCTTTAAACCCGTCTTCTCCACCCTATTCTTATGTGGTTTCCCACATCAGATTAACTTGTCATTTTAACCTCTGAGATCTTTTGGAAATCTGTCATCCACTAATCCCTTAGAAATTCCTACACTTTTTTTTTTTAACATCTCCAATTCTTGCTGACTTTAATAACACAAGTAACAAAGAAGACATAAAATTTGGAGTTATTTGTATTCAAGGCACCATTGCAGTCATGAGTGTCAAGATGATATTCCAGCTGTCTCTCCAGATTCCTGTCACATTCACATAGCCAACTATTCCTCCAGGTTGGTCATAATAAGTATTACATTTAAAGTTCACTTTATTATTAATTCAGGCTGATGAACTGTTATCCAGACAAGTCAAGATGGTATGAGATGAAACATTTTCAGCTAGTATAGTATCTTGCTTTTATTCATATAAAGGAGATTGTTTTAATAAATCCTTAAAATAAATCCTGACTCACCTTCTGGTTCTTTCTTCTCACACTGACCCAGATGTCTTCGAGCTTGGTCCCTTACTCTCTGATTATTTTCCATGTAACCGTGTGTACCCCAACTGCATCTCCTGCTAACATACACGGTGTTACCACAATCAGACCCTCGGTTTATAGACTTGTGTATTGATTCTGCTTTTCCTCTTCTACTGTTGCTCCGGATTGGATGGGATGCTTGGTTTCTTTCCTGCACTCTGGTTTTCAGTCATTCTTGACTACACTGGCAAGACTCTAGGTGAGTCTTTAGAGTCTGGGCCAATGTTTCTCCAAGTAATGGCACACAGACCACTTGTATCAGAGATGCTGTTTCAGAAGACCTGGGACTGGGCCCAGGAAGTTGTATTTTTAACATGCAGCATGTACGATTTTTATGAACATTAAAGTTTGGGTTTCCCAAACAATAAAGTTTACTTCTTCCTGGTTCTGGAGACATACACTCTGTTCTTCATGAAAGAATCATCATTTAAGTACTTTAAGTCATTCTAGAGGACAAAAACACCCTTCTTTTTGATAACCTGAGAGAGTAGAGGTGGGAGATATTTTATATCGAACGCCTCTAATCCTCAAAAGCACTCCACAAGTCAGATATTCAGAGAAAATAAATTTGTTTGCTCCAGGTAACCTAGATCACAGTTAGCACAGAATTTAAACCAACGTCAGCTGGACCCCAGTGCACGAGATGATTGCAACATAACAAGCTATCCCACTTCCCTGTTTCCTCTTAGCCAATGGAGACCAGATAAGGACTGGAATGTTGGAAAGGAGAAGACAAACAGTTTATACCAGGAGGAAAAAAAGAGCCGCTGGGTAGGAAAATGGGGAAAGCAGAGCAAGCCCACCCCAGCATACTCTTAGATGGAAGCGCAGATCTGAGTAGGTGCTGGAGATAGCTGCCAAAGAACCCTGGGGACAGATATTAGACTTTAGGAGGAACAAGATAAATTCAAGGCCATTTAAGGGAGAGTAGGGTTAGCCTGTCACCAAAGCCTTAAGCATGGTAAGCTAATTCCAAGATGGTTACAATCATCCTCTTAAGGAACATGGTTTGTGTGTATGACATCCATAACTTAGATGTTCATATTTAGGGAACTGGGGAGAGAATAAATTGGTTTACTGGGAACACTTAGGGAACTGATCATTTGAATCTTTTAACCGGCCAATTTAAAGAAAAGAAAACATGTAAAGAAATAGATTAGAAGAATTCAATGTTCTAATTTTTTTTATTAACTTATTGTTTATTCTTCCATTTGTTAAATATTTACTGACCACCTACTATGTACCTGGAATTAAGGTAGGTGCTAAGGCATTCTTTTAGGTTAAATGGTTTAGTAAATGTGGAGTGAATATATGAATTAATTAATTAATTAATTAATGATTTAACAGCAATTAGAATTAGAGAAAATGAATACTGCATAGGTGGAGATCTTGAATAACTCTCTACAAATATCTTTGGCTGACTCAGGAAGGTCCAAGTCTGTATTTCTTGGCCCTTTCTGATGACTCTCCAGGGACTGAAGTCTTATATTCAAGGTCAGTCTTCCAAGTTTACTGTGAAGCTGTAATATTCATGAGGTGGTCCTAGGTCACCAGGAGAGAAGATCCTGCGTCAAGGTTAGCTTCGACTCACAAAATCCCTCTTACAGGCAAGAAGATCACAGACAACCCTATGGAACAACCTTGCAACTTCTGCCTTTTCAACAAAAGTTTTCTGCGGAAAGTTGTCAACAGAGTTCGAATACTTTCCAATATAGGGTAGTGTATTTATTTTTTTATTTACTAGTGGCCCAGTGCATGAAACTAGTGCACGGGGGAGGAGGGTGTTCTAGTGTATTTATTTATGAGCTCTGGCATATCCCATTTGTCAACCTGAAAACTAAAGATCTTAAGACGAGCAATTATAATTACAATAACGTAAATAAAACAAAAACCTAAGTTTTTTTATACAGACTAAAATAAACACTTATTCTTTTTAACAGCGTAATTCAATAAAAATGAGCCCACGGTGTTTTAAAATAAAAAGACAAAGAAATATACTTTTGTCAGGACGTGGGGATGGCATTACCATGCACGTGCAGTTGAATGTGCTGCTGGGCTTCCCCCGCCGCATTGGTGGCCACACATGTGTATCTGCCAGCATCTTCCATCAGGGTTTTGGCAATTTGTAGAACTCGACCAGAAGACTGTATCTAATTGGGAGCAGAAAGCATAGCAGCATTTGGTACTTAATCTTGGGCTTGAAAACCTTTGTAGAGATAGACAAACTCATTTAACTTTATGATATCTAATTATATTTTTATGCCATTATCTTCATTTTCTCTTAGAAGATTAGAGCCAGATCACTTCATCCTGCACGAGAAAATAGACTCGTTTTATTAAAGAGCTTTTCTTATTGGTTGGAAAATGCAAAATAACCTAAGGCTAGCCTGCTGGTAGAGTCATAAAACTCCACTGAATAAAAGACTTTAGCATTATGAGTTATGTGATTAAAATTTAAGCTATTTGAGAAAACACAGTCACATTTATATCACACTTCATAAAAAGTTTTAAAACAACAATCTTTTTTTATTATTATTAAATGGTTGTGGGTACCAGAAAAAAAGTAAAAAATTATAAAGTGTAATTAATGAAAATGCAGATAAATATTTTCCTGTTTTTCCTTACATCCCTCCTAAATTTATTGCAACTGTCCTTCATCATGTTGGAACTGGTGATTCAGTGGGTTTTTTTTTGAAACTCTACTCAGAGGCTACCGGTAACTTCCAATGACAAATACCCAGCAGCCTATGCAGTGAGCTCCTCCTCTCTTCTCATCATCTATAGCATTTGGCATTGTGGACTGACCTTTTCCTTGAATCACTCTACTTTCTGGGTTTTGAAGACACAGTATTTTCCCTTAGTTCTCATTCTCTGACTTCCTTAGATGACTTTACAGAATCTGTCCCAGAAAGAGGAAACTTAATTTTCTGATAGTTTTCAGCCAAACCCTTGGCTTCAGTGAAGAATCCTGTGCAGACTCCTAAATTTACAGTGTTGGCCTCAACTTCTCTCCTGAGCTCAGCACTTGTGGTTCCAACTATCTGCTGGACAGGTTAGCACACAAAATTTAACATGTCCCGAACAAAGCTTATAATTATTTCCTGTATCTCTAAACCTACTTCCCATTGCATGCTTCCAACCTTGTTGAATGGCACCCACTCTTCTCCCAGTTGTCTAGGTTTTGGAGCCCACTATGGCTCTCCTATTAACTATACCACTCGATGTTTCTCAGATCCCTTATTTTCCATTCTCACAGCCACTGTGGGATTATAATAGCTTAATTTATATTCCAGTGTCTCCAACCTCCCAAACTCTTAATCTATCTTGCATGCCGTTGCCAGAATAATTTGTCCACAATGTAAATTTGATCCTTTTACCAGTCCTCCCTCAAAGCTTGTTCATGGCTCACTACTTTGCCCAGAATGAAATCCCAGCTCAACATAGCCCTCTAGGCTTACCACATTCTGACCCCAAATGATCTTCTCTCCATACACTCCCATGTAAACTCCCACTATTCTCCAGCCATACGTGCTAAATATGTTAAGCAGCACATTCATATGTTTATATTCCCTTCTGGAATTTTGTACATAGCCTTTAAATGCCATGATTTCTTAGGACTCTGAACTCGGTCAGTTCTTTCTCATATTTCTTACCCTTTATTCTTCCCTTGGATCAAATCAACTGTGTCCATGGTTTCAAATATCATCTAAGTGTCGGCATCTCCAGCCAGACCTCTCCTTTGAGCTTCAGGAACACATATTCAATGGTCTACTTGACATTTTCACTAGTTTGTTTCAAAGTCAACTCAACCCCCAAAATCTAAAACTCAAATCACAGGTCCCTCTCCCCCCCCGCCACCCCCCCCACCCCCCCGCCCCGCACACTCGTCCTCCTCCAGAGCCTCCTATGTCACTGAGTGTCATGACAATCTATGCATTTGTGTAGGTTAGATTCCTCAGTTTCCCTTGACACTTCCCTCTCCCTCACCTTTCATAAGCAATCTATCACTGAGCCCTAATAATATAAACAATAAATAACTCTCAAATCTAACCACCTATCCTCATTTCTGTGGCCAGTATGTGAGTCCAAATTTCTATCTTCTCTCTCTCCCACACAAATAAATCCTAATTGATTTCCACATATCTACTCCTGATCCTTCAATTCATTCTCCAAAAGGAGCCTGGGTAACTACTTAAAATGCAACCCTGATCATGTCTCTCCTCTCTTAAAACCTTTCAAAGATCTCCCATTGCTTTGCAGTAAAAATAAAATCATTAATATTCCTTAAATACCTCCTACCTACTCTCTCTGGTCTCCCCTAATACCATTCATTCTTGCTCTCTGTTCCTACTCCACTGGCTGCTTTCAGGTCTTTAAGAGCTGTTATCCTCTCCTTTACTTTAAATTGCTTGCCTATGTACACCTTCTCTGAATTAACCTACTAGTTCTCTTCCACTAATTCACCCATTTAACTCCTACGTATTCTTCAGATCTCTGCTCACAGGCTGTCTCCATAAATCACTCACATGCTTAAAGGCTTTTCTCATTATCTGTTGTTATACTTCTCTATATTTTCTCTTAAAATTACTCTTTACACTTGTGCAATTATACTTTTGTATGATTATGTGATAAATGTCTATTTCCAGTAAACAGTTGTTTACTTTCACGATGTTTGAAGGCTACATACTAAATCTTTCACTAGCCAAAGTCTAAGATTCCTTCCGTTGGATTGGGAATAGGAACAATAAATGATCAGATATCCACCTATTTTACTGAGAAAAGAACTCAGCACATTCCTCCCTATTGAAAACTTATTACAAGCCAAGTTCATACACACATTAATCAAGTAACTTGAACCTAGTAGCGATATGTATTAATCTTGGTTTTAAATGCATCATTTAAATTATCTAGATTTGGAATCTATGTATCTATCTATCATCTATCTATATACTTAACAAACATGTACTGAGATACAGTTATATACCAGCTATATAATCTCTGCCCTCTTGAAGCTTTTAACACTGGTTAAAATATATTTTTCAGTTAGGTCTATATAGATGTGTCTTTACCTTAATCTTAGTTTATGGTGAACATATTGGGGATGCGCAGTATTGATGAACACTATTCACTCATAAAACACTAATTTTTCAATAGTTAAGATAGTCATCAATCAAAATAATAAAAGTACCAACTAATAAATTAAAAATGGATATGACTGTTCAAGTTATTAGTTTTTAATTAATTCCATTCTTCATATGAAAATATTAAGTGAAATGCTCTTAAAAATGCTAAGGAAAACACATATTGTTTCAATAAATTTTCGGCAAAATCCGTACGACAGGAAAATCTACAATTGGGAAAGAAGTATGTGCTACTCATGGGAGATCTGTGTAGCTTTCTCATTTGGGGCTCACTAATATTTCTACTTACTTTGAAGTTTCCTTGGGCAGTGCTCACAGGCTGGCCATCTTTTAACCATGTAAGGGATGGATTGGGAATGCCATTGGCTATGCACTGTAAGGTGATAGGCTTGTATTTCACTACAGCTCTCTCAGAAAGGCCTGACGATTTGATTGTTGGAGGAACTAGATTCAAGAGAGGAAGAAAGTAGAATAGAAGGGAGGGAGGGAGGGATAGAGAGAGAAGAAGGGAGGGATGGAGAGAGGAAGGGAGGAAACAAAAAACCATAATCAGTGGGGTGAGAGTCAGACACTTAAAAATCTGTATGCAAAATGAAACCAGAAACTGTAAAAACGTAAACAAAACATGAAATAATTTTACCCCATGAAGTTAATTTATACTTTAGCGAGTACTTATTTCTTAATTATAAAACCCTACTTCTCAAAAGAATGAGTACAATATATTTGCAGCAACAGCAATCCACATGTATGTTTAACTTACACTTTTCCCCTCTTTATTATGACCCTCCCCTTCTCGAGAGCTCCTTCATTAAACCAGCACCCATATTTATAGTGGGTGACCCTGCCCCCAGCAAGGCTGACTGAACCCAGGATGACCACTTGCTTTAAGCTGGCCCTGCCAGCTTCCCTCACTCAGGAATCGGAACTGGGACTGTGAAACAGGATCGCTATATTCCATCACGGGACTGAAAAGGCAGGAAAACAGCATCTGCATGGAGAGGGGAAAATGAACTTGACATTCATAGAAACCTCTGCGATGACTTCCAAATGGCTCCCTGGCCTCTCGTTCCAGTCCCTCCTTCCCAGGCTCTGCTGGCAAGTGAGACACATAATAACCCGCCAGAAAGTTGCTTCTGTCGCTGCAGTAATGGTTTTCACACTCACGTGCCAGTTTTGTGAATGCACTTAGATGCCCCGGATCCTGCATAACACCCTCAGCCTCCATTTCTGGAAATGACTCTATTCACACTCCCTCCTGTTTTGGCAAAACCCTTCAAGGCTGACATAACCCTCTGATGCGGAATTTTCTGCCTCCCTCTTTTATCTTACTTAGGATCATTCCACAGACCTGGCATTCTATGCAGAATATCCTAACATTTCAGTTCTCTATGCATTCACATGGTATCTCTTGGGAAAGTGTGTTAATAAAGTGACTTAAAAATCTACCATTATTTAATTCAAATTCCCCTTTTTTTTCATCCTCACCCAGGGATATGTTTTCATTAATTTTAGAGAAAGAGGAAGGTGGGGGGGAGGGAGAGAGACACAGACAATCAATGTGACAGAGAAACATCGATTAGTTGCCTCCCGTATGAGTCCCAACCTGGGATCAAATCTGCAACCTTTTGGGGGTATACAGGATGGCTCTCCAACCAACTGAGAACCCCAGCCAGGTCAAATTCACTTTTTATTTTATTTTATTGATTTTTAGAGAGAGAGGAAGGGAGAAGGAGGGAAAACATCAACATGAGAGCAAAACATTGATGGGCTGCCTCCTGCACACCCCCTACTGGGGGTCGAGCCTGCAACCTGGGCGTGTGCCCTGACCAGGAATCGAACCAGCAACCTTTCAGAGCATGGAAAACGTCCAACCAACTGAGCCACACTGGCCAGGGCGCAAATCACATTCTTTACATTATTCTCCACACCTCAAGAGTTATCCAGAGCTACAATGTGAACTAGCTAATGAAACAATGCAAAGATTAATTTTAAATGAAATGCTCTTGTCCCTTCTTCAGCCTACCATGAACAGTCACTTCAAATTCCTTCCTGTTGTCTCCAGCAGTGTTGGTTGCCACGCACCGATAAAGGCCTGTATCTGACACTTGGGCCTGGGCAATGACCAGTTTGCGTCCATTCAGTAAAATCTTGAATCCATCCCTTTCATCAATTAGCTGGCCATCCTTCACCCACCTATAGAAACAAGGTGAAAAGAAGTATGGACATGTATTTAAATGATTAAGTCCCTGGAAAATATATATATATATATTCATATATGCATATATGTGTGTATGTATATATATATATCTTAAGATATATATATATATATATATATATATATATATAGCTCTGCAACACATATATCTTAACATATATATATCTTAAAGAAACTACATTTATATATTTTATACATATACATATATAAATTTTCAATTATGCATCTGCCTAATTTCCTATTTTCTTACTTTATAAAATAAACTGTACATGGGGAAAGGAAAAAAAGAAACCCAGGGTAACACAGAAGTTGGCATACTGCTGGATCCCAATAACCATGTCTTGAGTTCTTCATTCATCTGTTAATGTTAGGTTATAAAACGAGGTAAATGCCCCTAAATATTATTCACTTGAAATGTTTAAATAATATTAACTAGTGAAATGAACACAATCCTAACACATCTGTAAAATAAAACCCTGAAATGATATAGCGTTCCATATAGTTTTATAATCATAGGTGAACATATTTTATTCCCTTAGTTGACTGTTCCTTAATTGCATTTCCTATAGCACTTTGGAAATGAGAGATAAATATTCAAGAAATGCTTTGTGAATGAAGGAATGAGAAAATAGAATCAGTAAACATATATGCACGTTAACTATTTCCCTAATATGTCTGGTATATTTCTTTCTACTTAGTTGTTCATTAAACATTTCAGGGTCCCAGGAAGAGTTAACAGACTGCTTAATAGTCTGTTTCTATAAACTGGAGATGTAATTTCTAAGAGCATAAAAGGAATGCCTCTAATTGAGCAGATGTAAAGACCCTGTGAGTATCAATTAAAAGTCGCCTTGCATATAGTGTGTGTCTATTAAAAGAGGAATATAAAGAATGTAATTTTATACAACCGCTTTTTAGCTACGCAGGCCCTCTTTCAAGACAGCTCTGAAACACTCAAATAAAAAAGTGGGAGGTATTTAATAGACATACCAAAACCCTTACATGATAGTTGGTGGGGGAGAGCCTGTCACTTGACAGTCTAGCTCCAATAAGTTATTAACCATCACTATGAAGTAAGATGTTTCATCTCCTCCTTCTACAGCCGGCGGCACTAGAAAACAGCAGAGATGTAACATGCAGTGAAATGTATACAAGAAAAAAAATACAGCATCACTTTAAGCAACACTAAGTTGGTAAGTATCGCAGTAACGGGTACACAAAGGGGATTTGAAATGTTAAATACATTTTACAATCCACACTTGCCTGGGTCAGTGAATGTACATTTGACATATTGCGGATTTTTCTCAATTCATCTAGCACTATGGTGTTACTGATACCATCTGAATATAAAGTTGACTCATATTTTATGTTGCTAATTTTCATAAGAATAAAAGGAGGGAACCTCAAAAACCAGGCCTCTATTCAAAAGCCTTCAATTTAAAAGAAGTAAGACTCAGGGTTGCAAGATGACTTCCGAGACCCACAGACTAAGCTTCCTGCTGTCCATCACGGTGCTCGGCACGGAAGACCATGCTCTCCCTTCCTGCAGGCAGATGTGGTCCCAGATGTAAAATGCAACTATGCACTTACAAACGCAAAGGATTCTATCAAAACCAGTGGAAGCTTTATGTGGGTTTTGGATATTGGGACTCTAGTGACAAATCCAACACTCAGTAATGTGCAGTCCAGAGTTGAACAGAAAATTAAATTATTTTATTACTGCAGATTATTTTATTCTCAATTATTTTATTTAATGCATGACCCCCCCCCTAAAAAAAAGAAAAAAACACCAAAATCAACTCTACTACATTTCTATTGATTTCAGAGAGGAAGGGAGAAGGAGAAAAAGGTAGAAACATCAATGATGAAAGAGAACTATTGATCAGCTGCCTCTTGCACGCCTCCTACTAGGAATCGAGCCCACAACCAGAGTGAGCATGTGTCCTGGCTGGGAACTGAACTGTGACCTCCTGGTTCATAGGTCGATGCTCAACCTCTGAGCCACACTGGCAGGGCAAAAAAAAAAAAAAAAGCTTTAATAAACTAGTCAGGTTTGTCTATGAATCTGGGACTCCAGATAGTGACATCCTTAGGTACCTAAGACATCAACGTCGTATTTGATCTCCTTTTCTCCTGCCACACTGGTCGCCACACACACATACTGCCCCCGATGGACTTCCAGGGCACTCGTGATTTCTAGCGTCTTCCCACCAGCTTCTATGCGGACATTGTCACTGGCTTTCACGGGGACACCGTCTTTTAACCAGGTGAGAACTGGTGGAGGGTTGCCGGCAGCTTTGCACTCCAGTGTCAGTGAATGGGTAACAACCACTTGCTTATTGAGAGGTACTGCCAAGTCACCTTCAATCATTGGAGGAACTGTGAGAAAAAAGTAATATTTCAAGCAATTCTTTGAGTCTCAATGAAATAGGACTCCTACCATTCATCCCCGGCTTAGGCTGCTGAGGAAAGAATTCCTTGGTTCAGCCGATCTACAGCTATTCTAAATATTTGTGGGATATTACTATGTCTGGCTTCTGAAGGGCAAATAGAAGAGAATGCTTTTACCTTCCGCATAAAAGTCAAATGGTCTGGAAGCCCTACGTGCCACGGCCAAATGGTTGGCCAAATGAATGGACCAGTTCCTGCTAACGGTAACTTTTGAAAACATTTTTTCCAAATCATGGGATAAACTCTTCTAACTCCTACCCATGCATATTGAAAATGATCAAATCCACCAGGACCTTATTACTGAAGGAATTGGAAGTTGGCATATTAGAAGGCAGAGGTGGAAAGAGAGATGATTAAAGCCACATATATGTTCCTTACCATAAACGTCCACGTGGAACGATTTTTCAGCAGTTCCAGCAACATTGCTGACATGACACATGTACGTTGCTGAATCAGAGACCTGTGCTCGAGGGATATGAAGAAACTGTCCTTTATCAATATAAAGTGCTTGCGAGCTGGAGATGATCGGCTGGCCGTCCTTATACCATGTGACAGCTGGCGTCGGAAGTCCGCGTGTTTCACACTCCAGCTTAATTACGCTGTTGATCAATGCTGATATTTCTGTGGTGACATTCCCTCCTTTAATACTGGGTGGAACTACAAAGGATTTCGGAGCAGAAACAAGTTTTCTAGGCTTCAGCAGCTGCATAAAATCTTAAATGCGACAGGTGTTTAAATGATGCACTCAAAGCAAATACACATTGAAGATAATGAGGAAGCCTGTGATTTAGCTGCTGATAAGGACTTGCCTGTTTTGTCCATTTTTATCACCCTCCTTCTGGGTTTCGGATAAAGCAGAACATCACAGCTTTCGTTTCAGGGACTCATTTAAGTCAGTAGACATTACAGTCTAAGAACGTTACACTTACCAAAGCAACACAAAACGAAACGCCACTTAAAGTAGAGAGAAATAGGTTTCAAATCGGGCCAAGGGAGCAAAATCATCAGGTGTGGTAGAACTGCATGCCCTGCCTCCAAGAAATACTGAAGGTCTAAGTGCTTTCAGAACCAGCTACTGGTGATCACTGTGGCGTCTTTAACTTTTGCTTCTTACTTTTTCTTGGACCTGCCAAGACTTCATTCACTGGACTTTACTCATCTAATTGGCTACATGTGTCTCTTCCATTACTCAGCAACCGCATGCCTGGCTTCTCACACCACATGAGGACTCTGCTGTCGGAAAAACAACTCAAGTGGCTCGAAACTGCTGCATATTCTGAACATGGTCATTCCAGGATTGCGCTATAATGGCAACGATTTAAGAGAAACCAAATGGCATGTGCCTGCGCTTAGTGCCTTCACATTACTTTATTTTATTTTATTTTTGTAAAATATATTTTATTGATTTTTTACAGAGAGGAAGGGAGAGGGATAGACTCTATCCGATAGAGAGTTAGAAACATCGATGAGAGAGAAACATCGATCAGCCGCCTCCTGCACACCCTCTACTAGGGATGTGCCCGCAACCCAGGTACATGCCCTTGACCGGAATCGAACCCCGGACCTTTCAGTCCGCAGGCCGATGCCCTATCCACTGAGCCAAACCGGTTTCGGCCACATTACTTTATTTTAGAATAGGATGTTTTGTGGAATGTTTTTCTTATGCTTAGACTAGGGTTATGGGTCTGGGAGAAAGATGACAGAGGTAAAGCACTTTCTCAATCAAGGGTACCTGCTGTCAGCACACTTATCCTCGGTGATGCTATTTTGACAACCTGTTCAAGACAGTTTTTCGCTAGGTTTCTTCGAGTGTAGAGTTGCTCCCTTTCCCCCCTGTCTTTGGAAAGGAATCATTCTCCCCAGCTCATACCTATGGGGTAAAGTTACGTTCTATGTCCTTGAGAGGGGAATACCTATATAATTTATTTGGAATCTTCTATATGGGAGATTTGTCACTCCTCTTCAATTTATCCAATCATATTTATATCAATATGGACTCCCCAAAACTTAATTTATATTTTGGGTTATAATCTAATACTATATTATTTCCTTTGTTGTTTGAATTGTTCCAGTTTCGTCCATTGGAAGCTATTCCAGTTGGCTCCTATGTCCCGTTGACATACCCATGTTATTTTATTACTTTAGTACTTTTGAACTTTCTGGTCCCCTACATGCCCCGGGCTGCTTGCATATTCCTGCCCCTGTCCTGGAATTAATCATTTCTCCAAGAAGCCTTGGTTCCTTTTGGTGGAGATGATATTAGAAAACAAGACCTGACTGCTGAGCAGAGTATCTCAATGTTTTCTGAAAACCATTCTTAGAACTAGTTCACAGTGACAGACATTCACATACACAAATTTTTCTCACACATAATTTATGGCGAGACCTACTATTCTTGGATTTGACAAATTGACAGGTGTTAATGACATCACTTAGGGTTTTTTTTGTTGTTGTTTATTTGAGGACTCAATGTTAACTCTGAAGAAAGTGATGAATATTCTGTATAAAAATTACAAACAAAAATGTTTTCAAAGAAGTTGAAAAAACATAAATCCATTATAATCTGACGGGAAATCTGCTAAGATGTGTTAAAACTGATGGTAAAAGAAAACAAAACAAAACAAAAATTAAAAAACACTGATGGTGGTAAAAATATGGGTGAGGCTGAAAAAGACTAAGACAAATTTACAAAGCTTATTAAAATATAAGGCGTCAAAAGTCTATCTTTATTGCTTACATTATTTATTAGCAAACACTTTGTGCAAAATATTAATATGATATTGAACATATCAGTGTTCAAGGTATATTTTTTGGCTCTTCTGAATTTAAACATCAGCAGTTTCATTTTTTTTAGAAGTAGAAGGTGTATAAAATCACTTTTGCTACAATACAGTAGTTTAATTTCTTAATGGTGGTAAAGTTACATTATAATTTTTTGAACTTAAAACTTAGACTAAATTTTTTTCTGAATGAGAAGAATTGTCTTCAAATATTAGTACTGAATACTGGAAGATTTTGGAAATTAGTTTGGCTATTAGCTTGATAATTTTTTAAATGAATTCAACCCAAAATTAGCAGACAAAAACAGCATTTAAGTGCAAAATTTATACTGTGTAAGTCATTCTGCTGTTTGAATCACAAGTATGGTCAGCTGCTTAATACATTTCCCATGCACTCGATTCTGCTGCAAATTTGCAGTGGATATATTTTCTGAGCTCAAATTTTAGTTTCAGCAATGTTTGTCAGGCCTTGATGCAAATGCAAATGATGAAGACTTTCTAAATCAGCTGGGTAGCCTAATTAGATGATACGTCAATGAATCCAAAAACACGGGTTCAATAACTGCCTGTCCTCCATAAATGTTTTACAAAGGAATAGCATTTATACTTAAAAAGACTGTATTTGTGAAATTGAGAAAAATAACTCAAAGAACATTTCCAGTTGACAGTAGAACAGTATAACATCCATCTATTGCTTAAATTTGCCAAATAAATGCCACTTCCAGTTTCAATTTAATTTATGTATACTTTTTCTGAGACCCGTCCTTCCGTTTGTGGAAGGTTGTTAAAGATAAAGGTTATAAACACACTGCACATTAAAATGCACTGTGCCTTTTTAATATGTCCCTTTAAGGATGTAAACAATTGGTCTATGTATATACCAATCAATTAGGAAATCCGTGATCTCTTAAGTGAGATCATATAAAAACCGCTAAACCACTTGAAAAAAGTCCATCCTTATTGATAAAATGCATTAAAATTGGATGCAACATTCTAGCCTAAAACACATAAAGACAGACTGTTTATTCTAAAGTAGCATTCTAAATTATTCAGCCTGAAAAAAGAACAGTTAATATTAGAGTGAACCCTGCTTTTCAATTCATACTGAGAACTGATACCAATAAAAAGCATAGAAAAGTCACACTTACTATGGACTGTCAGTTTTATATCCTTGGCTTGCTTGCCAGCTGCATTGGACACAGTGCACTGGTAGCGCCCCTTGTCACTTCTTCGCACATTCTTTAAATGTAAAACTTGTCCTCCGTCTAGAAGTTCAATATTAGGATCTCCTAAAAATAAAGGCCTAGAAAAAATAAAATTTTATTCCATGAGTCTATTTTTATTTTCCTATATTTCCTCTCTTCTTAATCACAACAAAAATCATTGTCATATGAGGTTAAAAATCAAAGTTGAATTTTTTAGTATAAATCTAGAAAAAAATGATGCACTTGGTACTCCTACTGAGAAGAATGGAATGATTAAACTACTCCACTAATGCAAGTGAGATAATTATTACTTTAAGATGAAGAGTTTCTTCATTTTGAACTTAAAGTGTTGAATAATATTAATAGCAAACTGGCAGTATCATTATCTGCTTCAGTCATTCATCCCTTCCTCTTTCTCTTCTTCTGCTTGTTTTGCTTTTGTTTTATATGGTATTTTTTGTTTTGGTTTGGTTTTGGTTTGCACAGCCAATATTTCTACCATCATTTAGAAAAGAAAAACCAAGAGTATAGGAGCTTTCAGGCCGAGCAATATTGTTTTTGAACCAATTATCACTATATCAATATCTGGAAAAGTATTCACAATAGAAAAAAATGGTTATTACTTACTGAAGACAATGACCAGGCCAACTTTTCTAAAAAGTAGATATTATAGTAAATATGAATGGTTTTTTAATCATAAATACTGAAAGATATTTATGACAAAAGCAGCTCATATATAGTTGTCTAGGAAGTCTTTTTCTGCTACCGAGCCATTTACTGACTATTAAATGCTCACTTTATACAACTGGCAACAGCTTTACTTAATACTCAAACATTATGGTTATTAAAGTCTATGATATCCCAAGAGTCATCTCTTTAAAATCCATTGATCTTCTTTTTAGGAATACTCACAGCTAGTTTTTAAAAAATTGCAGTAACTTAACCACATGATACCTAATTAGAAGCACTGCTCTATTAATAAGCCACTAGTCAGACTATAAGATTAAATGGAAACACATTTCATTTCTTTGCTAGCATCCTTTACTACTTCTTGCATGACATTTTTATAAAGTTCTCAAAAGCTAAGAGAACAAAGTACCTTAGTTTAATGCATTTTAGCTGTTTAAGGAAGTGAATACTTGATACAGTTATTCAAATTTAAGTAACTTTAAAACTTTTACTAATTGTTAATTATGCAAGTAACATAATAATTTAAAGAAGTAAAAAATGTAAGCATTACAATAAGGAAAGGGCTTCTTGGTTTATTACCCCTAATGTGAGTCTTCTCTCTAGACCTCTCACCATTATCAGTTTGGTTGGTATTCTCCCACGTTTTCCTAAATATTTTCACCCATAAATGTATTTCCAAGGGAATCTAACGTTTTTGTGCATAAATAGCACTGTGTTCTTGTTCTACTTTTCACTCAACAATATCTATGGAGATAATTTTGGTACATAGAGTTTGATCTTACTCTTTTTAACTGCTGCACAGTGCTTCCTAATATGACCGTGTTGTGAGTTATCTACTCATTTTCCTAAGGTGGTGCTTTAGGTAGTTTTCGCTTTTCTGCCATCACAGCTTTGCAGGGAATATCATCTAGATATTATCATCGAAGGAGAAACTCCACATGCAAAGGCCGTCCTTTGGACACCAGGACTGCTTCCTGCTCTAAATGCTGAAGGTGTAATTGCTCCATGACAGCATAGGAGCATAGGAGCATTTAAATCTTTTCTTTTAAAAAAATATATTTTTATTGATTTCAGTGAGAGGAAGGGAGAGTGAGAGATAGAAACACCAATGATGAGAGAGAATCATTGATCGGCTGCCTCCTGCATGCCCCCCAATGGGGATGGAGCCCACAACCTGGGCATGTCCTCTGACCAGGAATTGAACTGTGACCTCATGGTCCATAGTTCGACGCTCCACCACTGAGCCACACTGATCAGGCTAGAGCATTCAAATCTTAATAGTACCAGTGTCTTAACCACACGATACATAATTATAAGCATTGCTATATTAATAAACCAGTAGTACCTTTCATAGTACCAGTTCACATTCTCCCCAGCAGAGTACTATATCCAAATTTCCCATTCTCTAGCAAATACATGATATTTTTCAAATTTTACTTTTTTATTTTTGCCTGATTTGTGAACAATAAAATCGTATGATTTTTGTGTACATTCTCCAAATTATTGAGGGTGAGCATCTTCTAATACATTTATTACCTACTTAATATATTTTTAATTGCCTGTTCATACCCTCCATACATTTTTTCTATGCTGTTGTTTGGCTTACTGATCTTTAAAAAGTCTGCATACAGTCCTTTATTTAGACTGCAAAGTTTTACTCTTGGCTGCTTAGTCTTAGACACCTGCTCTGAGGAACTACTTTAACACATGAATTGTGACCATGCCATGAGAATGAACTCTCACAAACAATACAAATCATGCAGTTATATCAGTGTGGGCAAAGCTCAGCAGACCTTGAAGTCTAAGAAACATCTGACTGCTCTTCTGTGGTTGTTCCTTTTTGCCTGTACAGAGAACTAGATTAAGTATTCCTATCTTGCTGTAGTAAACACATTTTTCTTTTCTTTTTCCTTCTTTTTTCTTTGTTAATCCTCATCCAAGTATATTTCCATTGCTTTTTAGATAGAGTGGAAGGGAGAGATAGAGGGAAGGAGGTAACGAGCAAAGGAGAAAGAGAGAGAGAGAGAGAGTGAGAGAGAGAGAGAGAGGAGAGAGATACATCAATTGGTTGCCTCCTGCATACCCTGACTAGGGACAGGGATCAAACCTGCAACCCAGGTATGTGCCCTTGACCAGGAATTGAACCTGTGACCCCTGGGTGCTCAGATTGGCACTCTAGCCATTGAGGCACACTGGCCAGGGCAACACATTTTCTTTTTAAGTAATTCAAACAATTCCCATATCAAAGCAAAATCACTTCTGCATTTGGATGTTACATTTTTTATTTTTTAAAAATTCTTATCCTGTGGACAGACTATTTCATGTATAATAAACCTGAGTTTCATATGTTTCTAAAATAAAATCCCCAGCAATTAGAGAGCCTTGTAATTCATAAAAACAAAAGGTATTGTAAGGTTTTTGAGACCACTTTTTGAGCAATATTATCTTCTGTCATGCTCATTCAATAATAGTCCGTGAGGTAAAATAATTAAGAGAAAATCCATATGTGTTTACACATCGATTTCCTATAAATACCCTTGTAACAAATAAAGAAAAGATACTCACTTGCCATCTTTGAACCAGTCAATCACTGGGAAGGGAGTGCCCTTGACCTGGCATTCAAGGCTGGTGTCGTAACTGAGGACAACTGAGACTTCACTGGCGGAGTTGGCACCTATTATTGTGGGTGGAACTTGAACAAATACATATTATCATGAAAATCTATAACTTTGCAAAAAGAGTGGGGGGAAGGAGATCAGATAATCAATGATTTCTACAGTATTTCAACAAGAACTTACTGTTAAACATATCACAGAATAATCTTTCTTTTTTAAAAAACTCTTTATTAGTTAAGGTATTACAAATGTGTCCTCATCCCCCCCCCCATTAAATCCCCATCCTCCCCCCATCCCACTTATGCTCTCATCCCCCTGTTGTCCATGTCCATTGGTTTGGCTTATATGCATGCATACAAGTCCTTTGGTTGATCTCTTCCCCTTGCCCCCTCCCTCTCCTACTTTCCCTCTGGGGATTAATAGTCTGATCGCTGTTTCTCTGTCTTTGGATCTTTTTTTCATATCACATCTATGGAACCAAAAGTTAAATTCAAGTATAGGAATACATTCATGAAAGATTTGATAGCAGGACAATTCTTGGTAGTACAAAACTCATCATTTTGAGGAGTATTAAACCCATGTACCAAAGAAGTTTAGAATATGAGTGAGTAGTGAAGCTCATACAATTTACTACTGCTATACATTTTAATGAATGACATAACCACTGTCAATCTTATAACGAGTGTTCAAATTCTACATATCACACCATAGTCCTGCTTAAAATATATCACCCCTGTCTCTTTTACAGGGATCCTACACTAAAACTGGATCTGAGTATAGTGTTGGCTCTGTTGGTTTTTATTCTTGGAATTATCAAACATATTGAAGAATTCCTGTACACTTTCCTGACCTTTGAATCTTCTCCCTTCACATCATGCTAAGGTGTCTGGTTCTTCATCTACATTGAAATGAAGGGTTTCATCTCCAGCTGTTAGAGGGTTTCAGTAGGGGAAGGGTACGATCAGCCATACCGGCTGTTGCATAAAGAGTAGATTCCCGTAGCAAAGAGTGGATGATGGGGAGAGTTCAGAGGCTATTATATGATATTAATGCAGCTTATAAATGATACCTTTACAGTGGAAATAGAAAGGAGTAAATAATTTAACATGGGATTAGGAAATAGATTTAAGAGGATGTAGGTTTAAGGAGTAGGGGAGACAGAGGTAGGAAGGAATACCAGGTTCTGGCAGAAGCAAGTGGATGGGTGGAGGTATTGGTCACTACGATAGGAATCACCACAGGTGACCAGAATAGGCATTCATTGAGACCACTCAGTTCACCATGCCAGAGAAGTCTGAGCTGGAGATAAAAATGTGGGAGTCCTCAGCCCAGACAAAATCCAAAGCAAATGAGTGTGTCAAGAGAAATGATGTCAATAGGACTAATGACAGAAAAGATTACTTAGATTTTATAGCCTATACTTATATATAATAATGGGAATGTTGGTACAGGAAATGCAAAGTACTTAAGACTTTGAGAAGTTTAATGAGAGAGATTAATTTCCTATTATAACAGTTTTGTATGGTAATTTTAATGCAGTATCATTCCTCCTTCCACCACAGACTTATAAATCATATGCCCATTTTGGTGAGCAAAATATTGAGAAGAGAGGAAGTCATTTTATCACTATGTAAACTCAAATTGGCACATATGATTTCACACACTAAATTGTAAAATTTTAAATTTATAATTACTGTTAAAAAATTAAAAATGTTTTCTAACCCAATTTATTACAGTTAGTACCTGTTCTCAGAATTCTCCCCCATTAACTAGAATCAGAGCTGAGGTGACTTAGTTACAAAAAATTGATTAGGTGCATTTTCTATCATCCAAGTTCAAGTACAGCTCAGTAGCTTCAGATGTCGACAGCATGAATGGTACTTACTCTGCCTCATCCTACCGAGTTACTACCCAGAGAATTTCCTGCCCACCTAACTAGAGAAATTGACAAGTGTTGTTATTGATGATTTTATGAATAAGATGGTACCAAAAACCTATAGATGTCTCTGTATGATAAATAATATACCTTTTAAATCTCCATACAATATGGTTCTGTTCAACAAATATTAACGACAAAATAATGATAGAGTGATATGAAGATATTTAGCCTATCAATTTATTTTTCCCTTTACTCTTTCAGTCAACTCTATCTTATGTAAGAAATGCATCTGATTTGTAGTGTTTTTAAAATAATGTTTTCCCTTACCTAGCACATCGATGTTAAAGTACTTCTGAGAGGAGCCTGCAACATTAATGGCTTTGCAGGAATATCTTCCCGCATCCTTCGGAGTGGCTTTGAAGAGCTTTAATATCTTCCCGTTGTTCACAATCTGAATAGTGCTGCTTTCAGTCACCTTTAAGAGCCAAAATGCTCAGTGTTATTTCCAATCCCAATTAGAATGCATAACCAAAAATTCAAGTAAAGTTTCCATATTATTATTAAGAAGAAAGTCACATCTGAATGATGTCTTTCAGAGGCAAGAAATGGTGAATATGTGGATGTCTCCATTTACCTGGACATCATCTTTGTACCACATAATGATGGGAGAGGGAGTTCCTTCAACTTCACAGAAGACATTGGTCAGCTGATTGACCAACACGGACACATTTGTTACTTGTTCTTTATCTTTAATTACTGGAGGAACTGCAGAAAGAGAGGAGTCATGGCTAGTTACCCTTATAATAAATATTACTTATAAAATTTCTTTGCTCAGGCCATTAGTAAGCAAATTCTATCAGATTTGTGCTTTAAAACCAGCTGGTCATATTTCAAGCACATGCCTTAATAGAAAATGAAGTCTTGACCAATATATTTATAAGTAATCCTTATTGAATTTTTCTTTTTCAGAGTTTTGAACTGAGGATACACTTCAGGATAAATTGAAGGGAGGACCTGTTTATTCTACAAATCACTTAAAATACAAATGACTAGGGTCTTAATTAAGTCACATGGGCCTCATTACTTTCCTGACATAAGTGAATATTGCCCAGGGTCTATGGAAGCCAATATCCACCAAATTTTAAAAGGTACACAGCTTTGACAAAATGATAAAAGTACAAGATTTTCATTGAAGTGTTACTTACAATAGCAAAAAACTGGTAATCTAAATGTTCATCATTAATAGAGGAAGGTTAAGTAAATAATGGCATAGCCATAAACTGTAGGTATAAATAAGGGTTAGGAATTTTGAATAATCCCAAAGATAGATTGTTTTAGCAATATAGACTAGGTGCAGAGTAATGGATATAAAATGAGGGTAGCCCTAGCCGTTTTGGCTCAGTGGACAGAGCAACGGCCTGTGGACTGAAGGGTCCCAGGTTTGATTCTGATCAAGGGCACATGCCCAGGTTGTGGGCTCGATCCCCAGTAGGGGGCATGCAAGAGGCAGCCGATCAATGATTCTCTCTCATCATTGATGTTTCTATCTCTCTTTCCCTCCACCCTCTCTGAAATCAATAAAAATATATTTAAAATATAAATACATAAAAATAAATAAATAAATAAAATGAGGATAGCCCTACCAGTGTGCTCAATGGTTAGAGTGTTGGCCTGTGCACAGAAGGTTCTGGGGTTCAATTCCAGGTCAAGGTCACGTAACTGGGTTGTGGGATCATTTCTTGGCCCCAGTCAGGGCAGCCAATCAATGTCTGTCTGTCTGTCTCTCTCTCTCTCTCTCTTTCTCTTCCCTTCCCTCCCTTCCACTCTTTCTAGAACTTGATGGGAAAAATATCCTCAGGTGAGGATTAACCAAAAATTAAAATAAAATAAAACGAGGATAAAAAATGTATATATATATATATTTCTTTGTATATGTATAAATATCTCTGGGAAGATACACACACATAAATATAAAGCTAATGACTTTCTTTGGCCCTAGGGAGGATTAGTAGATGACTCAGCTCCTGATCATGATACTTTTGACTATATATATTTTTCTACCATTTGAATTTTGAATGATATAGGTGAAGTGATTAAACAAATAAAAAAACAAACTCATAGACACAGACAACAGTAGGTGATTATCGGAGGGAAAGGTGGGTGGGGGAAGGTAGAAGAGGGTAAAAGGGGATAAATGGTGATGGAAGGAGACTTGACTTGGAGTGGTAAATGCACAATACAATATACAGATGTTGTTTTATAGAGTTGTACACCTGAAACCTGTATTATTTCATTAACCAATGTCACACCGATAAATTCAATAAAAATTTTAAAAAATATTAAAGTCACAATAAAAAATTACATGAAGTTTTAATCAAATCAGTCAATAAATACAATCAGATCACCAGTTTTGAATGATAACATTTCTATTCACATTACATAATACTACACTGAGAGTATAACATATAATAATTTGAAAATGTCACATATCCAATTTTGTGATTTTAGCATTTTTATCTGTATTTACCATGGACTTTGAGGTTATATTTTTTTTCTGTGGTCCCAGCTTCATTGACTACTACACAGATGTACTCCCCATTGTCATATGGTGTAACAGAAGCAATAACCAACATTGTGCCTTCGTCCAAGACAGAAATACCAGGCTCTCTGCCTGTCAGCTCTCTACCATTCCGTAACCATTTGATGGTTGGTTTGGGAGTACCTAAAAAAGGAATTAAAGCCTTGTGATATTTTACAACAAAATTAGAAATCATTATTAAAGATCCAGTATACTAGGAAAAAATAATTTGCACCCTAACGTATATGCTACTTTCAAGATAATTTCCCCTGGCATGGGTACCTCTAATTCCTGATTAGTCTTAAGAGACCTATGATCTCTAGTGTAGAGTTTGAACAAAGTTAATTTTATCAAAACATTCAGATGACAGTAATAAAAGAAAAGCATTTTCTTGTGAATCATGGTGCTCACTGGGAAAAACTATATTAATCGAATAGTCTAGATATATGAGGAGTTTTCGGTTAAAAATAAAGGAAGAGGGAAAATAAGATACTATCAAAGGAATAAACACGAAGATTGCCCAACCAAACAGACTGCATAAGTGATGTAATAAAATGATGCTTTATAATTCACATTTTAAATGAGCCTGATAGAATAGAGATGAGAAGTAATGGGAAAGAGCATGAACTATATGGAAGACATACTAGATGAGGCAAGTTTGAAGGAGCAAGTCGTTTCATTGAAGAGAAAACACCTATTCAAACAGCTGTTATTTGAAAGAGGGATTAGTTTCTATTATGCCCCGCTATTATAACAAGAACTCTCAAGTGGGATTTTATGAACTGATGTGGGCTCAGTGTAGAAGGAAAAATATGACATTATGCCAATGCCCATATGTCTGGGTATTACACACCTTTTGCAGGACATGGGAATGCAATGCGCTGATTGGCCACTCTTTCTTGGAATGGGGTGTTATATGGAGGTTCCAGATCTTCCAATGTAGGTGGTTCTATTAGAAAAATAAATGTATTACCTCAGACTTGGACAAAAGTACCATGCTGAGTTCGATACCTACTTATCTTTCCTTCTTGCCTTTGCATTGGTATTCTCCCCGACCAGGAATGTTCTTCTCCCCGATTTCCTTAGAGTCAATAAGTTCTCACCCTAAATATCACCTCCTCACAGGAGTCCTAACTAACCATCCACCCTAACATAGTCAATTGCTAGGAGCATCCCCCTACTTTAATTTTCCACCCAGCACTTATTTGTATACGATCCATATTTTTATTTATTTGTTTGCTTGCTCTCTGCCTATTCGCAGTGGAACAGCTCATAAAAGCAGGTGCTTTGCCTTTGTCACGACTTTCTCCTCACTGCCAAAAACAGGACAGACACTTGGTAGGAGCTAGACAAATATTTGTAGCTTGAAGGAACAATTAATCCCTCTAAACAAGGCCAATATCATTACAGAAAACCGTGGAACTAGATTTCCTAGGGATCAATATTGAGTGCACCCTACCACTATTGGGCGAAATCCTACTCCAACTCTCTGCCCAAAATTTTTCCAAAACCAAAAACAGTGGGTGGGGCAGTGATCTGGGATTGATGCCATCATCTATATCATTCATGGCAATTTCATTTTCAAAGATAAACACACAAATATGGAGGCTGGCTTAGTCATAGCAGGGTTTCATTTCTTTCTAGAATGGTTCTCCTTTCAAAGCTGAGCAAAGAGTCTTAGACAGAAATCTTCTGAAAGTGACCCAAGACTATCCAGGACTATATATTTTGTATATAGTCTCCAGCCATTTTCTCCCACTCCCAACCCCCACCATACATCTATCTCCCTGTGCCCCAAATCACCTTGGACGTGGAGTGTTATCTCTGTTTCATCGCTGCCTGCTATGTTAGCAGCAACACATGTGTATGCTCCGGCATCTGAGAGCATGGCTTGGCTGATGCTTAACATTCCACCTGGATGGCTAACATGCTGGACTCCATCAACCAGCACGGCGCTTCCACCTTTCAACCAGGTGATTACAGGAAGAGGCGTCCCCTGAGCATTGCACGGAATGTCCGCTCTTTGGCCAACTTGGACTTTCAGAAGTTTAGGGCCACGCTGTATCTTTGGAGGAACTGGAAACAACAAGTGAGCTTCCATAATTCAATTTTTTAAAATCCTCTTCCTTTTCTCACTTTGAGTGAGAGCTCCTTACCAAGAGGCAGGATGACAAACGGAAATAACCCCAGGATGTGGACCCAGGCCCAGGCCACTTACTAACTCTGTGCTCTAGGGCCAGTTGGTCCGTTTCCCGAGGCCTGTTTGCTGGCTAAGCCAGGCAAAATAACCTCCCCCACACCAGTACCCTGCAAGAACTATGGGACATAATACATGGATAACGCCTTGCTCGAAACTTGAGGAAGAGTAAGCACTTAAAAATGTTAGGTTTCCTTTAATCTATAAATGACTTGAGGTTTAAAACTCTATTAAAAGGCGATTGAGATAATTTCTATAATATAAGAGGCTAAAACAAAAAGCATTTCTCTCTAAACATTCTTAATTTTTTTTCTCTTTGTGGAAGCTTTAGCCAGACAGTAAGACAAGGTTCTCATAAAGGCCTCTGCTAATTTCAGAGAAACAAATCAAGATAAAGTCTCTATTATTTCTCTTTACCTACCCTCCTGTAGAAATTTAAATGAGATAACTTACCAAAGCACTGGTATGTGTTATTGGGTTCCACATACATGAAGTATGCGCTATAGAATCAAAGAGACTCATAAGGATATAATCAGGATTTATATACCTTATTCCCCTAAAAACACTCATCTGTCCTTTCTTTTAAACTTAATATTTAACCAAGACTTTCTAACAAGAAAGGTTGTTACTAACAAGAATCCTTTAAGTTTGATAATATTATTGCCATTATTTCATGAAGGAGAAAACTAAAGACAAGAGAGGTAAGGTAATATGCCTAGTGCCCTAGGACTAGTAAATGGAGAACTCTCATCGGATTTCAAATCCCAGGACCAATAGGATACTATTGTAGTAATTAATCTGGGAGTGAAATCAAGTCAATACTATCTGAGAAAATTTCTTCTATTTAAATACCCAGCACCTACACAAGGCCTGGCTTGGCTTATGTACACGCTAAGTATGCATTGGTTGAATGAATAGCTGAACAGACTATGATAAATTGAGGGAATAAAGCAGGCTAATTAGTTTTAAAGTAGTTAAAAAATCTAGGAAGCAGAATGTTCTCAGTTGCTGAGCCCTTTGAATAGTGGAAATGACCATTTAACTACTATTAAATTCTCCCTTGAGAACTCACCTTCACTTCAAAAAGCCACCAGTCTGAACACATTTTTATTACTGCACAACAAAAATAGTCAAAAGTCACTGTAGACATCTAATACGATTGAGATCCAAAAATTTAATATTGTTCATTTGAGGGAAAGAGGAGAGTTGTTTACAGATGGCAGATACACTTTTCAGTCAACGAAAGAAAATCACACCTCAGATTTTAGAAAATTTTTCTCTGATTACACTATGTACAAATTGGAGGTTATCTATCAAAGAAACTAGGAAGATGGAGCTCCCTGAGGCCAGTACACCGATATGTACGCCTTCATTTCAGAACTCACCGTGAACACTTAATTTCACAGACTGAGTCACGTTCCCAGCAATGTTTGTGGCCACGCAGAGGTACATCCCACTGTCTGAAACGCGGGCCTCTATGATCTTCATGGAGCCAGAAGGGAGGAACGTGTGTCTAAAAGAAAGAAACCGCACAGTTGACTACAGAACACAAGAATTTAAATAGCCCCCTATGCACTGTGGAATTACTACTCTGCAAGCAGGTTTTGAAACTGTTTTCCCAGCTATAATGTCTTTTTATGTACCTTAAAAGTCAGCTTACGTGCATAATTATCTTGTGTAGTCTGTATGATGCGCTTGCAAATACAAAATCAGTTTTATTTTTCTTTTAAACCTACCCTAATGGTCTGAAATCATCAAGTAACTGCACATCTCTGGTTTATCAAGCTGCAGGTTTACAAAGCAAATGTATATTTTAGTAAATTGATATATTTTGAATACTTTATTCTTTTTCTACAAAGTTATTTAAAATTTTAGTATGCTAAAATCAAGGCAAAAGAAGGTATATGTGTAATTCTTGAATATATATTGAATATATTCCTCCTATAGAACCATAATGTAGTTGGGTGAACCACACCCACATATAAAAACTTTATTATATTAACTGCACTAAAAATTTTATTCTATTAATTGTACTAAAAAACAGAGACAACAAAGGAATGTTATTAAGAACAAAGGCCCAATTTGCACATTCAGCAAGAAAAAGGCAAGTCACCGAAAACTGTGCAGGATGTTTAAACAGGCAATTCTTAGATAACACAAATGGCTAACAAGCAAGTGGAGGCATTCTGGGCTCCATGGAAGCCAGTCCCATGAAACCAAGACAGAGGCAAGATATCACTGTACAGCCATCTGACTGGCAAAAATGGGTAAGTCAGTCAGCATCATGCATTGATTATAATGTGGAAACAGGTTCACCTAGATCCTATTGGTGGGAGAGCTAACCAGTACTACCCCTTTGGAGAGCAATTCAGCAGTGTCTACAAAGCTGAAAACAGGAATTCCTTCTGACTGGAAATTATAGTGGTAGGTACAGTTCTTAAAGAAACTCATGCATAGGTATATAGAGAAACATATAAAAAAGATAATCACTGAAAAGTCTTGTTTGTAAAACCAAAAGAAAAAATGAATGGAAAGCAAACAAGAACATGCATGTCCATAAATAGGGAAGTGTATATACAAAATGTAGAATATACATGAGGTAGTTAAGTTAAATAAACTAAATCTATATGTATAAAAATGGATCAACATTAAAATAATAATATATAATATTATTAATATAGTAATATATAATAATATCTAATATCTAATAATAATATATAATATGTTACAATGGCAAATTAAAAACACTCAAAACAACATTTAAAACACAGGCCCTGGCCAGTGTGGCTCAGTTGGTTGGAGTGTGGAGTGCTATCCTGAACACCAGAAGGTGGAGGGCTTGATTCCTGGTCAAGGCACATACCCAGGTTGTGGGTCCCATCCCTGGATGGGGCATTTGTGGGTGGCAACTGATCAGTGTTTCTCACATCTATGTTTCTCTCTCTCTCTCATCTTTCTCTCTGCCTGTCACTCTAAAATAAAATAAAAATTAAACACAGAAAACAACATTCTATTCTATACTATGCACGTGTAGGATGCACACCAAGTCTACGGCAGTGCTACCCTGGGAAGAAAGAAGAGATTAAGGAGGGGAACAAGGAAACTTCAACTTTATCTATAAGAGTATTTCTTTTATCAGAAACTATTCAAAGCAAACATTTTTTCAAAGAAATAGTAAAATTATGCAAAGTTCTTCTTGATTATCTTTTTTCTCATTAGTGGAAGCATATCTACTGTAGCATGAATTTATATCTTCGTAACTATGCATCAATAAGTGTAACAGACAATAGCTAAAGGCTATAATTCTTATTCCACCAGTAACATTTGGCAAAATATTGAATTAAAATAGTAATTGCTATCATTTTTTTAGAACTAGAGACAAGGAGTGTATAGTATATATTATCTTATATAATCCTTCAGGGAAGTATTATCCACATTTTATAAACAAGAAATCTGAGGCACAGAGACCCAGTGGAAAAACTGCCAAAAGTCGCAGGCAAGCTTTAAGAGGCAGAGGTAAATTTAGCATCTGCGTGGAACAAAGGTTGTGCTCTTAAAGGCTCTGGCATTCTGCTTCCCATGTCACTTGGCTTATCAAATATATTGTCTCCGTGGGCCTTTATTTGTACAAGGGTTTAGTCAACAAGATTTTTACAAAACCATCCAATAAAAATCAAATCCCAGACATCAGAGTATCCACTGTGTTTTATTCTCCGGTGGGATTCATGGAATCTACGTGTAATATGCACTTTGTGCCACCATGAATCTCTGTACAAACAGGCTCCGTTTTAATAACCACCTTGTCAGATGAACCTGTGAAAAATTATGTTATAGCTGAGTGTCAGCGTTTCTGATACTAAAGAATGATCTAGAAGGCATATCTAGTTTCTACAGGCTCAAATGTACATGTGACTCACCTCAAACGCAAGTTGTTTTTTGAAACAACTGAAAGAGGACTAGGTACAACCCTCTACCCTGAGACACTGTTACCGTGGGCTGCAATCCATCCCAGGTCCCCTACCTTGGAGAGAATGGCGAGATGAGCTGGCTCTCTTTGGCCCAGGTGATTATGGGCGGGGGCGAGCTCTTCACTTCACAGGGGAGGGTCACCTCTTCCCCGGCAAGGGCAGCGATCTCAACAGGCTTATCATGGGACAGTCCTCTTTGATCTCCAAACACTCTGGGCCTTACTAAAATAAAGGCATGTTTCAGAAGGGCAACAGGACATTGAAAACATTCAATTTGCAATACAATGTGGGCTGCAAATATTCTTAAATCCCTTATAAAAAGATACTGCTTATTTCAAAGGTTTGGGGGCATATCTAAAATTTTCCAGAAATGCATCGACTGTCAGAGCTGAAAGGAAAATGACTAGAAAGTTTCCCTTTTTAGCTCTTCCTTGACCATGGAGAGGCCAACTGAAATGCCCTCTCAGAGTCTGCCATCTGTGAAAGGAACCCTGAAGGCGGAGCGCTAACCAAGTCACAGCTGAAATTTGGCTTCCATGGGAGTTTTAAGGAACTGGTGTTTCTGAAGAGGATTGGGTACAAGGAGCATATTCCTTAAGACAGTGGCGGGCAAACTGTGGCTCGCGAGCCACATGCAGCTCTTTGGCCCCTTGAGTGTGACAAAATACCGACTTCTGCGCATGGGCCACGAAGTTTCAATTGCACTGTATGTGCGTGCCCGCATGTGGTATTTTGTGGAAGAGCCACACTCAAGGGGCCAAAGAGCCGCATGTGGCTCGCGAGCCGCAGCTTGCTGACCACTGCCTTAAGACAAAACCACAAAATGTTTCCAAAAGGCCATGCAATTACTCTCCCTTTAAATCAGAATCTAAAGAGGGGAGATGTTGGTTGGCAGTAAGAAATATAAACCTGGGGGGCCTGGCTGGCATGGCTCAGTGGTTGAGCACCGACCTATGAACCAGGAGGTCCTGACTCGATTCCCAGCCAGGACACATGCCCCAGTTGTGGGCTTGATCCTCAGTGTGGGGCACGCAGGAGGCGGCCAATCAGTGACTCTCTCATCATCGATGTTTCTCTCTCTCCCTCTCCCTTCATCCCTGAAATCAATAAAAAATATTTAAAAGAAAAGAAATATAAACCTGCGGGAATAGTTCACTTTAGGGCATAGCCTTCTGGTAACATTATCTGGGAGAGACGTGAGTTTTGGCACAGAGACAGCATGGGAGAAAGACATTCCTCCTCGAGCTCTCACCATAGACGGTCAGCTGCACTTTCCTTTTGGCGTAGCCAGCAGCATTGGTGGCGGTGCAGACATACTCCCCACTCTCCTCGCCCCCAGGTGACACCACATACAAACTCCCATCAGCCCCCGCGGAAAACTTAGCATTGCTGGTGGAAATCAGCTCGCCTTTCTGCAAAACACAACCCAGAGCAGAGTGTTTTTAAGATAATAAAGAGTGACTTCATGTCTGGAAGAGGAAGAAAAAAATTCTCCAAGGGGGGGAAAACACACAAGATTAAAAAACACACGCTGATCTGAAGAAAGTTATTTGCAAGAAAGATTAAACAAATAAAGTAAAGGTGGTCGTTCTTCATATCAAACTATGCCCCTTTCATTCCAAAGCGACTGAACAATGGAGGGATCATGCTGACAGTAAGGGAAGGGACAGTGCCCATGCTAAGCCAGGCACAGTTTTGAGCACTTCTCATCAATTAACTATTTTCGGTCTCAAAACAGCCTTAGGAATAGGAACTATCACAACCCCCACTTCACAGCTAGGGGGCAGTGTGGAGTCACAGTCAGTCCCTGGGAGAGCTGGCTTGGAACCCCAGCAGCAGTCTCAGGAGCCCACATGCTGAACCTCTGGGCTTGTTCTCAGCACAAAGGCCAGCCTGGAAAGAAGATTTCCATTTTACATTTTCCTAAAAGGTGCCCTAACCTTCTACTCGGTGGCAGACTTGGGATCAGCTTGGGATCAGCTTCACTGTTGTATGTTTGCATCCAGATGCAGAAATCAACTTTTTTTTTTTTTTTTTTTTTTTTTTTTTTACTGAGGTCAACACCAACTCCTCTATATTTCAGGGGTGTGTTTTTTTTAGACGTAAAACATTAGATGGTATGACAAAGTACTTTGGTGTAACAGTAATGATACAAACGCCACATTTCATTATTATGCCATCATTTTATATTACTTTATATCTGCCAAGTTAAAATTAATTTACAGAAAATATGCCATCTTCATGGCTGTTCAAAGATGGGAAGGACGTCCTCCGTAAATGAGCTTTTCCTCACTGCAAGAACACAAGTAAAAGCCGTACAACTTCAGGACAGGGATATAGAGGGGGACTAAAGGGGCTCGTATATGTGTCTTCCCGGAAGAGCAGAGTCTGGGACAAAGATTTGGAGGCAGCAAGGTTACTTGGGACGTGATCCCTAGGGGCTTGAGTGAAGCACAGAAGGATGGAAAGCTAACAAAGGGCTTCCCTGATCTGTTTCCGCTGTGGCTGGGCTGAGAAGCTTCACTGTGCTGGGGACCCTCCAGGAAATTGGGGGATGCACTTCAGAAAGACTCTTCTGATGGATGAGAAGTGAGGTATTTATGTAAGACACCTGCCCCCAACAGGAGTTATTCCCACTGCACTTCCTGGACACCTCTGAGCAGGTTGAGTGGCCTTGGAGAAAGTCCCGAGTCCAAACTGCATGACACGTGACCTCAGCGGACTGCACGGAGCTGTCCACAGAGACGCGCTGAAATCCAAAGGGCTTAGGGGAAGTGGCAAGGGGTAAAATGAGACCTGCGACCACATGGAAGGTGCTTAGAACGTTCCAGGGCATGCAGACAGTGCTCTATTCGTGTTCCCTGTCCTGTTGTGAATACCATTCGAACATCAGGTAGGTGAGTGTGATAAGAACATTTTACGGTCCCTTCCAAGTGGTATGACTGCATAGATTTTCCTTTTTGTAAGGTTTTATGGTACAGTCACAAGTTGCATGGATGACTGATAATACTGTTAGAGCTCGTAACATGAACACACATCACTCAATGTGCCATTTACCTTGGACCAGGTGATAGAGGGTTTGGGAATGCCACTGGCTTTGCAGGGTAGAGTTACTGGGATGCCTTCAATTGTACTGAGTATCTGCTGCCCGTGCTGAATGGTTGGCAGGACTGAAAAAGGAAGCAATATTCAGAATCTGAGCATCTGTCCTCTCATTTAGTGCTATAGCTTTAAAGTTGAACATTTTTAGGATTTCCTGACTATTTGTAAAAATTAGCAAAGACGCAACATTTTTCTGATAGAAACATAGGTTAATTTGTAAGGGAGTGTAATAAAAAAAAGCAAGTACAATAGTTATGATCTGAAGCGTTTAATAAAAGTTTAAAATCAAGTAATGACTTATGTGTAATAGGCTGACTTTTCTAACAAATGTAAGAGAGGACTGAGGAAAACCTTTTTGCCCCCATGGAAACTCAAGATAAAATTACATCCTAAGCATTGCACATTGAGCACCTATCTTTCTTCATTTTCTATCACTCATTAAGCTGCAGTGAGCTGACATAAGCCTACCGCAGGAGAAATGGGCTCTTTAGACACTACACACATTAAATATCTGTCTATACCCAAGAACCACTGAGCGAGCTACTACATTTAACCTGGAAAAAGGGGATTTTCTTAAAAAGGAATTCAATAGTAAGACTTGAAAGGCTTAGGAGTTTACATTTAAAAGACTAAAATAAAGGATTTTAAGTCAATGTTTTTAAGAATAACATATTTTACTTTAGTAGACAACTGAAGAGTTAACATTATATGAGTAGAAGCAAAAGGAAAAGGAAGCATGCCCATCATCCCATGCTGTGTATATCTCCATTAATTATAATCAACTAGCATATAAAAGCTATCGATAATCAATGTTCTCAAAGTAATGAATTGGATTTAAAAATCTTCCATACATATAAGTTCCTAACCTGGTGCAAGAAACACAATAAAAAATCAACAATACCATGAGACTAGAGCTCAAACCCTCACTGTGTCTCTTGTCTTTAAGTCAAAATTTTCTAGAATTATCACAGCTACCATGCAGCAGAAATTTATCAGAACAAGAGATACCAGAGACCTTAGTGCAAAAACTTCCTTGGGAGGCTTAGATTAGCTTTGCTACATACTCATATTTTCCGAGGGCTGGGTTTATTCTTTAGATAATTTATTCCTAAAGAATTGGCAGCAAATCCCCAAGAATGTCAGGCTACTCTCTAAAGCAAGAAATGGAATTTCCAGGATCATCATGGATTAGTCAGCTTTCAACCGTGCTGTCATTTTGTGGCCACATGGAATAAGCTATATTCTTAAATCCATATTAAGTTTGACAGCTATGAAGGAAAGTAGCAAATTTAGGCAATGTTTTCAAATCTGATGTCATCGGAGTATGGAAGAGCTGTTTCTTTCCAGATTGTCAATCTATGTAAATCAACATGACAAGTAAATGGTTTATTTCTCATTTTAATTTGCATTTATATTTACATCCATTAACTCATCCTTTTAAGAATTGATTGAGAGCCTTTAGTGACGATCCTTAAAGGTGATGAAAGAGTGGCAATGCTTTTTAACATAAATACAGAACCTGAGACTTTGTATCACATCCAGCTCAAAGACAAATCTGTGGGTTAAATGGATGCTTGGTTGAGTTAAAGTCAAATGGCTGGCTGATGTTTCTTTAACCTTATTGACTAAATCAGTTACTCATTTTGGACTAATATGGATGAAATAATGTCCAAGTGACATTTTAACCTTTTACTTGTTAAAATTTATTGCATCAGGATAAACTATATCATTGGTTTATCTGTCTTCTTCCCACTCTTCTGATCTTTTCTGACATCACAACTAATTGTGTCCAAGTGAAAATGTGCCTCAGAATCCTTCTCAACACCATATTCTAGGCAGTTGAGAGAAGCCAAAGGGAGATGACATGAATGTACTTCTACGCTGGATTCTCAAACCAGTCCATAAACACTCTCCAGGAAATATGTGAACTGATCTTTGAAAATAGTTCAACAAAACCATATCCAATTCTCTCTTTCTCTCTCCATATATATGTTCATTTGGACCATACTAATTTAGTGTTATATTAGCATTTCTTCAAAATAATATTTCTTCAAGAATAACTCATATGATATTTGTGAAAATTAATCTAAGATTGAGACAGTAGAAGGGGCTATTTTCAATGAGAAACAGACATTTTTAAAAAGATGCTCTATAAATGTCTAACTATTGCTGTATATCTGAAATTAATATAATATTGTCAACTGTAATTAAATAAATTTTAAAAAATGTTTAAAAAGATGATCATTTTAAAAGAAGATGGTCTGCATCCACTGAAAATTTCAATAGACCAAGCAAAACTTGCAAATTACTTCGTTCTCCAATTTATGTCCTGAAAAAAGACTGAATTATCCACTTAAAATAAATGTTCTGTGATACTTTCATCTGTGTACACAGAACTCTTTTGTAATACCACACTTTACGAAAAGCAATGTTGCAAAGTCTTTAAAGGGAATAGACAAAAAAAAAAAGTTAGGATAGTATCTTAAACTATGAAGCTGTCACTTATTTATCGAGATGTAAAAACTTGGTAACTGTTAGTCATGAAGGGCAAAAGCTAGCTTCTGGATTTTCTTACTTGTGACTGTTAGTTAACATGCAAAAATAAAAGATTGTTTGGAGCACATCGGTGACCTTTAGAAAAGCTGAGGTCATTTCTAGCTAACACACAAAGGGGTCATTAGTAAGGACATGCATGTTTCACAAACCAAAAAGAAAAGGCGATTTAGATAGAATGATAAATTCAGCTTGCCTGAAATTAAAATGTATTTTTAAACATTACTCTTTGAGAACTGAGTTCACTTTTATCAATTAAGAAACCTCTTTCAAAAGCCCATGCCAGACTCAGCTAGGCGAATCTTAATAATGTCTTTCTGTGCATCTAGGAGAGGATAATCTGGAAACAGCCTGAACCATGTAAATATTATTCAACACATAAAGCTTCTTTATGAACAATGACAATCAGGAAAGAGATCTACTTGCTTTAACCAGAGGAACAGAATTCTTTGATTAGTAACTATAGGAACCCAGCTCTGACCGTGGCTTGGAAAGAAGGACAAAGGGTGTGTCTCTTACCGTGCACATCCACAGTGGTTGTTTTGTTAATGGTTCCAGCAACATTACTGGCCACACAAGTATATTCACCTCCATCCTGAAGGCGAGCTCTTTCAATATGGAGACTCCCGTCACTGCGTACGGTGATGTAAGGATTTTGGACCAACTTAAAGAAAAATAAAAAGCCATTTTTAATTAAAAAGGCAATGTTGCCTAAGCCAAAATGGAATCTGCTTTTTTTTTTTTTTTTTTCAACTGGGTCACTAAATGTCTTATAAAATAGCAAAATATGCCGAAACTGGTCTGGCTCAGTGGATAGAGCGTCGGCTTGCGGACTGAAAGGTCCCAGGTTAGATTCCAGTCAAGGGCATGTACATGGGTTGCGGGAACATCCCCAGTGGGAGATGTGCAGGAGGCGGCTGATCGATGTTTCTCTCTCATCGATGTTTCTAACTCTCTATCTCTCTCCCTTCCTCTCTGTAAAAAAATCAATAAAAAAAAATATAAAAACAATTTAAAAAAAAAATAGCAAAATATTTTAACATCCTTAAGTGAAAAATGCTGAGCAAAAATGTTACCAAGGGTAGTGTCAATTGTATGTCATGTTGACAGACCACCAAACATGATACCAACTGACATCTGTGAGGGCTGTGCACACACTGGAAAAAGGAGGGGAAAATAGAGATGCCACTTGTTTGCTGTTTCTGTAATTTTAATTATTACTCAGGACCCACATTTCCTTCATATTTTTACTTTTGGATTAACTTGTTCTTTTGCAAGAAGTCCTTATGATCACTTGCAAGCCATTCGATATTTTTATTTCGGCCCATAGCACTTATTCAGTGGGCACTTGCTCTCAACACCCACCCTTTTCAGTGACAGCTGCAAATATGAAAGGACCATGTATGAGACGGGAAGAGTGTCCCCTACTTCCTCTGTAGCATTTATGCATTTTGCTTCATCACAGGAGACCTTAGCGCTCAAACGGTATCACTCTATGTTATGAGGGTATTTCTTATGAATTGAGATATACTCATTTTCTCAGGTTTGTATGCAAATATAAACCTAGTCCATGGACTCAATTCACTTCTTATTGGTACTTCAAGAAGATAGTGAGTCTAACTGCTCTGGAAAATGAAAGCAAAATGCTATGAACTAGGTGGAAGTGTATTGCCATAGATACATGTCGCAGAAGTAATCCACAGAAATGAGAAAATCTTCCACATCCTTTCATAATTAAAAGGTGTACCCTAAAAGACAATGACACAAAATAGATTCCCACCTTTAAATAGTTCATAATAAAAGACACAACATTTAAAGTTAATAAAGATTAATATCTAAAATGGAAGACTTTTTATGAGAAAATTAACACTTCATTGTCTTGCAAAGAAGTATATTTAAATGCTATGAAAATAACTTCATACCTGTTTCAGTTTTTACAAATTCTGAAAAGAATGTATTTTATTAAATTTAATGCAAAATTATAAAAATTACACTATTGACTATTTCTCCATCTTATTCATTCCAAAGTCATATGAATTACATAAACATGTTAATACTGAAGAAAAGTTTTGGTACACTTACAAAATATATATTTTTTTGCATATTTATCAAATTGAAATTTCAAAGGTTGGACTACATTGCCTCTTACTCAGGAAAATTAGAAGGTGAGTGCATGAGTTTAAAATGTTCTTACCGTGGCTGAATTCTTAATCCACCGGCGTTCTGGAATGGGATTCCCAGCCAATAGAGCACAAGGCAAAGTAAGCTGCTGTCCTTCGATTACACTGGTCACTGAAGGGCTGATTCCAATGAGTGGCGCAACTGAGTCAGAGAGAGCACAGGCGCTAAGGACTCTATGTCACCCAAAGGAAGACAAACTCTTTCATAGGTCAATAAGCCTACTCAGTAAGATATCTTAAAAATAACTTGTCAGGAACAAAAATTTAAACATGTAAATGGGTATGAACTGGAAAATAGAGATAAAGGGCCCTTCTGAGCGGAGAGAATGGCAAGAGGACAGGAATTAGTATAAGTAAGAAAGTAAAATAGAATACACCTGTGGCATGGGAGGCCAGAAAGGTCAAGCTAAGAAACTGGCAGAGTATTCAACAGACAGATGGAGAGTGGCTGAAAGCATTTATAAATAGAAAAGAGGAATCACCAGAACCAGTATTTCAGGAAATACTAATCTGTTTCTGTTTTGTGTGCTTGTTTAGCATGTCCATTAGATTCCACATAGAGGAGAAATCCCATGGCATGTGTCTTTCTGACATTTCACTTAGCACAATACTCTCCAGGTCAATCCATGCTGCTGCAAAAGATAAGATTTCCTTCTGAAAACCGTGGAGAGGACTTACTGGAGAGGGAAAACTTACTGGAAAAGGGATGAGATTGGCGAGAGGACTGTCATTTGCTAGATCAAATAAAATGAGGGGACTCCCTGAGATGGCATGGTAAAGAAGTATTGGAAAGTATTGGAAAGATGTCCTTTTCTAGAAATCAATGAGTAAATCTGACATAAGTCAAAGCAAAATCCATAAGAGATTCTACTTGGAAAGTTTAAGTACATGTAGATGAATAAAGGGAGATTCACGAAGAAAAATTTATGAAAGTGTATGGATGAGGAGCATGCTCTGACAGATTTAAAAATCACACTAACTACAATGAAAACAATGTGGAACTTGTGCATCAATAGAGTCCCAAGGAATAAAGGTAGGGATACAAATTCAGCATGTGACCAAACGGGCAGTTTAATCAGTGGGAAGAGAATATTCAATAAAAGAAACTGAAACACATGTCTTAATACTTAGAAATCTACTATATTATGTTCTTACTTTATATCATACACAAAAATAACTCCATGTGAGCTAAAATAATAAATCTGCAAAAGGTAAACAAAAAGAACACCACTACTCTCATATGTGTGTGCATGTGTATGTGTGTTTATATTTAGACTTAAATCAATTTATTGAGATTGACCTTCATGTCTTCACATGAAAGATGAGGAGCTTGGAGCAGATGATCACTAAAACTCTTTTCAGTTCTAACATCTTATGAAATATGAAATACAGTGGGGGAGAGAAGGTTAATCTAGTAATCAGATATTCACCTGTTTCTCTAAACTATAAAAGTGGTACAGGCAAGAGGTGATGTAGCAAATGAAGTCTGATGGTTCGGAAGAGTGTGGTGTCTAAGCAGTTAATGGATCTTACCGAGTCCTGTCACTGTTATTGTTGTCTGGGACTGGATCTTTCCAAAGTGGTTTTCAGCTTCACAGATGTAGGTTCCTTTATCACTTGCCCATAAGTCTAAAAATAAGAGATCATTTACCCATTCAACACCATCCCTGGAGCATCAGTTATGTGCTAGGCACAGTGCTGAGAGCTGTGGGTGGATAATATGCTACTGCCTTCTGGTAGTTCCCATTCTAGGGGAGGAGGCATACACAGCGGCCAACACTCATACAACAGCATGATACATGCTGTAATCTGAGTTCCAAAGGAGCTGTGGGAGCGGAGAGGGGAGTGACAGATGACGGCAAGGGGGACGAGTTAAGGAAGGCTTAACAGAGTTGTACCTTAAACAGCAGGTAGAGTAGAGAGAGGGCAGTCCAAACTCAATGGGCTGCAAAGGCAAAAACATGACTTAAAAAATTAAGGTCTATTCAAAGAATGGGAAGTTGCACCACCTCCCTGGGGGCAGTCTGGAGGTTGCAGGAGAGATTTCTTCAGTTGGCCCAATGAATAAAGGAGTTGGTTGGCATTTAGTGGTCAAACACTAGGGAGCTAATGCATGGAGTAGATTCACAAAAGGAATAATTATCCCAAGTTCAGCAAGACTTCTGAAGGTCCAACAGGAAACTCATGGATTTGAAGACTTTGTTTATAATTATAGCCTAAGCCTATAACCTAATTCTGGGTAAGTAGGAGGAAGAAGGTACTTTAGCAAGAATTACCCTCCATTTGAAGAAATCACTTCACCAGTTTGGAGTTGCTGAGTCATCAGCCCCATACCCCTGTATCAGTCTACATTTAAGCTGTCAAATTCATAGTGATGTACAATAATGTGTATGCATACGATATAAATGTTACCAGCATATTCACATAGTAATTGAAATACCTATCATTATAATAAAATTACTTTCCTTTATTTTCCTTTGTGCTACATTTTGGATATTAAAATTATTTTTATAATTTTAGGAGAGATCAAATATATGGAATTTTTCAGGATAATGAAAGGGATATTACAAAAGATTTTTAATTAAGGGTTTTGGGGGACTAGGGTGAGGACCCCTGGGTTATAGGTTGTGTGGATACAGTCAGGAGACTGAACCTGAAGAGGTAGCTGGTGCCTTATAAAGAGTGTGGTTTTGTCTTGTGAGCAATGGGGAAGGCAAGAGAAGATTTTAAGTAGGGGGAATGATTGTCATCTTTGCAAGGATCACGAATGAAATAAGCACATCTTAATCAGTTGATAAGGTTTTGACAGAGAACAAGGTAGCTTTCCATTATTAATAGCTCCACCACCTCTCAAGTAAAGAGCAGGGACAACAATCCTACTCCTCTGTTAACCAGAAGCATACTGACTGCAGAACAGCATCTGGGAAACTCAGGCCGTGCCCATCTCAACAACAGCAAACCTTCATTTGCAAAGGACAATACAGCAAATCGCTGGTTAATAAAGCACACATTGCTCCTAAGCGAGCTATTTTTTATATTATCAACTCTTGGACTAATTTGTACAGAAATACCACATACTACTGAGAACTAAGTTTCCAATCACTAGTTTCCTGCCCGATGATTTAATTTGGACAACTGTGAGCCTCATCCCTCTCTCTCATCTCTCCTCCTATCCTGCACAGGAGTTTTTCTGAAACAGTATTTTCTTGTCTATGAAGATCAGGGCGGGGTGGGAGGAGGTAGGGAGGGAGCCTCTCTTTTCAATCTCATTAAAGGCATTTTTTCACCTGCACATTTCAGGTCCTGCACAATGTGACCCAACCCAGTGTGCATCTCTCGGTAGGCACTTCCGTGGCCATCCACTCAGATGGTGGATTGTAAAATGCCTAGGTTAGGGACCCTATAGTTGATGTTTGTCTTCACCACAGAGCCTAGTACAGAGCAGAACGCTTAAGCACTTGGAATTAGACAGTTGTACTTGTATTTGAAAGATCAAGTGGCTAATGTACATTTAATATTGGTACTAACCCTGGAAATCAATTATTGGAGGCTTGATACAAAATACTCAAAACATGCAATTACTTTTTAAAAAACCACTTGATCATCTAAATGTTGTTACTCCTGTGGGACCACTATCCAAATAGTCTATTTTAGAAGGTACACAGTGTTTATAAATATCAGAATGCTTAATAGTTTACAGATAGATCTTTTGCATGTTGAAGTATTTGACATTTTATTTTAATCTTTTGCTCCAGGTAGATATAGCTTTTAATCAAGAAGTTTCCATAGGGTGTAGGATCCCTATGCATGTGGTTAAGAATTTTTTTTGGCCAAAATAATTAACATTTACTAACTCCCAATAATATTTTACCTTTCTCTACAATAGCTGTTCCGGGAATCAATAAAATGTGAACCCTTATCCACCCACCCAGAGACCCAGGCGGCTCTATTTGCAATAGGGAACAACGAGTTATGTGGAAGTCAGATTGCTTCTTGAGCCTTTCTGATATGACATACATTTAAATAATATAATTCATTTATGACAATTCCAGAATATAAGAGTCCAATACTAGTTTAAAGTAAAATGCAACCAACACCATTGGGTTGGCAAGATTAATTCACTATTTTAAACTTAGCAACACCTATGCATAGAACATGAATATATAATCTATATGTACATACTTGAATAAAAATATATTTCCTTTAACCTACTTGAAATAAAGAGAGCTCCTGTTCTTAGTTGGCTGATGGAACTCACTGAAAAGGGTCTTGAGAAGATCGGCATGTTGTCTAATCTTCGCCACTTAACCTTTGGTTCTGGATAGCCCTGGACATAGCAAGGTAAAGTCACATTTGAACCGATTTCCATAGACACGTCAGCCGGTTCTTGTATGAAAACTGGAGGTGCTAGAAGATATTTAGAACAACAACAAAGGTCACTGGGAGAGTACACAGGCACATTAAATATAAATTTTATTATTAAACTGTCAACACAGTGAATGTGAATCAAACCACTGTTCATAAGTTATGAAGTTACCATTTTAATATTCCTGTCTGCTATTGAACTAGCAGGTGTTTCTTTTTCCTCTATAAATGAAAAGGCCCCAAGAACTTCAACGACCTATTTAAAGTGATGATGAAGAGTGAGAATTTAAGTCAAAATTACTTCTTACTCCTTTTAGTGAACCTAATTTATAGCAGAGTTCATTCTTCAACAGATCATTATATAACAAGCTAACAGTATTTAATCCCAAATCATATCCATTCTATGTCACATTCTTTCTTTTCAACTATTTTTTTCCACATTTTTGGGTTAAAGACATTTAAGCTTGATAATTAATAATACAAGTTAAAGTAACAGATCATAGTATTTGATAAAGAGTGCTTAAAATCTTAGAGTTAAGAGATGACTCAGAAATTATAAAAGTATAGATAAGAAGGCTATAATTATCCACGTAACTCAGGTAACCACATAGGCCTGAAGGGAGAATTGGAAATATGTCAGGCACACCTTGGAAGACACCAGAATGTAATATAGTAAGGATGCTAAGCCCGAATAGATGAGGCTCTCAGTATGTCCTCCAGAACTATGAGCAATGATGTTTGAAACATCAGGCAAGGAGAAATATATAGGATACTGTGATACTATTGGAGGTAATTCATGAAACCTGATCATGTAGGGCTCTAAGAGGTACCTCTCCTTTATAATGTCAAGGTTAAATATTCATTAGGAATTACAACAACTTTCACTTACAGGGCCAGGGATAGGTGTTGAGTGATTTCCATTAATTATCTCATTTAATCTTCACAATATATGAGCTAGGTACTCTTATTACTCTTATTTATAGATGAAGAAACTGAGAACCAGACAGTTAATTTGCTAAGTGTCAGCTGGAGTCGAACACCGGAGCTAGGATTGAAAACCAGGTTGATCCGACTTCAGAGTTGAAATTCATTGTTATGTTATCGGCCTCTCCTTTTCTATGGGTTCTTAAAACTGCTCATAGTTACTAGTAAGCTGTTTAGCAGGCTAATTAAAATAAAAAAGGTACAGAGATCACATCACCTCTTTCCTTCCCAAAGGGAAGTCTGGGACTGGGATGTACGTTTGTCTTCCGAGCAGCACTAATTCTTTATTGGCCTGGGATAAAGAACCTTCTCTAACTTTGCAGCCTCATCTCCCATTAGGTTCCTACACAAATTCTATTCTCTGGACAATCAGAACTCTTCACTCTTCTCCAAACAAGGACTGACCTTTCTCATAGGGACACCGGTGTTACTTGCCATCCCTTTCAAATGCAATGCCTGCTGTTGATCTTGGCTCTTGAAATACTGACAGTTCTTTAATCCAGTTCAAAAGGCCCCTCCTCAGTGCCACCTCTTACCATCCAAATGAATATAATTCTTCCCTCTTGAGGTTTCAGAGAACTCATTCTGTACCACTCATGGCAATGGCCATATTCATCCTTTTATTAGACTAGACGTTTGATTTCCCCTTCAGGGTTTATTTTTGCAACCCTATTTGTATCTTTCATAGCAACTAACACAGAACTATGTGCATTATATATGGCCGCCAGATCTTTGTGAATGATTCAATCAATATTAAAACACTTTAACAAGAATTGTGCTTGCGTATGTGTATATGATGATAATAACAACCTTGATCCAGTGCATTTTAACTTACATTTCTCAAGAAAAGTGACAATTTCAGAAACCCTATTTGTTCACAGAACCTAAAGAAAATAAAATTAAGTTAAATACCACAGTTGAGTAATGTGCTTTTAAAAATTAGCAGCAGTGTATCTGTTTAAATTTTTTTAATATGGTTTTTTAAATTGATTTAAGAGAGGAAGGAAGAGGGAGAGATAGGAACATCAATGATGAGAGAGAATCATTGATCTGTTGCTTCCTGCATGCCCCTTACTGGGGATCGATTCCGCAACCCAAGCATGTGTTGATCCATGAACCAGAAGGTCAAGGTCTGACCAGGAATGGAACCTTGACCTTCTGGTTCATGGATCAACACTCAACCGCTGAGCCACACTGACCAGGCTAGACTTTTCTTAATCCATCTACATGGGAATTTGGTTTATAAAAAGAATAGGCAAAATAGAAATATGTTAAAAAATAGTTTCTAAATTAACTCATTGTTTGCTTATTCTAGGTTTGTAAGGCCTAATTACTTTTCTCTGGAGTGATAGCAGTCAATTATTCTAGAGGTAGTTGCTTTTCTGAAAAACAGAGATTAAATGGAAAAAGTCTCAGGATGTGTTAGGCTCAGAGTGGGCGTAGCTGAATGTGGAGATGGGATGGAAAACAAATTCCAAAAGAACAAAAAGATATGCAAAAGCCTGGGATCAACCAAGTCCTTGGGAGGAAGTCAAGCTTCCCTGACACAAGAGAACAGAGCCATCAGTGGAAATGGAGACAAATTAGAATTTTCAGAACTAAGAAAGCCAAAACAAACTGGAATATAAATGCGTAAGTGGAGCTCAAGCTGTGCCCATAAAACTCAATTAAGACAGGAGAAGTCATCTGGGGAGAAGCAGCTTCGGAAACAGTGTCAGGTACAAGGCAAGCACTAGGTCAGGGAATAACGTACCGGTAGCAGAAAACAAGGCAAATGAGAGAACCAGGCACTAACCAGGTAAGCAGCCAAGACAGCATCAGTGACAAGCGAAGCTCAAAAATTAAGCAACTCCAACCTCAGGCCAAGAAGCTGCCTAAATACTTCCTACTCCTGAGTGTGGCCAATTCGGACTCCAAGTGAATAACTCTGGGTGGATGGGAAACAGATTAAGAAACAGGGGAAAGGGAGCAGAAGTGATTGTACTACAAATACTGGACTTGCTGCGAGGAGGCTGCGCAGCTTAGAGGAGTCACAGCCTACTCGGTGGTTTCAAAGGGCAGTTCCACTACTTCTTGGTCTGTAAACTTGGAAAATGACTTTACCTCCCCCAGTCTAAATTTCTCCATAAACGAAAGGGGAGAGAGTAGCACTTCTTATCCCAGGTTGTTAAAAGAGAGAATGTTTATTAATCATTTAGCAAGTAGTTAACACCCAAATAGTAATTACCTTTGGTCATAAATATTGTAGAGTTAATTTATGAAATCATAGTTGTGGAGTTTAATGTATCTATTGTTAATTTCGACTTTGGCTACGGCATACAGAGTCTGGCAGGATTATGTTGAATCCTCTGTGGTCCCTGAAATATTTGTGTATAGGTACCTTGACAATTGCTCAGGGTTAATACACGTAGAGCTTTGTCACCTAATGGTAGATATCTGTGTGCACACATTATTGTGAAAATATAGAAGTTACGGACAAATTGACCATCTTGCTCTAAAACTTATCCCTTAAAGTGATCCTGGTTCCTTTAGCGATAATTAAGCTCGGCTATGGCAACTCTTGCATCATATTAGTCAAACAGAGATTTTTCTTGCCTAACATGGCTGAACACACTGTTTTGTTTCTACCAAACCACAAAAAATGAAACCACAGTCTACGATGCAAACCCTGTGTGGTGTGGAATGCTGCAAATAAAATCACTGCCAGGCCAGCTTTTTGTTTGATGTGGCCAATCTTCTTTTCTTCCAAACGACTGCACAATCCACTACCTCTTTTTCAAATGCATGAAAAGCACTGGTGACGTTCCCCGTTGACCTGAAATGTCCACAACTTAAAGCCATATAATGAGAAATACAAAAAAGGAGACTCACTACAAGAAGCTAGAACCTAAGAATAATATTAAAGTCTTTTTAGAATAATATAAAATAAAAAATTGTTGATGTCGTATAATTGATGTGCAGTGATAGGCCCACAAAGACAATCTGAAAACACAATGACAGGACATGGATAAAAGCACGTTTTCCTTAAGTCATAAGCTACTGAGCTCTATGCCCAATCGTTTTGGAACTCAAATGAATAATTTTATGCACTAATAATATTAGTACTTAACTTGTCTCAAGACTTCAAAAAAATGAGTGAAAACAATGACTTTCATATTAAAAGCCCAATGTTTAATCTTAAATACTATGCCACTGTTATATATGCATTTCTTTAATATTTTCCAAGACTCAAAGAATCCAAATGACCACTCAGGTTGTGAAGTTAATATTCACCTGTTGCTCTATGTCCCATTAAGCAGCTTCAAAGAACATAGGTAACCACTGATGTGCTAGATGCACATGGGAAATGATGTCTCATTTCATCTTTACAACCAACCCATCAGGTAGGTACTATGAAATGCCAGACAGAAACCCAGTTTCCAGAGTCCATTCTCTTAGCCACTATATAACATTCTGGAGAAATTTTGTTTCTGTTTTTGTTGTTTGTTTGCTTTTAACTCTAGTAGTGCTAACCACAACCACCACGACTGTAATTTGCACAGATCTTGGCAGAAACATCCTGTATCTCCTAGGATACCTCCTAGGATACGGAACAGTAGTTTTATGTGGATAATCAAACTGTGTAAGCCAGAACAATCAGGACTTCAATGGTGAATGAGGAAATAGTTCAGGCATGACAGAAACATGAGGGGCTGACTTTAATATTCCTTGACAATTTTAACAATAATTAAGGTTACAGTAAGTAAATAATTGAGTTTATGTTAGTGGTTTCATCGGAACAGTTGATGAAGTAATAGTTGAGAAAGCCACTGACTTAGAAAAGGGCATCTTGAATATGAGTGAAGATAAAAAAAATATTCAGTTTAAGGAATAAAGGATACATACAAAACATTCCTTAGGATGTTTTCTAATCCAACACAAGTCGCTCCAGCCGACAGCCCTGATCCTTATATGGTTTATCGCCCCCCAGAAGAGAGAACCTGGGAAGTCCAGAAGCTAAAAAGATTACCAAGAAGGAAGTAGGTAAGCAAAGTAACATGTGTTAGATATTTAATTTTCTATCTTGGAGGAGGATGAGCGGGTCCTTCTCTTTTTTGCAGGGAAAATTACTGAGGCTCTTTCCTTCTTCCTCTAGAGCTAGATAAACTCTAAAAGAATGTTGTCTGCCAGAAGGGAGAAATAGAACTAGAACATGTAGAGCATTGAAATGTACTTTGTAGATTTCTTGAAAACAAGAATTCTGTACCAAGTGACCTTCCTCATTTGGACCTTACATTTATTTTTTTAAAATATATTTTTATTGATTTTTAGAGAGAGAGGCACATCAATCTTGCATGCCCTCTACTGGGAATCGAGCTGGCAACCTGGGCCTGTGCCCTGATCCTGAATGGAATAGAACCAGCAACCTTTGGTGCACAGAACGACAGCACAACCAACTGAGACACACTGGCCAGGGCTGGACTTTACATTTCTAAGAGCATTACTTGTGTTTTACACTCTGCCAGTGGATTCAATACCCTCCACCCAGAGATTCCGATCTTATTTGCAAGGCACTTCTCTTCATAACCATAGAGTTTCGTCATGGCTCCAACACATCTTGCTATGCCCTAGGCCAGTGGTCAGCAAACTGCGGCTTGCGAGCCACATAGGGCTCTTTGGCCCCTTGAGTGTGGCTCTTCCACAAAATACCACGGGCAGGCGCACACGTACAGTGCGATTGAAACTTCGTGGCCCATGTGCAGAAGTCGGTTTTCGGCCTGGGAGAGTCTATTTTGAAGAAGTGGTGTTAGAAGAAGTGGGGGATGGACATATAGAGGGGATGAACGAAAGGAGATAGACGAAACAAGTATACAAGACAAGTGTGGATGGGAGAGTTGGAAGGGATCGACCTCAGCAAACGTACCTCAATCAGATACGTTCTAAGCTTTAGCAAAGGCCAGCTTAGGAGTGCCCTAATTAAGTTAATAACAATGTACCTACCTATATAGCTTAAGTTTAAAAATTTGGCTCTCAAAAAAAATTCAATCATTGTACTGTTGATATTTGGCTCTGTTGACTAATGAGTTTGCCAACCACTGGGCTAGGCAGATCCCACATGGTCCTTGTGGCCATTCCCAGCTCTGTGGATTCTACTCCAAGGGCATAAGTACCAAGAAGACAGTGTTCACCAGACAGCCTAGGGACAAGGGGACCATAAAAGATCCCAAGAGGAAAAATTTGGTTTATATGAAACAAAATATTAAGCTTAGAGGGCCATGATTTTCACTTAAAGACTTAAGCTAGTATAACTAAAATGCTTTATTTTATCCTAAAAATGCATTTTCTTTATAGTTCCTAACTTTTGCAAAAACAAACAAACAAACAAAAATAGCTTTGGCATGAAAACCCTGACACATAAATGAAAGTACAACTTAATGAATGTCATATTTTATAAGTCTACGTTTGAATTATCTGTTAAAATGAAGCCGCCACATTCTTTTGCATACAAAGCAAGCTCTGTTTTCTTTCAAGTGTTACCACACTGTGTAGAATTCCCCCCCTCTCCGCCCCCCAAGAAATGTGGATGGAGAGACGAAGGAGGGAGAATGACCTTCTTGAGTAATCTGACCATACTTGTCATGCACATGCTGTATCCTTCACATTGTGATGGACATTTATGTGCAGTTAGTACTTTACATTATACACCGAGGAGTCATTGCTAGTGGATTTTTTAAAAAGGTAAATGCACCATCTGCTACCTTTGCTGTCATCAACATCTCCAAATTATGTCTAGGGCCAAACTCTAATTTATGGCCTCCAGATGTTATTACTTAGGAATTTGGTGTCAGAATGAATGATTCTGGATTGGAAAATATTTGGCAGGAGTTGATATACCAAGGAATTCTATAGTCTCTGAAGTCAGACAACCTGGGTTCAATCATTCAGTCTCCCCCTAATAGATACGTCTGTGTGCACCCATTATCTCTGTGACCCTAGTCAAGTTGCATAGCCAACTAACGCCTCCATTTCCTTATTTATATATGAAGATAATTAAAGTATCTTCCCCTTAAAATTGTTATGAGTGTTTATGGAGATAAGCTATATAAGTTCTTAGCACAATGCATGGCCCCTAGAAAACACTTGGTAAACGCTAATTACCATTATTTTAATAACCTTAAGTGCTAACTCTAATACTGCCTTTCTGAAAAGTATTTCCAGCCAATTGTTTCAAAGTTATGGGCACAGGGAAAAAATAGCAGATCAATTTCAAAACAAGTTTGTTTATCAGAGCAGGGATACTTACAGCCAACATCCAGAGTTATCTTGCCAGTTGCTCTTCCAGCCTCGTTGACAGCTACACATGTGTAATCACCAGCATCGAGATCCTGAGTTTCTGGAATCTTCAAAAGTCCCATGAGAGGATCAATAATGAGAAAAGTTGAGGGCCTCAGCTCAAGATCCCCTAAGTCAAAACAAAGGGAGAGCATTAAACACTAACATATTTACATAGTTTGCTATTAGTCTGATTTCAAAACTTCTAAAGAAAACAGAATGTAAAGTTTTTAAATACAAGTGTCTGGCACAATGTAGACACTTAAACAATGTTTTTGTAATGAAAGAATGAAGTGTTTCTTGGCACTGAGCTGATTAGTCTGTATAATTCTATGAGCTAACCTATGGCCAAAAATCTGGTCCTGCATGAATTATGTGTAAGTATTTCCTACTGCATATGTATCTAAATAAGAACTCTTTGAAGCTACATTGGGGAACTTGGAAAGGATGCCGGCTGTCACATGGCTGTGCTAAGTAAGAAGGGCATGAGGAATGGGAAGATGAAGGTGGAAAAAAGATTTCTACCATCTATTTGGCAGGATGAATTTCAGTTACCCAGGAAAGTTCAGTTAGCCATAGGTGTTCTTAGTTTGGTTAATGACCAGGTTTTGGTTTGATAAATGCTACTAGTCAGATTTTGGGTAAGCTGCCTGAGAGGATTCTGAGAGTTGGTAGAGAGGAGCTTGCTGGTAAAAGAATGGATGAGAAACTTCTGACAGTGGCCAAAGAGAGGCATTGTCATATCAATCTCCCAGGACACCTCTGCTAAATCTGTATTATTCAGCAAAGTCCTTTAAGTTGGAGTTATGGGGCTTTTGGAAGAAGGAGGCAGAGGATCCATGTATGGGGGATGGTACTACAGATTGAGTTTGACTTCAGTGTGAGGATAGGATGACTCAAGAAAGCTTTTTTATGTCTGAGTTACCTGTATGTGCTGTGTCCCTGCAACACCTCAAGCCCCCTAGAACCCTTCCTGTTTGAAGGCAGGCAATGCCTCAACAAATCTATAAGGTAGGTTAACCCCTCCTTTTGCTTCCCCTCCTCCAGGCTGCCTCCTCTCTTAAGAAAGTAATTAACCAGAATGACCAATATCATTAAAAAGTGCCCAGGACTGGGTATTTAACGCCAGCTTAGTGTTTATAAATTTAATTTGTTTTTGTAAAGGGTCATATTAAACTCTTTGTGGAAGTACTGAAAACATCCAGGGGATTTTAAGGCCATTGCTCTTTGGGTTTTATAACATGCCCAGCTGTCTGAAAAGATATTTTCCAACATGTCACACAGTAGCCTAGCCATGTGCCCTGGGCCTGAGGCCCATAGAAGTAACTCCCTTAGCTTCTAATGGGCAAAGAAAACCCCCCAACTAGTCATTCTCTGGGACATTATTAAAAAAAACTCCTATCAACAGATTCTGGGCAACAAACAGACAATTCTCTTTTTGTTTTTTTAATTTTGGGAGGAGAAGAGGTCAAAGAAGCCATAAATTTAAAAACACAAAAAAATTACATTAGCAACCGCCCATGCCAAAAATGAAGTATTTTCAGCATTCCAATATTTAAAACCCAAATCATCCCTTTAAGCTTGCTACTACATACCAGGCGAGAAAGAGAAGCAACTAAAGCCTTGTCTATGTGCCTTTGGGAAATTTTCATAAATAAAAGCAGATGATGTTGACATAAACTTTCTTCCCATTAAGGGAGGATGCAGTGTGACCTAGCTGTTCAACAGGAATTAAAATATTTGGACTAAAATGCATTTAGATTTTTGGAATTTACTTCTCCCTTATTTCTTCTGTATATGTCAGAGAACATTACAGGATGAAATAAAGACCTTTTTGCTAGACTCCTTTTTTTTTTCCTTTTCAAAATAACATTCTTTGAAGAATAGCAGTAATGAAACAAAATACCAAGTGGAAAACATTGGTTAATCAAGTTTGCAGTTTGATCACATTTTAAGAATCTCTCCTTTCTTGATTTCTACTGAAAAATTAGTCATCAAATTATTGAGGAGCCATAGAGAAATACAAAACTTTAAAATGTTTAATAGTTCAGAATGTCATACATAGTAACATATAAATTTTCTAGGATTTAACATTAACATTGGGGAGGGGTCTCTTTGCTGTATTTAAAATTTAAATCTGGCCTCTGTGATGTAAAGACTAATAGAGAGATCATCATTCTTAGTGTAACAGCTTTTAAAATAGTTTATGGAAATTAAAGTGGTTTTCAAAAATGTTTGTTTCCATGTTTGCCTTAAAAATTATTGGGTATTTCAAAGCATTTAAAAAATATTTACTTGTACTTTATTATATTTACTTGTATTTAGCATCTTAGAAAATGAAACGGGAAAAATTTTAAGTATATGAATATATTTTATAATGACAAACTCATGACATTTTGATATAATGACTGTATTTTATGAAAAAATAATTGTATTTCCCCAAACAAGAGAAATTTCATGAGAAAAGTGGCATTCTTTCACATTTTTGCAAATCTCTAGAATAATCTATTTTATTAAAAAAGGAGCTGTGTGTTCAAATTTGCTTCTGCATTCACTTTACTGGATGTCACATGTGAGAAATTCCCCCCCAAAACCCCACTATAAATCTTGAGACAACAAGTGTGAAAAAGACAACATCTGAGTATTACCAGGAAAATAATTTTGATCTTGTGGATTCCCTGCAAAGGATTGTGGGATTTGCAGGGATTTGTGATACTTGTGACTAACTCAACTTTAAGAACCACTGATTTTAGCAGAAATATCCTTTATATAACATTTTAACAGTGTCCCCAATTCTCCTTTGAACCCACTTTATGTTGCTCATTTCTAAATATGAAAAATCGAAAGTTTTGCTGGACATTTGTACTTATGAAATTCCATTTCTCTGAGGGTCTGAATGGAATACAATTTATTAATAAATGGTGGCTGCCGGGGGCTGGGTGTGGGCAGGGAAAATGGGTGTAAAGTTTCAATTAGACAAGATGAGTAAGTTCTAGACACAGTGCCTGTAATTAACAATACTGTATTGTACACTTACAAATGTATTAAGAAGGTAGATCTCATGTTGTGTTCTTATAATACTAACTAACTAACTAAACAAATAACCCAACCACCAACTCTGTTCAACCAGAATTGCCTGAAAATAAAGTATGAAGAAAACGTATTCTTCTGATTAGGGTGATAACTCTTCTTCACCCCTGGGGTTTCCATCAGGTAGGATTTTCCTAAGCTTCCCCTGCAGAGGTGAGAGAGGAAGGTCCAGTTGCCTCCTCCCCCTTTCTCTTTAGAGCAGTCTGCATGGAGAAGAGCCTGGCCTCTAGCTTTGCTCCTGATGAACAAGACTGTGCTTATGAGTAAGCATTAAAGTAACTTGGCCGAGCCTGGGCTGCAGGGCCACTCTGCATCTTGTCCATGAACACTGGCCCTCCACTACGGTCTGTCAGCATCTAATGCACATCTTCTAGCTCATAACTTAGAGCAATGGGATATTATTTCTGGGCCCATTAAGCTCCAACATCTATGATTGAGAGAAGAACCTGATAAGTAGTCAACTCTAGAATCTTCCATGTGGTGGCTGCAAGGCTCCCTAAGTCCTCCTTTAGTTTCCAAGCCATCTGTGGGACCCAAGCTGACATGAAGAGTAAGTTATACAGGAAAGTTGCCTCAGTTTGGGAGAATAAACAACTTTCTTCGTGACTGCTATATACGGGCACGGAAATCAGCAGGCTCCATTACTCTTTAAATTTTTTATTTTATTATACATTACTAACTGACATATAAAAAAGAAGTACTGCCTCCATAACACATATTTTGTATCCATTTAATTATGATGTAAACTTGAAATTGATTTCTAATTCCTTTATAATTCAAAGGTTTAAGTATTTTAAATAAGTAAAATTAGTTCATGTTAACTGAAATTAACCTAAGAAACAAATCCAGAAATGCTTCCTTATCAGAGAACACATAAAGACTAAAAATCGTTTAACATGGAAAACCATGAAAATGGTATCATCTCCCAGTTTCCCTCCCCGTTTTTGACTTGTGTTGTTTAAAAGTGTTTGTTTGCTACACAAAGCCTTCCTTTTTCACCTCATGTTCCCCAAGCATTTGAACCCGAGGTGAATTATTAATTCTGTGATTATGACATCAACCTGTTGCTATGGAAATGTCTGTGATTTAACAAACAGAATCATAACAATAGTGCTTTGTACTATTTAGCATTTTTCATCTGAAGATTAAAAAGTATTTTGAAAACAGTATCTGAATAATCCTAGCAACCTCCCTGTTAGGGTGTTTGTGGGAATTTTTCCTTCTCATGAATTGGAAGAACTGAGACAGAAACAGAAGCAGAATGTTTTACACAGATACACTCTGTCAGCATCTGAGCCTGGACCGGGGCCCACGTGTATTCCCACTAAGGACAAGCAGCACATGACTGCTATTTTATTACAGAATCACAGGGGTGTAATCTCTATGTCACAAATATAAGCAGACGATTCCTATACTTGACGTAAGTTCAATGGCCAATGTCATGCAGTGCTAAGCGTCAACGTGTGCTTACTTGAGCATTTTACAGAAAGTGTCCTTGAAGACCTAGAAAACCTTCTCATGGTGAGAGCCACTGTCTCTAAGGAAAGCGGACTGAACTCAGTGAAGCTATTTTAAACGTTAGCTGGGTCCTTTTGGACACTTTTTCTACAGGAAACAATCCTAAACTGACAAGGAGAATGTTCAGCTGGATTAGCACAGGGGAACTTTCCCCTCTTGCTGTGCTGGGTCCTGTAATCCACACCAGATGTCAAATCCTGAAGTTCCAAGTTCAGAATTTCAAACGATTGTCTCCGGTGTGATCATAAACACATTTGGCGGGGCTGCTAAGTCACACACAAAAACAAACGTCTAACAAATCTTTTTCTTTTTTTCTTTTAAAGAAGAGAAAACAAAACTACGTCCAGATATGAACATACTGAAGAAATGTACCTTTGAACCATTTCACTTGGGGCGGAGGGACCCCGGAGGTTTTGCATTCCATCACCGTTGTGTCCCCCAGGGCAACCAAGAGCTCACTCTGAACTACGATCAGCTTGGGGGCTTCTGAAAACAACACACACACAAAGAGTTAATGTCTACACAAAGCCAAGTGCACCTTGTCTATGTTTACAAAAGGAACCGATGAAAACGTCTACCATGACTTATGGGCTTGTGGCTATTTCAGTGTTTATAAACAGAAAGAAACTCTTAGAAGCATATATATGCACATAGATGTGTGTGTTGAAAAGATCAAGCCAAAAGAGGATACCAGGCAAAAATAATTCTGATAAAAGAGTCCAAAAAATTTAGGAAACGAATAGTCTTTATGAAAAAAAAAAAGAGGTATATAAGGAAAGAAAAAATTTGGAAAGCTGAATACATCTTATAGAAATAATACTAAAGGAGCAGGAAGAAGAAGAATAGTAATAGAAATACAGCAAAGGAGCGATGATGGTAACACTGAGTTGGCTACACTAGGACTTGAGGATAATATAACTGCAAATGAGTTTGTTATAACATTTCTATGAGATTTAAAGGATATTTGTGTTTAATGACAGAGAGATAGTTGTAGGCCAAGGTTAAAATTTGCATCTATAAAGAGTACTCTCCCAGTTCTGACTCTGTTCTCTTTGATGCTTGCTTCTTCCCTTTGCCTGATGCTTAGGTTCACTCACACATCTTTCTCTTAACTGGACATTTTAGAACTTTCTAACATCCACTGCGATTTGTTTAAACAAAGCCAAGAGATAGCTTCTCAAAAATCACGTTTCTCCTCTGTTAGAGAACCTTCAGGTTTTCATAATTCCCTAGTTTGGTTTTCAAAAATGATAACCAGCCATAGCTTTACCCTCCATGACAGTCCCTTACTTATCACAAGGTATGGACCTACATGGGCAGTCCAGACCACACCCTACTCTTTATCTTCCTGCTTTTGCTAAAGCTGTTTCCTCTGCCTGAAATGTCCCTTGTCACAACTCTAAATCCCACTCATTCTTCCGGACTGAGCTTTAATCCTGCGTCTTTTGAGAAATCTTTGCAAATTCCCCAGTAGAAATTAGTCTTCTGTTCTGCCTAACTTCCATTGTAGACTTAGCTGACTGACTGCCTGATTCTATTTCTTTAAGTGTATCCACTCCCATTACGCAAGCTCTTGAAGAGTAAGGACTCTGGGTAACATGCATTTAAAAATTTTATACTCCATATTCTCCAGCACCGCATTTTACATATTCCGGGTGATAAGTTAAATAAATGGGTCCAACAGTTTGGCTTCTTTAAATATGAACCAAAATTTGTTTCTGCAATGCAGAATCTGTTTCAATCTCCTTTCTGCATTCCCAGCGGTCTGTTCCCTCTCCATCTGGGTGTTCTGGGAACATTTTAAATGATCTCTAAATCTGAGCCCTCCTCCTTCTCCACTTATTTGCCATGTGCCTTGCCCATTTCTAGAAACGAGACCGCTTCTTTCCCAGCTCTCAGGGCAATATTTATGCCACTTTTGTTACCTCCCTCATCTATACACACCAACTATAACTCTCAATGTTTACTATGGATCTTTTACACCCTTCCTCTCCACTGCCTGTTTCACTACCTTATGAATGGCAAATAAGAATGAATGAAAAGGAGGATCGCTAGCCATTAATTATTCACAGTTACAAACTAACATTGAACACCTATGCCATTGTCCTTTATTTATTAAACTAAAAACTAAAAAATATTCTATTACATAGTATTTATTACTGGAATGTGTAACATATATATTAGAATATTAGATTACATTATATATTAGAATACATTTTCTTCTATTACATTGTAGAATGTTATATTATAGAATAATTGTCATGAAGTGCATCTTCAATAAATATTTGAGTTTGGAGGGGAAAGCTGAAGATGAAAATTGAAAATAACATCCAGACAAGATAAATAACATAAATGGTATAAACATTTACTTGTGACAGAAATGTTAGAAACAGTTTTGAACGCAAGTGGGAAATGTAAAATAGAAGTTGAGGTAAACTAGGAAATATATTGGATTGATTAATTAGCAAGTGAAATACTACAGAGACCAGGTGAACCATGGAAGGACAGAGCTCTGCGTAATCTGGAACTCTTCCACACTCTGGAAGCTTCCTTGATAATTCTGCTGACTAATGAAGCTATTCACTCCCTGACTTTTAACTTAAATTCATTACAATCTTTGCTTTCATCATTGTGTGAGAATGAATAATAAATTAAAAGACTAGGCATAACTCATTCCTAATCTTAATTTTCAGCAAAGATTAGGAATCTTGCTTAACATGACATCCATCCTATTTTCATTGCCCTTTAAACTGATTATACTTGCCAATGTATCTGAGGGTAGAAGTCTGTTTATCTGTTCCCGCTGAATTACTTGCCAGACAACCATAGACCCCTGCATCTTTGGGAACTGCATTTCTGATAAATAAGGTACCTTCTGAGGTCATCCTATATCTGTGGACAAAAAAATAAATAAAATAGAAAATACCCTAATAACAGTCTCAAGGCATCTTTCTTCCAAATATCTTCAAATACTTTAGAGTTATATTTTTGCTACTGACTGCAGAAATGATTAGTATTATCATTTTACACGCAGAAGAGTAATATTAATAATTAATAATAATAATAATAATAATAATAGATCCTCTGTATCCAGTACTTCTGTGAGCCAGGGATTGCTAGAGGGGCTGTACATGTATAAATGGTTTGCATCTTTAAACAACCCAATGAGTTAGATACTATTATTATCTCTGTTTTACAGATGAGCAAAGAGGTTCCATAACTCACCCAAAGTTAGGCTTAGTAAATGGAGGACGTGGAATTTGCACCCAGAAATCATGTTCTCTGTGAACCACTATGCTAAACAGTTCCTTAAAATAAAAACATGGGAGATGCAAGGCTTTGTGTCACACAGTGAGTCACTGATGAGTCTAGGAATAGAATCTGGCTCACACCTGAGCCCTGCTCCTCATGCCAAACCCAGAGTTAACGAAAGCCCAATAGCTGGAAATTTCACTGTTTATGTTCCACATGCTCATTACACTCTTGGAGCATGAGAGGTTTCAATGTCTTTTAAAAGCATCCAGTAGGAAAAAAAAAATATTTCAATGGAGTATGGCGAAAGTGAACAGGGATTACCAAGGATGTCTGCACACACTTCAGTTGGAGCTACTGTTCTGTCCTTTGCCTCCACTCTCTCCTGTAAAGTCCCAGGATCACACTCATTTCAAATATTCAAGGCAAACCAAGTGTCACGGTGTTATGTTTGAACACAAAGTACTGGAAAGCACTTGATCCCAGCTTTTAAATTCAAGACGTCAGGACCTCAAGTTCTACAGATTAATCATTTATTATTTTATTGACATTTCCTGGCCTATTTAGAAAATCTAAAGGCATGGATTTTGGTCAAACCTCCCTTAACCATAGGGACTTGGTCATATTAGTTTTGTCCAGAAATTTCATTCACTTTTCTCACTCAGTAAAAACAAAGAACATGATACAAACCCAGTACCTGTGTGAACCCACGATAAACATATCATTCATGGTCCAGGCGACCTTGGGTTTGGGATAACCTGTTGCAGAACACATGATGGAGACCTCAGATCCTCCTGTGAATGATTGGTTCTTGGGCATCACAGTGACTTTGGGTGGTTCTGCAAATAAGAAGAAACATATACAATGAAATGCCAACTTACCTTGATTTTAGGAGCTTCCTCAGTTAGCAAACTGGCAGACTTCTCATCACCACACCTCCTCCACTTTTTTCCCCTTTGCACTTCCAAGAGTTCATTTATAAAAAGTAACGAACAACTGAGTGTAGTACCGATTCAGCAGACTTGCACCCCAAGGCCAGCAGAAGGGGCAGACTCTACTTTCTGACTCTCCAAGGCCCAGGATGCACAGGAGTCCTGGACCCCCAGAGCCCTTCCTCTCCTTGAGAGCCTGATGCAGGCAAGGCCAGGACCCTGGAGCCTGCCTCTGCACCCCACAAGCCTGGGGCAGGAGAGTGGAAGGACTTACCTCTGGCCATTTTTTCCAAGCCCTAGAAGCTCTGCCCATCTGGAACCCCAAAGCCTGCACATACTCCTGATCCTGAAGGCATGAGGATGGGCACAGCCCTGCCCTCAGAGATTGGGGAGGGTCTCGCTGACTTTCCTTTGAGGGATATCAGGGGCCTGGATCCAAGGCTAGTGACAGGAAGGAGCTCGAATGAAAGCTAGGGGAGCTGCAGGAGTGGGACACAGTCATATTTGGCATCTGGGAGGTGGAGGGGTGTGGGCCCTCTGTCCATTCACTAGCCAGGTACTGCACCAACCCTAGGCCTTGACCACAGGGCAGGCTGGGCACCAGGCCCTGCGGTGGCCCTGTTCTCCTGGGGTGTCTTGGACATGTGAGAGAAGGTGGTCCTCATGGCCTGGTAGCAAGTGTCCATGCACTTGGGTATGTCAGCCACCACTGGTGGGGATGGCATCCAGCACCTGCACCTGGACTGTTCCTCAAGTGAAGAGCTTCATCTTGGGTTGTAGAAGATGGAGTACACCTCAGGGATGAAGGGCACCTGGATCTGGGGAGCCAGGTAGAAGACACCTTTTTTGAAAGGTGGCAGGTCCCCACTGCTGTTCCATGTGCTCTAGGGGTAGACCCACATTTTGAGGTTCTTCCAGACCCTGCTCCTGCCCATCATGGTCACAGTGGTCCTGGAGTACTGCGGGTTGGAGAAGAAGGCGCCCTGAGGTACATTGTCAGGCCCATAGGCCCCATGAAGACTCGCTCCCTTGGGGCCATCTACACACAGTGCTTGGGAAGGGCCCCCTGAGGCCTGTCACGTCCAGGACTCTCTGGTGGTTAGAACTCACAGGGGTCCACCTCCAGCTTCTGGAGGCCCTTGACCTCAAATTGAAGGTATACAAGTGCTTAAAGGACAGGATGGACCAGCTGGTGATGCTCATGTTCTTCACCATCCGGCCACAGTGGTGTAGCAGGCAGACGACTGTGCCATGGTGGGAACCAGGAAGGTGCCCTCGTGGTGATCCCCATGAGGTAATGGAAGCAGAAATAAATTCTCTTTGAGAGCAAACTGTGACCCCGATGTCACGTTTCTGTGTCTGCAGTGGTTACCCTGTGGCTCCTTCCTCCCACCAGCTGACCGCCGGCTTTTGTCTGCTGGTCCGGAACTTCACTATAAACCTGTTTTCAGGTAAAGTCCCCAAACGGGGTCTTTCGGCCTCTTTCTTATTCTGAACACAGGTCTGGAGCCACAACTTATCCTGACTACTGACTGCTTTGTTTGAATGGCTCTTTCTTTTTTATTTATTAGATTATAAATTTGTTGAGGTAGAGACTAAGCCTTTCACATTGTTCCGTATTCCCTTATATTCTACAGTATTTAACATCCCTTGCATGTTATGCAGTGACTTGTCCATAACATACACTTAAAACTGTTGATGGACTACAGGGCCATTCCTAACCTGCAATTTGGCTCTGAGGATTGTTATGTCTGCCACCCTCTCAGGATCATTTGCCTCATGCTCATAGAGTCACAGAACATATTAATTATTCAAAACATATTAATTATTCAAAGTTCCAATTGTATTCCACTTTTATGGCAGAAAGAGTTTTGAAAATAAAATACTGAATCAGAAATTTACTGTCAAAAAGGATACAAAAATTATCTGGGGTGGCTGGGATGTTGATATATCTGGTCTAATCAATGACACATTTCCATCTATATTACTACTAAGACTTAATTTTCAAAGACGGGACCATCAAAAAATATTCAATAATTTTTTAGTGTAAATATCCGCTACTCAATAAGATAAATAAAAGGAAATTCATTTTCACAATGTTTGAAATAGTGGTCATGAGTATCAACAAAAATAAATAAATGACATATTACTATTTTGTACAATTTTTAAGTTCCAAGCTCTGTGCTAACTTATTTGGGATACACTGATAAGCCAAGCAGATATGCATGGTGTCAGCTTCCCGTTTAAATGGGCTTTTACTATAAAGGAATTTGAAAAATTCAGTTAGTCAGTTAGATCTGGATACAGTTATGACATATCTTCACTATAAATTAGTCTGCAAATTGTGGCTGAATTTCACTGAGAAACATTTGGTCTGTGGAATCCCTATGCATTTGAAAGAGATACAGTGGTACTTCTAGGCTAGGCAGCTGCACAACTGAACAAACCTAATTACTGCCTAATTGCTAGCAGTTTACAACTGCCCCCCCTTGTCCCTGTTTACATTGTGTTTTTGAAATAATGGTCATTAAAGTTAATGTTCTAAGGGTTGTTCTGGCCTGTGGACTTGGTTGATAGTCTCATTATTCCATAGATTCTTCTTGGTCAACATAGGGCTGGAGAAATGTGTGAGGTCAAGGGCAGACTGGCCAAGGCCAGTCAGTTCAAACTGGAATTCCATCTGGAGTCCATCAATTCTGAAATGCTGGACTACACAGGCCGTGGGGGTGTTGCAGACAAGCTTCAGGGGCTGAGGGGGAAAATGAAGACTTCCTTCTCTTCGGAATTTACGGAATACCCACACTTATTCAGCCCCAACTTCCGAAAATGAAATGTTCCTCAGGTCTTGACATAGGATCGCTGCAAAGATTCAGCAGCTCTGGGGAATTTTGTCTAAATGTGGTGCCTTCCAATGGCGTCTGCCAGAACCGACCTGGCATCTCTCCCAGCAAGAATCCCACTGGTATGCTCTGTAGTTCAGATATCAAAGTGAAAATAAATGTCAGTTTCCCAAACCAGGATGCAGAAAGCTAAGAGGTCGTTTCTCAAATAAAGCCTGGATATAGGGTGTTGCTCAGGGTCACGAAATAAGTCTGTATGCAACATACAAATGGGATGACATCACCCCACAGAAGGTGAGAAATTTACCATTGCCCTGGGAAGAATATTCCTGCTGATGATAAGAAAATCAGACAGGATGTAGACAAACAGGGAAGCAAAATTGGATTTCCACCAAATAATAGCTAAATAAAGATGGTCAGAATGATTAAGCCTTTGCATGATTAGTTTAAGGATGTGATAGACTTCACATAATTATTTCAGTAGCTAAATTTTTTCAATTCCTAGAATAGAAAACCCCTTATTTTAGTGAAGTTTTAATGGAACAATAACAACGAATTAAAGAACAATAGTTCAACTCTGCCAAAGTCCGGAGTCCAATTTTTGCCTTTAAGAGAAATAATGCATTTTAAGCTGGTTTTCAGTCTTTTTTCATCACCACACTCATCACCATTATCAACACCGTCAACATCATTTTTATTCCCACCACCATCATCAACCGTCAACACCATCATCATAAATAACAACCTGCTTCTCATTTGATAAAGCAATGGGAACATGGCACACTACACGGTATTGCGGCATTAATTCATTCTTTTTTTTATTGATTAAGGTATTATATATGTGTCCTTATCCCCCCGTCGCCCTCCCCCCTGCTCATGCCCTCACCCCTTGGTGTCTGTGTCCATTGGTTATGCTTATATGCATGCATACAAGTCCTTTGGTTGATCTCTCTCTCTTACCCCCACCCTCCCCTACCGTCCCTCTGAGGTCTGAGCATCTGGTCGATGCTTCTCTGTCTTAATTCATCATTTACATTTCAACTGGAGCCGTGGTCGGCAAACCGCGGCTCGCGAGCCACATGCAGCTCTTTGGCCCCTTCAGTGTGGCTCTTCCACAAAATACCACCTGCGGGCGCGCACGTACAGTGCGATTGAAACTTCGTGGCCCATGCGCAGAAGTCGGTATTTTGTGGAAGAGCCACACTGAAGGGGCCAAAGAGCCGCATGTGGCTCACGAGCCACGGTTTGCCGAGCAGCAGTTTGCCAACCACAGAACTAGAGGCTTGGTGCACAAATTCATGCACAAGTGGGGTCCCTTGGCCTGGCCTGTGGGATTGGGCCGAAACCAGCTCTACAACATCCCTCAAGGGGTCCCGGATTGCAAGAGGATGCAGGCTAGGCTGAGGGACCCCACCAGTGCACGATCAGGACCGGGGAGGATGCGGGAGGTTGGCAGGCCAGGTAGGGACTGCGGGAGGGCTCCAGGGCATATTCTGGCCCCTCTTGCTCAGTCCCAATCGGCCAGACCCCAGCAGCAAGCTAACCTACTGGTTGGAGCATTTGCCCCCTGTGGTCAGTGCATGTCATAGAGACTGGTTGACTGCCCCCTGGTGGTCAGTGCACATCATAGTGAGCAGTTGAGCGGTCTTAGCATAGCATTAGCATATTACACTTTGATTGGTTGAACAGCCGACCGGCCAACCGGACACTTAGCATATTAGGCTTTTATTCTATAGGAGCATAACAAAAGCAAAATACATACATTTTTTAAAATTTCTCCCCAATGATTTTTAAAAGATAAACATAGATTATGATGCTAAGACTAAATTATAAACACTACTTTAAGACTTAGGTGCCTTAACATACTATTAATGGTGAGTTGGCAAAGTGAATTATAAGTGCCTATGAAAACAGCACTATGTAAGTTTTGCTATTATTAATATCCCATTATATGATAAAGTAGGACAAAAATAATAAAATGAGTGTCACAGTATTTAAAATATCCTACTAGTAAATGATACTTATACTTTATTTGATTCTTCTGAAATTTGAGAGATTTCTAGATACTCAAAATTTATAAGACCACAATAAAAAATAAATAAATAAAATAAAAAAACTTTAAAAATTGTATAAGAAATTTTAATGTAAGTAGAGAAATTTAGTTTTTGCACATTTTTCTGATAGCAAAAACCACGCTCATACCTATGTCGCCTCGACCATGTTAAAAAGAGTCATGATGATGTAATGAGCATATGGTTATGATCATGTCCATTTCATAGTTAGTGAAGTAATTCTGGTCATTAGGGACTTACTTCATCAATCATCTTGAGAAATATTTCCTTTCCATCGCAATGTTCTCTCTGGTGACATGGATTAATTAATGACAGACAGCCTCCCTTTGCTGACACCAGAAGACAAATTAATGCATCTAATGTCCACACAGACATGGCATGAAGAAGAAAGGAGGCTTTGGCCCTTTGATTTCCTTGTGTCAGCATGATATTGTGCAGAAATGTCAGTTACATACTGAATATGCTCAGATTTAACCAGGATACCTATGTTCATCTTTCTTCAAAAACCCTCCTTATGGGAACAGCTAGTAAAATCAATAGGGACTTTTTTTCTGTTCACAAATAAATAGGAAAATAGTCTCTTTTAAACAAAACCTTAAACTCATGCCGTGTAAGTAAACGCTACCTCGCTTAACCTAACTTTAACTTCTTTGGAAATTTAGCAGCTACAGTGTCACCTTAAAAGTGATGAATTGCTTTAGACTATTTCGTAGAATTTTGCAAAACTCACACGACGTACTTTTTAAATTAGGGTGAACTAATTTAAACAATACTTTCAAAATGGCTTCCCTATAAATTGTTCATGAGGTAATTATCAGATTTTGTTATAAAATGTGGTTTTAAATGTAAACAGTTATATGCTTACATGTGCTACAAGTGGAAAATTAAGTACTTACATAATGGAATCTAAAATTGATGTCATTCAAATAAGCCATGGAAGTTAACATGGGAACATGAAAAATGAGGTTAGTGACTCAAATCTTCCCTATAGTCTGTTATTGTTACTTTGACATTCATTTAGCAATTAAGAAATACACATCTATTGAGCGAACATGTGTGTATTTTTTTTCCCCTCTGTACAAGGCACTATGATTAAGAAAAGAAACACCCAGTATATAGAATATGATTGGGGAGAAAGAACTGAACAGTTGAAATTGATTGTGATTAAGAGCTAAGTTGTTTGGCAAAAAATAATAATTTGATAGGATACCAGAACAAAGAGACCAACAGTACTCAGAAAGGAGGTGATTTATGAGAGTGGCTTCACGTTACTGGTAGGATTTTGATGAATATTTCTAAAAACATAACAGAACTGGTTTATAACTGTTCCCAAATATATTTTTCACTGTGAGTAATTAATATAATCCCCTAAAATGTTGGATGATCTAATATCAAGCAATGTCGGTATTAGAGAAATTAGAAATAATTAGTATTTAACGACTGAACCTAATTTCTATGGAATTGTACAGACTGTAAAATCTATTTTACAGGATCTCTGGCTCTTTTAAATATTTGTATTTCCTGTAGGAAAAGCTAACTTCATAAAGTTACAGTCGGCCTGCTTAGAATTGTAATTAATAGCTATGTCCTAACCTATCAGATGTTTACCTACTGATTTAGCTCAATCCATTTATTTAAAACATTCACATTGTTCAGAAATGCATTACTTCCATTTCTGATTAGGGAGGTTAATCCAGCTAGTTTTGGTTCCAACTAACTTTTAAGCATGAAGCTTGCACAATAAGAGTAAAAAAAAACTTCACTAAGAATGATTGATAATGAACAAATGTGCTTGCTCACTTAATTTTTTCTTAATTTTCTTTTAAAAAATGCGTTCTTATTGATTTTTACAAAGAGAGGGATGGAGAGATATAAACATCGATGAGAGAGAAACATCATGGATTGGCTGCTTTCTGCATACCCCTTACTGGGGATGGAGCCTGCAACCCAGGCATGTGACCAGTGACCTCTTGGTTTCTGAGTTGATGCTCAACTGCTGAGCCACACCAGCCAGGCTACTTAATTTTCAATGAGTAGAAATGGCAACAAAACATATTTTAACATTTTACAGTTTTCCCATGCCTACTAGAGAAGACAGTTCATACAAGGGGCCACAGATTGCTTCCAAAGAGCAAAGAATGAAAACAAAAACCAACTAAGCAAATGAACAGAGATCAACTGTCTGGGAAAAGAGACAAGGGCCATTGAAATCCCAAAGATATGGAATCAAGGGCAACATTTCCAAATCATCTCATCAATGGGAATATGAAGACCTGGCTGCAACCTTTTCAAAAAGTAAAATTAGTCCTAAATGGCAATACTTCAAATCAATTATGATAGTGGTTAATCTACATGGAAGTTGCAATAAATGTCCTAAAATTCTGCTCTTGCTATTTCTGCTTTCTTCTTTCTCCAGAAAAGACTAGAATTGGTTGTGCCATCCAATATGGTAGCCACTGGACACATGTCTATTTAAATCCAAATTTAAATTATCTAAAACGAAATTAAATTTCAAAACAAGTTCCTTAGATGCACTAGCCCTGTTTCAGTACACAGTTGCCATATGTAATTAGTATCTACCAACTAGGACAAATACACAGATTTCCTTCATTATAGAAAGTTCTGCCCTAACCGGTTTGGCTCAATGGATAGAGCGTCGGCCTGCGGACTGAAGGGTCCCAGGTTTGATTCTGGTCAAGGGCATGTACCTTGGTTGCGGGCACATACCCAGTAGGGGTGTGCAGGAGGCAGCTGATCCATGTTTCTCTCTCATCGATGTTTCTAACTCTCTATCCCTCTCCCTTCTTCTCTGTAAAAAATCAATAAAATATATATATAAAAAAGAAAGTTCTATTGGGCAGTGCTGGACTAGAGAAAAGGTCTATTAAGTTTCAGAAAGAAGGTCACCAATTCATTGACTTACCAGTAGATGGTGCATTGGCAATGAAACACATAGGCAAGGACTATATGTTAGAATTATATGCTGGATTTGCAAAAAATTCACACCCAAATTACAGTGTGGTTATGCAATTCAGTTAATAAGAGATGGACAAAATTTCAGAGGTACACAATAAAGGCTAGATTCTATTTTAATGACAAAATCTTAACAATAAGTATGTATCAAGAGTTCTTAAATATGTACAATTCTTATTTTCCCAATATAAGACATAAGGATATGTTTGTTGCCTTGATGTCCATTTAAAATAATTCCTAGTATAAAATACTTACACATTAATATTTTTTCCATTTAATTATTTTTTCCTTAACAAACAAAAATTTATAAATTCTAGAGCTTCGTTGGACAATTAACCAAAATAGATTAAAACAATAAGTATAACTGATAAGCAGGAGAGAAGTTTTAAAGTTTTATTCTTTCTTGCTTAGAAAATCTTCAGCTAAATGCTGCTTAGCACTGACTCTTGCACTGCCTTTTCTTTCCTGGGTCTCTTCATAACAATTTTCCAAAACCACAGAATTTCCAAATAAAAGAGGAAAGCTAAAGTTTAGACTTACTCTCATGTGACTTAGAAAAAAGTGGAAAACCATAATTAGCATTATTATTTCATGGCATATTGGAAGGATACCATTAAAGCTTTACATATATGTACATGAATCCCCTGCTCCAGACTCAATTAGGCAAGGATTTCTTTTGACTATCAAAGTTGGTTATGCACATCAGAAAAGAGAATATTACTCATGGCTGAAAAGAAATATCTATCCAACTATGAAAAGGCATAGAAGACCTTAAATTTATGTTATGCAGTGAAAGAGCCAATCTAAAAAGGCTACTTGCTGTATAATTCCAATTACCTGATATTCTGGAAAAGGCAAAACTACGAAGACAAAGAACGGATAAGTGGTTTCCAGGGATTAGCAGGGTGGGAGAGGCAGAGCACTGAGGGTGATCGATACATGTCATGTACATTTATTTGTCCAGACCCACAGAATGTACAACACCAAGAGTGAACACTAACATAAACTATGGGCTTTGGGTGATAATGATGTGTCAGTACAGGTTTATCAATTATAATAAATGTATCACTCTGGTGGGGGATGCTGATAATGGCGGAGGCTATGCATGTGTGTGGGTGGGAGGTATACGGGAAATCTCTGTAACTTAGCTGCTCTTAAAAAAATAGTCTTTAAAAATGGTGATGGTGCTCAAAAAGGGATAATTTTACAAAATATGCAATAGTCATAGAAGCCAAAGCATATAAAAGTAGATCTTCATAGTATTTCTTAAAAGGAAAGATTCAATAATCTGACAGTTGATTTATGTTCATAGACAAATTCATTTGCTACCTTAATAATCTTCTCAGGGAAGCGACCCACAATTCGACTGAAAGAATACTTGTCTTGGGAGTGCAATCTGAGGTTCACAACCTCCCATCCTTCCAGCTGTCACTCTCTAATGCCCATACATCATCCCCCAACTTGGTCATGGCTACAACTCCTTTGAACCTTCTTTTAAATCCAATCTATCAGAACATGCCTTTAAGCATCACTTCTTTCTTTACTGAGCCTTAACAAGGCATCACAGCAATTGCTTTCTTTCCCCTGTTACCTTGTCTTTTTGCTGAACCCACCTCACACAATCGCAAACCTAAACGATTCTTCTACTTGTATAATAAAAAGCTACTGAAGGCTAATCTGAGATGTATGCGTTGGTCATTCCAGTCCAGTTAGGAAAATAAGGTGGTGACAAGAGTTCCGTTACTGCATGCTGAGCAGTGCAAGTTCTTTCCAAGTGTACATAACTGAGAAGCGGTACCAGCTCAGGCTAGAAAATTATTACTTTTTAAAATAATGAAAAACTTGTTTAAATATATTAGCTTTAAGGGAATCTACCACTTGATACCAACATAAAATAACATCAGACCCAGTGTGTCCGTGGTGGCACTTCTTTGTAACTTTAGGTCTTACATATTCTATGCTTCTACCTGGGTTTTCCTTTTTCATGTTTCAATTGAAGTTAATTCATTTACAAAGCACTGCCCTGGCTAAGTTTGCTCCCTCATTCTGTGGCTATGGAGATGGGCCACGCTTATCTTGTTTGTGCAGGAGATCACTTTTATTTGTAGGTGCCGCCGAGTGAGCTAACTTACTGCTTCTGTATGCAGAGAAAATATAAACGATCTTAGTCTTTGGCCCCTTTCTTCCATCATTGTTCAAATATGGCCCCTATTCCCAAAGACTGTGGCAGCACACTCCTGAGGAACTCAAGACCCAGGCAGAACTTACTTTAATGAATAAAACTCTTCTGGCAGAAAAGGTAACTTTGGAGAAATCTTGCTAATACGCAATTTCTTTTCCTGCAGTTGCTAATCATCCAGAAACTCCGTTCACAATACTGCACTTTTTTCCTGTGAACACTTTAAAATGATTTTTCCCCTGAAAGTATGAAATCTATTTTAAAAAGCTAAATACGAGGAATTTACCGGAAGAGTTGAGATGATGACCTCACTTGGCCTTCCGAAAGGATTACCTGTGACTGTTCCACTTACTGGGGAGGTTTATCTCCTATCTATGAAATTTCAGGAGTTATTCTGTATACTTTAAAATTTCTTTCATACAGGTGTCCACCATAGGGAGTTCCTTGTAATTAAAAAGAGTCGTAGGGCAATTAAACTTAAAGAGTAAAGTTAGAACTTTTCCACAGTACAAAAATTCATATTGGAAAGCTCAGAGGACTGGAATTTTACAGGATTACATTACAGAGTAAGTTGCTTTAAATCCTTTGTGAACCAAAGGGGGCTTGAAAAAAAAATGCAGAATTTTGATTGATAATCTAGTCAGGTTTTCCTACAATGAATAGCCTAATAAGAGAGCCATGAAAATTTCATCAGTATCTTCCTCAAGTTTCCCCTTTGCACGATTTTCACAGGAATACATTTTGATGTGTAGTTGACTATACCCATATTTGAATAACGAAATTGTTTCTGATGCAGGCGTTCCAGAGGTCCAGGTATCTGAAGGTCTTTGACCCACTGTGGGTTCTTGGCTTCATGCAGGAAAGAATTCAAAATTGAACCAGCATAGAATTTAAAATGAAAGGGAGTTTATTAGTGAAGAAGTAAGAGAGTGTACTCCACAGACAGAGTAGCCCCTCCCTAGTGAAATTTACTTGTTTTATTGAGGCTCATTTAATCAAGGGGTAGGGCACTCAATAAATAAGGAATAGTTAGTGTTTTTCCAGGCGGAGGGGTAGAGACTTCTCAGAAGAGCTCTGTTGGCCATGTTGTGTCCTTATATAGCCTATAATGAAGCTAGGAGTTACCGCAAGGTGAAATTAGTTGCCATATTGGATTGAGCTGGTCTCCTGCCTCTCCTAAGCCATAAATCTGTTGGGGGTTGGTCTTACCATCTCCGTGGCAGTCCTTGTAGCCCTTATTGGTCACAGCCATTTCACCACATACCCTAGCTCATTCTTTTCCTAGACATTTTAATACAGTGAAGCTTTTCATTTTTGGAGGTTGACCTGAGACATATATATTTATGTCTGTTTTGAATGCAAGTGCCACCTCTGCGGATTTTATTTAGATAGGGTGAAATCATATACTTAAAATGAAAACCCCTAATTCATTGCTTTCTGTCAACAGTTAATTTTGTTTGCTGCCTTGGTTGTTTTATTTCCCGATATGAATCAGCACAAATGAATAAGATGCTCTGTTAAAATACAATATAAGTTTTTGTTGCCTTCTGTACTAAGGATCTAATAAGGAGTGAGTTGGAGGCCCTTGGATTTGAAGACAAATATTTTAGTGAATTTTTGCATCAAGTATTCATTGCAATGATATCTAAAATATATGTAGTTTGACCACGGAAGTATTTGCTTTCTTAACTCATTCTAAGATATGAAGAGAAAAGTTTAATATTCAGTTACTTTAGCTGATGAATGTGGTTCATGGTTAGGGGCAAGCTTCTGTTATAACAGTCCAATTCCATGCAATAAAATGTATAAATTAATATCATACATCTTATTCCTTTTTGTCTTTCTTTTAAGGCATCTATTTGCTATGAAGATTTTAGAGCACTTTAATCGTACATGGAGAGATTCATATTTCTCTAGTACTTAGAAGAAAGAAATGTTGGAATGTCTTTAATTGGAAGTTACAAGGAAAGGTTAAGAATTATTTACATTGTAATAGGAAAAGAAAGGGATATGGTGACATAATAAGCATGTCAAGTACATAGGAAATTGTCACAGAGAAGCTGTACATCAGGGACATGTTAATTTCCAGCAATAATGAACCATGAGAAAATGCAGATTAAGTCAAGCCTCATGGATTTAAGCGAGCTACACAAAAAGATGTCCAGATCTTGGAGAGCTTAAATTCTAGAATGTGATAGCCGGGGAAAGATACTCATGCTTTCACTGCTAGGAAGAGATAGATCAGATGAGGAATGAGCAAACACTTCAACCCACTAAATTAGTCCAATAAATCTACAAACATTCAAGCATTTTTAAAAGTTCATGACATACATTATGTCATCTAACCCTCACAAACTGTGCTATTTGTAACTGTATTTTGTCCATAAAGAATAGGAGTCTCTGAGTTGTTAGTGACTTGCTCTAGGGTGCCAAGTCAGAAAATGGCAGAGCCCAGATCTGAACTAGGTCTTCAATCATTCTGCATGGTATACAGAAATGCCTACATATGAAATTCCATTCTCTAAATTATAATCCTAGGTATATAAAATAATATATTCAGACAACTACAACTAGCTCGTCCTTTATTTTTCATCAATTCAGGAATATATTTTTGTTATCTTCTCAAAACATCCTTTTTTATTCAAACTGGTTCCTCAAACTCAAGGCCAGCTAGACAGACCATAAAATAATGCCTCTAAACAGATTGACACCACTAGAGAGTATACAGACTAGCCAGTAATCATGCAATGTCACATGTTTTTGTATTTATGTTTTGTATATCAGGTAACATCTTACCTCAATACTTTCTTAAATCATTTAATAATAATAATTACTCTATTTAACCAAAAAGAAGAGAGTCAAGGGCTTCCTTTAAATATATATATTTCTAGATCATAGGGTTCATGCTCTAGAATAGAGTCAAATGCTATTTTCAGAAAGTGTTGTCCATGAATCCATCTGAGAGGTCTGTTACAAATGCAGAATCCCAAGCCTCACACCAGGGAAAAGGCTAACCTGGGTAAACAAGGAGGGCTCTGATCTTATTTTATAATCCCATTCTAAAGGACTTCAGGTAAAGAACCAAGATCAGATTTCCGAAGGCCATTAGGCATTCTACCTGAAACAATCAGTTTAGTAAAAATAGTTCCAAAATTCTGGTAACTCAAGTTTCTACTTGGAGTGACTCAAATTATCTAGGCAGTTTATCATGTGGAAATGTACCGAACCATTTATAAAGCAATGTTTCCCTAGAGGTTCCACCGGATCAACTAACAAAAGGCACACATTCAGATTGCAGAACATAACTCAATTACCCGTGAGAAAACTACAATCAGATGGCAACCAGTTTATTAATTCTCAAGGTAGTTTCGCTTTTCTGCCATTAATAATATTCTGAGATCTAGCCTTGAAATTCACTGGTCAGTGTGTTAGATAACCTTGTTAAGAAATCATCTGAGAGTGTTACTTCAAACATGATATAAAGTTGTTTTTAATACCACAACCAAATAGCCAGACCCAATTCTGAAGTAAGTGATTTCCCACCTCAAGGATTTGAAATGAACCTGTCAGCCTAACCGTGAAACACTGCCAATAGTAATTTGTTCATTACATTAAGACTGCCAACTGGTCTATAGCCATTTAGAAGCCAAGTATGATTTTTACTGAAAAAGATACTTTGGAATGTCCCTGATCTTAATTTGTTGGTCCTGAGTAATATACATTTTTAGTAGCCATTAAATCATTGTTTTCAGCTATCAGAACATTCAACCTATGTAGACATAATTCAAGTTTGGCTTACCATTAGTTTATCTTCAATATGCATTCTTTGTGTGTGTGTATGTGTAAGATAAATAAAGTAAAACTCTGCTGAAGTTTCAATAAAATTGAACCAGGATGAGAAACAACTTAAACCTTAATTAAAACAATACAAGTACATTAGTTAGATACGACACTAATATAATTAAATTGGGGGGAAATTTTGAATGAGTTATTAAAACAATTAGATTATTTTTGGAGAGTTTGTTCTAGGTCTGTGAAATATGTCATTGGTATTTTAATGGGGATTGCATTGAATCTATAAATTGCTTTGAGTAGTATGGACATTTTAATGTTGTTGATTCTACCAATCCATGAACACGGTAAAAATCCACATGATAGATTGGAGAATTTAAAACCATTAAACTATCCAGAGACAATTTCTATTTATATTCTCTTGAAACAAAAGCCTTCAACTACTAGGATTAGTTGTGTTAAGCTTTAAAGTCATGTATTAATTAGCGATGTTTTATTTTCCACTTTAGTCAGCTTTAGACCGACCACTCGAGCTCCACAAGCATCCCATCATTCAAACTGTAACTGCTTGGGTAGTTATGTCACTCTCAGATAGCCATCTTAAGGGGACAGAGGCCAAAGGAGGAGACGGAAGGACACTGTAACACAGAAGTTACCATCAGCACAGTACCTTGCACTGTGAGGAAAACTGAAGCAGCTGATGATCCTCCTTCATTGGAAACCAGACAACGATACTCTCCAGCATCGGTGAATTTCACAGTCCTGAGCTCCAGTGAGAGGTTAGCCAAGGTCCGCATTCTTGCTGGGTCTGCCAGTCTGACATCTCGGTCGTTCCTCTGCCAGGTTAGATTGTAATCCACTGCGCTGATGACAAGGCATGTCAAAACTGCTCTTTCTCCAGGAGCGACTGTAACATTAGCAGGCACTTGGATGACTGGAGGGGGCTCTGTGCAAATTGAAAAGATTCAAATCAAGAGACTGAAAAGCCAATTTGCTCACTTAGAGAGGTGGTTTAAAAAGTTAATGAGTAGCCCTGGCTGGTGTGGCTCAGTTGGTTGGAGTATCGTCCCATACACAGAAAGGTTGCCACTTTGATTTCTGGTCAGGGCACATACCTAGGTTGTGGGTTTGGTCCCCAGTTGGGACTGATCACCAGTAGGAAACAGACTGATGTTTCTCTCAGTCTCTCAATTTCACCCCCCTCTCTTCCTTCGCTCTCTCTAAAATCAATAAGCGTGTCCTTGGGTGAGGGTCAAAAAAAAATTAACTAGTATGTTTTGAATATCTAGTAGAAAAGATGCAGTACAACAGAATTTATTCATTAATACATATGTCCATCACCTCAAGAAAGTAATCATCTAGTTGAAAGATGCTTTATAAGCTAGATCATATTTACATACCAAAGTATATTCAAGTCTAAATCTATAATTATAAAAAGAAGCATCGCAAAAGATATGACTAGGCTGATTTAGGATTGTGGAAAAAGTCAAACCTTTGAGTTTTGGAAAAAAGTAGAATTTAAGATTTTTTTAAACAATATTTATGTATCACAGAATTGAGCACTTGAAACCTATGTAATTTTCTTAAGCAATTTCACCCCAATAAATTTAATTAAAATATGTAGTCACTGTTTTAAAGAAAACAGCACATAAAATATGGTAGAAATGGCAAAGATAAAGCTGTATCAGCTTTAAGGCAGGAGGGGAGTGTTATCTTCTCATTAAGAAGATATAATACTACAACAATAAAGTAAGACAAATGTTCCCCCAGAAAGAATGGGAACATTTTTATTTAAGAAGGTCAAGCTAACAGTAGGAATAGGCCTTTAATGAAATTGTATACACAGAGCCATGTCGTCAAAGGCATTGACGAATGCATGCACATTTCAGATGTGATTAAAAGCCAATTCCTAATTAGCTATTTAACCAACATTTTTAGAGTCACTTCATACTTGGATTAGTTTTGAGAATAAATTTAAATGCCCCTTTAAAGCTCATTCTGCCCAAATGCTTTCACTGATCTGCTGTAGCAAGCCACCATTGAGTAATGATACAGCAATAAAATCTGTGGTGAGCTATGCTAGCTTGAAACCCACATGTCTGTTTTAGTTTAACTATAAAAGAGTATCAGATATTCAAACTTTCCTCCTTTATTTAAAATGGAATGTTAGTGTAGATGAATATCATAAGCCTAGAATGAAACTTGGAAGCAATATGCCAAAACCTGAGTGGTTATCTCTGAGTGAAAGAAATGTGTATATACTCCAGATTTTCCTTTATTTATCCTTGTTTCCAAACATGTTTAGAGGACTATAAGCTATCTTAAATTGTAAAAAAATAAATAAATAAAGGTATTTTTGTCATTCTGCTGTGTTTTTAAAATCTCTTCTGAAAACAGCCAGTGAATCAAGTAAGAGTATGTGGCAATGTTAGGAGGCTCTGACTGAAGTCTGGTTGGTTTGACAGACAAAATACAGGATGCTTTGTTAAATTTGAACTCCGGATAAATATTAAATATTGTTTTAGTATAACTAGATCTCATGAAATACCTGGGACACACTGATAAGAAATTCAAATTTACCTGGGCATCTTTTGTTTTTATTTGCTAAACCCAGCAAACATAAGCTGCCTAGATCTAACCCTAACTACTTGTGTGACTCAGATAAGCCCATTTACACACAGTGTTGTTGTTTTTCTATCTGAAAAATGAGATGACGGAATTTGGTAATCATAAAGATTCCTCCTAGTGCTAAGGTTCTATGATTCTAACATACATGGCATGATTCTAAGAATCTAACATACAAGACCCACCAAAGATGTGGAAGAGTTTATTTATGTGTGTGCGTTCACACTCTATCAAAACCTTTCTGAAGACCACACAGTAGGGTGGCTACACAGAGGACCTTGGCCAATGAGAGGGAAGATTCAGAAGTGGGTGTGGATTTGAGGCCGGCAGGTTAAGCAAAAGTTAGCCCCCAAAGAAATGCCCACTCTTCCCAGTCTGAAAGGGCACTTGCTTGCCACTTCTGCTGTTACAGTCACTGCCATTACCACCGACGCTTCTTCTCTCTTTCTTTCTTTCTTTCTTCCTTTCTTTCTTTCTTTCTTTCTTCTTTCTTTCTTCTTTCTTTCTTTCTTTCTTTCTTTCTTTCTTTCTTTCTTTCTTTTGTTTTCTCTCTCTCTCTCTCTCTCTCTCTCTCTCTCTCTCTCTTTATTTTATTTTTTAATATATATATATATTTTATTGATTTTTATTTTTTTTTTACAGAGAGGAAGGGAGAGGGATAGAGTTAGAACTATTGATGAGAGAGAAACATTAATCAACTGCCTCTTGCACACCCCCTACTGGAGATGTGCCCACAACCAAGGTACATGCTCTTGACCTGAATCGAACCTGGGACCCTTCAGTCCGCAGGCTGACGCTCTATCCACTGAGCCAAACCAGTTGGGGCCTGCCTCCTTCTTTCATAACGGGACATTGTTCCTGAAAATTGGCTTAGGCACAGTCCAATTTCCGAGTGATACCAATGCTTGGCTGGCACGGAGTCCTACTAGGAGGGCCTGTGAGGAACACACATACAGAAGTTGCTGACACCGGAGAGCCAAATTCTCCACTGTCAGTTCCTAAGTTCTAACTGGCACTTCCCAGTTATTTATGCGAGATGTCTGGATCACCTCACTCCAACCTCTTTCCCTTGTTGTCCTTCCCTTCATGCATGTTGCGGGGAAAGCAACTCCAGTGCTCAAGTGTTTGTTTTCCCAGAAGCTGCGGAATGTTGACACAATTCCAGAACTTTGCATAATTACTGGAGATGAAAAAACATGAATGCTTTATGATGCATGTCAACTTGCTAAATTGTTCCAGAGGACAAACTTTATTTTTCTAAGAATAAGAGAATACAAATAATTTACGACAAGAAGAACATGCTTGCACGCCTCTGTTTTAAAGTTCAGCTTGGACGTATTGATAACAAACATAAGTCCTACTCTTCTGAACTGTCCTGCAATTATAAAGCTTCTTTTGTCCTCAGTGGTCTCAAGAAAGCACACATCAATGCTAAAAACAGGTACAGACATTGCCAGACACTCAGCAGCCACACTGAGGTCAGAATGGACTCACTATTAAACACTCAGCAACGCTAGTCTACAAGGCAGGCAGAAAATAATTCAGTTGAAACAATGCAACCGATTCTAAATATGTGCTGACCAAGTGGCTTAAATTCTGGTCATTGATTAGACATGGCAGTTTTTTTGTTTCCTAAGAATTCTGGGAGATTAGAGGCAAATAAATGTTTTTCACTAAAAGATAATCTATCTGATAAAATAATTTGAGCCTTGCCTCCCATTTAATCATAGGAAACATATTATCTACATGTGAAATTAGAAGCCTGTATTCTGCCCTTCTTAACACCAAAATTGTAGCCCTGAAGTCCTGTGTTTCTTAAATGTGATCACTTTCTATGTCAGGACCCATTCATGAAAGCACTGTGCTCATTATGAAAATGGGAGGACACAGAAAGGTTAACCTTAATATTATCAGAATAGATCCCTTCCTTTTCACAAATTTTATTTTTTCAAAGAAAAATGCTATATGGCCATGAGAAAAATGATTTATTAAGTCTCTACAATAACAATAATGATAACAACAACAATAGAAAAATAGTAACAATAGCTAAAGTCTATTAAGTATTTCTATGTGCCAGACTCTCCTCTACGTTATTATATATACTATGTCATTGAACCCTCACACTTCCACCATGAGATACTGTTACTGTTACTGTCATTTAATAATAGGGACGCCAAGACACTGAGTCCTTAAGTAATTGGCCCAAGGAAGGTCACACAGCTCATAGGTGGTGAGGCCAGAATAAGCAAACACTCCATTTCCATAACTGCATTCATGCCCAGCCAACTCCAAAGCGATCAGTGATAATCACCTGACACATCAAAAAACGTCTGTGCCCGTCCGGTCCCCGCACTGCTGGCAGCGATGCACTCATAGGAGCCTTCGTCAGACAAAGTGACCTTTTCAATATCCCAGTTCACACTGGCGGATTCTCTGGGGTAAGAAAACAGAAACATTCCTAGTTACTATGAAAACATGACCCATTGAAAGCAGTGGTTCCCCTATCTGTTCTGAAGTCTTCACTCAGAAGAACAGCGTAAGGCAAATAAGCCCCGGCCAGGTGCCTCGGGGTTAGACTGTTGTCCCAATACGCCAAGGTTGCAGATTCCATCTCTGGTCAGGGCACATATAGGAATCAACTGATGAATGCATAACTAAGTGGATCAACAAATTGATGTCTCTCTCTCTCTCTCTCTCTCTCTCTCTCTCTCTCTCTCTCTTAAAATCAATAAATTAAAAAATGAATAAATTAAGCTGCAGAGTTCTTTCTAGCTTAAAACTAAACAGCTTTTATATTTCAATTAGAAAGTTCAGCTTCTCTACTCTGAACAAAGACAATAAGTTATGGAGATTATAAAATTCTTTATAGAAATACTGTCTGGCTGTGTCAAAGTATAAGATAAAGAGCTGTTAGAGAAATACTGCGTAAACCTCTCTCCTTCGTGATCATTTCCAGTTTTTGGACATGTTCAGTGAGGTTCTTCAACAAAGCAATTCAACCAGTTTCAAGGTAGAAAATAGACTTTTTTTTAAAAAAAATCTTCACCCGAGAATATTTTTCCATTGATTTCTAGAGAGAGTAGGAGGGAGGGAGGCAAGGGAGAGAGAAACGCCGACGTGAGAGACACATGAATTGGTTGCCTCCTGCATGTGCCCCAACCGGGGCTGGGGAACCTGCAACCAAGGTATATGCCCTTGACCAGGACACCTTCCACTGAAGTCAGAAATAATGCCCCACAGCAGTAACTCCAGGTCTCCCACCATCCAAGGATACCACACTCACCACCAAACAACCGTGGAGGAACAACTGAGCACCTAGTGCGTAGTCAGCACTAACCTACAGTTGGCAAGAGAAAGTTAAGGCACAGGTTCCCATCATCAGAAAAGTCAGAAACTAAATACCACTGGCCCATATACCTTAGTAACTGAGAGGATTCAGTTAATGTCATTTCCTTCCATTGCGTATGTGCCGGGTGCGAGTGGTCCTTATTGTCACATTCAGAGGAAAACAGACTCGGACTTGATTCGATGCTGTACTGATCACCTAAGCTGTATCTTGAATGTTAAACAGCAGCATACCACACCCGGCTTTATAAATGCCTGTGTCTAGAGCAGGGGTGGGGAATGTCTGGCCTGGGGGCCTTATCAGATCCTTGAAATTAGTCTGGCCCTGCCATAGCATTAGGGGTGAGTTAATTACATGTTTGACCAAATACAGCAGGCTAATTTATTTTTAGCAGGCTAATTTTTAAGTTGATAATTTTGTATGGCCCTCGAATAATGTTATAAATATCCAAATGGCCCTTGGCAGAAAAAAGGTTCCCCACACCTGGTCTAGAGAAACTAGTCGGTTCCAGGAAGGCAGAAATTTAAAATACATGAGTCTTCTGTATCCTCTGCAGGGGCCCACTTCAGAGGCAAACATTTATCAGGATTCATCAAAAACATGACATATGGAAATTTAGAACAGAAAGCGACAATTCTTCTAGTTCCTCGTTATAAAAAAGAGACGTTGAGATCCAGAAAGAAGTGATTTGTTCCAAGAGACATAACCAGCATATGGATTGCTTGAAGAATATTCTCTACAATTATTCTAGTTCCTCTCTTATTTATGCAATATTACATGACAATCACTTTTTCTTTCACGTAGCCTTCTCAGTTGACATTAAGACAACATGGCGACAGTAAAAAGTTTTGAAGGAATGGCCTTTTGGAACAGGGGAAAGAACATGAATAAAAATGTGTTCTGCTGTTAATGCAAACTAATTACCTTCCATCCCTTAGGGATCAGTGACTCACATAACCAAGACTCAGCCCTCTGTCTCACATTATTCGGAAATCTAACCAGAGATGTGCGAGTGAATCGGGGTTAGAGTATCAATCCATCATCACCCACACCTAATTCTGTCTTTAGCCTCTCACATCCAAAAAGCTTTAATATGTGTCAGTAAGGCATGTCACATCTCTGCATCACAGAGCTGGAAAAATGAGAGAAAGAATTCTTGTGGCTTACCTCCCAGAAACTGCATGGAAATTAGTGTTTATAAAGAACCCCGTGTCTTTGAAAAATGTTACGCTTTCAACATGAAGCAGAGTGGTTTGATTTCATCAGTCAGTTATGTAGCTTCATCACTGGCTATCCTGGTCAGTTGTGTTTGATTTATGGTTATTAAATATGTAGCTAAGTAAATCATCAAAATATACTATGTGAGAAAAAAGTGGCAGGAAATACTGCAGTTCAATCTTTAAGTAATGGAAAAGTTTCTAAATTTATAAGGAACATTTCTGCCATAGTTTTGACTTAAAACGACCACCTCATAAAGGGACTGCATAAACGAAGAATTTCAAGTATTTAACATCTTATGGCAGTTACTTACATTAATATTGAACTAACAGTAGGAGAGTTTTATAATTCCTAGAGTTTTTTTTTCCAAAATGTAGTTGGTTTCATTCTAAGTTTAAAAAAATAAACCAAAACAAACAAAAAACAACAAACAAAAACCATTTTCCAGAAATCACCCTCCAGTTTTCAAGGACTACGTCATTTTTATCAGATTACTGATATTTGTCTAAAAAAGTTACCCATTTTCACAAGGGCAGTTGGTGCGCTCTGGCCCACTCCCCCTGTTTTACAGGGTGGGGCAAGAGTAGGCTTCCAGTGGTTCTTGTGGAAAATAATACCATAATTAATAAATAATAGTACAAAAATAAACTCTGTTCCATGTACTCAAAACTGTGAAAATACGTTTGCCTACCCCTGTATGCAGTGGCCACACAGGTTAGTGCTCCACCTGTCGCCCCACCCCCAGCACACACCACGTTTCCTTGACCTCATCTTCTGCCTTTTCCCCCCAGGCTCACGGGGCTCCGGCCACACTGGCTTCCTTCCTGCCTTTCTTCCACACATGCCCCGCTCACTCCAGCCTTCGGGCATGCGCACTTGCTGGTCCTGGTGTGCGCACACTCTTCCTGGATATCTGTGTGCACCTCTGCAACTACGTTCAGGTCTTTGCACAAATGCCCCTTCTCCTGAATTTTTAAATCATAACTTGGTAGCCCTAGCCAGTTTGGCTCAGTGGATAGAGCGTCGGCCTGTGGACTGAAAGGTCCTAAGTTGATTCCGGTCAAGGGCAAGTACCTCGGTTGCAGGCTCGATCTCTGGCTCTAGTCGGGGGCGCCTGCAGGAGGCAACCAATCGATGGGTCTTTCTCACATTGATCTTTCTCTCTCTCTCTCTGTTTCTCCCTCTCCCTTCCACTCTCTCTAAAATTCAATAGAAAAATATCCTTGGGTGAGGATTAGCTTGGCCAAAACCTGTACAAGCACCTGAACTACTCACCTTACTCATCCCAATTAACCTGCTCTCCATTGTGCCTTAACACTGATCACATTCACTGATCCTAAAACTTTCCATCAGATTCAGAGACCTGCTTATTCGTAAGCCAATAACAGGGCCTCGCATTAGCAAGGACCCCTCCAAGGTTCGGTACCTAACTTTCTATTCATAACTTTTAGTTTTTTGATTTAACAAGGGACCTTCAAATTGTATAAAACTCAGGTTCTCTAGAGCCTAAGTCAACTCTTGAATGTATTCTAGCATTTATATATTAACATATCATATTTAGCATCTCTTTTCAGTCTTCCTCCATCACATACAAGCTCCACAAGGGCACAGAGCTGTGTCTGTCTTGATCACTGCTATATTCCAAGACCATAGAGCAAATACATGGGAATTTCCAATAAAAAAAAACACATTAAAATAAGTATCTTCTACAAATAAGTATTATTTCTATTTAGATGTTTAATGCTATCAATTATTAATAGAAACATGTACCCACTTTAAATACTGGTCTACTCCGAGTTTGAGTCCATTTCTGACAAAGCTCAAGGTAAAGGGCAAAAGACTTTCAACAGAGCAGGGAATTCGGCCAGGCTGCAGGTAGTATCCTGGGGTCTTCTTAGGCATTGTAACTTTGGGAGCATCTAGGGAAAAAAAGAACATGGGCGAGAAGGTTACAATGATATTGAGTACTTCCTGGTAAGCCATACAAAATCTTCATACTTTAATTATTCCTGTAAATCTTCTGTATTCCAATTAATCTAAATCCCCTAAAAATCACTTTAATTATCTTTGTTAAAAGCTTATTAATTCCAATGTCTTCATGAACCCCTTACTAAAGTATTCATTGAATCTAAGATTCCATTGATTTTAAGATGTGGCATTATTTTTGATACTACCAGGATAGAAAAAAAGCTACCAAATTAGTTACACTATATCCCCAATTTTGAAAACATTTTTATTTCAAAAATTAAATATTTGAAAAGAACTCACATCTTATAATTGAATTTATAGGGTGATTATTTTTCTGAAAAGAATGGAAAAATTCATTTTTAAGAATCCAATAGATTTTAAAGTATTCAATGTAGTGGCTGAGACAACCAACTTTGAATATTGTAAATTAGGAAACACTGATGTTGGCTCTATTCTCATCATTTTTACAACTTTAAACAATAGCTATAGAGCTGTTTCTAATACCCCAAATTACAGCCTTATGTATAAATGATAAATGATGTTCCTTCACACAATAGGACAATATTAGAAACAATCCTATATCTTCATCTACAATGCTAAAATTTTTATCAGAATTGTTATCAGAGCTAAGAAGTAGCTCAAATATAGACAAATTAAAAAGTTACCTGATGCCTCCAAATAATCTCTAAGCTATGATATCATCTCTAGGTAATAGGAAACATAAAAGTAACTAGTTTTCTAATTAACTAACAAACCAACCTACCACTTAAAGGCCGAGTCATCACCAATTGTTTACAGTATTCTTGACAATTGCACATAAATGTTTAGTCCATTTAGCCCATTTAGATAGATTCTTCAAAAATTAAACACATATGCCAGGCTTTGTAGAGAGAATAAGAGCACCATAATTTCCCAGTTTGACTTCTTACATTGATTGACATGATCAAAATGTTCAGATCTATAATCAATGAGCCTTAACATGAAACTCTGATGTGCTATTTCATAGTCAAGAAAAGTTAAAGACTACATAACCTATGTGTAAACACTCATCAAATCAGTAACCCAGTAACAATGTGAGGATATTATTTTTAACTTTATAATCTACTAGAGGCCTGGTGCACGAATTTGTGCACACTTGGGTTCCAGTCAACCTGCCCCAATTGGGGCGGATCAGGCTGGGCTGGCAGGGGTAAGGGCCGCAGGCAGTTGGCTGGCTGGCCCCACCCCCAATCTGGGTGTGGGGGCTGATTGGGGGTGGAGCCAGCCATGGGGAGGGGCCGTGGGCAGTTGGCCTGTGGGCCTTGCTCCCTGGTCAAATTCCCGGTTGAACTCCTGGTTGAGGGGAAATTTGCATATTAGCCTTTTATTATATAGGATGATTGTTTACCTATAGGACTACATCACCTCCTTCCTCTTCCCCCCTCTTTAAGCTATCAATACTCCAATATTGAATGAAATGATGTCTCACCTGGGACGATACTAGAGAAGGAAACACTTGATACTCTCTGGAAGAGATAATCGTCCTTATCATAACCTGCTACTTTGAGGAAGAAAGCTTCACTTGGTGGCATAAAGTCAGAAATGTTCCAGATGCCATAAGGTTTCCGCTCTGGGTAATATTTCACAGGAATAGTCTTCAGAGAACCGCCTGAGATACTGAGAAGTTCAAGACGATCTACTCTAGCTGGGACGGAAAGCCCAGAAGTGTTCAGAAGCACATAGGTAGGGATTCCTAGAAGAGAAAGACTTTATTATTTACAGGTAATATTCAAATGAGGTGTGATACGAAGTGTTTGTATTTTAATAATAACAGATAATAAGTACCATAAGTATGAGTACTGCTGACTGTCCTATAAAGTGTGGCCAAGTTCTAGAGTCTTTTCCACATTAAGACAGTTTATTCATGGCCAGAGGTACTTAGGAAATCCCAAGTGATTATTCTGTAGTCTATTAACTATGTTTACATATAGAAAACTTATAATTGTGAATACTGTTATGTTATGTTTGATCACATATTTTTAAAGTTCACTATTTGTATCCTTTCAATAAATGCAATACAAATAAATGAAAAACCAGAAAAATAATTTTTAAAGAGTCACAGTAGTATTGAGCTTTTTTAATAGCTCTAAAACTCTAAATAATCATGCATAAATAAACTAAGAGGAAGAACAAGCTTAAAAATCAGCAATAATTTTACCTTTAAACATATAATGATATATAATATCTTTAACTTTTTAGCCATATATACAGACACAATTTACCTCTGCACCTTGACAACAAATCAATTTATAGATGTTAGTAAGAGAAAGACTCAAGATCTAAGTTTAGTAAGTATAGCAATCAACTGGGATACTCCTGGAAGTACACATGCCTAGGCCCTGCCTCCTGAGGGTCTGACGCAGGAGATCTGGGGCAGGGCACAGGAATCTTCACTTTTTAGCATCTCCCTGAGAGATTTCAGTACCACTGGTCTTGGGATTACACGCTGGAAAACAGTGACTAAGCCAAGAGTGCAATCATGTTTAAAGAGGATCTGTTTCCCAATTTTATTGACTAGTGAGAATCATAAAATCACAGACATTCTGAGAAACATTTTCACTTGGATCTCTATTATGTCAGTTTAAAGCAATATGCACATACAAACCTTGCACTGGTCTGCTGACTGTTTTCTTGAAGTCCAGGGTGGGCTTTCGGGAAAAACCAGCTCGGAAATCAATAGTGCTGAGGCCAGTGATGCGAACAGAGTGCCTTCCACTGCTGGAAGTCTGAAAATGTTTAAATGACAAACCCCATCAGCAGCCGATCCAGGGAGCCGGTCTCACAGAACACCAGTATTAGAAACTGTAGGGTGCTTATTAAGACCGATGTCCAATAGTTGAGGCTTTGAACTCAGTATTCTGAACTGAACTATGATTCTATAATGTAAATGCTTGTTTTATGATCCATGCCCCAGGGGACTGCTCTGAAATACAATTCACTAATGCACTGAATGCCCAATGGTGAAAGATAGAGGGTTTTAGTCACTGGTGAGTGAGCCTCAAGTAAATCTGTAAAAGTTCTATGAAGACATGGATCGTAGTTTCTTTGACTGTATGAACCATGATAGATGCTCAGCAAATAGTGAGGAAATGAATTAATGACTAAATCTTCTCCCCCAAACACCATTCAGGATCATTAAGAAAGATATTTACTTTCTCAGTGGCTCTGAGAAGATACAGACAGGACAGCTGACCTCAGCCAACCAACACCACTGAACTCAGCAATGTCCCAGCCAAGCCCTAGCTGCTTCAGACTCAAATTGAGTGTAACATGGCCCTCAGGATTTAAGAGCTCATGGCCAGTGAAGGGGGCAGATGGATCAACAGAAACCTTTAATGCGATGTAGTGATTGAAATAGATACCATGTACACAGAAATACATAAAAGGAGCAAAGAAGCTTAAAAATTCAGCTAAAACCGCCTAAAAGGGGGTGATGACTGAACTAAATGAAGAAGGATACTAAGTACTGAAGTGAGTCATGTGTGTATAAGTAATAAGTAATTTGGATTACGTCCACCGGATACAATAACAACACTACCATTTACTGGTCATGTTCTCTGTGCCCAGACTCTTTAAATATATGGGCTTATTTAATCCTCATGTCAACATTCTCAGCACTGTAAGATAACTACGTGATAGCAGCATTTAAGCAGAAGCAGAAGCTGGGAGTGAGAGAAAAGCATTCACAGGATAACACCAGGGCACCTAACATGTATCCGAGTTTCAACACGTTTTTAGGTATCAGCAAGCACAGAATGCTGGCCTAGCTACACCGTATTCCCTAAATCACCGTGGCTTCTGATTATTTGGCAATGAGGAGAGGAAAGGTGAAGAGATATGTTCCAGTTACTACCAAATTTATTCCTCACTGAGCAGAACCTGCAGGAACTCAAAGGAAAGGCAAATAAAAGTGAGGAAAAAGAAAAAAAAAACCACATCTTCATTAAAACAGTGTTGTTGTATTCTTAGCGTAAATGCTGCTGCTAATTACTAGGGCTCAATTTCTTAAGGGCTACAAAGGATTGTGTGTGTAAATAAAATGGTCTCAATAGTGCCACTTATTCCATTATTTTAAAAGAGAAGTGTGCTATGAATCATATATAATAGACATGCAAAAAGGAACCTAAGGATCATGATCCTACTTAAATAAGGGATTTCCTTTATGATTACAAAAAAAGTTTCTACAAATTTCAGCTGCTTTCAATAATGTACAGTTTTATTGAAGACACTATTGCCTACTGGTTTCATGTGAGGACAAACAAATGATCCATACTATGATGAGCTGATTTCGATTTATTCACTGACATCATATATCATTGTTAGTTGCCTTGCTATTCAGAAAGTCCCCCACAATAAAGCAGCTGTTGAGGCCCCCAGGGAAAATATGGCACAATTTGTCAAATGGCGGCTATGAAGTGCTGATCGTCTGGCAAGGGTTCTGTGTGCACACCAGCTGACAAAGAGTCCATGAGGGAAACAGCGGTGCTTACTAGCTAAGGGAGAAAATTAGAAATTACCCAAGTGTTTGAAAATATGGCATCCTCTGTTGCTAAATAATGCATTAAAATAAAACTGATTTGATGAATAGGGAACCCCTTAAAATCTCTATAAAATTACTAGAGGCTGGGTGCATGAAATTCATGCACTCGGGGGAGGGGTGTTCCTCAGTCTGCCCTGCACCCTCTCAAAGTCCGGGGGCCCTTTATATCATGTACATTTAACCTGTAGGTTATATTAAAATTAGAATTTGGCTCCACAAAGCATCTCTCTTCCACAGGTATCACTCCTGCACAGAATCCGCCTAACCTCATGGCTTCTGTAGTGTTTTTTTAAGAAGAGGGAAATCCAGGAGCAGTCTGATGGCTCCAAGCATAACAGGAAATTTTCTAGAAACTAGACACTGGATAGGATTTGCATGAGCTGGAAGTCCTGAGAGTTGTATTTCAAACAATATATAATATGGTGAGCTATATTCCTGCTCTGCGTTAGAATATCATGGTCAAGGGTGGAAGGGTCAGGGTCAGAATTACACAAGCTGCTACAATGCAGGCCAAACCAGGGCAAATATGAGGCTGTACTAGATATCTATTGGCAAAGTAAACTGTCAATAGGGAACCTTGATTCACAAAGCAGTAAGAGGTGCAGAGTGGACCAGAGCCCAGGTTTCTGAATTGGAGTGAATGAAGGATCAGGCTGAGGTCCCTTGGAGCAAGTACCATGGAGAGCTCCATGGAAAATTATGGTCATTGCTCCTGTTATCTTCCTGGTCAGCTCTACTGCAGATGGGTCTACTTTTCTGACTGTGAGGATGAAGGGCTATTAAATCCCTCTCTATATTGAAAGTCCCTTAAGGTGATATCTTATGTCATATTCACCACCTACAAAATATCACTCAATGGGCACTTAATACATGTAAGTTTAATAAATATTAAAGTCATCCCAATGCCACTGCTTTTCTTAGGTTCTCCTAGGACCAGGCAATGTCAGATTCATCAAGAATTTTTTGAATTTTTCTAGAAGCATTATGCTAATCATGTTCATACATTATCTCCTAAAATCCTATTATAGCCAACGATTATTTTTTAGCACCATAAAGAAACTGAGTCTCAAAGAAATGATTACTTGCCTAGGTCTTCACAGCATGTTAAATTGCAATTATTTCAAGTCCAATGCTCTTTCTTTAATACCTAAGGCTGTGCACAGCATTTTAGGATAGCATAATCTCTGGGTTGATTTGGCATAGAAGATAATAATACCCCTCCAACTATTCATTTACCATTCTACATTTCTAAATACACTTTCACTGTAGAGGGGTCAGGTAAGTGGAGTTTTGTCAAACTACTCTTTGAAAAAAGAAAGTCCTGCCCAGCTGGTATGGCTCAGTGGTTGAGCATCGACCTATGAACCAGGAGGTCATGGTTCGATTCCTGGTCAGGGCACATGCCCAGGTTGCGGATTCAATCCCCAGTGTGGGACATGCAGGAGGCAGCTGGTCAATGATTCTCTCTCATCATTGATGTTTCTCTCTCTCTTTCTCCCTCTCCCTCTCTGAAATCAATAAAAATATATTTTTTAAAAAAGAAAAAAGAAATTCCTAATTTTTGTCATTTCCCCATTTCTGGGTGTAAACGCTACCATCATGGCTGATTTAAAGCTCCCAACATGATGTCACTGAACACAGATATGGGAAGAGAATGTGCACGATCGACTCTCCATGAGCCATTATGGGCCAGCTTCAGCATGTTATTAGGTCACGATAATAGTTCTGGCCAATGTGATAGAAAGGGTGTGAAGGGTGTCTATCACTCACAGATGTCTGTCTCATCTCAGAAGTAACACATATTTCTTTCTTTTTTTTGAAATTCAATGTACATTCTCCTGTCTGTTCCCCCATTAAAGTAAGTGAAGAAGCTTCCTGTTCTAAATTATGGTGGTGCCTCCATCACCTTGGGTGACTGTGTGAAGTAGAAGGTCATGTCAACACCCCCAGGACCTGGACCATTGGAGAGAATTACCTTTCTTGTATTGAGCCAGTGAGAATTCCTCCTAGTACTAAATGTGAAGTCTGCCCTCTTACAAATTGAATTAAAATGTAACTAACAGAGCTAACTTCCATGCCTCCTAAAGAATTTCAATGTTTCATAAAATAATCAACAAGTCCAAACGTTTTGAAAAACTGTGTGTATCTGCATTAATAGAAAGTATAGATAAAATTTATACATATTAAAAAAGAATAATTCAATTAATTTTATTATTCATGTGTCCAAAACCCATTTCAGTACTTTCTCAACATCTAATTTAATCATGACAATATTAAGTAGGCATCCCCTCCCCCTTTTCCTTAGACTTAGGGAGGTTAGGTCATTTCTCCAAGGTCAAAAAGATATTAAGTAGTAGATCTTGAATTACAATAGATGCCCAGCTCTTTTCAAAGTATTTGTTCTTAAATGACAGGCCATTCTTTACAAATTAAAGAATATTATGGTTTCAATCAGATATTTAATGAGAACTTACTGGACACTGTGCCAGACACAAAGATATGATAATGCCAGCTAGGTTTAAATACTATCATTTTATTAGGCATTGTATGTTCAGAGAAATGTGATATAAGGAGATAAATGTACCCAGAGCATAGAATAAACTATTTCAATATATGTACATGCATACTCATTTATATACACACACGTGTACAGATATCCTTTTATTAAAAAAGGAAACATTCCAGCCGAAACCGGTTTGGCTCAGTGGATAGAGCGTCGGCCTGCGGACTGAAAGGTCCCAGGTTCGATACCGGTCAAGGGCATGTACCTGGGTTGCGGGCACATCCCCAGTAGGAGATGTGCAGGAGGCAGCTGATCGATGTTTCTCTCTCATCGATGTTTCTAACTCTCTATCTCTCTTCCTTCCTCTCTGTAAAAAATCAATAAAATATATATTTTTTAAAAATAATAAAAATGAAAAAATTAAAAAAAATTAAAAAGGAAACATTCCATTTGGTTGACACTCTGATATTGGCAGACCAAAACAACTGGGGAATTTTCCAGGAAAAAAATCTACGAAACATTCCATTGACCCAAAACATTGAATTAATGCTTCACCTAATCCCTTTAAATACCACACCTGGGGTAGTCTTCAGGTTTATTCAAAAGAGTCACCAGGTGAGAATAATTGGAAATCAGCGTAATATTCTTCTTGTGTGGGCCTTTGTAGACTAGAGGCTTATTTAATTATGATTCCTGAACAAGCTTATGCCACTTGAGTATGGCATAAAATATCCTTATCCTTAGAAAATGCACTGGTAGGTTCTGGCAAGCAACAGAGCTATCTAAAACCAAAATATTTCTACTAGTCTCCAAATCTCAATATCATCATGTGGTTGGGTACACTCCCTTCTCTCCTTGGTCGATTATCTCAGGACAGTTTATCCAAATATACTTAATGGAAAGATACCCCAGGGGGTGTGTTAAGTTACATGATCACACTGATAATCCTAGACTAATAGAAACAGTTTGTACCACCTAAATCCAATGGGTGCTGACAACTACTTAATATCTTTGCTGGGAGTTCCCCTTAAAGACCAGAACACAAAATCTGGCCCAAGCGTTCCGTGGTTATGTTCAAATACTCTATATATAGATATAACTCCCTGAATGGAAAATTTATATTGCTTCTCAGAAATAAGATCCAGGATTTGTAGCTTCCCCACAAATGAGAATTCAGGGACAGAAAACAGCCTTCTCTTTTATATGTAATAAAACTTCAGTTACCTCTTTTTAACATGTTTTTACCTGCCTCAGAGGCAATTGAAAATATCTGAGTCTTTTAAATGGACCATACAGATAAGCTGATTCATTGTTTCTCTTTAGTAAAAGTGTCCCAAAAAACTACAGGAAAGTAATTACCAGGGTTCCAGAGGGAAACCACAGAAGGAAAAAGAACACCACTCTCATAGCATTTTAAATCATGGAAAAGTTAAAGTGTTTTGTGCCAGTACATCAACCATACGCTAACTAAATCAACCCTTTGGCCTGCTTCCTTAGATATCGTCAGAATGAATACATTACTTTTTATTCATGAGTACTTATATAGTTCTTTCCCAGGCATTGTGACATGCACTAGTATACCTAATAGTGACAAATTCTGGCCTGCAGTAAAACAGGAAGAGAAAATCTATACAGAAATAAATATGAAATAAGGGTGTAAATAATCCAAAAGGGAAGTGCAGAAAGATTGCAGGAGAAGGCAGAGGGAAAGAGAGCATTTTAGACAGAAAAAGTCAGACGAGACTTGCTGACAGTGTTGCCATTTAAGCTTTAGGGGATTCGTTGGAAGGAAAGGAATTCCAGGAGAAGAAACAGTAATGTGGTAGGAGAGAGGATGAAAGTATATTTTATGCCCGGCCGGCGTGGCTCAGTGGTTGAGCATTGACCTACAAACCAGGATCACAGTTCCACTACCAGTCAGGGCACACGCCCAGGTTGTGGGCTCAGTCCCCAGTGTGGGGTGTGCAGGAGGCAGCTGATCAATGATTCCCTCTCATCTCTCTCTCTCTCTCCCTTTCTCTCTCTCTCTCGCTCTCTCTCTCTCTCTCTCTCTCTCTCTCTCTCCATTCCTCTCTGAAATCAATTAAAAAACATTTATATATATATAGTTTGTTTGTTTGTTTTTAAGTACATTTTATTTGCTAGAGTATAAAGGAAAGTGATTGAAAAGAACTAGAAAGACTGATTGAGGCTCCATTGGCTGGTCCTTGACTACCACGCTAAGATCAAGTAATAGATTGTTCTCCATATTTGGGATAAAAACTGATATGTGAAGCACTCAAAAGCCATTATTAATTCTACCGATAGAGCAGACATCTTCCAGATAGCAGAGTGCACAGGGGATGGCACCAGGGATATACAGTACTATCTAATCTCAGGCATGTTTCCTCTTGAGAAAGCACACATGTAAAACATCATCATTCATTCACCATCCAAAAGGGAGATCCAAAGACAGCACCAAAATTTATGTCAGTCGGTTCAGCTCAGTTCCCTTCGCATTATTAAACCGATACATTATTTTGGTATTTCACATTGGAGCAAATATGTTCATTATCTTGAAGTTGCCCTGTAACACTTATCCTTTGTTTAGTTACGACTAATTGTACTCTAGAAATGGTGTAACATCAGAACCAGAGGTGAGGACTAGACATAATTTAAGATAATATAATAATAAATACCGTCTTATTGTTTTCTTAATTATAGGAAACTGCGCTTAGAGACTTGTCTAAACAGAGTTCCCATCGCCTCATCACCTTATCCTCTCCCTCCTCACTCACAGACTAATCCTCAGTGCTTTTCTGTTCTAATTATCAATTAAAATGTGCTTAGTTCCCATTAAGTATCAGGAACATTGCCAAGAGCAAGCACTCACCGAATGTTTATTGAATGGATGACAATGAGTAGGTGTGGCAGTCACAAGATAAAACAGACATGCCTTATCCCTCTTCTGGGCAAGAACTGTACTAGAGGAAATACCACTGGTAGCAATCCAAATCACCTTGAAAATGAGTTCAAATACTCACAATAAGTTGCTAATCGTCAATACCTTAATGTTCTATTCAGAAAGCAACACTGAATTGCCTTAATAGACTAGCTAGCTCAAGACACTGCTGGCTTAGATTGTGCTTACAATGATTTAAAAAAATGAGACTCAGAATTTCTTATACTCCTTCCTACTGCAATCACAGAAAGACACACTCAACACGAGTGATATTTTGTGCAAGTTGGTCAAAATAACTATCACATCAAATTTGCCAAAATATAGCAGCAACACACTTCATTGTTTCTAATCTAATGCGCTTAATAATTACTGAACAACTACTATATGCAAGGAACTGGGTAAATACAATGGGGTCATTTTCGGTCTATTCAGTAAGAAACTCCCAGAGTTTATTATTTCATATTGCCTTCTTACCTACACCCTTATCCCATCTTATCCACCTTCCCCCCCCCCCAAAAAAAATCAATATTACGTTTCTACTTTTCCTACAAAAGCTCAGAGTTCTGAGAATAAAGAACGGATATTCTAGGATTTGAATGGAATTACAATGGAAATTTCAAGTATTCTTAAAAAAGAAAAGGAGCCAAAGCCGGTTTGGCTCAGCGGATAGAGCGTCGGCCTGCGGACTGAAAGGTCCCAGGTTCGATTCCGGTCAGGGGCATGTACCTGGGTTGCGGGCACTTCCCCAGTGGGGGATGTGCAGGAGGCAGCTGATCGATGTTTCTCTCTCATAGATGTTTCTAACTCTCTATCTCTCTCCCTTCCTCTCTGTAAAAAATCAATAAAATATATTTTTTAAAAAAAAAGAAAAGAAAAGAAAAGGAAAACAAAAACTGAAGTGCAAAAGGGGCACTTCCAATGTGCAGAGTGTAACACCCCCCACACTTTCACAGCAGCTTTCTAGTTTCTAGTTTCAAGCATGAGCCCAGGAATCCCACGGCTTATGTAGGGAAGCCAAGACAGCAAAGGAGAAAAGGCTGCAAGGGGCATCTTCATTCGAGTTGTCCCAGAAGGACTCTGGAACAGGTCGTTTATTTGGGAGGTGCGAAGGATGCTGACAGGAAGAGGGGAAGTGATCCTGGGGAGGAATGCAGACCACTAAGGGTGTGTTGTTCATCCTGCTCCCACGTGGACAACTGGAGCTTATCCCTGTGGGGCTCACAGCTTTCCTGAGGGGTTTAATTCTCCAGCAGAACAGCCTTCTCTTGTTCTGGAAAAAAAACCTCGCAGACGCAGAAATGCAGACATTGGAGCTGGAAGTAGGCCAGAGAACACGAAAAAGGCTGAGAAATATGTTACTCAGAACATCTACCACAGAGGGTCACACACACCATTTGCAGACCTGGATCCCAGGTTTATGGTATCCCGGTATCCTGAATGTCGGCTGTGTGTTCTTTCCTCCAGATTGCCAAAATACAATGTTTTCTTAGAGTGAATATACACTACTTAAAGGTAATTCTAGGAAACAAGCACCATGTTGTGGTAAACAATGGATGGAGACCCGTCAAATAACAATAGCTAACAGTACTTGAATGCTTGCTTTGTAACAGGAACTATGCTAAGCAGTCTATTTCCGTCATCTTAATTTCATTCTCGCACAATTTAATAAGATAAAGGACTAATCTTGACACCCCCACATCACACAGGAGGAATGCCAGGCACAGGGAAGCTATGGCCCCAAAGCAATACAGCTTTTTAGAGGCACTGAGATTCCAACCCAGGCTTCCACACCAGAGCCTATGCCCCTTAACCATTGTTCTCTCCAGTCTCCTCTCTAGTTGCTTTAGAGGCAGGAGGTAGATAACACAATCAATCTACAGATTTGGTGACAGGAAAACTAACTGAGAATTTTAAGTGTATTTGGGATGGCACTGATGTCTTCGTGGTCATCAAAACTTAACACTAACAAATTCATTTGACCAAGAGACCAACAAATGCACTATGTAGATTGCTCCTTAGTAAAAGCACTGTCCATGATTGCAAGAGAAGATATAAGTAAACTATTGTGCACACTTTAGAGAACATGCCGACATCAAAATAAAGAAATAAATAGACTTTGTCAAATAACAGTACCTTCACTGTCCACAATCCAGCCTCTGGCTCTTTCACATTCACCACCTTGGCAGAGTTATGGATATTCAATAGCTCATTCAGGCCAAATCCCTTTTTGATCAGCTTCCCTGAAAGGCAGACATAAAGTTAACAAGCATAGTCTTTCTTTCAGCTAGGTATATTAGCTGTATACATTTCCACTATAAATTACCTAATGGACATTTGTTTCTATAGCTCAAAACACTATTTTAGTTATATACAAAAAGAACTTAAGTTTAGGGTTGCTGGGCACTGGAACGGAAGTAACGGATTCTCAGTTGCTATGCTGATTTGATCTTAAAATGAGAATAACAATTGGCAGACTATAGCCATGCTTCCAGCGTCATCTTAGATAACGATTATTATGGCTACTGAAAATTGTGTGCAGTCGGGCGGGACACTTATATTTAATAGATGACAAAACAGCAAACCAGCATAAATGTCTTTTTGGAGATCACTCAAGGCCTATCTTTGCACAAAGTGTAAAACCCTAACTGGTTCCACAAAGCACAGGAGGAGGCTTTTATTGTCTGAGGAACAATGAAAGGAGGGAGTGTAATGAGGTAGGGTAATACCACCTCCTATTGATTTGAGACTTATCGGAAGCAATTTATAGTTGGATTTTGAGAGCGAGAAAAAAAGCAAATTTGGAGTTAAATTATAGTTTAGTTATCATTTCACTCTCGGCTCTCCTATGGACTACTCCTGCAGTTACATGAACAAATCAAATACTAGTATATGGATCCTATGTTTGTATCGGAAGCTTTATAATAATTAATCACTTTTTAAGTATCAGTGCCAATGTCAATGACTTTAAAAGTAGTAGAAACATAATGCATTGAGTAGAGGTACTTTGAAGTACCCAGGTAGTAATCATTCCTGGGTGGCATGGATGTATGACAGTGGAATGCTACATCACCAGACAAATCAATGTATAAGACCAAAACCTGTAGAAAAAGGTTTTGCTTGCTTTATAAATTTCAATTTGATTGCTAGTGTGAATGTGGCCTTTGAGGACAATTTCTTATGCTGCTTTCTTTAAGGTATTAGTTACTTTCTAAGACTCAAATTAAATAAAGTAGGAAAGCTGGTTACTCCCTTCACATTTATAAATAGTCACAAATAGATGAGAGAGAGAGAGAGAGAAAGAGAGGGAGAGAGAGAGAGAGAGAGAGAGAGAGAGAGAGAGAGAGAGAGAGATTATGTGTCATAGTCCAGTAGGTGTGGCTTAGCAGTTGAGCCTTTACCCAGGAACCAAGAGGTCACAGGTTCAATTCCCAGTGAGGACATATGCCTGAGTGACTGGGTCAATTTCCAGTAGGGAGCATGCAGGAGGCAGCTGATCAATGATGTTTCTCTCTCATCGATGTTTCTATCTCTCTATCCCTCTCCCTTCCTCTATCTCTAAAAGTCATTTTTTAAAAAAAGAATGTATCATATACTAAAGCCAAATGGAAATAAAAATGTTTTGCAAATATCAATAAGTAAAAAATATTTCTAAGTGAAAATATTAGGAAAAATAAGGTTTCTGTCTTTACTAGATTACTTGAAAAATGGGAGACTTATAGTAATATTTGACCAGAAATGGAATCAAGCCAAATCTTGGGGTTTTAACATATAGAAGCAAAGTAAATTAATACTTTAATAAAAATATAAATTTATTTTTTAACAACTGTCATCTGAAAATTTAAACTTTATCAAGAAAATAATCAGTAAAAAATTAGACAGTTGTTTTAAGAGTTTTTTCATGTGATTCATTTAAAAATAACAAAATACTGAAATATTTCTTCATAGATTACAAAAACATAATTTTAGGTTCAACTTATATATTTTTTGGGGGTAGTTTAGTACAATTAAGTTACTAACTCTGATCTATTTACATTATTAGAAGTTTTAGCTTTTAAAATCACATGTTAATTCAATACTATGACTAAAAAAATGGGTTTATTTTTACACATCTTCCCTAGTCATTTTTTAATTTATTTACAAGTTAGCATTAAATTAACACACATAAGTGTGCAAAAAGTCTTTCAACTTTCACAGCTTTTGTATTTTATTATATGATGCTGGTATTTCTCACCTAAAGGATTGCGAATTTCAATCACTGGAGAAGGGCCACTCAGGGACACAGTCACCTCTTTGAGGCTGGGATCAAAAGGGATTTTCCATGTGTTCACAGCCTGTTCCAGATGATCTGTAGATAAGAGGTGGACTTTGGAGGCCTGCACTGCTTCCTCCACCCATTTTAGCACCTATCAGAGAAAAAGAGATGTGTGAGTGACATCAGAAACATTAAAATTTCATGCCACTGTGACTTCCAGGTGCAGAAGTTGGCTTTGGTTAAACACATGACTCAGGTACTTCCTTCACGGTGTGAAGTCTATTTCCATGACAGCGAAGACAAACCTTTTCCTACATCCAGTTATTGTAGTAGATTCAGAGTAAAATACTAGTTTAGCTCACGGTCAAATTTCAAGTTTTCTGTCTTGGAATAATATATTCAAAACAAGAGGACAGTGTCTAAAACCAGTTAAGTGAAACATGCAGAGATAGTACAGTCTGTTTTATATTTCTCAAAAGATCTCTTTTCTCTCCATTCTTTCTTTCTAGATTTCTTTCAAAATCCAATTTATTAAAAAAAGCAAATTATCAAATCCAATTTCAATCTATTAGATATATAAATTATTGTATATTGTAATTATACATTATATATTGTGACATATATTGTAGTATATTATTCAAACACAATGGCAATGCCAGCAAACTATGCATTTTTATAATAAACACCAAAGATAATAGAAAAAGTAACCATTGTATTCTTAAAAAACAGAAAAATACTTCAGGTTAGAGCCAATTTAAGCAGTGTATTCTTGAAAAGTAGTCTTTTGGAAAATGTTAAGAAATTGGGTTCTAAAAGGGAATTTAATGCCTCACTGTGAACAAGAAAACTTTCAGTTCACAGATGTGTCTGCAGCAAATACAATTTCCTATTCAACAAAAACTGCATGCCTGAACAGGTGCTGGTTAGCCAAACTTACTACAATTAATTCTAAATTATGTGAATCTTTAATCTACCTTAGATCATTCTCTGGTTCATATATCCTTCAAGACAATATATTGTAAACAATTTTCCTTAGAATTATGCATAAAACACTGAACAGAGCTGAATATTAAGCTACAGTCAAGCTATCCTATCTAATAAAAGAGAAACATGGTAATTAGCCATACCTCCGCTACCCTTCCCATTGGCTAATCAGGGCAATATGCAAATTAACTGCCAGCCAAGATAGCGGCCGGCAGCCAGGCAACTTGAAGCGAACATGAGGCTTGCTTGCTTCAGTGACGGAGGAAACCAACGTTCCCCGCCTGCCGCTGCCGGCCTCTGAGCTTGCAGTTTGAAACATTGTTACAAATATAGAATCTAAACAAACTCCAGAAACTTGCTTTCAGCCAGCCGGGATCTCAGAGCTGGAGTTGAAACAGTGTTTCGATTATAGAACCCAGACAAACCAGATACCTGCTTTCAGCAGCAGAGGCCTCAGAGCTGGAGCCAAGCCTCAGAGCTAAAGCTGGCCCAGAATAAAAAAAAAGAAAAAAAGGAACGGTTGGGAGCTTCAGTCACCCGCCAGCCTGAAAACAGCCCTCAGCCCCTCACCCAGACTGGCCAGGCACCCCAGTGGGACCCCCACCCTGAAGGGGGTGTGACCAGCTGCAAACAGCCATCAAACCCTCACACAGGCTGGCCAGGCAACCAAGCAGGACCCCCATCCTGATCCAGGACACCCTTCAGGGCAAACCAGCCAGCCCCCACCCGTGCACCAGGCCTCTATCCTATATAGTAAAAGGGTAATATGCCTCCTAGCACCAGGATCAACGAAGCCGCGAGGCCTCCCAGCACCGGGATCAGCATGACAGGGGGCAGCGCCCAAACCCCCTGATCGCCCTGCGGCTCTGTGCGTGACAGGGGGTGGGGCCACAACCTCCCTATCCGCCCTGCTCTGTTTGTGACAGGGGAAGGCGCCCCAACCCCCTGATCAGCCCTGCTCTGTGCCTGATGGGGGGAGCTCCCCAACACCCTGATCGCCCTGTGGTTCTGTGTGTGACAGGCTGCGGCGCCCAAACCCCCTGATCGGCCCTGCTCTGTGTGTGACAGGGTAGAACCATAACCTCCCCATCGGCCCTGCCCTGAGTGTGACAGGGTGAGGCACCCCAACCCCCTGATCCGCCCTGCTCTGTATGTGACGGGGGCAGTGCCCCAACTCCCCTATCAGCCCTACTCTGTGAGTGACAGGGGGAGAGCTCCTCAACCCCCTGATTGGCCCTGCTCTGTGCTTGACAGGGGGGAGCTCCCCAACCCCCTGATGGGCCCTGCTCTGTGCGTGACAGAGGCGAGCTCCCCAAACCCCTGATCAACCCTGCTCTGTGCGTGACAGGGTAAGGAGCCCCAACCCCCCTGATGGGCCCTGCTCTGTGAGTGACAGGGGGTAGCGTCCCAACCTCCTGATTGGCCCTGCTCTGTGCGTGACAGGGGGTGGCGCCACAACCTCCCCATCGACCCTGCCTTGAGTGTGACAGGAGGCGGTGCCCCAACCCCCCAATCGGCCCTACCCTGAGCGTGACTGAGGGTGGCATCGCAACCTCCCGATCCGCCCTGCTCTGTGCATGACAGGGGGTGGTGCCCCAACTCCCCAATCGGCCCTGCTCTGAGCCCGACGAGGGGCTGCACCTAGGGATTGGGCCTACCCTCTGCCACCCGGGAGTAGGCCTAAGCCAACAGGTCGTTATCTCCCAAGGGGTCCCAGACTGCGAGAGGGCACGGGCCGGGCTGAGGGACCCCACTCCCCCCCGAGTGCACAAATTTTTGTGCACCGGGCCTCTAGTCTATATATATATAAAAGGCTAATATGCAAACTGTCCCCTTGGGAGTTCAATCGGGAGACCAGGAGCTCAATTGCTAGCTATGACGTGTGCTGACCACCAGGGGGTGGCGCAGAACATGGCGCTGAGGGAGTGAGGGAAGGAAGTGGCAGGGAGGCAGGGAGGCGGGGACCTGATTGGCCCTGATCGCCAGCCAGGCCTAGGGACCTTACCTGTGCACGAATTTTGTGCACCAGGCCTCTAGTTCAAAATAAACAAAAACATTTTTTTTTAAATTTCAATAGCGGTAGTCACAAATCAATCAATCAAACAACAAATACTGCAATCGCTTCACTCTCTATAAAAAGTATGCCTGTTTTCTGTCCTCAAGGATGAGGAAAGTGACTAAGATATATTCTCATATAACTAACAATGGGAGGCAATTCTGTTCATTCACAAAACAAATGTTTATTGCTCAAGCACTCTTTTGGTACTAAGTATTGATGAGGATAATTTTAATCAGTATTTACTAACAACTGAGAACTAGTAGTATTTACTAAATTTTTTGCACATATTCCACATTATTTTTAACAAATCTTCCTGCCTTTCCTCCAGGACCAAGAACCATTATCTCCTTCATCTGTTTATACTCAAAACCAAGTGGCATGCTTTACCCCTGGAAAAGGTGGGATATATACTAGTACTAAAGTCCATGAAGGTGGTCACGATGATGATAACAATGATGTCTTCGTAAATAAAAGAATGGTATGGGAATTCATGAAACAGGGATCCCTTGTTGAAATAACATATGTTCATTGTCCAGCACAGTACTTGCCAAGCAGAAGATAGTCAAATATTTTCTTCCCTTTACAACTATATTCCCTCCTTGTCCCTTAATTGAATATCTCAATTCAATTGACAGGCAAAATGAAAAAAATTATCCATGGAAGTCAGATAAGATTTCTGTAAATGACAAAGAGAGGCAAAGTCATTTTAGGTAGAAGTGAAGTGGGGGCCTGAAAAAATACACAGAAACAGGAGTACTTCAAATGTGTTGGGAACATGAATGTTAAGTGTTCAGAAAAGGGGGGGAAGAAGAAGATGAGGTTGAAAGCTTATGTTAGGGACAGACTATGTATGGTTACAAAGCAGGCCATGACATTTGGATTTTATTCCAAAGACCCAGTGAAAAATCATGGAAGGGCTTAAGCAGAGGACTAATACTAGTACAATGAAAGTGGTATTTTACAACGAAAATTTGTAGAGGTATCACAGATGAATTGAACAGAAAACCCCCCCCCCCCACAAATCTATGCATTACAGTTAATTATCCCATAAATCAAAAGATGTATTTCCTTAAGTTTTAATGCTATATAGCACCTGGAATTGTACACATGAAATAAAACATATCAACATAATTGTCTAAACAAGCTGAGGCCATAATTTTGAAAAATGTAATTCTGAGTGATATATCATGTTTAAACTAAAATGTATGGCTCATTCTGCTCATCAAATATATACCTATGGCTACAGAAATCAGACAGATTGTAACTAATAATGGACCACAAATAGGACATGTATATTAATAACCAGACTGTTGACATTTTTATATCTTAAACATACAACATGGTTGCCTAACTCAAGGAAATGGGAAGGACTGACTTGTCTGAGAAAGCATTTGGCAAATTTGACTGACAGTAATTTTGAGGATAATGTCTGATGTGGAGACTAAAGAGAACAAAGGACAAGAGAAACCAAAGAAATGGACAGAGTATTTGTTTTAAGGGCAAGACACACAATGTGGCCATAAATAATTCTCAACTGAAAAGGAGGAAAATAATTAGAAAACAAGAATTGTATAGTATCTCAACAATGCCATGCAACAGTGTTAAGCAGAAATGGAAGAAAAACCAATGTTTATACCCCTTTTTTAACAGTATAAGACATCTCAAATATATCTTTCCTTCAAACCCAAGGGAGAGAAGGTATGATACACCATCACCGGAAGTCTATCCTACTGTCACCAGCTGTGCATGGAAATCACTAAGTCTAGGCATTCTTATGAAAATGGAAGCCTTTCTAATGCAGTTGCATTTTCATAAGGCAAGTGTGTTCTCGTGGTAGGGAATATACACAGGCTCCGATTTGCTCTTAATACTGTTTCCAATTCATCACCATTTACGAGGGTTTCACAAAGGGATTACCATGTATCATAACATTACTAGTTGGGAACTACACAGAACAGACTTCTGTCAGGAGTCTCAAATCACTTTTTTATCCACTTAAGAAAAAATCAAATTGAAAACAGTTGTAACCCATTTTATTAGACAATCCAGATCTTGCCAACATCTGAAGAAAACTAGATCACTGTAAACTACAGGATCACGGTTAAGTGAGTTTCCCGGCCTCTCGTGTTGCCATATATAAAGAGAAAAAAAAATCTTAAATTGTCTAACCACGAGAAATGTTCTCATGAGACTGGAAATGGTCTTCTATTATAATGACAAATGGAATAAAACCAGAATAATGTAAGAGGCTTTGCACTGGTGCGTTTTCACTGACATAAAAGCTCTTTAAATCACTAAGGCACCATTAATTGTACATTAAGAGTTCTAATATAAAAATGGTTCTCTGTTGATTTGTAGCAGTTTATATCTCCAAGGGCTTTTGAGACAATCTAATCCGCCTTCTTTATTCTATAGATGAGGAAACTGATAGTCGAAAGAGTTCTTGTTCCTTTTAAAAGTCTAACTAGACTGATTGTGGATCAATGTTTTTTTTTTTATTTTATATAAGCTCCTGTGTTCCTGAGACACGCTCTTAGTTGAAATCTATATAGTATCCTAAATCATAATACTTAAAAAATACATTCATATGTCGCTTCCCCTCTGGAAGGAGATGCAAATATTGTTTCAAACCACAAAAGCAGCATGCATTGTTATGTATTATGAAAGAGAATAGTATTAAATAGATATGTAAGTGAAGTCAATATTTGTATTCACCTTCCAGAACAGAATTTGAAAGAATCTTTGCTTAGAATAATATTTTTTTTCTTTTTTTATTGAGATGTAATCGACATATAACATTATATTAGTTTTAGGTATACAAGATAATGATTCAATATTTGTATGTATTGCAAAATGATAACCACAAAACAATGATTTGACTCACTGTATATAATAAATCTGGTTATTGATTTTTAGACAGTGGAAAAAAGGGGGAGAGATAGAGAGAAAGAAACATCGATGTGAGAGAGACACATTGATTGGTTGCCTCCAGCACATGCCCGGATTGCGGTGGGGAATTGAGCCTGCAACTGAGGTACATGCCCTTGATGCGAATCAATCTGGGACCCTTCAGTCCCGGGGCTGACACTATCCACCAGCTATGGATGATGAGAACTTTTAAGATGTACTCTCTTTGCAACTTTCCAACATACCATACAGCATTATTAACTATAACTACCATACTGCATATTACATCCCAGGACTTGTTTTATAACTGGAAATTTGGAGTTTTGACTCCCTTAATCCATTTCACCCATCCTAAGCCTCTGGCAACCACTAATCTATTCTCTATATCTATGAGTTCAGGTTTTGTTTTAGATTCACATATAAGTGAGATCATACAGTACGTGTCCCTTCTCTGACTTATTTCACTTAGCATTGCTTCCTCACATTCCACCCATGTTGTCACAGATGCTAGGATTTCTTCCCTTATTATGACTGAATAATATTCATCTGTGTGTGTGTGTGTGTGTGTGTGTGTGTGTGTGTGTGTGTGTACCACATTTTCTTTGCTCATGCATCTGTCGATGGACACTTAGGTTGCTTTCATATCTTGACTATTGTAAATAATTCTGCAGATACATGAGGGTGCACATATATTTTCAAATTAGTGTTTTGGTTTTCCTCAGATAAATATCCAGAAGTAGAATTCTGGGTCATGTGGTAGTTCTGAGGTAGTTTCTCTAAGGAACCTCCATACTGTTCCCACAGTGACTGCACCAATTTACAATCCCACAAGAAGGTTCCTTTTTCTCCACATCCTTTCCAACACTTGCTAGCTCTTGTCTTTTTTTTTTTTTTTAATATATTTTATTGATTTTTTACAGAGAGGAAGGGAGAGAGATAGAGAGTTAGAAACATCGATGAAAGAGAAACATCGACCAGCTGCCTCCTGCACATCCCCCACTGGGGATATGCCCGCAACCCAGGTACATGCCCCTGACCGGAATCGAACCCGGGACCCCTCAGTCCGCAGGCCGACGCTCTATCCACTGAGCCAAACCGGTCTCGGCCTCTTGTCTTTTTTATAATACCCATTCTAACAAGTAAGAAGGGGTACTTTATTGTGGTTTTGATTTGCATTTCCCTGGTGATTAGTGATGTTGAGCACCTCCTTTCCATATAACTTTTGGCCAACAATATGTCTTTAGAAAAATGTCTGTTCAGAGCCTCTGCCCATTTTTTAATTGTTTGGGTTTTGGCTATTGAGTTGTATGAATTCCTTACATATTTTAGATAGTAACGTCTTGTCAGATATATGATTTGAAGCTATTTCTTTTCCATTTGGGAGGTTGGCTTTTCATTTTGTTGATGGTTTCCTTTGCTGTGCAGAAACTTTTCAATTTGATGTAGTCCCACTTGTTTATTTTTGCTTTATAGTCTCTGCTTTTGTCAATCAAAAAAAAAAAAAAAAGAAATCATCACCAAGACTGATGTCAAGAAGCTTACCAACTATGTGTTGTTGTTTTTCTAGGCGTTTTATGGCTTCAGGTCTTATGTTCAAGTCTTTAATTCATTTTAAGTTAGTTTTTGTGTATGATGTGAAATAGTGGCCTAATTTCATTCTTTTGCATGTAGGAGGCCAATTTTCTCCCAGGACCATTTATTGAAGAGGCTGTCCTTTCCCCATTTCTTGGCTCCTTTGTAATAAATTAATTGACCATATATGTATACATTTACTTCTGGGCTCTCCATTCTATTCCATTGATCTATGTATCTGTTTTTATGCCAATACCATACTTTTTAAAATTACTGTAACTTTGTAATATAGTTTGAAAACAGGAAGCATGATACCTCCAACTTTGTTCTTCTTTCCCAAGATTGTTGTGGGTATTTATGGTCTTCTGTACATCTGCACAGATTTTATGGCTGTTTGTTCTATTTCTGTGAAAAATACCACTGGAATTGTGATAGGGATTGCACTTATTGTACGTTGCTTTGGGTACTATGGAAATTTAATAATATTAATCTCCCAATCATGAGCAGAGGCTATCTGCACTTACTAGTATTTGTAATTTCTTTCATCTGTGTGTTATTGTTTTTAGTGTACAGGTCTTTCACCTCCTTGGTTAAATTTATTCCTCGGTATTTCATTCATTTTGATGCAATCTGGAAGACATTTTACATGAAATGAATCATATCCAAATGAATTCCCCCAGAACATCTTTTGTCCTTTCGGTGGGAAGACAGAAATATGGTTAAGGTGTTGGATACAATTTGTAATTATGCATATGTTTGTATTTTTGTTGTTACTGTTGTTTAATGAGAAATGGCAAAACAATTATTTGATTAGCTGTATATTTTATCACTAGTTGGACAGTCAAGAATTAATTTATATAAAAATATTAAAGCTTTCCTTGTCTCTGATGTGAGAAAGACCTGCCACATCTCTAAGACAACCACTTATGGTCAATCCTAAGAGAGAGCAGAGACAGACTTCACTCAGCTCTGATATGCCTAAGAGATGGTCCATTCCTGAATAACCAGGAAAGCCTTTCCCCCCAGGTTCACGTTCATTTCTACTCTGCAGTATAGCATAGAGCCCATAATTCAGAATCTGCTTGGAAATCACCAAGTATTTACTGAGCACCTACTGAATATAAAGGATAGTACAGGAGATTACAAAGAATAGCAAATAAGTAAAAACACATCTCCTGCCTTATAAGGCACGACAATCTAGTTGGAAAAATGGACATTAAAACAAATTAAAAGACATTAAAAACAAATTAACTAGTTTTTACCTTCAAGCAATAAATAACCAAGATCAGAATACAAATGCTCAATTTATAGTTCTGAACTGTCATGTACTTTGCTACTGAAAAAGTTTTTTTTTAAAAAAAATGTATTTTATTGATTTTTTACAGAGAGGAAGGGAGAGAGATAGTTAGAAACATCGATGAGAGAGAAACATCGATCAGCTGCCTCCTGCACATCTCCTACTGGGGATGTGCCTGCAACCAAGGTACATGCCCTTGACCGGAATCGAACCTGGGACCCTTCAGTCCGCAGGCCGACGCTCTATCCACTGAGCCAAACCGGTTTTGGCCCTACTGAAAAAGTTTTAATGGTTCCCAGTTACATCCAGGATAAAGCCCAAGCCAAGAGTATACTAAAGGGTGGCAATGTGAATTATCCACCCTGGATACAGGTAATAAGTGGATACAGTGTTTGTGGAGAATTTAAAAACAATAGTAAAACTGATTAACAGCTGATCTGCTTTTTAATATCTCATGTGCTCGTAATCTTTAGCAATGTCATTCAAGGAGTCCTTGACAAAAGGATCTTTTTAAAAAAATATATATTTTATTGATTTTTTACAGAGAGGAAGAGAGAGGGGATAGAGAGTTAGAAACATCGATGAGAGAGAAACATCGATCAGCTGCCTCCTGCACACCCCCTACTGGGGATGTGCCTGCAACCAAGGTACATGCCCTTGACCGGAATTGAACCTGGGACCCTTCAGTCCACAGGCAGACGCTCTATCCATTTAGCCAAACTGGTTAGGGTGACAAAAGGATCTTTTGTTGGGTTTAAAATCTAAACAATTGCTTTTATCACTGTTGAATTTCAATAATACATATAAGCTTCAAATTAGAATTTTTTATTACTTTCCCTTTAAGAAACACTGTCTTCTACATAGACATTAAATCTGAGAACCCCCAGTTACATATCAGGTGCATGGTCATGCAAATGGTGCTGCTCACTCTCATTTCAAGAGTAAATATGCAGTAGTACTGTGATCCTACATATCCCTGTGTTTAGACAGCAGATCCAAGCTAAACTGCGATACCTCAGAGGTTACATGATGTGACAGGTGTTAAAAGGATCACTCTAGCCCAGCCACAGTGGCTCCGTGGTTGAGCACCGACCTATGAACCAAGAGGTCACGGTTCGATTCCCAGTCAGGACACATGCCTGGGTTGTGGGCTTGATCCCCATTGTGGGGCATGCAGGAGGCAGCCAATCGATGATTCTTTCTCATCATTGATGTTTCTGTCTCTCTCTCCCTCTTTGAAATAATATATGCGTGCGTGTGTGTGTGTGTGTGTGTGTGTGTGTGTATCACTCTAGCCTTAGTGTTGAAATCAGACTGTAGAGACTACAAGGTCAGAAGCAAGGAGATCAGATATGAAGCCGCTGCAGGTGGGAAATGATGGTAACCATACCAGGGTTGTGGCAGTGGGCAGCAAGAAGTGGCCAACTCCAGATGTCTATTGACAGGGATCACTGAAGACTGGATGTGGGGGTCTGAAAATGATGCCTCAGTCACCATTAACGGAAATTGAAAAGAGAGCAGAAAGAGTTGATTTAAAGGGACGGTGGAGTGAGGATGAGAATGTAGGTTCTCAGCTTGGGCATGCTCAATTTGAGGTATCTGGTAGACATCCTGGGGTACATAGGAAGGAAGCTGTCATATACATGGACCTGGGGTTCAGCTGAGAGGTGCAGCTTGAAGATACAACAGAATTTAAAGTCATAAAGCTCTCCCTACAGCATCTTCCCACCAAAACTTACACAAAGGGGGAAATAAATCATCCTGTGAAAATAAACATATATATCAATCACAGTGGTCCTAAGCAGATAACCTTCAGATAATGATTTGCCCCCTCATATGTGTCCCTATAGGGAGAATGTACTAGTTATGTTGATAAGAGTGATGGAAAGTAGATTTCTCATCACAGATGACCGAGTTTGTATTCTGATTTTAGACAACACTGCTGTGACTGCAGTTAATAAGAGCCTATTCCTAAGAAAGGGTCCATTCTTAGAGTGCCGACAAAACCAGTTTCACAGTCTGCACATCTTAGCAAATCCGCCAAAGGCTGTCACACTTTGAGGTCTCCTAAGAAGCCCTTCCACTGATAATATCCATTTGTATTATTCTTTGTGTACTTTATGCCTACTTAATTTGGAAAATTCCTGAGTGAGCTATTCCAACAGTAAGTGCTCATAAACAAGCGTGCTTGTGAGTCATTGTATAGACCATGAAATAAGAAATCTTTGTTATAAGGTATGCATGTATTTTTCTGGTGGAACTACAAATTTTAAAATATACTTTTATCGATTTCAGAGAGGAAGAGAGAGGAGAGAGAAGGAAGCATCAATGATGAGAAAGAATCGTTGATCGGCTGCCTCCTGCACACTCCCTACTAGGGATCAAGCCTGCAACCCAAGCATGTGCCCTGACCAGGAACCAAACCATAGCCTCCTCGTTCATAGGTCAATGCTCAACCACTGAGCCACGCTGGCTGGGTGGCACTACAATTTCACCCAGTTCCTACAGAGAAAATGGGTTGGGGGAGGGGTTAGAAAATGGAAGGGCATCAGGAAACTTGGTTGGGTTCAGTGGGAACACTAGAGAGGATAGATGACACAGTGACCCTCAACTTCAACTCCATGAACATCTAAAACTAGTATAAAACTACCACACCTTCAATGTGATGAAAGTTCCCCAGTGTGCGATAGCTGCGAAAATAAAGGCTATCCTCAGACATTTCTGAAAGGTGAGATCATTCCTGCTAGCTATTTTAAAGTGTCAAAGTGTATTTCGTTAATTTATCTTCATAAACTTCTGATGTGTCACAATTTCAATGTGTTACAAATGACTGAGGAAATTAACTTGCCAAAAAATAATAATTATTTAAAATAATAAAATTATAAAAGATTGACGTTTACACATTAGATCCTCAGATTTCATTCATCTTATAGCTTAAAGTTTGTACCCTTTTACCAGTCTCTCCCTGTCCCCCTCTCCTCCCAGCTCCTGGCAACCACTAATTTACTCTATTCCTATGAGTTTGACTTTTTTTTTTTTTAGATTCCATGTATAAGTGATACCATGCTGATAACACTGCATTGCACAACTGAAATTCGCTAAGAGAGTAGAACTTAAATGTTATCACCAAAAACAGTATTAAATTCCATGTATAAGTGATACCATGCTGATAACACTGTATTGCATGACTGAAACTTGCTGAGAGAGTAGAATGTATATGTTCTCACCAAAAACAATAATTTTTAAAAAGATAAATATGTGAGGTGATTGATTACTCATTAACTAGATGGAGGAAATCCTTTCTTAACATGTACATATATCAAATCACCATGATGCAAACTTTAAATAGCTAACAACTCTTTTGTCTATTATACTCCAATAAAGCTGGAAAAAAATAAAATAAAAATAATAGAGTTTGTTTTTCATTTATGACTTTAATTGAATCCTTTTTTGTTTGCTTGGGGGTTTTGTTTATTTCATGTTTTTCCCTCTATTAAATAACTATTTTAGAACAAAAAAAATCTCAATGAATCCAATTGTCTCATTAAAACTCTTCCAAGTTGGTGGAGACTGGGTGGAGGTGGGCAAAGGGTGGGGGTGAAAATGAGGGGTATCTGTAATAATGTCAGCAATAAGAAATAAAATAAAGGGGGAAATAACCCTTTCCTTGTTAGGATAGGAGAAGGAACTCAAAAATTACATAGTGCATAAATACTTACATTCACACACATGCATACATCTGTACGCACATATATATACACCCAGGTATGCCTACATACACAGACTAGTTATGATCTCACTCCTGACTACAATGAAAGCAGGAGGAAGTCCAATTGTTACCAAGGCTCTTTATGAGCAACAAAGAAAACCCATAGTTCAGGAGGTACTTGAGCACTACCAAAGTTGGCTTTTTCATATGTAACCACAGGGGACTGGTTCCAGGACCCTCCCCCAGCTATCAAAAATCCAAGTCTCCATGCTCAAGTCCCTTGTATAAAGTGACATAGTATGCCCTGGTTGGTGTGGCTCAATTGGTTGGAGTATCATCCCATTCACCGAAAGGTTGTGGGTTCGATCCCAGGTTGGAGAGCATTTGAGAGGCAACTGATCATCTCACATTGATGTTTCTCTCTCTCTCTCTCTCTCTCTCTCTCTCTCTCTCTCTCTCTCTCTCTCTCTCCCCCTCTCTCTGAAATCAATAAAATAAATGTTTGAAATTTTTTTTAAATGACATAGTATTTGCTTATAACCTATGCACATCCTCCTGTATACTTTAAATCATCTCTAGGTTACTTATCATATCTAATAAAATGTAAATGCTATGTAAGTAGTTGTGATACCATATTATTTAGGGAATAAGAACAAGAACAAAAAGTCTGTACATACCTGGTATTCAGTACAGAAATAACCATAGTAGGCTTAACTAGATAGTTAGCAATAATGTACCTTTTTTTGGAATATTTTTGATCTGCAGGTTGAATCTGCAGATATGGAGCCAAATGTGTACTATGAAGAACTTTATGTAAATGTACTGTACACGGGAGGAGGATTCATGGCTTGCTTGGGCCAGATTCTCAAAAGGATATAGAAAGGGGAGCTTTAAAAAACAACTTTACAGAGCTACCATCTCTTCCACAGAAAAGTCTTTTATAAATGCTAATTTTTAAAAGTATTTGAACATCTTACTTAAAATAGATAAATTAAAGCATGAAATAATTCACACAGCAAAGGAATTCTGCATTTCAGGCTCTTTTCAAATGTTTGTTTATAGTCATTAAATACATAATTAAGATAAGAAACTATGAAGCTAAAGCATTCTTTAGTACTAAAACAAATTTTAATTTATAATGCCTAGGAGAAGTTAGGTATTTATGTGTCCTGATCTGCCCCCAACCCCTGTTTTACTGGAAGTAAACTAAAATATAACACAATATGGTTTATATTTGACATGTAAAAATCCTATTAATCTCCTGCAGCACACACCTAATTAAAATTAGCAAGATCTCTCCAAAAGACCTCAAAATATACACTTAATTCCCAAGAAGAACTTCCTAGGGTCTAAGATCTGGTTCTTAATTTCAGGAACCTCATTTCAACTGAGATTAGATGAATGTGGAGTAGAAAAGTTCTTTCTTTGGAGCCTTCACACTTACATTGAGCCCTCAAAACTGAAAATGTCATCATACATTCATTCACAAAGAGGAGGAATCAGAACATTTATAACAACATGGCCTCTCCATTGGCTTCTAGAGGCCGACTTATTCTAGAATCCAAAACATAACTGGAGGGTTGTTTTAATGGCTACCATATAAATAGCACTCATACACAAGCCCCGTGCAAAGAACTTCACAAATTTTACCTCATTTAAGTTTTTAAATTTATTGTTGACAATATTACAGATGTCCCCCATTTCTTCCCTTTGCCCGCCTCATCCAGCCCCCACCCCTCCTCAGGCCTTCACCACACTATTGTCTGTATCCATGGGCTGTGCATATATGTATATACTAGTGACCTGGTGCACGGATTCGTGCACATTGAAAGGAAATTAATTAGAAGGTGGCCAGCAGGGCAGGACTGGGTGAGATGGGTTGGACACCGCCCGGGAGCCAACCTCCCGTGACCCCTCCCCAGCTGGCCACACCTGGAATGGTGCTGTGGCTCGAAGGTCATCTGCAGAGTGAGCAGGGTTCCTCTGGCAGGTACGGTCCCTCAGCCTGGCCTGCAAGGACCAGGCCAAAACCGGCTCCATGACGTCCCCCTAGGGGTCCCGGATTGTGAGAGGGCGGTTCTCAGGTGACACACCCCAGAATGGGGTTCCCTAATCTCTGGTTCCAGGTGTGTCACCCAAGAACAGCTGCTACCAAGTCACCACAGCTCGGCAGCTCCTGTGTTGAGCATCTCCCCCTGGTGGTCAGTGCACGCAATAGCTATCTGTCAGTTGGACGGTCAGACGGACACTTAGACTTTTATATATATATATATACATGTTCTCTTTCCTCCCCCCCCCCCACACCCCTCCCATTTGAGGTCTGACCTCATCTAACTTTTTCCATAACCTCTAAGTATTTACATTTTGAAGTAGGTAACTAATACATTGCTAGTAAGTATATGATTTTTCAAAAAAGGCATAGGACTCCAACTCTCATGCTCTTAAACACTGTAAGATTATAATATAGGCCAAAGTTCTTTGGGTACTCATTACCCTTCATTCCTAACTTTGAAAGAAATCGTAAACTCCAACTGGCTCACGGAAAGAAGAGAGAGAGAGAGAGAGAGAGAGAGAGAGAGAGAGAGAGAGAGAGAGGGAGAGAGGGAGAGAGAAAAGGGAGAGGAAAGGGAAGGAGAGGGGAGAAGGGAGGAGGAAGGGAGGGAAGGAGAAGGAAAGAAATACATTAGATTTTGAGTTATTCTAAGGGCCTACTTAGGTCCTAGTAATTTAAAGTGATTCAACAGATTTCAAGCATAACTTTGAATACATACAATTTTCAAATTATGTCCTGGTTTAAGATGACCCCCCTACACTTAAAATGCAAATCCTCTATATTGTCATGTGCTTGTTGAGTTCGGAAATAAGACAAAGGAAGTGATTTCTATGTATCAAACACTTCATAGCATTTGGTTGATTAATCTCACAATAGAAGTGCTCTTATCAATGAGATGGAAAATCTCATGGCCTACAGGCTACAATGATTTCCGTCACTAATCAGAACCACAGCACCAAACAGACCATAACTCAGCTGGCTGAGGCTCCCCCACTTTTAGACAGAACTTGGGTGGGCACTGCAAACACTACCCTTAATGACTTAACTGTCTCTAGGCTTCCATGTTGACTAACACCCATTCTGACTGACACCGTGTTTAAATATTTGAACATGTAGTCAAGTTACAGGCAAGTTTCACCTACCCCCAGGCCATTCAACCACTAAACGGAGCCTTTTGTATATTTCTGCTCTATGTGTTGATTTTAAAGTGAAGTTTTCAAGATCTCATCATGTTTTCCATATTTCCACATAGCCTCCTAAACATTAATATATTCAACAAGAAGCTTTTGGAAGTATACATTCAAATGTCACACAGTAGAGCTGTAAGTGCATTCAACGACGAGATAAATTGGAGGTTGTAAAGGTCCAGTTAGTTCAGAGGTTCCACAAGGCATAAATGCTAGTGACCATGTGTGCTTCAGGCAGTCATTCCTGGGAAATGCTTTATAGAGGTGGTAAAACTTCAACATTATACAGCTTTTAAAATCTGGCACCAGGCACAAAAACCTGAGTCACACTAACTCGTTCCAGATTCCCTCTCATCTTTCGAAAAGACCCTTCCATGTGGAGCAGGCTGGATTTTAATGGGAATGCGAGCAATAACATAGGTGAATATTCAGCACTTGCCAGACATCTTCAGTCACCCTTTTAAATGGCAGTAAAGTTTTATGAGCTCCCACAACTAAATCAGCACTGCAGAGATGGTAGTTGGAAACAACGGTACAATCTTAGGAGGTCCTAAGGGGAAAAGAGAAATGTAAAGCAAGGATCCATGTTTGGGAAATAAATGGAAGTAATGGAATAAATCAGAGGAAATCAGACCCCTCAGCATTCCAACGGGGTAATCTACTGAAAGAGATGAGATTGCGAAGTAAATGTGATATGGAGTCAGGAGGAGGACATTTTTCAACACTGTGAAGGGGGTGGGGCAGGGAGGGGACATCAAAGAGACAGGAAAAAAAGAAATCAAACTCGTAGCCTATTAAGGTCTGTTTATATTTACTTCTGAGTAATTTTCACAGTTTATTAATAACTGAAGAGAGAATGAAAGTGATTTATGGGCAGAAAAGGGATGTTGTATTAAGTCAATAAACATTTTAAGTACAGTCATTTTACCAAAAGCGTGGATTCTTGTATTACATTCCCATGGGTGAAAGGTAGCCTTCCTGCCTATAACTGTTTACAAGGCCAGTTTCAAACAACTAGAGTGCACGTGCATTTGGCATTTGCTATCATAAACGATGATAACAGCCTCTGTTTCACCCCTAGCAAATTCATGCTTTTTGGAGCAGGTCTCTGCCTGAAGAGCAATAGAGAGACGGCTCAGCAAAAGGTAGTAAAACATAAATGTTCCCCCACATAGCTTCTATTCAGGGACAGACTGGGATTCCATTGGCCTAAGGCTTATACAATTTGGGGGCCCCTCTTTAAGGAAAAGAGAGCAAAATTACAACTATAAAAGCAGGTACAAAAAATAGTTACCTGCAATAAATCTGTTCACATACATTCACATTATTAAATGCTGACAGATACTGCAAATCCCACAAACATCTAGAAATTAATAACAACTGTGTGTTGTTAACTAACTGACAAAGAAGGGTCCCTGATGCTTTTTTTCCCTGTGTTTTTGGCTGCCTACTCTTTGAATGACTATTCCCATGACACACACAAAAAGTGTTATATTTTATAGAGAGAATAGAAAGATAATTTAGTCTTTTCTCTAATATCTTTTATCAAAAAAAAAATTCTTCTTCTCTGGGATGCTTTAAAACTTTCAACTTCATACACTGACATACTTGGTGTTTGTAGTATCTCTATTGCTAAAATCTAAATCACCCCAAAGTCCCTGGACACAAGGATGCGTTCAAGGGAATTCATAGTTGAAGGAGCCAGCAGTCTTAACCAATCACAGTTTAGATTTACTTTTGCAAATCTCTCCACCTAGTTTTTAAGTCTGTGAACACACTTCAGCCCACTTCCCAGAGCCTTAGTAGGGCTCACTCGAAATTCCCTCTGTCTTACGTTTTGTACCTTCACTGGGTCCTGCCTCCACTCCCACTCTTTGAAGGACATATTAATTGCAACTTCCTTGCCCACTTACTACACCAATGGAAACCATGTCAGGATTGTTTTGTTGTTGTTGTTTGATTGTTTGTTTGAGGGTTTTTTTGTTGTTGCTTGAAGACCAATCTAGAGTGGGTTACACTGTCTTCCTTGCTTGGTAGCAGGTAGAGAGGCAATCACCTCACATTCTTGGATTGATTATTGAATAAATGCCCAGGGACCACTTTAAATAATTGCCATTAGGTTCTACAAAATCTCTAAAATGAAGTAAAGTAGCTATGTAGGACCCTGCGGAGACGGCAGTGTGGGCCCCTTCCCATCAGTATATTTGCTCCCAAATCCCCTTCCTAGGCTGAGTTTTAGGGCTTGTTGCTTAGATACAAGGCCTGTGAAAGTGTGCAGCAATATCAGGAGCAGGGCTCACAGACACCCTGACCACTTGCCGAGGGGTCCCCCCTTTTTCGCCTCCCCCCACTGAGCTAGGACTCATCTTCCTGATGCATGTGGTACTCCTGTTGACACATCTGTCTTTTTAGTGAAAAGCCTTACATTTTCATTGGAATTGTTCCTTATGCTTTCAGCACATTTCCCAGCCCCAGCCTTCATTCCTCTACAAACTACAGACAGGGAGAAATGGAGTGAACATTTCGGGCCTTTCATTCAGCTTCCTGACTTGCTCCTTCCTGTGAGAGGTACAGAGACTCACCGTAGTGAACCCATGGTCCCAGGTTACGCAGAAGCAGCATCGCTGTTCTGCCTTTGTCTGTCTTTTGGACCTGACTAGTTTCTAGCACAGTCTCCTCCAGGTCCTGTTCTTTGTGTTACACCCATTGCTGGAAGTCCCCTATGTGGGCGGGGGCCACCGCCTCCAGCTTCACTGCCTGGGACTGGGTGCGGGGAAATATGAAAGAAGGTGAGGGTCAGAGGGCTCTTCTCTAGATCTCCATTTAGTTTTGCCATTAAAAATACTATTGTGATGTGGAGAGCCTCTGGCAAGCATGTCGGCGTTTTAAATATTGTCAACTGAACTCAGGGCGCAGGCAGAGCCACACCCTGGGGGCGGTCCTAGTCAAGAGGCTAGGAAGCCACTCAGTCTGACTTTCCCACCCAGGTGCTACGGGGGGTGGATCCTATTATGTCACCAGGAACTCAAGGGCCACCCAGATGTGATGTAACTTCTGGTTACTTCGAATATATATTAAATTTACTTCCGGTGCTGCGTGTCTGTCTGTCCCTCCATCAGAGGGCAGAAACCCACCCAGACCCAGCTTTTTCTATGTTTGTGTCCTGTCTTTTTCATTTCTTTCTTAAATCCCAAGTGCCTCTACTTAAAGAACCAGTTCATCTCTCTCTCTCCGTGCTGGACATGGAGAAGGGAGGACCCCCCCCCCCCCAACACACACACACACACACACACACACACACACACACACACACACACATATTGCGATCCCTAAGGAACAATTCTGCTTATTTTTCCCATTTTAAGGAATTAACTGGAAGAGTAGGTAGGGTTGATGGTAACATTCAATACCTATAAAAAGGAAACATGAATGCATACACTCTGGAGGGGAGAAAATGGGTTAAGTATCAAAATGAGGACCTTGTCTCAATTAAAAGTCAGGCGGATAATAGGAGAATGATCCTGTGCTTCCAAGAGCCACCATGGGGTGAAGAATGGATACACTATTTGGGGGAGGGGTCATGGTCTAGTGGAGAAAACAAACATGTACATAAACAATAACAGGACTCTAAGAGGTGCAGTAATGAAAGTGTGTGTCAGATACGATGGCACAGAAAAAGGTTAGCTGTGGATTTATCTGGAAAAGTGGCCATCCAGACTCTAGATGGGTTTTAGAGAATAAGTAGGAGTCAACAGACAAGAAGAGGAAGAGCAGTTGGGACAGAAGAAATACCAAGTTCAAAGGCACGGAGGTAAGATATAACATGGCATAGCTGAAAGGCGCGGACCTGCTTCATGGCTGGTGTGTGGATGAAATGGTAAGAGATAACAAACTAACTGCAGAAGTCACAGACAGGCTAGAAGCAGAGTGTCACCACTGGGTTTATATTTGGATGGATCATACCGGAAGAATGTGGAGGGATGGTTGGGAGGGTCAGGGAAGGACAGGAAGCAGAGGGATCAGCAGTGTGGCAGTTCAAGTAGGTCAGGCAAAAAATTAACAAAGGACAAGTGAGAGTGGGAAGGACGAAGAGGAAACAGATGCCAAAGGTGTCCTTAGATTCAGGGTTACCTAAGTAGCAGTTTAATGTGAAACATGAAAGAAAAAGGAAAGTCTGGAATGACTCTCAGATTTCTGGCTTGAGAAACAAGAAAAATGATGCTGTTGCTTTAACTATGACCAGAAATGCAAAAGGAAAGTGAGGTTCAAGAGTCATCACATTTAAAAACAAATACTTCAACTACTAAGAGGAAAATGGAAAACTAAAACAAAATGCATATTTAAAATTTGCTACAAAGACAAAATGTTAGACTAGTTATGAATGACTATCCTATCTAATAAAAGAGTAATATGCAAATTGACCATCACTCCAACACAAATGGCCGCCCCCATGTGGACACAAGATGGCTGCCACAAGATGGCCATCAGGGGAAGGCAGTTGTGGGTGATCAGGCCAGCAGGGGAGGGCAATTGGGAGGGACAAGGCCTGCAAGGGAGGGCAGTTAGTGGTGATCGAACCTGCAGGGGAGGGTAGTTAGGGGTGACTGGGCCAGCAAAGGAGGGCAGCTGGGGGGCGACCGGGCCGGCAGGGGAGGGCAGTTAGGGGCAATCGGGCCGGCAGGGGAGCAGTTAGGCGTCGATTAGGCTGGCAGGGGAGTGGTTAGGGGGTGATCAGGCTGGCAGGCAGAAGCGGTTAGGGGCAACCAGGTAGGCAGGCAGACGAGCGGTTGGGAGCCAGGAACCCTGGATTGTGAGAGGGATGTCCGACTGCAAATCAAATGCAACGGGCAGTCGGACATCCCTCAAAGGGTCCCAGATTGGAGAGGGTGCAGGCTGGGCTGAGGGACACACACACACACACACACACACACACACACACTGGTGCACAAATTTCGTGCACTGGGCCAATAGTGCTTTTTATAAAGAATAAGAAAAAACTCAAGTTATAGTGTCCCTATAAATGCAAACAGTAAGTAAACTCACCAGTTTTGGAGTCCTACACTACAACAGAATGACCACAAAACTGTTCTGTTCATGACTATTATGCTGATTTACATATTGGACCAAGGAGAAGAATCCTGGTTCCTGCCTCCATTATATAGCACTTAGATAAAGTGTAATCAAGAAGTTTTTGAGGAATCAGCTCTTAGAGTCCTGCTGTTTCTGTATCTAACGTAAATTAGATGAACTCCTTCATATTACATCTTCATTTTAAATTTTATATTAAAACTTTTTCTTATAACAGTATTATATGCTATGTAAAAAAAATAGAAAAGAGACAATCAGATAAGAAGAAAATAAATAATACCCACTATTGTGCCCTGCTAATAATTGCTCTGTAATATTTTGGTATTTCCATATTTGTGTGTGTGTGTGTGTGTGTGTGTGTGTGTGTGTGTGATACACAAAGACTTATTTACATAATTAGGATTATACTACACATATAGTTTTAGAACTTTTTATTTAAGTACATATACATAAACACTTAGTATATACTCACCCATCTAGTAGACATTTCTGAATATTAAAGAAATTAGACAGACTTCCTGTCATGAAGCAGATTTTTACCTTATTATATAAGGTTGTAATAAGGTAGTTAAGATTGGAGTTGTGAGATGAATCAAATGCAGCGATTTATAGGTAATGAATTAATTAGTGTCCAGAATACCAGGGGAAGAAGTAAATCCCAAAACTAGAAACTCTTTACCCAGTGACTATGTAAAAAATATCCTATCCATGCTTATTCAGTAAGAGGCTCTTAATATGCAATCCATCACAGACTGATTGAACTCAGCACTTTGAGTTTCCAGACCACAAAAGAAATAGGTGGAAAAGGATCCTGGTTTCACAAAACGATTGCATTGTTCCCGTGGCTGCCTCCTAAGCCTAGTGCTATAAATGGATCACTGTGATGGGGGGAATACACTAGTCTCATTTCTGAGCCATAATTAATTTTTACGGTAATTAGCCACACAATCTGCACAGAATTCTGGAGTTAAATATACTGAAGCCAGCAGCTTTGATTTTAGAGCAATCAAAAAATATAGCTTTATGACTCAGTACGAAACCAAATGTCTTGGCCTGAACACGAGTAGGAAAGAATATTGGCAAGAAAAATGACCACACTGTTTCTCTCAGCAATCGTAGGGTAGAAAATAGAATTATAGGCTAATTATATAATACTTGAAGCACAAAAAATATATCTTAGAACATATGGAAAATCAATGAGAAATAGTAATTCATTAGAGATTAAATACACAGATTTCAAACCAGGGCTTTTGCCTGCAACATATATTCACAATAGAAAATAACTGTAGCAGCAGGGGGGGCGGGGGAGACTCGAATGTTTGAATTTAACTTTATCTACCCAGTCCATAATGCTGGTATGAATCAGAGATACTTGCGAACAAAAAAATAACAAATGACATTAATCCAAAGAGGTAATGAACAAAATGTTAATTACATTGCCCCCATTTCCCAAGAATTCATGTCACTAACTCTTGACCCAGCTAGATCTCCAAACAGATGATTCTGGAGACTAAATCAAATGGTCAATGCATGTCCACAAGGACAAACATGATTACAATTAAATGTCACTAGAAAGATATCACCAGAAACAGCTCCAAACACTGAATTCATAGTCAGGCAGATACCCAGAATGAGCACTGGTTCGAGCTTCAGTAATTATTTTTATGAGAATCCCTATAGCTCAACCTATAGTGCTTATACTCAGTAACTGTCACCTTTCTCAAGGAAAATCCCCCCCAAAATGCTGAAAACATTTTTTTTATCTGTACCAAAAAAATAGTAATACCATACACACCCACCACAAGGGCTAAACTGAAAAGGACAGAGAACACCAGGTGTTGGTGACGATGGGGAACAGCAGGAGTCCTCCATGCTGCTGCTGAAAGTGAAAATCCAGTTGAATTTGGAAGGTAGTTAGCTGGCATCTACTAACGGTGAATTTATCATACTCTGTGTCCCAGCATTCTTGCCCCTAGATACTTAACCAGGAGAAATTAATACATATGTACAACAAATGACATGTCCTAGAATAAAGCACCTAACTTGCCAAAGTAATATACACTTTTCAAAGCCAGTATAATGGTTCCCATGGTGACTGCAGATGGCCTGAAGACAGCTTTCTGGGGTCCTGATAGTATATCGTTTCTTGACCTTGGCGTTGGTTACCCAGGGTGTATCGAGTTTGTGAAAAATGTATTAAGCTGCATTTTTTATGTGCACTTTCTGTGCGTATATAATACTTCAATGAAAAGTTTAAGATAAAAGAAAAAAATTAATAGTAGTTAATAAAAGCACTTTTCTAACCAAGCACATTCATGATATTAAGTTTAATTTCATTAAAATAAAATTTCACAAATTAAATTCAAGAAACCCAACTATATACCTAGAATGATAGGGTATTTAAAAGAAAACAGAAAAAAATAAAGAAAAGATGTCCATGATAGTAAAATTTTCAATAATGCTGGGCAACATGCCAGACACACAGGAAACCGTTGGAAAACAATAATAATATAAACACTGACTATTCAACTTTTAGGATACCACAAACTCTAAGATGCACTATTATTTTATGTGCCAATTAGAAAGGAAAAACCCTTCTAATCCATCTACGACATGCCACTGGTTGTAAAATAAATTCCATTTAAAATATATTGTTTTTGTTTTCTAAATGCCTCTTATAATGGGTGACCGATGTATATAATAGAAAGTACGTTCTGGGGGGTGGATGGTCAGACTAGGAAAGGGTCCACATGGCAGGTGTACCCCAGGAAGGGTTCAAGGACAAAAGATGGCCCTTGAAAGGTGGAAAGTAAAGAAGTTAAAAGCTGGGAAGTGAGGTTATTCCAGGTTAAGGAAGCTTTAGAAGCAGAAGTGCAGAGGCAGCAAAGAACTCAACACTGTGTGGAGGCAGGGAGGAGGCAGCCTAATTAGAGTGGGGAATGGAGTATTGGGAAATAACTGGAGATACTTGGATGGCAAGGTGAGGCCAGATTACAGAGGGGCTGGAATTCCAACAAAAACAATTTGGATACCGTTCAATTGGCAGTTAGGGTCGGTTTTAGAACAGGGACCAGACATGATTGAAATGATGGTTGAGGAAATTTATCTTACTGGACTGGATTGGAAAAATTAGATGCAGAGAAAGAAGAAATGATTGCAGTAACACAGGTGTGAGGTGATGAAGACCTGGGCTGGAGTGTTGACATTTGAAAGTGCATTAAATAAAAATTTCCACAATTTATCTTCGTGATGCATTCCATATGTAAAACTACACTTGATGTTATAGTAAGTACAACTTCCTAAAAAGAAACTATGTACTTGCTTTCTTTTTTTATGAAACATTTGACTTACGATTGGAAATTTGAACATGTGCTTGATATATAAATATAATACATTTTGTGCAAGTAAGAGACATGAATAAGAAGAGTTATAATCTATAAATATAGCTGGTACAAGTAAAAGAGATGAATAAAACAGTAATAATGAATAAAACAGAGTTACAATGAGAAATAAAAGAGATGAATTAAAAAGTTATGAAAATATAAATCTTCTTTTCAAAACAGAATCATTCAGGCTTTATCTTCAAGTTTCTCAACACCCAGCTAAAGAATCTCTTGTGTATTTACCTACTAACCTATGTAAGTTGGACGATTAATTCATTTAGATCACGAATGACTGTAAGCCATCGAGCATGTAAGTACTTGGGTACCTTTCACCTCTATCTCTATCTCCATTCCTTTTTATCCTCTAGCTAGTTTTTCTTTCCCAACAGAACAGCCAGAACACAGAGCCTCGAGGGATTATCATCTTTATACCAAGATTAAGGCTTACAGAATGTTTAGTTAAGTGCTTTGCTTAATGAAATGGGGCAAAGTCTGTGTGGTCTTCATCAGTAAGTTATGCAAATGATGATCATCTGTGTTTAGACAGAATCTCAGGTGCACAATGAGCATTTGGACACTTTCTCAACTTCAAAAGGTAGCTTTCCAATTATTACATCCTTATGGGATGACTACAAAGCTATAAGGAGACTACTTTTAAATTAAATTCGGCATGACGTGCATGATATGGAATCATTCCCTTAAACCATAGTGCTATGAAAACACAGTGTTACCTGCACAGCCAAAGAGAAAATTGGAATCAATTTTTCCTGGAAGTTTTATGGATTGCAGGATAGAAGACTGGCTATTGCCCCTCCTTTACTCGAGTAGATATAATTAAAGGGGATAATGTGTCTGGCACTGGGAAATAAAATTAGTCATTCAAAAATCTCCTGATCGATCTAGTTATAGACATGCTTCTGTCTATAAATCTCAGTTATAGAGGAATAAGAGCTAAGCTCATACCACAAGAGACCTAATTTAGAGGACTGAATAGTAGAACATAGCCTTTTATGAGAGTGACAGGTAGTAGAATCATGCTGGTGATTTAGAAAAAAGAAATATTTGGGGAAACTGGTCACAACTTAAAAATAAAAAAGGTGATTTTTAACAGAGCTAACAGTAAAAGACTTCTACTTACCTAATAATAACGTCAGAAAAGGATGGATTATCCATCCTGCTTTAATTATGTCTCTAACTCACAAGAGAGATGGTGGTAAATGCTGTTTAATGATTCTCAAAAGCTATACAATCATGATCGTGTGTATGTATACCTTTATGTAAGCAAACTATAGTTACTCTTGTTCTGTCCTGTATTTTTTGTTTGTATAGTATCTTCACATGTATGAAGCCATTTAATAATGAATCAATAAAATAAAACTCCCTACTCATTAATTTTCAACTTTGTAACATTTAAAATTTTAGGTTTTCTGTTATTTATACCTAGTCTATTTTACTATTTTATACCTAATAATTTGCTTTTTTTTTTCTCTGCATAATCAGAATTGTTGGCTCTTTAAAACAACAAATGCCATTCTTTAAGCCATTTTTGGCAGAATGACCATTATGTGACATGATAAATTAAAACAGCTCTAAGTGATTGAGGTGTCATGCTCTTGTCAGTTTCCTCCATTTGATCCCCCATGGGCCCTCTATAAAACATTGTCTGCACCACTATCTGCTTTCCAAAACAGACCATTGTTTGATTGATTGATCAATCAGTTGATTGACTGACTTAGTAGCCTGTTTCAGATGCTCTCAAATCAATTTTGTTTCATGAGGGAGTACCAGGTTAGGACTTGCTTGCCTAAAAACAACTAATGCCTCGAGGCAATAGAAAAATCATCTGTCTTTTAAACATAATCCAACAATAGCAAAGTTTGTGATCATAAGAGATGACAACCAGCCCTGGCGGGTTGGCTCAGTGGTTAGAGTGCAGCCTTCTCAGGTCAAGGGCATGAAGTGGGAAAGTGGTGACTCCCAGAATAGCGGTTTTACATAAATGAAACACAACTTTATTTTTCAGTGGCAATTAATAACCCATATCAATGGTCTAAAGTTTTGTATGTTTTTTTAAACAGGACCCTTTTGTAAAGTCAAATCTTACACAGAAATAAGCATAGAATACAGGTAAAAGCAGAACTGTTCCAGCAGAAGCTGGAGCTGAACCAATCTTCAGAGGCCCCATAATCAACATTTAACATTATATTAGTTTCAGATATACAACATAATGATTTTATAATTGTACTAGAGGCCCGGTGCACAAAATTAGTGCGGGAGGGCGGGGGGGTGGATGTCCCTCAGCCCAGCCTGTACCTTCTTGCAATCCGGGACTCCTCAGGGGATGTTCAACTGCTGGTTTGGGCCTAAACTGGCAGTTGGACATCCCTCTCACAATTTAGGACTGCTGGCTCCTAACAATTCACCTGCCTGCCTGCCTGATTGCCCCTAGCCACTCTGCCTGCCTGCTTGATGGCCCTAACTGCTCGCCTGCCTGCCTGATTGACCCTAACCACCTCTGTCTCACCCTCCCGCCCCCCCTCCCACAGTGGCTTCATCTGGAAGGATGTCTAGAAGGACATCTGGAAGGTCGTTCAGCTGTCCAATCTAATTAGCATATTATGCTTTTATTATAATAGATACATTGCGAAATAATCATCACAATAAATCCAGTTAACTCCCATTGCCATGTAGTTCCACATTTTTTTCCTCTTGACATGAGAAATTTTCAAATCTACTCTCAGCAACTTTCAAATATGCAACATAGTATTAACTATAGTCACCATGCTGTACATCACATTTCCATGACTTACTTATTTATTTCATCACTGGAAATTTGTAGCTTTTAACCTCCTTCACCTATTTTGCCCACTTCTCACCCCCCATCTCTGGCAACCACCAATCTGTTCTCTGTATCTATGAGCTTGGTTTTTGTGATCAGCTTATATGGTATTTGTCTTTCTCTGTCCGCCTTATATCACTTAGCATAATGCCCTCATGGCCCATCCATGTTGTTGCAAACGGCAAGATTTCATTCATTTATGGCTGAATAATATTCCATTGTACATATGTACGTACATATGTATGGTTGTATGAATGAATGATATATTTTCTTTATCCATTCACCCATTTGATGGGCACTTAGGTTGTTTCCTGAAGCACAATTTAAAACCCTTTAGCTGCATAACCAAAGAATAACATCATAACTAAAAAACAACTGATTCAGATTAATTAAAATATCACAAAATGTAATGAAATTATTTTGTATTTACTGATTGATTTTCTATATTTATTATGAAATAAAAATGTCATAGTTAATTAAAAAACTGATTCATTTCTTTGATACCAGCAAAAGGGAAAATACATTAATTGGCTTTGTCTCCTCTCAGGTAGGGAATAACAAGCTGCGAGTGCTCCATTAGAGCTTATCAGTGAAGCTGGACTCCTAGGGTCTCTCCAGGTGGGAGTAAGCTTTGCTTCGTTCCACAGTCGCATAAATCAATGCCTCTTTGGAAAGTCTTCATGGTTAACACAGCCAGCCAAGTAAGTTTATGTGCCCTTTAAAATAACATTTAAAGTACTAATCTAAAACAAAAATAAGTTTCAACTTCTTGAGAAAAAGAAGTTATTGGGTCTGACAAGCCTTCATATATTTAATGAATGGTTTTCCATTAGGGTCCTAGTCTTTTCTACATCTGTTTCAGCTAGAAATTTCTGAAAGAACAGTTCTCTTGTGGAAGTCTGAACTTCAACCTCCAGACTCCATCTAAAAGAGAAAGTATAAGGAGTGAGTGAAATGAAAAAATACTAAAAGACTTATCCAAATATTTTTGAAGCTGCAAAAATACTCAGGGTAAGTTTTAGGAAAGTTGGCTTTTTATTTTTTTTTTAAATTGGCTATTCTTATGGCGCTTGCTCATCTGAAAATAAACTTTATTCTGTTTTATACTGCAGGCTGAATTAATAAATGACATTCTATAAAATTATGTATTCAACACTATGTCTTACTCTTCATTTCTAATAAAAATAGAAGACATTGTTGAAAAAAGGCAAAAACAAAACCCAGGAATCCAGGATGGGGTTGCCTATTCTTGTGACATTTCTATTACTAGAAAATAACTGAAATTCAAGACAAATTATTTATTTCTTACAAAAGAGAAGAAAATTATATTCATTAGCTTATCAAATTGGTCCTTTCATCTGATCTTTCCCTATTGATGTTATTACTTAAATACATTGCATAACACAGTATTATTTCATTAAAAAAGAGTAAAGTGTTATACATTCCTAGCTGATCCACTAACTTTCTCCACTACCACAGACTATACCAATATAGATATCACTACAATAAGTCCTGTTGTCATGTATCAATTGTCTCTTAAAAGTAAATCTGATGAACAAAAACAGATCCAGAAACAGAGAAGCATTGATCAGAATGTCAAACCTCAGAGGGAAGGTAGCGGAGGGTGGGGGTATGAGGAAAAGATCAATGAAAGGACTTTTATACATGCATATAAGCCTAACCAATGGACACAGACACCAGGGGGGTGAGGGCATGAGTGGGGCGGGGATGGGGGATAAAGACACATATGTAATACCTTAATCAATAAAGAAAAAAAGAGCCCTAACCGGTTTGGCTCAGTGGATAGAGCGTCGGCCTGTGGACTGAAGGGTCCCAGGTTCCATTCCGGTCAAGGGCATGTACCTTGGTTGCGGCCACATCCCCAGTGGGGGCTGTGCAGGAGGCAGCTGATCGATGTTTCTCTCTCATCGATGTTTCTAACTCTCTATCCCTCTCCCTTCCTCTCTGTAAAAAATCAATAAAATATATTTAAAAAAAAAAAAAAAGAAAAAGAAAAAAGTAAATCTGTGTGACAAATTCCTAATAGCTCTCTGATATCTCCAGATACTTATTTTTCTAAAACTATCACCTTTGGTATTGGTTATCCTATTAGGAAAACACAAATTCCAAAGCAGAAGAGAAAGTGTATTTAGTGGCAATAACAATCTGAAAACTGAATGTGTGTACTGGTATGTACAAAGAAGACAATGTCAGCTAATGTATAGGCCAATTCAAATAAATTAAGAAAAGATCTGAAAGAGCTTCTGAAGGATAACAGAATATTCCACCTCAAAATAGGCCTTTTTGGCATAAGGGTTCATTTGAATTGATTGTTTTAAGAAACAGCAGACACAGGATTAGGCTCTGACTTAAATCTGCATAACAAGTCTTACCCTTTCCTAGCCATCTCCCCAAAACCAGCCTTCCCCAAACCTTTCTTTCTTCTGTCCTTAGCTGAAAATGGCATTATTTAAGCCTGAGTTCTAAGCCATCCTTGAGAGTTAGTAATTTTTTCCCTGGGAGTATCTCCCATGTATACATGAGGCATACATGTTAATAAACTTTAGTTTGTTTTTCTCTTGTTAATCTATCTTTTGTTACAGAGTTCCAAGCTAAGAACTTAGAAGCCCTATACTTGAGGATGAAGTAAAATTTAGAAGGTAGGGTTTGGATTTTTATTTTGATTTTTGGATAAGGGAGACTTGATCTTTCTCTATCTAGATTCCATTCTGAGAGATCAGGTGACTAATTCAACCTTGCATCCCTAGCACTCACAGCATAGAACCTTTTAATAAACTCATTCTGTGTGTGAAATGTGTTTAAATTTTTTTTTTAGAAAATGTCTTCATTGTTTTTATTTCTTTTAAAAATATTACATACTCATTTTATAAATCAAGAAAAGACATAAAAGAAAAAAATGTTAAAATGACCTATAGTTGTATTATTTAGTGGTTACCATCAACATATTTGGGTATGATTTTTCCATTCTTTTTCTAGAACTACACATATATATGTAAGTAAATTAATGTATTTTTAAAACTTCAACCTTACCAGATATATAATTTTATAAGCACTACTTGAAGTAATAATGTTACTTGTTTTATTAATTTATTGTTTATATTTATTTTATTCACTACTAATGAGTTAACTTGTTAATTTAATAAATAGTATTTGAATAAAAAGTGGCCAAATTTTCACAAATGAGTTCATTAATTCCTGAAAACTTTCTTCCTAGTTACAGAAGATTTTAATATTCAAATTTTAAATGGTTTAACCATACCGTACCTTTTTTCGAAGTTTATAATTTTAAAAAGATGATAAAATAATCCAACAATGATATTCTTAAAATAAATAAAGTATTTGTGCCTATTTAAAATTATAATCAAGAATTTTGAAAGGTTTTTTTTTTTTATTTTCTCTTTATCCATTCACTCATACCAAAACTGTTTAAATTATGTAGTAAATGACCATATAGTACATTTTTTCTTCTGGGGTCTGTAGCAAGAAAGAAAAAAGTCATTTGTTATGTTTGTCACTAAGCCAAATCATAACCAAAATGTTACAAGGGAGCTCTCGAACGTAGCTCAGACCATCTCTCGAAAGGTTTTGCTTTTATAACCCTATTGCAATTGGCTCATTCTAGGAATGTTTAAGAAAACCTGGAAAATATATGAAGCATGCATTCTGTTTCTATTTATTTACCGGTGGTCATAAGGAAGTTTCGTAAGTAAAACTTCCCATATTTGACTCTTAACTCTTTATCTCCTTTTTGCTATTGAAGAATAAGAAGCAAAAATTACACTGTCATTGATTAATGTTTTTACTTATTTTGAACCAAGTATAAATAAGGATAAATCATGATGTTATTTGGCTTTTGCACAGGATATGCAACTAATATCTTCACGAAACTGCTTATACTTCAATAGATAAGCCTAATGTTTTCAGTTGACTGTTGGTTCCTATCATGTAGAAACACTGAAAATAAGGTCTTGAGTTTTCTTCACTCTTTATGTATGAAATCCTTTAAACTTCTTTAAAAAAAAATTCATGTATTCGCCAAAGAATGTCTTTAATTGACAATTATTTCTGGCAAAGGTACAAGCCAAATCTTTTCTTGCAACTTCAAAATAATACTTATCTACTGTGTGTAGTACAAAAGTTCTGACTTTTTCTTTCATATGAATAGTAATTACATAATAGAACTCCTGCATAAGTAATTAAGAGAAGAAAATTAGAAAATTATATAAACTCTTCTATGTCTAGGGATTAACAGCAGCCAATTTCCTTGGGCTAAATTATCAAATTATCATTATTAAAAGAAAATACTAGCAGTAGGCACCTCTTTATCTAGAAAAAAAGATGTAGTAACCAGACGTCTTTCTTTTTCCCCCTTTTGTGGTAGATAAAAGACTAACCTTTGATATCTTGGGCACACAATCTCTTAGACCAGCGGTTCTCAACCTGTGGGTCGCGATCCCGTTGGGGGTCGAATGACCCTTTCACAGGGGTCGCCTAAGACCATCGGAAAATACATATGTAATTACATATTGTGCCCTAACCAGTTTGGCTCAGTGGATCGAGCATCAGCCTGCGGACTCAAGGGTCCCAGGTTCGATTCTGGTCAAGGACATGTACCTTGGTTGCGGTCACATCCCCAGTAGGGAGTGTTCAGGAGGCAGCTGATCGATGTTTCTCTCTCATCGATGTTTCTAACTATCTATCCCTCTCCCTTCCTCTCTGTAAAAAAATCAATAAAATCTATATATATAAAGTTACATGTTGTTTTTGTGATTAATCACTATGCTTTAATTATGTTCAATTTGTAACAATGAAATTGGGGGTCACCACAACATGAGGAACTCTATTAAAGGGTCGCGGCATTAGGAAGGTTGAGAACCACTGTCTTAGATGGATTGACCAACTAGCCTAAATATTCAAGAAGGTTTGCGGAAAGAAGAAACTAAGGTTGCAAAATTCTTCTTCCCAAGATTTAAAATTAGATCCTGTTCAAAATACTTTGAACACATGATCTCACACACAAAATATCTTACTGTATGTGTTCCTAATAATTCCTAGATTCGATTATTGAAATGTAATTGCCTTCTTTTCAATGATTTTAAATCTTTGCAAAATATCAATACAATATCTTTTGAAACAACAGGTATAGAACCTTTTAAATGTGTTAGTTCTCTTGTTCTCTCTGAATTCTTGTAAGATCAGATATACTCTGGCGTGTGTGCATGGGGGAGGAGTTTGGAGAGAGAGAGAGAGAGAGAGAGAGAGAGAGAGAGAGAGAGAGAGAGAGAGAGAGGGAGAGAGAGAGAGAAGAGAGAATATGAGAGGGGAGTTAAGGGGAGAGGAAGGATTAGTAGAGAGAGATGCTTATTAATTGATCCTGAATATATGCTTTCTATAAACAACAACAAAACTTTAAAAGGAATCTTTAAAATTTAAATAGATAAAATATGAAAGGAAATATCCAAATAGTTGATGCCCTGTGAAAATGGCTCAGTAGAATTTTATTTGCTTCAACACTGAGGATTTTCTTGTGTTCCTTTGTGGTTCTCAGTGGGTTAACTCTAAGAGATCATGGTCAGGGACTTCAGTGGTAAACTAGTTGTTTCAGTTTTAATGATCAAGCATTGGGACATTATTCTTTCAATTCAAATCTTTAGTTTCCATCACACTCCAGTAAAAATAAAGACCAGCTCTCTAAACAGGGGGGGAAAGATCAGCTCTTTCAAGCCAGTGCCAGTTTGACTGAATTTTTTTGTAAAGACTTTGGGATTGACATTACAGCTGACATCCCATACTCAAAATCAGTATTTTATTTCAGTTTCTAATCAAAATAAAGCCAGCTAAGTAAACAGGTTTATTGCTTTTACTATTTGTTTTTGTCCTGTTGAATGCATGTAACCTATTGGCTAACATTTGCTCTTCAATAACATCTCTTTCTTTTCTTTTTGCTTTTCTTTTAAGAAGCATTCTTCTAATCATTTAGATAAGCTTCTTTCTCCTTTCCCTCTGCATTTTTCTGAAATTCTTAGACAAGTAATATAGGGGTCACATAATATGATTGTCTTATGATGGATTGTGGGACAACACTTTCATATTGAAACTTACATTTCAAAGATTGTCAAACTACAGCAGGAAGGCCGGGGAGGGTGGAGGGTGGGGTGGGTAAGAGATCAACCGAAGGACTTGTATGCATGCATATAAGCATAACCAATGGACACAAGACACTGGGGGGTATGGGAGGCTAGGGGAAGGTCAAGGGGAGAAAAAAAAAGGAGACATACGTAATACTCTTTGTAATACTTTAAGCAATAAAAGAATTAAAAAAATAAAAATAAAAATAATGACAAAGGCAGTGAGTTTTGTTTCGTAGATCTAGCCCCTATTGCCTTCGCAGAATGTACTGCCACAGTTTGTAACTACTGCTTCAAATAGTCCCTAGAGCTAATGCATGCAACGAGGAAATGGAAGATGGCCATTCTCATTTTTAGAAAGTTTCTCTTTTTAAACAATGCATTCCCCACTCACGACCGTTTCCTACTGCAGAGGGCTCTGCTGCACTCAGTATTCTTTGCCTAAATGGGGCACTACTGAGGAGAATCATCCTTCTTTATCTTCACTTGCAAGGAATATTATGTACTTTGCACACTATAAATGTCATTTTGAAAAAGCGTTCACAGTCTCATAGACCTATGAGCAACAAATAATTTTTTAAACAATAAATTATGTTGTTTTTTTCTAGACAAATGGAAACATGCAGTACACATGGCTTTGTTTAACCACATCAGTGACCTATAAATCACTCCCAGGTGCCTTGAGATGATAAGGAAACTGTGTGACGGGAACAACAGAGTTCCCATCACACACGCATGAGGATAGCATGTCCTTCTTAGCATAATAATACAAAAGAAAGCATTCCACTGGAACGAAGGTAAGTGGTCCTTTATAGGTGTGTTTGTGGGTACAGAGACATCCCTAATATTTTCAAGTCTGAGCTCGGCGCTCTCTGCCTCACTTTCAACATTTCATTCGGTGAATCGGAAGAAGGGCTAAGTGGAAACATTTACACATTGTCCTCACGCATTTCCTGTAGCGTTCTACGATGTCATAAATATCTCTGATCCACTTTCAAATTTCAGAGGAAACACCGGCTTCTCCTCATGTTCAAGGTCAGGGGTAAGGTTACGTTTTTGAAATAATGTCTGGAGTGAAACTCAGAACAAGGGAAAACATAATGGCAGATACCTCATTTCAGAGCACTCAGTGCTCAAAACCCCGGGTCTCAGAGATTCATTAAGCCCATATGCAGACAACTCTGGGTTCAAATTCCAGTCCCAAGTGGCTGTTGGCCAGAATAGCAGGAAGGGACCGTGTCAAATTCATACTCCAGCAAAGTTTACAGACTTTTTAATATCAGTACTGACTCCAACGAAAATGAGTCTAAAACTAGCAAGAGCAATACATCCAGTAATCTAATGTATGCAGCTTTCAGTTACTAGGTTGTTAGTATTTTCCACGGATTGGCCACAAGACGGTCGGCCAGGTCACTTCCATTTCCTGGGTTTTAGCTACTTCCTCTGAAATATCTACTGAATTCGACTCTCCCTTTCCCATTGGCATTCAATCCTTTAGTGGAAGAAAAAGATGTTTTCTTTATCTTACAGTATCCAGTTCTGTTCAGACGGAAGGTTCCTCGGCTGTCTTCCTCCAGAAGAACTCCATGGACCTGTCCCTTGCTCAGCTCCAGGATGTGTTTCAGGTGCAATCACCTCCCTCCTCTTCCCGGCAGGGCACCCGGCGGGGTAGGGGGCCTGTCTCCTTCACTCTCCTCTAGTTAGCTGCACCGACACATGCACACCCAGGAGGACTCACAGGGGCGTGGGATTTACTTCCCATAGAGTACATGTTATCTTTTTGTTATTATTACTATTAGTGCTTTATAGGTCAGTAATATGGTTAAGAGAAGTTGTGTGTACATTATGCTTCCATTTGTTTAGAAAAAAGTACATACTTAGTTTATTGTTTAAAAACTTAAAAAACAAAACAAAACACAAAACAGCCTCTTTAATAAATAGTGCTGGGAAATTTGGTCAGATATATGCAAAAAATGAAACTAGATCACCAACCTACACCATACACAAAAACAAACTCAAAATGGCTAAAGTACTTGAACATAAGATGGGAAACCATAAAAATCCTACAAGACTCCATAGCAGCAAAATTGCAGACATATGTTGTAGCAATATCTTTACAGACACAGATCCTAGGGTAAGAGAGACTAAGGAGAAAATAAACAAATGGGACTACATCAAAATAAAAAGTTTCTGCACAGCAAAAGAAACCATCAACAAAACAAGAAAGCCCACTGCATGGGAGAACATATTTGCCAATGTTATCTCCGATAAGGGTTTAATCTCCAACATTTACAGGGAACTCATACAACTCAACAAAAGGAAAATAAACAATCCAATCAAAAAATGGGCAAAGGACCTAAATAGAATCTTTTCGAAAGAGGACACTCAGGAAGCCAAGAGACACATGAAAACATGCTCAAAGTCACTAATCATCCAAGAGATGCAAATCAAAACGACATTGAGGTACCACCTCACACCTGTCAGAATGGCTATCATCAACAAATCAACAAATGACAAGTGCTGGAGAGGATGTGGAGAAAAAGGAACCCTCCTTCACTGCTGGTGGGAATGCAGACTCGTGCAGCCACTGTGGAAAACAGTATGGAGTTTCCTCAAAAATTTAAAAATGGAACTGCCATTTGACCCAGTAATACCACTTCTAGGAATATATCCCAAGAAAACAGAAATACCAATCAGAAAGGATATATGCACCCCTATGTTCATAGCAGCACAATTTACCATAGCCAAGATTTGGAAACAGCCTAAATGCCCATCAACAGATGAGTGGATTAGAAAACTATGGTACATCTACACAATGGAATACTATGCTGCTGCAAAAAAGAAGGAATTCTTACCATTTGCAGCAGCATGGATGGAACTGGAGAGCATTATGCTAAGTGAAATAAGCCATGAAGTAAAAGAAAAACACCACATGATCTCACTCATTTATGGATAATAAAGAACATTATAACTGATGAACAAAAAGATAGATACAGAGGCAGAAAAGCATTGAACAGACTGTCAAATTACAGTGGGAAGGCTGGGGAGTGTTGGGGTGGGGGGGAGGGTAAGAGATCAACCGAAGGACTTGTATGCATGCATATAAGCACAACACACTGGGGGGATGGGGTGGGGGCATGTGCCAGGGGGTAGGGGAGGCCAGGATAAGGTCAATGGGGGGGGGGGGGGGAAGGAGACATATGTACTACTATCTGTAATACTTTAAACAATAAAATAAAAATTTTAAAACAAGAACAGCAAATTTTTATGAGTTAATTGTAAGTTTATTAAATGTTCTAAAGATATATGATGTCTTTTTAAATAAAGAAACAGTTTGCTCTGCAAAAAAAAACAAAAACACAAAAAAAAAACCAAAAAAAAACTTATTTATTGCCAATAGGCCTATAAGAATTCAAGGAATGTACTCAGCCTCGTGTCTGAAACATAATAAGCATTCTGTACGGGTTACCTACATATGACTAGAATCATTGTGATCATCTCAGAATAAGCAGTTAAAACTTTTTTCCTTTTTAGTGGTTTTGCTGTGATGTGAAAATGGGAAATTATAAAAATTTGAGAATCTTACAAAGTATTAGTTCTGAGTCCATTCTCCCTTAGGCATTTATTTCTAAAGGGAAGGGGGGCTCACTGCCGGAAGCCAGTCCATCCTTGCTGCTTGACACAGTCACTGCAGGAAAGAAACATCTGCACAGCATATGTTTCAAGGGACCTGGCATATATGGCATACTCTTCTTAATATGTTTGCTCCCCTTAGCGCTATGTGTTTTAACCAAGGTCACCTTTCCGAGAAAGCTTGTTTCCCCAGGTAGGGATTTTTCCCTGAAGTTAGGGAGGGGATAAAACCCCTTAACTAAGTGCCAGGCAGGTAGTTAATCACTTTAACTACAAACAATCATGCTTAAGCTACATAATCTTTACTCCCTGGAATGGAGATAAGAAACACCCTAACTTTTGCAATAGAAATTAACAGGATTAAAATCAACTGGTATAAATACAGATGTAACAAGACAATAAACACCAGAACTTGGCTAGAGATCTTGGCTAGGCTGCTGATCAACTGAACGCTGTCTCTGTGTCATTCCTTCTTCGCCGACTCCGTCCACACCTTTGGGGACCCCTGGACCTGCTGGGGTTGGACCCCAGCAGCTCACAAAATACTCCTCTCCTTCTGAGCCTTTCACAGGGCCTGCACTCCATGCAGAACTATCTGTGTCCTCCTTGGGAGATGAGCCATTCCTGTTCTAAGAGACTCCAAGCTGGGTGATTTCCATACTCCCCGGACTATAAGAGTTTACTACACCTACTAGTATTCTTTATTTAATCTTCACAACAGTCCTATGAGTCAACTAATACACTTTTGTTTCACATAAAGAAACAGTTGCAGAGAAGTTAACTAACGTTGAGTAAAGTTATTCAACTAGCTAATGACAAAGAGGTCATTCAAACCCAGGTCTCCTTGATGCTAAAGCCCCAGTGTTTCCTATTACAGCATGTAGTCTTTGGCCATCTCATCAGAAAGGGACACTAAATACATATTTCTTTGTTTTAGGGGAAATTCTAAAAACATGGCTGGAATCTTTTGACTAGCATGTATCACTAAATAAAAGTGATGGCAGTTCATATTCACTTCTATGTTCTAAACACAACAACCATATGAAGTAGTTACTATCGTCCTCCCCATTTTACAGATGAGGAAACTGAGCCAGAAAAGCAAGTAACCTGACTACGGTCATACGGCTGGAATGTGCGCCATGGCCCCAGAGTCTGGGGTCTTCACTTCTGCACATGCTGCTTGGGTTGGATATTTCCATTTTGTTTCTCCAGATTTGTTCTCTACCCTTCTCCATCAGGCTCTCTGGGAAGAGGGCCTTCATGGAATCCCTCAACAGGGCTCCTTGGTCTTTCACCCTCCAGTTGGATTGGGGGAATGGAAGTCACCAGGAAATGAGAAGCGAGGAAGACGTAGTCGGTAATGGAGCTTTGTCTTACTGTCTTTTCCCAAGAATATAACATCTGTGAGCAACTCTGAGATCCCAAACTTGGACTTTTACTGTCCAAAGGAAGCATTAATTAGATCCACTGACAATCACCCAATTTACAAAGAAATGGAGGAGTAGGACTGTTTAGTTCCGTTTTCATCTTCAAAGGTGAACTGTGTAAGTACATCCTTGAGATGAGTCTTAACTTGTGTTTCTAAAATGTAATACTGTACAATGATTTATAGACTACTCACGCTTGGCCAACTAATTTCTTTACTTTGGTTTCCCTTTTATGTTAAAGAGAGATGAAAGATACGTAGGTCTTCTACTTAATCATTATTTAAAAGAGAAAAAAAAACAGACAGGAAAAACGTTAAGTTAGCTCAAGAGAGTTGATAAAAAAAATATACCTCACTAGAGGTTGGGAAATTGATGAACTAGGTTAAGAGGGGAAAACACAATTCTCTCCAGTATTATGAAAAATTGCTTTTGAGTAAAATGAAAGGACTCAGTATGTGTGTGGCTTCCCTTAAGTTCAGTGTCTATTAAATATGCAGATATCTCAATAGCATCTAGTTTCCCTAGAGTTTATAACGTTTATATAATAGGAATATCTGGAACAATGAGAAAAGGAAAATGGCTAAATTATACACTAAAAGCTTTAAAAATCCATTTTTAGCACTGTCACTCTGCTTTTCCTTAGCAAAATCTTTCACCATGGTGGCTTTCTGTAGGAACATCCTGGTTTATACAGTTCCAGTAACCCCTCTGTAATACCTTTTCCTCACTCACAAGAAAAAAGAAACCATCTCTCCAGCATCTTCCCAGACTCTCCCACTCAAATTTATTTCCCAGCACCAGCCAGCCATCTGGTTTCTAACGAACACAGGGGCCCATTTTCCCCATTTGAAAGCAAAATAACATTAAAACGATTGCAATAATTCTAGTTAACATTTATTAGCCACTTACCCCGCACCAGTCCCCGTGTGAAACATTTCACATGCATTATCTTATTTAATCTCAGAACTTTCTAAAATGGATAGTTCTATTATTCCCATTTTACAAACAAGGAAACTGGGGCTTAGAGAGACCATGTCACAGAGAAATACAGAATTTTATCAGTTAGGATGCATTTATCTTTGGGTCACTGAATGCTCAACTCTAACTGGCTTAAGCAAAAAGACCATTTCCTTAATTTTGGAGGCAGCAGTAGGACGGGTTCAAATGCTAACTTAATCCAAAGGTTTTGGATGTTCATAGCTCTCTCTTCCCCCTTGTATTTGTTTCATGCCTGACTTGGATGGAGACGCCTGCATCAGATCTGGGATTCATATCCATGTGGGACAATATCTGGAAGACGAGAACTTGTGCAAGACACCCTTAGCTAAATTCCCCTTGAGTCCCAGTGGGCTAAAGTAGATGAGATCATCTCTCCTGAACCAATTGGCAAGGGCGTTGGAATGGCTATGATTGGTAGATAAATTAACAGCCCATCCCCACAGGCATCAAGCTCCACTATATAAAAATGGGCAATTTTAGCAATGCTTCTCTCTAGTCCTATTCTGCCTAAGCTAAGTTTAAAGATCAGAATGCCAGTTAAGGATGCGGGAGAGAAACTATTAACAAACTAATGGGTTAAATTTCTCTAATACATCTATAAAGTTTTTTTGCAATATATACCACGTTTTTATAAACTGTTATTCTTGGAAATTGTTAAAAATTATTAGGTCTATAAAAATTGTGCACTGGGCCACTTATTTAATAAATAAGGCATTTTCTCTGTTTAAGGCAACAACAATATTTTCAATTTTGTGCAAGCCAATCTCCCTAGGTATATGGATATAAGTGTAGTTATATTCACAGAATATACCATGGTATTTTCCAGCTACGGGACCCTAATAAAGTCTATGGTTCTCCCTTAAAGTTACATCCAATTTATACTGAGAATCTCCCAACTGTGCTTGACTGCTCACAGATTCAAACAACTATTCTTCCAAACGCCCTGGCGCTGGCCATGTCTCTTCCCACCACTTCTCTTCCCTAGTCTCTCTGCTGGGAACCACCATGTCCACTGGGCGTGGCATCCTCTGCTGGCACCAACCCCCATGTGTCTGTGCTGAACACCACTGCCACCTCCAACTAAGAGCCTCACAACACCCTAAGTGGGCGTGGTCCTCCCTGATGGGAGACAGAATGGCACTCTTCCTCACTTACACCCTACTCTGGGCTCACAATAGTGACTGTACTGCAGGGGCGTGCACAAGCTGAGATGAAAAACAACTGCAACCAGTGTCCTGTCCCTCATTAGGGTCAGTCACACTCTGTGGGATGGGACAGGAAACTCAGTTCCTGAGAGAGTCCTGCGCTCTTCCCCAACTCTTTTCTTCCCAGGCTCCCAAATTCTCATGCAAATGTTTATACAAATCACGGCCAAGGCCTTCCCACAGGAGTTGTCAGACCCTGCCCAGGCATTTCTGATCTCTACAGTGGACACAGTAGGGACTCAAGCCATAACCCTCTCTGAGGCTGTTTCTTCCAAGAAAAAAAAAAAATTTAGACTAACATAACCTTCCAGGTTTGTATATTATCTGTTGATTAAAAAATATTTTTTGCTAGATTGTTTATTCTAGAAATTTGCAATGTCTTATCATGATGAGATAAGAAGTCTTTAGCTGTAAGTGGACTACTCAACCATTTCATTAGAGCACAAAGGAGTCTGCCATGAAGTTAATAGAATGAATGTAGATACAGTGACCATATCAATCAATTGTGAGTTATGCCTACATAAAACCTTATCTTTACAGTGCCATGTTCCTTAGAAACTTAAGGGGGAGCCAAATAAATACTTTTTTTTATCACAAGGAAGCAAAGGAAAAGTGACAAAAAGGGAAAAAATTAGGACAATTAGACATGTCTCTAACACTTTTTTTAAGAAAAATACCAAGATTTTCATCATATGCAAGTTACAGATTTTATTACTAAAAATGTTTTTAGAAGACTAGTTTGCAGTTACAGTTTTTACTTTTAATCTTAGAGATCAAACTTCTTTAGAATTTTGCTCAATAACCAACTTTTTTCAGTAAACAGGAAAGCCTCATTTTACCAGTTATCCAAAAACTGTGCATCAGAAATATGAATTGACCTTTGGAATCAAAAAGAACTACAAAAATGTTCAAATCCCACTAAGTACATTTTAAATATATATTTATGCTTAAATCTAAATAAGTTGACAGTATAGTATAATACAACCTAGAAATTAATACTAGATAAATCTCCACATTGGTGTAATGCCTTTATTGACCTATGGCCTAGGAAAATAAAACCTTTTTGTTCAAATTGGTTTTGGAATCAAATCTGTCACAATCAGGTTGGCCTAGCTGATGTTGGTAAAGTACCTTATAATTAAGTAGACCCACTTTATGACACTCACCTCATTAACCTGCTTTTTGTCCAGGTGGAACACTTGACCAGAACTTGTGGAGGCAATTTCTTCATAGACTTTGTATCCAATATGGCTTCGATCATCGCAATCTCCAGTGAGCACAAATACCACCTTTGATTTTTTTTAAAAAGAAGACAATTTAAAGGGTTTTCAGAAATCAATATACATTTATTGAGCACCTCTTATGCGTTAACATACTACTAAACAAGTGGAATATATAACACATATATTTATATATTCCTCCTTATATCCGTACACTTGGCAAAGTTCTTCTTACTAAACAGATGAAGCTTATTTTGTCATCCTTGTATCCAAACAGGCATGTGACTTGCTTTGGCCAGTACCACAGGCAAAAGGGACATTCTATCAGTTTTGAGCCTACACTCAAGAAGTCTTAGGTATTTCTACTTGATTTCTAGTGTTTCTGTCTTGTCCATGAGAAGAACATACCTATATCAGCTTGCTTACTGGTCTTAGATAAGAGAATGAGAAGCTGGTGAGGCAGAGGTAAGGTACCCCAGATATAAGCCTATATAAGCCAAACTCAAACTATCCCCAGACATACAAGTGGGCAAGTCTAGCCAAGCTCACCTGAGCTCTGCTAACATGTGAGAAATAAATGCTTGTTGTTTTAAGCTACTGATAGTGAGAAATGCTTGTTACACAGCAGTAGCTAACTGATACAATTAGGAACTCTCTAACTCTGACAAGATTCCACATAGGAGATGACAATTGAAATAAAGGCCTTTTGTGCTGGTCTATGTTTTTCTCAGTTATAAGGACACAATGGTAACGAGTACCTTAATTAATCCCCAAATCATTTCTTCTCTGTATAAAAACAACAAGACATTCATATACTTTGTACAAATGTCACATATCCACTTATACACGTAAATTAAATGATACATACATATTGGAGTACACAAACATGGATTAACAGTTGTAATGATTGACATTGACACACACGGTCAAAGCAGAGAGACACGCTCTCGCATGCTGTGTTCCTTACAGCTGTATTCAGATGGAACGTCCAGGGGTTGCTTCCCACTCACCTGTGACTGTTTCTGTTGGATAAGCTGCAGAACCTCATGAGTGAGCCGATAATCCTTGGACCGTGCATCAGTGAAAACATAGATGAAAGAACCAGGAAGAGAAATTTCCAAGGCAATTTTTATAGCTCCAATACTCATTTCCGGACAATCACCACCACCCTGTTGAGAAGCAGAGAGGAAAAAAAAATGCAATTATTTCAGAAGCAGAAAAGAAAGGGGTGTTTTAGTTATGACAGGTGGCCTTAGGAGCTCTAGAACTAAACAAGCTCTCTTCACTTTGATTTTCTGACAGTTTGCTATGGGATTAGCCACTTTGTATATGAGAAAATAGAAAAGATATAAAGTGATGTGAACATGAAAAAAAACCTGAAACTGCACTTATAAATAAATTCTAAATTCACCCAAAATACACAAAATAATGGAACTATTATATATTTTTATTGAATTTATTGAGGTGACATTGGTTAATAAAATTATATGTTTAGGTGTATAATTCTATAATACGTTATCTATACATTGCATTGTTTACCACCCAAAGTCAAATCTTCTTTCATCACCATATATGTATTTGACTCCTTTTACTTCCCAGCCCCCTTCCTTTTGTCTGTGTCTATGAGTTTTCCTTGGTCTTGTTTGTTCCTTTGTTGCTTTCAACTTTATATCCCACATATTAGTAAAATCATATGGCTCATTACTTCTTCAGTCTGACTTATTTTGCTGAGCATGCCTACAGCCATACCACCCTAAACACACCTGATCTCTTCTGTTATATATTTTTAGCTAAATGTGATGCACTCTCCCATTCTCTTTCATGACTATTTAACATGTCACCTCTTTTCTTATATCTCCTCACTCTTACTTCATGACCTTGCTTCTATTTTCCTGAGGAAATGGAAGCAATCAGAAGAGAACTTTCATAAACTCCTGCTGCGATTCCTATGAACCTACTTGCATAGCAGCCACATGCCCTGCCTTCACACGAAGGAATCGTTTGTGCTCCCGGGTAAGGCTGAGTACTCACCTGTGTCTAATCAGGGACATGGCCCCTGTGGCTGTCTCCTCTCTCTAATCGAGCACCAAACCATTCATCTTTACTGCATCCTTCTTACCAGCAAACAAACACACTGGTATGTCTCCCATCCCCCAAGGTTTTGCTCAAATGTTACCTACACAGAAGCCTCCCATGACCACCTAATCTAAAATACACCTTCTGTGTCATTGTTTTCACTCTGCTTCATTTTTCCTACTAACGCATGATCTCTGAGTTTTATTTACTTTTTCTTTTTTAAAAAATATTTTTGTTGGTTTCAGAGAGGAAGGGAGAGGGAGAAAGAGATAGAAACATCAATGATGAGGGAGAATCATTGATCAGCTACCTCCTGCACACCCCACTGGAGATGGAGCCCGAAACCCAGGGATGTGCCCTGACAGGGAATCGAACTGCGACCTCCTAGTTCATGGGTTGGTGCTCAACCACTGAGCCACACCAGCCGGGCTGCTTTAAGTATTGAAACCAACCTTATTCTCCTGAACAGAAAGCACCTCTTTGAAACCCTGAACCTCATAAACATGATATTTAATATTGGTTACCACCAGAAGGAAAGAGTGTGGTGAGCAGACACAGCTGTAACTCCACAGAGAATTTCACAAATATAATTACAAACGAAAGGCATTCCTTATATTCCTGGAACTTTTTTATATCTTATTCTAAAAAAATAACTCTTTGACTTTTATGGAAGAACTACCACAAAGTCTCAAAGCAGCCAGAATATGGGGGAATGTCAACTCACAAGGAAACATGTTGACCCACACATGTCAGAAACCCGCCCTGGCTGTGCTTACACCTCCCTTAGGAGTGGTCTGTGTTGCTTATTCATTTTTTCCCAGCTGTGGAAATGAGTATACTCTTTACAATAAAAATGAGTATTCTGCCCCGAATTTCACATTTGCAGTCACAGATTATATCATAATCTTGTGGATTATAAATTATTCTCGGAACTAAAACTCTTCTCTTCCCAAAGTATCTTTAAATAATTACCTATCTGCTTATAGTAGTTAGTTGTTATCTAAGAATTAAAACTAAATGTTAACTAGTAATTCCTATCTTAGTGAGACTATTTGTCTCTCTCACTGTTGATATGGATTTCGGGGGGGGGAGGGGGAGAAAGAGTGTGGGTTTTGTGTTTTTTCTCAAAAGAAGTTAACATATAACATTACATTCTTATAAAAGCTCCCTATGTGATACTTCAGTTTAATTTTGTAATCATTTAAAATCATAAAATCATAAAGAACCAGTGCTAACACAGTAGCCACTAACTAGCTTCATGTGGCTACTGAGCATTGAAACTGAGGAACTAAACATTTTATTTTAATTAATGAAAATTTAAAAACATAAGAAGTACTAATTTTTTATATTAATGGTGTTGAAATCATGTTTTAGATATAATGGGTTCAACAGAGCAGTAAAGGTAATTTCAACTGCTTTTTTTAAATTGCATATGCGGCTCACATTGTCTTTTTTGTTGGCCAGCACTGCTTTCGGATGATCCATTTGGTTTAGTGATGTCGACTCCCTTCTAGACTGTTATTTGTCAAGTTGTTGCTTTGATCTGAAAGTCTTCCATGAACTTTGTTTCCTGGCAAAAGTTATTAGAAACCAAGTTCATGTTGCTTCCATTTACTAAGGTCAGGAATCAAGCTGCAAACAACTCCAAAAACCTATAAATTATTCACTTCTGTTTAAATACATATACACGAAGTGTATCCAAAAGTTCGGACCTGTTTATAAATTATAAATGTAGCTTGTCAGAGGCTGCAAAAGCAGAGGGAGAACAACCCTCCTTCCTCTGGATGCCCACAGAGTATCGGTCGTTCTTCCACTGTAGCACTTGCCGAGTTGTATTATCATTTATCTGTTTCCTCCCCCCAGATCTTGGGTTCCCCGAGGAAATCCAGTAAGTGTTCCATTAGCTGTTTGATGAATGAACGGACAAAGGAATGAACAGTGAGTAAACGAGTGAATGGGATTGTACAAAACAATCTAGGCTCATCTGCTGTATTCAGGCTGAGTGTAACTCAATCTTAGCCCATCTCCTTTCAAGTTATATAATTCCAGGTATAAGTACAAGTCCCTAAGGTACATAGTATTGCCCCATCTCCCATTTATCTTTAATCTATTCCCCTTCTCTCTTTTCCCTCCCGTATCTCTTTTCCCTCCCGTAGCCTCTCTTCCCTCCCCCTCTCTCTTTCTCTCTCTTCTCTCTCTTCTCTTCTCTTCTCTTCTCTTCTCTTCTCTTCTCTTCTCTTCTCTTCGCTTCTTTTCTCTCTCTCTCTCTCTCTCTCTCTCTCTCTCTCTCTCTCTCTCTCTCTCTCTCTCTCTCCTTTATGTAAATGTATTCCCTCAAAGGCCCATAAGCCTGCACACCTACATGAAGGGATTCTTTTTTTTTTTTTAATATATTTTATTGATTTTTTTACAGAGAGAAGGGAGAGGGATAGAGAGTTAGAAACATCGATGAGAGCGAAACACCGATCAGCTGCCTCCTGCACACTCCCCACTGGGGATGTGCCCACAACCAAGGTACATGCTCTTGACCGGAATCGAACCTGGGACCCTTGAGTCCGCAGGCCGACGTTCTAGCCACTGAGCCAAACTGATCAGGGCATGAAGGGATTCTTATTGCCATTACAACACTCACCCTTATTCTAACATGAGTACAACCCACTGATTTCAGCCTCGTTTCAAAGTCAGACGGTATTCCTTTCACATGGAACACCCATTGCTTGCACTGTCTTATTTGCATCGCTTGCCCTTCACCTATAAAATTTAGGAATGACACTCAGTGGCAAGCAACAAAAGTTTACAACCCTCAGTCCTTGTTCTTGAAATACAGCTGTGCGAGTCTATGACCAAGAAGACATGTGGAAACCATTAAATCACATCGAATCTAATTTAAAGTTGGGTCCAAGCAAGTATATAATAAATCAGAACAACTGCAGAATTCTACAGTCAGTGACATGCGCTGGGCTTCATCACTTGCAGAAAATATGGCAGGGATGCAGTGAGAGCCGATCAGAGCCTGAACTTCAACTCTCCGTAATCAAAGGGAAAGAAGACCTTACATCCCAGGCAGTCCACCATGCTGGCCTTTACTCGTCCGAAGGAGGTGGAGTCCCAATCAAAGAGCTGCTGAGCTCGATTCCAGACATATCAAAGGTCAACCATCACAACACACCAGGCTTTACGTTACCGCCTGTCCGTGGTCAGGGTCTAATTCTTCAGTAATTGATCTTTCCATCTGTTGGAACATTTTTTTCATGTGTGGTCTTAAGAAGAAATTCAGCTCACTTCAATTCAAATAATCACCAAGATATTATGTTCTTGGCCCTCAGTTTCTTGATAAATAAGTCAGCAAGTGATGTCCCTTCATAATGTAAAAACATTTCAAAAGCTTCCTAATTCACATGAATTACAATGGGCCATGGTCCTTTGAAGAGGCAAATGGCATGGAGGCAGCCAAGTATAACAGAAACATGCATCCAGTGTCTAGATAAGATAGGTGTAAGTACGGGGTTAACTTGAGGCAAAAATGACATCTTGGTGTTCTCAGCCTCCTCCTTCAGTAATTCTCCCCTTCTCTACTTCTTAGAGAATTTTGTCCTTTCTCCTTCAAGGATTCTGTACCTTTATACCATGACTTTCTTTTTGCCCATCAAATGAAGACATGGCCCCGGTCCCTAGTTGGGACGGATTCCTGGTCTCTCCTAAAGATGGCTTCCATGCCCTGACCGGCACTGGCTCAGTGGTGTTAGAGCATCGGCCTGCGCACCAGAGGGGCTCGGGGTCCATTCCCGATCAATGGCATATAAGGTTCCCCACCAGCACCATCCCTCCTTCAGGGCGTGTGCAGGAGGCAACCAATCGAAGTGTCTCTCTCACATCCCTGTTTCTCTTGCTCTCCTCTCTCGCCCTCTCTCCCTCCCTTCCATTCTCTCTAAACAAAGATCAATGGGGAAAAAAATCTTCACTCCTTGGGTGAGGATTAAATTTAATTTTTAAAAAAGATGGCTCCCGTGTTTATTCAGGGAGAATGAGCCAGGAGAGGAGAGGGGCAGGGTCTAAGGAGGCCCTTGTAGCCACTCACCATTTGCCTACTCAAGAACCAGGCATTCTTCCTGCTTGTTCTGTCTCTGGACCGGTTTCCTTTCTCCTCATCTTCCCTCTTCTATGACCTTTGTGTTTACTCCGTGCTACTTACTTACCCTGCCACTAAAATCTCTCTCCTCCTTTCCGCTCCAACACTCACACAGGGATTTTACAGGCTTTGAGGCACATTTGTTATTGGGCAGTTGAAGGAGGTTGTAATGTTGTGATTCTTTTTATTCAATAAAATATATTTATACTGTTTATGTTATTTTAGGTCTTGACAAAAAAATTATCAATAAAATGCATTTTTACCAATGAAATCATTATAATTGATGAATGTTGTTATAAGGAAGTTTGAGACTGACCAATTTTATTGGGTTTGTTTAACAGCTAGTAATCACAAAACAAAGTTGAACTAAGATCTAGATCATCTCAAATGGGAGACTATATCATACTATACTATACTATACTATACTATACTATACATGAGAGAGAAAATAAATGAGGACTTTTAAAAGTCAACACGAGCCCTAACTCGTTTGGCTCAGTGGATAAAACGTCAGCCTACGGACTGAAGGGTCCCAGGTTCGATTCCAGTCAAGGGCATGTACCTTGGTTGCGGGTACATCCCCAGTGGGGGGCGTGGAGGAGGCAGCTGATCGATGTTTCTCTCTCATCGATGTTTCTAACTCTCTATCCCTCTCCCTTCCTCTCTATAAAAAGTCAATAAAAATATATTTTTAAAAAATAAAAATAAAAAGTCAACATGAATATAGAAGGATGGAGACCTGGTTTAAAGTTTACATGAGGAAACCCGAGGGAGTTAGCTGGTGACTGCACCAGTATTCAACAATGCCACCTGCCTCCAAAGAAAGTCTGAACACGCAAATATTACTCCAGGAGGCCTCCAGGGATCATCTGACAGAGGCCAGTGCTATGCAATCTCTAACCGGTATCAATGCCTGGGGTATCAATAGGTTTCTGGAAGGAACTCGTACATCTGAATGGGTAACTGGACAAATAATACTCCAGGTTAACACCAATAGCAAGTCTCCACAATGCTTCTCTGAGAACTTTTCAAAGCCTAAGAAATGGCTTCTTAAGAACCACTTCTGAGCAATTTGGACTGAGAAGAAACTTTTTTTTCCTCTACATCCACTTGGTTGAAATGAGCTTTATAATTTTCTCTACAGGGTCCGGGCTTTAGGTTAAGAAACACTCTCCCAAGGAAAATATTTCTATCTCCATCCTTCCCATCATCTAAAAACTGACAAAATTAGATGCAGTACTTATTGCTGGGAACAGAGCAATCCCTCAGCTGGTTAAGCAGTAAGTATGGAGTACATGCAGCATCACAGGTCAGTGGATTCCTCTTCTTCGATGTCATTTTGTCACATGTAACTGCAATATTTACTCTGCAATGACTCACGGATTTACCCTTAAGAACACTCCCACACATGCACACTTTGAAAAGAAAATCAAGTAACTTCCCATTAGAATCCACACCCACCCCATTCCGTCTGTATATTCTGCTTTGAAAAGCAATCCTGCAGCCGTAATACCCTTCTATACTTTGTCCTTTGAAGTACACACAAAAGATCATTAAGGAATCAACTAGGTATTTGCTTCTGGACAGGACACCAGGATGGATGGCCAGAAAAGAGCAAGAATTCCCTCTCTGAGCCCTCCATTCCCTTATCTCAGTCCCCATCCTTCACTCCCTGAAGATACAGGATTCTTTGGCCCTCAGAGAATTCATCACTCTGAAGAAAACTCCAGCGGCAAACTAAAGTTTTAATTCTGACAATAAAAATCACCAAAACACCACCTGTATATACAACTGTAGTATAAACACTACCTTTCAGTCTCATCGATTGTACCTTGTTCTTGTCTCTCCAAGGAGTTAGTGAGGTCACACTCTGTCCTCCTCTTAGCTAAGTAGCAAGAACATGTGCTTGAGCAAAGGGAGCAATTTTTTGTTTGAAATTAACTTTGTCCTTTACTGCTCATTACTGTTAGGTGAGCCATTACTCAAAGCGATGGAGGTAAAAGTGCAAGTCAAAAATCTTTAAGGAGCCGAAACCGGTTTGGCTCAGTGGATAGAGCGTCGGCCTGCGGACTGAGAGGTGCCAGGTTCGATTCCGGTCAAGGGCATGTACCTGCGTTGTGGGCATATCCCCAGTGGGAGATGTGCAGGAGGCAGCTGATCGATGATTCTCTCTCATCGATGTTTCTAACACTCTATCTCTCTCCCTTCCTCTCTGTAAAAAATCAATAAAATATATTTTAAAAAAAAGAAATCTTTAAGGAACAACTTTATTTCATTGAGGTAGAGACCAGCCATTGACCTACATCTGTCTTTAGTTCTCTACTTTCATACTTTAAAGCAAAAAACAAAGGGAGATTATCTAAATCAATTTTAATTGGAGAAGATTAATAAAGCTATTTAAATCAATTTTTAGAGGAAAAGTAGCACCATGATTAAGGGACAGTGGCATTACTTCAGTTTATTTGTGTGTGTGTGTCTTTGTCAATCCTCACCTGAGGATGTGGGATCAAGCCTGCAACCCAGGTGCGTGCCCTTGACCAGAATTAAACCCGGACCCTTCAGTGCAAGGGTCAATGCTCTATCCACTGAGCCAAATCGGCCAGGGCAGTACCTTCTGTTTTGAAACCAGCCTTGCTACTTGCCATTTTGGTGACCTGACTAAGCTTGTGAATCTACATTTGTAATAACCAATTTTACTATGTGTGGGTTCAAATTAAGAGAACAACTTATACTTGCAAAATCTTTCACAAGCACATGTTCCATAACTGGTGCTCATTTATGGTATAACTAGAGGCCCGTTGCACAAAGAGATTCGTGCAATAGGCCTTCCCTTCCCCTGGCTGCCGGCACCGGTTTTCCTCTGGCACCCGGGACCCAGGCCTTCGCTCCGACCGGAGCCTTCCATCTTCACTCTGCTGCTTCGCGCCTACGTATGTAAATTAACTGCCATCTCTGTTGGATTAATTTGCATACTCTCCTGATTGGCTGGTAAGCGTAGTGGAGGGATGGTCAATTTACATGTTTGTCTATTATTAGGTAAGATTATCTGGTGATTATTTCCCTTAAAGGGACTCTGGAGCAATAGAGATAATAGTAGAAATCTATATATATAAAAGCCTAAGCCACTGCTATGATCAAATGACCGCTCAACCAGTCGCTATGACATGCACTGACCACCAGGGGGCAGACACTCAATGCAGGAGCTGCCCCCTGGTGGTCAGTGCGCTCCCACAGTGGGAGCGCCGCTCAGCCAAAACCGGGCTCACGCTGATGAGTGCAGCTGCGGTGGTGGGTGAGGATTTAAATAAATAAATAAAATAAAAAGTAATGATTAGGTTTTTAAAAGGTGTCTTTTATACCATCAAGTAAAGCCACCTTCATATGGCATTCATTTATTCAACTGCCATTTAAATCCACTCTGCTGCAGACACTAATTCATCCCATGGGTGGATCAGATGCTCAATAAGAGCTACATGGTTAGTGCTTCAAGAGATCATGGGAGAACAGCAGACCATAAAAAGTGCACAAGAGAGCAATATAATTTCTTTCTTTAAAATATGTTTTTATTGATGTTTTTTTAGAAAGGGAGGGAGGGAATGAAAGAGGGAGGGAGGGAGGGAGGGAGGGAGGGGAGGAGGAAGAGAGAGAGAGAAAGAGAGAGAGAGAGAGAGAGAGAGAGAGAGAGAGAGAGAGAGAGAGAGAGAGATACTGATGTGAGAGAGAAACATCGACTGGTTGCCTCTGGCACACACCGAACTGGGGATTGAACCCAAAACCTGGGCATGTGTCCTGACCAGGAATTGAACTGGCAACCTTTTGGTGCACTGACAACCCTCAATCAACAAAACCACACAGGCCAGGGCACAATACAATTTCTTGTTCCCACAATCAAAATTTTTATGTAAAGATTTTTTTTTTTTTCAGAGAATCTGGACATCCAAAGTGGCAGAGAACGTGTTATGTTGAGGGACATAAAAGTAAATTCTAATTAAGTATCAAGATAATGACTGGAAAAGAATACCATGGTGTAAGAGGAAAGAAATGAAATGTAGTGGTGAAGATAATTATCAGAATAAATTTAGTAAAAGAAAAAATAGTTGAGGGATAACTATATAAAATCTACCTAGATACTTAATAAATATAATTCAATTTAGTAAAAATTTTAAACTAGGGATATGCACAATATAAGAATGATGACTGAACCTTATTTGGAATACCAAACTTTGGGTTTTTCAATATATGCCCCAATTATGCTCATACCCTATACAGTTCTTAAGTCATTCACCCAACAGTGAGACTAAAGCATGAAACTTCAAAGTCTAATTTGGACTCTGTTCGCAAGAAGCAATCAATGAACGCGTAAATAAGTAGAACAACAAACTGATGTTTCTTTGTCTCTTTCTCTCTCAAATCCATAAAATAAGAAAAAGGTGATTCTTAATGATTCTGAGAGAAGGGACTCAGCAAGAGCAGGGGTCAGTAAACTTCTGCACAGGGTCACATGACAAATATCTTAGGCTGCATGGGCCACACATCCTGTCACAACAACTCAATTCAGCCGCTGCTGCATGAAAGCAGCCACTGGCAATGCATGAATGAACGGTGATACTTTGAACCCAATCTGTCCCACTCCCCGACCCACTGGTCAAGTCATTCAGGACTCACATGAGAAAAAGAGGTGGTACTGGAATAGAAACATCCATAATAACTTCTTTCGGGTATAAAGATAAGGAAAATCAGCTAAGAGTACATGATTTTTCCTTTCCCTAAAAATTGCCATAAAGTTGAAAGCAAGCACTCACCTGAACATACAGTTCTCTCAGTTCATACTGAAATTTCTTGGGATCTGTGGTAACTGTCACTGGGCCAATTTCTGCGAAGATAAAAATGACGTAGGTAAATAAATCGCAATTAACAGCATAAAAGACTTTAATGCATTGTGTTTGCAAATGTCTTTTCACTGTGCAGTACATTATTTATTACTACAAAATAATGTGCAAAATTACACCTACTTCTTAATGTATAGCTACCAGTGAACAGCTTATAGTTTGCATTAAATTATGCATACCTAAAAGAGGGGGTTCTTAGCCTTGCAAAAGGCAAATGAGCAGTCAAAAACGTCTCAAGACAAAGAGTCAGGAGACCCCAGGTCCAGTCCCTTTTCACTCTCACAGGTCAGTAAATATTTACTGAACACCCATGTTGTTGTTGGATTTTAAATGAATCACTATCCTATGATTCTGTTACCTTAACGATATATTGTAAATGTGTCTGCAGCTTTTCTGGAAGTCCAAACTCATTTCAAATAAAAAGTGGAACACTAAACAACAACAACAAAATAAGAACAAATAACCTTCAATATCTATTCCACAGGGTTTTTAAGAGCTTGCAGAAGCAAAGATATGAGGACATTAAAAGTTCAGGAAATTGTCCCTATCACTTTCTTCCCCGTGGCTGGGGTTCATGTCCGTCATTACCACCATTCCCCTGAGCTGGCTGTGACCACCAAGACTCCCTCTCTAACGGCCCCGATGTATTGCAAACATCGCTGCTTCCAATAGGAACAGGTGGCGGCCACGGCATTTGCTGGAAAACCAGGACCGAAGTTCGATGAAGAGAAGGAGCCCAGGTCCCAGGGTGGGTTGAGTTAGCAACATTATTTTAGGATATACCATGTCTATACTAACATTCTAATCTCTTTTTAAGATAAAAATCAGCGTTTAAAATAGGCAAGTCGAAAGTGGCCCTTACAGGTATTAAAAATTTCCCCCAGGAAATACCCATATATTTAAACAATTCATCTGAGTATCATATGCGGAGAAATACCAGCTTAAATTCCCAAGGTAGATTTTAAAAAATTCTATTACATCTATTACAAAACTGTAATATGTAACTATAGTACAAAATTATAAAAACACTTAACATTTAGTTTTCATAGGCCATTTTCTAGCTTCCAAGGGACACTGTTAGAAAAGGATTTTGTGACTTCAAAGGATAACAATTAATTAGCCAGTCTTTCTATAATGAGCTCAATATGATACAAAAACAGGCTGTAGGATTGTAGAAACAAAAGAAGTGAATTGGAAAAGAAGCACAATTTGTCCACCATAACCTATGTAATTTTTTTTTTTTTAGAAATTACACACAAAAATATGGTTCCATCCTTCACCACACATGAGACACCTTGCAGTATGCAAAAGGAATGGCGAGGACACTGGAGGAACGGTGAAAATGCAAACATCTACATTCCATGCAGGCGGAGCAGTCGCTAGCTGTGCAAAAGTCATGTCTTGAGTATATGGAAAATCGGCAAAGCCTACTCCCTCAAGACTAAACAAAGGCATACTTTGCGAAGGAATGCCAAACAGTGGAGAACATGCCAGGCAGTTACACTGACATGTAAATTGTCAGCAGTAATGTTAAGCCAAGCTTCCATATTCCTACATGGCATAATACTGAAATAATTCTGGAGTCCAAAACTCAAGCAGTAGAAAGGAATACAAAATATGCTAGAAAAAAAAAACAATTACACAACAATGAAAAGCGCATACATGCAAGAACATTCCCTTTAATAACAATTTTTAAAAATAGCCCTGGATGTATGCCTGGTTCTTCAAGAATGGAAACCAAGAAATGCTATCAAAATAAGAGGACCGATTAGCCTTCATTTAGTTTTCCAGAGACTCCAATATCCACCTGTGTTCAACAAAGATAGGAACTCTCTCCTGCAGCTCATTAATAAACATTTTTTGCAAACCACATGGACCGCTGAGATAAATCTTTTATCAGTTATGAGAAATACTCAGGAGAGGTAAAGACTTGTGGAGCTGCCATATCCTTCCAGCTGTAAGTGTCCTTTCCAACTCTTTTGAATTGAATGATATGACTACTTGGCAGAATCGGCCCTCCTCCCTTCAGGACTTGCTTCCATCCCAGTCTTTGTCTTCTCTTAGTAGAGCCCTGTGCCAGTCCTGTCATGAGCAACTTCCCCTTCTCTTCTTTTTTGCTCATGTTGGTTTCATCCCCTGCCAAGCCTTTGATGACATTCAGCAGGTACAACTTTGTCCTCCCTTCCTGCCTGAACATGGTCCTCTGTTGCTTACAGAATTAAAGGAGAACTCCCCAACGCATTCCAGGTTCTCTCTTCTACTAATCCAATCTTCCAAATTCGTCAACACCCTTGACTTAGCATGAAGCTACTGTGCTTCCTCACCACCCCCGTGACCATCCCCACTGTCTTTCATCTGCCCATACACCTCTCATTCTATAAAGCCTGATTTAAGTCCTATCCCTTGACTGCATTGCCTTTTCTCCAATTTGCTTTAATGTTGTTTTGATAATATTTGTATAATAAATATAAGGGAAGATTGAAGGTGCGTAACACTTAGTAGAATGTAAAGATCATTTCCTCTTCATTCGATTAATTTTACCTCGTTGTGTATAAAGAAAACACACCAAATAATAATAAAACACCTATCCATCTCCAAATAGAATCATCGAAATAGAAGAGGCATTAAATATCATCTGGTTCAATGCTCTTTTCTCCAGACAAGAAAACGTGAGGTCCAGAGGAGAGGAAATTGAAAATTGTTGGCGGTGAAGAAAGAGGTTAAGATATCTGAACACATTTCTACACTGAGTAACCTGCACAGCTGACTAACATTTCCTGTTTCCCAAGATCTCCATTCTGTCAATGACCATATCACCACTAACTTTCTCCTCCTTTCCTCGGGACTACGGGCAGGACAGGCCATGGTCCAGATGCCTAATATGATGCACACAACAACCAGAATTCTTTATTGTCACATGTCTGGACATTATCTTCAAGAGACAAAAAATAACCCTCTTGCCTAGTAGATACTATAATTAAACATACAAACCTCACTGGAAAATTCCTTCTACAATCTATTTAGCAAACATATATTGAGCATCTAGTATATGTGGTTGCCACTGGTAACAAGGATGAACAAACATGAACTCTGCCCTCAAGTCCTGATGGTCTGGTGCAGAAGATAAAACTGTAAACATGTAATCACAGTACAATGCAGCAAGGGCAGAAACATAAGTATGGATAAGGTAGAGTGGGAGCACTAATTCCTATAAAGAATGTTTCTTGGGGTTTTGGGGGTTTTTTTGCTGTTTTGTTTTAGAAAGAAACAAGGGAGAGCTCAAAGAAGAGATGAAAATTCAGGATTTCAAATGAAAGAAAACAAATAAGTTCTTTATAATGCTAATTTCTTTTTAAATTCTATATACCAAGTTTACAAGGCAATCCCATATTCTATCAAATTATTCTTATTACCTAAAACTATATTTGCAAGTATTTTTTACAATTCACAATACTTGGTAACATAGAGGGACTCCCTCTGAGCCTCACAACAACCTCATGAAAAGGGCAGGACAGATAAAATTCATAAACAATTGAAGGTTAGGTGATAAACTAAAGCCACCCAGTCCCTCTGAGGGCTAGCACCGTAAGTACCCTTTGTCTGTGGAATGGGGGCATCTACCACATGAGAGTAGGTGATACTGCAACTGCCAATGCTTTTGTGTCTCCCTCACTTGACTGTCACCAGAAGATGGATGGTCTCAATGTACCCACAGTAGATTCCTTATCAATAAATGTATCAAGATGGAAAGCAGGGAGACAAGGGAAAAAAAACAATGAAGGTTAAACCAGATCCTTTTTTTCATTACACCACGGAGCCTCCACGCTACTACTAAAGACCACGTTACCTGATCACCGAGTAGCCAACCAACACTTTTCCCTTTCCTCTGTTAACCAAAGTGTTTTGTTCTTTACTTTAATCAGGTTATTGATGTAGGTAATCAACAGACAATTTTCCACATATAGCAAATCTTTAAAAACAAAAGAAACATTAAGGTAACATGTATTATTACAAATATGAGAAATGCCTTGCTCTTCAGAAGACCACTTTTTTTTAAGAAATATATTTTTATTGATTTCAGAGAGGGAGAGAGAGATGGAAACACCAATGATGAGAGAGAATCATCAACTGGCTGCCTTCTGCAGACTCCCACTGGGGATCGAGCCCACAACCTGGGCATGTACCCTGACCAGGAATGGAACTGTGACCTCCTGGTTCATAGGTCAATGCTCAACCACCGAGCCACACTTAGCCGGGCCAGAAAACCACTTTCGATTAAAAACAATAACTGAAACTCTAAGGAAGTCTTTCCTCTTTTCATTAATTTGTTATTAATGAAACTAAGGAAGCCTTTCCTTTTTACATTAATTGTGTTATTGCCCATTTCCTAGCGATTTATCAGATGCTTGAATTTTTTTCCAGCATCTCAGCCATTGTTCTCTTAATCTGAGCTGCTGGATTGTATTTGAGAAAATAATGGAAAGAAATTCACAAGGTCATACAGTACTTTCTTTCACTGCTTCACTTGGCAAGATCGATATCCACTTGCTCATTTCCTTTTTCCTTTCCATGAACAGATTCTGCTCCTTATGGTTTTTCTTCACTCAAAGTGGTTCCTTGATAATATGAGGAAGATTTATTGCTATTTGTGGGGGGTCTAAGCCCTGTGGGTGAATGCTTTTATAACAGTGTTCAAATGTTCTTTGTTGTTGTGTTTTAAAATATATATTTTTGGTGTTATATTTATAGTTACACATATATACATGAGATGTGAAAACAAGACCCGCCTAAGCTGCATTATAAACTAACCAATTATATTGTAAAACATAGAAGAAGCAAAGAAATATATAAATCACAGGGCCTACCATGATGGAAATTTAAATACAGTTGAAATCTTACAAAATATCAAGCTATGAAAAGTTTAAGAATCTAATCTAGCCTCTGAGCATAGCCAGGTGACACAGGGGTAGAAGGGCAGCGAGTTTTCTCAGTGTCCAGAGAGGACAGAGAGACCCCGAGCTCTTGGGAAGCACGCTGTAGAGCAGTGGTTCTCAACCTTCTGGCCCTTTAAATACAGTTCCTCATGTTGTGACCCAACCATAAAATTATTTTCGTTGCTTCTTCATAACTGTAATGTTGCTACTGTTATGAATCGTAATGTAAATATCTGATATGCAGGATGGTCTTAGGCGACCCCTGTGAAAGGGTCGTTCAACCGCCAATGGGGTCGCGACCCACAGGTTGAGAACCGTTGCTGTAGAGTCATCAAGGAGGAGATGAGGTATGACTGGAACTTACTGGTTCACAGAGGGTGACATTACAGCACAATTCCAGACACTGAGGCATGGCCCACTCAGAAGTCCCTTCAATGAGCTAAATCTCAACAAGTTCCACTTCCTAAAACTCCTACTCCCAGTCGATTAATTTAACACAAATCAATTATGATGTTTTCTATGTGCGAAGTTGCTAGTATAAACACACATATTCAAAGCATTAACGTTATCTAAATGAAAATTGAAAAATCCTATTTCCTGCTTGGTGGGGGGAGGCTACAGAAAATCAGATAAATAACTATCTTTACTTTTACTGTTTTCAATTTAATCTACAGCATACACTTCCAGATTTCTCTATCTCCATTCAATTATAATGTTGCTGTCCAGCACCATTTTTAAACGATCTGCATCTAATCCACAAAAACAGAACTGTTTCCTGACTTTGAGCTGGGCTGACGCCAAATATATTTCAGGACTCATTTAATTGAGTGCATTCCTACTCACATTAAACAGGTAATTTTCAAGACCACTTACAGGCCCTTAATGATTGTTTTGACATGAAGTGATGAATTTGGTGTGTTTTATAAAATCCAGGTCAATGATGAATTCATGCATAGCCTGTTGGCTAATAGTGATTAAATAGCATTCTGCTCCACCATCCAAAGAGATTATTCATTTAACAATGAGTTGTGTGATAACCTGAAACAGATGCAATTTAACAAGGCTGCAGATGATAGATGTACAATGAGTGCAAGTCATTCCGCTTGGACTGCTGAACAGGATACAGAAAGAGCATGAACACAGATTCAGCAATGTTACACAGTTGTTTAGAGCAGGAAGCAAAGGAGAATGCCTTCGTAACTGACACAGGACTTTGAGGTACACGGAGTAGGATGTTATTGCTTAGACTGGCCTTTGGCCAGGGCTGAAGCCAGCACTCTTTCAAAAAATAGCCGTGGGATTGTTAATGGCCAACGAAGCTCAGACTCTCGGTTTTGCCTGTACTTTTATATACAAAATAGTATTTTAACATCAACATATATCTATGCACTGATGAGGTATCCTCAGAGAGATAAGAAAACAGAAGAATATTTTAAGTCATGCTATTTAATAACATTGAATGAACAGCCTTTCCAATGTGTTCAAGGTACCCTGAGAGCACACAAGAAGAAAACTGATGCTATGTACAAGCACATTTTAAAATTTAAATAATGATAGTCTTATATAAACATATGTTTTAAATTTTAAGAAAACATTAGAATTCATTGCAAAGTTGTCACTGTTCTCTTAGGCAATTCTTTAACAGTCTTCCAAATGAATCTTTTTTTTTTAATATATTTTATTGATTTTTTACAGAGAGGAAGGGAGAGAGATAGAGAGTTAGAAACATCGATGAGAGAGAAACATCGATCAGCTGCCTCCTGCACATCTCCTACTGGGGATATGCCCGCAACCCAGGTACATGCCCTTGACCGGAATCGAACCTGGGACCTTTCAGTCCGCAGGCCGACGCTCTATCCACTGAGCCAAACCGGTTTCGGCCCAAATGAATCTTGACATCAGTGAGGGATGAAGAAAAGAAGAATTATGAAAGGAGAGTTAAAATGTTGTTGAAGAAGAAAAATTATGTTTGCAAATCCTTAGAAAAGTATCATTAATACTGTGGACATTTCCGCATGTGAGGCGACTAGACTTAACTTCAGCCCTGATTGTTTCCACAGCTAAACAAATGTATGCAGTCCTCTGATCATGCTTACAGGGAAAATACTAGTCAGTGGTTCAAAACAATATTTATGAAGTAAATACTTTAAAAATATGGGAATCAGAGACACTTAAAAATATAATAGATGCTATTATGTGTCTGTATATATGTGATAATATATGGATGGTTTCCCCTAAATACTTGCACTCATTCATTCAACGAACAGGCAATATATTGTTAAGGTTAGTTCAAGTTGGCAGGAGAAGCTCAAGCAAGCAAATGCATTGAAACCGAGTCAGACATATCTAGGTGTGTCTTACCAATTAAAGGGCTGGCTGCACAGACTTCTGACCACTGCAGTAGCACAAGGCCCTGCTCTCTAAGGGCCCTCGCCCTGGGGTTTAATGCTTTGCAGTCGCTGTCTTGAAATAATTTTATCTTTGTATCTGTGTTTTATAAGTGAAGGCCCATGGGACGGTGGAACATGCACTCTGAGCTTGGAGATTTGGCTCCTGTGTGGTCCTGCCTCTCACCAGCTTCTGGGGACAGGTTCTCAGCCACCTGTTCTCCTACCCCAGATAACCCCAGTCCTACCCAGCAGCCCCATGTCTGCTTCTGCCGGCTGTCACCATCCACCATCCGCCCTGGCAGAGACCTGGATGTGAGGGTGGAGTTGCTGAGATGAGGAAGCCAGAGCACCGACCAAGGCCAGAGGCCAAGTCTCAGCCCTCAGCCAGGCCAAGTCTTTCCGCAACTCCTAATCCAGATACCATGCACGCCCGGCACTGAGGTTTAAAGATCCCCAGGGGGTTCGCCTATCTGCCAAGGGTTAAGGCAGCAGGGCCATGGGAAGAGGAAATGTCTGGCTCAGCTTCCCCAGCTTCCCCTCCAGGTAGAGCACAGTGCTTTGGTCCCGTGCCCGGCGGTAGCCCTGCAGCCCACCTGGCCAGAGGCCGAGCTCAGCTGCATCCCAGAGCAAAGACCTCAGAGGCCACCGTGGGCCACCATGGGCCCGCACTTGGTCCACAGGCATCCGGGTGCCCACGGTGCTCCCTCGCAGGCACCATGCAATGCTCAGGGGATCTTGTCCTCCTTGCAACACTGTGGCTTAAAACCATCAGCCTGGATTTTGCCACCCATCTTTACTTTGTGCAAAGCCAGTATTAAACGCAAATATCAGAGCATTTAACTCAAAGAGATTCACCCTTACACAATTCATACTTCATGTGTGATGCTAGACGGTGCTCCAGCTGTCCCGAAGAGACCCACAAACCAGGGTTACGAAGGCTAAAAAAGGAACCACTCACTTACAACCCCAGCAACAAAGTAAATGCCCCAGGTTTAACATGACATTGAGCTACGTAGCACTGTTTATTGAAAAGCATAAGAGATTTTTTTAAATGAAAAAAACAACATGGTCATATAAAGAACGCTAAATATTAAAATAGATGTATTCTGGCAAGTTAATTTACAGATATATTACAAACCTCAAAAAGAATTATTTCTTGCTTGTGTATGTTTTAAAATACTTAGCAACAATATACTTAAATTTATTTTTAACAGGACACGGGCAATTTATATCAATGAAAACTGACAAGACAGAAAAGGACATTACAAACACCAATAATTAAGAGGATAGAATTTGTGGCATACAAATAAGTATGTAATAAATAGAAAAGAATGAACAAACTATAGACACACTGTATCTGAAGACAAGGAATATAAAATAGGATTATTTAATTTAAAATATTTAACTTCAATTCATATTTTACAGTATTGAATCAAAGAAGCTCCAAAAAGATTAAGTGGTTCGATATAATCATTACAATTCTTTAACTAAATCCAAATTAGAATATAGGACACATATATAGAAGAATAACACCCTCCTTTTTAATGTAATAGAAAAAGCAAAAGGAAAAATACTGACAGGTACAAACATATACCATCAAATGAAAATATAAAAATCAAATTAAAATAAAGCCAGACTTGGCAATATTTGCCATCAATTAAAACAGATGAAAATCTTTACTATCCAAAGAGATCATTCCATTTATTTTAAAAAAAATAAATTACCAATCACTAGATGAAAGGAAAATTCATTTAAGGATGGCAAAGAAAAGAGACCAGAAGCGAATGTTCATCTCTAGTTAGAAGGAAAGAGATGCAGACTGCAGCAAATTTGAAGTACCTGACAAGACAGAACACAATTTCTTAAAGATTATCACTCAAACCAGAATTATAATAAACCTGGAATGTTTAGACTGTTGGTAAGGTGATAAGTGGTTGCCACTTTTGTGAATTTACCATAGTTATGTGTATTACAGGTGTGAGTCCTAAAATTGTATTGTGATAAAGTCATTTCCTTCTTGGTTATAATTCACTAAAAATAAAGACATTGCTATTACTAGTATACCAATAATGTCAAAATAGAGATATGATTAAAAACATATGATTCTCTGAATAATATTAGACAACAAACTATTGTTCAATGTACAAACACAAGCAAAAGTTTATCATATTGAAAAGGCAAGACAGAACTGTATATACACTGTGTTGTAACTGTCTATAAAGACAGATAATGCATAAGAACAAATTCTAAAAAGTCACACCAGGTTAAAAATTAATATTTAGAATAGGTAGAGTAGGCAGAGTACTTTTTTCTTCAATTTTTTTAAATTATTGTACTTATACCTTAAGAAGAGAGGAATTTCACTTAGTCACATACAAGCTTGAGGTTTGCTCATGAATTTTGGCTGCGTGCGGTTCTTAATTGGTTGTTTTCAATGGCCACTAGGAAAAGGCACAAAAGTACGTATTTCTGAGCATAGGCAAGATAACCAGGGAATCATTGATTTGAGGCATCATCTGTTAATGCTGTGAGGTGAAATATTTTAGGTATTTAGGAGGTGATCAAAACAGTCATTATCTGGATATGGTATTCATTTCCAATCCTCTCACTTCAAGCTTTCATCTTTCTTTTAAGTGCACAGCCCTGGCAATGTCATCTTCCTACAGTTAGTCTTTATTGAACACACAAAGAATTCCTTTTGACTGAATGAAAGAAAACACTCTTCAGACTCGTAACACTGAAGGTCAACCACAGTCAAGCATGTGGGTTCCCTTCTGCTGGTTATGGATGTTTATTTTCTCTACATACTCTTGCAACGATGTGTGTCTGTTCACACACACACGTGTATCTGCCTTGCTTTTTTCCCTCCAGAGAAGAAATACTGGAAGCATGAAATACCCAGTATGACTGTAAGTATTGAACACAGACTGGAATCATCATTTAAATGAACATTCATTTTGAATGTAAACACATCTCCTAAAATGAAGATGTTCAGAGGAATCACCTTGTTGGTGACTAAAAGTGTCCCAGATTTGGAAGTTACCAAAGCCTCCTCAAGGCCAATGAAGTTAATTACAGTGGGGCCTCAACTAACGAGTTTTTTGAGATAACAGCTGTCTCTCCGCCGATTTTTTGCATTGAGTTGAGAGAGTAATTTGAGTTAATGAGCTCCTTAATGAGCTCGGTCTCGGAATGAATTAAACTCATAAGTCAAGGCCCCACTGTATTTTGTTCCAGGGTCAATCTTTTCCAGGGCATTTTTAACCCGACACCTCAGGTCCGGACCTGGTGATGGAAAGCATCCACGTGGCAGTGGTCCCACCCCCTCTCTCCCAAGTCACCAAAGCACAGCTGCCCTTGCAAGGAAAGGCCTGTGTGTCCTCACAGATACCAAGAGGTTGTGGCGCACATCCAACACTTTCCCCAAACTAGAGGCAAGCAGCGAGAGGCATTCTGCCTTTCTCGGGTATCACAGTCGTTGGTCCTTTAATCTCCACCGGGTTTCAGCACCCCTGGCCCCCAGTTCCCAGGCTTCTCTGCTTCACTCTGAAGAACATTCCAGTTCCCTGATTAGATCAAGCCTTCCCCGAAAACCTGAACTCCCAAAGGCAGCGGTTGTTTCTCTGTTGTACAATCTGTACTCGAACCAAAACGCCATAATTAACATGTGTTGTACAGGCACCCCTGAGTCACAATTAGCAGAGACACCGAAAGGGCAGTATTTCCAAGTGCAGTTCCCAACCAAACTGACTAATGGTTCTGGGGTTAGCGAGGCTCGGGACCCCACCAGCAAAGATGCAGAGCAGAGAGGAAGTGGCATTGGCGGTGGCGGTGTTCACTCACATGGCCCACATCGACTAAATGTTGGACCTAAGAGGCAAGTCCACTGCCCTGGTTGAGAGTTCGGGCAGGGTAATCAAAACTCCGTGGATTAGAATCAAGGTGTGGTCACGGACTGGTGTTTTGCTTTTCATTTTTGTCCAGTTCCTTAACCTCAATGATTCAGTTTCCGCATCTACGACATGGGGATAATAATCATACCTACACCACAGAGTTGCCCTGAAAGTGTAACGAGGACACAGCATGCTGCTACTGCCAGCAACTTTCATGGCAATGTCAAGGGCATTAAACAAGGGCAGTGTCAAGGGAAAATATGTATCAATTATGATACAAGGAGTAACTTCCCTCTGAGAGCTTAGAAAAAAAGATAATGCTTTTCTTGTGCCTATCACTTAAGATAATTTGATGAAATTCAATTCCCATCCCTAAAAGGCACTAGAAAATAAGGTACATTCTTACTAAGCCATGCCGTCTAAAAAATATATTCATATTTTTACCTTGTATAAGATGGAAAAGTCAGTTTGTGTTTATGTGAATTTTTAACTTTAGATAACCAAAACTCTACCTACTTGCTGTTGGAAAGAATCCTATATAATAAAAGGCCAATATGCAAATTGTCCCCTCGACAGGGAGTTCGGCCAGGGGGTGGGGCCGACTGGCCAACTGCCCGAGGCCCCTCCCCCCCCAGCCGGCCCTGCCCAGTCAGCCCCAATCAGGGCAGGCCAGCCAGACCCCACCCATGCACGAAATCATGCACCAGGCCTCTAGTAGAACCTAATTTCCCATACTTGTCCTTAAATTAGATCTCAGAATTCAAAGTTAGATGATAACACACTTCATAAATATGCTTAATCTTTAATTCCCACTTTTTTGATACTTAAAAATATTAATACCCAAACAAGATTGAGATAAAAAGAGCACTTACCAAAAAGAGAAAGTAGTTATCTGATTTAGGATTGCTAATTAACATTTATTAAGAAATTAAAAGTGTGGTGTCTGGAGAAGTCAGAAAACATTAGTATGGCTGTCTAAAACATATTTAAGAAAAGAATAATATAAATAATATATAAAATAATATAAAGAAAGTAATGTAAATTTCTTAAAAACAATTATGGCATCTAGTCCTAAAAAATTAGAGAACTTCTGAAGTCATTCACACATTATCTCTAATTTTGCCTATTAATTTCATTATGATAATTAAATCAATAAAGTCAAAGAGACAGATGAATTAACTGAAGAAAATTCAAAGCAAATTAAATTGAATTGAAGACTCTTATACAGTTATTAATGACGCATACATTCTGCCAAAGAACAGACTGACAAAAACTTAAGATCTCTTTTGGCAAACACTCTTCTAACACTTTTTAATTCAGTGGGTAATTATTACATCCTTATTAGGTAATCATGCGCCATGCTTGAAGTTGGCCATTGAAAACCTAATGAGATAGTTCACATTGTAGCATACTTACTATGTGAACTTACATGACTCCTTTTTAATTCTGTAAGTCTACTGTAAGAAAGCTGGAGATGTTTGGCACAGATTGTAAGGAAGAATGTTTAGAAGGCATTTATCTGAAGAAGGGATTGAACAGACTAGAATAGAATAGATTCCTAAGTGCCTTCCTTATGTCTGACAGCATGATGTTTGGCACAGGGAATCTGTGAAGGAGACAGACATGATCCCTTTCCTCATGGAATTCACAGCCTTGAAGAGAAAATGGAGAATAAAATAAGTAATCAAGCAAAGAGAGAGAGAAAAAAAAAACACAACAGGTTAGAAAGGGTGCTATGATGGAAATAAGCAGGCTATTGAGACAGATAATGGGGAAGGGGCTGCTTAATATTATAGTCTCAAGGGAAGACCTCTCATCCTTTCCTTTGTGTCAAATGAATGTCCACAATCTTTGTCCATTTTTATATGGGGCTACTGGATTTTTCTGTCAATGTATTGAAGTTCTTTATATGTTTGGTAATTAAGTTTTGTCTGTGATATGACTTGAAAAAAGTTTTCTCTGGTTTGATGTTCCTTATAGCTATTTTGGCCATGCAGAAATAGTAAAACTTACTTTTTTCTTATGGTTCCTGTTTTATTTATGGTAGTTGGAAAAGCTTTCTTCATGCAGAAGTTATATAGAATTGCCCCATGATGTCTCCTCATAGTTTTATAGTTTATGTTTTACATTTACATCTACGATCCATTTGAAGTTTCTGCTGGTGTAAACTATGAGGTATGGATCCTTTTTATTTTTTTCCAAATGGCTACCCTGTCAGCTCATCATTATTTATTGAAAATCCATCTTTTCCATTGATATTACTTGCCACTGGAGTTCATGTATATATTCTGTAGTATTTTCAATTAATCTTTCCCTTCATGCCCTACAAGCAAATTATCTTAATATCTGAGGCGTAATATGCTTTATTTAATCTCTGGTGGGGCTAATTCCACATTATTAGTCCCTCCTAGAGAAATTTTCCTGGCTTTTGTGCTGATATATTTTCCCTTATCAATTTCAGATTAGCCTACTTAGGTCCAAAAATATCTGTAGGTATTTTTGTAAATGTCACATAAATTGACAGAATGAGTTCGGAGAAGTTAACAAGATGCTAAGGTTTTCCATGGTGTATAATTGCAATTATTGAAGTATTATTTGGGAACATTAGAAGCCTTCTAAATTGGGGTCTTTCTTTCACTATGTCTTATAAATCACTGTAACTCTCTATATAGAAGAACTATTGATTTTTTATATTAATTTTTTCTTTCATAGCTCTTTGGAATATTTTTACTCTGTAAGACTATTCAGCTGATCCTTTTGGTTTCTTAATTATACAATCAGATCAACTGTAAATGTTTTTCTATTTTTATATCTCTAATTTTTTTTCTGGTCTAATCAAATTGGTTTAGTACTCCAGAACAATGTTAAGTAATAAAGGTGATAATGAACTTTATTATCTGTTTCTGAAAATAGCAAGAATATTCTAGTGTTTCCCCATTGAATATGACACTGGACTTGGGATTGAAATAGATATATTTTATCAGGTTAAAACAATATCTATCTACTAGAGGCCCAGCGCGCGATTCGCACAGGAGCCCCGCTTCCTCACGCAGTCATCCTGGCGAGCCTCGCTGCCCACGCAGCCTCCTGCTGACTGGTCGTTACAGCGTGGCGGCCTGATGACCATTAGCATATTAGCTCTTTATTATATAGGATTCCCAATAGTATTAGAGGTTGTTCTTTTTGTTAATTAAAGTGTGAACATTAACTTGTGTTGCCTTTTCACATGTATGAACTAAATCATGTGCTTTCCTCTTTAAATGTAATGTTGATAGATTTCTTTTCATTGAACCATTATGTCCCCCAAATAAATCCCCTTAATCAGGATGTTTTATTCTTTTAATGTGTATTAGATTCTGTCTGTCAACATTTTATTTTGGATTTTTGAATACTTATTTGCATGGACATGAATAATCTAATGTTTTCTTTTAAGTTCAATCTTTATTAAATTTTGATGTCAATATCATGCTCACATAATTTTAAAAATTGTTAAATTTCCATTTCCTGTTCTCTGGAACAGTTTAAATACCATTGACGTTATCAGGTTTTTAAAGTTTTGGTAGAATTCCCTTATGATATCATCAGGGCCTAGATTTTTCTGCAAAACTCCCTCACCCTGTTAATTTGTTAATTTGTCTGTTTGTATGTTCTATATATTTTGAAGTCTTTTCATAAATTACCCCTCTCTAGAAATTTAACCAGTTTTTCAAAGTACTCACCAAGGGTTTAGAAAACAAAATTTCTTATAACTTAAATTTCCAGATATTTTTCTTATTATTGCACTACCTTTTTAAAAAATTTCATTAGCTAATATTTTATTTTTTCCAAAGAAGTACTTTTATTTACCTTTTACATAATTAATTCATTTCTGCTTTTATGACTCTTAATCATCTCATTTTGCTTTGGATAGATTGGTTTTACTGTTTTCTTCTAACTTCCTAATTTACTACTCAAAATAGTAAATTTATATTTTTTCTTCTGGGAGTTGTTTTATGCATATACCGTAGATTCTGATATGCTGTGTTTTTATTACATTTATTTTCTAGACTTTAACAATTTTAGTTTTGATTTCCTCTTTGACATGATTTTGAGAAAAAAAATTAATTTTGATGAATTATTTTAAAATTTCTTCTCTTATAACTAATTTTTCGTTTTATTGTGTTCAGATTAGTGCACTTTTCCTTGTGATACTGTAAATGTTTGGTTTCTGCTAATAATCCATGATCACTTGGATCAATTGAGAAAATGTACCCGCTGTTTTCAGGAAACATCGTGTTACATATATATTAGATCCATCTTACTAATAATGATGACGACATCTTACAGATTTATATATTTTTGTCCACTTGATTTGTCAGGAATTATGGAAGAAAATTAAGGTCTGTTACTCTAAATTGCTCCTATTTTTTTGTTTTGTTAATTTATGGGACTTCACTTAATTTCTATCTTTAAATATTTGTTTTGTCACATGATTTCCACTTCCTCTTATTATTGTCTCCAGTAATGTGCATGCTTGATTTCCTTTGTCTTCTGTAGCTACTATTCTCTCTCTAATCAAGCATGTCAAACTCGCGGCCTTCAGTCCGCATGTGGCCCACAACGAATATTTTTGCATCCCAGCCAATCTAACGGTATGTAAGAAACATTTTAATTAAGAATTTCATAACTTAATTTTTTCAATATCCTGTTATACATAATTATTAATAACGAACTACAATGTTCGCTAATGACTGATTACTATAATCGTGTTGCATTCATTTCCCTTACACGTCTTTTCCGTAGGCGCACCATTTCTCTCCACTAAAACTAGCAGCGAATATTTTAGCAGCTGATTGTTGTGTCCTTAGTCTTGTACTGACTTGTTTGGTGTGTGCAACAGGAAATATTTCACTTTCGGAGAACAAGAAAAATAGGCTTATTTGTGTTACGCTTTATTGATTTATGCAGTTATTCTGCGATTACTCATTTATTTCAGCCCTTTGTATTGAGCATGTCTCTATCCAAATAAACCTACGTTTCTATGAAAATTGAAGCTTTTTTTTTTTGGCGACCCACATAAACTTAAACCTTGTTTATTTGGCCCATGTTAGCCTTTGAGTTTGACATGCTTGTTCTAATCCTTTTGAACTCTTAAAATTTGTTTCATTTTGCTCTTTCCTCACAGCCATCCCTGTAGATCTTTGCTATATTTTCAGCAGTGTTTAATCTTGTGTATTTTCCTGTCAACTTTACTTTTATTTCCTGTCAATTTTATTTTATTTTTCTCTTCTATTTCTTTCTGGAGCCTCTCTGCTGTTTACCTACCAAATCTTTTCTGAATTCCTGTCCTTTATAGAGACATTTATTTCTTTAATGTTTTGTTTTTGCTTTATTTTTAAATCAATGGTACACTCTGTTCAACCACCATTTTTATCTCTTTTGTAGTCACATGGTTTTCTTCTTTCTCATAAACTCTCTTTGCCTAGCTTTTGGTTTTCCCTTTCATTTACTCATTTTTTCCTTGCGATTCTTTTTTTAAAGATCTTGGTTTGTTCCTTTTTTCTATCACAGTTTTGAAACTGGTACTTTTTTTTTTTTCTTTACCAGCAGCTGTTTGTTGGCGGTTCATGTGGGGAAGCACCCAGGGACATGTCCCAGGATAATAGCACTTTTTCTCATGATAAATGACTTTGTTTGTATGTTATTTCTTCAGCCAATGGACACAGTTTTCTTAGCTCACTTTTTTCTCCTCCACTGCAACAGAGACTGGCCATTTGCTGAAAGTATGGTTTGTGTTCTTTTGTGTGTTTGTTTCTGTTTTGTTCCTTTAATGTTTGGGAAAGAATGAAGACCACAGGTTCAGCAAAGATAGCCCCAAGCTTAACATAATATAATCATATAAAATAGTTTGATGAGATTATTTCTTAATGCATTATGTTGAAGCCAGGATTTTCTTATCAATTATAAAAATTAAAGCCTATATTTTTGGTTTATACTAATAAAGAAGAAATTTGGCTTTTTTATAGTTTAAATCTTTTTTTAAAGATTTTTAATTTGATTTTTTTTTTGAGAGAGAGAGTAAGGGAGAGGGAGATAGAGAAACATCGATAGGCGAGCAGAACCTTAATTGGCTGCCCCCTGCACACCCACAACCCTGGCATGTGCCCTGACCAGAGAATGGAATCAGCAACCTTTTAGTGCAGGGGACAATGTCCAACCAACTGAGGCACACTGGCCAGAGCTAAATCTCTTTCTACAATTACAGTTTACATTCAATATTACCGCAGCATCATTTACAACAGCCAAGACAGGGAAGCAACCTCAGTGCCCATCGACAGATGACTGGATAAAAAAGTTAGGGTACATATGTACAATGGAATATTATTCAGTCATAAAAAATAGTGAAATCTTACCATTTGTAATAGCATGGATGGACCTACAGGGTATTATGTAAAGGGAAATAAGTCAGACAAATACCATATGGTTTCACTTACATTTGGTATCTAAAGAGCAAAATAAATGAACAAACAAAACAGAAACAGACTCATAGACACAGACTGCCGGCTACCAGAAGGGAGGGAGGTTGGGAAGGGATTAAGAACTACAAATTGGTAGTTACAGAACAGTCATGGGATTGTAAAGTACAGCATGGGGAATATAGTCAATAATACTGTCATAACTATGTGCAGTGCCAGGTGGGCACGGGAGGTATCAGGAGAGCCACTTGGTAAAGTGTATGATTGTCTAACCACTATGCCGTACCCCAGGGCTGTGTTTGGTGCGGTCAGCCCGTTTTTTTCACTAAGAACCGCGCTGGGTCTGTGAACGTCTGCCCTCTCCTGGTGCAACCGCTCTGTTCTCTTATAAAAATGGAGTTCAGGCGCTGCACCTCAGCGTGCCTCTCCATCTTCCAAACTAATGAGTCCTCTTAGTGCAGAGGCTGCTTCCTGCCCCCACTCCTGTCCATGTCCACATCCTGCCGCACACGCTCCACAGCTGTGGGCAGAAATTCCTTTTGGGAGGTAACCTGGGGTTTTAGCCGTCTCTCACTCTCACCAAAAATGGTTGTTTACATTTTTGTTTCTCATGACCTCGTTTTGGATAATTTCTAGGGAGAAGATGGGATGATGTGACTTGCAACGACCACGTTCGAATCAAGGTCGTATCCTAAATTCTTTAATTTTTGAGTCTTAACATTTGAACATTCTCAAAATCCACATGTTTTATATGCTTAGGAATCGAGCTGGAAGTACTAGGAAGTAATAATAGCCATCTGCTTTTCGTCTGGCACTGCGCATCGATTTTATTGTGCGCTCCTCAAAACAGCCCTGTGAGTGAGGGACTCTTATCTCATTTGACAAATGAAGAGCAGAGCCCAGATAGTCAACCTGGAGCTATCTGACTCGACAGCCCACATTCTTTACTCCAAACCACACTCAAATCAGTTCCCATTCACCAAAAGTCATTTCCCAATGTTTAATTGTTGCAGAAACAAAGGAATTCCTGATTGATTAGATTCTGGCACCGCTGCTTTGTTTTGGAATCTAAATTTCTTCAGTCTCCTCCAAATACTTTTTTAAACCACTGGTTACATATAGTAGAAAACATTTTAGAACAGAAATGGTTGCATGATATTGAACTAGGACTGGACTTCCTACACTGTAAAACCACAAAGCCCAACGTAACACAACCAATATGTTGTTTGGTTTTGTCCCCTAAGCAACTGACCAAACACTAGGATAAATGTGCCTGCCAATGGATTTGACAAAGATTAAGAATGTTGACACACCCCCTACCTAAAATATAAATGCCGAGTAAATATAGCATACATAACAAACAGGCAAAAATTCAAGTGACAGTCCATTGAAGAGTAAGATGAGAAATGGTTCATTTGGGGCAGAATCGATGTAATAATTTCGTGATTATTTTAAACTGGCTCTATGTATCAAAACTCCAGACATCCAATGTCTCAAACACAGTTACAGATAGAAATCGGCAATGGCTACCACACTTTTCTTGCCATTCAAAACAAAGTAAGCACTGCACAAATCTTGCCTATTTTAAAATAAAGTTTTATGTACAAATTTTCATGGATATCCTCTAACAATGGCACGGAAGAAAGACACAATAGAAGAATACTGCTTTTCAAGGCAAGACCTATGTTTTTATACTGGCTTTATATTATTAGTGAAAGGTTACTTAACTCTCTAAGCTTCAGTGCCTTTGTGTAGAGACTTGGAAATACCTCTCCTAAGTGGTTCTGTGTGGCTAATACTTGCGTGAACAGCTGGCTTCTAAGACACAGTAGATGCTCAGTAAGTATCTACTGAATCTGAGTAACATTAGGAACAATTTCCTGTTTCTCCTTTCTGCTGCATTAAGATATAATAAAACGGTAATAAAAGCCTTTTCACACCTTTTCTCAAGGAAACATTAGCCTGTAGGTATATTAATACTCCATTTATTTCTTTCTCCATCTTTGGCCACATATAGAAGTAAGAATTACCTTTAGAATAGACTCAAAGTTTCCTTTACCACGTTAGGTGTTAGGTTTTTGTTTGTTTGTTTGTTTTAAGAAAATAGGTCAATTGCTCTGATGGAATAAAAAGTTTAAAGGCTGGCCAGTGTGGCTCAGTAGTTCGATTCCGGGTCAGGGCACATGCCCGGGTTGCGGGCTTGATCCCCAGTGTGGGGTGTTCAGGAGGCAGCCGATCATTGATTTTCTCTCATCATTGATGTTTCTATCTCTCCCTTTCCCTTCCTCTCTGAAATCAATAACAATATAAAATAAAAAAAGTTTGAGAAATATAGGCTGCGGAATAAAACAAATATGAATGCCAGGTGTGCCTTTGCAGCTTACTAGCTATAACAAGTTATTTAATAAACCTCCCCAGAGTTGCTGAGAGAGTAAGCCAGCTGAAGTGTAAAGCCCAGCACGCAGGACACATGAATTAATGATGATATTCTCATCATCACAGCCTCAGGGTGAGGACAGAACATTTTACATCTAATCCCATTTCTACCAAAGATCTGCTGTCCTTTTCCCCCTAAAATATTGCTGGTGGTGATCCAAACAGACAAACAAAAACCTACTTGCCCTTAGTTCCAAAGTGTTCAGATACGTTTGAAAGGGAAAAAAAAATAAAAATAGTAGCCTAGTAGTAAAGTAATAGGAACATAATAACACTCTTGGCTGCACTACGAACCTTGGTAATTTAATTACTTCTTTCTAGAAGTCTGGATTGTTTTAATTAAATTGAAAATGCTGTTTCTTGTTTCAGTTTTAGTTCTTCATTTAGGAAGAAAAAGAAATCAGGAAAGACACGCAGGTCCTTCGGGGGGGCTTATTTTTCCAGAACAGGATATTTTCCTTCGGTTCTATCTTCTGGCTTTCGGTCACAGGAACTACTCAATGGGCCTGACTCGGATTCCGCCGAAACCACAAAACCAGGAGATGGCGCCTGGGAAGCTCATGACTAACTTCAATCAAAAATAAGCTCGTTGGCCAGAAATCTGTAGTAAATTGAGGCAACATCAAACTTGTGGTCAATTAAGGCAAAAGAACAACAACAATAAAATACCCATGAATGTGCAGAGCTATGAAATTAGCATTAAACACCATTTGCATTTTTTCTTAGATTTCTAAGAGCATCTTTTAATACGGTGCCTCCTCGCACACCTGTTTCCCATGTTTGCTTTAGGGATGCTGTGGATCGAGGGGAAGAGCGAACTGCCTTTTTCCATAAAATTATTATGTCTCATAACAAGAAGACATTGTTCCCAGGAAATTACAATATCTAATCAAATATTCTCTTTCAAGGGGGAAAAGTCCTTTCATTTCCAATAGAAGATAATGAAATACACAAAGATCCATTTGTAATATTTTAAATACTGTTTTGGAGTAGCTTAATTGCTTGTGGAAATACTCATGATGTTTGTGTAGGGGGAAGATGAAATATAAAACAAAATATCCCATACAGCACAGCCTCCATTCGCAACAAAAAGAGAAGAAAGACCGGTAAAAGGAGGGAAGAAAGGAGTCAAAAGAAATACATTAAATTTTAACAGTGAGATTGCTAGAATTTTGCTGACTTTGTTTTTCTTTATCCTTGTATAGGGTTTCCAAGTTTTCAACGAGGAACATCAGTTGCTTTCGTAAGCAAACAAACCAAAAAATCCTGAATCTGAAGTACTCTGTGTCAAACAGGGTATTTCCTGTCCACTACACGGGTATTTTCTGTCAAGAAAAACATTACCCATTTTTAAAATTATGAAAACCTAAATGAGGAAGTCCACATCGTTAGCTAAAATTTTATTTATTTTGGAGGCATTAACTCCTGTTGGGCACCCAACATGCCACTGAATCTCACTGAAACTGATCCAACAACAGACTAATTTCTGACGCTATCCAAAGAGGTATCTATTTTTAAAAACCTGATCTGCTAGTTCAAAACACTTATGGGCTGCAAGAAAGCAGTCCTGGCTATCCTAATGGACTCAGTGAACTACACTGATGTGATTGTGTGAGGATGGGCTTGGAACCCTGTCGGGTCCTTCGGGTTCATAAGAGAATGCTGACCAGGCAGACCAGAGCTAGAACACCCAGCTTTGACATGGTTGGGGCTCCTGGTTGGTTACAGGAAATCAACAGGTAATAGTGTCACATCCCAGAGCAGGGCCCACTATCTCTCATCCTTCCAGAATCAACTCTGCCTGCCCAGCGACTTCCCCAAAGCCCAGCCTTCTCCTTGGCTTCCCTGAGCCCCCCAAGTTGGCCAAGAACAAGGAGACCATGTGCAGGTCCCGCTGCTAAGACTATTCCTTGGCTCAAAAGGTTAAGGCATGGTAAGACTGGCCCCTTCGCTCTCAGCAAAGCCAATAAAGCTGAGCCAGTCAGGGGGGAAATGGAGTTGTCACACACACACACACACACACACACACACACACACACACACACACACACAAAGTATAAATGTCATCAGACTCTTACACATCTGGTAAGTGAATTACATTCTAGAGAGTTCGTTGGTTTGCAAGAGTTATATGTATCAATTCTGAGGAAACAAATTGCCCAGTGTTGCCTGAAACTCAGTAGGGGTTACAGTAAACTACCCTTAAACTTGGTTATCCATTAGTTTTTATGAATACGCGACTGCGTGAGTCTCCTGAACCCTTCTACCCATAAGAAAATTCATTTCCCTTAGATCAAACATATGTCAAAACCCAATGACATGCAGCTACTATAAATTTAAAAAGAGAGAAAAATAAAGCTTGGAGCTCACTTCAGAATTCCTCACACTGTACTAGTATAGACCTTTAGTTAAATTCTGCAAATCCTTCAGATTGGTGGTCTCTACCGTGAGGCACACACATCCCAAAATATTTGTATGCAAGAAATATATGCTCATATTTATTTATCTCGGTCCCTTATAATTTTTTGGCTTTAAGTTAACATAATTTGTGAGAATAATAGTGCACGCATGTAATTTATGAGCTAATATACATACCATCACAGTTATATACTCGACATTTTTATCAATAAGGGTGTTTTATTTTAAAAGTTGGAAATTTGATAACCAGAACTGGCAAAGAAAATGTCTATATACTTAAAAGTCTATACATAAAAATCAGTGTGCTAGTATCTGCCTGAGCAGTATCTTTATACAGATCAAGGCAGCAGACGGTCAATTCCACTTACAATAAATGCAAGTACTTCGCAACCAGAAAACAGTGCTGCACAGCATTCAAATAGCATATATTCTAGCCATCCTGTTCCCCACACAGGATTCTTTGATGAGTCAAAGGCATGTGGCTAATGCCCTGCAGCTAGATTGATTTCAATCATAGTAATCCCCTAAATCCTAAAACTGCAAAGAACAATATGTATACGCTTAAATATATTTTTCAGACGATACTGCAGAACTTACTATTTGTGGCCTTCTTTGAATCAAAGAAAACAACTTTAATTTCCGAGACAGTGATTCTCTCAAAAGCTGAGGCCACTGGACAGTAAATCTTTCTCTTCTAACTGGTTCGATCCAGACCTGTTGATGATCTGTTCCACAAACTAAGTAGATCCATTATCTGGGGCTGTCTCAGCTTCATCATTTTAAGTCCCAGTTTAAAGGAACTGACTGAAGAATGCCTTGGGTTGTAAAGTGAATACAGCAAAATTCAATCCCAACCAGCACGGCCCGGCCCGATAAGCTGAATGAATCACCCTTGTGTAACAAAAACAGTGCTCCCGGTGAGGTGGTGTTAGAGGAGGCTAATCTCATTTGGGATCCGTGCCCCAAACCAACTGTGCGTCTTGGAGAATAAGAACTAAGTAACCTCAGCAATTATATCAACACCTTCCCCTGCTGACAGTTTCCAATCAAAGGCAAATAGCTACACAAACTTGCAAGCCTCCTGGCAGTAATTCCTGTTCCCCCCTGGCCCCGCTATCATGCTTCATTGCGCTCTTATTCCTTTCTGCTACTTCCTGCCCCTTCTCTGGGTGTCTATCTCTTCTCCTGTGCCTTGCTGAACTCTTGAGAGGTGGTGATAAATAGGCTACACGGCACGATGCATTGTTAGTAAAAGGGAAATAAAACAACATTTCAGAATCCTGGTTGGGGTTTATAATACTGTTTTGTTGATTAGACCATTGTGATTGCGTCAGTGCTTCAATGTAATCCCTTGATTTGTTTTATATTTCTCTTATTTTTTAAATATTTGGGGGAGTTTCTGCTAAGATTGATTCTTTCTCCGATTCTTTCCCAACAGCAAAAAAAATGAACATATTTTTTATTTTTAAAAATATATTCCTATTGATTTCAGACAGGAAGGGAGAGGGAGAGAGATAGAAGCATCAATGATGAGAGAGAATCATTGATCAGCTGCCTGTGGCAGGATTGGGGGTCGGGCCCGCAACCCAGGCATATATCCTGACCAGGAATTTGTCAGAACTCAACTTCAACTGTTTGTCTAGTAAAATTTACTGTATTATGAAAGCCAGTATATACTGGGAAGTATTTCCCCATCCCTGTTTCTAGCACTAATTTTCAATTTTATAGTACATAGATGTTTCAGAAATAACATCATCTATTTCAAAGGCAAGAGCGCCCTGGCTGGTTTTGCGGAGTGGCTAAGTGTTGGCCTGAGGACTGAGGGTCTCAGGTTTGATTCCCGGTCAGGAGCATGTGCCTGGGGTGCAGGCTTGATCTCCTGCCCCTGTCAGGGTGCATGCAGGAAGTGTACAGTTGATGTGTCTCTCTCACATTGATGTTTCTCTCTCCCTCTCTTTCCCCTCTCCCCTCCCCTCCACTCTCTCTTAAAAAAAAAAAAATCAATGGAAAAAAATATCCTCTGATGAGGATGGAAATAAAAAGGCAAGAGAATAAAACATTTAAGTCAGAAACTTATCGACAATAGAAAAGAGTAGCTTACACAATTACTGGTTCAGGCAAGAAAGCAGGACTTGAATATGAAGGTCTCTCTCTTCCATTTTCAAGTTGTCAGGTCCTATAGCTAGTTCTCTTCAGATTAGAGATTAAACTTGACTGTTCACATCTTAAACTGCTGTTTCACTTTTGGAATTCCAGTTTATCACTCATAACAAACTATGTAGCATCTTCAGCAGTGAATAGCAAAATGCCACATATGGGGAAGTGATACACAGCCAAACAGCTTACGTGAACTAGCAATATACAAAACTCGACTCTAGTTTCTCTGTCACTTTTGAGTAAACTCAATCTCCTATTCATCTACTCATCATCTCTTCGTCTTTCTTCATGGTGAGTCTAAACTTGATTTTGCAGTTACTTCTGTTTCAGTTCCTGATGTGTGTATTTTGGTAGTAAACATTCAAGATAAATTAAATGTAATATAGCAAAATTATAACTATTTACATGACAGCAAATTCATAGTTCAAATCCAAAAAATAATGTAGAAGAGTAAAAAAAAATTCCTATTAAACTCTAAATTATAGTTATGTGCATACAGAATTTAAGGTGTGTAATTCATACCGTGACGTGTAAAATTCATTATAAGATGATTGGCCTGAATTTGGGTTCTACCACAGGAGTCAACCTTCTGGAAGAGTCCATTTGTTATTCAGACTGGAATATAGCGCCACCTACTGGTATCTAGATCCACACTAAAAACCTTTTGTCGGCCAGTCTTGCTCAGTTTATTCAAAACTCACCTCAAAATAAAAATAAAAATTAAAAATAAACTGACCTAAAGGCTCCTATCGCAGTATGTCTTCCAGAGTAATTAGGATATGATTTTGCTAAAAATTTATCCAAAAATAAAATTAAATATAAATTACTCTGATATCACACTAAGTTTCTATTCTGGCTTATATCTTCACATTTAACTAGGCAGTCAAATAAAATCTCAGTAATTAAATGTAGTGTATCCTGTTCCCATAAGCCCATGTTTCAATTTTGATAAATGAACTAAACTCATACAATTAAGTATAGATCTGTTGATTCACAAACATTAATTGAGCACCTACATATTATAAGCCAAGTCCCATGTTAGGCTCTGGGAAATAGAATTGAGGCAGGCACGGCCCTAGCCAGTTTGGCTCAGTGGATAGAGCATCAGCCTGCAGACTGAAGGGTCCCAGGTTCAATTCTGGTCAAGGGCATATCCCCGGGTAGGAGGCTCGATCCCCAGTAGGGGGCATGCAAGAGGCAGCCGATCAATGATTCTCTCTCATCACTGTTGTTTCTCTCTCTCTCCCTCTCCCTTCCTCTCTGAAATCAATAAAAATATACTTTAAAAAAAGAATTGAGGCAGGTACATAAGGGCTTTACCATGTATTGAGGGACAAAAGTTAAACAAGTCCTTAATTCAGGATGTCACCATCACATCAATTGGATCCAGTGAGGGAATCGGGGAAATGCTTTCATGAGAAAAGCATGTGAAAAGTATGCCCAATGTACACTGTGTACAGAAAACTCATAATAGCAATTTCTGTAAAAGTACAGTACTGAAAATTTTATGCTATATATTTTCTCTCTTACATTAAAAAGGAGTTAGGGTTCATTTCCATCTCAGTGAGTATGATTCATATCAATGAAGAAATATATGTATGTGGGAGGGTGGTTATTGAACACTTTCTCTCAATTATTAAATTATTCTTACGTTAGGTACAAATATATAAACTGTTTCTAAAGCCTAACATCTGCATTAAATATTTATCTGTAAATATTCATGAAGTGGTTTTGTAATGGGAAGCAAATCACACATATAATCTTCACTCCTTGCATCTCAAATATTATATATTGTGTATAATCAATACATACTCAGAGAATGTGAAAAACTAAAAGGCATTTCAGGTAAGAAATCACCTTCATTTTTCTTGGAGCTGCAGATGGCAACACAGCTTAAAAGAAAAGAAAGAAATAGTTCCTTCTAGGAAGCCAAAATTATATTCATTTTCCCCGTGTCAATTAGCCCTTAATACAACCCAGTCTCTTCTATATGTGTTTCCCACTGATTTGAGCATGTATGTGCATGTATTATGTTTTACAGTCATACATTTCAAATATAATACTAAAATTAATATTTCTGTAGAAAAACACTGATTGAGAGGAAATCAGCCAAATAATTGAGAGAGGGCACAGCAGCCATCACCCCACCTTCCAATCAGCCATGCCCTTTCTTTCCTGGTTATCACTGCTTATCTCTTGCACTAAAAATAACAGCCCACTGTTAAGCAGATGTAAATTTTTAAAGTTGACCATCTGAAACAACTGCATACTACCCAGAGATTAGCTGATGGGTTCCTAAAAGCTCTGATTCACATGATCTGCCTTAAATTGAAAATAAATGACCTTTGAAAACATTACCAAATCTGTCTCAAGTTTTTTTCTGACATCAAAATTCTTAAGGAAATGCCCTAGAAACTAGTTCATCTCCTTAGCTGAGGCAATCTAACAAGTATGAAAAAGGAAAATATGCAAAAATAATGTCAAGAAGGAGGATCTCATAGTTCAGTATGTTTGGCATGTTCTTTCAATGTTTTTGTTAAAATACTCCAATGAAGGCCTGTGCATTGATTTGTACATTTATTTTTTCAGAGCAAAGAAAGAGATCATGCTGCCTTTTCTTTCTTTTTAGTCTTCTAGCTTAAAAATCAGATTTATGAGAAAAATGGTTATACCAACAGACCCTCACATACTTCTATCAAAATCCTATTTCCCTGTTTCAAGGAGCCTAAGGGTGGAGAATGAGAGCTGTCATCATGCTCCCCAAAATATGTGACATTTGGTTGATGCAGCACCTGTGGAGGGAGGGACCCCTTCTTTGTGAAGCCTCCATAGGAAAATCTAATCCACTGTGTCCTTCAAATTCAGACCCCAAGATGACTTTTTCTCTTCAAACATTTTTTTTTTCAAAATCCTATTAGACCAGGCCTACCCTAAGTATTAAATGTAAGGCCATGTGGAAATGAAATAAGCAAATAAGACTAAAACTCAGAGATTCACGAAATATTTGAGATTGTACTTCATGACATTTGAAAAACATCTCGTGACAAACTTAACTTGTTTGAGAGATGGGGGTGTGGGGTGTTTTTTAATAAGCAAACGCAGATGTTCAGGGAAAAACGTTTAGATTTTTGACACTATTCTTTGCTAACAGAATTACAAATGTTTTCCATAAGCAAACAATGTTGAAATGTCTCAATGATTTTTTCTTAAACCACCACCCAACTGAACTTTGAATAATGGACCTTACCAATTTAGTATGAATGGGCTTATATATTCAGTGTTTTCTGATCAATATTTCTTTGTATAACTTTTATTTTTCCATGTACTTTATAAATTTTAATAATTGTGGGAAGAATTAATGGTCTTCCCACGTCATGTGTGCATGTGCATGCATGCGTGCGCGCGCGCACACACACACACACACACACACACACACACAGAATTGGTATTTATTCAACTGTCACTTTTTAGGAACATATTAAAGTTGTCCATAAACAGATAATGATTCATTTTACGACATACAGCATTTGGTCCACTTTTATATAATGTGCAAAACTACCATTATTTAAGTACTCAGTGTCAAATCAAAGAAAGAAAAATCAGCAATAATATGATTGTCCAACCACTATGCTATACACCTGAAACTAATACAAAATAATATTGAATGTAAACTGCAATTGAAAAAAATTAAAACAACAAAACACTATCATTACTGTGATGCTTCTGAATCTTTTTATTAGGCCAAATAATCTATTTTCCTTTTAGACTGAAATGTTCACTGAATATATTTGAAAAGTTTCATTTCCACCTCTTCCCTAACTTTCTATGCAAATGCAGGATTCTCCCAACCATTAAGGAAAACTTTCTAAATTCAATTTTAATGCAGCTACCCTACTGAAATGCTATAAGCTCATTGATCATTGAAAAAAATTAATAAATGAAAGAGTACCAGGTTGAATAATTTAACTGCAGAATACGTTTCCCCCCTCATTCCATTTAATAGTGTGATGGAGGCTCAAATGAGTCTGATCTCATGTGCTTTATAGTGATAGAACCAAAGTGTCAAAATATTACTTTGCAATTACCATTGTCCTTAAAAGAGCTTCAGGGAGCCGAAACCGGTTTGGCTCAGTGGATAGAGCGTCGGCCTGCGGACTGAAGGGTCCCGGGTTCGATTCCGGTCAGGGGCATGTACCTGGGTTGCGGGCACATCTCCAGTGGGAGATGTGCAGGAGGCGGCTGGTCGATGTTTCTCTCTCATCGATGTTTCTAGCTCTCTATCTCTCTCCCTTCCTCTCTGTGAAAAATCAATAAAATATATTTTTAAAAAAAAATTAAAAAAAAAAAAAGAGCTTCAGGGATGAGCTTGCCTCTTGAAGAATTTATTTCCTCACCTTTAATCTCCTCAGTAGATAAGACTTACAATAAGTTCAGCCAAAGGAATTCCAGAATACAAAATAAAAATTGATACCAAAGAAAAAAAGTAATACCATAAGGATTGCCTAAATTCTGCAACATTTTGAAGTCTCTAGTGGGAAATGGTAGGAGTTTGACTTCCTTCAGAATCTATCTTAAGCCTTTTAAAGTGGTGATTAATGACTACATGTAATTTACTAAATCTGGTAAGTATAGATGAGATCTAGATACTTTTGGAACACTTCATACCTGGCTGATCCAACATTCATGTATCAGAAAGTATGTTAAGATGCTACTTAACTGTGTAAGGGCAAGGATCACCTTTTTATCAACATTATCTTCCTATTTTCATCACCACACTGAACACAAGATGTATAGTTGGCATTTCAGGGATGCTTGAAAGCATTTTATATACGGTGCCTAGGAATGCCTTATACATATAAGGTGTCCCCCCCCAAAAAAAAAATGTATATATACTGAATAATTACAAAGGCAGTGTTTATGAAAATACATTTCATTTTCAAAATTGAGCTATCAGCTGTTAAAAGTGTATACACGTTTTTTGAGGACACCCTGTATTTATACACAATCACATGTCTGTATATGTGTGTATGTATATATGTTTATATAATTATCTATAATTCCTAACAGAATCTAGAAGAGACCATATTTTGTTAATCATGAGTATCTCAAAGATTCTTACTAATAATCTTTGAGATTGTTAAAAGAGAGTATTTCAAAATTAAAATTCTTGGGGAAGACAGCCAAAGTCTGTTTCCAGAAAATGGCCTTCGTCTCCAGCCTTGTCTGTAAAATGGGGTTTTTACTGTGGTGAAGGAAAAGACTTGGCCTCTACTTTAATCTTAGACATATGTTAGGAATGAAAGAGATGTTAATAAAGTGCTTGTATGTCCTTTGGGAGAATAGTCCTATACCAAAAGCTACCCTAAGGTAGGTTAAAATCTAATTTGACAAAAGGTAATTACCCACTTGAATCCTTTGGCTCAAGATCACAGAAGAGGGTGGGCAGAGTAACCTTGAAGAAGTGATCTGGTATACATTAATAGCTATCCATTCCAAAGAGCAAATCCATGACGTACTGCCTAGTGCTATTTCCCTTCTGAATACTTCTGACTCTTGTAAGAGTTGCCCGAGGATCCATGTTGGATGCCATCACATCATTAACATCCAAAGGAAGAAATATTGATCTTCCCAGACAATGCATCAGCGAACCTCTTGCATCATTCAGAGGCCTGGGGAGTAGGGAAAGTGGATGCACTCTGAAGGGTTCCCTTGTTTTGCACAATTATCAAGTTGCAAAGATTGAAATATAATATGAAATGCAGCTGTCGGTTCATTCCCTCAAAGAATATCTTGTGGGAAACATCACAGCCTATTCAAAAATTTAATAAGTAGTTCTTACATAAGCAATAACAAAGACAAACCGGAGATAATTTGCTGGGTTTCAAGGGATTTTTCAATGAATGATTTTTATAATTATTTGGAAATTTCAATACAAACCAAAATTGTCTATCTACATCCAAGTATTAGATCAGAAAGTTCCATGCCTTCCATGTTTCCAAAGGAGGAGATTTCTGTCACTTGTTTTGCTGGACATAATAGTGTTGTTTCCAAGATATTTACTGTTTAGAAAACTAGTAAAGTCATACCACTTAATGTAGTCTTTCAAACTTCAAGGGGAAAAGAGAAGTCTTCCTGTCATAAAAGAATTTTTGCAGAAAAAACCCAACATAAGATATAAAATTAATAAACATGAAGGAAGTGATACTAAAGATAGGAATGCAAGGCCGGGTCTCAGAAATTATAAATAATGTTGGAAAACTTATATTAAAGGAGTCCTTGAATCACACACCAAAAAGAAACAACAAAAAAAGTTATCTAAAAACAGGCTTATTTTCAAATACATGTGTGTATGAGCATGTGTGCATATGCAAGTATCTATGTGCATATATGTATATTTGTTGGGTGTGTATGTATGAGTGTATGCACATGTATGTTTTTATTTGCAGGTGAGTATGTGTATGTACATGAGTGTGCATAAGCGTGTGTGTAAGTTTGTGTGAGTGTCCATATGTATGTGAATGTACCTGAGTATGTGTACATATGTATAGATGTGTTTGTGTGAGTTTGCATGTGAGTGCACGTGTTAATGTGCTAGTTTGCTTTCCTTAATCATATTTATTCTTCATCTTCTGGGAAGCAATGTTTTTTCTTGTTTGTGAACCATGTAAAAAGTATAACAGCTAAATAGAGCCAAAATATTACATGCAAATGTTGGGTAGAGGGGTGGTAGGATTTTTTTTAAAGTCTGAAAGTCTGAATATTGACTTGTTGCTACAAAAACATAACTTTATTTTGCAAGGACTATGCAATCCTCTCAGCAAACAATCACACTGAAGTGCTAAAATTGATCACATTCAGGTTTGTGAATATTCTTAGTTGGGATAAGGACTTAATTTTGACAGAAAATCTGTTTTCCACTTATTTTACAATCTTCAACATACAAGTAGCTCAAACTTTAAACATCCATCCTTTTACTAATTACTACTATAATCATAAATTCTAGTGGAGTTCACATTATTACAAAGTCAAATGCATATTTTCAACCAGTGGGGAAAAACTCCAACTGTTTCTTTGAAGAAATGTTAAAAACAATTTACAAGACAGGAAATGAGAATGAGAGGCCTCCCATCACAAGACTAATTCAACCCTCTCAATATATTGCCTACATTAAGCCACATCAAATAAAGTTAAACATACCCAAGACACAGTGGGCATTGTACATACGTATTCGTAACATTACATCAATACAAATCTTTATAGAGGGTTACATATAAATGAAAAATAAAAAGACTCTAAGAAGCAAGACCATTTATTAAAGGTAAATGAAGCTAGAAGCAATGCTAACATACATGAGAGATTCTTCGTAAATATTGCTGAATGAAAATTCTGTTAGACCTCAAAAACATGCACAATGTAATTCTGAGCAAAGCACCCCAAGATCTCAGAGGCAGTAAAAACAACTGGTTTAAGAATGTGGGCTCTTGAATCAGGCCATGTTCAAGTCCCATTTCTGTCTCTTTTAAGCTGTTCTCTTAGTGCCAGTTTTCTCACCTACCAAATAACAGAATTACTCTGTAGCATTACTGTACATTTAAATGAGTTAATAAACGAAAAGCACTTAGAACGGTGACAGTGATAATGATAATAATAATAATGCTTAGATTCACCCTAGTCAACTGTTCATTTCTCCAGCTAGAAGGACTCTGCAATGGAGAATGTTTTCCCCAGGAATAAAAACAACAGGGTTCTCTTTTGTTAGCCTCACTTTTTTTTAATTGTTAAAATTTTCCTTTTCCAGGAGCAATGCCACGATCATGAATGTGGCACCAAATGGTAATGATTAGAGCACATGTTTTGCCTGAACCAGGATCAACTCAAGCACTGGCTCTACAGACACTGGAGTATTTCAGGAAGAATGTAGAGCTGACGTGCTGTGCTGCCCACATAATCTTCAGAAGCACCTTTGTACTCCATGCAGGATTGCTAGACATACCAGTATGTGCTAAAAAGATGAAGAAGGAGGAGGAGGAGGAGGAGGAGGAGGAGGAGGAGGAGGAGGAGGAGGAGGAGGAGGAGGAGGAAAAGAGACAGAGAGAGATGGAGGAAAGACAGAGAGAAATTGAGACAGGGGAGCAGGAGAGAAGAGAGAGAACACCACATCTGCTACAGCAAAATCCCTTTTCCCCAGAATAAATTCACAAAAAGATCAGATGATTGAAACTTTTTTTTTCACAAAAATACGAAAGTTCCCTAAAGATATTTTTGAGGGAAATAAAATATACATGTTCCTTTTTGTTCTTTATTAATAATGAGTTGTGACAAAAAGTCAACCATAATTCTTATTAAAGTTAGTAAGTGTCAAATTTTGATAGTCAGTTACTTTCATTTCACACACACAAAAAACGATGACATCGCTCCCTATGTATCATTAGGTAACAATGCAATGCTTCCCATCTCCAGAGGTAAGATATTAGGACTGCAGGCCCTCCCCTCGGTAGCTGTGGAAGGGGGAGGGCAAAACTGTCCATTGTCCACTTCCTAAGCAGATTTGGGGGGGTTGGATTATTCATTTAAAAAATACTTTGGAAATATAATACAAAATACTACCAAGTCCTACTATAATTATAACTGTGAAGAGCATTTTAATGTCTTTAGAATAAGAGAAACATGATTCTATTTCACAACCTTTTCTCATCCTTACAGTTTAAGGCTAGGTAAGAAGTGAAACTTAAATAAAAGTCTACCATAACTTTAAGGGAACTCTACCATCATGATAATTTCCCCCCACTGAAAACCTAATTGAAATGGTTCAAAATACAGTTTCCAATAGAATCTGTCAGCTGTACTACTCCTTCCAAATGCTAGCTTCATCCATTTTCTAACCAAACAACCATAACAAGTCAATAGGGAAACAGTATAGTTAAAAAACAAAACACCAGGTCAATAGACATTACTTCAACACAATGCATGTCCTTTCCAAAAGCATCTGTAGTCTCGCCATAACATTCTGAGATCCCTCTGAAGTTTAAAGAGCAAGGATATAGGAAGACTATAAAAGAGGAACTGCTACAGTCAGGACAGGAAACAATTAAGACATAAATAAGAATTTCCACAGAATCAGGTCAAGCTAAGGACACATTTAAGGAATGTCCTAAAGGTGAGAATTAGGGATGAATAATGATGTAATGAGCTGAATGGGGGCAGGAGCTCCATTTGGTGCTAAGAGAGCCCATCTCCAAGCACAGGAAAGCTCAGAGTTGAAAGTCATAAAAGTGTTTTTAACCACCCACCAGTACAACAAAATGTCATGGGTTGTGGGGTCCATGGTCATTCCTGAGATCTTGCAGGAGGAAGTTGTACTGTAAGTTGGAGGGAAATGAGGCTTTCTTTTCCCTTAATTAGATAGGGAAGCACTCGAGACATTTAGAAGATCCAGATATTTGCACTTAGGTAATCAGTATTGCATTAAGACCGTCAAGCAGACAACTCAATAAATGCCAAATCATGATGACTGTGGTTATAATTTCCAAAACAGCCAATATTTCAGTGAGCAGAACGTGCACCCAGTAAGGGTTTGTGGGCGCTATTTTTGTGATACTGCATGTGTGATTATTAGTGTTACTTTTGGAATTAACATAATCATACTTTGATGACTAAAAATTTACTTTCAAAGCATAATCAGAGTATATGGTGTGCACTCTTCGGCCATTTCTCTAAATTATCAAATAAATGTCAAAAACACAATGATTTGCAAACTCTTTATAACCCAGCTGATTTAGAAGGTATGGGAGAAATGGATAAAAACGATCTCTCTTTTTGGTACAGATTCACACGTCTGGGGCTCTAAGAGGGATATTTCAGAAATAAAAACAAAGAACTTATATTTGTTAACAGATAACTGAAGGGTCCAAGAAGACTCAATGTGAGGACAATTAAATGATGGCCAAGGAGTAGGCTAGTTTGCTGAGTCCTAGAATCATGAATCGGGAAGGAAACGTGGATGTCATTCCAACCCCTTTGTTATATAGATGACAAGCAGTAGTGTGGACTCACCTAAGTTTACACAACTGGTTAGTCGGTATTATAGGAGAGGACAAGAAGGTTTTAACATAAATGAAAAAAAATTGCCGAAAAAACAGTGGGGTATAAGAAAACTAAAGCAACTAGAATTCTACTTAACTCTTCTAGTTCCCTCTTTTTCTAAGCAGATACCAACTATTCAAAAGTCCCTTTCTGCCTTGTCCTTTTCCTTTTCATTCTTAAACGTTGGGAGAACATGTGATGTTGGAAATTTGCTTTTCAACTTCTTCCCCCACTTCCACCCCCCAGGACAAGTCCTTTTAGGAGGTAAAACGAACTGGGGGGGAAATGGCTATTGAAAAAAGTAATGGATCTTTCCGCTGAAACAACCAGATGTTGCCTGAATTCCACAGGTTCATCTTTGCTTCTATAGACTTAAGTTACCATGGTGAGTGTTTGTAAGGAGTCTATTGTATGGTTATAACAATGTCAAAAAATATATGTACTTGAAGGTGCTTATGAAGGTTCAAGTAAGTTTAGGGGAATTTATCTTTCCCTTTCTTTCTAATCTCACTATTTTTACTCCCCGCGGTCATTTCCTTTTTGTTTCTTTGGTCCTGCTAAGTTTCCTGGAGGCATTTAATAAAGTCCCCTGAGTAAAGGTAACTTTGAGGGGGGCCGAGAAGTCCACAGAGAACCCGGACATTCCTTTTCGTATAGGTTGGTGCAAATAAGCAATCCGACTGTGGAACCAAAAGGGGTAAAAAACTCATTCCAAACATTAGCTGGATTATTCGATTTCCCTACTGTACATACCTAAGCCCTTCCTTTCCCAATAGCTTTGAAACCTTTCACATTCCTCCAACTGAAACAAAACCAAAGGAACCACACCTTCCTGTTCTTTCTTCTCCCCCGCTGCTGTCGCATCTTCCTCTCTCTCTCTCTCTCTCTCTCTCTCTCTCTCTCTGTAGACAAACTAGTTAAAATGTTTGCCGGTGCTCACCATTTCCTCATCAACGTTAGTCTAGTGGGGCTCTGTTCCCCAGCACGTCACTAAGAAAGCAACTCCGGGTGAAGTCACAGTGACCCGCTTCACACTCAATCCAGCCCTTCCCCTCCACACCCACACCCCACACCCCCCTGCCTCATGTCCTGGAAGATCTCTCAGCAGCATTTGGGGCTTCTCCTTCTTTCCTGAAACATTTTCTTTCCTTGGTGACATCCTGATTTCCTGCCGCCTCTTTTATCACTGACTCTAGGTCTCTCTGTTGCATATTCATTCATTCCTCCTTTTTTGCCCAGTAAAGATTTTGCAGCTCCTGGAGGCTCATTCCTTAGGCCATCTTGTCTCCACTTTCCCTAGATGACCTCATCCATGCCAATAACTCCAGTTAAAACCTACGCAATGGTAACTCACCAATGTACATCTCCAGTCTACATTTTTTTTAATATATTTTTATTGATTTTTTACAGAGAAGAAGGGAGAGAGATAGAGAGTTAGAAACATCGATGAGAGAGAAACATCGATCAGCTGCCTCCTGCACACCTCCCACTGGGGATGTGCCCGCAACCAAGGTACATGCCCTTGACCGGAATCAAACCTGGGACCCTTCAGTCCGCAGGCCGACGCTCTATCCACTGAGCCAAACTGATTACGGCAGTCTACATTTTTTATTAAAATGTCTCTAAGTTACGCATAGTTCAATATATAAAAGAAAAACTTACGATTTTATCTCTCCCTGCCCATTGAGTTCTCTTCCACTGTCCCCCATCTCTTTGCACAATACGAAAACTTAGGAGTTACCATGACTCAGTCGCCCTGGCTTCACTCCTCCATTACCTAAGCCATCACCAAACCCTAACCATTTAACCCACTAAATGGCTCTGGAATCTTGCCGCTTGTCCCTATCTCCTCAACCACAGCCTCAGTCCTAAGTTCTACCATTTCTATCTCTTCAAGGACCTAGACATGTATGGAGAGAGCTCCCTAAAAGTTCTTCCATCATGTGCTGTGAACTCCTTTCTACCCCATTCCCAACAGGGAGTCAAAGTGGTTTTTCTGCGACATAAATCTGATTATATCATCTACGATTAAACCTTTCCCATGGGCTTCCCTATTGCTCTTCGGATGAAGTAGAAACTCCTAAACAAGAACGATGATCCACCTACCTGCATGGTCTGGCTTCTACCTTTTCCTCCAGTAAGTCCCACTTGTGTCCCTGCCTTTTAGTTTCTCTTACTCACCTCGCCCACTCTTATCCCATAGGACCTTTCTTTTGTGTCCTTCCCTCCACCCTTCTCCCGGGGTAACTCCTATTCCTCCCTGGCATTTATTTTTGCCTTGCCTGACTACCCCAGCTATGTCATACTCTCTAACTTGCATTTTACATTTTCAACTGTTTAATCTATTTAATCAATTTCTGTCATTCCACAGGACTGTTAGCCAGAGAGGGAAGGGACTGCATCTGTTATTGGTTTTCAACCATCCCAGCGCCAAACGAGTGCCTCGCACACAGTGGAAGTAATATTTGTTGAGAAAAAGAGTAAATGGCCAAACTAGGACTTCAGAGCCATCAGGATAACCTGCAGTTGTTAGCGATCTCGAGCAAGAATGGAAGAAAAATGTATCTGGTCATTTGGGTGGTTGGTTGTTTTTCCAGAACACGTATTTTTCTTAGCATGCAAGAGATAATATCTTATGACCATTTTCTGTTTCAGCACTCATCACTATCATGAATCATTCTGAATTACAGTAATCCCCAGCCCCCACTTATCTGCGGTTTTGCTTTCCATGGTTTCAGTTACCCATGGTCAACCATTGTCCGAAAATATTAAATGGAAAATTCCAGAAATAAACAATTCGTAAGTTTTCAATTGCATGCCCTTCTGAGGAGGGTAATGAAATCTCACGCCATCCCGCTCTGTCCCTCCTGGGGACATGAATCATCCAGCATATCCACGCTGTATGCACTACCTACCTGCCTGTTAGTCGCTAGGTAGTGTCTCGGTTATCAGATCGCCTGTCTCGGTATCGCAGTGCCTGTGCTCAAGTCACCCTTATTTTATTAACAATAGACCCAAAGCATAAGAGTAGTGATGCTGGCAACTCAGATATGCCAAAGAGAAGCCGTAAAGTGGTTCCTTTAAGCGAAAAGGTGAAAGTTCTCCAATTAATAAGAAAAAGTTGCATGCTGAGGTTGCTAAGATCTATAAGTACAAATCTTCTGTCTGTGAAATTGGCTGACTTATAAATTAAACTTTGTCATAGGTATGTAAATACAAAAAAAAAACAACACCCAGTATATACTGGATTCCGCACAATACGTGGTCTCAGGCATCCACTGGGGGTCTTGGAACGTATGCCCCATTGATAAGGGGGGATGACTGCACTCACCAAACCCTAACCAGGCAAGACTGGTTGTCAGTATATGATTTTCATTCAGGAGGGTTGTTTTTCTACCCAATTCAACTGAAAACAAAAAGCGTCTCCTGTGTACTGGTATTACACCATGTGCTACTCTAATGTGCTTATTTGTTTTGATGTAGTTGTTTTGTTTTATTTTTAAATGTGCCCAAGGCGGCCCATCTTTTGCTTTGTGCAATATAGTTTTTCTCAGCTGCCATATAAATCTATATTTTTAAAAAGCTTTATTTTCCGCAAAAATAAAGGAGGAGATGTTATCAGATATCCACGTCTCATACATGGCCTAACATTTTCAATAGCAGGCACTTATTTTCTCTTTAACCTAAAGAATTCATAAATAGTAAAACAATTCATAAATTGGATGTGGTTAATTCAAATACACTGATGCATGGAAAGTTTTATTGAAAAATCTAATTTATTTGCAAAACAATAGAAACATGAAATAATTAAAGCTGCAATCATTCCATTTATAACAAAATTTCCTACTACTTAATAATATACCATAATAATATATAATTAATCATACTTGGAGAGGAGGAAATTGAAGCTTGTAAATGTTAAAGACTACACAGATAACTAGATGACTTCTCCAACATATAGTTAAAAATAAGGTGATATAACTATAGCAGGTACTACTAACATTATTCATTTTATCAATCAACAGATACTTAGGGAATCCCTACTATGTGCTAGACTCAGGGTACAACAGAAAACAACACAGACACAGTCCTTGATCTTCATTGAAGGTACATAGCGCATCTTTTAAAACCCATAAGAGGAACAAGTCAGTGTTGCAATTTAAAATGGAAACCTCAAGACCTTGGTTCTCTGAGTAGCTGTTTTCTAGAGTTAAAGGGGTGGGAAAATTCTTATTTTTCACATGCTGGACATGCTCCTCTTCATGACCTACCAAGGTAAACAGAAATCACATCATTCTCTGAGAACTTTAAGCAATGTCACATCTAAGACAGTCCTCTGAGACACTACAAAGTAGAATCTGGCATCCAAACACTCAATATGATTTCTTGAGTTGCATCTTGGGCATGAGGGCACCACATTTACTATATTACCACAGGTCATTTCAACAGTCAGAAGCTGATGATTTGTAATACAAACAACTCAACATGCAGATCCTTGGTGGGAAAAAGGTTTCTGTTGGGAAAAGATGTTAAAATGACTATTTTTTTAGGATTCAGTGACTATATGAAGTAATAAGATAAAAATGCATTTCTTGGACAGCAAGGAAACTGAAATATTTGCATTGGCAACGGAAAGTTACAAGTAAGTCAAAGGCACTATAGCTTCTGTCAGCTAGTTGCCAATTACTATGGGAAAGATATTTCACGAGCTCAACTATGACCACTCCTACCTTTAAAATCCTATTACTCTTCAACACTCACTTGTGGGACCTTTTTTTGTCAAGTCTAATGGAGTACGCTCATTAAGGTAGACTTTCCTCTTCCTGATACGATATACATACACATTGATCCTTCAATAGAAAGCCAAGACTACCTTCAATAGAAAGCCAAGACTTCTAGACATTTCCAGAAATAGACAGTGGATCTTAAGGGGGAATGGAAACAATTTCAAAACTGACATTAGTATGCTAAAAGTTAAGGTTCTAATCTAAGAATTCCTACTCAAAATATAGTGGCATTGCTTTCATTTTCCTTATAAAAGTCATGCTGGGGCAATGTTATTACGACACTTTTTTAAAAAAAATTAATGTTCTGCATATATTCAATAAGACAGAGCTAAATACATAATTTGGGCCTGAGAATGTGGCCACATTACAAGGTTGTTAGAATGTCCCTTCTATTTTCAACAAGGTTTTAAAAAAAGCTTGCTCCTTTTAGTGGGAGAAAGCAGAAATGGCAAGAGAACCTATCAAATAACAACAAAACCCTGGATAACTGAGACGAATCATAACATTTCCCAGAACTGTTTACTTATCAAGAAGTTTTACAGAAATAAGGTAACAGCATTGGTGATGATAAGTTAATGCCATTAAAGTCAGAAATTATTAGCATTTGGACTGCACTGGGTATTACTTATCTAAATGCAGTTAATGGCTCAACCTTTGTCAGTTAATGACAAAAATTGAACTCACTGATTCTGAACCACCTTTTAGGTCTGCATGTGGTTCATCTGCACAAGACACTCCAGTTAGTAGAATCTCTCATTCTGGCAGTGATTCTCAACCAAGGGGAGGGAAGGGGAATGCAACCTTTAACCCCCCAGGGGGATTATATAAGTATCTTCTTGGAGGCCCATATTACTTGAAAAATACCCCTCTAAAACCTGGTGATTCTTAAAATACTTCCCCATCCCCTGTTTAAAGAATTTCAATATTTGATGCCAATCATTTTTTACATTAATCAGCATTTAAAATGATAGTTAAAATAATTCTTAATGTTTTAGACACTTTTCTATTTGATACCTGTGATAGACACACACAAAAATGCCGCCCCAAACATGTCCACATCCTAATCCCCAGAACCTGAAAATGTTACGTGGTCAAAGGTGTGATTAAGGACCTAGACATGGAGAGATGGTCCTGAATTAGTCAGGTAGGCCCAAGGTAATCATAGGAACTCTTCCAAGAGGGAGGAAGAAGGGTCAGAGTCCAAGAAGGATACATGATGGTGGAAGAAATCAGAGTGATGCCAGGGGCCAAGAGCCAAAGAATGCAAGCTGCAACTAAAATCTGGTAAGGGCCAGGGACTGGATTCTCCCCTAAGGCCTCCAGAAGGAACACAGCCCTGCTGACACCTTGATATTTGGACTTCCAACCTCCAGAACTGTAAGATCGTAAGTGTTGCTTTAAACCACTAAGTTTGTATTAATTTGCTACATCAACAACAGAAAATTAATACAGTACTGCTATGTCAGTAACTATAAAATCTATAAAATCAGAACCATGCTAGAACTGACATAAAATTGTGTTAACCTTAACATGTCTGGATAAAACCATGAGAAAGGGTGTTGAAATTGTGTCATCAGTGGGTTATTTTTTCTAATAAAATGTTTGCTCATCTTATACAATAGTACATTATTTATTCTGGAGTCTAGACACTGACAATATTGTCATAAAATGTATTAAAAATTAATAACAATTATAAAATTATTATAAAAACATATATATTAATGATCATCCATTCCTTAAATCCTTTCATTTTTTATTGATTTTTGGAGAGAGGGAGAGAGAGAAACAGCAATGTGAGAGCGAGAGATCGACTGACTGCCTCCCACACGCCCCCACCAGGGATCAAGCTTGCCACCTGGGCATGTGCCCTGACCAGGAATTGAACCGGCAACCTTTTGGCACATGGGACAATGCCCAACCAACTGAGTCACACCAGCCAGGGCTTAAATCTCTTCATTTAATAATTTTCAGTAGTGTGATGGATGATCATGGACCCACCAGTGACTGGTAGGTGATAACACTGCCTCCTCAACCATGAGATGTAAATAGGAGGTGCAGTCACAGGGAGGATTATGAGGTGACTGAGTTAACCAGAAAATTCCCCGTGGAAACAATTCTTAGTCATATCTATGCCTTAGAGATTTAATCATTAAAAAATTATATATCATAAATACCATTACTTAAACCATAATAATGGAAATGAAAAACACTAGAAAGATGCTGGGACTAGATGGGTCAAGTTTAAATTTTGACCTTGTGCCCTTTTAGAACCAAAGACATTTAAATACCAAATATATCATGAAACATAGCTCCTGTCTTAAATATGGACACGCTGGGGAAATTATTTCCTACTCAAAAAGATGCTACCTGGAGAGTTTTGTGCTAAGTGAAATAAACTCAGCAGAGAAAGACAAGAATCACACGATCTCACTACATGTGGAATCTAATGAACAAAATAAGCTGATGAACAAAATAGATCCAGAGAGAAGGAAGCATGTAACAGACAGGAATCTCAGAAGGAAGGATGGGTAGGAAGAGGTTAACCAAAGAACGTATGTGCATATATGCATAACCCATAGACAGACAATGCGGTACAGGCCTGGAGAGGAGGTAGGAGGGGGGTGGAGGGAGTTAATGGCAGGGGAAAGGGGGACAGGTGTAATACTTTCAACAATAGATATTTCAAGAAAAGATGCTAGTACTTAGCCACCAACAAAATCTAGTAGGATACTTTGAATGGTTTTCCTTATAGTTGTGAATAATGTATGTCAATCCACTAAAATTCTCCCTCTGAATCTCACCACAAGACTGGAAATATAGTTTGTGGCTACAGAATGAATGAATACTATGTGATCCATGCAAGTACAAATAATTGTTCTTCTTAGCATTGGTGAGGGCCCCTTACTAACACAGCCAACTAATCTTATTACCATACAACCTTCAGAGTTGCCCTTCTAAAATGACTTCAAGCCCTAGCCCATTTGGCTCAGTGGATAGAGTGTGAGCCCTCAGACTGAGGGGTCCTGCGTTTGATTCCTGCCAAGAGCATGCATCTCAATTGCAGGCTTGGTCCCTCGCCCTGGTGGGGTGCGTGCAGGAGGCAACCAGTTAATGTTTCTCTCTCACATCAATGTTTCTCTTTCTGTGTCTCTCCCCCTCCCTTCCACTCTCTCTAAAAATCAATGGAAAAAAATCCTCCGGTAAGGATTAACAAAAAAAGAATAAACTCTCACATTTAAAATGAAATGAAATGAATTAAAATAAAATGACTTTGATGCTTCTATTACACGGCTTTTGAGTTTTAAATCATAGCTATTTTTTTTCATGTCTATTTCTTCATCTCTAAACCCTCATTGCCTGGAACATAGCAAGCATTTTATAAATGTTTATTCAATTAAGCAATCCATCAGTATCCTTCACTCTCACCTTGGCCTATACCTAGCTGAAACAGATCCCAAGGCAAAAGACAGCAAATTTTCCTGTTGCAAGCTCAGGGTATACATGGGTTTGCTTAAGCTGCTTAGGACTGTCCTGCTCATTCATGATCTGTTAAAATTACATCAATTTGAATATATAAACCAATGATGAATAATTTAGACCTTAGTACTCCAGTTTTTTTCTTCTACAAAGACATAAATATACACTCAGGCAGTTAACAGTTCAAAAATTACTGAATAAAATCAGTCTAAAAAATGCATTAAAGGAAAAAAAAGGATTCATTTGGTTTTAAGTATTAAATTTTTATCTCCACACAAGAGATTAACAGTTAAATGAAATACCCTAAGGCAAAAACTTCTTTCCCAGCTTCTTCACTAGAGAAAAAGAAAACTACAAAGACCCTTGGCCAATGATTTGGTTTATTAGCTACAGAACAGTTTTCATGAACAAAATTAGAACACTACTGGGAAACCAAATCAGTACCCTGTCTCCTGAACCACATAAAAGCGTTAAAAGCACCAATAAAGAGAAGATTTAAGGCCAGAAAAATACCAGCAGATGGGCTTATGCCCAATGAATAGCACCAAATAGTTTTCCATAGGCGAAGGAAAAGAAGGCTTCTAGACAAACCGGCGGTGCCACTTTCATTAGCTTGAATAAAGTCAGTGTATGAAGAACTGAAGACATGCTTATGAGAGCAAATGGAACAGAATCTTGAGAATATAATCTGGCAACTAGAAAGAGCTACATCTCAAAATAAAGGTTCATTTTTAAAATATCCTCAGTGATCCAGAAAAGGGGTTCAGAGACGATGAAGAAACGGAATTGTCAAAATCCATTTAAAGCTCTGCATTTGAGGCACAACACTTTTCTTTTCTAATTTACTTTTTTTTTTTGAGGGATCCCAACTCTTCCTTCTTGCTCATCATTATATTTAGAAATCTTTCTGAATAATCCCAATTCCTCATGTTTCTGATTTCAACTTGACATTTTTTCAATTTTTTTGCTCTGAATTTTAGAAAGTGACTTGAATAAAAAAAAGCATGTTTACAACAAAGACATTTTTCTAAGCTCATACACAGTCCATTGAATCTTTGTGGACTCACTCACTGTCAGGAAAAGGGCAGTGAAATTTCCCTCCACATTCCACATAACCCACCTCACTTCACAGTTCACATAAGCTCTTGCTATTTCTTCCTACCTAAAATTTTTCTGAATCTTACCAAGCTTTCCTTCTTTTGGGATTTATTTGCATAACAGCAAGTATATTTTTTCTGCCTCTTATTCCCCTTCACCTTTTTGACCCACTCTCCCCTCTGGCAACCATCAGTTTGCATAAGAGCAAATATTTATTGAAGGTCTACCTATGTGCCAGACACTATAATAGGCTGAATAAGACAGAGTCTCGGTCCTTAAGCTACGGAGAAAGGTCAGAGGTGATTGGGAAGTGGAAATCCGGAGTAGTTTTAAAAGTGTATCAGAAGAATCTGACAAATACTCAAGGATTGAAAACAGACTGATTTCCAATATAATAGATGCACTGCAAGTGGTAAGGAAGCTCCCGGGAAGCAGCTCCTACCAAGGGGTCAAGGAGTTTAGGTCTTGGTGGAATCCACCATGAGTAGGAGCTTCTCAAACATGACAGCTCCACATCCATAAAGAAAGAAGCTTGGAGCCTGGCCGGTGTGACTCAGTGGTTGAGCATCAACCTATGAACTATGAGCTCAGGGTTCGATTCCCAGTCAGGGCATATGCCTGGGTTGCAGGCTCTATCCCCAGTAGGAGGCTTGCAGGAGACAGTCAATCAATGCTTCTCTCTCTCTCCTCTCCCATCCTCTCTCTGAAATCAACAACATATATTTTTTAACCCTTTGAGTGCCAACCAATATCCTAGGAACTATGCTAAAATTGCCCGGGCATTTTTGCTGATTTTACAGCAGTTTAGGGAAAAAATTACGAATCGCAAGTAAATGAAGTTACATATTCAGAAACTTAAGGAAACCTTTACTACACTGACATATTTAGCAATATCATCATCACTAATAAAAGCAGACTTAGAACTGGACGCCATTTCGAAGCTTTGATAGCGCTCCCGGCACTTTTGGCGAAAGACAGGACGAGCGTGATCCCACTCCCGGGCACTCGAGGGGTTAAAAAAAAGAAAAGAAAGAGGCTTGTAACCGGAAAAGTAAAATAAGTTTGGAAACATATAAGAAGGATAATATGGGAAGTACACATTGTGTGACGGGATAATAGAAATGAATAAATGAGGCTGGCACTTACCTACCACATGAGTCTTGTAAAAGAGAGAAAAATGAGGAAGGGCTAGAACGACATGCTAAGCACTCTCAGAGGAAATGTTAACCACAATCTCCCATTTCCCCTCAACCCAGGGCACTGCCACCTCTGTAGAGGACACCTGAGAGTGTGGGGGGCATTCTTTGGTTGGCACAATGGGAAGAGGGATGGCAACCAGCAATTAGTGCCTGGAGGTCAGGAATGCCGATGCGTGGGTGAGTTCCGCACAAGCAAGAATTGTCCCAACCCAAATGGCAAGTTAAAGAGCCCTGCTCTAGGCTGCACGACATCAAAGGATCCTCTCCCTCCTCCTTCTGTGCTTCCTGATCTGATGCCCAGTGGTTAGATAAAGTGCCGATACGCAGACAGCAAGAGCCACACCACGCCTGAGGCTCTCACCAAGTCACTCGGACTGCAAAGCCCGGCTCCTTCCACGAGTTAGGAGAAAGCCTTGGTGTGGAAACCACGCAGAAGGACGGGGCTTTAGTAAGAATGGAGCCCTGAGTAGCATCTGAGTCTAGATCAGTGGTTCTCAACCTTCCTAATGCCGTGACCCTTTAATACAGTTCCTCATGTTGTGGTGACCCCCAACCGTAAAATTATTTTCGTTGCTACTTCATAACTGTAATGTTGCTACTGTTATGAACAGTAATGTAATTATCTGATATGCAGGATGTATTTTCATTGTTACAAATTGAACATAATTAAAGCATAGTGATTAATCACAAAAACAAAATGTAATTATATATGTGTTTTCCGATGGTCTTAGGCGACCCCTGTGAAAGGGTCGTTCGGCCGCCAAAGGGGTCGCGACCCACAGGTTGAGAACCGCTGGTCTAGAGAAAGGGGAAGGAGAATGACACCCACCAATCACTGTTGGCTCTGGCGACCAGCACGTGTTGGCAACCATTGGAGAACAGTGGTAGCTCCATTACAGGGAATACAGGAAGGGGTGATTGGGAAGTGGAGATCCCAAGCAGTTTTAAAATGTGCTTTCAATAAAGCGGGCAATGAATATTAAAGCAGCATGATTGCAAAGCGGCAGTCTGAAGGAGTTGTTAGGTTGTAGCAGCAAGATTCATCATTATTGTTTTCATTTTGATTAGGAGACTATTTGGGGTATGCGGAGTGTGTGTGTGTGTGTGTGTGTGTGTGTGTGTGTGTTTCACAAATGATAAGAGAAACTGACTACAGACTGCCCCGGAGGAATGGAACCACCACAGTTATTTTTCTAGGAAGAAAGGGCCTAACAAACACTCAAGTACGGAAAGTCTTTGCAACAGAAAAATCCAGGTAGATTCCATAGAGATGGGGTGGAGGGAGAAGCACAGTGTTCGTGACTGCACCAGCGAGCAGTTAACTCAGAGATCAGTCCAACCCTGGGACAGAGGCTCCTGGCCTGAGCCCACAGGAGCCGAGCGATGAGCAAGTCAAGTTGCCTCCCACAATAGTCAGGGCAGAGTCGCTGAGATTAAAGACCATCGGAAGGTACATCCAGTGTAATGACAGGGCCACAGTCACAGAAGTGGTCTCCACTCGGAAGCGTGGCAGAGAAAACAGCCATGTGGTATGTCAGTCTTCGGATCATTACCATAATCTGTGGCATCATTTAGGTAACATTTACAATGGTATTTCCGCTGCGCAAAATCACAAAGTAACCAACGTCTATGCCATGCTTTGTAAGGAACATACTATGTAATGAGCATCGTGAGAATATGGTGATTTCAACGTGTTACCTGAGCTATGCTGAGGTCTGCAGGCCAGGTCCTGCTAAACCTTCCTGGGGTCATCTGCCAGTGTCTCTGTGATGACTAGTGAGTGGCCCACGAGCCAATTTTAACAAGATTCAGTTGAGGATTGTCTCATGCACCCTTGTTTCTTCTGACCAGCAGAAAACCCATTCACCCAGCTGCCAACGCTGGGACGTGAAATCAATGTCCGTCAAGTCCCATTAATATCCAATAAGGTACCACTGTTTACGACTGCTTTTTATTGCTTTGTAAGTATCAGTGGTGAAAAGGTCGTGGCAAATACCACATGTGAATTTTAATTCCATCAAAAAATAACTTAGAAGTCTTTGGGAATTTCTAATAAAAAAACAAGTGTCATTAAAGTGTCCTTACTTCTCTATCTCAAAAATGGCCATGAAGCTTTATTTCATCAGTTAACAGAAAACCCTGGGTTGACCAAAGATTTTTGAATGTGTTGCTTTATTACATAGGTATGAAAAGGCAAATGAAAATAATAAAATCCCTATGATTTCTTCCGACTAAGTCTGGAGCATTTTTACTGAACAAATGACTTAGAACTATACTTTTCTGAATATAACTTTTTGAAATCTCCATTAAAAACACTGCATTTGGGGCAACCCCATTTGCTCACAAAATGAAACAAAGGCTCTGTTCTTCGGAGAGGAGACTTGGGCATACCGATGTACCGCTCAAGAAAGCTCAGGAAATGTTTCAGTGATACTCCATGATCCCTTGAGACGCTTAACTTCAGCTCATGAAAATACCAGAGTGTAAGGGATGAAAATTACAATGGTTTCCTGCAAAAAGCCCCCTCTAGGCTACGGGGCTAATTGAAACAATATGGCAAAACTCCAACCAAACCCCTGGCGTGGGTTAGAACGCCTGTTATTTTAAAACTGATCTGGGCCTTTTTCTGCCGACAGTGAATCTTTTCTATTTCAGGTTCCACGTGTTTTACATGTTCCACAAAGATAAAAAGAAACGATCATGTTTTCTGATTAATGTTCACTGTCTCTCATTTTTAGTGGCTTTTTTTTCTTTTCTTTCTTTCTTTCTTTTTTTTTTTTTTTTTGAGAAAGAGTGAGGGGAGGAGAAGGCTGAGCACAATGCCTTACACATGTATGTACAGATGTGTTGAATTAAAGATTTATAATGGCACTTTAATAACTGCATAGATGAAGCTATGTTCTCTTTCTGTCTGTTTGAGCTGGCATTAGAGACATGGCAGAACTGCAATAATCTTTAAAGTCTTTCAAAAACAAAAATCAAAATAGAATGCACTATCACACATTCCAAACTCACCAAACCACTAGCCTGAAATTAAATTAATTTAATTCACTGGGTCATGGCCTGTAAGAGAGAATAAGCTCAGACTATCTTTAACATAGACAGACCTACTACTTTGGTTATCAGTAGTATTTGGGGGTGAGTGCGTGGGAGTGAAAGGTTTAGTATCAGTCAATCCGAGCATACACTCTGAATCCAAACAGTTGGAACTGAATTCTAGGCACCACCTATCTGCTGCTTGGCCACTGGTAAGGTACCTAACCTCTGAGAGCTTTACCTTATATCTGTAAAATAGAATTTTTTAAATATTTTTTTATTGATTTCAGAGAAAGGAAGGGAGAGGTAGAGAGAGACAGAAACATCAATGAGAGAGAAACACCAATAGGCTGCCCCCTGCATGCTCCCTACTGGGGATCAAGCCCGAAACCCGGCCATGTGCCCTGACCGGGAGTTAAACCATGACCTCCTGGTTCATGGGTTCATGCTCAACCACTGAGCAACACCAGCCCAGACTGTAATATGGTATTAATAAACTAACAAATAAACACCACCTCGTAGCATTAAGAGAGAAAATGCATGTAAGTCCAATGGATGTTAGTTTCCTTCTCTTCTCCAGCATTTTTCCTTCTACCCTGAGATACACAAACACTAGTACACTATATGCCAGCGTTTTGATGACTGAGGGTTTCAGTCACAGAGAGAATAAGGACTTGCCACAGAGAGCTGCAAAATGCCAACGCAAGTGTTCAGGATCGCTATGCCTTTCTGTCTTCCGTGTTCCCACGCTGGCGATGCCCTTCCCTACACACTCTCCTGGGAGCTCTGAGACAACATGACAATTGATTCTGCGACGTTAGCACATCACACACTTTGGCCCAGTGGCATCCCCGGCCACTGGGTGTGCTCCTGCCAATCTCTCTGGACTCTAATTCTGTGTGACCCAGGTCTGCTGATCCCCACTCTCCCAGCCCACAGCGGGAGACCAAGCCAGGCTGGAGCTGACAGCTGCTTCTGAGGAGGGCGTGCTCTACCATCTATCTGCAGGCCCACTCTTAACCTAGTTCCTCTCATCTCTGATTGAGGGGGAGCCCTGAAGGTAGATCTTTTCTATCTGCCTTTCAGGCTAATTTTTCGGCAAGAAAACTTACGTGTAACATAATGCTCCATGCCCTTCTCTCTCTCCCACTCTCCCGCACACACATGCACACATTCACCTCTTAGGTTCAAATTTAAATGAACATGTTTTAACTGTAACATTACATTAAAATAGAGAAAGAGAAAGAGAAGACATTTGAAAAGCAGTGAGCTCATGCTTCCAGAGGCAAGTCAATAAAGCACGCCCCTTCATCCCCCACTGAACTTTTAAGAAGCCTGGAGGGGTAAGGGCCCCCTACACAATGTTGGCAAATGCAGTAGGCGTGACACATAGTTTGGGATATGATGATGCTAACCACGACGGGAAATTAGGGAATCCCTATGGCCCAAACCTAGAGACTGGGAAAAGGCAATCATCTTAATCTGGTTCTGCCATATTTGATTTATGTAAAAGCTTCACATGGGCGTGGTATCTGGAAATGTGTCCTTCTTCAAATAGTTTTCACATTAATAATTTGCAGCTAGAAATCTGCGGTTAAGTACATTTTTAAGAGGGTATTTGCAGCTAGCAGAGGTTTGCACAGTGATCCACTGTGACTGCTGGAACCAGACTGCGCCATCGAACAGATTCGCAAGGACGCCAATGAAAGCCAAGAAGCAAGAGAACCCCACATGGGGCAGAGAGCCAAGACGCCATGTTTAACACAAAGCCCAGCCTCCTTTCGCCTGTGCCCATTTTCACCCTAACACAAAATGAGGCTCATTTCCTAGTGGCCAAATAGTGAGCACCCTCTAAAGAAATAAATGACAGGAGAAAAGTGTCATCAATGTTAACAGGGAATAAATTAGGCTAAATACAAAGTCATGGGCATGCAGAGAGAACAGGAAGATGGACTGCATAAGGGCAAGCTCCAAACACTGTTTTCTGCATCTCCGTGGAAAACCTCATGTTAGGGGAAAATGATTTCTGGGCCTTCAATTTGGAAACTAAAAGAAGCTTCCTAGGAACCAGATAAATAACAGTTTCTCCACGAGGCTGTAAAATCACAATGTATTCTTTTCTGAAAGATCTCAAAATGTCTTACAAATATCTTCGTGTTAATCCGCATGGAATTCTCTGAGATACGCATGCAGCGTTTTACTGATTGGGGGTTTCTTTCACAGAAAAAAAAAAAAATAGTGGCTTGCCAACTATAGCTGATAAGTGAAGATAAGATTAGGCACCAAGTCACCCAGTTTATATAGCAGGCCTCTACCCAGTAGGCGGTGCTGTTTTGAAGTCAAGTACATTCGCCATATAACCACTTAAAATCCCAAAACCACTAAAGAAGATGGATCTTTCTCAGAGTTTCCCTAGGATTGTTTATGTCAATGGAGTGTTTGATTTTGAAGGGCAGGGAATCTCCTATCAGCCACAACATGATAGTATTGCGTTTGTCATGCTGCAGAAAAAAATGTCCCTATTTGGCATTCAAAACAGAATTATTGGACTTCTGAGGCAAGATGGCAGAATAAAGCCAGATTTGGTTTTAAAATATATATCTACTTTGAAGTGTATATTCAAAACATGGATAAGGTGAAGGAACTCTAAAGTAGCTGAATAATTTTCAAGTTTTCTCTGCTATAAATTGAAAATTTATAGCAGAAAAAACTACTACATAAAGATTAGCAGTTTGAAGCCAGATACAGAATTGTCCTTCCCAAAAACCTAACAAATGGTGGTGGGGGTGGGGGGAGGTTAAAACTGAGCAGGAAATATAGCATAGCAATGAGATGAAGTAGGAGGCACAATATTGTGTTAGTTTGTTAATCCTCACCGGAGGATTTTTTTCTATTGATTTCCAGAGAGAGTGAAAGGGAGAGGGAGAGAAAGAGAGAGAGAGAAACATTAATGTGAGAGAGACACATCAATTGGCCGCCTCCTGCATGTGCCCCAACCAGGGCTGGGGATCCAGCCTGCAACTGAGGTATGTGCCCCCAACCAGAATCAAATCCGGAATCAAATCAGTGATGAGAGAGAATCATTGATCGGCTGCCTCCTGCACACCCGCTATTGGGGAACGAGCCCGCAACCCAGGCTCCTTCGAACCAGGACCCTTCAGTCCGCAGGCCAATACTCTATCCACTGCGCCAAACCAGCCAGGGCAGGAGGCACAATCTTAATGCCACTTTGTTTCTCAGAAATGTGGCCAAAGGAGAGAGAAAGTGAAGATTCTAGAAAGTGGCTCAGTAATCCCAAACCACATGTTATATACATCACAGTAGTAAAGAAGAGAGGCAAATGGACCATATTCCCATGTTTCCCATTCATGTCCCCAATTAGTTTTTTACAGAAGCAGTATGAGCAACTTATATTAGTCCTATGACCCAGCAACTGTATTTCAGGTATTTATTCAAGAGACATGAAAATATATGCCCACAAAAGGGCAGGTACAAGAATAATATAGTAGCCAAAGAATAGAAGCACCCCATAAAGTCCATCAACAGAGGAATGGATAAACAAATTGTGGTACATTCGTATAACTAAATACTTATTTAATAATGAAAAAGGCCCTAACCGGTTTGGCTCAGTGGATAGAGCGTTGGCCTGCGGACTGAAGGGTCCCAGGTTCGATTCCAGTCAAGGGCATGTACCTTGGTTGCAGGCACATCCTCAGTGGGGCATGTGCAGGAGGCAGCTGATCGATGTCTCTCTCTCATCGATGTTTCTAATTCTCTATCCCTCTCCCTTCCTCTCTGGAAAAAATCAATAAAAATATATTTTAAAAAATAATGGAAAAGGAATTACATATGCAAAATATTGAATTGGTAAAGGAAGTCAAACACAAATGAGTACATACTCAGTGATTCTATTTACATGCAAAACTAACCCATGATGACAGTAATTAGAAAAATGGTTGTCTACATGGTGGGAGCACTGGCAGAGAGGCGGCTAAGGAAGCATTCTAAGAACAAGGAAATGTTCTCTGTCTTGATTGCTCTATGGTTTACATGGTCGAACTCATCACACCATACACCTCAGGTCTGCACATTTTACTGTGTATAAATTATACTATGATTAATTGTTTAAGATACAAAATAAATGAATAAAAGATGTGGCTGAAGGGATAGGATAAGTGGATAGCCCAGTAAAAAGATCTGGACTTGGGCATGCCCCCACCCCAAACACACACACACACACACACACACACACACACACACACACACACACACGACCACTGAGTGTCCAACTAAATCTCCAGCCATAAAGAAGGATTGGCAGAAGGAAAAACAAAAGGGAAAGTAAGACGATTTTCTGAGGAAATGGGATATGCTTGAGAGAGAAAACCACAGAGGGTCCCTATGGAAGCCTCCACAACCCTGGGACCCATTAGGCTGTGGCCAAAACCTAGAGTGGCTCCTCAGGAAAGAAAGGAGTAAGGGCTGCTGGGAGGTATCAGGGCAAGGGAATACCTAACAGCTAATTATTTTTGAAAGCGTTGAACTTCCTGGGGGTTCACCTTAGATCTGGGGAAAGTCCTGAAACCCATGGGAAGAAGAAAACCTCCCCCCCAACACCCCCCAAACAGGACGCCCTAGCTCATGTGTTTTCAGTGGTCTTTTGGCAAACACAGAAATTGGGCCACAATCACCTGGCAGCCATAGTCCCTTTCAAGTTTTGCTCTTCCCCATCCCATGCTGTCAGACCAAAGAAAGGCCGACTGAAGTCCCAACCTACCTACCCGGTGCTGGAAGAGCAGTCAGGGACAGGACAAGTAGGTCTCAAACAGGGTGAAGGCAAGGAGAATTCATCAAGACCACCTCACAGTTAGAGGGTGACGGAGCTGCCCGCATCTAACATGCATAAAATGTAAAGAAATAGCATGGTGCACCAGAATCGTTCAGATTCTACTCATCCTACTTTAACATGTATCAGACATCTGAAATTGCAGAATGGTTTGTAACACCAGTGTAAGAGCATGGAGAGTGAGCTACCAGTGAACACCTAATAGAGATGTCAGTGGATGACAGCTCTGTGCTGATGGTGCCTTTGATCAGCGCCAGAAGGAGAAGAGACAGCCGGAGACCTACATCTGTTCTCCTCCTTCCCACCTCTTTATGTCCTCATCTAACAGACAACTAACCAAAGAGAGCAGAAATAAAGGATCTGAAAGGGCACTGGAACTTACAACAGCTCCAGAGTATTGAAAATTGTGCGACTGTAACAATAAGTATTTTCCTGTATTAATCTACTGACTTCACTTGTACACTTGAAGAGTTAAGTGGGAGAGTAAGACATGCAGCATGACTGGCCTCTCCCATGCTTATTTTTAATTGGCTAAGAGCAAACCATACTTTCAAAGGCAACGCAGACCCTTATTTTAACAATGACCAATAATACAACAAAGTGGAGTTCACCAAATGAAAGCAACAACTATTGAAATAAAATCTGTAGAGTCTTACAAAAAGTGAGATCAAAGAAAAGCAGGCATCCTAAAGAGGCAACCAGAATATGTGCCATTTGTGTTATGAATTTTTATGTAATCTTGCTTCCTATTATCCCAGAATAAGCGAGGCATCTGTGTGTGCTAAAACCTTTTATTTTCCCCACTCTCATAATAATCCTATTCATTTTACCAAGCTTTGAAAACAAATTACCCTCAGCAGAAACCTAATGAAGTGAGCTTCATCCTTGGGGAGATTTTTGTAATTACAGAAGAAGTAAGTCATGGGAATGTAACTGCTCAAAAAAAGAGATTTCTGTTCACTTGTGTTAATATATTCCACATTATAGTTATGGCTATTTTCCTTGAGTGAAGAAGAAAGCGAGAGAGCAAATAACAAGGGGAGAAAAGAAGAGAGGGAGAAAGACAAGCAAACCTATACAATTATTGCTGATACTGAAAGGTAATCAACCCTGCAGGGCGAGTTGCTCAGTTGCTCACTTGTGGGAAAATGCAATGACAACTGACATTCTCCCCAGAGGGCAGAACGCCCATGGCCCTGGAAACAAACTATCTCATTAAAATGCAAAAAGACAGCTCCCTCTCCAATTATTAAATACACAAGAGAGACAATTTATCGGTTCATAAACAAGTCTCTAAGAAGAAAACTTGAGTTTACAAAGAATTTAAACATGAAAACAATAAGCTAGGCCTAGTCATAAATATTAGCAGAAAATACCAATGGCTTATCACCTAGTAAACCATGTGCGCAGAGCCATAAACTGGGTCACTTAAAAAACAAACCCAGACTTCGCAGCATTACATTTCAACACAGAGAACAGTCAATAAAACCTGAGGGGGAAACACAGCTTGGTCTATACGCGGCCCTCCTATTAGCCGCATTGTCAATTACCCTAGTGTACAGCAGAGGCTGACGAACATGGCTGACCTCTTTCAACAATGTTAAAGCTTTCAGCATCCCGGCCTAATAAACACATGTTCCCAATAACTCCCCCAATGAATAAGCCCCTTTCAAAGGAGAAACAGGACTCACATGAACACTAACCTCTTGATTAGAAAGCACATACTTAGCCAGTGGACTGTGGAGGTCTCCCCCAATCCACATGCTTCAGGCTACATTCACAATCAATTAGTTACATCAAATCCCCTTTTGTTTCCCTCCAGTGACTTTTTGCCACCCTGTTACTTGACTCCTAAACAAATGCCTCACCTGGCTTTTATCCAGATTTCCTGCAAAGCAGGCCCCTCCCAGACCCGGAGAGCCAGCCTCTGTAGATGTGATGAGCTTTCTGGAACGTCTATAAAATGGTAGATAGAAAACTGTTTTTTGAGTAATTCCCCAGGGCAACTGAGGCATTTATTTTATTGTTTTATTTTATTTTTTTAATTTAAAAGCTCACTTGTTTCCTTTCTTGTACTTTTCATGAAGTGTTTGTTAAGTATCTTTCTTTCATCTACTACAGAACTTCTCTGAAAAGCGCACATTCAGCTGAGAACAAAAAAATCCAAGTGATAATCTTAGTTCCTTCACTGAATGGGTATCTACCCTTGGCCTCTCGAAGGTCAGATTCTTTACCTACAAAGTGGGTGATATTTGGTAATTCCATTTATATTTCAGAATGTTACTCGTTATGAAATAGAGGACATCCAGAAGTGATCTGATGCCTTCAATTACACTTTATCCCATTCTCATTTTAAATAATATTCAAGCCCCACCTCTACCCCACAAGCCTCATCCCTGAAATATTAACTGATGGCTAATGATCCACTTTAACCACTCATAACTCCTCATGCATTCTTCAATACACTTTCAGTTTCAGAATTTATATAAACATGTTTCTATGGACAATGTGATGCTCAATAATTTCAGCAACATTTCTGCCAGCATTTTCAATGATTACTTTGCCACTTTATCTTCTACTCCACACTTCCTGCCAACCCCCAAACTCGGGTTAACACAACTGTCTATCTCCTTCCAAGGGTCACAGCGCATTGCCAGGGTCCATCACAAATTTATGAAATTACATTCCAGCTGCTCAACAATCCATTAATGTATTACTCCTCTGCTACCTTTTCTATTGCCTACAAGTCATTATTCCAAACCTTTTTTTGCTCACTTCAAGTACTAGACTCCATGCATTTGCCACCATTCTCAGCAGACAACTCTCAGAAAAAAATAGAAAACTTAAGCCAAGAACTCCCTCATCTGCCCTCTTCATGTAGATTGTATCCATTCTTCCCACTCTCCCTCCCGCAGTAGACCTACTATCAGTGTGGCTTCTTTTCCAAAGCTATACCTCCCTCAGTGAATTCAAATGCAGCTCTTCCAAAGCTAACAATCACATTTTCCCCTTCTTTCATCAATTTTTCTCTTCCACTCCAAGCTTCTTTTCCTTTCTGGTTGGAATATATGCTCACAACTCTCCCAAACTTGAATAACAAACAAGTTCTCTTCCATTAGACTTTCTTGAGGCTAGAGGGGCCTGGGAAATGGAGCTCTGGTTGAGCTTCTGCATCCCAGTGACTGTGCCCGAGTATGGAACAAAAAGCCCAACTTTTCAGTAAGTTGTCTCTATCCCACCACCTTTCTCACCAGGCTCATCGCTTAGCTGTTCGATCTCCTTTCAGCAAGTCTTTTACAATTTAAGAGCTGTATTCAAAGATGTTACTTTCATTGCCCTTTCTTCTTTCTCTCCAAGCCCTGCTTGGTTTAGATTACCAGTTCCATGACGGCACCTATCACCTCTGCAGAAAATCTTTCACAGCTGTAACTCCAGTCTTAACCTTTTTTGCTAAAGTCCAATATCGCACTTTCAACACTTTACTTAACACTACTATTTTGAATCATTCCCCAAGCAATTCAACGTGGCAGAATCAGGATGCTTTGGGTTATAAGTAATAGGAAATTTCTCCTTATCTATCTTAGACCATACATAAATGTACAGCCCAATGTAGCAAAAGATAGAGCAGGCTATAGGCACTGTTGAAATGTATCTAAGGCTCTGGATCCTTTCCTTTGCACTTTCCCTGGCTCTAACCTCCTCTGCATGTTGGCTTTATTCTCATGCTGACGGCAAGATGGATGTAACCATTCTAAGCGTCATTTTCAAACATAACATCATCCCTAAGTGTTTCACTGCCTCAAGAGAAAAACGTTATGGATGTCCCAATGAATGAGGTCTGCACTTATTCTTATACCAATCGCTGGCTATCGGAATGAGATTCTCCTACTTAGCTTAGACCAGGGTTTCTCAACCTTGGAACTATTGACAGGACGGGATAATTCTGTATTGTAGGGGGCTGTGCTAGGCACTGTGGAATGTTTAGCAGCATCCTTGGCCTCTACCCACTACATGCCAGTAGCATTCCCCACTGTGACAAATAAAAATGTCTCCAAACACTGACAAATGTTCCACAGGAGGCAAAATCACCCCTGATTGAGAACCGCTGGCTTAGACTAAACTATAAAATATCCTTAGAACAAAAATAAGGGTCATCTTCTCTTAAGAAAGAAGACAGAAAATGAATGTTGACCAGGCAACCATTAGTGACCACTACAATGTCCAAAAATAAACTTGTTTTTTACTCCCTCGTCCAAAATCTATTTCTCCTCCTAAAATCCCAATATTAATTAACATGTCACTGTCTAGGTACTCAATGGCCCAAACTAAGAACCCTGGAGTCATCTTGATACCTCCTTATTGCCCATGTCCAATTGTCAACAGTTCCTATCAACAGTGATGATACAGTGTATTGTGGATGTGTTCTCTTCCCTCCATTTCCATTCTCACCCGAGTATCTCAGTGGTTGCCTCCTTACTATGTTTCCTGCCTCCAGGGCTTTCCTAACGTTTTGAGAGTTGTCTTTTAAAGGGTAAATGAAGTCAAAACACCCCCCAACTAAAACAATTTGATGACTTATCATTACCCACAAAAGTGAATTGAAATCTTCACCCTAACATATAGGATCCTTAATGATGTATCCCTTGCCCCACTGCTACAGCCTCAACTCCAGCCACTCTGCTGATCTTATTCTTTACCACTTCAGATTACGTATTGTTCCTAAAACCAGACATGCCATGTGATACATAAGTCACTTGTTGGTGTTAGTCCTGCTGCCTTGGGATGACCTCTCCACTGAATTCCTAATCCTTCTTCAAGTCCTTGACACTTCTCATGCATTATTTCTTTTTTGGTGATTTCTATTTTCCCCATGAGAAAATTAACTACTCTAGCATCTGTATCCCCATAGTACTTATAAAGAAATATAGTTCTGATTGAAGCACTTAATACATCATCTTATAGCTTTATTTAGTCTGCCCGGCTAGATCATGGGCCACTGAAAGTAAGATAGTTTTTCTATCTATATCAACAGTTTCAAGCACAGTGCTTAGAGCATAACAAGATAGCTCTAAATGAATGGCTAATTAAATAAAGGAATTAAATTGATTTCAATGTATTTGCCCAAAATTATAAAAAGTCTCAGGGATTAAGTCTAATCAGGTAGCTAAACATATTTACCTCTAATAATAATGAGCCAAATTTTGTGAAAAAATTTATATACCATAATAAAATGTTAATAACTTGTTTAATAGTCAAATAACAAGTCAAAAAGTAAAAATTGGTATGACAAATAAAATTACAGTAATATCATCTATGAAATCATTAAAATGTTAAGAGGGACGATAATTTCCAATTCTCTGAATGATCCAGAGAGCTGCTACACATGTGTATTCCTGGAGATTATCCAAATCCCTCCTTATACTTCACTCCAATGATGAACAGCGAATGGGTGGGTCTCTGAGAATAGGGACTAAAGTAGGAGTGTCTTTTTACCACCACCACCACCCCCCCCCCCAAAAAAAAAAAGCAAACTAGTGAAGCAACCAGGTCTGAGAAATTTCTAGAACACAAGAAGGAAGTTTTTTTGTTGTTTTGGCAGTTTTTTAAGCCAAACCAAAGAGGAAACTGAACAAAACAAAGGATCAGAGTACTAAATGGAGACATTCTGGAAGAGCCACTAACAGAGGCCTAACTGCTTTGAGTCTGTTGTTATATTCCCTAGTACACAAGATGCCTGAGTAGAGGGTAAATGTTAAGAACAGAATTTACAAAGGCCTATACATTGGGGAAGCAATGTGGCAATATGTGTGGCGTCTTAAAAATGTGTGTTCTCAAAAAAACAAACAAACAAACAGTGTGTTCTCTTTGTCACAGAGATCCTACTTTGGGAATCTTTGCCAGGCAAAGAATCAAAAACCCAGAAGAAGGAATACGTAAGCACAAAGATGTTTCTATAGCCTTCTTTATAAACAATATAAAAAAAGTGTACGACCAATTACATCTTTTTCATTCACTCCATGCAATCAGCTCTGAAGACTATATGGCATCGATGTGAAAACATGCAGAAATGCTTATGACACGTTGGTATTACATTAGTTTTAAAAATCATATGTAGAAAGACTCTCGCTAAATATACCCCGCCGCCCCCCCCCCCAAAAAAAAGAGAGAATTGTTATGCCAAAGTGTTAGCAATTTCTAAGCTTTATATTTTCATTTATCTTCTGGACTTTCTATGCTGTGGCCATATAACTTTTCAGAAGTTTCACTTCAAGTTGTCAAGAGAACCCAGAGGCTGAGTCAGCGTTAAACATCACCCAACCCATTTACGCATTCCTTTGAGCTCAGGCAGCACCAAGCACCTTCGTCAGAAAAGGCCAGTGTTTGGCTGGACTGCCACTGAGGAAGGCCGCTCAGCCTGATGGAGGAACGGGTCCAGTTTCATCCCACATCTTGGAAAGTCCGAGGAACTCAGAATTCACCTCAGAACTGCAGTCATCAGCTTCATCAGTACTGTACCAGAGGACAGGTGAGCGGACAGTCATTTACGAGGTTTCAATCAAAATCATCTAAAATGAGCTGCTTCCGGCATCCTCATGGAAGTCCCATGGGGACACTTCATTGTCTGGTCAGGATGAAGAAGCACCTGGGATTGTCGGCCCAACCATTCTCTGTAGAGGACTGTAACTGGGCTAGCCCGGTGGCAATGGCACAAGGGAGTCGGAATTCTAGAACATGCAGTTCCAAGAGCTTCCTCGTTTTTGTGCAAACATAAAACCAATCTCTTAAATCCATTTCAAAGGATATCATTAGTGCCCCAATCACACATTGTTAAATCTTCTATCCAACGTGAGATTTGTACAATAATGTTATAACATGGCCCTGTCCTCTCTGTCCCTTAGATTTTGATGTCCAATTCCATTTTGTAATAATATGAAACTGCTCCAGGCACCAAATAAGATTAGTAAGGCCTCAGCTCAGCCAGCTGTGACATGATCCTACACCCTTTAACTAACAGTATTGTTGAATAAGTTCCTGCACTTAAATGTCACTTTTATTTTCCTTTCCTGGTTAATCAGTTGGAATAGGGTGAGAACTGCTGCTAAGTAAGTGATTGCTCTGTAGTGGTAGCAACTGCATATTAGTGATGGGCGCATAAAGAGTGTATATTATGAAAAGGGCCAAGCACATGCCCACACTGCAGAACTAGAAGTAGTTTATAGGGCTGATGAGACATGAGTTCTCCCCGACCCATCCTGTTAACAACTGCAAAAAGATCAGATCGCCCAGAAATTCCTGTTTGCATTGAGGTAGTCTAAAATGGAGCTTACTGCCTTAGAAAACAAAAATACTGCATTTCTATAGTAAAAATATCATAGATAGCTATGTGTCATATGTATGTTTTTGGATAGAATCTGAATTTCTTTTTCTGTATGTGTTTTCTTCCTCTTCTTTTTTAAATCAATCCACTTGATTTCTCTATATTGCAATTACCCAATTGTTGTCCTCAATGGTTTATCTAATTTAAAGTTTCTGCAAAATAATTTATTTTTTCTGTAATGCTCATTTCTTTTTTCCTCCTGTAGAATAACTTAACTCTACAGTATATATTCTCTCTGAAAAATTTAAATCCCATTTACTTTTCAGTATTTTTCCCTCCCATCAAGTTCAACATCGCCCTTTTAGGTCTTTCTAACCACTTCTGTTGAGAAAATTGTTGGGTTTGGCGGAATAAGTCTCTTGTAGTTCCTTCTCAAGTTCTTTTGTTCTCATCACAAATCAATTTCTTTCCCTGCTGTAGCAGTTTGAAAAACTGACTAGGCAGCTTATCACAGAAGCATCAATGAGGTCAGCCAGGACCAGAAGAACTACCCTGAGCTCAGCCAAAATCTTTGGCCCACAGAACTGTGAACTTTATTAAATGTGTGTTGTTTTAAACCACTAAGCTTTGTGATAATTTGTTACACAGCAAAAGCTAACTAATATAGCTGACCATATACATTCCTTAGCATTTCTTCTCTACCTTGCTACTTTTCCTCTTACATGATAGGCTAAATATTTCTCATCAATTAGGCTATATTTTCATCTAAGCACATAAAATTCTTATAATGCAACGAAAATAATCTCCTCATTCCCAAAGTATTTGGACAGGATGTCCTTAACCACATAATAACAAAGGAAGTATGTAGACTTTCCCTCAACAATCAAATTTCAAGATTATACTAATTCATGTGGTTGTCATAGGATATAGAAACAAATCTTTTTCTATTCCTTTTAGAGTTTCAACCTGCTAAAGCCAGATATTAGCAAATCATATCTCCTTTCATCTTTTCTTTGAGAAAATAGGTTAATTCAGGTCTTCATGTCTTCCTGATTCCAGAGCCTATGCTTTTTCCGCTGGGGCATTCTGGCTATTCTCACTCTGAGAGCATGTGACTAACGCCCTAAGTTCTTCAAGACTTACCTATACTAAATTTTGCATTAACTTGTAGAACTAAGACCAAAATCCTTAAGTTGGTTTGTTTACTCATTTGACATTCAAGTGGCAGATGCAGCATAAGAATGTAAACTCTTTTGATTCCCTTCCCTTGAGCGCTGAATCCCAGGGATGACCTACCTACTTTCCTGACTTTTCTTGCCTCAGAGGTCCTGACAATGGACTAAGCCACTTTCACCTACTCGTTTGCACATGTGCTTTTCTGTTGAACAAATCAGCCCTTGCCTCTAAAAGTTTTGCCAGCCTGTCTTCTAATCTACAACTGAAGCAGACAGAGGAGGAGAGAGAAGGAATGCAAAACAAAACGTGAAAATATTCAATAAACGTAAGATGCCAACTTACTCTCACCTATGAGATTCATCCCTGGCTCTTGGTTTACACATACTGTAAGCTCTCTAGACAAGTTCTATTTCTTCCTTTACATTTTGACATGATGGATGTTCAGTGAATGAATGCTGAGGAATAACAATACAAGAGCAGAAACCATGGCCCCCTCCCCACTGGCTTCATGTGCATTCAAAAGAATGATCTCTTATGGCATTGAACTTGAACTTGATGTTTTTTTCCTTGCTAAGGGCTATTAACATAAATATTGCACCACAGAGGGGATTTTTGTTTTTCTTCTGATAGCCATCTTTCAACAAGTCTGGCTGCAAGTAAATGAGATCAGCATTTCAAGAGCCAACTGTTATGTGGCTCATTGTCTGTACTTGCTAAATGTTACTTTCCCCAGAGTTTGCCTCCGTTTCTATCACTGACTCTATCTTGTAATGAAAATTAATGCCCTGATTTAAATGAATGATATGAAATATGATCTATTATGCCTGCTGGCACACAGTATGTTTTGCCTCATTACTACATTCTTAAAGAATAATTAGCATCTCAGGGGATGAATTGGATATTACATATCCAACATTTGCAGCTACATTTAGTCACAGTTAGAAAACAGTGGTTCTATCCTTTCCACACTCTAAGCCTCCGTTATTAGTTTTACCAGTCCTGAAAACTGAAATTATTCTCTGGAGAACACGGATTGTGTTACTGATGAATCAGTTGCAGGCTAGTGGAGCCTGGAAACTTTACACTTTGCACACTTAGAATATTGACCGTACTGCCTGCCATACTTTTGCATTTCTTCCAATGTTATGTAAACAATTTTACACTTTTTTTTCCACTTTAATTAAAGTTGATAAATAAAATGGAGAACTGATGCCACTGAATTGAAATATTTAAAGTCCACATGTGTTCAGGATACAGTCAGGTCATCGAGACCAGAGTGAGGTTACTGCTTAATTTATTGGAGAGCTCCCTGCTACAGCCTATCACTATCTATATCTGTATTTCAGTTGGATGTGGAAACTGAAATACAGATTTAATGTAAGTTGAATGTATATATTGATAACTCACAATTTAAATATTAATCTAAGCATGTCATTTATTCATTCATTTCAAATAAATTTAAATCAAAAGTTAACTGCATCAAATATGTCTCACAAAATCTACTCTTATAAAATAACACAGGAAGCTATTCAGAGTAGAAAATAGTGTATAGTAATCTTTTGTTATCAGTCCCTTCATTTAATTTCTTTTACTATTTTTTTATTTCTCTAAGTTCTGTTTTTCGCAAATCCGCTCGGATTTTTGTTTCCTCTTCCCTTAAAGTATTTTCAAACTCATCTGACTTCTTTTAAGAAAAAAACTGTGTTTTATAATCTGACGGTTCTAAAGCCTTACATTTTGGGGGGTCTATGTTAGCAGTTGGTTGTTTCTGCTGGCTCCTGTCCTTGGTGCCTGGCTCCCTTGTGTGCCTGGTTGCATTTTTTCAGTGACTTTTCCCATTTTACTCATGGAACTATTTGAGGGAATTCCTGGAGGCCGCGGGTTTTCATTTGCTTCTAATAGGCACTATCAGTTCAGGACCACCTGAAACCAAATCCACACCAACCATTCTTTTTATTAAAAAAATGTATTGGGGTGACATTGGCTAATAGGATCATATAGGTTTCAAGTGTACATTTCTAATATGCATCTATACATTGCTCTGTATGCCCACCACCCAAAGTTAAATCATTTTCCATCACCATATATTAGGCCCCTTTCACCACCACCCACCCCTTTCCTTCTGGCAACCACCACACAGCTCTGTGACCACGAGGTTCAGTTTTATATCCCACATGAGTGAAATCATCTGATTCTTAGCTTTTTCTGACTGACTTATTTCTCTTAGCATAATATTCTCAAGGAGCATCCATGTTGTCACAAATGGCAGTATTTCGTCTTTTCTCATGGCTGAATATTATTCCATTGTGTATATGCACCACATCTTTATCCTATGCTCTATTTCAGGACTTTGGTTGTCTCCATATCTTGGCCACTGTGAATAATGTTGCAGTGAACATAGGAGTGCATATATCTTTGCAAATACATATTTTCAAGTTTTCTAGGTATATACCCCAGGAGAGGAATTGCTGGGTCATATGGTAGCTCTATCCTTAATTTTTTTAGGAACTGCCAGAATGTTTTCCATAGTGGCTGCACCAGTCTACATTTCTACCGGCAGTGAACTAGGGTTCCCTTTTCTCCACAACCTCTCCAACACTCATTATTACTTGTCTTGTTGATAATAGCCATTCTACCAGGTATGAGGTGGTAACGCATTATAGTTTTGGTGGGTTTTTTTGTTAATCCTCGCCTGAGGATATTTTTTCCATTGATTTTTAGAGGGAGTGGAAGAGGAGAGACATACAGAGAGAAACATCAATGTGAGAGAGACACAACTATTGCTTGCCTCCTGCACACGCCCTGACCAGGCCCCAGGATCGAGCCTGCAACTGAGGTGCATGCCCTTGACTGGAATCAAAACCTGGACCCTTCATTCCGTGGGCTGAAGCTCTATCCACTGAGCCAAACCAGCTCACTGTAGTTTTGATTTTCATTTTCCTAATTGCCAGTGTGGTTGAACATCTTTTCATCTATCTGTTGGCTGTTTGTATATCTTCTTGGGAGAGGTGTCTAAGTCCTTTGCCCATTTTTTAATTGGGTTGTTTTGTTTGTTTGGTGCTGAGTTTTATGAGATCTTTACATACTTTGGATATTAAACCTTTGTCAGAGCTATTGTTTGCAAATATCATCTCCCATTCAGTTGGCTGCCTCTTTGTTTTATTGTCAATTTCTTTTGCTATGCAGAAGCTTTTTAGTTTTATATAGCCCCATTCATTTATTTTTGCCTTTACTTCCCTTGTCTTTGGGGTAAGGCTCATAAAATGTTCTCTACAACCAAGATCCATAAGTTTAATACTTATGTTTTCTTCTTATGTAATTTATTGTTTCAGATCTTAGACTTAGGTCTTTGATTGTTTGTAATTAATTTTTGTACATGGGGGCAAACTGTAATCTAGTTTTGTTCTTTTGCATGTGGCTTTCCAATTTTTCCCAGCACCATTTATTGAAAAGGCTTTCTTTTCTCCATTGTGTGTTTCTGACTTTGTCAAAAATTATCCGCCCATATACATGTGGTTTTATATCTGGGCTCTCAATTCTGTTCCATTGATCTGTGTCTGTTTTTCTGCTAACACCATGATGTTTTGATTATCATAGCTCTATAGTATAATTTGAAGTCCAGTAGTGTGATACCTCCAGCTCTGTTCTCTCTTTTTTTTTTTAATCCTCCCCTGAGGACATTTTAATTGATTTTTAGAGAGAGGGGAAAAGAGCGAGGGAGGGAGGGAGGGAGGAATAGAAACACTGATGTGAGAGAGAAACATCAATCAGTTGCCTCTCACATGCGCCTCTCTACCAGGCTGGGATTGAGCCTGCAATCGAGGTATGTACCTTGACCAGGAATCAAACCCACCACCTTTCAGGGCATTGGATGACACTCCTACCAACTGAGCCACACTGGCTAGAGGGTGGCTTCATACTTTTTTCTCAGTATTGTTTTGGTTATTCGGGGCCTTTTGTGGTTCCATAAAAATCTGATGATCTCTTGTTGTATTTCTTTTAAAAAAATGATATTGGGGTTTTGATGGGGATTGCATTAAATCTGTATGTTGCTTTGGGTAATATGGCCATTTTAACTTGTTGATTATTCCAATCCATGAACACGGGGCATTTTTCCATTTTGTTGTGTCTCTTTCCATCTATTTTAATAATGCTTTGTAATTTTTTGTATATAGGTCTTTCACATCTTTAAGTTTATTCCTAGGTACTTTATTCTTTTTGGCTGCAACTGCAAAAGGAATTGTTTTTTTCATTTCTTTTTCTGAAGTTTCATTGTTAGTATACAGGAAAGCAGTGGATTTTTCTACATTGATTTTGTGCCCTGAAACTTTACTGTATTTGTTTACTGTTTCTAATAGTTTTCTGATGGAGTCTTTAGGGTTTTCTATGTACAGAATCATGTCATTTGCAATAAGTGACACGTTTACTTCCTTCCAGATTTGGATGCCTTTTAAATTCTTTATCTTGCCTTATTGCTCTGGCTAGGACGTCCAGCACAGTGTTGAATAAGAGTGGTGAGTGGGCATCCTTGTCTCATTTCTGATCTTAGAGGAAAAGCTTTCCATTTTGCACCACTGAGTATGATATTAGCTGAGGATTTATCATATATGGCCTTTATTATGTTAAAGTACTTTCCTTCCATTCCTATTTTATTGTCTTAATCATAAGTGGATGTATACTATCAAATGCTTTTTCTGCACCTAATAAGATCATATGATTTTTATCCTTTTTTTGTTAATGTGGTAGATTACATTGATTGGTGTGATACTAAACCATCCTTGTGCCCACAGAATGAACCCCACTTGATCGTGATGTATTATTTTCTGTTGTATTCACTTTGCTCGTATTTTGCTTAGGAGTTTTGCATCTGTATTCATTAGAGATATTGGTCTGTAGTTTTCTTCTGTGTGATCCTTGCCAGGTTTGGGTATCAGGGTTATCCTGGCTTCATAAAATGTTAGAAAGTATTGCTTGTTCTTCAGTTTTGTGGAGAGTTTGAGAAGGATAGGTTTTAAATCTTCTTTGAATGTCTAGTCGAATTCACTGGTGAGGCCATCTGGTCGTGGACATTTATTGGGGTGGGGGGGAGGGGGCTTGATGGTTATTTCCATTTCCCCGCTGCTAATAGGCCTATTTAGGTTTCCCAGTTCCCTGTGATTTAGTCTAGGAAGATTAACCCATTCCTGCTAGGATACTGCATTTGGTGGCACATAGCTTTGCTTCTAGAAACTTAATCCATTTCTTCCAAGTTACTGGATTTGGTGGCAGATAGTTTTTCATAGTATTCTAGTATGATCTTTTCTATCTGTGATGTCTGTGGTACCTTTTCCGCTTTCATTTCTGATTTTGTTGATAGAGGTCATTTCTCTTTTTTCTTGAGTGAGTCTAGCCAGGGGTCTGTCAATTTTATTAGTACACCAACCATTCTTTGAACGGCCTAGGTGAGGTGTATTTAAGCTGCACATCCTTGAGAACATCAGTGTTTGGCTATACCTTCTCAACGACTTATTTCATTTTGGTTTGGGTTTTGTCTCTTCTTCTACTCAGCACTAATGTGCCTCCTCTTACAGCCCCTGAGGTGGGTGGACAGGGAGTGTTGACTTCTGGGTCTCCCTTATCCTGAGAGCATAGCCCTTGGGGAATCAGCTGAATTAGACTCCCTACCATGGGCGAACCTGGGCTCAGTGACCAGGTTCTGTAGCCTAGAATAACACCTGGCCAGCGTCCTCAAGCAGAAGTGGCCCCCGTGCTCCACTGGCCTTTCTGGGTTCTCATTTTCCTCTGAGGTTTTGGCCCAGTGGTTCCTTACTATTTGTTGGCTTTCTGGTGCTTTTAAGATGACATATGTTCATCTCAGCTTTATCCACTGTTTTTAGTGGCAGGATTCGTCTGAGTATCCTACCCCCTTATGCTTCCAGAAATAGAATCTTCCCTGAGTTTAACAAGCCTCATTAAAGCAAACATATCCCGGTGTTTGAAGTGTGTCTTTTAATTATATTTTCTAATTACAAGCAACAAATGTAGCTCAAGATACTGCAAATAAGCAAGAGCAGATATAAGGATACGGGTGCACAGGACCCCAGGAGTAACTGAACAACCCAAAATACACGAAGAAGGGGAAGGGCCGTTGGAGACAGGGAGAACTGGAAGCAGTAGAACAAACACCCTCTACTTCAGAGGGTCTCAAACTGTAGAAAGACTCAGAATGACCTGGAGGCTGTTAAATCACAGCTCGCAGGGTCCCACCTACAGAGTTTCTGAAATGGAGCCTGAGAGTTTGCATTTCTACTAAACTCCGAAGTGACACTGCCGCTGCTGTCTCAGGGACCACCCTTAGGGAACTGTATCGCTGTTGAAGAAGGAAGGCTCTGGGGCTACAATGTTGAGATCCCCAACCTAGTTTGCCATCTACCAGATGTGTGAACCTAGACTCCTTATTCCACCTCTCCATGCCTCGGTTTCCTGTCCCAGTGACTCAGATTCTGTATCTGTAAAATAGGGATACTGGTAGTACCTACCTCAAGGGGTTGCTGAGAAGATTAAATGAAGCAAAAGATGTAAAGTGCTCAGAATAGTGCCAATATTTGGCAAGCACTTGATAATATCAGCTATTAACATTATTATTACTATCTACTTTAAATAAATCATATTTCAGTATTTATTCTCCTTTTTGTGTATGTCCAATTTTGCTTCCTATCACTAACTTGCTTTATCTTCTATCTCTCTCCCTCTCCCTCCTCACTCTCTCTCTCTCTGATGCTCTTCAAATATTCCAGCATAGCTTCCTTAACTTTAGTTTACCATGACACTTACAGCTTAGACTTGCTACCCCACTTCATGACTGTCAAAATTATGGCTTCTCTATTTGCAATCTTTTGAGTTTATTAATGACTATTATATATTTAATTAATTCTTAATTATACTTAAATACTTAATTACACACTTAATTGTGTCCCTCTTCCCCAGTTTAAATTCCCAAGAGAGAATCTGTCTAGTCTAGATTATCATTTGCTGCCATGCCACATCACTAAGCAATCCACAAGTTCACTGCCCTTGGACCAGGTCACTATCACTGATCCATCCACAGTGGATCAGCAGGATAAGGGAGCATGAGCAAAATAAAATGAGGCTGCATAGGGTGAAGATCCACTCACAAAGGCCTGGGCGTGTGGCATACACCATGACTGATGGGCTTAAAAGACAGTAAATGTTGCTCAATCTGTTCTCATTGAAATTAAATACTGTGATTAAATTCCCTGATAGCAAATGACATACCCCTTTTATACAGATCTTATTCAAATATACCTGAGCTCCCATGTCACATGCTTCACATATGTTAAGATTATTGGAGGTGGACATCAGTAAGTATAGAAGAATCTCCACAAGTGAGTGGTAACAGACAGGGTGGGGGGAGGGGGGGGGAACAGATCCCATCCCAGGGGTGAAGTTCTATTAAGTGTATAATGACATTATCTGCTTTGACATCAGTATTAGACCCATCAGTTAGGGATAATTTATAGAAACTTCCTGAGTAACATTCAAAAGAGAATCCATAATAACACGGAGCACAGTAAATATCAATATGGATGAAAACAACAACCCATTCCTTGACAGCAGTACTTAGATTAGTGTTGGATTGAATAACACGGATAAGGTAATTTGTCCACCAATGACTGAGAATGTTGGATGACCATCTTAGCATTCCACTTACCACAAGATTTTCGTCTTTATCTTTCCTTTTCAGCATTACAACTATGATGGTCTATGTTTGGTTTCCTTTGTATTTACATAGTTTTCAATTCACTGAGCTACCTGAACTGTGGGCTTATGTCAACAATTTTGGAAACTTCTCACTCAGGTTCTCTCCAATATATTTCTTCCCCATTTCTTCTCTTCTGTCCTTCTGGAAATCTTTTCAAACATATACTAGACATTTGATATTATAAATATGCCTTTAATGCTTTTACTTAAAAAATTGTTTTGTCCTCTTTAAAAAAAAAAAAAAAGAACAACCCAGCTCTTTCTAAAAATACACCAGATAATAATTCTATATTCAAAGTGGTACCATCTTGAAATACCAACCACTACAGCCCTAACCTCTTACAGAAATACTGGTTATGGCTCCATCATGTAGAGGTTTACCAAAATCGTTACTGAATGTATTTGTAATGTTGAAACATTACATATACATCTTTTTTTTCTCCCTAACCAACCCCCTACTTCACCATGCAAGGAAGTCTAATACAATGTTGGTTTCTCATCTCAAAATGTCCATTAACATAGTATGTTGGATAAACTTTTTTCTCTTTCCTGATTTCACTTTGTGGGATTCCATCAGCTGATTCAAGAGGTAAGAGAGTTGTGAACTATTCTTAATTACATACATTTGTTTCCCATCCAGGAAGCTAGCTAGACTGTTATCCTCATGGACCCCATCACAGGGTTAACATCCATTTCTAGGTCCTAGAATATATTTTGTCTTCCTGACCTGAATAAACAACATGCACAATCACTTTTATAGAGGTATTCCTCAATTATGGGACACTGTCATATTACTTGAACTTTAAATTATGATATTAAAAATGTTACTAATATTATAGCTCATAAAACTTAGAACATGAGTAATTGGCAACACAGAGAACAAGGAGTGAGTGACTGAAGGTAAATTACAAAATCTCTCTTGGAGCCCCACCTTTCTCATCTGTAAAATAGGGATATAAAGAGCCTGCCTCAAGCCAAAATCGTGAAAGTTAAATGAGATAATCCACGTGAGCACTCAAAAGAGCATCTATTTTTAAGAAATGTAAGTTTCTTTCCTTTTCTTCTAAAATATAAAATAGATAACAGAGCCTTCATTAAAATGTGATGTAACTCTTTATTTCACTAGGCATTTAGGAAGCGATACTGTGAAAATCCTGGAACAGATACCATTAGCTTACTCCAAAAGTTAATTAATAAAAAGGGCCCGATTTCAGCAAAGGGAGGAGGGAGTGCCCATAAAGGATATCATTGTAGACAAAATCTTTCTTGTGTCTCTACCTTTAGCTTAATTATTCTGATCCTCCTTCAAGCGGATCCTTTCAGCAACTGAATCCCCAGTTTTGGAATCTGCCTTTGTGTTTCTGTAATTCTGGCCAGCTCTTGACCCCACACTTCCCCCTTGGAATTTTCTCTCAGGCCTAAATGCATCTCTGTGGTTGTCAGCCTGTCTCTGGCCGCCCCAGTGCTAGTTCTAGTTCTCGGGTGTCTGATAACCTACCTGTTATCGGCTCTCCTTCACATTTTGCTGTAGAAAATGGAACCTCTCCAGGCATGGTCCATTTACCAGTGTCCCTGGGTTTGGGGGCCTAGGGACTCCCAGACTCAATGCTGCCCTTTTCCAAACAGCCTCACCCAGAGGACAGATCCCTGTTCTCATGCCCTTTGCCCTGTTCCTTAACCTTTGGCCTATGGTAGCTGTGAGTGTAAATCTAAGTGATAAATACGCGAACCAAGGACGACAAGAAGGAGGTGGACAATAACAGGAGAGGAAAGAAGAGAAATTGATTTAAAAGTCCAAAAAGTTTTGTACAAACAGCCTCAGTAGCAAAACATCTTGGATCTTGGGGACGTAGCCAACCTCTAAATCTCTTCTCCATTAACAGCTTTCAATTCAGGCTCCTGGGGCGATTTTCCTTTAGGATATGTTGACACGTTTATTATCCGGGCCATTGTTAAAATGGATTCATTTAATTACATATACTATGCTGATGGCCAATACTGCTGGCATCCTCCCTCCTGCCTCCTCAGCCTCTCCGCCTGACTTCATCCAGTAGGGCGGGGGTGAAATGTCCTTCTCCTCTGATTCGTTATTGATAGATTGATAACAATGGCAACTTCTAGTTTCCCCCTTCTCTTATTTATTAGGAGCCACGGCTATGAGAAGTAAAGTTTAGGGATTAACCAAAAAAGACACAAGCACAAATTTCATTCACTTCCATTACATCAGTATTGAAGCCAAATATGAGCAAATGAACGCAAGTTCAAGTACACAGAAGATGTGCACTCAAAAATGCCATGTACACTCAGGCACTTGCAAACGTAAGTCCTACATCACATCTGCACATCTTTTCCTGGGGAACTAGAACTTCATTAAGATGCATTGTTGCAGGTTTTTAAAAAAGTGCAGAGACATCTAAAACCTATCAGGAAACCCCCTTTGAAAAATAATGTCAGTTATTTCTTTCCAGACAGAATGAAAATGCAGATGAGTGTTTAAGTCTTCCCTTAAAAACAGATGAAATCGGTTCTAAGATACTCTTCCCTCTTTTTTTTTTCCCCTAGAGGACAAATAACACAGATTGTTCCACACAGAAATTCTTCTGGTTGCCTACAACTGGTAAGGCTATTGTGTTAGCCTGGAATTTGGAAGCAAAAATTCATAGGTCTGAATCTCACCGGTAGAGGTCTTAGACAGGTAGTTATTTATTTATTTATTTATTTATTTATTTATTTATTTTTAAATATATTTTATTGATTTCTTACAGAGAGGAAGGGAGAGAGACAGAGAGTCAGAAACATCGATGAGAGAGAAACACCGATCAGCTGCCTTCTGCACATCTCCCACTGGGGATGTGCCTGTAACCCAGGTACATGCCCTTGACTGGAATCGAACCTGGGACCCTTCAGTCCGCAGGCTGACGCTCTATCCACTGAGCCAAACCGGCCTCGGCTAGACAGGTATTTAATCTCTCTAATGTTCATCTACAAAATGGCAGTAAAATAACAGTTATTTCACGTATTTGTAATAGGGATTTTAAAAAATACATGAGATGCCTATTTGGCTAACTACTGAGTCAAAAATTATTTTTTTTAAAAGGAGAAGGAGGAAGAGCAGGAAAGGAAAGGAGAAGAAAGAAAAAGGAGGAGGAGGAGAAAGACAATGGAAAGGTTTGTTAAACACCAATGTCATAAAACATGGGCATTGTAATACTATAAGATTAAAAGATAAAAAGAAATAAAGCCATAAACTGGTGGAGACCGTGTATAAATGAATAAAGAATGAATTGATTTTGCAAACCTAACAGGGCTGAGACAGGGGCCTGGGCATGTGCAGAGCAGGCCTGGAGAAGATGTATCTTCCTATGAGCCTAGTTGCCCTCCAAATACCACAGTTGTCAAGGAGCACTGAGAAGTGGCCATGAGCCAGGCGAAGGCCATTTTCAACACTGCCACTTGTATTGGCATTTTCTTTTTTTTAATTCTTTTTTTAAAATATATTTTATTGATTTTTTACAGAGAGGAAGGGAGAGGGATAGAGAGTTAGAAACATGGATGAGAGAAAAACATCGATCAGCTGCCTCCTGCACACCCTCCACGGGGGATGTTGCCCGCAACCCAGGTACATGCCCTTGACCGGAATCGAACCTGGGACCCTGGAGTCCGCAGGCCAACGCTCAATCCACTGAGCCAAACCGGTTAGGGCTGTATCAGTATTTTCAATAAGGATAATTTTATTGAATGCTTGCCCTCCAATTCTGCCCTCACCACTCTATAGTCTAGTACAGTATACATGATAATAATCATAACTAAAATGCAAGGAACAATGTGTGAAATAAAAAATGCAAAAAAAAAATACATAATAGGGACTCAAAGGAGGAAAAAATTACCATCACTGGGAACAGCTTTATGAAGAAAATAATATTCAGTCATTCATGCATGAAGCAAATATCTTTTGGCATTTTCCCATATGCCAATAATATTTAAGAAGTCAGGAACAATCACTGTAGATAATGAAAATTGTTTCTGAATACACTGAAATTACAGGGTAATCTGATAGAGAACAATTTGGGGCAGGAGGAGGCAACTTCAGATAAAGAGGCCAAGAACAATCTCTCTGAAGTTTTACATTTGAGCTGATAACTGAAAACATTCTTGGCAGAGAGAAGTATGAAGGCCTTGAAATGAGAAAGAGCTGAGCATAATAGAGCATTCCTAAGAAAACTGGAATAGCCCTAACCAGTTTGGCTCAGTGGATAGAGCATCAGCCTGTGGACTCAAGGGTCCCAGGTTTGATCCCGGTCAAGGGCATGTACCTGGGTTGTGGGCACATCCCCAGTGGGGAGTGTGCAGGAGGCAGCTGATCGATGTTTCTCTCTCATTGATGTTTCTAACTCTTATCCCTCTCCCTTCCTCTCTGTAAAAAATCAATAAAATATATTTTTTTTACAAAAGAAATAAAGCTGGAATAAATTGGAAAAGGGAAGGGTAGAAGAAGCAGAGAGGTGCTCAGGGTCCGGAACTCATAGATGAGTTGAAGGAACTTACCGTTTAATTCAGAATCTAAGGGAAGCTGCTGAAAGGTTTCTAATGTGACTTATATCCATTTTGAAAAGACTCCCATGGCTACTGTATTCCGAAGCATGACAACCAGGTGGAAAGTTATTGCAGAAGTTAAGAGAGAGAGATGATGGTAAGTGGTTGATAGTACTGGCAACTGAGAGAAAGATCCAGACGTGTGTGTGTGTGTGTGTGTGTGTGTGTGTGTAAAATTGTTTGACTTCACCATTTAGAATATTGGTAGAAAACAGGGGTAACTGAAAGTGAGGAAAGAGAAAAAGAATTCATATTTACTGGTCACTTGCCATGTCTAGCTACTTTATATAGATTATTTCATTTAATCCTCACAGTAATTGCACACGTAGATATTATCATCACTGCCCCCCTTTGCCCCCCTAAGTTAAGGAGGAAACATGTTAAGTTAAGTTGCCCAAGGTCCCATTACTAGGAGAGAAGAGTTTCATATCCAGGTCCATCTGACTCAAAACATGCATCCTTTTTTAACCAAATATATCTTTGGAGCTAAAGGTAAGAGTAAAGACGAAGCAGAAAAGTTCTGCACGGGAATCCTGAAGGCTCACAGTTTGACTATGAAGAAGCTGACTTAGCTACAGCCTTTAACAACTGTCTCTTCACCCAGAATTCCACCAGGAAGCCAAGATTTTTACCATGGATGCCCTGTAAAAATCTTGGCTTAATGTCTCTCTCCAGGCTCCCCAACCCAAACCCACTGTCCTATTGACACCCACTGCCAAACCTTCATTTGTGTGGTTTTTGTCCAGCCTATGGATTTGATATTCTAGCAGAGCCCATGCTTTCTGAGGTTGCTACACAGGAGGTAAGAACTTTGGTTCTCCTTTGCTCCACTCATGGGTAGCCCCTTCACTCCCATTCCTATCTCTCTGAAACCCTGTCAGCCCCAACAACAAGGGTTCCGATCTCCTCTGAGTGTCCTCAGGCATGGCTGCCCTGGCCTGCTACAGCCCTCGGCCCATTGTTGAGCTCCAGGTGTGGTTTTTAGAGCAGCTGTGATCCCCGCAGCCAGCTGATGAGGCAATATTGAGGCTGTTCTAGGTTTCCCAGCCTCAGACAGGCATGTCCAAGCAACACATGATCTCAGTGGCTAAGGATGAGTTCTGCAGCCTTCCCCTGCCTCTGTACCCTGAGGCTCAGCAGCACCCTCCAGTGGAAATCACCAAAGTTGATGATTAGAGTTTTTGAAGAAGCTGTTGTTGTTTTTAGATTAAAGAAGTTACTGTTCTATTTTTTCTTGAATACTTGGTAAAGCTCTCCTGAGAAGTCATCTGGGTTTAGAGTTTTCTTTAAAGGCAGATATATTAATATGAAGAAAACCTTCTCTTAAAATGGGAGAAATGAAGACGCGGGAAAAGAATATTGAGGCAAGGAAAAGTGTGAAGATATGAGAAGTGGCCTTTCAGTAACATGGCAGACTATGTTGATATGGAAGACACTCCCCCTACAAAACAGAAACGCTGGATAAAAAATTAAATTTCCTTTTCCATATATATATGGAAATCTCCCAACTACCTAAAATAAAAAGAGAACTGAAACCAGTTGTCACCATGGCAACAGAAGAGGGCGTCAGATCCTGATACAGGGTTCGGCTGCTAAGAGTTTGATGTCCATGTGAGTAGTTTTCTTTGTATCAGCCTTTTTGAATCAGAGAAGTACAATAGGGTGCCCTGTTTAAAGCTAAGTCCTATCAGTGAAATGGGGATCAGGAAAAATTCCTCACACTAAGCCAGAAAATTGGCAAGAAACTTGCTATCTGCCCAGGTCTCTAATGTGGGAAATAAATCTCCTAAGAGAAATTGAAACGCTAAGCCAGAAACATCTAAGGGTTAGTAGGAGTTGTACTAACTGTATGGTGCAGAAACTTAAAGACAAATAATTAGCCCACAAGCTCATTTCAGGGCCCCAACAAAAGCAAATGCAACAGCCATCCATAGAGGTAGCAGTAGTACACAGTGCGGGTGCCCTAGACTCCCGGCAGAGGATGCAGTAACAGTGAACATTTAGCAGCCGCACAAGAAAACCAAGTACAATGAGAGATTCAGCAGACCAAGCAGTTGGGAGAATTTGCACCACCCTAAGAGGTAGAAACAATACAACAATATTAAAGAGACTATAACATTTAAGAGCGTATGGCACAAAATAAAATGGGCAGATCTGAAAAAGAACCAAAGGAAGCTTTAAAAAAATACAAAGCTATGACTATTGAACTTGAAAACTAAATGGATGATGTCAGAGTAGATTAGACAGAGCTGAAGACACTGGCATGAAAGACTTGAGGAAATCACCTAAAATGCAGCAAAGAGAGAGAAAAAGTGGAAGATAGGAAAGTAAGCTAAGGAGCCTTGGAGAATGGAAAGTGGAGACTCAAAATACACTCAATAGGATTTTTTGAAGGGGACATTACAGAATGAAGAAAGGAAATATTTGAAAGACACGACTTATCCAGAATTGAATATAAACTTAGGTCCTCAGGCTAGGAAGGCAAGCAAGGAAAAACAAATTCAAAACCATGCTTAGACACTAAACAAGAAACTTCAGAAACAGAAAAGCAAAAGAGATTATTAAAATACCCAGAAAGAAAAGACAGCTTACCTAAAATGGAATAACAGAAGACTTCTCACCACCAACAAAAGAAGTCAGAACACAATAAAATAAGATCTTCAATGGGCTAAGTAAGTTAGGTACATAATTCTAAACCTAAGTAAACTACTAATAAAGGTGCTCTACATAGATTTTTAAAAAGACTAAAAAGATTTCCTACTGTTTGAGATCACTAAAATAAAAGATAAAGATAAAATGAACAATTCCCTATGAACATAAAATAATCCTGAGCTAGTATGTACCCAGCATGTCCTCAAAGCAAAAACTGACTGGAGTTATAAGAATAAATTAACAAAAGCACAAACATTGTGGAAATTTTTAACATAATTTATTCAAAAATGGATCAATTGGACAATAACTGATAAAGAGAGAGAATCTGAATAACAATTAACAAGCTAGATCTTATGAACATATGTAGAAGTTGGCACTCAACAATTAGAGAATTTCTTTGTAAGTACTTATGGAACATTAAATATCTATTTACTGAGTGCCTTCTATATATCAGGGACCTTTCTCTGTGAGGCTCTGGGGAATAGTCACGAAAATTAAGTCTCTGCCCCCTTGGAGTTTATATTGAGTGGAGGAGATAGAGCTTCAACGAAGGGATTCACATCGTGTCTAATGTCAAGCACTGCTAAGCTGATAAAATATAAATAAAGCAGATTAATAGGGCAGGCATGCGAGGAGCTATGTCGGACTGTGGTAGAGAAGGCCTCTCTGAACAGGTGACTTTAAGCCAGCAGCCATATAAGTCATGATATAAGCCATGCAAGGATCTGTAAAGAAGAAACAGCAAAAGCAATGGCTCTGGAGAGGGTGTGTGCCTGGCTTGTAAGAATCAATAAAGGGCCCAATATGGTAAAAGGAGTTCAGAAAGGGGAGCTGGGAGTGATGTGACCTGCATTTCATTTTCAAAGCATCATCTGGCAGCTCTGGGGAGAGTAGCAGGAAGGCCAGTTAACGTGACTGGGGCTACAGGATCAGCGGTAGAGGGAATGAGTAGTGGTCAAATTAAAATCTTAAAGGCAGAACCAGTGTTAGAGAGATTAGATGTGGGTGTGAAAGAGATGAGCCAGGGTGACTTCAAGAGTGTTGTCCTTCTCCAGAACAACTCAGAGAAAATGGTAGCACCGTGAGGTAAAAAATGCCCAGGACCGCATCAAAATTACAACCAAGTTATAGGACAATCAACCTGAGAACCATCTGAAGACTAGCTGAACACAAGTCCTATAACTAAGGACATAAAGAAGAAGCCACATGGAGACTGAAATGTCATTGTCAGTCATGCAGTGGGTCAAAGGCGTGGCTGGCCACTGGTGACTCTGAAGAGGGAGAATGTGGGCAGCCTCCAAAATCAGGTAAGGCCTGGAAACAGGTTCTTTCCTAGACTTTCCGAAAGGAATGCACATCTTGTTTTAGTTCAGTGAGACCCGCTTCTGATTTTTACCTCCTGAAATGGTAATAAATTGTTCCTGTGTTAAGCCAAAAGAAAACGCAGCACCCTTGCTGAGATGGGGACACTGGGGAAGATGTGTGTAGGGCGGGGAAGGGTGCTGGTAAACGTGAGATACCTTTTCGATGCCCCAGTGGATATTTAAGGTGGCGGTGGGGTGCTCCTGTTCCACTTCTGTGTTGGTGTTGCCCGCCCAGCCTCTCTGGGTATCTACCATTGAAATTTCTCAGGTTGTCATGGAGAAGGAAATGCTCAGTTGGCTTTTTCCATCATAAAACTAATTCTGACCTAACTAGTTCTTACAATCTAAAGGACTTTTCCAAGCAAAATTAAACTAACACTAGTGAATGCCTATTACACTAAGTCCCTTCACAAATACCATCTCTAAACATAAACATCGCCCTTTGTGGAAAGGTGGGTGGACAGTTGTACACATCTATTCTCAGCTCTACATCCAGGGATAGCATATTGATAGTTTGAAATTGGCAGTGGGGGAGTATTTACACCAGAAAAATTGCCAAATGCTACAAGTAAGGACCTCCCCCCACCCCCAGCTCCAGAGTCAGCGGTGGAACATCGATCAGCACACCAGCGATTATATCCTCAGACAGAAGGAAACTGAGGCTCTAAGTCTCTTAGAGTCTAAGACAGTGGTTCTCAACCTTGGCTGCACATTAGAATCAACTGGGAATTTTTTTAAAATCCTGATTTCTGGGCCTCATCCTCCGGAAACTCTGTTTCTTTGTTACTGATGTTGTGGCCTCACCCCATAAGAGATCAAGTGACCTGCCCAGTTACAGAACCAGGTCAGGTGTTTTGACTCTATGTCAAGTGTAACTTCCCTCATAGAATCCTCATGGGTCCTTCCTTTGTGTCAGGCTTTGTACCAAATGTTGTATGTGTATTTTCTAATGCTCACAACTCTACAAAGGAAATATGACTGTTCTTTTCACCTTAACGTCAAGGAAACTAAAGCTTTGAGAATTAGTAGCCGATTAATCACCAAACGTTGGTCCCATTTGTTATTAGAGTCAATTCACTCAAAACTTCTGTCATCCTAACTCTACCAAGTTTTACTTTGTCAAGATAAATCAAACTGTTTTCTGTTACAATGTAGAAGGAAAAAAAGAGGAGTCAAGTTATTATCAAAGTCCAAAAGGTTATGGTAAATATAAAAGGGGATCTCAATTTTGAATGACGCTTTTCCAATACTCCAGGAAAATTCCTTGGAAGAGGTGGAATTCTGACAAATCTTTTTAATTATAGAAGGGAAAATGTCTGGCACACGGGGACACATTCCAACACGGGGTGTGGCTCCAGAGAAAACTTCAAGGCAGAAGTGTGACCATCTGATCCAGGGGGAGGGGAACAAGTCCATCTAAGAAGAGCAGGGAAGACCCTCTGGGGAGCATGAAACAATAGAAATGAGGTTCTTTGTGTGCGGGAATAGGCTTTGAAGTGCAAATAATGAACTAACCAAAAAGCAAAACAGATTTCACTTTGAATCTCAAAACCTGATGTTCCAGATAGTACAATATTATTTTAGAGTTTTGTTCTCTAACTGCTTAATGAAATAATGTATTTTTTTCTCCTTTCTACCTGGTGAAAATATCCAGCTCATATATTCTCTCTTCCCCATCACCTGTCTCATTTACCAGCCTCCCAGATCTTGACAAGAACAGCTCAGAGTCACCCTGAAGCATTTTCAGTAGCAATAAGTGACTTCTAGTCTGGGAACTTCAAGGAATTCCTCCGCCTTGCTATAAAACAGTGCTTAAAGGTTAGCTTTCAGAGATTGGGTGCTTATGGGGAAAACTGCTCCAATTAGTGTGTTTGAAGTTTCCAAGAAAAAAAGAATCAAAAACTAGAGGTATACAAACTCAAAATATTTAGGAACCCACACCTAATTCCAGGAATTCCAAAATGGGGGTTTTCCCCATTTAAAAATTAAATATCTCAACATCTCAAAAAAAATCAAATAAAGCTTTATTAAATGTTTTAAGAGTAACTACTCAAAGTATTAAATGCTTTAAAAGTAAAATTCACAGATTATATTTTTAAGTTCAAATTATTTCCAGGACTTAAACAGCTTCCCAAACATATTAATGCTTCTCTCCATAATTACCACCAAGGACCTCGCTCCCATCCAAAAAGAGATGAGAGCTTAGAGTTCATAATCTCCCTAATATAAACATTTTTATCAGAAATTTATAGAACAGACCGAGTCTCTCCAGTAGAAGAGTAATGGAATCTTGTGAGATTTTTTGTTGTTTGTTTGTTTTTTATTTCAGAGAGGAAGGGAGAGGGAGAGAGAGATAGAAATGTCAACGATGAGAGAGAATCACTGATTGGCTACCTCCTGCATATCCCTCATTGGGGATCAAGCCAGCAACCCAGGCATGTGCCCCCTGACCAGAATCGAACCTGGGACCCTTCAGTCCCCAGGCCGATGCTCTATCCACTGAGGCAAACTGGCTAGAGCTGGAGTCTTGTTTTTTAAATGTTAATTAAATGCGTGGTCTCAACATAGGTTGAACTGTGTCTACCCAAAATTCATATGTTGAAGTCCTATCCCCCAGCACCTCAGAACGTGACCTTATTTGGAAATAAGATTGTCGCAGATGTAGTTAGTTAAGATAAGGTCATACTGGAGTAGGGTAGGCCAATAATCCAATATGACCGGTGTCCTTATAAAAATGGGAAATTTGACCCATTATACAGAGAGACTGCCCTGTGAACATGAAGGCAGCGAATGGTGTGTCTACAAGCCAAGGGACACCAAAGACTGCCAGCAAACCACCAGAAGCTGGGAGAGAGCGGGGAACAGGCTCTCCCTCACAGCCTGGAGAAGGAAACCACCAACATCTTGATTTCAGATTCTAGCTCCCAGAACTGAGACAATAAATTTCTGTTGTTTTAGCCACCCCGTTTGGGGTACTTGGTTAGGGCAGCCCTAGCAACTAACACAGAGGTCCCTTTGCCATGCCTTCGTAGGCTCAGCTCCTCCATCTCACACGTGTCTCAAAACACAAGAAGGAGCAAAAAATAATGTGCAGGAAGCTATTCTTTTTTCAGGAAATTTTGTGAGAGTGCATATAAGCTTCAGTTGCTTCATATGTAAAATAAAGACAACATCCACCACTTAGCGATTTGTAAACCTAATGACGTAAAACACAGTATGAATCAAGTTTAGTGTCTGGTTCAGAGGAGTGACTCAAAAAATGAAATGGTAGCTGCTATGACTAGAAATAAAAATGATACTCCTGAGCCTATGTCAAGAAGACGCGTGAGATGAGGTGTCCTCAGGAGTCCCTGCCCTCAGACCGAGTTGCCAACAGCTGACATCATCGGGCTCCAACTCTCCCAGGGCCTGCACTGGTGTCTTACATTTCTACCCAAGCCTCAGCTAGACCTTGCACCAGCATATCCCACCCGGCCTTAGATCACCACCATCCGTGGTCACTGCCCCAAATGCAAACCACTCCCCTTTCTCTGGCTCTCACCCGTTTCCTCTCTCCTGACCCATTCCTTTCTCCATCCGAAGCCCTCACAATGCTGTGACCTGCCAAACCATCTTCCCACAGGAACTCTCTATCTACCTCCCCCTGTAGCTGAAACAGGGTTCTCCACTGATGACACCACCTCTCATCCTACAGCGCTCCCTAGTGAGGTCTGCCCGTTCCCACACACCCCAGATACACCAGTGTCAAGACGTGGATCAGCATTTTACCCCACCCCACCCCCAATTATTTCTTCACCTTCAGACACAACACCTGCCGTTTTGACACCCAATAACCCAATAACCCCTCCTCAGCATAGTTAACTGCCAGCTGGAGACCTCTCAACAATTCTTATGAAATAAAAATGACTCGCTGTCTTCCTCACCAACCTACTGCTTGTCCGTGACCATGCACTCTGTCTATGGTCTGCTTCTCTATCACAATCAATCAAAGGTCTTCTCCTGCCAATGACCAGTCCCTTCTACTTTGCATCCCATCTCCTCTTGCTTCCTCAAAGCCCTGGTTTCATAAATTATCTCTTCTCTCTTTGGCATCTTCTATCTCTTCTACTCCACTGACTCCTTTCCAGCAGAATTACACATTCTCTCCTCTCTTCCATCTTAACATGTTCTTTCTCAACTCTAAGTCCCAATAACTTATAGTTATTGAGAATTTACTGTGTGCAGGGGATTGTGCTAAATTTGGGGCATTTATTATTTCAATCCTCACATCAATTTTATTGAGGAGATATTACCCCCAGTTACTGAAACTGAAGAAATTAAGATCATGGGAGAAGTAATTGGTGGAGCCAGGCTTCCAACCCAGGCATCAGACTCCAGAGACTATGCTTTTAACCACAATTTTCTTACCCATCATTTCAGCATCTTGGCCTCACAACCCCAATGAAACTGCATTTTATCCTGTTTAGTTTAGCTTTTATTTTCAGTCATCTTACATGTGGATGGAGTTGATAATGTCACCTGCTTAAATCTAGCAACTTTTTGGATTTCCACACCCTGCTCATTGCTGTTTCTCTTCCTACTGACCTGGACTCTCCTTTCCAGAATCCTTACAAATTTCCCTTCTCACTGCCTCTTAAATACTTGCGTTCTCTATAGTTCCATCTTGTCTTTCTTCTCTCAGTCTACATACTCTCCTTGGATGATCTCATTTGTTCTGATGGCTTTAGCTATCATCTATGTAAGTTTCAAGTGGACAGAACAGCTACTTGGCATGATTCATACTAACACTGACAGTTGGAAATGCTGAGGGGATGATACCTGGAGACAGACAGGCCACCCAAACAGAGACATTTACTTTGATAAATTAACCATCAACTAAGGTCTGGCTCTCAGACTTCCGAATTCAGAAACTTTAACTTGACACTGTCAGAGTATTTTAAACAATAGAGACTGACGTATAAGACTGGTGTGCCAAAATATGAGTTACCAATCAGGAATATAACTGTCTGGTAAGTCTGATGTATGTGCCAGTCTGACAAGAGCTTTCTCTCCCTATAAGGAAAGTGTATGAGGTTAAATTATCAGAAGGCTCTTTGGTGAGCATGCAACCAAAACTAGGAGAGTTAACAGTTTGATTCAAATATGTAATGACATCATTACATATTTATAAAGATAAACAGTCTATGGCTACAGTTGGAGTGTTGCTTATGGATGGACTGGTTATTTAAGTGCAGAATGAACTAATACTCTGAACCCTAGATCAAACTTGGCACACAAAAAAAGCACCCAAATAATTTTAAAAATGGGCAGAGGATCTGAATAAACATCTTTCCAAAGAAGAATACAGTTGGCCAACAGGTACATGAAAATGTGCTCAATATCACTAGTTATCAGGCAGACACCTCATACCTATTAGAATGGCTATTATCAAAAAGACAAGCAATAACAAGTGCTGGAGACAATGTGGAAGAAAGGGAATCCTTGTGTACTGCTAGTGGGGATGTAAATTGGTGTAGCCACTATGGGAAACAGTGTGGAGGTTCCTCAAAACGTTAAAAATAGAAGTTCTGGATGATCCAGCAATTCCACTTCTGGGTATTTATCTGCAAAAAAAAAAAAACACTAGCACCCCATGTTCATTGCAGCATTATTTACAATAGCCAAGATGCGGAAACAACCTAAGTGTCCATTGATGGATGAATATAAATATACACACACACAAATACACACTGTGGAACATTATTCAGCCATAAAAGAGAAGGAAATCTTTTCATCTGTGACCCTGGGGCATTATGCTAAGTGAAATAAGTCAGACAGAGACATACATATAACTGTATGATCCCACTTAAATGTGGAATCTAAGAAAAAAATGAGCTCATAGATACAAAGAACATATAACTGGTGGTTGACAGAGGTAGGGAACAGGGGGTGGGTGAAACAGATGGAGGAGGTCAAAAGGTACAAACTTCCAGTTATAAATTAAGGAAGTCATGGGGATACAAAGTACAGCGTAAGGATTATAGTCAGTACTGGATTGCTTATTTGAAAGTTGCTAAGAGAGTAGACCTTCAAAGTCCTCATCACAAGAAAAAAACTTTGTAATGTAATTAACTAGATTTACTGTGGTGATCATTTCACAATATATACAAACTGTACATCTGAAACTAATATATTATATGTCAATTATATGTCAATTAAAAAAAAATTGGTTGTACAATGCCTAAGTCTGTTTCTGAGACTCTTTTTCACCCCTGTATTTTTTCATTGATATTTTGTTTGGACAAGTTAATTTATAAGGAGTTTGCTTACTTACTGTCAAGACTACTGGCCAGAGAGTAATGGTATTTCTTATAGAGAACTTTACATATCTTTTCTCTTCTAGTATGTGACAATTTCATATCTTAACCTATAGAAGGCAATCATATTTCCCTTTTTTCCATATTCTAAGGACCAAGTCCAGTTCACTGGACTTTCTTAATAGCTCGGAAGTCTATCCCTTTCTTCCTATGCCCAAGTCTCCTCACTATTTCCCCCGAATTGCTGTGATGGCCTCAGATTTCATCGCTCAGCTCTCAGGACGGCCTTGCCCCAATCCATCTGCAAGATACAACTCTAAAATGAAAACCCAACCATGTCATTCCTCACTTGTAACCCTTTCAGGCTCCTGATAGCTTTCAGGATGAAATCCAAATGCCTTAACATGTTCCTTAAACTTCTTTCGCTTATGCATTATCTTTAGATTTCAGCCAGGCCACATATCTTCCAGAAAACCTTTGCTGAACATCACCCTCCTGAATTCAGATTCAGGGGCACTGCTTTGCGCTCACACAGCCCAATGTTTCTTTCTACTCTAAGCCGTAGCAGGTTATATAATATCATCATTTCCCTGGCACGTTACCCCATATATTGTTAACTTCTTGTAAGCTAGGCCTCATTATCTTTGAATCAAAAGCTCCTAACAAAGTCCTTGTAGGAAGCCTATTATTAACCGATGAATGAGAGAATGAATGAATCACTGAATATAGGGTGTCCCAAAATTCATGCAAGATTTGCAATTGAACTGAATTGCAAATCTTGCGTGAATTTTGGGACACCCTATATAAAGGGTTATCTTTGGATTTTTAAATTATCTTGTTGGTTTCCCAATTATGAAGCAGTGGTCTAGGGCCCAAGGGTACAGTGCAGCAATGAACACATGCCTCTCAAATACTGAGTGTATTAGAATGGTACATTTGAACTGGTTCAAACTATCCTTTGCCTATAGGTTGATTAATAACCAAGGCATCAGGTAGATATTTTCACTCTAGAATTTTTTAGTCTTATTGTATAAAGGTTCTACTATTTTTCTTCTCTCCAATGCCTACTGAATCTTTATAGACAAATGTGAGTCATTCAATAAAGTAAGAGCAACACCATTGATTCTTTAGTACTTTTAAAGGACCTTCACACATATTATATTATTTAACCATGATGTTACTACAGTAGGAAAAGTTTATTTCATTACACCTTACATTCGACATAAGTCCATTTTTAAATTTTTCCTATTTCCTGCAGAGATGGGGATCCTCACAGGATTTATCAGAGATAAACAAAACCAAGGCTGAGAATACTGTAGACTTGTGAGAACCACCTATGATATGGATCTTTTGTGTGCACAATGCTCTTTAGAAATTAATATATTTGTACTGACACTCCTTCCACCAGTCCAATTAAAACTGGAAAGCGGGCAGACTATCTTACGGCATGCAGCTGAGATACTCCCAACTGCAGAGAAATCACCTCCAAAACTTCCCTGCCATACAAACATTCAGTAACTACCCAAGACTCGGTCATTATCTGGGTCACAATGATACTTTCATTTCATTTCAAGCTTGGCTGGGAGATACATATCACCCAAATGATAACGGCTTCTCTCCAGTGCCTATTAGATCTTTATAGACCAATGTGAGTCATTCGATAAGAGCAACGCCACTGATTCTTTAGTATTTTTAAAGAATCCAAAAGGTCAACTTCGCAAATTATTATGTTGCTTAGTTTTATTCTTCTGATTGCTATGATTTTAAAAGTAAAGTCATAGGCATGTGAGGCAAGATTGAAATACCCAGAGAAATCCTCACTTCTTGTTTCCAGAATTCAGTGATGAAACTTGTCCTGAGTGTGGACTGTGTGGCAGGCCTGTGAGATACCATAAACCAGTCCTGTCCAGATTGCTTAATGTCTCACCAGAGAGAAAGGTAGGGAAGCAGAGCTATGAAGACCAGGGAGAATGGTTATTGTATGTTTGACCAGAGACACATCATAAGCAAAACCAAATTCGGACTTACCAACAATCAACTGAAAGCTGTTCCTCAACTTAACAAACAACAAACCCAAAGTGGGAGTCAGAGAGGATTCTGTTGACTAGTAACATTCCTAACACATGTAACCTATTCGATTTATCAAAATGTGGTCCTTACACTTTGGGAGAAAGTTTTCATTGTGGGGAGCAAAATGCTTCTACATGTCCTCAGAAAAATACAGAGACATGGGATCCCCTCTCAGGTTAAAATACTCTATCATGGAGGGCATGCTCTCCCTCCCAGGAGCATGCCCAGGCCTTTCCCTTCCCCCTCTTCTTCCCCAACAGGCAAGCAACTGCTAAACTCTAAGGGACCTCACAAGGCTTGCAACCAGGGCAGCAATGGGCAGCGGCAGCTCGTCCAGGTATTAGGTAGGAAGTTAGACATGAGGGGCTGGGGTGGGGTCTGCCCTGGGGTCCTGAACAGGGGTCAGACCAACATTGCCTTCAGACCACCTTTCTGTAGGCCACCCAGCAGCCAGCAGACTGTCAGTGGGCAGGTTCAGAATCAGCTGGATTTTGGCAGAAGCTCAGAGGAAAACAACACGACCTCAGTGTGACCTTACTAGGGTCCTAGACTAATTATAATAAAATATGCATAGCGGTTTAGAACCATCCCCCTTGGATTTTTCTGTATGCATTATGGGTAAAGGCACGCAGAGAAGAAATATAATTATATAACCCTATTCTATTAATCATCCCTGAATGCAAATTAAGGTCTCCACCTAGAAAATCCCTCATTTAACCGTGTAAGTCAGGAGTTTAGGGCCATTGTCCCTCTCAATGGGCTCACTCCTTGCTTAGAGTGCATCTTCAATAAATCCCACTCTACTTTTTAAAAAAAATAAAATTAAATATAATATCATGCTAGAAACGAAGTAATCATTGCAACCAAAATCTCTCACTCTTAAACTCTACTTTAAGTTTGGTTTCTCTTGGATTTAAAAGACCAACCCTTTTCCTCATGAAAACCCTTCTTCACACAGGAGGAGCTACAGGCAAAGGGAGACTAATATCTTCTTGGATCTTTTTCCTCCACATATTGAAACTGACATTTCAATTTGAAGTTTAGCTCATATAAAATGTCGACAGATTTTCAAGGTCTGAGAATTCAACTCGACTCTGATACCTGTTTACCTGGAGATAGCATCAGATTCCACCAGTGAAAGGGTTTAATTCTACAAGACTGCACCCTCCCCCCACCTTGAGACTTCAATCACAAGCCCCAGTTGTTTCGTGTGCCCCTGACCACCAGCTGTACATCACAGGTGCCAACAACCCCCTCCCTTGGGTTCAACTAATTTGCTAGAGCAGCTCAAAAACCTCAGAACACGCACTTATTCATTAGATGACCTGTTTTATTATAAAAGAATATAACTCAGTGAGAATGAAAAAAGGGGCCACACGCTAAACTGGACAAGCTCAGGGGAGGCCTGCATGGTGGGCCTTACAAACAGAGGCCAAAAGTAACCACATTAGGATGGTCTCTAGAGTCTAGAGACCAAATGCCACGTGCGGGCGCGCATGTACAGTGCTATTGAAACTTTGTAGTCCATGCGCAGAAGTCGGTATTTTGTGGAAGAGCTACACTCAAGGGGCCAAAGAGCCGCATGTGGCTCGTGAGCCGCAGTTTGACGACCACTGGTCTAGACATAAAAAATTCCTAACTAGAAATGGGTCATGGTGGGTAGTCCTGCCCTAGGCCTGTGGCTTCCTTGACAAAGGTCAATCTTTAACTTAAGTGAGCCTGTCTACTATCTTTTTGTATCTGAGATAATACTCCTTTGAAAGTCAGAGTAATGGTCTTTTTCCAGACCCCTCAGGGCACAACCTATAGCAGAACCCCTCCTTGTTATCTTATTCCCTGCAAACCATCTCATGCTGTAAATGTCAACTACTGACTACCCTGTACCCACCAATATGAAAGAAATATGTGTTTCTATTTTACTTTTTATCCAATCCCAGAGATTTCCCCAGTTTGCTTTCATCCTCCAGCCCCTCTCCCTTCCCCAGAGGTCAGGAGTGGGAGAGAAAATTTCAAACCTCTCATCTCAAAGTTGGGTCTCATGCAACATCCTCATGCAACAACACGAAGGAACCTGGAAAACATTATGCTAAAGTGAAAGAAGCCAGTCATAAAAGAAGACATATTATACAATTCCAGTCATATAAAAGTCCAGAACGGGAAAACCTAGAGAGACAGAAAGTAAATTAGTGGTTGCTTAGGGCTGAGAGAAGGATGATAGAGAACTGATAGATAAAAGGCATGAGGTTTCTCTTTGAGGCAATAAAAATGTTCCAAAATCGTGGTGATGGTTGTATGTATCTGTGAATACGAATGTTTGTATGATATGGGAATTATATCTAAATAAAGCTGCTAAAAAATAATGCATTATAAGTGATTAGAGAAGTTTAAAAAGAACATTTTAAGATAGTTAGCACCAAAAAGCTGGCCTGATAGTCCATGTCCTGGTCCTCTCTAATGCTTCCCCTTCCATGGGTGTGTTGTTGGGCCTCCAAGACTGGCTTCTGAGGTGCACATTTTCTGAGTGATTTTATCACTTCCTTGTCAAGTTGTTAGACTTTGTCCTCTATGGTTACGTTTTCCCTGTATTTTAATTTTTACCCCCACCTGCAAGCACACACTGTGCCCCAACCTGTAATGCAGGGGTCCAAAGCGTCACCTGAAAGGCCGACAGGTCTCTGTCAAATGCCGGAGACTATATCCCAGGTCTCCTCCATTATTTCATCTAGCTAAATGCAGTAGCAGATATCAAAGGGCTTTGAAGAGTTGTAGTCAAGGTCATTAATATAATTAGTACTTATGATTATAATTAATGCAATTATTATATCCAATAACACACATTATTTCTTTTCATGTCAGTTGTATCACCCAACCGTAGGAATTTGTGTTAGAAACTATGAAAAGCAACCACATATAAAACAATCAGTCATAAAATGTCGCAGTCAGAAGTGACCTTAGAGATGTTCAAATCCAAGTCCCTCATTTTACAGTTCAGAAAACATTCATAAAGATAAACTGACTTTTCCAATGTCACTCTGTAAAATAGCCAATCCCCATTCAAGGCCCTTTTTGTCATTCTAAGCTGATCACTAATCACAAGTAAAAGGAAATCAAAAATGCTTTACACACACACACACACACACAGTGTGAGAGAGAAAATGTCACACCAAGATATTATTACAATCCATTAAAATGAATTAATAAACTAAAAGTTATTAATATGTTTTAACTTCTATTTCCCTCTTTATCTTCAAAAATACTTTAAATACTCTTAGATAACAGAAACACTGGCCTTTTTTCTCTAATCACAATGGAAACAGAATTAATAGTTTTACTGAATTATACTTACAATTAATTTTATGGAACCAATTTAATCATTTTCGTGTATTAATTCTAGAAAGATCTAATTTATTAGTCATCTCTTATTAGCATGCCAAGTTTCCCCCACTTTGAAACATGATTGCTAAACTATAGGAAAGTCAACTACAGCAAACTTTCCCATTTGGTAACAATTGGAATGCAGCATACCACAATGCAATTTATTCCAATAATTTTCATATCACATTGAAATATCATGATGATCCAGTTTCCATTTATGACTTGAGGCAATTTCTGTGTTCTGTTTGCAGCAACATCATTTCATAAGAGTCTTTTGGAGAAGAGCAAATTGTGGTGTTAGAGAAAACAATTTTTACTTTGCTTTTTAGCCAACTTCAGATTTACCCCTACAGAAGAAACATATTTAGGCTATTCCAAAATAACAAGTTTCGAACTGCATCAACATTGACATCTTGACATTTAATAAACTGGAACATTGTAAGACATGAGGTGTCTTACTAAGAGAGAAAACACAGTAAATAACCATTCAATTCTTCACTCAAATATAAAGAATATTTCATCAATGTAGAAATGTTATATATATACATATATATATATACACACACACATGTATATACATATACGTGAAATATATATATATCACAGTGGTTCTCAACCTTCCTAATGCCGCGACCCTTTAATACAGTTCCTCATGTTGTAGTGACCCCCAACCATAAAATTATTTTCGTTGCTACTTCCTAACTGTAATTTTGCTACTGTCATGAATCGTAGTGTAAATATCTGATATGCAGGATGCATTTTCATTGTTACAAATTGAACATAATTAAAGCATAGTGATTAATCACAAAAACAATATGTAATTATATATGTGTTTTCCGATGGTCTTAGGCGACCCCTGTGAGAGTAGTTTGACCCCCAAAGGGGTCGCAACTCACAGGTTGAGAACCGCTGATATATATATATATATATATATAGATAGATAGATATAGATATAGATATAGATATAGATATAGATATAGATATCTATATATAGATACCTATATATAGATACCTATATAGGTATCTATATATAGATATCTATATCTATATATATCTCACCCCAGAAGAGTAGGATAGATTGTTTTCACCATCTGAAAGGGGGGGGAACCCAGAAAATTCTATTTCCCCTCCAAATTTCCCCACAGCCAACCTTTTTTAAATAGTTGACAACTGACACGTTTGATACCTAGCAATAATTTGAACTTATGTCTGTCAAATGCACAAGGAACAAATCTGAAATTCTCAATGTCAAGCTCTCATTGTAAAGAGGTTGTGTCAAGGTCTTCTACGGAAAAGAGAATTTCAAAGCAGGAAACGTATGGGAGAACAGTGGGGCAGGACTGTTAAGAAGCCACTGCTTTATTTCTTCAACTGGGCAGCAACTTGTGTAAATGAAACTCAGGTGGACGCTACACAGCAAGCCGCAGGGCTCCCCTGGCGATGCTGCCCTCCACAATGACAATGAGGGCTCCTATGGGCCTCACAAAAAGAAAGGTGCCACTTTAAAGGGAAACTGAAAAAAAAAGTAAATCGGGTCCTGTTACAGTGGAGCCGCTGAAACCCACAGCTTTAGGGCAAAAAAAAAAAAAAAATAAGTAAGTAAAGTCCTTTGGCTTCAGCTACCTTTACAGAGCACTGACATACCAAATCACGTGCATTTCTACTGCATGAGCCATAGCCATAACGTTTATACCCATCTGTGAACCTAGCTAATGATAACCTGGTGCAAAGATGAATAGATTCAGTAAAGCAATGAATGGTTTCTCTTACTCTTCCGTTCCACTAGCAGTAACTACGCCAAGCTTCCTTGACTCACACAGGTTTTTCCCATCTTAGCTGAGCGTTATCCTGCGGGTGCTCTCCACCTGGATGTTGTTAGCTTTGGAAGGATCGTGGCTGAACACCCCTGTTCAAATCTGCCTTTATCATTAAACACCCTTTAGATCTCAAATTAAAAAGTCAGTAGACGCTGTTGCTCAAGACCGGATTGTGGGTTTCCTAACTCCACATATCCAGGTTTGGGGACCACCGGACCAGCTCCCTAAACAAGCCATCTGTCTACTCTACCCCATGGCTGAGACGTGAGCAGGTAGCAGAGCCACCCCAGAAGCCAAGCAGCAATTCTTTGTGACAACTATCTTCGGGCTACACATCTATCAAAAAGATTTCAAACTTCCCAACTCTGAGACCATTTCATAGCATAAAGCACCATGTGATCATAAGAAATAACAAAGACATACGCCCAGCCCTGTGGCTCAGTGGCTGAGCCTCCTCGACCTATGAACCAGGAGGTCCCCCTGCTTGACTCCTGGTGGCGTGGGCACGTGCAGGGTTGCGGGCTCCATCCCCAGCGTGGGGCGTGGAGGAAGCAGCCGATCAATGCTTCTCTCTGATCATTGATGTTTCTCTCTCTCTCTCTCCCTCTCCCTTCCTCTCTGGAATAAAAAGATTTTTAAAAAAAAAAGAACAAAAAAAAAAACCCCAAAGAATGAACATTCCCCTTACCTGGATCATGGAAAGGCACCAAAGCAAAGTTGTAAAGAGGTCTTTTAGGTCTTTTCAAAGACGTCTCCAGAATTTTGGAAGCCCCTTCGATAACCTGAACTAAGTCATCATACATGGAGCCGGTCACATCGAACACAAAAGCCAAGGTAGAGGCGCCCTCGGGAATGTCCTCTGCGCTGGCCTCCGACGGGGGGCTCGCGTCTTGAGCGAGGGAGGAATAGAGCAGAGCCAACAGGAATCCTGCGCGGACGGTGTCCCGGGAAATCATTTTCTTTTCTGCCTTTTCTCCCCCGTTTCCTGAGCGCGGTGCTTAGCTGACCTCCTCAGCCACAGACGGGGGTCTCCTCTCCGAGCAGCTCATGAGACTCTGGAAACCCCTGTGCCCTGGCCAACAGTTTGGAGCTGAGACTCGGACGGGAACAGGCACCGAACGCGACTCCCTGCAGGGGCTGAGCGGCAGAGATGCAGCGCTTTTGTCTGGACGCAGCTTCCTCCGTGGGCCGTCTCTGCCCGCGGCCCGGGGGGCGGGTGGCGGAGTGCGGGTGGCGCGCCCGGCCCGACCCGGGGGCGCCCTGAGCCCGACGGCGCCGCGCCGGAGTCCCGCTGCCCTCGCCGCCGCCGCTCTCGCAGGGCCGGCCGCCGAGCCTCCCAACTTTCCACTGTCCGCCGCTCGCCCGGGAGCCGGGAGGAGAGCCTGGCTCGGCCTCGCCTGCTGATTGGCCCGTGCCGCCCCCCAGGCCCCCCGTCTTGCTCTGAAGCCCCGCCCCGCTCCGCGCGCGCGGGCGACTGCTCTCCGCACGGGTTCGGGGGTCGCTCCGGTTCCAGGGCAGCGCTCCCAGGGTGCGCTCCGCTCCCGCCGGCGCTGTTGCTAACCTACACATACCCGGGGGAAGCAATGGCTGTCGGAATGGGGGGCAACGACCCAAACTGAAAGTCACTGCGCTAACAGGCACAAAGGGGGGGGGGGGTCTTTTTCTTTTTTGTACGGCGCTGCTTCAGACACTTCTTCCACGATTTTCCCCCAGAAGCCAGGACGCTCCAGCCCAGCCTTCGGCCCCTCGGCCCAGACAGAAGGGGGAGCTGGAAACTTTTCCACCAGGGCTGCAGCCACCGTCACTCTTTGATCTCCTCGGGACTTTGGGGATGTGGAGAAGAGGGAAGGAGGGAGCTGGATGGGCAAAAAGCGAGGGGAATGGGAAAGGAGCTGTTGAAGGAAGTGAGAGAGACAGCAGGAACTGGGGTGTCACTGATGGTAGTTGGGAAAGATGGGAGAAGGGAAGGGAGCTGGACTGGATACAGGATGGAAGCCAGGTAGAAAACTGATTTTTTTATTATTATTATTATTTCACTGTCAAGATCCATGTTTGCTGAGCACCTTTAATCCTCCCTTCGCATGGTGAGGCAGAATAATATCCCCACTTCACATTTCCTCCCGTAGAACTGCCATGTGCCAAGTCACAGCCAAAAATCCTTTTAAAAGGTGTTCCCCTCCGCGCCATTTTCTTGCTGATAAGTAAGGAAACCTCGCCCTGGAAAATATTACAAAGTTTTTCCGTTTTGTACTTATTATATACGTTATAATACTAATAACAGAGATAAGAAGGTGGACAAAGAAAGTCAACCATCAGCTGGGGATTCTTTGCTTCATTTTCATAAAAACGTATTTCCTTCCTGGGAAAGGAGCTGTTGTCTGGATCCTGGCACATAAAGAGGGGCCCACGGGCATCTTGGTCATGTTCCAGTGTGTGTGAGACCACCCATCCAACACCGAGCAGCCAGAGCCAACCCCCAGGAGCCTTTTACAATCAGCAACTGTCTTCTCTCTCAGACCCAGTGGCTCTGGGGTCTGGGTTTATGATACCTATAAGTCATGTCACTTGAAGGAAGCAGACTGGCCATTTGGGCTGAGTGGGAAGATGAGAGGAGAGGGGGAATGGACTTCCTTTCCAAGGAGTATTTAGAGAATGCTATTTGAGTAGCCTATTCCTGTGTTTATTCAAAAGGGGTTGCATTCTAAATCCTAGAGTTTTCACTGGGACCTGAGCTATTCCAGGTGCTCCCGGGAGGTGGCAGAGCCTGGTGATTAAAAGTTCTGGGTCAGATGGCCTGGGTTCAAAGTCCAGATGTCACACTTAACAACTGTATCTTCGGCAGGTCACCTGGCTTCATGCCTTCATTTACTCAGGTGTAAATGGGAATAATGATTGTACCTTTAATCCTTAAGAAGGATTAAATGACCCACCTTAGAAAATGTTTCATATGCATTAAAAAGTTTGTTATCGAGTAGATTTAATCAGTAGAATGTTGTGTAAATGTCAATTAGGTCAAATTGTTTGACAGTGATAACTCAAATCTTCTGCATCTTTACTGGTTTCTGAGTACTTGTTCTATAGGTAAATTGAGAATGGTATTGAAATCTCTGACTATAATTGTGGATTTGTCTATTTCTTCTTGCAGTTCTGTGAGTGTTTGCTTCAGGCATTTTGAAGCCCTGAATTTAGATGCATAACATTTAGGATTATCATGTCCTCTTGGTTAATTGACACCTTTAAAATTATGAAGTTACTATCCTTATTGTTGGTAATATTATTTGCTCTAAAATATACTTTGTCACCCGGCCGGCGTGGTTCAATGGTTGAGGGTCGACCTATGAACCAGGAGATCACAGGTTTGATTCCTGGTCAGGGCACTTTGCCCAGGGTTGTGGTCTCGATCCCCAGTGTAGGGCATGCAGGAGGCAGCCAATCAATGATTCTCTCTCATCATTGATGTTTCTCTTTTCTGAAATCAATAAAAAATATTTTTAAAAATAAATACATAAAATATACTTTGTCTGATATAATACAGACATTATATCAGAAATAAATAGCCACCCCAGCTCTCTCTTAAATAGTGTAAGCATGACATGTTTTCCATCCTATCACTTTAAACCAATTTGAGTTTTCTATTAAAGTGTGTTTCTTGCCCTAACCGGTTTGGCTGAGTGGATAGAGCATCGGCCTGCAGACTCAAGGGTCCCAGGTTCGATTCCCATCGAAGGCATGTACCTTGGTGCAGTGGGGAGTGTGCAGGAGGCAGCTGATCAATGTTTCTCTCTCATCGATGTTTCTAACTCTCTATCCCTCTCCCTTCCTCTCTGTAAAAAAATCAATAAAAAATATATTTAAAAAAAATAAAGTGTGTTTCTTGTACTCATACAATTGGGCTTTGCTTTTTATATTCAAATCAAAGAATCACTGCCTTTTTAAGTGAGCTATTTAGACCATTTATATTCCATATGATTATGGATATGATCAAATCAATCATCTTTCTAATTATTTTCTATTTGTCCCATCTGTTCTTAGTTCCTTTTTCCATTTTCTGCCTCTGTTTAGATTTATTGAATATTTTTATTATTCCATTTATTTCCATTTTTAGCTCATTAGTGATAACTCTATTTTATCTTAGTAATTGCTTTAGGGTTTAGAGTAAACATGTTGGATTTATCATGGTCTTCAAGTAACATTATACCACTTCATGTATATATACTATAAAAACCTCAGAATTGTATACTTTCATTATTCCTCTCCTGATCTTTTTTGCTATTGCCATCTATTTTATATACTGTACTTTAAACCCCACACTACATTGATGTTACTTTTTATTTAAGTAGTCAGTTAGCTTTTAAAGAGGTCTATTTAATAAGAAGAAATTACTGTATTTACCCATGCAGTTACCACTCCTGGGTCTGTTCATTCATTCCTTCCTGTAGCTCCAGATTCCAGCTGGTATCATATTTCTTCTCCCTGAAGGACTTGCTCTAGTATTTCCTGTAGTGCAGTTCTGCTAGTGATAAATTCTTTCACTTTGTGTGTTTAAGAAAGTCTTTATGTAACCTTGGCTTCGGAAAGATACCTTTTTTTGCTGGGTGGAGGTTTCTAGGTGAACAGATTTTTCTTTTTCTTCCTGTGCTTAAAGATGTTATTCCACTGTCTTCTTGCTTGCTCTGTCTGCAGTGAGAAATCGCTCATTCTCATTTTTTGTGTGATCATATATTTTTCCTCTTGATGCTCATAAGAGTTTTCTTATTGTCACTGTTTTTGAGCAATCTGATTATAATGTGCCTTGGTGTGGTTCCCCTCATGTTTTTTGTACTTAGAGATTGTCAAGCTTCTTGCATTTGAGTGTGTGGTTTTCATCAACTCTGCAAATTTTTGGTCTTTATTTTCTCGAGTAGTTTTACCTCCTTCTCTTGGGGACCACGGTTCACATCTATCAGTCCACTTGAAGTGATTCTGTATCACTGATGCTCTGTTAATTTGTGTAATTATTATTGTCTTTTCTCATGGTATTTCATTTTTTATAGCTTCTATAATTATTTCTTCAAGTTCGCCAATCTTTTCTTCTCCACTGTCTATTGTGCCGATTCTCTTATTCACTATAGTTTTCATCTCAAACAATGTACTTTTCATCTCTAGAAGTTGGATTGGAATCTTTTTCATATCTTCCAGGTCTCACTTGAAGTGTATGACTATAAAAACTGATGTAATGCCTTTGATTGGTAATCCCAACGGCTCTGTCAGTTCTGTGTCACTTTCAATCGATCTATTTTTCTTTTTCTTAGGGGTTCTATTTTTCTGCTTCCTTCCAGGCCTCGTCATCTTTAATTGGACGCCACACATTGTGAGTTTTACCTTTCCAGTACTAGATACAGGTATTTTTGTATTCCTATAAGCATTCTTGAGCTTTGTTCTTCGATAAAGTTAAGTATGTGGAAACAATTTGATCTTTTGAGGACTTACTTTTAAGATTTGTTAGATCAGACCAAAGCAGTATTTAGTCTAGGACTAACTATTCCCACTGCTGAGAAAAGAGCCTTCTGCATCCTCTACCCAGTACTCTGAATCAAGAGCTTTTTCAGTCTGGTCGGTGGAGACAGACCTATTCCCATCCCAGTGTGAACATGGGCACTGTCACCTTTCATCCTTTCAAATATTTTTTTCCTGGGCTTTGGGTTTCCTCACTTGCATATGTGGGTCAGTCTTCAGCTGAATATACTCTGGGGTTTCCTGTCTACCTAGCGTCTTTAGGTATTCTCGCCTGCAAACTGGAGCTGTCTGGGTCTCCCAGTATTTTCAACTCCATCTTCACTCAGCCAGCCTCGAGGCTCCACCTCATTTGCATAACTATACACCATGACCTAAGAAAGCTCTGGTGGTAAATTGAGACAATTAAAGGACTCATAGGACTGTCTCAATTATTACCCATCTCTCTGGAATCTTGGTCCTGAGAATAAAGTGAAAGAATGCTTTGCATTTAGCCTAGTGCCTGGCAATGTGGCAAGTACTTAGTAAAAGTTAAGTATTATCAACACCATTATATTTCTTTTAGGATACAGCTTTGAAAGTTTGAACCTATGAGTATATGCACTGGGGGAAAGTGCTTTGGAAGAGACAGATGAATGGAAAGGCTATTTTATTTCTTGGCTTATAGAAGGCCCTTTGTAGCTTCACTAACATCCTGAAATCTAAGTGGGTGGTAGCACTTAAGAACATGTTTACGGTCCATGGGCACTGTGTTAGGGAAAGACGGGTGACAAAGAAAAGGAATATCTAATGCCTCAAAGGCATGTATGTGGAGATACACATTTATCTTCTGTAATCCCAGTGTGTTTCTCCCCTTTGCTCCCATGTAACTGATGACTATATGATTTGGGGATGGAAGAGACAAATGTGGGCTCTTCCATGCCTTTTCAATAAAGTTTGATTTCTGTTCAAGTGCAGATCTCTGGGGAACAAGACAGCCCCTTGGATAGAAATCTTATTTACATTCTAATATAAATGCACCTCCAAAAGTACATTTGGCAGGTGGGCGGCCAAGAATCAAGAACGTAAATTCGGAGAAATTGATTGGGTTAGGAAGAGGGCACGCCCAGGAATGGGGGAGGAAGGGTTGGGCAAAGAAGACAGTGATGTTTAAGTCAGAGTATTGCCCAGAAATAACAATATATCCTAGCCTTTTTCCTGCTTCTGTTATTAAAAACAGCCTCTCTGAGGTTGGAAGGAGTGCTCATCTGTGAATCTAATCTTGCTTTATCCACTAATTGTTTCATTTCTGACACGAGCAGATTATACTAAACAATTTCTAGAATTCATTTCAGCTGTAACATTCTCTGATGGTCGTAGCCAAAGTGCCCCAGAAAGTCTGAGATGAAGGTCTGAAGGTCTGGGGTGTGATTCCCAGGGTGTAGGAACGAGAGAAGAGAGAGAGAGAGAGAGAGAGAGAGAGAGAGAGAGAGAGAGAGAGAGAGAGAGAGAGAATGAATATGCAGCAGAGGAGAATGAAGAGCCAAAATGTTACCAAGAGGGAATGTTATCAAGTTGACCTCTCCTATAAAACTACCAGTTACTGGGTCCCCTAGAACTGACTGAAAGCCCCATTTTGGGTGTCTCAAGACTGTAAAGGAGAAAGGGGAGAGGGTGGGGTGAAGAGGAAAAGTAACTACCCAACAGCTTCCATCCTCATTGGTCAAAGGATTACCCTCCTAGGGGGCTTAAACAACCCCACGCTTTTGGGCCCCACATACGTGGGTGCTAATCTGGATTCCTTGGCATCCTGCTCCAAGGCATCAATAGAAAAGCCCAGGACAGGGACAGGAGATACGGAGGGGACATATAAAGCAAGACGCAGTCAGGTGGCGCCTGGATGAAGCTGGCTGGAGCTCCGTTCATATCCTGAAGGCATAAAAACACGGAAGGAATTTAAGCTGGAGGGCAAAAGTATTAGAGTTATACTTCAACAAAACCATTCAGACAATGAGTGAGAAAAGGAATAAGGGAAACAGTTTGGGGAAAAGGGCGAAATGGAGTAGCCTGCAGTACCAATATTAAGGACATCCGTCATTTAAAGAAATTGAGACTTACAGACATTTTAAGCAACTTGCCTAAGGTCAATTTAATGAGCAGTAGAACCAGACCTTGAACCTGGGTAAGGTGACTCCCAAATCCGTGCTCTTCCCTGCTTTGCAATGCCGCCCTTGGCTCTCAGGTATGAAGACATGAACAAAAGACAGAGCAACAGATAATACAAGGAGAGCCTGTGAGTGTGATATCAAAATTAGGTGGTAGTTTTCAGTTGCTTTTTATGAAAAGATCTACACAGGTAGTTCCAAATAAGCACTAGCTTAAAACACCTTGAAAGGCTCTGAGGACAGAGTCAGGAACAAGAAAAAAAGAACTTTTTCATTTACGGGAAGCTGGTACCTATCCTTGAGTTATCCTAACCCCTCCCCCATTCCTCTAGGCATTTCCAGAAGATCCTAGGAGGGAGGGGATTTAGAGTGGAGATTTACACACAAAGGTAGACCCTGCAGGACATGCAACTGCGGGACATTTTTGCACAGTGTCATGCTAACAGCCACCAAATTAGCTCTCAGCTATCTCTGTACATTTATTCTCAGCATTCATGTTATATTTGGGTGGGGGAGTACATGAAAAGGTATTACTTTATATATATAATGTTGTTGTTGTTTTTTGAGAGAGAGAGGAAGGGAGAGATAGAAACATCGGTTTGTTGTACCACCAATCTATGCACGTGCCCTGACGGGGGATGGAACCTGCAACCTTGGTGCAGTGGGACAACACCCCAACCAACTGAGCTCCCCAGCCAAAACTAAAAGGTGGTATTTTTTAAAATGGACTCCGGCACATTTATAGCAAAACCAAAATTAAAATCCTCTCTCCAACTCCGTTTTCTCCCTTGAAAATTTTCTACCTGCCTGGAGAGGAGAAGACTGCTCACCAGTTAAGCGTTTCAAGGGATCACCTCATTGTAACCATTCACCACCGTAGGCCTGAAAACGCCTAGCCCAGAATCACACAGACTTAACAAGACTTCGGAAGGTGATTGCTGTTAAGTAGTGTGTACAGTCACAGCCTTGTTGTAGTTGCCTCCTGCAAACCACTAGACGGTTTGATGTTAATCCCCAAGGACCCTTCCCAAAATGTCTGGTTCTATACGTAACGAGGCCCAGGATTATTTTATGTTTACTTTAGCACATTTCTACAGGGTACGTAACTTGCTATTGCAATTGAATTAGACGTACTTTTGCACCAACCATAATGGTTATACTTGGCACTGCTATGAAACTAAAAAAAAAATTTTTAAAAATACAGTTATATTGTTTTTTTTCCCTCTTGTCTCCCTGAAGAAGGCAATAAAAGGACGGAAAACCATCGTGTTGTAACTGGAAAATTAATCACATCAAATATTCTCTTAGACTAATCAGGTTATAAGTCTGGAATTGGCTTATATAAAACAGATGTTTACATTCTTATTCTCTTTGGTACTAATGTCAAGAGAAGAAAGCACAGAATAACTATGCCATGGCATACTTTGGGGAATGTAACACTTTGCTTTTACTTTTTTTTAACGGAGCCATGGAGCCTGTGGTCAGCAAGGGGGACAGCCAAAAAGGGGTAAGCATGGGGGGGCCCCTAGTCTCCTGCTCCTTATATAGGCAAAACTCCCTGTAGGTAATGGAACCAGAAGCCCACTGCCGTGGGAAGAGGGAGCAGCCCGTGTACCGGGGAGAAGATGCAGGCCACACATGTCCAAAGGGAGCCTCCCTGCTCTAGCCAGTTTAGCTCAGTGGTAGAGCATCAGCCTGTGGACTGAAGGGTCCCCGGGTTAAATTCTGGTCAGGGGCACATGACTGGGTTGCGGGCTTGATCCCCAGTAGGGGGCGTGCAGGAGGCAGCCGATCAATGATTCTCTCTCATCATTGATGTTTTTATCTCTCTCTCCCTCTCCCTTCCTCTCTCTAAAATCAATAAAAATATGTTTTAAAAATAAAACAAAGGGAGCCTCCCTTCTGGCTCAGCTGCTGTCCTAGTTTTCTAGGACTCTTGATTCTGGTTTGTGTTTCAATTGTGATCTTCTGTAGAAGGACCTCAGCGATCCACCCACTCCAAAAATTAAAGACCAAAAGACCTAAAAGTGTGCCATACTACTTCAGGGAAAGTTTTAAAAGCCTAATTGAATGCTTAATGGGCAAGAGGAGTTTGGACAAAGAATGTCTCGTCTTCACCTTCTGGAGAATATGTTGAAGAAACTGAAATTTATCCTCAGTGACCCCTCTCGAGATGGCCTCTCAAACCTCCATCCTCTCTCACAGCAGCGGCTGTCCCCATAATGTCAGGGTCCAGGCAACATTCGCATACCCCGTCTTTTCTGTTCCTTTATCCCAAATCAAAAGCTAGAAAAGATTGTAGAGATCACTTTTCTACTCTGGGGCCTTCGTTTTACAGAGAGAAAACTGAGCCCAGGGAGTGACTTGTCCAAGAACTCATGAAATTTTCAAGCAGGGCTGGAAGTATATTTTGGACCTATAATGGTCACTCTTTCATCTTACCAGATGGACTAGCTGATATTTATTGAGTACGTACTATGTCGCAGGCACCTTTTGAAGTGTTTTATATATAATAACACCTCTAACCACCTTTAAACTTTATTCCAAAGCTATGAGGTAGTTAATATAATGATTTGCATTTTACAGAAAAGGAAATTGAAGATGAAATTCATACCAACAAATTGGGTCATCGGTCTTCAGTCTCATGGCCCATCCTTTTTATTCTCCTCATTTGCTTCTAGCCCACATTTTCCCTATTATTTTACGTTAAATTTAAAATTGTCATAATGAAAAAAAATGTCATTATGAAACTATCACATAGATGACCACGTTATAGTATATTTCAAACTTCATCATTAATATGATACACATACTGTATTGGCCTTTTCAGGAAAAACAAGTAATACTACAGTCTTGGTTCTTCTGCTTTGTGAATTACCCATGAAGCATTCTCTGGCCTTGAATGAGCTTTTCCTGCCCCTAAGCCTATAGCTGAGCTTTCTCTTTCCCTTACCAATTTAAACCAATTTTATATTTTTCCCATGATGCCATGAATTCCTTGAGAATAAAGGCTAAGACTGAGTCATTTCTATAAACACATGGTACCCAACACCCATGTTAAGAAATGTTAAGGAATTTAATAACATTTATTTAATGAGTTGCTGAATTCATGATTATTAATAATAATGATAGCAGTAATCATAACAACCACCATCTAATAAGTACCTTAACACATAAGTGAGCTCATGTTCATTACATTTCACATTTATAGTAACCTTGTAAGATAAGTACTTCTATAACCATTTCAGAGACAAGCAAATTAAACTCAGAATATCAAGCAATTTGCCCAAGATTGGTAAATGGGCAAATCTATGTGGTACACCTAGGAGTAAACCGCAGGTCTTTCAGGACTCTTTCCAGTACACTTTATTGCCACCATGCAAAATAATTCCGTTAATCTCCTGAATATAGCATTTCCAGGATAATCAATAGTCAGTAGAGAAACTTAGGGCCCACATAATTGTTTAGACAATCTTGTATGTGAAACTTATCTTTACTTACCTCCAGAGAGATAATCAAAGAGTGAGAAGTGAGGACATTATAGCAAAAAAGTAACTTTAAAAAAAAGAGTGGCTCTATATAAAGGGGAACGGTATGACGCTGTGACTCTCCACTCATCTGTTTAGTAGAAGGAAACACCCATCAGTCCTGTGACCAGTTCCTGTTCGTCATAAAAGGCCCTGTGGAAGGGAAAGATCCGTCTTCTAATACGAATTTACTTGATAGTGAAGAAGATGAAAAGGTTTGAGAGTGCAGTTCTGGCGGTAGATATAACCTGTTTTCTGTTTTCACCTTTATTGTAAGGTTGATTTTTTTTTTTTCAGGGCGATACTTTTCTTCCTTTTTTGCAGACCTCTCACCCATGTCTTAAAAAATAGGCATTTTCCTTGACCAAGGCTTTGATTTTGGATAAAGAGTCCCAGAATTCACAGAGGGAAAGAGCTTTGAAAATCAGAAAACACCTACTATTCTAGACAGCTGGGAATATTAAAGAAGAGAGGAAAAATTTCTAACTTCTTATCTTACATTCCAACATTCAGTAACTCCCTTTATCAGAATATTTTCCTTTAATAGTTCTTCTAATATCATTGAATCTCCTTTCTTCTTTTCATCTGTTTTTGGAAGAACTACAGCTGGTCACAACCTTCTACGTGTTTGTTTTTTTCTGCATTAGTTAATGAAAGGGAAAATGTGTTCAAAAGGGCTTTAATAATAATAAACTGGATTCGGGATTTCTGCCTTTATTTTTTTTAATACTTTAGTCCCATTTAAATGACATCAATAAAAATATAATAAATAATTCCAGGTTCTTTGGAGAAATAAGGGAATATATCATGAAAACCAATCTTATTTTATTTTTATTTTCAGCCTGCATTCAGTATTTTTTTTTATACTTGGTTAAAAATCAAGGTTAATTTGAAAAATTTTAAGCAGAAAGCAAGCTAATGTGAAACTGTGGTGATAGGTTAGATTTGGAGACATCAGCATGATCTCAAGTTTCCAGCTCTTCACCATGTCAGGACATAGGAACCAGTAAGGGATCCCTCACCAGACACCCAGTTGGCCAGCCAGCACCTTGATCTTAGACTTCCCAGCCTCCAGCAATCCTAGACAAATGCAAAGTGTCTGAATGCATACAAGGTCATGAGGACTGAGTTTTTCCCTGCAACAGAAATGCCACCAGGAGATAATAGGAGCCAAGCTGGGAGAAGTTCACAACAGAGCACACACCTTTCCCTTAACCCACACAACTCAACATCCATCTTACCTACTCTGAGAAGTAAAGAACAAGATATATATACAGGTTAATAGACACACATGTATTTCATTGCTCTGTCAGCTGAGAGAGACTAGAAGCAATGACACTCCAATAGCAATGAGCACACTTCATGCTCACATCTCTGTTTCTAATGGCAATTTCCAATGAAAGGAACCAGGGCTCCTTGGAGAGTGGCTGATTATAAGGCTGGGACAGGGAATATATAAGATGATCTTGGGCCATTGTGTAGAGCCATAAAAGAAGGAAATACAAAACAAAATAAAAGTTACGCGCATGCGCACATGCACACACACACACACACACACACACACACACACAATGGTGGGATATGTCAAAGGGAGGTAGGAGCCAACTGAAAAAACTCTCAGTGCTCAAAGCTGGAACAATTTGAGCAACAAAATAATACTAAGTTATAACTCAAAATGTAAAAGAAATATCCTTGGATTTATAAGATGTAAATAAATAATTGAATAAGTGAAGGATTCTTCTCTAATGCAACAGAATTTCAAATAATACATGTAGATACGTCTACCTCAAGGAGATGAAGGATAAATATTGACCCCTTAAATAGTAGGCTGCACATAATGTCTTGTCTTCAAGATACAATAAAGAAAGAGCAAAACAACTTTCCAGAGGAGAGGTTTGGCCAACACTAAGTCTACCAGGTGATCAAGGTTAACATGGTAAGTCATATTTATAAGTCATATTGATATGATGTGATTAGAATAGCATCTGTTGTCTTCCTTCCAAGAATTCCCCCAAAACTTATTGTCATGATCTAGGGACGCCTAAAGTGCAGTATGGTATCCTGGATGGGATTCTGGGACAGAAAGGAGCATTAGGTAAAAATGGAGCAAATATAAAGAAAGTGTGATGAAGGTTAGTTAATATTTAGTTACTATTGGTTCACTGGTTGTAACAAATGTACCATACCAATGAAAGAGGTTAGCAATAGGAGAAACAGGGTATGGGGTATCATGGGAACTTTCTGTTCTGTCTTCACAACTTTGTTATAAATCTACATTGTAAAAAAAAAAAAGAAAAGAAAAGAAAGAGGTAATTTATAAGATCAGATAAACATATAGCAAAAGTAGCCCCAAAACCATTTTTAATGAGGCATGAATATGATAGCATCAAATATAAATAATTTTTATTAGTAATTTGTCATCCACACAATAAAAGGAGTTAAATAATTCATGGTAATGCATGAGTGTATTTTACCAACAGAATAATGTCTTACACTTAAAAGACAGAACATCTGAAAGGAATTCTATTGGGCTTATTGGAAGTCAGACAAAAGGCATATATTACATGAATAAACATTGAAAATGTACCCGAAAGCAATAAGACTGCTGTTGCTCATTGCCAGATGGCAAATCACTGCTACTCGAGCAAGGCTTATAAAGTACAGTGTTAGTTACTGAAACACTAAGGGTGGAAGAGATTGTTTAAAAAAAAAAAACCCATCCCTAAAAAATTACAACTGGTACACGCAATCAGAACAGCTTGCTAATGGAACCCAAAACTCATTAGCACGGGTATCATTCTGACTATATGTGGGACAAACTGTAGCCCAATACCAGCTTAATGCCTTGCAGCCATTCGTCAGTGTGGGACAAGAGTGTGCCTAGTCAGCAAAAACCGAAACCCTTCCCTGGAAAAATTGCTTAAACAGGACGTCTTATTGATGATAGATCAGGTGTGTGATTATCTTATGAAACTTGACCTGTATTAACCCAGGAGAGAACATGAGCAAAGGCAAAGCAAGTTGTACTATAAGTGACTCCGGTGGGAGAACTTTGCTGAGATTGGATGCACAAATTTCAGCAAAATCCTTCCACTCACACTGCAGCTAATCCCAAGTCTCTCCGCAGAGGATTTCCTGTGTTACATTAAAAGCATCGCCACAAATTCCTTTTGCTGTGACTTATAGGTTGGCCAAAGAACTAAAAGTCAAGAGTGCACAGAAAAAGGCTTTCTCCCACTGGGCCTCTAGTTTGTGCCTTAAGGTTGATTTTCTAAACACAAATGCACAAGGAACTATTGAAAGCAAGAAAGCTAATTCAGTCATCCCCAAAGGACATTCCTTAATACTAAATATTTAGCTATATGCTGAAACTGAGAGTACAAAATTAAAACCGTATTTAACAGATGTTGAAAAAAAATGGGCATTATGTCAACTAATTCAAATGCCAACGCTGCTGCTATCATCCTATGTATGAAACAAAATAATAATAATAAAATAACTGCACACCAAAACTGACAAAATAAGATGCACAGATTTCCAGCGGACACACTTGACTCACAATTTGTATTAAATCTCTCAACTGAATTCAGCCTAAAATAAATTAGTTTGTCTTTCTGACTTTGGTTCTGTCAAGTGGTTCATTTAATCTTACCAGCAATTGATCAAATATATATATGCAATTGATTTGAGAGAGGAAGGGAGAGAGAGAAATATTGATTAGTTATCTCTCAAATGCATTCAGGCCAGGGATTGAACCTGTACCCCAGGCATGTGCCCTGACCTGGAATTGAACCCATAATCCTTTTGGTGTAGGGGATGAGACTCCAATCAACCAAGCTACCCAGCTGGCCTGGGGCTGATCAACAATATTTTAATTTTCCTAATATTTCTCTTCACAAATGCAGTCTAGCCAAATGTCTTTACCAATATGAAGTAAACCTTAGAACTCTCCTACGGAAAATTCAGCAATAGTATTTGTTTTCTCCTAATGCAAAGCTATGAAGATTAAGCTCATTGATTTAAGGTTGCCCTAAAATTTACAGAATGACAGGAATGACTTTCCAAGGTGCTATTCGAAGCAATCAGAGAAACCATGCACAAAATGATTACATTTTAAATAAAGGAGCGTGTGAGAGGATTGCATGTTATCCTCAGCCTCTACCCCCAACCCAAGCATGTGTATATTTCACCAGCATTTATTTACTCATAAGTCAGTCAACGAATAGTCATTGGCAACCTTCTATGTGCTAGAAACGAGGGAAAAACATAAAGAGATGGCAACTCTCCAGCCGCGTTATAACCAGCAAATGTCAAGTTTTCATGGCAATTTAATAAATAAGCCTATTTCTTCCCAGAGATGTTGGAATTTTACTAATCAACATTATGCCTTATCTTTGCTTCTACTATGTTGCTAGTCTTGTTTTCCTGAAGGGGGAAAAAAAAGTATAGCCCAACATTTCTACTAAAGGGCTATTTTATACTTAATGGTAGGATCAGTAGAGGTATTAAAAAGTGTGAAAACTAATATTGCCCTCTGCTGGCAGGTTCCTCAAGTACAAATCATTGTTTTGCCATATTCTTCAGTCTTTGGGGAGGCATTTTGACTTTAGGAGATTAGAGTTTGCTTCTTATTAGTAATACCTGGAATCCCTTCTGACACAAAGTCCACAGTGTCTAGGCAATGATGATAAGCACAGTCAGCACCAACCAAAATCAGTACTTTAAAAAGGTAGCACTATCTACAGTGTGTGAAGGAAAAGACTGTCTCAGAGCACAGCAGTTCCAAATTCAGGGATATCTTAATCTCATTTTATTGAACCTGAACCTAATTATCCAAGACTGTCAGGATCCTTCAAACTAGATAACTCTGAAAGTTGAGTAGTCTGAGAATCATGCCTCTTTCTCCTCCATTGAGGTGTATAAATTCGTTCCAGTTAAAACTTCAGATGTGGCATGAGATTTGGGGATGTTCCTATCTCAAGATATTTGAGTAAATTCTCAGTTTGAGATGATCCCATGTTAATATATTGAGAGTCTTTATAAAATGAAAGCTCCTTGTTAGTTTAAAATATCTGGATCGGGCTTGGTTTCCAACATTTATTAATGGGTTTCTCTCTCTCTCTCTCTCTCTCTCTCTCTCTCTCTCTCTCTCTCTCTCTCTCTCTTCATCCTCACCTGAGGAAATTTACTTATTTTATTTTATTTATTTATTTTTTAAATATATTTTATTGATTTTTTTACAGGAGGAAGGGAGAGAGATAGAGAGCTAGAAACATCGATGAGAGAGAAACATCGATCAGCTGCCTCCTGCACGTCTCCCACTGGGGATATGCCCGCAACCCAGGTACATGCCCTTGACCGGAATCGAACCTGGGACCCTTCAGTCCGCAGGCTGACGCTCTATCCACTGAGCCAAACCGGTTTCGGCAAAATTTACTTATTTTAGAGAGAGAGGAAGGGAGGGAGAGAAAGAGAGATACAGACAGACAGAAGAATATCAATATGAGAGAGAAGCATTGATGGGATGCCTCCTGTACAGGCCCCACCCAGGATCGAACCCACAACCTAGGTATGTGCCCTGACCAGGAATCAAACCTGCAACCTTTTTGGTGTACAGTAAGATGTTCTGGGTTTCTCTTTTTCCATAAATGTAGAAACTTTGATTATGAGCTAACACTCTTATTTCATCTTTGTATTTCTAGATCTTAGCACAGTGGCTCATTTATAACACATATTTAAGGAGAGCTTATAGAATAGATAAATGAATCGGCCTCTTCGACTTACTGTGTTTACTCAAAGTAGGCCTTATTTCTCAATTAAAATGATTAGAGTGGGATGGGATATGATATGTAGGAAGAACATATGTTTGGAGTTGGACAGACTTGGATTTATGTCCTAGCTTTGATACCTAGCTGTGCAGTATGGTAGGAAAGCCACTTCACCTCTCTGAGCCTGCAGCTTCCTTATCTGTGAAATGAAAAACATCATACTTCCTTCTTCTAGTGTTGTAGTAATTAGATAAGACAAAATAGGTAAGGTGTCTGGCACATAAAGAACATTCAAAAATTTAATTCTCTTCCCTTTCCTTTCAGATAAATTAATAACCTCTTTTTTTTTAAATCACTTTTAGGAAAAAAAATCAGCTTGAATCCACTTGGAGAAGAAGAGTGTGTTGTGGTTCGCTATTCGTTTAAATTGTTCAAACCGTTCTTTCCCTCACCAGGAATGAGAGTATGTACATTTAAGCTCCCATAGTTTGCCTGCTTTTGAGCTTCTACTGACTTCAAAATAAGTTATCCACGGTGGGAAAAGCACTCGGAAAATTTGTGTTACTGACTGTCATTTCCCAATTAAGTAAAAGTGGAGAAATTACAACACCTTCCATGAGATTCATGATTTGCAGATTTCAAAACACTTTAATCTGTACTCTCACCTTTCAGGTTCGAATTAGCACCCACTTTAAAGCTAAGGAAACTCAGAGGAGAAAAAAAGGGGCTGCCAAATATGGGGACTAAAGTCAGAAGCCCTATGTTCTGGCTTGGCCAGGACTCACTCCGTACCCACCTGGGATGCACTGTGCTGCTTCTTCTCAGAAGCTGCCATTACGTGCTCACTGGTGCTCCCTGCTGTCCACCTTGGGCATTGCATCCTGGAACCTAGCCCTCTCCCACTGCCAAAGGGATTTTGATCTACCAGGTAAAGGAGATCGATCACCAAGTCATAGTCTTGGAGCTCAGACTTTTTTTGTTTTCTCAGTGACTCACCATGAGACATGTGGTGAGATGCTTGGCATTAACTACTTTTCCAGGGTGTTACAAAGCCTAAATGCCCTCCATGGTATCTTTTAACAATTCTGGGGAGTTCTCAGTTCATTTTGAACTTTAAAGATGCTACAGAAAGTGTAAGTAGAATGGAAAAGATGAAGCCCTTGTCTGTAGGGCTACAGACTCAGAGTCTCCATTAGAAACAGCTGTGCCTGTGAGTTTTCTTCTGATGCATTTATTGACGTTCTTGTTGTGTTGCCAGTGTGAGCTGGTGGCCAGCTGTTCTCAACATATTTTAATTAAAGGAGCTCCCACACCGTCAATAAATATTTTGTACAAAGATGTGCAACACCTGTTTGCCTCTGTTCCTGTACCAGATCTATCTCCCTGTCTGGATCTTAACAATATGATTCATGCTTACCCTTGAGGCCCCACAGCCCAAGTAAATGTATTAAGCTGGAATGGATCCCTGTACCTTTAAGGGAATGGTATCCCTTTGTAATTGTATGCCCAACTGGGTATGTATATTTTTTATGCAGACAAAGCTTATACTTTCCACAGACTCTCAAATGGATCCATTATTCAGAAACGGGTGAAGAAGACTGGCTGTAAATACATACTCCTGTTAATTTTCAGCAAAATAAAGTAATAATTGTTTCTTGTCTTACAAAGCTCAATCAACAATGGGAAGCGTCAGGGGGTACGTTAAAGACTAGAGTAGAAATAAAATATGGGAAAGGAAAGTTAAGGACAAATAATATATGTGTTAACAGGCAATAAATAATGAGCCGCTTGGAAAGAGTAGGTTATAAAATGGAAACTTTACCACCACAGTTCTACCTCAGTCAACATACTAACAGTAAGTGTATGCAACAACTTCTGGAAGAGGCTTTCTGGGGCGCAAAGGCCGTCTTTGAAGTTTATAAGCTTATGCTGCGCCCAAAAAGAAATTACAGACCTAATTTTAATAAATAATAACTTATAAATCAATGGACTAGGATTTGTCAATATTCACTGCTCTTCCTGTCTTGTCATTAGACAAGTGAAGCAGCCGGTAGAAAGCCCTTGTTCATCTTTCTTCTCAATCGCACCACAGAAAGAATCACAGAAGTTCTGAATTTTCCTTACTATGCCCACTGCCCAAATGTGACACGGTATCGGCCAAACTCATCAACAGTGCTCTCAAAATTGCCTTCAAGCTCAGAGTTTAATACAAAATCTCATTAAGTTCCTACCCGTGGACTCCTCCTAAGTGTACAAGGCAGCCTCCCCCACCTTTATCGTTTCCTCTTTCTCCAACATTCCTCGTGGCCTTGGTCTCTGCTCCCTCTTCCCCTCACCCTCTGCCTTCATAAAAACAGGGGGAAAACAACATGAAGAGTAGACTTTTTCGGGGGGCAGAGAAGTCAACCCAGGACTGACTGACGTAATAATTACAGAAATATCCTTGAATGTGTGACAACAGTTTCTATAGCCTCGCCATTCACACCTTCTCTGTATTACTTCTGTTTCTTTTTTCTTAAAAATCTCTCAACCACTGGATTGGTTTCAAGAAGCCCTAAGAAAAATTCTGTCACTAAAGTCATCCCAAACCCAGTGTTTCTCACCATCTCCAATTTGGCCAATACAGTGGGGCCTTGACTTACGAGTTTAATTCGTTCCGAGACCGAGCTCGTTAAGGAGCTCCTTAACTCAAATTACTCTATCAACTCAATAGAGACAGCTGGTATCTCAAAAAACTCGTTAGTCGGGACACTCGTAAGTCAAGGCCCCACTGTATTAGAGTCTCTGAAAAGAGAAACAACAGGACTGAGAAAGGAACTTTATCATTTCTGCAATCTTTATCATTTTCTTTCTTTTCCACTCTGAAAGAAGAAAGACATCGTGGGGGAAAGGGAAAGATAACAGCAGCAAAATGTGTGTGTGTGCGCGCACACATGCACGCACACACACACACACACACACACACACTAATGGGCAAATTTTGGTTGCAAAGAATAACTGAATGGTAAAATGCGGTCCATGTCAGTCATGATATGACAATTCTAGCACTTAGTTTGGGGGAAGTTACACTTGGCTCACTTCCAGTAAAATCTCAACTTCTTATCCCTATAGATCTTTTAGCATAATAATGGAGTACAACTAGACAGTTAAAAGTTAGTGCTTTGAATGATAAAAAGTTGGTTCTACAATAAAATTTGTAGACTTTGTTTCTTCAATGCTTTAGGCACTGTTACCAGAAGTTTTTTTTAAGTCTAGTATTATGTGCACATTCAAAATATCAACATAAACACTCTACTTTCAGGGATCATTTCTATAGTTTGTTACTAAGAGGTTTCTCTGAACGTGTGGAGCAGCAGATGATCAAAATAAAACTTTAAGTGAGAAATTTGATAGGGTTCACTTTTCTCAAAAAGAAAACTAGTTTGAGTGTGAGAGGCATGCTGATTCTCACATTCTAAGGTTTATACCAGCAGGAGTAAAAAAAAAAAAAATGCACATTTACTTTGTGGCTCAGGATAAGTTAATAATTAGTTCTGAGTGCTACTATACTCCTGTATATCAAAATCTGACAAACCTAACAAAATTCAGCCAAGATTTAAACGGATTCATCAAGTGTTTAAGACTTCCTGAAATTCCATCTTCTCCACAAAGACTTGCCTGAGTAAGGTGGCAATTTCCTGTCCTCTTACCCTATCCTAGTCTTCTCAATATCACGTTCATCAATCTGACCCCACTGTCAGCATGTCTAGGAACACCATGGAGGTGTGCCAGAGAGAGGCAAAGCCCTGATCTCCAAGGGAGTGGAGAGCAGGAGAAACAAAAGTATAACATCTTTGAAGTTAAAGGCTACATCTTATTTACTTTTCTATTGCCAGCACCTAGTGCAGGGTCTATAACAGGAAGGAAGGAAGGAAGGAAGGAAGGAAGGAAGGAAGGAAGGAAGGAAGGAAGGGAGGGAGGGAGGGAGGGAGGAAGGGAGGGAGGGAGGGAGGAAGGAAGGAAGGAAGGAAGGAAGGAAGGAAGGAAGGAAGGAAGGAAGGAAGAAGAGGGGAGGGAGGAAAGAAGATAATACTGTAGATTCTGAAAACCATAGTTTAGCAAATACAACATTTTTCTTGAAATGGGAAATACAGCAGGTCTTCATATAATGTGGTTTCATTCAATGTTGTTTCCTTATAACACTGATGAGATGCTGTGGGAACTTAACTCTTATTCATATCAATTAACCCATGGTAAGTTGTTTCTGTCATATGTCATTTTGCTGTAAGTTGCAGAACCTATCTACAATGTTATGTAGATGGATGTGACCCCTTAGAAAGAAAGAACGTAGATTCACTAAGAACAAGTCATACTAGGCTAACCTTGCCAGGATTCTATTTTTTGTCCTGTTCTGACCAACTTGAATAAAGACACAGTCAGCATTCTAATCAGATTCATGATGGTTAAAAAAAAATTGGTGAGGACAGTTAATACACCATATGACCGAATAGAGATTCTGCCTTATCTGAAAGACATCTCTTTAAAATTTCAACAAAGACCAATGAAAATGACCAGCTTTAGGTTCATGAAAACAAATTTAAAATTTAGTATGAAAGAAGCTGGACTCCATGGTATGAAATGAAAAAATAATGTAAAGGTTTCGGTTGACCACAGCTCAATATGGGCTAACGATGCGAGATGGCTATTACTAAGTTAAGACAATTTTTAGTATTAACATAAATACTATACCCACTCTAAGAACAAACAGTCCACTGTATTCGGCACCAAACAGAATCCATCTTTGCCTTCTGGTGTGACACTTTAAGAGAAATGCTTACTAACTGGAGAGCATTGAGAAGAGCATGACCAAGATGTTAAGAGGCTTTACAGGCTCATCAGATGAGGAACGTTTAAGAAAGTTGGGGCATTCAAGTTGAGGGAAACGAGTAGGAATCTTCAGGTGGTTTTTTGTTTGTTTGTTTTTATTTATTGGGCCTCAAGGGTACCAAAGTATAATAATCATAAAACTTTGTTTCAGACACATTCTCATCACTAATCCACAAATATTCTCAATGTTCTTAACTTTTATGCTTCATTGTTTGCTTGTGTATTTTTAATAATGTAGCAAGATCCCATGGACCCACCACCCAAAAGAAATGGAAGAACCTTAACTTCCAATAAGTACCAGTAAGAACTTTAACTCACTATCACTGACTTCCACCTCTGGCAGAGGCCACAAGGGTATCTCTGGCAGATGGCTGCAAAGATAGCGCTACTGAGGCTCTAACAGTGGAAGGGTGAGGTCCGCTGCCTCCCGTAAGCGCCCCGCCTGGGGGTTGAGCCCAAAGCCTGGCTATGTGCCCAGATCAGGAACCGAACCTGCAACCTTTTGATGCTCCAACCAATTGAGCCACCTGGCCAGGATGATTTTTAAACCCTCTCATCGGGTTATTAGGACGAATAGATAAGGCAACAAGGGTGAGACTCAGTGACTGTCAACCTGTAAATCTCCATCAAATATCAGCTCCAGGTTTCCTACTGAGACAAGCATTGAGAGTCAATATTAGTGCTTCAAATGAAATGTGCAAAATGGTAAGATCCTTACCCCGATAATGATTCAGCAAGAAGTGGCAGAGTATAGAGTAACCTATATAAAGCACAACCTTTGGAGCCAACAAATGAGGATTTCGTTTAAATGCCTTGCTAAGGAAAAGTATTCAAAACTGGAAAAATGAAAAATTAAGTAGATGGCAAGTCCTGTCAAAATCATATGGGTTGAAAGCACACGCAAGGACTATCTAGGGAATGTCACTGTTTCATTCACTATTTACTGCCGATTAAAGGTTCCAGACTTAGTGATGTTACTGTGAAACTTACAGATTTTGTCCAGTGGAGATTCAAATTACGTTTATTTTGGGGAACAGATAATCCCAAAGGTTATGATTATTTCCCTGTAGGACATTAACCAGTTTTTGGTATCAGCCCAGCAATCTTATCCTAACCTTTTTTATTATTATTACATTGCCTATAAGTATCTAAGTCTTCAAATGTTCTTTGAACCAATCTTAACATCTCCCAACTCCCTCATTAATACATGAGTGAATAAAACTTTTGACGTGTTCCTTTTACATTTGCATGTGAGTCATGGTTTTAATTTTCTAAATATTATATGTGAGGAGCCCTGAAAAAAGCTATGAGGAAAAGAATTATCATGACTTTTTTACAAAATGAAAAATTATTTGGCAATGTACATTATCAATTTCTAATGTATCTGTTGAATCAATTCAGAGTTTTTCTATGTGTTTCCTGATAGCTGGGCATTCTTGTGCTCGAGCCATTGGCATAATTAAGTACAGCTGCTACTCGCTGCAGCGAGATCAGTTGGCAGAAGTTCTAAGGTCTCTTATACAACCGTATTCGCAATGAGTTCAGAATCGCTGTAACAATTGCTATTGGCTTCCCTTTCTTTGCTTATTCCAATCTTTATTAATGATCTGAGAGATAAGGTTCATGTTACCACATGCTAACAATGTCTGGCTAGCATCACACATATGAAATACAGTTTCATTCCAGTTTCTCTGCCAACAGGGGAGAAAAAACAAAGCTGAGCTCTGAAGGAGTGGGCTTGTTGGTTTAAGCTGTTTTGCACCTTGTTAATATGTAATGCTCATCGTCACAGAGACCATTTGGCAACGCTCTGAGCCACATTCCACTGAATTCGTGACTACTTTGAACCATGTGAATGATCATAGGTTCACATACCCAAGGTTTAGAGGGGCCGGCGGGCAAGGGGTGTGGACAATTCAAATTTGAATTTTAAACTTTGTGGCTAATTCTCAGTCTTATGATCCATATTTCCATGAACAAAATGTTGAGGTCTATGATGAATTCAGTAAATTCAAAATAGAAAAACCAGAAAGGATATAAATGAAAAAATTATTCCCTTCATAGAAGGATTTTCCACTGAACAAAATAATTCAAAATAAGACCTTTTAGAAGCAAATCCCCCTAGGACTTGAAAGTTATCTTCCTTTCCTTATCTTTTCTCTCTTTTTCAATACAAATGCTTACAGCAGTATGGCAGAATGAGCAAGGCTTGGGTACTACTAGTGGTGGGTGGCCGTAGTTCATCTCACTTGGATAGGATTTCCTTACCCAAGAATGAACGAGTGGGCCGACTGGATTCTAAGTATCCACCAATTCCATTCCATGATTTACAGGCAACTTTCAGGAGGACATCCTATCCTATATAATAAAGAGCTAATATGCAAATCGACCGAACGGCAGAACAATGGTTGCTATGATGCACACTGACCACCAGGGTGCAGACGCTCAACACAGGAGCTGCCCCCTGGTGGTCAGTGTGCTCCCACAGGGGGAGCGCCACTCAGCCAGAAGCCAGGTGGAGCAGCGGTGGCAGGAGCCTCTCCCGCCTCCAACAGTTGGACATCCCCTGAGGGGTCCCAGACTGTGAGAGGGCCCAGACCAGGCTGAGGGACCCCCCCTCCCCCAGTGCACGAATGTCATGCACCAGGCCTCTAGTGTTACATAAAATAAGGTATTCCTAAGGTAATGTGAGGAAAGGAATTGCCAAAGTCCATATTCTCAGTTTAATTGACTTAAGGAGAAAGGACCACATCCTGTGATGGATCTACTCATGCATTTACAACTTTGACTCCTGCAGTAGTGAAGGGGCCAGTGAAGATAGACAGTGCTCCCTAAAAGCCACCAATAGTCCCTATGCAAGGACCACCATAGCAACAGAGACTACCAGCATCAGACAGAAGCACACTAGCTCAGAAGGAGCAGAGGACACCCCTACCCTTTGCTACTCGAGTGGGACCCTCTGACACGCAGGACCAGCATCACCTGGGAGCTATTAGCAATGCAGAGTCTCGGGCTCCACCCTCAACCTCCTGAATAGGAGTCTGCTCTTTATCAAGACCAGCAGGAGATCCCCATGCACAGGAAAGTGTGAGAAACAGGGCTATAAACCACGACTCCACCGCCAGGCTTCCTCCCTCCCCGCGGAGGTGTCTGCACTGTGTACCACAATAACCCGAGGGAGTCCAGGGTCCAATGAGAGGGGAGAAGGAAGGTCCAAAGGGAAGAGGGAAAAAAGACAGAATGTCCAAGAAAGTCCATGTACACTCAACCATCAGATCACCAGGTAGCCAGTGTCAGGGAAAGGAGAGGAAAAAAGCTTTAGGTGACATTTTCAAATGAATAGTCTTCAATATGCAAATAAGTCTGTCCCAATAAGCCAGTGGTTCTCAACCTTCCTAATGCCACGACCCTTTCATACAGTTCCTCATGTTGTGGTGACCCCAATTTCATTGTTACAAATTGAACATCATTAAAGCATAGTGATTAATCACAAAAACAATATGTAGTTATATATGTGTTTTCCGATGGTCTTAGGCGACCCCTGTGAAAGGGTCGTTCGACCCCCAAAGGGATCGCGACCCACAGGTTGAGAACTGCTGCAATAAGCAAACTGACAGAAACAATATGAAAAGTGGCCAAGATGTTTCAAGGGCAGTTCAACAGACAGCATTTGAAAGTGGTGATAAAAACCACACAGAATCATTCCATGTTTATAAGCTCAGGAAGCATTTCAACAGCGCTTTATCCACCCACCAAACATCTATTAAAAATCTGTTAAGTGCTGGGCACTGTGCTGGATGTCAGAATGCAAACAAACAAGATGTGGCCCCAAGGGGCTTAAGATTAATGGATGATAGTCATCTTTCAGTAAATATTTACTGCACCCTCCTTGATCCAGGCACTGTCATGAGCACTAGGAATACAAGAGTGGACAGAACAAGCAAAACCCCTATTCACGGAGCTTACGAGTACCAAACCCTATATGTTCTGTTTTTTTTTTTCCTACACATACATACATATGATAAAGTTTAATTTACAAATTAGGCACAGTAAGAGATGAACAATAATAATGAAATAGAACAATTATAGCAGTATACTGTAATAAAAGTTATGTCAATGTGGTCTCTCTCTCTCTCTCTCTCTCTCCCTCTCCCTCTCTCTCTTTTCTCTCCTCTCTCCCTCTCTGATGACCAATCTGATGGCTGAGATGGCCACTGGGTGTCTAACAGGTAAGCAGCACATGCAGCATGAACATCCTGGACAAAGGAATGACTCGCGTCAGGGGTGTGACGGAGCAGAACAGCACAAGATATCATCACAATACTCAGAATAGAGCGCAATAAAAATCTTATGAATCGTGTATTTCAGGAATTTTCCACTTAATATTTTCAGACTGTGATTGACCAATGTAAGTGAAACCATAGATAAGGGGGGGACTACTGTACAAAAGATAAATCAGTAAAACGTATAGAATGTGGAATAAGGGCTAATAAAATAAAATAAAGCCATGGAGTGAGAATGGGTGTGTTGCGGTTTTAAATAGGGTGCCTAGAAAAACACACACATGAATGAGTAGCCCTGAAAAGCGAGGATGCACCGCGTACGGGTGTCTGGAAGGAGAGCCCTCCAGGCAGAAGGAGCAGCTACTCAGAGGCTTTCCTGCACCAAGACCACCCAGAGGCTGCTGTGTGTCTGCAGCAGGAGGAGGGTAACTGGTAGTCAGGGGCCATGAGGTTGGAGAGGCAGCACAGGCCAGGTGGAGGGAGTCTTGAAGGCCCGGTGAGGACTTGGGTTTTTTTTCTAAAAGGAGAGACCTGGAGGGTTTTAAGCAGAGGAGTGATGAGAATCTGGCTTATCTCTCTATTTAAAAGCCTGCCCTAGCCGGTTTGGCTCACTGCATAGAGCATCGGCCTGGGGACTGAAGAGTCCCGGGTTTGATTCCAGTCAAGGGGATGTACCTTGGTTGCAGGCACATCCCCAGTAGGGGGTGTGCAGGAGGCAGCTGATCGGTGCTTCTCTCTCATCGATGTTTCTAACTCTCTATCCCTCTCCCTTCCTCTATGTAAAAAAATCAATAAAATATATTAAAAAATAAAATAAAATAAAAGCCTAAGCGACTGCCCGACCATTCAACCGTCTGGTCGGTAGATATGATACTCACCGACCACCAGGGGGCAGACACTCCCACTGGTAGCTATGACACGCACTGACCACCGGGGGCAGATGCTCAACGCAGGAGTTGCCAAGCTGGGGTGACTTGGCAGCTGTGGTTCTCAGGTGATGCACCCGGAACCAGAGAGGAGGGAGCCCGATTCCGGGGTTTGTCACCCGAGATCACCCTCTCGCAATTCGGGACCCCTCAGAGGATGATGGAGGGCTGGTTTTGGCCTGATCCCCACAGGCCAGGCTGAGGGACCCCTGTGCATGAATCCATGCACCGGGCCTCTAGTAGCCTAATAAGATCCATCTGGTTGCTATGAACAATGAAAGTGACAAGAAGTTGTCAGAGTTGGGGTATGTTTTTAAGGTAAAGTCACCATTTGCTCCTGGAATGTGGGGGGAGGGGGGGAAGACAAGAGTCCAGGATGATATGTAAACAAGTGAGTAAAATAAAATATTGTGTTTTGTTAACCAAAGACATAAATCCAGTCTCATGTAAATCCAAAGAGCTCTGATCTAGATCCCAGCACATCAGGAGCACCCTTAGGGACTCCACACTGGAATCACATGGTCTTTGGAGCTGCACAGAATGCCATATACTCCCATGGGGGTCATACAGCTTTTCCATATTGTCCCTAGAAACTTAGAAAATAAAATCACAGCCTGTCTGCTTTCTTAGACAAAGTTAAACCACATGGCGAAGTCTTTCTCACATTTCTCCCCCATGTTCTGAGGTTGTAAGCTCTACAACCCTTTTTTTCCATCCATTGGAGTTTACTGAAGACATGGGCAGATACTACTGATGAGATTCCTCTTATTAGCTCCTTCCATATCAGCATTAATGCAAAGATGGGTTCCAAAAGACTCTTCAAACCTTAAGAACACCAAAACTAATTTCTCAAGGTAGTTGAACAAAAAGTGTCAAATGAGTGCCTTGGACAATTCATGCTGAAGTGAGCTAAATGTGAATTACAAATTTCTAAATACCCAATCTTAAGTCAGTTGTTTTCACATATTGTCATTTCAATGAACATACGTATTTTCAGACAATGTCCATCCTGATTTTTAAAAACAATCTATAAACCAGGAAAACAAAATCCAAAGGAATTTACCTTTTAAACATCTAACCACAAGGTGGAGATCTAAAGCAAAGATTAGTTTCATAGCCAAACTCAACTTAGAATCTAGAACTTTGGCTGTCAGGTTAGAGTTGTACGCGTTCACAGGTTGTGTTGGAAATGGACTTATTTTAAGCTGCAGGAAAGTGCAGGGCTTATATATCAGGGGTCTTTTAGGAGGTTAGAAATATATGGCTGCAAGTATGTATGGAAGCTCTAAGCAGTACATTGTCAGGCAGCAAAATAGAGGCATCAACTATATTAGAAATTTCAAGCTTTAGGTCTAAAGTAGGAAGATGCTTGCTATATTACTTGATCATGAGTACATTTAACAGAGGCTAACTGTAATTGCTTTAGTCCGGGTATTTTACGGCTGGTATTAAATAACTAACTCCCTTCAACCTGACAGAGTAGTGGCAGACTAGTGGTTCTGAGGATTTTATACCATGAGCATGACTAAAACAACCCTCTACCTTTATTCCACGGGTACAGAGTAGTGGGACTGACCTGCCAGCAGAAAACCTTCACCTCCTTTTTAGATGGGTTTTATTAGTTTCCCCACTTATACACCAACTAGACTTGTTTGATTCACAAATTATCAGGCTTACTCATCTAGAAGTTTCTCTATTTAAAAAATAACCTAGATTTTTCTTTGTTTTTTTGTAGTAAAAATAATTATTCTTTTCTATAGAGACAAAAAAAATTGAAAGAGAAAATATAGGCTGGCCAGCATGGCTCAGTGATTGAACATGGACCTAGGAACCAGGAGGTCACAGTTCTATTCCCTGTCAGGGCACATGCCTGGGTTGTGGGCTCCATCCCCAGTGTGGGGTGTGCAGGAGGCAGCCGATCCATGATTCTTTCTCATCATTGATGTTTCTCTCTTCTCTTCTCTTCTCTTCTCTTCTCTTCTCTTCTCTTCTCTTCTCTTCTCTTCTCTTCTCCCTCCCTCCCTCCCTCCCTCCCTCCCTCCCTCACTCTCTCTTCCTCATAAAACAAGAAAGAAAGAGAAAATGTAGGCTAAATGATAAATAGAAAATCTGACAGGGTCTTTGATGTGTTTCTTTCTACTCCATATGCCTTAACTTATTTTAAAGAGCATGTAACAGACATTGATTAAATTAACCAGACTGAACCATCGCCAAAATTCTTGGCAGAGTAACCCCTTCAAGCTCTTCTGCTTTTTTTTATTGTAATGATTTGTGGAAATTGTTTCCCTCCTAGTTCACTCAGTTTCTAAGACCATCAATCTCCAATTTATTAAAGGTTTTTATCACCTAGACCTTAGAAAATTACAGAGGGCAGTCACAAGCTCAGTACTGTTGCCTCCAGCTGGGAGGTGCTCACTTATCTCTCTGTCTCAGTCACCTGCATGTGCTCCAGCTGGTACAGCAGTTCCCAGCTGTTTATTTGTAAAAGCATCAAAGTTTGGGATGCTGATCTGTCCGCAAGAGACCTTTGATCCTGTGCACCTTGACTTGGAACTCTAACTGGAACTCGAACAAGAAAGATTTGTCTCTTCCGCTACTTTCTGGTCTCAGCGAGTCCGGAAATACCAGGAGCCTGCTTGCTGGTAGTTTAGAATTTCCGCTTCCTGTTCTGAACGGAAGTGGAGAAACAAGAAAATGATCACCAAAAAGCACAGTGACCTTGGGGCAATCCACCACAACACCCAGGTTACACCAGGTTGAATTTCGTTCAAATGCTGCCTGTTTACTTAACCAGGGTAAACTGAGGTGGCAGCATGTTTAACCAAAACAAAACTTGCAGAAGACCTTCAGGTCACTGTGCATTGACTGAGGAACCTGAGAGGGTGAGGATCTCTGCAGGACTGGCCTCTGGAATGAGCTTAGAGAGCAATAAGGGCTTTGATTCCCAAGCCCTCCAGGCAGTGGTTCTCCTACTGCCTGCATCAGGATCACAAGGAGCGTTTGCTAAATGCAAATAGCTGGGCCCAGCCCACTCCCACCCCAATTTTTGATTCAGTAAGTCTGGGTTAGGGACAGAGAATTTGAATTTCTAACAAGTTCAGTAATGACGATTCTGCTGCAGCGCTGAGGACCACACTTGGAGAAGCACTGTTTTTGCCTGTGAACATGTGGGAACATGTTAAGCCTTAGCAAATGTTAGGGTATCATTTTAAAGAGAAAGTGAGACAAAAAATTAGGAGTACAGGATTCAGAATCGGCCACACTTGGGATCTGAATCTGGATCTGTATACACCCATGGGTTTGGGCAAATTGCTTAACCTCCCTAAATCGTGCTTTTCTTACCTGTTTAGTGGGGGAGAATAACCTTATTTATCTTTGGCACACGTACAGTGCGATTAAAACTTCGTGGCCCATGCACAGAAGTCGGTTTTTGGCCTGGGCGAGTCTATTTTGAAGAAGTGGCGTTAGAAGAAGTGCGGGTACGTTCGCTGAGGTCGACCCCTCAGATTGAGGACGTTTTTAGCAAAGGCCAGCTCAGGAGTACCCTAATTAAGTTAACAACAATGTACCTACCTATATATTTTAAGTTTAAAAAATTTGGCTCTCAAAAGAAATTTCAATCGTTGTATTGTTGATATTTGGCTCTGTTGACTAATGAGTTTGCTGGCCACTGATCTATCCTATTGTTAACTTACAAGGGCTTGATGAAACCTCCCGGTTCCCTCAGGATAGTCCAGTATCTGTTTGGCCAGGACTCTTCTTTATCTCCAGTAACAACATGAAAGTATTCAACGGATCACACAGAATTTTACTGAGAAATGGGAAGATGGAGTGCTTGGCCGTGACACATGGCACATGTTTCCGACCTTAGCTTTCACTGCTTTCACGGTAGTTCCTAAGATAAATTGAGCTTTCTATAAAAATAAATCCAGTGTTAGGGATCATAATTTGTACCAGACTCAAGAAAAAAAGACCCTCGCTCCAAAAAGGCAATTGAAATAGTATTCTTGCCAAAAGCTATAGACCATTCTGCAATTTACTTCCTTTTTAGTGGAAGAAAGGACTTCAAAGTGGTAAGTATAAACATATGCTACAATGTCTAAAATCTAAACGTAAGAACATCTGAACCAACTTCCATATGACACAATGAGCAAGTTTACCATTTATATAACTAGATAATGTAAAAATGAGGAGATGAAGCAATTGAGAGATGACATAAATTACATAAGCAAAAGATAGCGACGTTTAGCATTTAAAGCTTCCCACAATAGAAATGTGACCGGTAACTCCCCGATGCCGTAGGATAAAATCCAGGTTCCTTTAACAATTTTCAAGTGTTGCCATAATGTGACCCTTCGAAAACGAACAAATCAGTACTTGTTTTGAGTACTCATTTCAAAAGCAAACAAAGCATATGGAGGCATAATATAGAAAAGAAATGAAAGCTTTGCCCAAGAGATGGAAGCAATGAGGTTCTGGGCCCTAGGGTCTGCGTTGCCACTAACCTTGCACAAGTGACTTTTTGTCACCTGTGAAATTGTGGAACTACATGAGAGCTGAAATCAGTAGTTAACAATTTATTAATTCACTTGAATTTTGACTTAATTGTCAGAATTGCTAAGCACGTCAACAACACTTGATTGGTCTATTTCACATCTTATCCTTTCTTTATGAACTGTGTCGTGGAGTAACATAAATCTAATAAGTAACCAGTAAAAGTTTGAAATTGATATCTTTTCAATGTCTAAAAGGACTTTGGTGGCAGAGAAAGGCAAGCAGAGAAAGTCATGCTGCTTTTTATTTTATTACCACATGCAAGCTTTTTGAACTTCGAATCCAGTACTTCACCCATCTGTTTCTTTGAACATTCATTTGAAAAGATCTTTTAAATTTCAACTGAGTTATAAAAAGGTTGTTTTGATAATAGATCACATTGAAGCAAATCCAGTTTGTGCTAATTCTAAATCTAAGGAAATTCTTCTTGTAGCCATTCATCAGAGAATATTTTTGGGATGTCTCACAATATTAAGAATTTTTTAATACGTGAATTCTCCCAAAGGTTTTTCAAAATAAGCATTTTTCTAAATAGGCTTTTAAAAGTAATCCAATAAAAGCAAACCTAGTAGAGTGACAACTGCTTAGGAAAGGAAAAAGAAAAAAAAAGCCCTCATAATTTGTCTATAAAGTTTTCTTTTATGAAGCTGGTGATGCTTTAAAAAATTCTAAAATAGCCCTATCCGGTTTGGCTCAATGGATAGAGCGTCAGCCTGTGGACTCAAGGGTCCCGGGTTCGATTCCAGTCAAGGGCATGGACCTTGGTTGCCGGCACATCCCCAGTGGGAGGTGTGCAGGAGGCAGCTGATCGATGTTTCTAACTCTCTATCCCTCTCCCTTCCTCTCTGAAAAAAATCAATAAAAAATATATTTAAAAAATTCTAAAATACGTATCAAGGTTTGATTACTTTAACACACACTAGCAGACTGTAAAATACACAAATATAAAGTGACTGGCCCAGAATACGTAATCACTCTTGTGCCAGTGACTACTTTAAATTTTATCCCAAATAATCCAGTCCCCAGAAATCAAGTTTAGTCCTAAAAGGATGCATTTCTAAAATCTGAGTTCTGTCAAAAACCAGTTTCTTGGGGGTCCTCTTGGGGTTTCCTGTCTGACACCTCCTCAACCTGTCTCCCCGCCTGCCTCCCTGCTCTCTTCACAGAGGAGCCCCAGGTATTCACTACTGGGGGGCGGGGAGGGAGGGGCACCAGGTAAAATTCTGTGGCTTGAACAGTGACATCCCAATGAACTGTACACATTGTCAATGATGAAACTGTGAGTCTATGGCAGAGCTATGTTCTGGTGGGAAAGGAGACCAATTTCAAGTGTAATAATTAGGATTTGCAATGTCACCCAACTAGGTGCTAGAGGAGTGTGAGGCATGCAAGGGTGACAGAGAAAAGACATCCATCAAGCTAAGGAGACTTTTTCCATCAAGCTAAGGAGACTTCCACCTGGCCTGATGAGCTCAGGGAAACGGGAGAGACCCCAAGCTCATCCGGATTTATATTACAGGTCATGACAACAAAATAGATTGGGAAAGGCAAAAGGTGAAAAATTCTAGACAGCCTGTGTAAACTGAATTCATGAGAACGATTTGGGGAGAAGAGACTTTGGAGAGGAAATTTGAAGGGGTGCACTATGCTAGGCAGATCTGAAAATGTCTCAGGACATTGCAATAGACAATCAGTTTCCCTTAAATTAATTCTTATTAGCACCACGCTCTAACCAACTGAGCTAACCAGCCAGCGGTTAATTCTTATTGCCTGATTGATGTAGTTTTGAATGTGACACCATCTGCAAGGGATCTATTAGTCCCTTGGGCATAACTACAAATCACAATTTTTCCAAACTGCAAATCTGATCCTCGCACTCCCCTGCTAAAAGTCCTCCAAAATTTTTTAATCATCCTGCTTAGCAATGCGTGACATGGCCCCTACTTTGGTTCAATCACATCACCTACCATCACCCAAAATGTACCGTTCCCAAAATGTACTGTTGTAATATTGTGATTTATAATTAAACTCCTGGATTTTCCTAAGTGGAGAGTGAGGTAAAGGTATATTGTTATGTTAATGAGGTGATTTTTAGAAAGCATCAAAGGAGAGGGGCTGGTTGCCAGGGAACCAACCAGGTGATTGTAAGGGTTGGAACTTTCAGTCCCACTATTGAGGAGAAGGGAGGCGCTGGAGGTTGAATCAATCACCAATGGTCAATGGTTTAATCAATCATGATTATTAATAAGCTTTTTCGTTATTTAAAGTGGTTGCTAGGCCTCCTTAATAAAAGTTAAGTTAGCTGAAAATAGAAACAACTTTAGTTTTTCCCCTGGAGCTTATTTTCTTTGTAAAATAATGAGAAGGCCATCTATGTATGCATAATATGCATATGACTTATTCTGCTAATAATATGGAACTTGCTAATACCTGACAGGTTTCAGTAAGTCGTAGATGATATGCGTCTCTGGCACTCAACCTCTCCCGATCCCAAATTAAGTACAAATGATAAAATCAACTTCATAAAAAGGTAAGATTAATAATACACTTTAGTGCTGAGATATTCATCTCTTCTGGAGAGATTAACTACCTCGATTTAAGTAAAACTACACCATCTATCTGCCAAGAAAAATTCATGACAAATAAAGATAACTTTCAACAAATATACACTTAACTCACTTTACCCTTTCATCATATCCTTGAACCTAACTTTGAGTGCTTGAGGTGTGTCAATATTTCAGATCCTGTGAAAATTTTGCTTAATGATGGCACAGTCTGACAGCTACAGATACTCTTCAACACATCCAGTTCCATCAATTCTTAGATAAAAATATACTTTGCAAGAGCTACTCACAGTCCACAGTGTATAACAAGACAGAAACAAGGGTCACTACTGCAAATTCTCCAGGACACCCTCCACTAAGGGCCAACTTATCATGATCTTCACCATCATAGGATGACACAGGGCATGCACCTCAAAGAAGCTGATCACATTCTTATTGAATTATTGGATGTCAAAAATAAAAACCTATCATTATATGGTTATTATTAATCCTAAATATGGTTGTTATTCTAAGAACGGACTAAAGCCACAAATTATATCCTGATAAAAGATTTTAGAGAAATGCCTTTAATGGCTGCCAAAATTTATTTTGACTAATTACCTGAATCTATAAATATTTGTGTTTAAGATTTTTAAGTATATTAATTTACAGTAGTAATTTTCATTATCTATGAAGAAATATTTTATTAAGCCAAGAGAAATCCTACCTATTCCTGTCTTTCAATGTTCTTTAATATGGGAGATGACATCCAGTAGCTGATACCAGAAACCTGGCATGAACTCTTGTTTTGGACTCTGCCTTTCTCCTGGCTTCATCCACCTGATTATCCATAATGTATTGTGCCAATGATCTAACTATCGTTTTCTCATCTTTGCCTGAAAAACTCCCATTTTCCTTCACAATTCTGTGTAGCCCAACCTGACTCTCCCAGACAGACTTAGGTCTTCCTAATACCTAATGTACTACTTTAGTCATATTCTGTTATAGCATATTAATATGTTATAATATTATCACTATCTGAACCCCTCCTCCCTTAGGTATAGGGTGGATCAGAGCCAATTGGGTTAGAGATGGGACAAACCTGAGCCAACATCCACAAGAGGGAGCCATCTATCAGGAATCAGAGATCAGAAACAAGTCCTAGAATAAAGGGGTTGGATTAAAATGGTACCTGGAAGACACTGCTGAGATGTGGGAAATGGAGGAAAGGATAGAAATGAGAGCAGGTTAGCAAAAGGAAGAGGGTCCAGAACAATTGCCATGAACAGTGGTGGATCAGAGGCCAACCGTTACCTGAGGGAGTTATGGGACACTGGGTACATGACATTGTTTACAGAGCCAAGTGAAGGCACTCAGTCGAAGGTGTTCTGTTCATGTGCCAAGTGCATGGTAAACTATTGGGACAGTAGAGGTCTGATCAGCTCTCCCAGGTAAGGACCTTGGTTCAGCTGGGATTCCAGAGCTGGGAGGATGTGAGAGTCTGTGGGTGACCTGGTTGCTGTGGAGTCAGAGTAAAGGGTAAGTAAGTCTAAGACTCAGGACCCAAGAAAAGAGTGGACGGATTCAAAGAGGCTCCCAAGTACTCATTAATGTACTCAATCAATACACATCAAGAGCCTAATGTGTGCCAAGCACCGTACCAGTGTCTTAGCTCAGGCTGCCATAACAAAATAACGTAGACTGGGTGGTTTACACAACAGGAATTTACTTCCCACAGTTTTAGAAACTGGAAGTCCAAGACCAAGGGCTGCTCTCTGGTGAGAGCCCTCTCCTTGAGTTGTAGATGCCCACCTTCTTGCTGTGCCCTCCCATGGCCTTTCCTCGGTGCCTGCAGGTGGAGGACAGGAGAGAGAGCACTAGCGCTCTGGTGTCTTTTATATATTTTTAATAAGAGTACTAATCCCATCATGAGGGCCCTACCCTCATGGCCTCATCTAAACCTATTTACCTCCCAAAGGCCTCACCTCAAATACCATCACATTAGAGTAAGGGCTTCAACATACGAATTTTGGGAGACAATTCAGTCCAGAGCAGCCAGGTTGCCGTCTCCTGTGCTATGGAATTCGTGGTACAGGAGATCCTTTACAAGTGAGAGAATGTTACAGAAGGGAAACACAGGGTTTTAAGGCTTGCTATTCTAGTCATCAAGTTTAAGGAAATGGCGGACAATAAAAACGGGACCCAAAGCAAGATCAGGAGCAGAGTCAGTGAGAGAACTGATAGGAAGAGCCAGTGGGGTGAGGACACCAGCCTAGGAAGACCATGCAGAGGTAGCAGCGCCTAGGATGAGGAGCAGGGTGTTTGCTTCTGGGTATCGGGCTCAAGGAGAGGGCAGGTAAGAGGGTGAACCTGTTCAGAAAGGAGGGGAAAAGTCTTAGACACTAGGTCCCCTCAAGGCTGTACCAAGCACGCAGCAATCAATAAGCATTTGTAGAGCAACTTAATGAATATGACTGTCCTGCCTTTAACATTGAGTCAATTAGTCTGATCCAGGGGGAGTACTTTTTTAAACCAATTGTTCTTATAAACTTCTCTCCTGATTGCCCCGTTTATAGATTTTTCTTTTTCTACCCCTCCTCTTCCTCCTGACTCTCCCTGAGTACAAAGAGGTTTTTAAATCTTAAAAACCAAGGAAGAGAAAGGGACTGAAGCTGAGAATCATATTGGATCCTTTGGGGCAGATCAGAGCAAAGGAGCGGATGTGGAAATAAGCGACTGTGGTTTTCACTTGGCTGTGTAAGCCTTCAGTCTGTACCACAGGCATAGTAAAAACTGACTAACCATCATTTCACTTCGCCAGTGGTGTGAGTACAATTCACAGCTAAATAAATGCTATGCGGGTTCTTGTTGAAGCCTTGTTAGGACGTTATGTAATAGAGGAAGAAGCCTAGAGGGACAGTGAGGCCACTGGATGCTTTGAGGCACGTATTATCTTCCCACTCACCGCCTTGCCAACGTGGGCGCGTGCACGTGGCCCTTCCTGAGCTGTTTGCACTGGGCTCCTGGAGCTGCCTCCTGGGGCTGCCTCCTGGGTCCTTGGCTGTGTGGCTGGAAATCTGTCAACTAGATTCTCCTGGCAGTGAGGAAGTTCAACCAGGGTCAAGGAGGCTTGTTTTCTCTTCCCCGTCAATGGTTTCATCTATAAACTGGTTTGTCCTGCCAAACAGAAGGAAATCCTCATTGTCTTTTCACACTTGAGCTTCCCTAACGCAAGCACTATCTCAGGAGTCCTGATTAAGCCCCAAAGTTGTTTCACGCACATTTCGTTTGTTTTTTCCTGGAACGATAATGAGATCAAGGCCTGCATCTATGAAACAGTTTGTGAGAATTTCTGGAAGTATGAGGTGTTTATCAGGATTGAGGGTGGTGGTTGGAAGTTATTTCGCTCCTCTTCGGTTCTGTTATTCTCTAAGGACCTTAATCTTATTGCCTGAAGCTTTATCACAAAAACACTTCCATGAGAAAACTTTCTGAAGAGCAAATGTTAGAAAGCCTCTGTTCACCATCTAGCCCAGGCCTGGTAATACTCAATTCCTCAAATTTTCACGATTATTTAAAAAATGAAGTTGCAATAAACCTTTATCTGTTCAGACAACTGAAAGGATACCATATATTTTTTTAAGTGCAATCATACTAGATCTCAAAGGAGGTATGATTAGAAAAATAGTATTGAGAAAAAAGCTAGCCATAAAAAATCATAGAATTTTTATTATTATTATTTTGTTGCTGTTGTTAATCCTCACCCGAGAATATTTTTCCATTGACTCTTAGTGAGAGTGGAAGGGAGGGGGAGAGACAGAGAGAAACATCACTGTGAGATAGACACATTGACTGGTTGCCTCATGCATGTGCCCTGACGAGGCTTGGGATCAAGCTTGCAACCCAGGTACGTGCCCTTGACCAGAATTGAACCCGGGACTCTTCAGTCCTCAAAGTGACGCTCTGTCCACTGAGCCAAACCCAGCTAGGGCAAAATCAGAATTTGTAAACAAGAGGGTAAAAATGGCCTTAAAAGAGCAGTGAGATAGTCAATACAGTCCTATCACTTTGCAGATGAGAAAGCCAAAGTCACTCAAATGATATGATTTGTACTCATTGGTGGTGAGCCAAGACAAAGATACAGGTCTTCTAATCCTCAAAGCCCAAGGCTATGCTAAGAAAATTCCATTCAACTGCACAACCCCTTTTTCCCCAGTCAACCACACAACCTCCTTCACCCCAGGCAACCGCAACACCCCCTTTCCCCCAGTCAACTGCACAACCTCCTTTGCACAATGAGGAATATATGCTTTGAATTAAAATTCCAAACTAGTACATAGATTAAAGGATATATCTCCGCATGGTTCCTTAAACATTCCCAAACAGGTTTCTTTTTTCAGGTCCTTACATTGCATTTTGCCTTTATTCTTAACTCAAAAGCCTAGCATAAAAGGAAGTCTGCGGAATTTTTTAAAAGGTGGAAATTTTCTTTGCATCCGAGAACTTAGAGTTTCCTCAGACCTTATATCCTCTTAGCTAGTTTGATTTTCTTTTTTAAAACTCTTTTATTTTCTCTTAACTAAAAAAATGTGTTCATTACTTACCTTCTTGTCACTTGAAATCCTTCCCTTAAGTTAGCCATGAAAATCCAAATACAACTTAACAGCTAACAAGAGAAGAGGTGCAATTGGAAAACTATGAAAATGTTGCTAAATTGAGCAGTACTCCTTAGAAAATCATAGGAAATATGAATTCTCTTATTGTAAGTTACTTCACCTGTTATCATCTACACTAACAAAAGAGAAACATGCAAATTGGTGTCACTCCGTTACGCCCACTAGCCAATCAGAGCGACTATGCAAATTAACCCAACAAAGATGGTGGTTAATTTGCATACGCAGGCGGGGACAGAAGACTGAAGGCTCTGGCCAGAGTGAAGACTGAAGATTGGAGACTGAAGACTGAAGACTGAAGACGAGGCTTGGCTTCTCTGCTGCGGCCGCATCAGAGAAGACAAGCCTAACTGTGGCCGGATCAAAGGCCTGGGACCTGGGTCCCAGGTGCCGGAGGAAAACTGGTGCCTGCAGGCAGGGGAAGGAAGGCCTATTTTGAGAATCTTCGTGCAACGGGCTTCTAGTGAAATAATAATTATCACCTTTTCTAAGCCCTTTCATCCAGGTGTCTAATCCCATGTCCTTTTTCCAAGGTCAAGTATGGTCATCCCCTTGGAGATGTGAAGATAGCAGATATATATCAATTAAATTAGAAAGATGAAAGATTATTAGAGTGAAGATTTTATTTCTCTAGGCTGATGACAGTTCCAAAGAATGAATATTAAATAAAAATTATTAAGGAATTTTAATTCAAATCTATTTTATATTCTTGAGAAGTTCATAAAAAAATAACTGCAGCCAAAACCGGTTTGGCTCAGTGGATAGAGCGTCGGCCTGCGGACTGAAGGGTCCCAGGTTCGATTCCGGTCAAGGGCATGTGCCTGGGTTGCGGGCACATCCCCAGTGGGAGATGTGCAGGAGGCAGCTGATCGATGTTTCTCTCTCATCGATGTTTCTAACTCTCTCTCTCCCTTCCTCTCTGTAAAAAATCAATAAAATATATTTTAAAAAAAAATAACTGCTGACATGTCATCATCCAACAAGTTCAAAATACTTCCTTTTTGGATAGAGAGAGAGAGAGAGAGAGAGAGAGAGAGAGAGAGATTGAGATTCATCATGTTCTGATAGTCATGCTGTCCCTAGAACAGACTTTGATTTTCCAGAAAGTGTAAATTAAAAGGAGGGGAAAACCCAGTTTGTTGAGTGGAAAAATAATTGCTGTAATATCAGTATTAAATTTGGTTACCAGAATATTGATAAACCTTATGTCCAGAGCAGTATTGTTGGAATTGCTAAAATGATGAATAATTATTTTGCAATATAACCCTGTATTTTACCAAAATACCTCCCTAATGTAATTGAAAAGTGAGCAAGTTTAAAAGCAGTGACTCATGACCACTTACTACTTCTAAAAATCCAGTGATTTGCAGACCTATTATTCAGAGGTTAGCAATGCCCTCCAGATCTGTCTGTTTATTCTCCACCTTTGTCAGCTAACTCACTTTATGACTATTAAATCCATAAAGCTTCTGAATCCTCTACAGCTCATCCCATAACAAAAGCTGACCACCTGACATGCAGGCCTGGTTTTGTGAAAATACATTAATCTCTCCCTGTGACCGTGATAACCTAAGTCAACAATGAACACATTAGTAGAATACAATTGCTGATGTATAAAGCTGTTCCAGTTAGCCACTGAGCATGAGGCATCTTCTATTTCTTCCATTGTTTAACGTTTCATTCAATTTGTCAACACGCTGAGTGGACATAAAGCCTGAGGCAATGAACTCATGAGTCGATCTTTCCATCTTAAGTAACTCCCATTATTTCAAAAAACATAGTTGTAATTCAGTTTTTGATTTAAGAAGCCACATCTAGATAGAGACTTTGAGCTGTAACAAGTAACAATCCTCAAACTATGAAAAATTATTAAAAGGCTCTATATCTTTGCTTAACATTGCATACAGTTTGAGTGAGTTAATTTTTACAGCACATTTTTCTCACTCATTAAAAGAGAGACAAAAAAATCCTTCATTTCTGTACTCTCTTCATTCTTTTGTTTTGAAATTTCTTTGCAGGGATTTAAAGTCCCCCCACTTCCCACACTACATATAAAAGGTAGGTACAGTGAAGAATTAAAACAGGTGTCCAACTAAATCAGAATATACTGACTTTTGCCTCAATTATCTAAAACTTCAGAAATTCAGTATCTGTTTTGAATTACCTAAGTGGTCGCTTCAATTTCTCCCATTAACTTTGTATTAGTCTACACACAGTTCCATAATCTTTAACATGGGACCCACTGAGATATTATTTAAAAAATAATCTTAGCCTGGCCAACGTGGCTGAGTGGTTGAGCATCAACCTAGAACTAGGAGATCATGGTTCAATTCTGGTCAGGACACCTGGATGGGCATATTCGGACTTGATCCCCAGTGAGGGGCGTGCTGGATGCAGCCAATTGATGATTCTCTCTCATCATTAATGTTTCTATCTCTCTCTCCCTTCCTCTTTGAAATCAACTAAAAAATATATAAAAAAGAATAATAATCTTAGCCCTGGCCGATTTCATTCAGTGGTTAGAATGTTGGCCCTCAGACCCAAGGGTTTTGGGTTCGATTCCCAGTCAAAGACATGTATCTCGTTTGCAGGTTCCCCATCCCTGGTCAGGGCATGTGCAGAAGGCAACTGATCGATGTGTCTCTCTCACATAGATATTTCTCTCTCTCCTCCTCCACCCTCCCTTCCACTCTCTCTGGAGGTCAATGGAAAAAATATCCTTGGATGAGGTTTAAAATTATCATCATCATCATCATCATCTTAGAAAAGACTCCACTGCTGAATACTTCTTTCCAGTTTCTGATGAAGGAGAGCAGACACCTTCTATCCCTGAAGAGTTGTGACAATGCACACATAAAATATTTACCTAGCATTTGGTCAGACAGACAAGCACCCATTAAAGTCATTAGAATGTGCTCAATCAGGACCATAACAATAGAAACATGGGAACAGCTTGTCAGAAGCTCGTGGCTGTGTTTTCACAGGGGTGGGGGAGCACAGAGGATGTGTTTCTCTTCACTTGTCTTGAGCAAATGTTTGCTTTGGTCTATTTTTGCTTCCTCTCCCACTTCCTCCTAAACAAGCCACACTGGGATCCGACATGTCAATATTTAAGGGGCTCGGTTAGCAGCGGCATTGTCTCCGCTTCCTGTGATCACTGAGCACCAACGGGGAGCTGTTTTCCACTCTCAAAATAGGCTTTCAGCACAGGGATCCCCATCCTCCCAGCCCCTCCCCACCATCAGCCTTCACCTTCTCAAATCAAACAACTGCTAATAAAGGTTCATCAGGTCCGCAATTCTGCTCTGTCTGTGTTCCATACTATGTGCTTCAAAGAAGCTGGAGGAGAGATGTTAAAGTTAATGCATTAATTCACCTACTGAGGGGCTGGAAATAGAGTTCGCCAGTGATGATCCCTGGGCATCTGCATTCTTTTATATTTTTAACAATTTCCTTTTCCCATTTGGAGCCCTTATAAATCAGATATTGGACATTCTGGATTGACTCTGATCTTGTTTCCTCTTGTCTCTTTAATTTTTTTTCTGTCTTTTTTTTTCTCTTTTCCAAGATATGCCTCAATTTTATCTTCCGAGCTCTCCATTGAACTTTTAATTTTTACTATCTTATTTTTTTATATAATATATTTTTATTGATTTCAGAGAGGGGGAGGGAGAGAGAGATAGAAACATCAATGATGAGAGAGCATCATTGATCGGGTGCCTCCTGCACGCCCCCTAATGGGGATTGAACCCACAACCCAGGCATGTGCCCTTGACCGGAACTGAACCCAGGACCCTTCAGTCTGCAGGACGACGCTCTATCCACTGAGCCAAACCATCTAGGGCTACTATCATATTTTTAATTTCCAAGATTGCTTTTATGTTCTCTTAATTTTTCTTTTTTCAATATGCCCTGTTGGTGTTTTCTTTCTTCCTTTCTTTTTTATTTTTTACAGATGCAACATTTCTCTTCAAGAATGTCAAAATAGTTCCTTTGAAGTTTTCTCCTTCACCTTGCATTATCTCCACTTCCTGTTTCTTTTTGCTTTGTTTGCCATGGGGCCTCTCCTCGATATTGGAAGCTTTCTTCAAATATCTGGCAATCTTTGGTTGTCTACTCTTAACACAGGAGCATTATAGAGGTGACTGGACACCAGGGCCAGGCGTGGGGAAGGCAAGCAGAATGCCTGGGACACCACATTTAAGGGGGCACACATACATTCAGAGTTGTGCAAGTGCAATGTGGGTTGTAAATGCACTACAAGTAAGTGTTTCCTTAAGGACCTCACTCTGGGTGCCTCACTGGCTCCCCCCTGATGTGTGCCTGAGTGGCCTCCTGGAGCTACAAGAACTATAGTTCAGGAGAGTTGTAAGGAAATCAATCACATTGTGTGCCCAGGGCCCCAGGTGTTTGTACGTGAAGATGTTTTCTCAGGGGAGGTGTGGGTTCTCCAGTGAAGGATCCTTCGCCCCTGTAAGGAAAAACGAGCCTGGCTGCCATTCTGGAGCTGGATGAGGGGAAGGGGCTCACCATTCAGCAGGCAAACTTCCAACACTCCGCTGCTTCCAGCTCAGCATCCCCCCTCATTCTTCTCCTGGGGCCTCAGGTCCCGAGCCTCCCTGGCTCCCTTCCTCCAGACAACAACCCCCTCTGAGAGAACCGGAGGCATGTTGTCATTGGACTGGAATAGGTGAGGACAAGAAGTTCCCTGTCCAGACTTTCCAACAATACCCTGTTCTCAGCTTCTAGCCTTGCCCTTACCTTCCATGGTACCTGGAGCCCACACTCCCTGTCATGCCTTTTGTGACACACACACACACACACACACACACACACACACACACACTCACCTACCCCAGACAATTAGGTTCACCTTCCTCCTCTGTGACAAGTTACTTGTCATTGCTCAGACCACTCTCTGTCTCTGGGGTCATTCCTTCAAAAATGATACGTATGCTTTTTTTCTAGTTTTCTTTACTTGGGGTGAATTTTTAAAAAACAACATATTTTATTGATTTTTTACAGAAAGGGAGAGGAATAGGGAGTTAGAAACATCAATGAGAGAGAAACATCAATCAGCTGCCTCCTGCACACTCCCTACTGGGGATGTGCCCACAACCAAGGTACATGCCCTTGACCGGAATCGAATCTGGGACCCTTGAGTCTGCAGGCCGATGCTCTATCCACTGAGCCAAACAAGTTAGTGTTACTTGGTGTGAATTTTAAGAGAAGAGTTGCTAGAAATAGCTTTTCCTTCCCATTTCACCCCTCTTTTTTTAAAAAATGTACTGTTTCAAAAAAGGTTGTTTTTCAAATGTCTACCTAACAATAATTTTCTAAACCATTCACCTTCATGAGGTACTTCTTGGTAGTAATTTAGTAGAGCTGAAGACAAGTGAATGGATTTTGTAAATCACACTTCTAACCCTTGCTTCATTTCCAAACATCTATTCAACCAAGAGTTAAAAGTACTTAGTATTTGACAAGGGCTATGTTAGCCTCTAAGCGTAAAAAAGTAATTAAGAAGGGTCTCTGCTTTGAATAGGTTTGTAGTCTCCAAGGGGACACAAGCATATAAAAAATTGAGGACAAAGAACAGTTAAGGTCTTATGTAGACCTAAGGAAAGGCTAGACAGAGTTCACAGAGGAGGCAAGATGAAGAAGTCAGAAAAGAGCTGGATCATGAAAGACAAGCTGGTGTGCGTTGGGCCCACCCCTGGGGGCAGGAGGAGGGGAAGCCTGGGCAGATGGTGTCGCAGGAGCTAAACCAAACAGAAGTGCAAAGAGCTGGACATATTCAGGAGACTGCCATCCATTCCTACAGAACAGCCAGAGTAATAAGGTGTACACTAGTGAAGCTAAAGATGAAGGGTGCAAGGAAGGCCCCAGTTTTACCACTCCTCCTTCCCCAACCCCCAAATTCAAGCCAATGATTGACAGTTCTCTCATTAATTCAGCAGAATCTGTTTCCTAAGCCCTGAATTAGGGCCTGTTTTATGATGACTTCCTTTGACCAATAAAGTTCAGGAGACATGATATGTCAGTTCTGAACCTAAGCCTCAACAAACCTTGTATGTTTCTGCTTATACTTTCTCTTGCATGTCTGTCATCCCGATAACCCATGCCCAGGCTGGCCTGCTGGAGGTCAAGGGAGACGTGGTTCCAGCCAAGCTGTCCCAGTTATTCCAGCTAAGTCCACCCTATACCGGGCAAGCCCAGCCAACCCTCAGACACAAGAGCAACTCCAGCCAAGTTCAAGCAAACCACCCAGCAGACCACCCCAGACAGGATAGCAATGACTATTTCCTAAGTATGTCTTTGATATGTTGCGGATGTTTGTTACACAGCATTTCTGTAGAAGTAGATCACTGATACAGGGTGGTGGTCGTTAGACAGATGTGAAGGATTTTGTATGATACACTAAGGAATTTAACTTTATGCTTATGAAATAGAAACCCGTGAGGGTGTTAAAAGGAGAGGGAACTTATTCGATTTGCCTTTTGGGAAAGCAATGCTGGTTGCAAATTTATGTTGAGTTAAAAATGGAATATTTTCTAATAGCTTAGGTAAGAGACCGTGAATGCCTGAATAAAGAGTGAGAATGGTAAGGAGGAGATGAATACGAGAGACATCAAAGGGGTAGACAATAAAGCATATGGTAACTGGTTGGTTGAGGAAAGAGAAGAAAAGGAAAGGTTGTAAAATGCTTCCCAGGTATGGAGGTTTGATGCTATGAAATGAATTAAAACTAGGTTTGGGGGAGGGGGCACAGTAAGTTCATTTTTAGTATATTAAGTTTGACTCCCTATTTAAAAGGATCATTTTAATAACTGTACAAACACTTTTAAGTCCCATGAAATTAAGGGAGGAAAAAAAGAATTATTCTTAACATCCATAATAAGCTGTTTTCTTTTTAATTTCAGGTGGCTTTCCCTAAGAGAACACTAGAACAGATGTTCAGTGGACATAAAGGTCATCTCTCTCTAGTGCAGGACACTCTGCTTGTCTGATTATTTATAACTTGTCATTTGCATCAGCTGATTTAAAAACAAGCCAGGAGCATTTAGGCCAAATGTGCAGAGACTTCAAGGAGCCTGCATTTGTTATTTTCTGATAGAATATATACCTCTATTTTCATCTTCCCCTTCTAGAAGACAGTGACTAAACAGAGTTAAATTAGTATAGTATTTTAGGATGGTTTTGTTTAATGTATACTCCTGAAAAACTTATTTCATGAGCTTCCCCTTATAAAGAATATAAGGAACTCCATCCAAGTCATTCAAACACAGGATTTCTTGAACGGTACCACGTGGTTGTGCTGTTGTCACTGTGGTCCAGTTGGTACAGTTTTTACCGACACAGTCAATATTAGGGGACAGTGGACTCTCCAAATGAGTCCACTAAGGTTCATGCTATGTTTCCTACGTTTAAAGAAGTTTCTTGAAAAAAAGAACATACAGCATCTGCCCTAACCACCGGAGGGGGCCATTTCATCAATTTCAAGGCTGACTATAATGAAGCAAAACTTTTTGGTACCAGTAGGCTTCTCACCTGGAGGTGAAATGGTTTGCTTATCAGTTCAAATGAGAAGAGCCAGGACCTTCTCTGTTGGTTGGGACTTGGGTTGAGGGAATGGCTCAAACCCTTCATCACCCCTAGAGGACTGGGAGAATTGTGGAAAGAAGGGGCATAGGGGACCCGCAAAGAGCTCATCAACACCCCCACCACTGTTCCCGTTCTATTATAGGTTTTGTCCACAAGGAAATAAGCTCTATTTGCTCTCTAGTGAACACACCAACACATAGTTAAGCTGCAATACTAAACAGGTTCTTCATGCAATATATGATCCTAAAAGAAAAGCTCACAGTACTTGGAGGCAGGTGGAAAGATTCTCTTATACATTTACTCACACACTGTGTTTCACAGGCAGACACATCCTTGGGGATACTGAGGGTTAGCAATAGGAGCTTTTAAGTAAAAAACAAAACAAAAAATCATAATGTCTGTGCTTGTTTCAATGGCCAAGAACAAAAGCCCAAGCAAACTAGCTTAATAAGAGCAAGGAGGGCAAAGGAATTTCTGGGGCCATATAACCAAAAGGCCCAACCCTTTGGAAATGGCTGGTTTCTGAATATAATGTCTTGGGGATACTGTTCTTCCCTCTCCATCTCTTGGTTCTGCTTTCCTGTGCGTCGAGTTCATGGTCAGGTAGGTCCTCTTCTCATTATAGCAAGCTCTTACATCGAGAGACACCCCCAAAAGAGAGCACATCTTTCCAACAACTCCAGCAAAAGTTGATGCCCTGACATGGCTCAGCCCACCTTGGGGATATGTGCCTACCTGCAATCAGTCACTGTAGTCAGGCCATGACCATCCATCCCCCAACACCCACGGGGAGAGAGGAGCAGCCATGTAGCTAGAATGAAGAAGGGCTGGTCTCCAAAAAGAGAAAAAGAAGACGGAAAAAAATATTCCTGGAAGAAGAAGGAAGAGATGCTAGTCATACAAAAAGCCCTTTTGTCTCTTACAATTAGTAAAGCACTTACCATGGCACTTGGAAAAATAAAAAGAGCTATAAAAAGAGTAGCTAAAAGAAATAATAAGTGTAATAATAATGATCATGATGATAGTATTTCTGAGACCCAAAGTGATGATGATGATTTAGATGAAGATAAGATTATTGTTATTTCAGTATATCACTGCCTGCTCTTTGTACAACTTATTTGGCCTATTGAGCTGCAAACTTGGATATAAATGATGTCAGTGCTGTATGATTATTAATGAGAAACAATGAAAGGCGAAGAAAACGTGTTCGGTGACTCAAGAAAACTAACATTTGGGCATAATAAATAATTTTGTGTTCTAGGAAATGGGAAGAATTTTACTTTATAGAATTTGTGTCTACAGCACAAAATTTGACAATCATCATGCTCCTTTGTATTTTGCCCTCAATATTTCCCATGGTATATTTCTTTTTCTACCTCAACCCTGTTTGTATGGTTATGCCTGGCGGCTCTGAACTAATTGTGCTGCTTTTTTGGACATGCCAGGATTTCTCTTCTCTTTGCAGACACCACCTCCTGAATATGGAAGAGGACCCTGCACTCTGCCACCCTTTTCCTCACTTCTCTTTTCCACCTGGCAACCTCCTACTTGCCCTGCTCACCTGTGGTCTCCTCTGATGAGCCTTCCATGACCCTAAAAGTTAGGACCAGTGCCCTCTATCATTTTCCGGAGCCTCTTCAGGAATCCAACTAGGCATTTTCTTTGTGAATAGAACCAAGGTAAAATCTTCAACAAGCCTTTGATCTACTTAGCAAGTCTAAAATAACTCACAAGGGAAAAAATGGAGAGCAATTTAATCCTAAATGGCATTGCACCACTGAAAGTACATGAGGAGTTCAGCAAGAGGGAAAACTCAGAAGACTTCAGGGAATGGTGTGTTTTATTCATCACAGGGCTCAGTACCTAGAACAGATAGAATACCAGATGCCAGTACCTAGCAAACAGAATAATCTGGAGGAATGCCTGAGGGGTGGAGGGAGGGGTAGAGGGAGGGAGCACCTAAGAGAGAGAATTTGAACACTCAAGGCTGAGGAGATTATTATTGCCGCTAGTTTGAATCGCTCATAAAACTATAGGAATCACACAATCCCTGATTTAAGGCAGCAGTAAAGAAGCACCTTTTTAAAAGAGCGGCTAGAAAAACACACACACATAAGTAGAGAAATGGAGGTTTGGAGCAGTGAGAGTTGGGGAAGGAAGAAGAAGTCTTATCTACAGAGAGCTTTATAGTTTCATACTCTTACATCTAGAGGGTCTCAGAACAAAGATGTCACACCAAAGCCTGAGATCGTCGGCAAGGGATTCTGTTTTAAAGAAGTGCTGTTTTTAATCAAGACAGATGCTCTGAACAGTGATCTGGGACCCCAGAAATCATGTAGCTCTTACCCAAATAGACAAGTCTGGGATGCATTTCCTATGAAACAGAAAACAATGCATTATTGTCATGAACCTAATAAAGAGTGTTGGGTGAGCTATTGTTTATCAAGCCTTGGGTCTGTGTACATGGGTCGTGATGAAATAAGCAGGCCACAGGAACTCAATACACTCTGGGAACCATCCCCAAGTGTTGTACCCAGGGAACCTAATCACGAAGCTTGAAGCAACTCTGTAAGAGGAACAGGAAAACAACCCAAGCTGTTATCTTTTATTGAGTCTATTTTCTCGTAGAGAATCCTGAGAAAACAAAAGACATCTTGTTTGAAGTGTTTCTGTCTTCAAGTTTGGGAGGAAAAAAAACATCCCTTTGAAGTACTGACAAATTAAACATTGCCAAAGACTATTTCTTCCTCGATATCTGAAATATTTGCTAATTCTATAATTGGATAACTTTGCCTTTGCAAAAAACTTTTTATTTATTTAATTAGCATCTACGTATGCCTGGAACTAAGCATTGCAGAGGATACTAGAGACATCAACATCGCCTGGGAACTGGCTGGGAATACAGATTCCCAGGGCCCACCTCAGACCCAATAAATCAAAATCTGCATTTTAGCAAGACCCAAGGTGATCTGTAGGAGCGTGAAAGGTGAAGAAGCAATGTTATGGCTCTACACTAGAATTACATGGGTTTGCTTTTGTTTTCAGTGCTGTTGCCTAGATCCCAGTCCCAGAAATTCCTATCAAATTTGTATGGGGTGCATCCTGGGTGTTGGGATTTTTCAAGGACTGACTTATTTTTTCCAATATAAATATATTTGCATCGATGGCTATTTTTCATATGTATTTTTTAAAGGGCCGCACAGACTCAAACTCCTAACAAATAATAAGAAAGAAAATTGTTAACATAAATGTTAGCAGCCTGTTATAGGTTAGTGTCCCCGCCCTCTCCCCCCCCCCCCCCCCGCAAAAAAAAGACAGAGTGAACTCCTAACCTACAGAACCTAAAATTTACTTGAAAACAGATGTAACTGCAGACATAATTAGTTAAAATAAGGTCCTACTGGAGGAGGATGGGTCTTTAATCCAATAGGACCAGTGTCCTTTTAAGAAGAGAAAATACAGAGAGACAGACACACAGGGCCACGTGACCAGGGAGGCAGAGACTGCAATGATGCATTTATAAGCCAAGGAATGCCAAGGATTGCTGGCACCAGAAACTAGAAACAAAGAAGCATTCTTCCCTCGAGCCCTCCGAGGGAACACGGCCCCACCACACCCTCAATTCACTTCTTTTCAGCCAAAAGGCCAAGAAGCAATGACACCTTGATTTCAAACTTCTAGCCTCGGGAACTGTGAGAGAATTAATTTCTGTTGTTTTAAGCCACCCAGTTTGTGGTAATTCGCTATGGCAACCTTCGTCAACTGATACACAGCCTATCTCCTTAAGAATGATTGCATAGGCCAAAATTATTGTTCTTTTGTTTTGTTCCTTTTGTTGCATCCAGGACACATGGGCTGCTGTCTATTTACAAAAACTAAATTGATCTGCCAGTGGCTGCACATCATTTGCCTCATCATTTACTATTACATACAGCAAGGGAAGGAATTATAAAGTAAGAGAAGAAGCACGTGAATGGAGAGATCTACTGAAAAAAAAAACAAACAAGTGAAGGAAAGGGGAAGACTTAAAAAGGAGAGAAGCCCCAGCTGGTTTGGCTTGGTTGACAGAGCGTTGGCCTGCGGACTGAAGGGTCCCCAGGTTTGATTCCAGTCAAGGGCACATGCCTGGGTTGTAGGCTTGATCCTAGTGAGGGGTGTGCAGGAGGCAACAGATCAATGAATCTCTGTCATCACTGAAGTTTCTCTCTCTCTCTCTCTCTCTCTCTTTCCCTCTCCCTTCCTCTCTGAAATCCATAAAAAAAAATACATTTTTTTTAAAAAGGGAGAGAAAAAAGAATATACAGACACTTATAATTTTTTATTATGAATGATCTTGAATTTGAGGAAAAGCACAAAAGTTGTCAGAAATGAAATTATCCCTTAAAGGAAATACATTGCTTTGTGACCATACTGATCTAGATTTAAAACCCAGCAACATCTGTGTGATTTTAAGGAAGTCATAGAATGTTCATGAATCTGTACAATGGGAACACCAATGAGAATACCTTTTCCTTGAGGTCAGTGTAAGAGGACAGGGGTCAGCAGCCTATCAGAAATATTCAGTGAATGGTAGCAACAGCAATGGTAGCAACAGCAGCCAACACTGCATAGGAAAGGAACCCTGGATCTGCCGGTGGCCACTGTGGTCAGGCCCAGGACCCAGGGGACCTAGGAGTGGCACCTGGTGGGAGAAAGGGAATTTTAAAGAGGGAGGCAGGTTGGGTGGGTGGGCAGTGGCGCTGAAAACAAGCTTCCCTTCACCTTCTTCCTGTGGGCCAGCCTTGAGTAAATAAAATGGTTTTCCTCTCAGTGTATTAGAAACATGTCTGATCTTATTTCTAAATTGTTCCTCATAAGTATGTCTGAGCAAAGACCACAACTGATGAAAACTTTATCATGGATATAATTTTGTACAGAGAAAAAAAAGAAATGAAAGTTGACTTTAACCTTTATTTATTACTGAACTTCATAATGAGAATAAACGAAGTCCAAATTTAAAATATTTTTAAGCCAAGTAAAATTCAGTTACAAGCCAGTATTTTGTGTTTCTTTTAAATGGTCATTGGACAAGAAGAGAAAAAAAAAAGTAGTGAAGTTTATTCTACTGGAGACAGAAATGGGCAGTTTATTTTCAATAAGGAGACAACATAATTTGTTCCTCTAGTTTTGTTTTCTCTGTCAGAAGAATTTCTAAACTTCCACCAAGCAGACAAATAACTATACTTGAAGCTGAAAAATTATTCTAGAATTATTTAATTTCCTGAGTAATCAGGATATAATCTATTTACTAGATTAAGGAGAAATTTCTTGAGACATTTGCTTATATCAATATGCTTCAGACTGAATGTAAACCCCTCCCCCAATTCATATACTAAGCCCTAACCCCCAATGTGGTGATATTAGGAGGTAATTTGTGGGCCACAATTAGGTCATGAGGGTGGAGCCCTCAAGAATGGGATTAGTGCCCTTATAAGAAGAGACAGGTAAACTTGCTTCTTGATATGCTCTTGCTATGTGAGGACACAAGATGAAGAGAAGATGCAGTCTATGAACCTGGAAGTGGGCCCTCACCAGACACTGACATTGTAGTCACCTTGATCTCGGACTTCCCAGCCTTCAGAACTGAGAAATAAATGTCTGTTATATAAGCCATCCTAGTCTATGATATTCTGTTATAGCAGCCCAAATGGACTAAGACACTGTTATCAAATTCTTCCTGTTCTATTATAATTTATCTCTGGAAAGGTCTGACTACCATTGAAATCCTGAAGAACAGAATCTATCTAATTCAAGGTTTTATGCTCAGGACCCTCTAGTTCATCCATAAGTGTTGCTGAATAAATTGTTATGAAACCATGGAGTGGACCTTAATATTCTCTTGTGAACTCTAACACCAGACACCTGATACAGTGGACAAGTATTTGTCAGTGTTTTGGTTTCCAATCATCTAAAGACTGTCTCTTGGTATAAAGCTAGATAGATACTCACTTCCTCAAGCCCCTGGTAATTCCAGTCCCCAATCACATGCCAAATTGGGACATCATGACATTGATAAGCAGAGGTTCAACCAGGTGGGCAGCAAAGGAAGTCCTGACCAAAATCCAGTGTCCAAGCGGTGGCGGTACCACCAGCATCACAGGACTGGTTGGGAAATGGGATGCTGTCTGCTTCCCAGCAACCCCTTTCTCAGCCTGGGTCTCCAGCCTTCCTGGAGATGTGGAGCTGCCCAGTATCTTTTAAATCTCTTTTCTGCCTAAATCACCCAAAGTTCACTTCTGTACCCATAACTAAGAATCCTGCTGAGTCCAGTTGGGCTTCACCACTAATCAACAGACTGACTGTCTCACCTAAATACTCTGGGATCAATTAGATGACCTATTTATAAACATGACCATTTCTTTCAATGATATGTCTAGACTCCCTCCCTGTTCTAAAATCCTTTGATTCCATTAGGGCAGTTTCGGTGAGGGCTGTAGACATTATGTTAACCCAATGCCTGTGCCTCTCATTCATTCGTCAGCAGACATGTATGTGTGCCTCCTCGATGGATAGATCAGACACCACAGCCCTTCCAGTGTGGCTTATGTCTTCTAAGAAATGGTCAGTAGGCGTGTTCTGGACTTCTGGTGACATAAATTATATTCGGGCCAACACTGAGAATTGTTCAAGTTCTACCGCCCATCAGCTGACTGTGCTCATCTACTGTGTCACTGAGCGGAGGAAGAAAAGATGTCTTTGGACCCAACTTAATCGTGCTCTGTAGAGCTCTTTGGTAAAGTGCCCTCAAGGGAGCTACGTATGCTTAATGTGTTCCCTTATTCATGACTGTCACGTGAATCCAAAGTCATTTTTGTCCAAGAAAGAAAGGCCCTGGCAATCCAGTCGCACAGTTGTCAGGAGTGCTTTTAAAAGCCATTATGTGAAAGGAAAATTCACAGAAAGCCAAATTCCTCAGGGCTGGGTACCTGCCATCAAGCTGACTGGTTATCTTGCTTCCCTGTTTTTTTATGGCTAACAGAGGGCTCATGTACTTTGGAAAAAAGCACTAATTATCTCTTCACTTACACATAAATTTATCTCTTCCAGATGAGATTCAAATAGATTAGCATGAAATCATTGCCCTTTCTTCTATTTCTATACTCCAAAAACCATTCAGTGGATCTGATAAGAGCAGTCTGACATTGAGAGAATGTCAGTGAAGGGTTATTACGAGGACCAAGTGTTCTCCAGGTTTCACTGGGAGTGAGTTATATTCTGTGACCTGATATGAATCCAAAGAAGCTTTAAGAAGGCAGAATCCACACATTCTAAATACCATATTCCCCCAAACATTTTTGTTTGTAGAGAAGAATATTGTTCCTTTTAAAACTGCAATCCCCCCCTTTTTTATTCGTGTTTTAAAAGAAAGTTAGAAGAAAGTATCTGAAATACAACATGCTGATCTACTACCATTCTCATCCTCAGACTCTAAAGAACAGCAAAATGTCCAGATTGACATGACAATGGCCATCTAGCTGACATCAAATCCTGCCATGTCATTTTATTTCAATTAGTCCTTATAGCCAGGCATAAATCTGCAGCTATGGACTAGCTTTATGATATGAAGAATAGCCTTTAGAGTTAGGACTTAAAGTATTTTAACTTCTGGAGTTCAAACCATAAATACTTCTGGGAAGAAGAGCTTGGCGGCTGTTGTAACTCACCCCCTCCAGAGGCTCCGGGAGTGGAGTGGCAGGAGGGAACAGGATAGAAAACAGGGCCAGAAAAGGGTGATGACTAGGGTGCCTGCCATTCCCGTCCCGCCTTGTGGTCAGTACACAAAAGCTTTTTAAATTGACCTTTTGTCTTTCTGAGTGACTCTAACAAAGACACATTTTTTTTTTAAAAAAAAGGTAAGAGTTATTTGAGAGTGACTTTTATTAGTTGTCTCAAAACTTGGGATACAGAAAAAGCACAGTGAATAGTACTTAAAAAATTAAACAGAAGAAAATGGAAGTAAAATACTTTTAGGCATAGGAGACTATTTCTCAATCAAGCAGGAATCTGTGGAATTATTAGATACTTAGTCAATAACTCTTTGACTATATTTACCATTTATCTGGATAGCAGCCACACCAACATTTCTGTAATAATGCAGCAATAATTAGGTATGTCTTTCATACATGACACAGCCCACTGGAGCAGGAAGAAATTGGGGAAGGGGATGGAGAAAGATGAAAGGTTCAGTTTTGTGCCGTAAGTTTGCGATGTCTGCAAGACATTCAAGTAAAAACACCACTGGGCTGTTGTGTATGTGAGTCTAGATCTCTAAGCAGAAGTCAAGCCACTTGGAAAACTTTTGGGCAAGTTACCTTGTAACTGTGAGCCTCAATTTCATTATTTGAACAATGAGACTCAACACCTGTCTTGCCTCAATAAGATGGAGGGAAAGATAGACGAGGCAGCATCTATGAAGGGCTCCTCTGAACTATAATTCAGTATAGACATGCAGAGTGCTTGATTAGTGAGAGAGAACTTTTCATGTTGGTAAGAGAAAAGTGAAATAAGGGCTTTTACAGTACTAAGCTTTCCTATCAACAAATGTATACAGTTATTTGGGGGAGGGGCAGGCAAGCAAAAACAAAAGTCTTAGTGACTTTTATTTGCTCACGTGTTTGTTTAAAAATAGTGTAAAAACGGTAAAATTCTGACTCATATGCAAACATAAACGTTTTAAATATTTTATTAGCCCACTAATAAGGTGAAAACAACACCATCCATTTCAATGGGTGAACACACACACGTGTGTGTGTGTCTGTCTGTCTCCAGGGAAGGGTGACCTCAGCAGGCCTGGGCTACTCAAACCTGCACATTCCAAAGAAAAAACTAGTCCTTGGCTGACACCTGGGAGGTGACCTTGGAATATTCTGCCTGCTGAGAGTGGTTTTGCTTGTCTGAACCAGACGGCATCAGTCTGATCTCTGAAGCGTGGGGACTGAGTAGCTAATGTCAGTTCCAGGGGTACTGCATGCCGGCATATCAAGCCCCAATAAAAGTCCTAGACACCAAGGCTCAGGTGAGCTTCCCAGGTGGGCAATACTTTGCACCTGTTGTCACACATGGCTTCTGGGAGAATTAAGTGCTCTCTGGGCAGCCCCACCTGGGAGAGGACATCTGGAACCTTGTGCCTGGTTTCTCCTGGGCTCTGCCCTGTCTGCCATTCTTTTTGCTGACTCTAACCATGAATGATTCCCAACTTGGAATCACCTGCAGAACTCGGAAAAATGTATTCCCCGGGCCTTCCCTTGGACTACACCATATCTTTATAAAGCTCTTCAGGTAATTCCAATGTCAGCAAAGACTGAGAAACTCTGGACTGATTGGAAATCTCCATTGTAGGGCTCCCACAAAACATGGCTGCCCCAATTCTTCTCTCTCTAAATAAATAATGGTTGACAATTCAACTCCGGGTAATTTTTTTTCCTTCTATAGTGTTTTCCCCAAATTATTTTAAAGGCTTTGTTCAGAGGATTAAAAGTCACAGAACATAGATTAGCATCGCATTCAGGAACAGATTCTTTTCCAATCAAGTCACATTCTTTCTGTCTCCATTTCCAAATGGACTCAGTAGCATAGAAATAACAAGAGAGCTGTGAGCAACTCTTGTTTACTTTGGTTCCTGTCAGCAAGTATAGAATTATCGGTGCCTGTTAAATCTAGGTTTAGGAAAATGACTGTTATTCCTTTGCCAAATTAGTCAATTAACACGGAAACTGATACCAAGACATGGCATTTAAAATAGTGTTCATGAACCCAACATTCTCTTCCTCATAACCTTTAAACTCCTTTTTCCTTTTTTTTTGAGTTAGAAAGAAACAGAGAAACAAAGGAAAGAAAGAAGGGGAGGGAGTAAGAGAGGGGAGAAAGAAAGAAGGAAGGTAACAAAAAGTTGCCTTTATGGAAGCAAGGGCTAATGCCCAAAGGTCTTCAGAGAACTACGTAGATCAGCAAATGGTAGGCTTTTCCTGACGGAACATTCTCAAATTGTCCTCCCAATCTCTGGGTATTTACCGTCTAAATATCCCCTGACCATAGTTGTTCTTTTTTATTATTTTTATTTTTATTGATTTCAGAGAGAAAGGGAGAGGGAGAGAGATAGAAACATCAATGATGAGAGAGAATCATTGATTGGCTACCTCCTGCATACCCCCTACTGGGGATCAAGCCCACAACCTGGGCATGTGCCCTGACTGGAAATTGAACCGTGACCTCCTGGTTCATAGGTCGATGCTCAACCACTGAGCCACGCAGGCCAGGCAGCCATAGTTGTTTCTTCACGTGCCCTTATCCATAAGCCCCAGTGGTGCCCCTAGACAGCTGGGCTACTGAGTGTTTATCAACAACAAATGAAACGATGACATTCTGACTCAGCTCATCTCACTTCTCCATCAAAATAACTTTACTGTTAAAAACAACTTAATTTCTGTCATGAACAAGTGGATCTGAAATCATATGAAACCGATACACAACAATCATATAAAGTTTTATGAAGAAATAGGTCCTAGGAAGTCTCATCGGTGCTTTAGTTCTCTAGTTATTGTCACCTTGATGCCTGTGTCTCCCACATTTTTGTTTCCTCAAAGACCCTTCCTACATGTATATTCTCATAAAATGTTTCATCAAGCAGATAAATTGCAAGCTCCTATTTTCTACTAGCATAAAGAAATATAAGATATTACTACTAAAGGCCCGGTGCACAAAAATTTGTGCACTCGGGGGGAGGGGGGGGGTCCCTCAGACCGGCCTGTGCCTGCTCGCAGTCTGGGACCCCTCGGGAGATAACGACCTGCTGGCTTAGGCCTGCTCCCGGGTGGCAGAGGGCAGGCCCAATCCCTAGATGCAGCCCCTGGTAGGGCTCAGAGCAGGGCCGAATGGGGAGTTGGGGCGCCGCCCCCTGTCATGCACAGAGCAGGGCAGATTGGGAGGTTGCGATGCCACCCTCAGTCATGCTCAGGGTTGGGAGGCTGCGATGCCAACCCCTGTCATGCACAGAGCAGGGCCGATCAGGGGGTTGAGGAGCTCCCCCCTGTCACTCACAGAGTAGGGCTGATAGGGGAGTTGGGGCACTGCCCCCTGTCACACTCAGGGCAGGGCGGATCAGGGGGTTGGGGCACCGCCACTGTCACACTCAGGGCAGGGCAGATGGGGAGGTTATGACTCTACCCCATCACACACAGAGCTGCAGGGCGATCAGGGGGTTTGGGCGCTGCCTCCTGTCATGCTGATCCCGGTGCCGGGAGGCCTCGCGGCTCCGCTGATCCCAGTGCTGGGAGGCATATTACCCTTTTACTATATAGAATAGAGGCCTGGTGCATGGGTGGGGCTGGCTGGTTTGCCCTGAAGGGTGTCCCGGATCAGGGTGGGGGTCCCCACTGGGGTGCCTGGCCAGCCTGGGTGAGGGGATGATGGCTGTTTGCAGCTGGTCACACACCCTTCAGGGTGGGGGTCCCCACTGGGGTGCCTGGCCAGTCTGGCTGAGGGGCTGAGGGCTGTTTTCAGGCTGGCGGGTGACTGAAGCTCCCAACCGCTCCTTTTTTTCTTTTCTTTTTTTTAATTCTGGGCCAGCTTTAGCTCTGAGGCCTCGGCTGCTGAAAACAGGTTTCTGGCCTTTGTTTACTGTCTGTATTTGATACAATGTTGCGGTCTGGCTGGCTGAAGCCCCACTGAGTAAAGCAGGTTTCTGGGTTTTTTTTTAGCTTCTATATTCGCAACATAGTTGCTTAGAGTTGCAGCTGAGAGGCTGGCAAGTCAGGCGGGGAATGTTGGAGTTCTCCGTCACTGAAGCAAGCAAGCCTCCCTGTTCGCATCAGCTGCCTGGCTGCCGGCCGCCATCTTGGCTGCCAGTTAATTTGCATATCTCGGCCCTACTCTGTGAGTGACAGGGGGATTAGCCAATGGGAAGGGTAGCGGTCGTATGCCAATTACCATGTTTCTCTTTTATTAGTGTAGATAGGTAAGTAAACCAACTGACTATTTTAGTTTGACTCAGGGTCAATCCTTTGCAATTTATTTCTACCATGGTTTTACCCCTAAACTGATTCCAGAGTCTTCCGTCCTACTCATTGCTAAAGTAGTACGTGTCCAGTTGTACAGTCTCTCTAGAACGTACACTGATGAGTAAGTCCAGCAGAACTCATGATCTTACAGAATCCTCAATGAGGTATTCTTTTAGCTGCTTCTTGCTTTTGCGGGGGAAGAGCTCCCAGCCATTTCCCTCTACTACTCCAATGAAAAGATGTTCTAAAATATCTATTTTCTGCCTTCCAGCCTTTCCTACAAAATTGAATCAAATGACTTCGGACTTTTTCCTTTGAACTCTTACCCATGACCAAAATATCTTGCTTTCAGATTCCTGTTTTCACAAAGTTCCATTTATTCTTTCTCACTGAACTCCTATAGTTCGTGCTGACGGTCTCTCCTCAGCTTCAAGTGGTAGGTCCTTTAAAACACTAGCTTTCTCAAAACCCACATTTATCTCAAAATAGATCCTGCCTCCTTTGACAGAGCACACTTTATTCTAATATACAGTGGAGGCAGGAGTTTCCAATAGTCTTAAAACTAGTGGAGTGGACAAGCAGAGCAACCTATGTTGATGTTTAGATTTACTAAAAGACTGGAAGAAGGTTAATAGACAATTTTAGTGAAATTGGATGGAAGAAAAAAATTAGAAATAAGGGTGGTATCCTTTTTTGAGTAGATAACCTTCAAGTGAGAAACAGAAATGTGCTAGATTACGATAAGCTTTTTAAAAACCCACATTATACAGAATGCAATATGTAAGATTCCAACAAAGTAAAAGAGTCAAGTCAAATTCTTTTTGATTAAAAAAATACAGCTTTTTGGGGGGTGGCTGTCAATCCTTACCCAAGGATATTTTACCATTGATTTTTAGAGAGAGTGGAAGGGAGAGGGAGAGACAGAGAGAAACATCTATGTGAGAGAGACACATTGATTGGTCAACACTTTATCCACTGAGCCAAACCAGACAGGGCTAAAAACATAGAGGTTTTTTTTAAGGAGTAACTGGAAAGTACTTCAACTTCACCAATGAAGACAGGTGAGAATCACAAAAGCCAAGCTCAATTCTGCCATCTACTGCCTAGCAGCAGGAACCATGGTTGGTTGAGACCTGAATCTGTTCTGGTCCCCAGGGTCACTGCTAGAACATCAACACCCATTTAGAGAAAGATGGAATGCAAGCCATTGAGATTATGCCCAAGAGATGTAACAAGGCTCACATCAACAAATAACAGATGCCGGGTTCAATTTAACCCAGTGAATAATTACACCAAGCCAGGGTCTCTAATATATCTATCTAATATATCACTAATTATATTCGACCCCTTTTAAAGCTTCTGGAGTTAAAAAAAAAAAATCTATATACACCTTTGAATGCTCAGCAACATTGTGAAAAAACAGCTGCATCTTTTCTATCTTCCTCAGTAACTCCTGGACCTGGAAGTGACAAATTGCCCTCTTTCATTCTTCAAGGGAAAATGGATCTTTAGATATGGGAGGAGGGGACTAGGAACAAGCACTCCAGGTTTTCTGTGCTCCATTATTCTTTTTTTTAATTTAATGTATTGGGGTGGCATTGGTTAATACAATTATAAGGTTTCAGATGTACAATTCTATAAAACATCTAGTGTATATTGTATTGTGTTCACCACCCCAAATCAAGTCTCCTTCCATCACCATGTATCCCTGCTATATGCATTACTCTTGAACAATGTTGGTTTTAAAAGGCAAAAGGTCGCCGAAACCGGTTTGGCTCAGTGGATAGAGCGTTGGCCTGTGGACTGAGAGGTCCCAGGTTCAATTCCGGTCAAGGGCATGTACCTGGGTTGCGGGCATATCCCCAGTAGGAGATGTGCAGGAGACAGCTGATCGATGATTCTCTCTCATCGATGTTTCTAACTCTCTATCTCTCTCCCTTCCTCTCTGTAAAAAATCAATAAAATATATATATTTTTTTAAAAAAGCAAAAGGTAGAGGATATCATTTGAGAGTCTGTATGGTTTTGCCTCCCTGAGGAAATAATTTCCACATTGAAATTCTGCCTTGGGTCATATTTTGCCAACAAAAACTCACAGCATATTATATTTGTAGTCAACAGCAATAGATCTTGTGCTTATATGGAATGAAGGGCAAGGAATCACATTTTCTGTTTAGACTCCTAGTTTTGATAGAGAGAAGGGACACTGATAAACTTTAGTCTAGTAACTCTGTAATTCTCGCGTGCTACTGACCACTTGTCAGTTGTTTAGACTTTAAAAGAAGAAGCAAGCATTTTGCAAAGATTGAGACATAGTGGTTAAGGGCCTAGACTTGCAGTCAGGAAAGCATGGGTCTCCCGGCTTCTGGCTCTATTGCTCATGAATTCCTAACCTTGCCACACAGTTTTCTTCTCCATAAAAATCTTTCCCATTGGTTGTTATGTGGATTTAGTGAGATAACATATGTAAAGAAATTAAAATAGTGCTGGCACCAAATAATCCTCAGTAAAAAATTATCATTGTTGGAATTATTATAACAAGTTGGATTTTGACTTTTGAGAGCATAACTATAAACCCATACTTTTTATAATGCTTAATGGTTTCCAAAAATTCTTGCTTATATTAACTCATTTAATTTCATAAGCCTCTGAGATAAGTGGGTATAATTATGTTCCCCATTTTATAGATAAAACAAGTAAGACTCCAAGAAGTCAATGGCTTGCCCAAGAGTGTTCATCTGGCTTGGCAGTTGCAACAAGACCCTAAAATTCACACCTGAGTCTTCTGATGCTATTGCAGCTGCTCTGCAGAGAGATGGTCTGACCATCGAAATGTTTAATCTTGCTTAAGCTAGCACTGATGAGACACATTCTAAACCTGGTTAGTTTCATCCTGTTCTTCATATATTCTGTGCCAGTTACTAAGACTGTTCCCAATCTCTAAGGAATAATTGGGTTGTAATAACCCAGTGGTTCTCAACCTTCCTAATACCGCGACCCTTTAATACAGTTCCTCATGTTGTGGTAACCCCCAATTTTATTGTTACAAATTGAACATAATTAAAGCATAGTGATTAATCACAAAAACAATATGTAATTATATATGTGTTTTCTGATGGTCTTAGGTGACCCCTGTGAAAGGGTCATTCGACCCCCAAAGGGGTTGCGACCCACAGGTTGAGAACCACTGCAATAACCCATTATCTAATAGTACATACAGGTATATGCACCCATTCCTATGTTTGGATTGGTTTACAAGCATGTCACAAGTGCTTGAATTCCTCACATGTAAAATCCCAAATGACACCTGGATTCGGTTGTGCTATCTTCTCTGAGGCCTCCTACTTACAGGAGGAAGTCAAAGCTGCATCACTAGCACAGAGATGCCCTTTGCATGGAGAACCTCTTGCTCCAGCCATTCTCCTGTCACCGCCACCCAGAAGTAACATGTGCCTTCACACCACACACCTCTGTCCCCACTGCCCTCTGCTCGAAGGGTTTTCATACTCTCCTCCCTCCACCTTTTCCAACACATGTTTCAAGACCCTGCTCAGATATTACCTTCTCTCCAAAGTTCGCCTTCACCCATTTCCTGAAAGGATGAGTAGCTTTTTCATCAGTATCTCCATGGAAGTCTCCCACATGTCTCTTTATTGCACCTCTACGGATTTTATCATCAATGTGTGTGTGTGTGTGTGTGTGTGTGTGTCCAGATTCTTCACTGGAATGAAGATTCCTTGAGGGCAAAAGTCATATGTCATTTAACTTTAGAATGCAATGCACATGTTTGATCTATAAAATATACTGAGTTTAAAAGCTGCGGGTGGCATGCAGAAGTTAACTAATATTATACCTCAGACATCTATTAAATACAGACCTTTGAAAATCTCCATGTGTCTACCTCAAAAGGTTCCTCACAAAGTGTCAAGCCAAAGGTTAACTTAAGAAAGAGAAATTATACCACACACTGAGAACTGAAAAGTGAAGGAATTATAAATTATATTCCAAAAAGGTAACACCTTTCCCTTCAAGTTTTCATCAAATAATAATGAATATTTAAATAAATCTGAGCATATAATGTATTTAGTGTTGTGTCTTTTGACCAGTCATTGTATGGCTTTGAGTGAACTGATGGAATTAACAATATCTTTCCTTAAATCTCAAACAATCATGTCTCTGCTAAATAGACTATGACTATAATATCATAGAGTCTTGTGGTGGTGTCATTCATGGTAGAATTTAGAAAGCATGGTACCCAATGTTAACGTATGAACGTTTCAGGTAAGATAATAGAGTGTTTCAGGTGCCCTGTCTTAAGGAGCCTAGAATTTTCTTTTTTTAATTTTTTTTTTTTACTTATTTCAGAGAGGAAGGGGGAGGGATAGAGAGAAAGAAAATCAATGATGAGAAAGAATTATTGATTGGCTGCCTCCTGCATGCCCCTTACTGGGGATCGAGCTGACAACCTGGGCGTGTGCCCTAGACCAGAATGGAACCCGGGACCCTTCAGTCCACAGGCCGACACTTTATCCACTGAGCCAAACCAGCTAGGGCTAGAATTCTTATTTTTACTTTCTCTCAACCATAACAAATAGGTGACTATTTTTGGCTTTTTAAATTTTATTTAGATCTCTTAATTTTTGGTAAAGTTTAAATATTGTCTTTAAATCTAGGATTCTAATATTCCAGTTTCAAAGTACATACTCTACTATCCTTAAAACCATCTTTTCCCCCCATTGTTTTCTTAATGTTTGTTCTGAATTATTATTAATCTAGCACCTCACAAATTCATTTGGCATTTACCCTGACATTCTCGTGAAGATTTAATTTTTAAAGTTTGTAAACATATTCTTCCTCCAAAATAACAGCACACCCATATGTGTTTACCGAGCCAGTTACATTTCTAAAAGGAATATGTACTTTTGTGGCCGCTTCCTTGGTAAATTTCTGGTAATCACCATGAGATGAAAGACGGTAGAAGAGGTGGGAGAAGGTTGGCAAATAGTTGGGAAGAAAAGTCAAAGGTTATCACATGTTTGAAAGGATTAATCCTCAAGATTCAAAACCTTCACATTCTATTTGTCCTTGGGCTCCCTAGTAAAAACTGTCTGCTAAACAGAAGCAAGTCTACAATGCTCATGAATAACTTGCATTCTTAGGCTGGAGAGCAGCCAATTACCCTGGGACCAAATTCCTGTTTACTTTGTAGTGAATGTGGGAGACAAGCTGCCTGCCAGTAGCTGTTAACAGTAGAAACACAGCCAGAGGCCCTCAACGGGAGGAAATCACAGAGTGAGCTGATGTGTGAAACTTCAAGGGCAGAGACTAAGCACTGTGCAATGAAGCTCAAAGGGTGGCCTTGTCTGGAGGGAGAACCTGGGCTCAGGAGTCGCCTTCAGAGTTTGGGAGGACAGCTGCCGAATGAATTGCACACCACGGTGCCCTTGTTGGCTCTTTCTTATAATCAATAGCCTTCAAAGTCTTCTTTCAGAAAGGTTATTGATTGACTATGTGTCAGCAACACAAGTTTGACTGATTCTCCTGTTCTCCCTGGACAATATTTGGTGTCAAATTCTGAGTATCTCAGATATAATTTAGAAACCAGCACAGCTTATTGTATATCAGTATGGACCCATTTTATACTTTGGGTTGTAACCCCAAAGTTATTGTTCTTGTGGCCTAAATTCTTTTTACGGCTAAATTTATTTTAACGTGCCATCCTAGGGAGCTCACAATTCCCCAGGCTGCCATGGAGGCCTTTCCTCTTAGTCCAGAGACCTGGAAGAAGCTCCTTGTATGTCCTTGATACTTTCTCCACTCAGGTACATATTATATGATAGCAAGTCATTGCTCAGACATTCCTTCCAACGGAATCACATGCAAATGTCCTAGGGGTTTTCGTTGTTAGGTCCTGTAAGGTTTCCGGTGGTCCCCAGGGTGGTGGCTGAGAAAAGGCTTGCTGGCTTCCTTGGCAGGCTGTAACATAATCAGGACACCGCCACTGAGTGTATGCGTGTACTAACCTTTTATTCCTCCATCTATTATTAGTCTATTTCAAACATAAATTTAAGATTTGGTGCCATTCCAATGACCCTGAAACTTACATCCTTGTTTCAAAAGACAGCACATAAAGAATCTTAAAAGTTACAAATTGTTGGGTTGGCTGTATTTGTAAAAGTTTGTCAGCCGTAACAAAGGTAAAAATGTTTTTAAATTGTTGTATCCATCAAAATGTGTTCACTGCCTTCTTGCAGTCCCCCAGTTACTCCATGCTTTCCTCTAGCTCAGAGTTCCCACACATGCGGTTTCCTTTGCCTGGGATATTCTTCCTGGCATTCATCTGGTTCACACCCATTCCTCTTCCAGGTCTAAATTCAGGCATCACTTCCTCAGAGGAATCTTCCCAAACCCTCCAGGGGAAGTCAGACATGCTCACAGCACCCTGTACTGTACTTCTTAAAAGAGTTGTCGTTAAATAAATAATCAAGTAATTAGTTATTAAGGGCTAGCCTGCAAGTTCTATTAGAGCAGGAACCATTTCTGTACAATACTGCCTGTTTTAGAACTGTTTCTCCAGTTCTTTCCACTACACTGGAGTTAAATGACAATACCCACACAAACGGTAACAATGCTTGAACACTAGCTTTGTGCCAGGCACTGCTTTAAACGTGCTAAATGTGCTAAATGTATTATTTCGTGTAACCCTCCAACCACCTTAAAAATAGATGCTATTAAACCATTAAACAGAGAAGGAGCCTAAGGCATAGAGATGGTAAGTGTATTGACGGAGCCAGGATTCCAGGCACCGATTCCAGACCCTGTACTTGGAATAAATGTGTGAGGGAGGGGACAAAGCTGATCGTCTCACCGGGAAGACAAAGCTGATACTTAACAGACAGGCAGCACAGGTTAAGTTGGAAAGAACTAGCAGCAGCCATTCTGGGCGACCACAGAGAAAGGGCCGGTCCCCAAGGCAGGCTTCCCGGAGGGCCTGGGGTTTCAGCTGGACTGGAGATGGGGCTGCATGAGACACAGAGAAAAGAAAGGGAGGCCTCGCAGGCAGAGCAAACAGCCCAAGAAAAAGCCCTTCAACTCCTTCACCTTCAGATGACTTTTAAAAACAAAGAACACTATTGGAAAAATTATGAAATGTATTTTTTTTTTTTTAGAATCGATACTTTTAAGACTCTTTTCCCAGCAACCCAAAATAAGCATAGTTACCAATTTCTTATAAAGCACTTCTGATCCAAGAAGGGACAATCACAAAGAATGCCGGAACACTGGGATGTGAGCCAAGGTGAACTGGGGCAAGAGGCAGGCTGCATCAGAGCGCATCAGAAGGCGGTGCCTACCGCGGGCCGCTGCAGAGAGCCACGGAAACCTGGCAGAGGAGCACTTGTCCCGCAGAGCCAGGCAGGAAATCTATGTTCCAGAACTGACACGGAGCTGGAACGCAGCATTCTCTGGAGAAAGCCCAGAATAAAGGGAAGGGTGCAGGATTCAACTGACAAAATGTTCAAAGCCAGAACCCAGAGAAGTCACTTACAAAAATGGGTCAGGAAACGGAGCAGGGACTAGCAGCAAAGCATAGTTCGTGGAAGGAAAGGCTTATAGGAAAGGAGAAAGTGTAAGGAAGGATCAAAAGATGCTTGGATTCAGGCTGATTTTTTTTGTTTGTTTGTTTACTTCACTTAGAAATAGTAGAAAGTTTAAAGTTCCCATGGTCCATCACGGCCTCACACCCAAATAACCTGAGCTGGATTTCTCTGCGTGTAAGCTACCTTGATTCTGACAGTCATTCCTTGGCAAATGACATAATGGTCCTGCCTTGGAAAAGAAAACATTATTACTTATTATTGCATGGTTTTGTTTTCTTTATTATCTTGAGTTTCGCTCTTTCATATTGTTAAGTATCAATGAACAGTTCTGTTTTGATATTCTGTTAAAAACACTTCCAGACATTGATATGAATACACTGATGTATGTATATGGTTTGGCAAAATTGGAATTATACACTATATGCTGTTTTTATAATCCCCCCGTTTCACTGAGCGGTATGTTTGGACCTCTTTCTATAACAATAAATACAGTTCCTCATCATTTACCATCTATTTTTTAATTGGGGAAACAAGTCCAGAGGAATAGAATAACTAGTCAAAGCTCCAAAGGAAATGACTTAGAAAAACATTCATTAAACATCAATTTTTATGTAACACAACACAAAAGGACCTGAAGCTAATGTGGACCTTGATCATTAAATACTTACTATAAAGAAAATAAACAGAAAGTCCCACAGAAATTACAAAGCCTAGAAAAATATATATTCCTAAAAAAATATTCTTAAAGTAATTTAATAGTCTACAGAGCAGTTCTACAGAAGTCATGTGATTTTTCAAACCAAACCAATGAATTGGCCAAATCAGTTATTTGATTAATAATTAATGCTGATAAATATCTCCCTTGCTACTGTATCATTCCCATCTACCTAAAAAAGTCTGCCTCATTCCTCTGCTCTCTAATCACAGCGAACCTTATTAACTAATGATTCAGAAATTGCTGAATCCATTTCCTCATTCAAATATTGATTCATCAACCTATTCCAATATGTATTCCAACATTATTACTCCACTGACTTCAGAAACTTTGTATCATTCAACTACTTTCCTGCCACATTTCTTTTATCTATAGCTGAGCATGCTGAGCGTCGCAGGAAAATTTGTCAAGCAGGATATTTTTTGGACTGCATCATGTGATACGTGACTCAGGGTACAACTTGCTGTCAGTGAGAAGCAAGTGGCACAGGGCAAGGACAGGTGGGGATGACAGACATGGTTCCTGGAGCATGCAGGACCCTTGGCTGGTGAGCATGTAGAGGGAAGGGCTGGGGCAGGAAATAACTCTATCCAGACTGGGTCACATTTACCTGACACCAGCAGTAGAGAATGTCTTGTCCCCTGGTCGGATCCGATTTTAAATGTGCTCAATCTTGCACTAGACCTTAGCCAGCTCTGCCCAAAGACTTCCCCCTATTGGGCTACTGGGTTAGTGCTATTTATTTATTTTTTTAATTTTGTTTTTTCTGTGCGTGTGTGTGTGTGTGTGTGTGTGTGTGTGCGCACGCGCGTTTTATTGATTTCAGGGAGAGGAAGGGAGAGGGAGAGAGAGATAGAAACATCAATGATGAGAAAGAATCATTCAGTACTCAACTGCCTCCTACAAGCCCCCTACTGGGCATTGAGCCCACAACGGGGCATGTGCCCTGACCAGGAATCGAACTGGTGACCTCTTGGTTCATGGGTTGATGCTCAAAAACACGGTTTGGGGTGACACTATTTAGAGAAAAGATTCTAAACTAGCAATGAGTATCTAGGTAACTGATCAAAATATCAAATGATTAATAATTGAACTCCAGGTGAATAGGGTTTGGAAAAAAAACACACAACAACAGAAAAATAGTGCACTCACTGACCCCTCATTCCTTCCCACATCTCTGTTCCTCTTGCTTTATGACTAAGACTCAAGTCCTCTCTTTTTTGGAGCTTCCCTACCACTTCTCTACCTCCAGCCTCTATTCCTGACCACTCCCCTACATTATTGCCTATGTAAATTTAGGCAAATTTTTTGACATCTTGGAACTTCAGTTTTCTCATCCCTAAAGTGGGGATAATACTATAATGTCTCACGGAATTTGTGCGGCAGAGTGATTACCATCATGCTCAGCGGAATGGCGGGGGTCACAAGCTTTCCCCCTGCCAGTGCTTCTTCCTTGGAGACTGACCCCAGTCCTGACTTATAGTTGGAGATTCCAGCTGAACGCATAAGGGCGCACACCCTGAGCACGAGCCACACATCTGCATTGAAGAAGGAGGGGTGCAAACCACGGACAACAGAGAATGCACATTCTAAATCGGGTACTGCAGATGATGAGGTGGATTCGGCCCTTGAGACACTGCATTTCACAGGCTGAGATTACAGTCACACATGTGTACCAAGTTTCGTGCTAAAACCTTATTCATGAGCCCGCTGTCTGCCATAATGAGGGAGGGCTAGATTCGTTCCAAGTAGAGGAGTGAGCTATAGCCAACTTTTGATGAATGAAGGACAGCTGATCAGATCTGGAGTTCCTCTGGGGTTCCTGTAAGGCCACATTTCTGTCACATGAACCATTTTCATGTCAGCTTTCCTGCTCTGAGGCTGAGCCTGGGAAGGAGCCATAAATTACTTTCAATCATGCGCATGCTGTAAGCCAGCTGGAGGAGACGGGATGTCAATCTGTCTCTTTTCTGGGAAAAGGGGGAGGCCAGATAGAACCCAATGCATCCCAAGTAGCTCTCCCAATCATCATCTTTTGCTCATCTCCTCATCGCTAATCAACCTGTCTTCTCCTTATCCTCCAGTTTCCAGTTGAGGCCCAGATTTGGATGCAATGGGGACAGCAAGGCTGTAATTGTAATGAAGGGCTTAGCTTCTACTTAGTCCCTAACTTGTTAACTAACTCATACAATCAATCAGCATTTCATAAGTATCTACTGTCTCTCCATGTATCCTGAAAGCATTAAATCCAAGCCCATTCTAGGAAACTTCCTTGTGTCGGAATCATTTCCAACCATGACTGTGTCTAAATTTCCTAAGGAATTTGGGAGAGGAGGAGGGAAAATGCAGATGCCTGGACCCATCTCTCCAAAGATCCTGACTCAGTGTTTCTAGTGAGGTTCTCAGCATCTTTACCCAGGTGTATGGCACGGTTCCCTCCTTTCATTACCAATTGCCTTTCACGAATGTTCTCTGGTCACAACCATGGTCTATTTGCATTCATTAATCTAGCTAATTGGATAAGCTAAATCAGGACCTCTCTTCTCCCGCAAGAACGATCCCTTCACTGGCAAACACATACAAGCCCTGAGCCAGGTGTTCGATGTATATTCCATAACAATGACCAGTCCTGGCCCTGTCTGGACTGTTTTAACAATGATCTTCTGGAGACAATAGTCTCCGCATGGAATACATGAAGGAGATTTTCAGGCCAAGGTAAGGTGGTGCTTTCAGGAAGATTTCCAAAGTCAGGCAGTTGATCTGCCACTTAATCTGACCCAGGGTAAAGCTGGCATATACCAGGATGTCATGATACAGGGTGCTGAGGGTATTTCTTCCCTATCCTCTTTAGAAGTAGCAGCCTGGAATCTGGCCTTTTGTTTGAGCACAGAAACCTGAATCCTAGGAGAGAACATGACCTTAGGAGACCCCCAGAGAATCTAAAAAACAGAATAGCATCTCCCACATAATCAGGAGTTGGCAGCAAGCATTGGCTAAGTTTAGAAAGATGATTATTCATGCCTGACTTGAATGTTCTAATTTTCATTACACAGTTGACATATTTTAAGTCTGAGGTTACCATGCCCAACTATATTTTTTAAATGATCTGGAGTTGGCCTTATTACATTGTCTAAAATATGCAATTCTTTATTATCCAAGTCTGGAATGAACTACTGAGAGGAAAAATCTATGTGATCTTGAGCCCAAGAGGTCTCACTAAGTTTTGGATTTAAGCCTTCCATGAACACAAACTTTGAAGGTGATATTTTCTCAAGAGCACTTCCGTGCCTGTGAATTTAGATACCACTAGAGATGCTGAGTTTGCTATGCAGAGGATGAGCAAGAAATAACAGCAGAATTTAATTCTGATTGAAAAGAGAAAGATGGGAGAGAGATGCCAGACAGTATAGGCACTGGGATAGAAAATTTCAAGAGTTGGAAAGTAATCCCCAAAGCAAATGCCTGTTAGACTAATTGGAAATTTTAAATGAGTTGGAAAGAATTGAACACATGTTATTTTTGGTTTTCTCATACCACCCCATCCGACTCCACCCCCAATCGTTACAAAGCAGCAGTGGAATAATTGATAAAGTAAGCATGCCTTGTAGCACTGGCATACACCACCTTTTTGGTGAATGAGTAATTGGATAGATAATAGCATCAGAATACAGAACATTTTTAAAAGTCAAATGCTTTTCCAAGTATAGGAAAGTCAGTCCCAGAGGAGTTAAGTGACTTTTCTAAAATTAACAGCTGATTAATAATATAACTGGCGAATGATATGCTACTTAGGTGCTTAGCACTTAGAAGTAATGTTCACATATTTCAGTTAGTGTTATTTGCTCTCTCCCAAAGATTAGGAAACGATATGTGCTATGTTTCCAAATCAGTTGTCAGTTGTAAAGTTGTTAATCTTGCTGAGAATTAAGGTTAATTCAAAACATTTCTAGTGAGCAAAAAGAATTACCTTTGTATAATCATGCTCACATTCCTCATTTTATATAGCCTCCTATTGTGAATATTTAAAATACCCCATTATGTACTGTAGTCATCTGACAAATAATTACTGGTTTTCCTTCCTCCCTCCCTCCCTCCCTCCCTTCCTCTTTCCCTTCCTACCTTCCTTCCTTCCTTCCTTCCTTCCTTCCTTCCTTCCTTCCTTCCTTCCTTCCTTCCCATTTTCCCTCCTGCCCCTGCTCTCTTTCTTCCAAGATGACAGAGGCCATAGTTTTATTGATAGACGCCTCAACTAGAAGCCTAGGGGCGGTTTGTCACAAATGATTGCTAAACGGAAGGAACTGCATTTGAACATGTTTGCTTTGCAAGGTACAAAGCTGTGTCCCATCTTTACCCCACTCCTTTCTGTTTACCCAGGATGCCGTGTAATTTCACTTCTTTCGTTTATGTAGGCGATTTCCAAAGCGTGGAATACTGTTCTCTACCATTGGTCCTGTCTGTTCCCACCTGTCTGTTGCATTTCCATTTGCCCTTAGTGGAAAAAGGATGCATAGAGGGCAACCTTACCAAGTTCAGGTAAAATGATCTATATAAGAAATAAATAAATAAGCCCTGACTGGTTTGGCTCAGTGGATAGAGCGTCGGCCTGCAGACTGAAGGGTCCCAGGTTTGATTCCCGTCAAGGGCATGTACCTTGGTTGCGGGCACATCCCCAGTAGGGGGCGTGCAGGAGGCAGCTGATCCACGCTTCTCTCTCATCGATATTTCTAACTCTCTATGCCTCCCCCTTCCTCTCTGTGGAAAATCAATGAAATGTATTTAAAATATAAATAAATAAATAAAATACATTAATTAAAATGATAAATAATAAATAAAATAAAATGAAATAGTTAAATGCTCTTGGAAAGTAACCTGAGGGTGCCTCTCATGGTTCCACTCACACACTTGGGACTTTACCTGTTCCTCGCTTGACTGTGCTATGGTGGCATCACATGGCTGAGGTGTGTCCAGGCTGCCCACATGGAGTCAGTCCCTGAGACTGCAGAACTGGGCATCAGAGTTCACAAGACAAAGCTCATGTGGTGTGTCTGACATTCTGAATATCAGAACATTTCGAGATTGAATAGAAGTAAATTTGAGACAAAAAAAGAAAGAAGAAAAGTCAAATCTGAGATTGCAAATACAGACCAAATTTTATTTCTTGTATTTAGTCATGTTATTACCCCTTAAGATCTTTCTCCCTTGACTCTTCTGTTTCTTGTGTACATATGTACACATGTATACAAATGAACATACATAGGTACACACACACATACACAAAATTCCTGTATGCCTCTTGTATTAAAATAGCAATATCTGTCCTGCTTATGTGGGAGGAACATGAAACAGATAAAATAAAAAGCACATTCTGTTGCAGGAAGACTTTAGCCTGGTGACCTCTAGTAGCTGGAGACCAGAAATAAGTAGAGAAAGGGTATCACAGCAATGAGGGGAAAATCTTCCAGGCCACACTCAGCCACGATTGTACCTTTTTTCCCTCCTTAAATCCAGGATGGTCTATAAAACCACTCTCATTAAAATATAACACGGGAGGAGCCTCTCAGGGCTAATATTGTGTGCACGTACTTGGATTCACAAAATTGAGACTAGGAAAATAAATAACTAGGGCGATCATAAAACAGCTATGTTTGTGAAACCAAGTGAAAAGTCTGAACTTTCAACAACTGCAGACCAAAAACTCAGAAGCTCTGTAACTACACCTACACTCTAAGTCTAAGGAGAGATCAGTTGGATGGTGAACCAGTATGGATCAGAGTTTGATGCAGAAAGAGATGAAACCCAAGAAGAAAAATGAAAATATGAGAATGTCCATACTAAGGGAGGAAAGTCCCTACCATGAAGAGACTGGTAGTCAGAACCAGAACTATGGTTTGCCCTCCTGAGCTTGCTTAGTTGACCCATTCAGATATTGGTGTCCCCATACCCCACCCTTGGCTTCCCAAAGAACACCTGACTGAGCTGGTTGCAAGGCCCCTGCCAAGTGGTGGGACTATCATATTCTGAGCTCCAATTAAGTTGATCAAGTATAGATTTCTTTTCATAACATTTCCTGAGCAAAGTCAATTTTTTTAAACATGTTTTCCACCCAACTAGACCATGATCATTATACACATAGTAGATGTCAAAAATATTAATGGAATGAATAGACCAATCTGCCACTCAAAACTAAAGTGGCCTCAAAATACATTTGACAATCACATATTCATTCAGTATAAATTTACTGAGTGTTCAGCTACTGTGCTAACTAGAAATAAAAAGAAACAAAAGGCAACCCATACTCTCAAGGAACTCAACCTCAAGGGGGAGACAGAAACTATGATGGAGGGATGGTAGGATGGAAGAGGGCAGGCTCAAAAGACAGTGAGGGGATCAAATCCATAGGATTTGGTGCCTGTTTCTTAGTTAGATGCAATGAATGGATGATAAGGAAATTAGGAGGAGAAGAGTTCAGATTAAAGGGAGAGACACCAGATATCTAGTCTAAAGGGGAAAAGCCATTTAAGAGAAAGGAGATAGTTGATGCAATAAAAACCCTACATCCCATCCTAAAAGAGACCTAAAAAACAAGATAGGGTAGGTAATAAGACAAGTGTACCTCTAATGATGATGAGGAGTTCTCTGCATCCCAGTTCATTTTTAGCAACTCGGAGGACTTGAGTGTCTGTTGTGATATACCTTCTGACCACTGATCCTAGCTCTATCTATGAAAGCCACACGTAATAGGTTCAATTTCTCTTCTAAGTGACGGCCCTACAAATATATGTCTTCCTTTTTAAAAATATATATATTTTATTGATTTTTTTACAGAGAGGAAGGAAGGGAAAGAGATAGAGAGTTAGAAACATCGATGAGAGAGAAACATCTATCAGTTGCCTCCTGCACACCTCCCACTGGGGATATGCCCGCAACCAGGGTACATGCACTTGACTGGAATCGAATCTGGAATCCCTCAGTCCGCAGGCCGACACTCCATCTACTGAGTCAAACTGATTAGGGCTACATGTCCCCCTTTTAACTGAGGTTCATATAATATGACTTCCAGACTCTTCACTATTTTTGTCATTCTCATGCTCTTAGATCAGCTAATTGGAAAATGGAAATTCTAGGAGAGCCTAAAATATAAGAAATTTGAAAATGTAGTCGGCAGGACTAGGGGAGGAGCGATAACAGAAGAAAGCACTGGGCCAGGCCCTCTTTAGACAAACTGAAATAGGGCTCCGGAGTTAATTACATGACGCCTTATTCTCCTCCTCCAGTTCATTTCCCAAGGACTTTCTCATAAGCATTCTCTTTTATGAGGGCAGTCATCTTGCCCTTAAAATATATTAATTCGGTCTCACTTTTCCTATTAGTCTGCACTAAAATGCTTATTAATGCCAAAACCGGTTTGGCTCAGTGGATAGAGCGTCGGCCTGCGGACTGAAGGGTCCCGGGTTCGATTCCGGTCAAGGGCATGTACCTGAGTTGCGGGCACGTCCCCCGTGGGGGATGTGCAGGAGGCAGCTGATCGATGTTTCTCTCTCATTGATGTTTCTAGCTCTCTATCCCTCTCCCTTTCTCTCTGTGGAAAATCAATGAAATATATTTTAAAAAATAAAATACTTATTAAAATAATGTTGCAAGGGACATTTGAGGTGTTTGTTTATACATCTTAAGATGCCCAAGCATTTCCTTTGTAGCAAATTGTAAAAAAGAAAAAGAAAAAAAGGGGATATTTTACTGTGTCATGTGCTACAGTTATATGTACATATAAAGCTAAAAGAGGGAAGGGGTATACACTCAATTTTTTGTTTACATAAATAACTAGGCTACTAGTTTACAAAATAAAGAAACAGCTCAATCAAGGAAGACAGTATTTCTTCTAGAAATTAGAATTTACTCAGAAATGCTCTCTTCCAATTTAGACTTTCATCTGACTTCTAACATTTCAAATAGTATATTTCTTTTTTTAAAAAAAAATATATTTTATTGATTTTTCACAGAGAGGAAAGGAGAGGGATAGAGAGTTAGAAACATTGATGAGAGAGAAACATCAATCAGCTGCCTCCTGCACACCTCCTATTAGAGATGTGCTTGCAACCAAGGTATATGCCCTTGGCCGGAATCGAACCTGGGACCTTTCAGTCCGCAGGCCGACGCTCTATCCACTGAGCCAAACCGGTTAGGGCTCAAATAGTATATTTCTTAAATAATATATTCCCCTTTCTTAGGTTGGATAGCTTCAATGAGACTCAATTTACCCCTTTTCTCTGTAAAATCATTCACCTTATAATTCAACTTTCTTCTCATCTTCTCATATTTTATATTCACATTTATAAATGGGAACCCACAATTTTAGAATCAAAAGTTACAGTATCCAAACCAACACCTTTTCCTTCTTGGGGTCTTGTTCCACATGTAGAACACCAGAACTCACACCCTCTCTCTTAAAGCAAAACCTATCATAAACTGGACAAATACCCCAGACAGGCTTTCCATTTCCTGCAGCCCCTGTAGCCTTTAGAAATCGAGTCTATTGTTGGGCAACATATGCAAACCTCCCACTAATTATGTTATCAAATCTGCTTACAATTTCATCCCAGGAGTTTGTGTATGGCAAAGATGAGGCTGGCTGTCTGTTTAATGAAATAATCCCCCTACAAATGTACACATAGTGGGACCTTGAATTTGCTTCAACAAGGACATTGAACTCCCACCCCATTCTGCTACACTCTGAGCACGCTAACCTTCTTGAGTCTCATTTCTGTTTACAAAATAACACATCAATTGATAGCTAGAATTTTGCATCTTATGCATTCTCATAACTTCTAGTTGGCCTGTGGCTCATTTCAGCATACACTTTCTTCTTCATGCTACAAGATAAGCTTGTTTTTAACAGCATTGTAAAGAAGAAGAAGAAAAACAAAATAGGGCTATTGTTAAACATTACATAAGGAAATGGTTTCCTTGACAACCATAACCACAAGCAAGTTGTTAGAACCTCTTCCTCATTGCTTGGTTGGTTTAGTTGCTACAATGCTGCACAATACTTTTATGCAGTCAGGTACTAAATACAAGAATTTATAGAACCAGCGGGAAGCAGAGCAAGTGATAAACTATCCAAACAGTTGTAAAGTGTTAAACACTAATTATTTTAAATAATTGGGATTGAGCCTTGTGACAAATGCTGAAAGCTTGATACATAGTTAAGATCCAAAATAAATGACTACCTCAAGGACACAATAAAAAAAAAAAAGATTAGCTAGAAATGCCAAAGAAGTTGAAAATATTGCTCAATAAGAAAGTGGCATTTAGGTGCTACTAATTAATAAGTAGGTGCCAGATGCTATTTCTGAGATAGAAACGAGGTGAGCTTCAAGGTTAACACAAGAAATCTGGTCAAAAGTACTCCCAAGAGTATGTCTGTTGACAATATTAGACATGAAATATGGAATATCAATAAAACAATTACTGAAAAATTGCACATCACCTGAATGTAGGAGACCAACATGGATGCTGCTTTAAAATAACATAGGAAAATCAGTGTCTAGTGAGAAAGCCCCAGAGATGGGAATGTCAACTTATTGCAGACACTTGTGATAAAAGAGAGAAGCTGGTCATTTTTCTTAAGGGAACACTAGAATCAGACATGGCAAATCCATTGGCACTGAAAATTAATACTATTCCCATTTCAAAGGAACCACTCATTTTAAAAAACAGACTTGACTTTTTAGAGTAGTTCTAAGTTTTTGGAGGAACACGAAGGGAGAGCTCCCATGTATCTCCTGCCTCCCCACACTCAAGTCTCCCCCACTGCTCTCAACAGAGTGACGCACTTGTTACCATTGATGAACCCACACTGGCACATCATTTCATGCAAAGTGCACAGTTTACATTGTAGTTCATTCTTGTTGTTGCCCATGCTATAGACTTGGGCAAATGTATAATGATATGGATCCACCAGTGTAGTCTCATACAGAGTAGTTTCACTGCCTAAAATTCCCCTGTGCTCTGACTATTCGTCCCTCACAACCTCTGGTAACCATTGGCCCTTTTTCTGTCTGTACAATTTGCCTTTTCCCAGAATGTCATATAGCTGAAATCATACAGTATGTAGACTTTTTCAGATCGTTTCCTTTCGCTTTGTAATACGCAATAAAGTTCCCTCTATGCCTTTTCGTGGCTTGAGAGCTCATTTCTTTAGAACCACGCCTGCTTCCTACACTTAGAAGTGTGGTTTCCATGGTGAGAGGTAGTGCTGGCGTTTTACAAATCAGTAAACACCACGTATTAGCGTCGAGAAGTCCTGGAGTTAGGGACAGCGGGCATGGGTTTAAGTGGCAGCCCCGCAATGTACGAGGATGAAGCCGTGGAGAAATCACTTAGCCTCTGAGGTGAGTGAAGCGGAACATAAAAAGGCTTAATCGTCCACGAAGAAACCTGGCTTAAGATGGTGACCAATAGCAGTGCCCCCAAAGGGGTGGTGACAGACGGACCCAGTCCACTCTATCTTGCAAAATGAAGCTGTGAAATAAACATGTAAGAAATAGAGAGCAACTAAGTTTGAAGGGATGAAAAGAAGACAGATCACAAAGCTGCTTTTGAATCCTAAAATAAACCCAGTTATACTCATTCAGTGGAACAAAATATAGCCAATAAAAATCATCTTTGGGGGGTATGAAAGGTTTTATTAAGAGGGGATCACTCCCTTAAGTAATTATAAGTGGGAAAACAAGATATAAAGGTGCATACACAGAATTAGGCTAAATCTGTTGCCCATACATAGGATCAGAAATAAAGGCGGCTAAGGAAATACCCCAAAACACTTACCAGTGCTTTTCAATGGTGATAATTAGAATTGTGCTACCAAGGGTTTCAGCAGAAAAGAGATGAAACTCTTCAACTAACTAATTTGAGGAGAGTATATTATGGGACTATTTGCAAGATATAGGTGAAGGGTCGACCCCATTCCCAGCCTATGCCAGTGGGAGTTGGAAGAAGGAATGATTTCCTGAGCCTGTAGAGAGAGAACTGTGTTGAGAGGGCTGCTTGACAGGACTGTGCCCTCCACTCAAGGTGCACAGCCAGATGGCAGCAACCGCAGGGAAATAAATAGCCCAACCTCACTCACCAGCCAAACTCCAGGGGAAGTCAAAGGGCAAGGGGGCCTTTGGGTGCAGGGCAGCCTCCCAGGCACTCAGCAGGGTGCAGAAGGATGGATCCAGATGAACACAGAGGGTGGTTTAATTTTCTTTTCTTGTATTTTATTCTGAATTTTCTGTTTTTCCCAAGTAGAATTTAGAGCATGTATTTCATAGCTTTAATTTTTTCCCTGTGTCATTCATTGTTTATCATTCTTTGCAATAGGTTGAAGGAAAAATAAAATGGGGTGTGGGTAAAAAAAAAAAAAAAAAAGATTGAAAATAGGAGGAAACATGTGAAATTATGAAAAGACTAACATGAGGAGTGACCAGGGGATATAAAGGACACATTTGGTGGCTAAAGAAAACAGGTTTCTGAGTGCGTTCCAGCTCCTCACTGTTCTGCACATTAAAGACGAATAGTGACAGAAATAATAGCCATTGCTAAGGGAAGTTTTTTTTTTTTAAAGAATTTTTGTGAGTTTATTTGAGCCAAACTGTCGACATATGCCGGGAAGCAGAACCTCAACGAATTGAGATAGTGCTCCGGAGAAAGGCAGGGTTACATCCGTATTTAAACATGAAATTCATTGGTGACAGATTTAAGGAGGTGGGATTAAGCGAAGCGGGGAAACCTCTGTGATAGGATAAAAAGTAAAATGATGGACACACACTTAGGGGGGGTGCAGGAACAATTAACATGATGATGAAGGAATTTGTGGTATCTGTCCTGGCGCCCAGCACACCTGGATGTGCCCCAGGGGCTTCATAAAAAGGGAAGTCCCAAGTTACCCAGACATCCCAAGGACATGTTATCTTAGATGCAAAAAGACAGACGGGCTCAGTTACAGTAAAGGTTAACCTTATCAATGAAGATATCGACTTAGGACGTAACTGCCCACCATCACTGCTTTTAGTTAAGGTTTAATTTCAGACCATCCTGTGTGGTTACTTTAGGTCTCCGAGTTTGCAAAACTGCCATGCAGGCCTCCCCTGAGCTTGTCAGGTCAGCATGTGGCCCCTTTCGTCCACACATCCCCCTTTTGGTTAAGGGAAGTTTTGAAGGGACTTTCCTGGGTCTGATTTGACATACACATCAGCCCTGAATGAAAACACCATTTCAGAGTCACGAAGGCCCAGTTCAGCATTCTGAAACCATTTCATCTTCTTCGTCTCTCATCTAAATGATCTGCTCTACAACCCCAATGGACATTCTTGCAGGTGCACCAAGTGAAGCAGAGCCCACGTCCAGCAGATCTCACAGATGTGACTAGTACAAGCAGATGTCAAACCAAACAAAGCATCATCACTGGTGAACTGCATGCAGATAGAATTAGGATTAGGTTTGTTTTTTGAGAGTTTATAAATATTTTTATTTTTAAAAATATAAGAAATCCAACTCGAGGATGAGGTTTTTGTGGTCTGTACTTCCTCAGAGCTCATTTCTGTAAGACTAACTATTCATCAAAAGTCCCCATTCTGGCCCGGCTGGTGTGGCTCAGCAATTGAGAGTCAACCCAGGAACCAAGTTCGATTCTGGTCAGGGCACATGCCCAGGTTGCCTGCTCAATCTATACCCAGTGGGGAGGCCTGCAGGAGGCAGCCGATCCATAATGTTTCTCTCTCATCTCATTGATGTTTCTATCTTTCTATCCCTCTCCCTTCTGCTCTCTCAAAAAATCACTAAAAACATATTTATATTTATATTTATATTTACATTATTTACATTTATATTTATATTTATTTAAAGTCCCCATTCTGCATCCAGGGCACCTATGCTGATCCAGTAGAGGGCAGTGATTGACCTAGGAGCCTGGCCCTATACAGGGACTCCCCAGGGGAGGCACAGCTCAATATGGCTTCATCTGTGCAAGGTGGGCGGGGTCACCTGTGTTCATTTCTCCCATCACACTCTGGTATGTGGTTGTTCCCTTAGTAACCTAGAGGCTGCTGCCAGCAGTCATGGGGACAGTTTGCCTCAAACTGCAATCCTGAAAACAAAAGCCACAGCACCTACAGCCTCAGCAACATCTAATTTATGGCGGAGTTGCCTGGTTGTTTATATCAGACCCAAGGCTCTGAGTGAGGAAGGCAGGGGGCTTCTCCATTAAAGGGGCAGCAGGGGAGCCTATAGTCCCAAAGCAGATGTCCAAAGCTAATCAAGAAGAAGTCCCAGGGAGAAGAGAATCAATGCTTCTGTTAGGCAGGCCTGTGGCTCTTTAATTAAACAGACCCCTGACTTGACATTATAGTTAATGCAAGAGAGATGAGCTTGGTTATGAACAAGCAAAAGCATGTTTTAACTGCAAAACTTCAAATAAACTATGGAAATGATTAGCATGGATTATCAGCCTGTAGGCACCTCTAGAGATTTCAAGCATCTAGGATTTTCTAAAATAACCAATTTAAGACAAGTTGGGAAAGTACATTGTGCAATAGTTTCTCTAATGCAACATCACCATTTTACTAAGAAAAAAAACTTAAGTAATTTGCATTGCACCACTTATATGCAATCAAGAGCTAGCCTTCCTTTCAATGGCATATAAAAATAGAAAACATTATACACATTAGAGCTGGAATACTCTAGTTAGCACTGTTCCTAATTTGTTAAGCAATGGAACCCTTTTTTAAAAAGGTAAATTTTTCTATGCAACCTCAGTGTATCTAGAGCATATGAAAAAAACACACCTTATTGACATAACTTCACTTTATAAGCTCACATTTCTGTTAAATGCTACAAAGTCAGTGTCTAAGAACAAGAACGCTTTTTGGAGGAATGAGATTCAGGATTTATAGATGACTTGTACTTCCATCAATTTTAGGATCTAATTTATTTTCGTTATTTTCTTTGCAACCCCTTCCACAGATAAATCACTGCCAATGGTAATAAATGTTGTGGGGGGTTGTTTGTTTGTTTTTTGGTAACAGTGTTTCACACAACATCAGGATATTCTTCAAATTAAATAGAACAAAAGAGGTTTAATTCCAAAGTAAGCACTGAAAGAAGATAACATATCAAGAAATTGCGGTCTTCAAAGATGACAACATATCAAGAAACTGTGGTCTCCAAAGAAAGAGTTTTTAGTGATAAAGACAGTTGGCTGTGTTCTTAACAAAATCAGTTCCTCTTCTTTTTGTCCCGGGGTACACAGCACAACCACATTTGCCAGCCTTCTTTGTAGCCATTGTCTGAGATCCAGCCAACAAAATGAGAACAGGACTGATATGCACCAGACCTGTCACCTGCAAACCCGCTAGAGGCAACCATCCACTCCTTCTCTCAACAGCCCACTGGCCGAAAAGGACTCAGAGGATCCAGAGAGGAGGACAGGGCCACAGGATGAAAAAAGCCTGGGTTCCCAAAGGACCATTCAGAAGGCCACTTGCAAACCATGAATATCCTTAATAGACTCAGAAGAGCAAGAAATAAACTTTCATTGTGTTAAGCAACTAAGGTTTGGAACTTCGTTATGGCAGCTAGCATTATTTACCTTTACTAATATATCAGTTAAGGTAAAAATGGAAATAATACTTGAATCGAATGTTTGAAGAACCCTTAAAACATCTATCCAGAAGCCACAATTTGAAAACCAGAGCTTTGATTCAAACTTCTGTAGAGAGACATACCTTCCTTTGTGCAAGGCAAAGAGAACCCTCTCTCAAAGCTACCAAAAAGTCAGCAGGGCTTTTCGTAACTGGTGAGAACACTGCTCTGAGCAAGGTAATTTCCATTTTTAGACAGTGCTGTGAGAAGGTTACGGTTCTGTTCCCTCCTACCCAAAACCATTATCACCCTGGCTCACCCACTCTTCATAAATCACAGGAAACTCACATGCTGCATCCACAGTTGGTTCAGGGTATAAGTAGAGCAGGGCGTCATCTTTCCTCCAATAAATCTCTACAGTGGAGGTAAAGGGGAGGCGCAGTGGGGGGACATCTTCTCCACCAATCTGTTCACAGTGAATTAGCCACAGTAAGAATGGAATGCTGTGGAGAGCAGGAAGACCAGCAAAGTCAGCATTGGAGATCCAAACTCAATTCCCACACTCACTACTATTTTGGGGGGCTATATTTTTATTTCCTACATATCTTATAAACATATATGATACATGCTACAAAAAAACCATTTTTTTCAAAATTTAACTGTCAAGAAAGTGTACAGTGTTATAATATAACTAGTGACGCAGTGCATGGATTTGTGCACATTGAAAGGAAATTAATTAGAAGGTGGCTGGCGGGACAGGACTGGGTGAGACGGGCCGGACATACCCTGGAGCCAACCTCCCACTGGCCCTCCCCAGTTGGCCACACCTGGGGTGGTCCTGTGGCTCGAAAGGCATCTGCAGAGTGAGCGGGATCCCTTGGCCTGGCCTGCGGGGCTCAGGCCAAAATGGGCTCTCTGACATCCCCTGAGGGGTCCCGGAGTGCAAGAGGGTACTCTGCAAAGTTGCTGTCATACAGGGTGTGGAATGCAAATGCAAGTGTGCATTAAACCAGATTCGGGGCCAACAGTGCCCCAGCAACAACATAACTCATGGCCAAAGGTGGGATTGCACAGCCTCGAGAGGAATCGGGCTCCCTCCTCTCTGGTTTCAGGATGCGTCATCCCAGAACCACCACTGCCAAGTCACTGCAGCTCGGCAGCTTCTGCATTGAACGTCTGCCCTTGGTGTCAGTGCGCATCATAGCGTCCAGTCGGACACTTAGCATATTAGCCTTTTATATATATATAGATGGCACAAGTTCATGTTTTATTTCAAATTGGTTTGCTTATCACCCATTTCAAACCATTAATAGTGAAATGTTACTTAAGGATAATTAAAAATTATCTATTTTCATTATTAACAATAAACAATTCCAACAAGTTCATAAGAATTAGTGATGGCAAATATTAATATCCAAAAATTGAGCTTTTGAAGAAGTATAAAATATAGCAACCAGTTTCCATTTACTTTGCTCTGTGGCAATGTACATATGCAATCGAATAGGATTCTAGCATTTGTTTTTGAAAGATATTTTTAAGAAGTCCTTCCATTTTGTAAGGTTCAACAACTACCACATCCAGCCAAATCCAACCCAACAGTTCATTTAACAGCTTCAGACAACCCTCACTGAGAAATTCTTATGAGTTGGGTAGAGTTGCATGTTCCATTAATATTACATAAGATGACAAGAGACATTACAAGCCAATATCATAATGACAAAGGCAAAAGAAAATACAAACATTCAAATCAGTTGTGACAAGGTTTTTCTACAAATATTTCAGATGTCATACTTTCAGGAAAACAAGATTTAATGTGTATTTATTGGGATTTTACAGTATCTATGCTCTAACTGAAAATTTAACAAGATTGGTCAGATGGAGTTAAGTCGAGTATTACAAATTTGTTCATTCAACACTGAGCACCTACGATGTGCATAGCACTATGCTAACATTTAAAAAGTTGAGTATTAATGTATTTATCAAGCATTATCTTAGTGTGAGGTAAAAAAAACACACACCACTTTATTGAGATATGATTGACATATAAAAAGCTATATATATTTAACATATACAACTTGATGAGTTTAGAGTTATAAAATCCCTGAACCCATCACATGACCTATGCATAAACCTATCTACCACCTCTAAAACTTTCCTCCTGTCCTCTTACTTATTGATTTTGTGGGTATGGGTGTGATAAGAACACTTATTTTACTACCTTTTAGTAAAATTTTAACTATACAATATGGCACTGTTAATTGTGGTCATTATACTATACAGTCTATCTCTAAGACTTACTCATCTTTTATAACCAAAACTTTGTACCCTTTGACTAATACCTGTTTCCCTCTCTTCGTAGCTCCTAGAAATCCCCATTATTATAAGAATAAAATCTGTGGTTCTAGTACTGACAACTCTAAGCCTACTTTGCCCTACCATATGTAAGTGGTATGACGCAGTCATTTGTCCGTCTGTGATTGACTAATACTGCAATAAACATGCCATATCCACTTATTACCAGCTATATGAACTAGGGCAAATGACTCAACCTCATCTACAAGATTAAAAATTAAGATTATTGTGAATATTAAATAAGACCAAACATATGAAAGTTACTTAGCAAATGTAAAGGAGTACACAAAATGTAAAATATTGTAGTGGTTGGTGAACCTCAAGAGCTTAGATGATGTATAATCAATTGTCTTACCAAGAGAATATTGTAATGAAATTTTTAAGGCATGAGATATGAGAAGGTCTTCTCTTTCTGCTTTAGTGGTTTAGTTTCCTCACACAGAAAAGCTCTAGGAGATGTCCTACCGATGGTATAGCATTCCATGGTGATAGATAACCAGGCAAGGTTGCCAGATAAAATACAGGATACCAAGTTAAATTTAAATTTCAGATAAACATCAAACAGCATTTGGTAAAATTATGTCCCATTCATTATATATTGGGCATTCTGTATTTTCATTTGCTAAATCTGGCAACTGTCAATAAAATCAATTTTATAGATTTCAGAGAGAGGAAAGGAGGGAGAGAGAGATAGAAACATCAATGATGAGAGAGAATCATTGAACACCCGTCCCTACCCCCCCTCCCCCGCAATGGGGATTGAGCCCACAACCTGGTTTGTGCCCTGACCGGGAATCAAACCGTGACCTCCTGGTTCATAGGTTAATGCTCAACCACTGAGCCATACTAGCCAGGCTTCTATCAGTTTCTTACCTCACTTTCCAAAATGGTAGCATTTGTACTCCAAAAAGCAAAGATGAAGAAGAAAGCAAAGTGTGCATAAACACTGTCTCTTAAAATAAAGACTCCCCAAAGCTATCATACTATAATTCCACTTGCATCTTACGGTCCAGAACTTAGTCACATGGCCACATAGCTTCAAGGGAGCACGGAAAATGTAGTCTTCATTCCTAGCAGTAGTATGCTCACCTAACAGTTCTATCCCTGGAAAAGTAAGAAGAACTTACTAAGGGCCTAATATATGCCTATTATCATAAGCTTTGTTTTGTAAACATCAGTGTACTTCTCCGAAACAAAGTTCCTTTATTATCCCACTTTATTTTTTTAAAAAAATTAAAAATAGAATAATGTATGTAAACTTACTTTATCACCAGATAAACATTTAAATTCCTTCATAGGCAAGGTCTACAGACAATATCAAAAAAGCCTGTAAACTGTCAAGGTAAGGCTTGGGACAGCAGAGTTAGAGGTGGGTATGGTGGATTGCGGGTGTTCCTTCATGGAGAAATAGGACTTAGCGTTGATGATGGGTAGGATTTGGGAAAATGCAGGGTAGTGAGGAGAACATATGTGGGAGGAGAACAGCTTAAGTAAAGGCACAGAGTTAGAAATAGGCACAGGAGTTGAAGAAATGGAGGCAAGCTAATCTGACTACAAAAAGGAGCTATTACACAGAGGATTTCAAGATTCCCATACGCCACTCAAAGCCCCCTCTCCCAGCTTAAAAATGACATTTCTTAATTTTTTTTGAACAGCTGATTTTTAACAAGCTAAAAGACAAATTTCTTTTAATTCTGTAACCTTAGTTGAACTACTTAACAAATAGTTATTGATCATCTCTGCTGAGCCCAACACTGGGGATATTAAAATTAATGAGATGTTTGGTCCAGAAAGATGTGTGAACAGTTACAAGATGATGCGGTAAGTGCATCCTGAACATTACTAGTAAAAGCCAAGAACAACTCCTAGTCAACAGTGATAACCAAAAGCATCTCTCTGCATCTCCAAATTTCTTTGAGGATGGGAGACGTCTTCAAAGTGCTTGGATGAAGAAAAGAAGCTTTCTATGCAAGATAAGAATTCCCCCATCTGGGAAAGTGTCTCCAATTCAAGACATCCTAAGAATTCAGAAGCAGTTCTAATAGAGGTTGACTCTCAAAGAAAGAAAGGGTTCTAATACCAAAGTTATTCAGTATTTCTTATCACTTCTTATTCATTCTGCCTTTGTCCTTCATCTCAGGAATTGAGAGAAAGGGCAAAAAGACCAATCTATAAGCTAGAAACTCCTGGAAAGTAGTGGGATTCATGAAAATTCTGCTTAGAATTTGTATTTGTTTTTGTTTTTTAGGGGGGGTGGCTTATTTGTAGTGATTCTTACATGCCCTGGACAAAACAGTGTAACAGAATGACACTTTGGAATTGAAGAAAAAGTTTTAGGGTCTAGACCTCTAAAATACGTTATTGTAAAATCACATTGATTCATCTAATTCTTAAGAGCTAACTATTTATTATAAACACTGAATTAAAAGTTGTATCTTGTGTCCTCTCCATTTTTCCAGAGTTGGTAAGCTAAAGTCCTTCTCTCCAAACCTCCCTTGTGGATTGCAAACTAGATCAGTTAAGGTACTAGGGGTCCACATTTACGCAGGTTTAATATTTCTTACCACTGGTGGGCTTAGCTTTAAGCACAGTTTCTACCGGCAAAATTACTAATAATTTACCCAAGATTAAAATAGGGTCTATTAGTTATAATAGTAAACCCACAATAAATGTTAGCTCTGTGCCAGGAACTCTTGTGATGCACTATGATCTACAGATGAAAGAGCTGACACCCAGGGAGACTAAAGGAACCACTATTTAAACATCACCACCAATATCTGTGTATCTTACAGACATGGATGAGATACTATTTATCTCGCATTGGCCACAGGGCCCAACAACATGGTGTTCAGGAAGTGGGGAGGAATGGGAGGAAAGAACAAAGAGGTGAGGAAAAGGAACTGGAGAGAAAAGCAGAAGGAAGAACTGAACAGGTGAGCATTCTATACGGGACAATAAGATTGGCCTTCAATCTTAGGCAGTTAACTTGAAAACCCTTGCTTTTTATTTCCAAAAGAAGGAAGATGAGAAGAAAGAAGCAAGGAAGAGGGGAACGAGAAAGGGAATCAGAAACTTATATTCTGTAATGTTGGCTCACATCTCTGTTTCTGTGATTTTTTTTTTCTTTATAATGTTCCCTTACTTAATTCGTGTCTGTTCTTTGGTTCAGCTGAACTAAGACTCAGAAAGCTTTATGTACTTGACAGAAGAGCTATTGGTGGTGGTGTCAGCAGCTACATCAGCTCAGAGAGAGTGAGGCTGGGGCTGTGGGGTAGGGAGCCAGACAGCCACCCCATTAAACAGGCCCCCGTGATGGCCAATCCTTTCCTCTAACTCACACTGGACAATCTAATCACAGCCTGCTAACATTGAGGGCACTACCAGATCTTACCCATTTCTCTTATGTAATCCTCTGAAAGTCTTTCCTTTTCTTTTTGGTTTTTATTTATTTATTTTTGAGTCTTATCGTAATTTCACAACTTAACCATCATGAATACTTCCCATTTTTCATTTCCTTTAATCAGGCAAGCATTTAGCTCCACTCTTTCATTATGTACATTCAGAATTGCACTGTGTATTTTTAAAAAATATTTTTCAACTTGAGTTCACATTCAATATAATTTTGTATTAGTTTCAGGTGTAGAGCATAGTGGTTAGATAATCATAAACTTTACAAGTGCTCTGCCCCCAATATTTCAAGTACCCACCTGGCACTGTACCAGTTATTATAATATTATTGACTATATTCCCTATGCTATACTTTACATACTCAGGACTATTTTGTGACTACCAATTTGTACTTCTTAATCCCTTAATCTTTTTCACTCAGCCCCCCAACTCCCCTCCCTTCTGACAACCATCAGCCTGATCTCTGTCTGAGACTAGTTTCTATTTTGTTTGGTGGTTTATTTTATTCTTTAGATTCCACCTATAAGTGAAATCATATATTTGTCTGGAACTTTCGGCCTTTTTTGCTTTACCCACTGGTTTCTGAGATCCTGAATTCTTTCCTTTAAACTCCATTTAATATATGGCTGTAAATCCATCTGCTGCCATACTCCCTGCCTCATAACCTTCCTTAAGCCCTTTGTCCTCACCACGTAACCTTTAAATTTAGTTGATTCGTTTTGATCATAGTGCTAAGGAGGCCAAGGCCAAAGGTTAAGTACCAGAAAAAAGCTTATAAACCCCTGGACTCACAAACATTAGAGCATGAAAAGAACCCTAACAATGGCTTCGCACAACCCTCTTATTTTACAGATGAGATCATTATGTCTGGAAAGATCGAGTTTGGGAAGAAAAAAACACTCATCTATACATGGCAAAAGAATGGCCTTTAATCTTAGGCAATTATCTGGAAAATTCTTGCTTGTTACTTCCAGACCTAAGGCAAGAAGGAATGTGGATTACATCACATAATCAGCACCCTCCAGGGAGAGGCCAAGAAACCTCACAGCCCTTTTACTAGTAGGTTCTCTTCCTCTAATTACAAGTACCTTTCTCACTGAAGTATTTGTCCTAATCCTTAACCCTGACTTACATTTCTTTATGTTGTCCTTCAGAGGAGAAAAGCAATGAAAAGATCTCAGATAGTAGGCAGAGTATAGTGGTGAGATGCAAGAATCCTAGAGACAGGTGGGGTTCAAGTCCCAGCTCTCAGTCACCTCCTACCACTCCTACTTCGGGCACATTTCTTAACCTCTCCAAGGCTAAATTCTATAGCAGGAAAATAGGGATAACCTTGTAGAGTTTCTGTTAGCATTAGATGAGCAACTCTGAACCAGCCACCCTTGGTTCAGAGCTGCTCATCTTGGCCCTGGTTTTTGTAATGTGTCACAAGGCTAGACTTATCTCCTTTTTCACAGTGACTTCCTTCCTGGGTGGTAGAAATCTGCTCTCCTTCCTTATTGATGACTCCAGCTGGCACTCCCTCAATCCATGAGGCCAAAGATGTTCTTACAATAGTGAGCCTCAAAAGGAAGAGTTGAAAAATCCAAGGTCATGCTTAGAGAGAGAAAGAGAGAGAGAGAGAGAGAGAGAGAGAGAGAGAGAGAGAGAGAGAGAGAGATTAGTTGCCTTCCATATGTGCCCTGTCTGGATACCCAACCTGTAACTCAGGTATGTGCCTTGACTGGGAATCGAACCTGCAACCTACCACTATATACCAAGAGTGTAGAGGGGGCTGTCATTGTCTGGCCAAATAAAATTGTATTTCACCACCAGAATACATCTGTATTTCCTGTGTTTTCTTCATCTTTGTTATATCTTTCTTATAACATGAATCATAAGTATTCAATTCTATTGTATACTCAATTGAGTATTCTTTCTTTTGATTACAATGGAAGCATCTTCATATTGCTACATAACCAGGGATGGTTGTTACTGTGCGTTCACACTTCTAAGAGCCAATAAGTGTTTTTTTTTTCCCCAGGAAAAGGTCTGGTCCAAGCTGACCTGATATCTCCAACACAAAAAACACTTTTAAAGAGCAGTTCATCTTGCTGTAAAATATTCCATCATTTCTTTTCATGGGGCATCCCCTCCAAGGTGGTATTAACATTTAGAATGTCTTAAGTAATTCTGCAACTGTTACTTCATTTATTCCTCATTATCTCCTTAGGTCAGTACTATTATACCCATTCTGTTTTATGAGGGCAAATCTTATTTATTTATTTATTTATTTATTTATTTATTTATTTATTTTTGGTTCTCTTATCGGGAGATATTTGATACAACAAAAATGTGAGGGAAAGTCACCCTAAGAAAACACACAAATGTGTATGCCCAATTATGTGTTATCACACCTCCCAAGGACTTTGCCATCATTGCCATTCTTTTGTGTCTTCTGGAAACAATTCTAAAGAAGAAACTTTTCAAGAATATACAACATGTACGTAGGGGTTCGAAGTCAGAGTGGGTACACTGAGAGGGTAAAGAGAAGGGTAGGAGGCAGTGGCAAGTAAGGCAGATCTCCAACAAACAGTGGAGCTTTCCATGTTCCTGAAAGAAATGACAAGCCAAACCAGAATCCTGACCAGGTATTTTGAGCCAAGCAAAGTGTCAAAGCACATTCCATGTCCTGCACCTCATGTGTCCCTCTGTTAAGGCCAGGGCACGGTGCTTCCCCCTAAATGATCTCAGGTTCACAGCAGCAACACATGCAACCTTCTGTCAACAAGCAGAGCCGTGAAAATAGCACTGGCCTTTATGTCCACTGGCCCATGTCCTCAAAACAGTGAACGTGGAACTGAAAGCAAACAAGCACTATGCCAACATATTAAGTAACAAGCTTTTGACACATTTTAGGACATTCCACAAACTGTGTGTTTTTAAGAGAGAAATCCATGTTTGCTCATAAAAATGACTCATTATTTTCCAAGAATAAAAGATAAAATTTTAAATGATATTTTATTTAATAGACTATTTATAACTTTTAAAATATGTGATGATATGGCAATGTTTTTATATTAAAAATGGGCTGCTACAAACCAACGGAAAATGTTTAACTATATTTTTTGAAATGGCAAAACCATGAGTCATGGAGATATAAAATAAATACTTGTCAAAGATTTTTATTTAACTCATTATTAATTATTAAATTAATTATTAAATTTAACCCATTATAAATTATTTAATTATTATTAAATTGGGAACCAGGCAAAGTGTTTCAACCCATTTAAAGGAAAAATTAAAAACCACACATTTACATGAATGTTGAAATAAACTTACAAATTGAAACCAAATTGGTTTTTCCTGATAATGGGGATGTGGGTGGGTGGGGTGGGATAGCTCTCCACTGCACAGAAGTCTTTTGCAAGTAGATAAGAATTACTTGCATTTGCAATAATTTTTCAGTGATCTGCAAACTATAGAGTTGAAAAATCACCTAATCAAAGCAATGGTTCATATCCCTATAGCAGTGTTTTAGCAAGTTTTTTCCATTCCTTCCAAAGCAGACTTTTCAGACATTTTTACTTAATCTTCTCCCCACTCCAAATTAAATGCTAAAGAATAAAATCTTATTGAGCAGAATAGGACTTTGAAGAGCCACAAACCACTGTAATAGCTTAACGTTTTCTTTCCACAACCAAGAACCAATGTTTGCCCCAGTTGGGTGACAGAGAATACATGCCCTCTAGGACAAATAACCCCTGAGGGGCTCCAATAGTCCACTGAAAGGATATCTAGTAGTCTCTCTATGATGTCACTTTTAAAAAACCACTCTACACATTAAATTACATTTTATATACTATACATGTTCATTATTATATAGTATATTACATATATAGGGGTTTCAAGGATAGTTTATAAAGGGGTCAGTCAGCACACTATAACCTGCAAGCCCAATCCAACCTGCCTGTTTTTGTAAATAAAGTTTTACTGGAAAACGGCCACATAGATCATTTACGAATTGTCTTGTCTATTGCCTACCATACCACAACAGCAGAGCTGAGTGGCTGCTACACAGACCACAAGGCTAGAGGAGCCTCAATTATTTACTGTTTCTCTATTTACAGAAAAGTTGGCCAACCTCTCTGGTTTATACTAAATTGCAGATAATAATGATCTCTGGTTAATAAGATAATAAATTAATTTTCTTTAAAAAATCTATTATTTCCTATAAATGTTTTACTGATGAACAAAACTTACAAATTATTTATTACACATCAATTGTGAACAAGGAACTTGAGGAACAGAGAATAAGACATGCGTCCTGCCTTTTACAACACTTCTAATCTAATGTTGATGAGGTCAAGTGGTGTGTTTGCGAAAGGAAGGTTGTTCTGTACTTTTATTGATGTAAGTTAAAAATAGAAGTAGATGAGGACGGCTAGAGGGAAAAAGGTCGTATTAGTAATTGAGCTGGTCAATGTAAATGTTTAGGTTACATTTCGGTCCCCAGACCCTTAACTATTAAAGAAAACGCAGATTTAATAGTTCATCATGACTAAAGTTTTACTTCAAGTTATAAAAATAAACTAAAAGAATGTGCTTGCTATAAATTTCTAGAGAACATTATATTTTCTCTTCATTCAGATTTTAGACTCATTGAGGTTACGAAATTCAAAATTATCCTAAAAGCCACCCTGAGAAGATAATGTAATATTTCAGGACTGAAGCTGCTCTGATTCACATATATCCCTAATCTTTTCCTAGCAAAGTTTAAAGATATTGTAACTTAACAGCAATTCAAGATTATGTGTGGCATTCCAGTCTGTTCATTCTTTCCAGCTCCCCGAAAAATGCTTTCCCAATGACCTTCCCTGAATGATAGTATCTTAGTTCCCTTAGAAACTAAGCTGTATTTAAGACCTAGGCAAAAGATTTTTCTCATTGCTCAATTCTAAGAATTTTAGAGCAGGGCCTTCCAATCCAGTGTGTTTACAGAATAAGAATTTTACCTATTTGGAAGATAAATATGTAAATAAATCAGTGAGTCTTTGGTGGGATAAAACATTTTTTTGTTCAAGAATCTCCAGGAAGTAACTATAATATTATTAACATTACTTCCAAATTAATTCAACATTCATTTGAACACCTAACATATTAGCCTTTCCCAATCATGCTGTCATGATGTACTAATGTGTGCCAATCAATTGTGAGGTGTATTGCCAATAATCTGTCACTAATAAAGTTTCAAGCTTCCAGAAATTAAAATTGACTCTATAATGGCCACTCTCATTCATCTGTTTGTTACTAAATGGGCAAATAAGACATGAAGGCCAATGATGTGGACAGTCCCATAGGAGGTATCAGCATGTGAGAACAACATCTCTCATTTGTACCATGGTGTAAAAATGGGGTCCACACTGATAGCCAAAAGGAGAGAATCAGTGGGAAAGAGTAAAAAGGAGGATAAGAAGAAAAAGGAGAAGAGGGGGAGGGGAATATGGAGGAGGCCTGAGGGCAGTGGTAAAGGAGAAGAAAAACAACACTGTCCGGAGTGAGAAAGAAGGAGGAGAGCCCAAATGAAACAAAGAAAGAACAATCAGCCCTAGAATTATTGCTCAGTGGTTAGAGCATCAGCCTGCAGACTGAAGGGTTGCCGGTTCAATTCCAGTCAAGGACATGTACTTCCTCGGTTGCAGGCTCAATCCTTGACCCTGGTTGGGGCATGTGCGGGAGGCAACCACTGGATGTGTCTCTCACATCAATGTAGCTCTCTCGTATCTCTCTCTCTGTCTCTCCCCTTCCTTTCCACTCGCTGGAAAAAATATCCTCAGGTGAAGATTAACAAAAGAAAGAACAGTCAGGAAACAGGACAGACCAGGGCAATGGAGCAAAGTCCAGAAAAAGAAGGGGTGGGAGGCAGGCTCAATTGCTGCTGAGAAATTAGGTAACATTGGTGACATGAGACAATTGAATGTCCCTGGGAAACCTCAGTACGGGCAGAAGGCTGACATGAAAGCCTGGATTGAGGAAAGAGTTAAAGCAGAGTAAATACAAAGAACATCTGTATACTCTTCCTTACTGAAGCTTGGCCTTGCTGGGAAAGAGGAAGATAGAATGGTAGTAAGAGAGAACACTGGGTACAGGCAAGCACTTTGAAGGACTGGAGAGAGCTGAGCATGTGTATGGGTTCAACTTATCTGATAAGTTGAAAGTATCGGATAGAGAGGAAATGATCAATAGGACAGAAGGAGTAGGATCAAAGGGTTGGTCTTGAACAGGAAAGACACACCTCTTCCTCATAAACTGGGGCAGAAGGTAAGGGTGAGTGCATTTGGAGGTCAACTTGTTGTGGATAGAAAGCCACACCCTACAGACCTGCTCTCTCATTCCAGGAGGGGCACAACCATCAAGCGAGTGGGATGGGGTCAGGGTGGAACATGGATGGCTGTTGTTTAAAGTGGGAGAGGAGGATGAACAGAAACAGGTAAAATCATTGCTCCACCGGGAGCCACTTGAGGCCCTGAGAGGAGAGTCAGAGAAAAAGGGGAATAGGATCTCAGGCACAATCTTAGGGAGTGGACACATTTTCCAGGAAAAGAATGTAGGAACGAGCAAAGACATCTGAGAGAAAATGGCCATAGAAGTAAAAAACAAACAAACAACAACAAAAAATTTGCATTGCTGTAGAAGCTGTGGTTAGGAATGCTTAAAAGGACTAAATGGCCAGCCAGTGTAGCTCAGAGGTTGAGCCTTGATCCAGGAACCAAGAAGCCACCAGTTTTAATATGCTTAATGAAAGCACATTAAAAAAAAAAAAAAGGATAAGATGGGGCCTGGCTGATATGGCTCCATGGTTGAGCATCAACCATACTTATCAGCCTGGTTGAGTTTTGGAAGGTTGAATTTTTCTAGGAATATATCTATTTCCTCTAGGTTGTCTAGTTTGTTGGAATAGATTGTTCATAGTATTTTTTTTTTTTAACAATCCTTTGTATTTCTGTGGGGTCTGTTGTTATTTCTCCTCTTTCATTTCTGATTTTGTTTATTTAGGTCCTCTCTCTTTGCTTCTTGGTGAGCCTGGTTAGAGGTTCATCAATCTTGTTTATCCTTTCAAAGAACCAGCTCTTGGTTTCATGATGTTTTGTATTGTTTTTTTGGTCTCAATGTCATTTATTTCAGCTCTGATCTTTATTATTTCCTTCCTTCTGCTCACCGTGGGCTTTTCTTGTTGCTCTCTTTCTAATTCTTTAAGTTGTAGAGTTAGATGATTTATTACCATTTTTCTTATTTTTTGAGGTAGGCATGTACAGCTATAAATTTCCCTCTCAGGACTGCTTTCACTGTGTCCCACAGATTTTGGTTGTTATGTTTTCATTGTCATTCATTTCCAGGACACTTTTAATTTCTTCTTTGATCTCTTTGGTAACCCAATCATTGTTTGATAGCATGCTATTCAGCTTCTAAGTGTTTGAATTTTTTTGATTGTTTTTATTGTAGTTTATTTCTAATATTATGCCATTATAGTCTGAGAGGATGCTTGATATGATTTCAATCTTCTTGAATTTGGAGAGACTTTGCCTGTGACCCAATATGTGGTCTGTCTATGAAAATGTCCCAAGTGCCCTTGAGAAGAACATATATTCCGAAGCTTTGGGGTGAAATGTTCTGAAGATGTCAATTAAGTCCATCTGATCTAGTGAGTCATTTAGGATTGCTGATTTTTTGTCTAGAGGATTTATCCAGTGATGTTAGTGGGGTATTAAAGTCCCCTACTATGATTGTATTGTTGATCTCTCCCTTGATATCTTCCAAGAGTTTTTTATGTATTTGGGTGCTCCTGCATTGGGTGCATATATGTTTACCAAGGTTATATCCTCTTGTTCTATCAATCCCTTTAGTATTATGAAGTGGCCTTCCTTATCCCTTGTTATGGCCTTTACTTTGAGGTCTATTTTGTCAGATATAAGTATAGCTACCCAGCTTTTTTTTCCATTTCCATTTGCCTGAAAAATATTTTTCCATCCCTTCACTTTCAGTCTGTGTGAGTCCCTTGTTCTGAGGTGGGTCTCTTGTAGATAGTATATATATATGGGTAATGTTTTTTTACCCATTCAGCCACTAGATGTCTTTTGATTAGAGCATTTAGTCCATTTACATTTAAAGTTATTATTGAGAGGTACTTGTTTGTAGCCATTTTTATTTTTTGTGCCTGTGTTCCTTCTTCCTTTTTTATTTCTTCTTTTTACACCAGTCCTTTTAGCATTTCTTGTATTGCTGGCTTGGTAGTGATAAGCTCCCTTAGTTTTTTTTATTTTTTATTTTTTTTATCTATGAAGCTCCTTATTTCCCCTTCAATTTTGAATGATAGCCTTGTTGGATAGAGTATTCTTGGGTTCAGTCCCTTGCTTTGCACCACTTTGTAAATTTCCTTTCATTCCTTTCTGGCCTGGTGTGTTTCTGTTGAGAAATCATTTGATAATCTAATGGGAGATCCTTTGTACGTAACTTTCTGTCTCTCTGTTGCAGCCTTTAAGATTCTATCGTTGTCCTGAATGTTTGCCATCGTAATTATGACATGTCTTGGTGTGGGTCTTTTTAGGTTCATCTTATTTGGGACTCTCTGTGCTTGTGTGACTTTTTTCTTCACATCAGGGAAGTTTTCTGACATTATTTCTTCAAATAGGTTTTCTAACCCTTGTTCCTCTTCCTGTCATTCTGGTACCCCTATTATTAGTATGTTGCTTTGTTTCATGTTTCCCCAAAGCTCCCTTAGGTTCTCCTCCTGTCTTTTAATTTTTTTCTCCAATTGCAGTTTAGTTTGGGTGTGTTTTGCTTTTCTGTCTTCTAATTCGGTCCTCCGCTTCTCCTAGTCTACTGTTGAAACTTTTCATGGTGTTTTTTATTGCAGCTATATCATTCTTTATTTCTTCTTGATTCTTACATAAGTTGTTGATTTTTCCCTCCATCCAGTTTATGAACTCTATGACCCTTATTCCGAATTCTTTTTCTGACATATTGCATGCCTCTGTTTCACTTAGCTGCTTTTCTGGCAATTCCCCCATTTGTTTACTTTGGAGGTTTCTTTGTCTCCCCATTTTTGCTCTCACCAAAGGATCTAGGTGTCAAGTTGTGCAGAGGCTGCTCTTTGGGCAGCAGTGGCTCCTTGGGGGGTGGCCGCTCCATGGGTGGTCGCAGCAGTGGCTGCTCCTCAGTTGGCAGCAGCTCCGCTGGTGGGCGCTGCTCACAGCAGTGGTGGCTCTGCTGGCTGGCGGGGGCATGCTGTTCGCACAGCTGCTGCTCCTTGGACAGGGACAGGCTGCTCGTGCAGCTGCTGCTCCTAGGACGGCCACTAAAATTCTTGATAGCCCTGGAAGATGAACTCCCCAGACAAACTGACACTAGCAGTTGCCATCTCAGAAGTCTGAACAGAAAAAAATGGGAAAATTATGTTAAGCTGATTACTGAGGTCCTCATTCACCTGCAAGTTATGGGGACAAAATACAGACTTTGGTGATCAGCTTGACTTCTCTTTCTGCTTTGGGATCTGTGGTTAATTTAGCGAAACACATATTTCTGCCACTCAAGACCCAGGTAAGGCTTAGGTCAAGTTATAAACACGAGGTTTTTATCACATGCTGACAGAAGGAAAAAACACATCTGGAAAATGTCATTATCAGAAGAAAACTGTGTTTTGCTTTGGGCTCTTTGGCTTAAGGTTTTTGTCACATTTTAAAAATCACTAAGGAGCTAAAAAGTTTGTAACTAATAGTTAGTAAGGTAATTAAATTGTATGCAGGCCAAAATAAATAAAATGCATTTATTAGTAAGATTGCATTACACTTTATGATTTTGTCTAAATATTCCTAAGTGCAGATTCTCAAACTCTTGATATAAAATCAGTGGGTCTTTGGAACAGAGCCATCTTCCTGTTTTGCTGCTGTTTTATATACTTGGGAGGAAGTAATTGTACTTATTGAATCTCATTTCCTTAATATATAAAGGAGATACTTGTCTTTATATCTGAACACTCACACCTTTGTTGCCCACAATAGGCAATGGACATTTCACCCTTGTCTTCATAGAGCTTTGCATATTCTAAAGGTAATACTACCAAAATAGCATTTCCATCTCTTAAGCATTGATAAACTTGGGCACACAGAGACTACTAGCTATGGACTTCAAAATAAGACTGTGGAAAAATGAAATTATAACCCAAGTCACCAAAAAATGACATGGGATACACAACAGACTCTTAATGTTGGTCACTTTAGGTGAAGGTGGGGACAAAGTGGAAGTTGAAGATTTAAATGTTATTTTAATACATTTGTCATCACCCTGAAAATGCACTGTGTTTTGTAAATTTTGGAAGGGTTTTCCTAAGTATTTTAAAATAAATTTAAATAGGTCGTGTTTCTTTACTCCTTTTCATGCAAATTAATACATTGTTAATTCTGCATTTTAGAAACCATAAATAAAGATAACTTTCTATAAACCCATATTAGCTTAAGTGGGGCAGCTTCAAATTGGAAGGTGTATCTAAAACTATCAAACGTAATATGTGGCTATCACTTATTTCCTCACATCTAGTGAATGTCCTGGACTGTCACCAAAAAAAATCTGGTCTGGGTGAAATGATGCTTACTAAGGACAAAGACAATCTTTCATGCCAGTCTTACATAAGCATCACATTGGCAGCCAATCTTCCAAGCGATCCTTGTCTCATGCTATTCTCTGCTGAAGACAAGAACAATGCAGACACTGCTAGAAGAGGAATGAGTCACAGGCAACACCTGCCACAGGCATTATCTTCGAGGTAAATGCTTGCCTGACACAGGGCCACAGAGTCCTAAAATAGTCTGAGCCTGTTACACAGTACCCAAAATAATTACTCAAGAAATAGCTCCTTCTAAAGGGACAAATTACCCCATCAACATAAAATGACACTGTCATGATATTGTTTGATAATGCCTTTAAAGAAAAATAATTTCCTGGTGATCACCCTGACATGAAAATTATAAATTAAAATTAGATCAGCTAAAGGAAGCCAAGAATTGTTTTCTAGAAGTCTCTTCTCAGTTCAGGCCTACATTTTCATTTTTGTCTTTTAAACATATATTTTTATTGATTTTAGAGAGGAAGGGAGAGGGAGAGAGAGTAAGAAACATCAATGATGAGAATCATTGATCAGCTGCCTCCTGCACATCCCTCACTGGGGATGGAGCCACAACCTGGGCATGTGCCCTCACCAGGTATCGACCCTTGACCTCCTGGTTCATAGGTCCAGGCTCAACCACTGAGCCACACCTGCTGGACCCCTTCTATGTTTGGAAGTCACTCCCACAGAGGGACTATAGTAGGAGCTGCTCAAGAGAATCCATGGCAATCAGGTGCCTAAGAAAGACCAGAAAGGCTACACTGCAGGCTTCCTGTGTGGAGGGGCCAGGAGAAGCAGCTGGAAAGACATGTCCTGTAACACAGCACATGGAAGGGCTGGCTGAGCACCAAACTCTAAACACAGGGCCCTGATCAATAATGCCAAAGTTCACCAGGTTTACAAGTCTCCCAGAGTTGCCATAACAAATCGCCACAAAATGGGAAGCTTAAAACAGCAGGAATAAGTCTGAAATCAAGGTGTGTGTGAGCAGGGTTGGATCCTTCTGGAGATTCTGAAGGAGGGCCTGCCTCCTAGTTTCTGGAGGTTGCCATGGGTGTAGACCAGCGACTTCCAACAGGTGAGCCCCAAGAATTTTTAAAACGGGCAATACCCGCCTAGTCAGCCCCACCAACCTCTTTTCCCTTCGATTATCAAATTAAAAACTGGCAGCAGCCAACACAATAGCTGTCTGGTGTGAATGAATCAAAATTCTACCTTTTTCTGTGATAATGGCAAAAAACGTGTTTAGTTTTTAGTGCCGCCGAACTTTAGTCATTGGCTCATGTGTGCCAGGTGAAACCTCAAGTTGACACCAGCGGATGCAAGCCCAGGAAGGGGCAGCTGCCCCGCATGCCAAGCGGGGGCTCCACGGAGCGTGGGCCAGGCGCCCACCCTAGGCTCTGCCCCGGAGAGGAGAGGGGAGAAGCGAGGAGGAGAAAGAGGAGCTGGAGGGAGCCAGCGGGGGTGGAAGGAGGAAGACTGGAGGGGAGCGGGCAGGGCGAGCGGAGCTGAAGCAGAGGAAGGAGAGGCAGAGGCGGGCGGGGGAAGGGGAGTAAGGGAAAGCAAAGAAAAAGGCGGCGGCAGAGAACGGTCCCGCCCGTCTGATGCCCATCTTCGCTCCCAATTTCGGCCGGCGCTGCCCGGGCCGCTTCCGTCGCCTCCGGTTTCTGGGCTGCCCCCCAAACACGAAGATCCCGGCTCCCACAGCAGGCGCGCCCCTGCCCGACTCGCCCGCGCTCTCGCCCACGCCGGTGCCCTGGTGCCCTCCCGCCCCTTCCGGTCCGCGCCCCCGCCGGTGCCCTCCCGCCCGCCCCGCCCGCGCTCTCGCCCCCGCCGGTGCCCTCCCGCCCTTTCCCGCCCACGCACTCGCCCTCGCCCTCGCCCGCGTCCTCCCGCCCGCACGCCCCGCCCGCGCTCTCGCCCCCGCCGGTGCCCTCCCGCCCCTTCCCGCCCGCGCACTCGCTCTCCGGGCTGGCGCGGTGGGCGGTGCCGCTGGGGCCCGCCGTCTTGAAAGTGCAAGCGCCGGGGCTGGGCCTTCAGAGAGCGCGGGGTCTGCCAGCCCTTCCAGCTCCCACTCTGCGCCAGTCCGGCCCGACTCTGCGCGGCGGCGCCTCCTGGACTTCTCGCAGGGACTGCCGCCTCCCACCGGCGCCCCTGCCCGCCCGCCCGCCCGCCCGCCCTCCCGGCTGCTGCTCCCCGGCTGAGCCTAGAGGTTGGCCTAGACGAGAGGGACCATGGCTTCTGAGTCCCAGGCCCAGACCGCCGCCAGCAGCCTCGCCCGCCAAGGGACTGCGAAGAAAGTGCACGAGGTGAAGGACCACAGATTCGCCGCCCACTTCTTCAAGCAGCCCACCTTCTGCAGCCACTGCGCCGGCTTCATCTGGGGGTTTGGAAAGCAAGGCTACCAGTGCCAGCTGTGCCGCTTTGTGGTTCACAAGAGGTGCCACGAACTTGTTGCTCTTCCTTGTCGGGGCGCAGGCCAGGGGCCCGACACCGCTGACCCCAAGAACAAGCACAAGTTTAAAGTCCACAGTTACCGCAGGCCCACCTTCTGTCAGCACTGCGGGTCGTTGCTGTACGGCCTTATCCGCCAAGGGGTGAAATGTGAGGCCTGCTCCATGAATGTGCACAGGCGATGCGAGACGAAGGTCCCCAGCCTCTGTGGGGCAGACCACGCTAAGAAGAGGAGCAGCTCCACCAGAAGCTGAGGTCCCCGGTGAACAGCTCAGGGTCACAGGTATCCAGGCTCAAGGTGACACGGCTTCTCTTTCTCCTGCTTAAGATGATCTCAAGCCCCTGGATTCTTTCCAGGGGCCGCAGTCGTCCCTCCACTTTGATTTGAGTGACTCCTGCCATTCTTAAGATGGACTCTGAATGCCTGCCTCTCTGGGAAGGGGAGGAAACAAATGATTTCTGGAGCTTCTTTCAAGATTTTCCCATGAGTACCCTGGATGTGTGGCCCAGGTGGTTGAACATTGTCTCATGCATCAAGAGGTCGTTTGATTCCCAGTCTGGGCACATGCCTGGGTTGTGGACTTGATCCCCAGTCGGAGGACCATCGATGTTTCTCTCCCTCTCTCCCTTCCTCTCTCTCGCACATCAATTTAAAGAAAAAAAAAAAAAAAGAGAGAGATTACCCCATGAGCATATAGGGACATTGACACCGACTGAGTAGATCATTCTTGGGCAGGATTTTAATTGCTTCTAATTATAGGATTATCACGTAGGCACTAGATTAATTACCATGAAATTATTGCAAAGAACTTGGTCTTCTTCTAGAAAGTAAGTGCATTAGCCAAGTGAGGAATCTCTTAGAAGCTTGCAAACAATTTTTTAATCACTAATGTGGAAACTTTCTTTTAACTCTTTGATGGGGGAGATGTTAAAGGGATCAGGATGGGAGTGGAAACAAAGAGCAGATCAATGCCCCTTTTGTTTCCCCCCCAAAAGGTTGGAAAACTTGAGCATTCATGTTTGGGACTCACTTGGTGCCCCAATGGAAAATGTCCCCCAAATAGTCCTGGCTGGTGTGGCTCAATTGATGGGGCTTCCTCCTGTGCATGTTGCCAGTTCAGTTCTCAGTAGGGTCAGCTGCCTGGGGTTGGGGTCTAGATCCCCAGTGATTGTTTTGCTCTCAAAACAATGTTTCTCTCTCCCTTTCCATTCTTCTCTCTTTAAAAATTTAAAAAAAAAATGTAAAAAGAAGAAAAGAAAATGTTGCCAAATGAAGGCAAAGATGTTTCCTCTCAAATTAAAAAAGAAAAAAGTTGCTTTCCAGTCTGTAGTTTGTCTTCTCAGTCCCTTGATTTTCTTTTGAGCATATAGAAAAATAATTCTATAAAATTATACAAAATACATAATGGCAAATTGAATAATGTCATAGAGAAAATACCCATTTGTAATAAAGGTGAAATAGAAAACAAGATAGATACATTGTCTAAGGGTTTAACTGCTGTAATTTTAAGACTCAAATGTAATTTAAAAAAACTAAAGGTTTCATTTCATTTTAGTTATAAGAAAAATTATCATGATTCTTCTTAACACCTTGAGAAACATTTCCTCTAGTGCCTTAGACCTGGCCAGTGCCAAGTTGTATAATGCGTCATATGGCCTTGGAATGGGTACTTGGGTAAACTGTTCTATGTAAATAGAAGCACCAGGTGGGAGGTGGGGATAGACGGGCGAGAGACACAGTCATGAAAAAAGGATAAAGCAATCTGTATCTTTGCTCTGCCTCCCTAAGAAACTCTGTGACAAAGTGCAAATGATATCCATTCTAGGTCCATTCCCAACTCTGCCTCAAGGCTGTGTGACCTTGAGCAAATTAATTATTTGTGCATTTATAAAATGAGGGCAAAAATAAGGCTGTTGTATGAATAAAGTTAGCAGATATAAAGCACTTAGAGTTGTTCTTGGCATATGTTATTTTTATAGTGCTGTTTGTGAGGATCCAATTGTTAGCTGTGAAACAGCACTAGACGTTACTGGAGATTGGACCTTGGTTCAGCAACCTTGGTACTTGAATTTGGCAAAGAAAGAGTCCAGAGCCAAGGAACCCATATTGAAGGAGAAAGTTTATTTAGAAAGTCACAAAGGTAGAAGAAGTGAGCCAGCTGGGCTGCGTGGACTTGGGAAATAAGTTACAGAGGCAAAGAGGGGCCCGTGGAGCTCTGGAGAAACAAAGGCAAAGAAAACACATCTAGGAAAAGGAGAGGGGGAAAGGCACCAACCTTTCCAGGGAAGGAGGGAGAAAGAGGGAGCAAGAGCACACTGGGTCCTTCATCTTGAGGATTTTTAAAGGTGGGGATTTTATGGGGGGAGTCTCGGGAGATGATCTCAATCGAATATTCACCAGCTTTCCAGGGGTATCCTTTTAGGGTCTTGGCCTCTACTGATTGGTCTATTTTCTGGCCCCCTTGTTCCTCCTTGAAGGGTCTATCACATGACTAGCAACATGCTAGAGGAGGAAAGATCAAGGGAGGGTCCAAATCACATGACCAGCAATATAAAAGGTCAAGAGATCTAGCGATATGCTAGATGAGGAGAGGTTACCCTGGGGGCAAGGTCCCACCCTACAACACTTGCTTCCTAGTTTTGCCAGTTGCTAGGCACCCCAGGATTTCTGCCCTGGTGACATTCCATACATGGCCTATCATCCTATTGTTCCTATGCTACTGCCTACGGCATAATGATACATTTGTAATCTTTGAGAGCTGGACAAGTTGATATTATTATGTCAGTAATAAAGAGGATAATGATATCTTCTTCAAATCAGATTATTTGGTACTTGACAAGGATTTATGGGGCTCTTCTGATATATTTGCTCAAATTTAAAATAAGCTATCCTATATAATAAAAGGGTAATATGCAAATTGACCCTAACAGCAGAACGACTGGGAATGACTGGTCACTATGACACACACTGACCACCAGGGGGCAGACGCTCAATGCAGGAGATGCCATCTGGTGGTCAGTGTGCTCCCACAGGGGGAGCTCTGCTCAGCCACAAGCCAGGCTGATGGCTGCCAGTACAGCGGTGGTGGCGGGAGCCTCTCCTGCCTCCTCAGCAGCACTAAGCATGTTCGACTGCAGCTTAGGCCTGCTCCCCGCTGGCAAGTGGACATCCCCTGAGGGCTCCTGGGCTGCCAGAGGGATGTCTGACTGCCAGCTTAGGCCTGGTCCCCTGGGGAGTGGGCCTAAGCCAGCAGGTGGACATCCCCCGAGGGGTCCCAGACTGTGAGAGGGCACAAGCTGGGCTGAGGGTAAATTTTTGTGCACTGGGCTCCCTAGTGCACAAATTTTTGTGCACTGGGCCTCTAGTAGAAGATAAACTGCTATTTGAAATTCATGTAACAGTATTTTTAAAATTTTAAATAATTTAACATCGTATATTAGTAAAGATTTGTATTGACTCATTATATTGGAATCATGGGAGTCTTTCTAAATTTGTCACACTTGAGTAAAGAATCCCATTAGATTAATAACAAGAATCCAGGGCTCAAATTCCATCTTTGCTATAAAGAAACTGAATGTCTTTAGGCAAGTCATTTAGCCTCTCAAAGCCTCAATCTCCTTATCCATAAAATTACCAGGTAGGAGCAGATACTCTCTAACATTAATTATAAAATTTATAATTAATTTATAATTATAACTTATAACATTAATTATAAAATTCCATGGGTTGTATGGATTAGGATAAACATCACTGTTCTTTATTCTTCTGAGATAGATTTTATGACTTACCTCAAGTCATACATTTGGAATTTGGAACAAAAAACAAGAAAACCCTACCATTTGCCTGACTCTCAGACTGAACTTTCACGTCAGTGAATTTCAAACTTTTCAAATCAAAATGCCATAGAATTCTTCTACTATGTAAAAATAACAGAAAATAAAGACAGTTAAAGAAAAACAGACTCCATAATTCTCAGCAAACTGACACCACCTGAAAATACATGTTCAGTTTTAATCTCAGGGGAAAAAAAATACCCCTACTAACTTGGTGGAAGCAAAGATTGGAAACATTTCTGAAGGTAGATAAAGCCAAGTCATCCATTCATTTAGCCTGAAACTGACAAACTACTCGTGCTACTGCCCTCATGGGTCTCAAGTCTGCCCAGTTTGAAGAAACTGCAATGACCAGTAGTACCTGATACCATCTGTACCCCACCAATGTAATGACGCTGCCTGGCAAAGGACAGCAGGAGGGATAGCAGGTTGGCAGATGAGAAAAATGAAGATAAAACACTTTAAAGTCTATCATTTTCTTACTAGTTAAACTAATACCAGACAAAGTAGACTGCGAGATAAAGAATACTACCGGAGATTTTTTAAAAGGCACTCCAGCCTGGCCATTGTGACTCAGTTGGTTGGGCATTGTCCCATGCATGGAAAGTTTGCCAGTTTGATTCCTGGTCAGGGCACATGCCCCGGCTACAGGTTCAATCCCTGGTAGGGCTGCTCTCCCATGGATGTTTCTCTCTCCCTCTCCCTTCCTCACCCTCTAAAAACAAACAAACAAACGCAAAATAATAAAGAATATCTTTTAAAAAAAGGTACTGCATAATCATATAGGGGTCCATTCATTAAGAACAAACAGCATTCTTAAATGTGTGCACCTAATAATAGAGCTTCAAAATACATGAAGCAAAAACCTGACAGAACTGAAGGGAAAAAGACAAATATACAGACAGACTTAGAGTTGGCGTATACCTTCTTTATTCACTCATTATATTAATTTATCAAATAAAGAAAATCAATAAGGATATTAAAGATTCGATCAAAACTAACATCAGGTTTGTGTTACATTGAACAATCAACTTGATCTATGTATAAAACACTTCCCATCCCCAGTGGGGAGTGTGCAAGAGGCAGCTGATTGATGTTTCTCTCTCATGGATGTTTCTAACTCTCTATCCCTATCTCTTCCTCTCTGTAAAAAATCAATAAAATATATTTTTTAAAAAACACTTCTATTCTAATGCAGATAGAGCAATATCTAGAAGGCCCAAATGATATGGCATAAATCAAATCTCAAAAATTTCAAAGAAGTTAATTATAAAGAACATTTCTCTGACTACAACAAATTAAATTATAAATTAGCTTCCAATAGATGTAGAAAGAACTACAGTATTTGGAAATCAACAAACCTACTTCTATATAACCCATAAGTCAAAGAAACAATTAAATATAAATTAGAAAATATCTCAAGCAAAAGATAGTGAAGTCAAAAATTGTGGGACGTAGCTAAAATTGTGCTTAGAGGACAATTTCTAGCTTTGGTTGATTATATTAGAAAAGAAGAAATATTTAAAAATATTGATCTAAGTGTCTACATAAAGAATCTAGAAAAAGACCAGCTAATGAAACTCAAATCAATTATAAGAAATCATAAAAGAATGAATAACAGTGAAATGATAAACAGGCAAAAGATACAAAAACTAGATCTTTGAAAAGATTTTTAAAAAGTGATAAACTTGCCCAGCCAGCATGGCGTCAACCTATGAACCAAGAGGTCATGGTTCAATTCCTAGTCAAGGCACATGCCTGGGTTGTGGGCTTTATCCCCAATGGGGGACATGCAGGAGGCAGTCAATCAATGATTCTCTCTCACCATTAATGTTTCTATCTCTCCCTTTCCCTTCTCTGAAATCAATAAAAAAATATTTTTAAAAAATAAATTATTTATAAACAAATTTTACAAAAAATATGGAACACTTTCATAGTGACAACTATAGAAAATTCTTGAGAGAATTTAAAACCTAAGTAAATGGAGAAATATATAATGTTCATGTATGGGAACACTCAATTTTGTTAATATGGCAATTTTCTCAAAAATTTATTTATGGATTTAAAGTAATCACATGCAAAACCCCACAGGTTTTTTTTAAAGGTGAAATTAACATGCTATTTCTAAAAATTTTTATGAAAATAAAAGTGTTGAAAATAATCAAAACATTCTTTAAAAAGAAAAACAAAATTAAAGTACTTAACGATCTGACTCTAAAGTTTACTATAACGTACAGTAACTAAGATGGTATAATAGTGTCCAGATATTCAAACACATCAGTGGAATAGAAGAATCCAAAAATAGATCCATACTAGATAAAAACAAAAACAAAAACAAAAACTGAATGTCGACAAAAGTGGCAATGCAATTGTAAAGGGGAAAATGTCTTTTTGATAAACGGTATTAGGAAAAATGTATTTCTATAATGAAGAGAAAAGTCTGAACCACTTTTATGCATTAAAATACATTAAGAAGATGAATAAATAATCCAGAAACTGAGAAAATAATTGTGACCCATGCAACTGATAAAGGACTTATGTCTAGAATATACAAAGAACAACCACAAATCAACAATAGCGATAACCCAATTTTTCAAATTGGCAAACTTGAAAATACACTAAAAAGGTAAGGAAACAAAACACCTCAATGGCCAAGAAGCACATGAAAAGTTACTAAATATCATTAGTCATCAGGGAAATTCAAATCAGAATCACAATAAGATACTATTACATGACATTCAAATGACTAAAATTTAAAAACTGACAATATAAATATTGGCAAGGATGTTAAACAATTAGAACTTCCATATTACTGGTGGGAGAGAAAAATGCAGCAACCACTTTGGAAAACCACTTTTGGGTTTTTAATAAATTATACATATCCCTACGTTATGACCCAATAATTCTACTCCTAGGAATTAATTCAGGACAAGTGAAAATATGTTCACACAAAGACTTTTATAAGAATGTGCACAGCAACTTTATTCATAATAACTAAAAACTGGGAACTAAGATATCCATCAACAGGAGAATGGTCAAACAAATCGTGGTATAATCATAAAATGGCGTGTTGGAGAGAACAATAAAGAAGAATAAACTACTGATACCCATAACAACATCAATGAATCTTAACTATCTCAAAAACAGTTTGTTGAGCAAAAGAATCCAGACATAAGAGAGTAATCCATTTATAGAAAGTTCAAGAATAGGCCCTGGCCAGGTAGCTCAGTTGGTTAGAGCATCATACAGATACAAACAACAAATCAATGTTTCTCTCTCTCTCTCTCTCTCTCTCTCTCTCTCTCTCTCTCTCTCTCTTTCATTCTCTAAAATCAATCAATAAAAATAAAGAGAATAGGTTACACTAAACTATAGTAATAAAAAAAAGACAGACACATAAGGAAATTTTACAAGCCATGGAAATGTTCTATATCGTTATTGGGATGTTGGTCACATAGGTGGATATATTTGTCAAAACCCATCAAAATGTACAGTTATGATCTGTGCACTTTATACATTAATAAATAAAAAGCTAGCATTTTCAAATACATGGTTTGATCTTAAAGACAAAGTTGGCCTGCCCTACTTTTAAGAAAAGAATTATAAAATAGATAAATTAAGAGGTAATTAGTCAGAGTGCAAGATAATTTTGCTCTGGATACTTGCTTGGGTGTTACTTTAAATAATTAGATCCTTTACTACACCGATTAGATTTACAAATACATAGTTTAAAATAGCTTTTGGGGAACATATATGTTGTATAGAATGAGCTCAAAAAATATAAAATGTCTCAGCCATCTTGCTTCTAAAGAATCTCTCAGGTATTTGACTTAGTCCCAAAAGCATAAGTAACTGAAATTATTTTCAAAGAAAACAGTCCTCATAGTAGGCATGTCACAACTGGGGAGCTACCTCTCTAAGTTTTCTTATAACACAGGGGGTGGGGGGGGGGAACATGTTGCAGAGAATCAAAAGATGAGAATCACAAGAAACTTTTGCATTTACAAGCCAATCTGGCTACATATGACATTTTCCTGCATGGGCAAGCATCTCCATTTTTATCTTGACATATCTATTGCTATCTTTCTAAAAGCTGCTTTTGCACATTAGAAATTGCCATTTCACATATAGCAAAACACTTAAAGTCTCCTTCACACATACAAAAATAGTCATATGATCGCTGAAAATTTAGTTGTATTTTTATCATTGCTGAGAACTGGTCAAATGAAATTATGCAAGTTTATTTGACCCTTATACATTATCTTATTAACTGGCTACGATAAATATGATTAGACATGATATACAGTATAACCAAGATGTTTCCAATTACTTTCTTTGTCAATGGCCTTCTCACTATTTAAAGTCTAGTCACACCATGATGTACACAACAATAGAAAATAGAGAGTAAAAAAAGCTGTAGTCATTTGGCTACTCGGGGCAATGCCTTAGCAACAGACAGACACCAATCTTACCAATGCTCCCCCCCTCAAAAATCAGTGAGATGAGTGGCACTACTCCTTGGTTGCAGTACAACTCACAACTGCCATTAGCCCTCCCTCTGCTGCCATGGCCAAGGTTGAGCAAAAAGGAGAAGGAAACCAACAGGAGATCCATGAACCTTCCAATAGTGCTGGACTGGGTTTGATCTGTGGTACCACCCCCAACAACCTTGGCATTCACTCTATACATAGCTAAGATTATTGGGTGGGGAACAGAGGAAGCAACTGAACTCACTGAAGTGGGGCACTAAGTTACAAAATTAGTTAATGTGTGCATTTGGGATTCACCTGGTCCATCTGGAGCCATCTCCAACTTAGTTACTGGAGAACCTAGGAACACTTTGTAGAAATTTCACTGTTAAAACCACTGTCGTCCGTTTAGCCTAAACTCTAAAAAAGAAGTTATGGAACACTTCAGAGCAGGACCTAGCATACAGCGGACTATCAATATGTATTTCCTGAGTGAATGAATGAATGATGCAGGGCTCTAGTATATTGCTGAGCAGCTCAAATACTTACGTATCAAGTTAAGTATTATTTATTGGTTCCATCTGAACAAGTATATTTACATAAAATAACAAGAACAGCTTGTTATCAAGATTTTGCTGCATAGCTGGTGGAACAGGGATACTATTTTGAAAATATTGAACAGGCATCCTTGCCTTGGTGCTCCTCACCCAGTAATTAACATTCATTTAACATTTTCAGAGGAATAAAGAACAAAGAAGTTATTGTTCAGCTTTAACTTGAAAATTATATTTGTTAGTTCCATGTTTAGTTTTGATCACCAGGTTTTGTTGAGAAGAAATAGAATTTTGCAAACTCAAAAGACTTTCCTTGAAATAATATAAACCAGAGCCAGGAAGATAAAATCGGGAAATGAAGCCAGAAAGAACTCAGGATATGATCTGGGATATGATTTAACACCCAAATCAGAGGAAGAAAAGAAAAATAAATTTTACTGGGGGAGCTGGAGATGAGAAATGAGAGAAATAAAGGAAGTAGTTCTGGCTTGGGTATCCCAACTGTCCTCTAAGGGTCACCACTCCAGGTAGGGAGCAAGTAGGAATAAAATCCAAGTACAGAGGGACTTTTTTCTCATTTCTCAAAAAACTCACCTTTAAAAATGCAAACTCCTTGAAGAACTAGCATTTGACATGCACGGTTAATAGTGTAGGAATGGTAGCAGGTGGTACCTCTCACCATAGTACATAGAGAGCAAACAGATGGAAATCCTGGGCATCGAAGTCAAGGCATCCTGGAGGCAGGGTGAAGGGCCACAATGTGCAGGAACTTTGTGTCTAGAGCAGCGGTTCTCAACCTGTGAATCGCGACCCCTTTGGGGGTCGAACGACCCTTTCACAGGGGTCGCCTAAGACCATCGGAAAATACATATATAATTACATATTGTTTTTGTGATTAATCACTATGCTTTAATTATGTTCAATTTGTAACAATGAAATTGGGGGTCACCACAACATGAGGAACTGTATCAAAGGGTCACGGCATTAGGAAGGTTGAGCACCACTGGTCTAGAGGCTGTAACAGGACCTAAATTCTTCAGGGGAAGATAATGGGTTTCATGCTCAAAACCAGGCAGGACCAGCCATACTTCAATGGCTACCAGCTCAAGCCACCCAGGGACAAAAAGACACAGTACAGTCCTAACACCATCCTGCCACCATGAAGATCTACACTTTCTCTCTGTATCCAGTTCCATTAGGGAAGGAAAGGAGAGCAGCATGAGACCCCATAAAGAGGGAAGACAGCTTCATAAGGAGTTTGAATGTTAAACTAATTGCATTCATATCTAAAAGACACTATTGAAATTACATTATGAGCAATTTTCAGTTTTCCTTCCACAACCCACACCCCTATCACCATTACCAGTAATGAGTTTGAAAATGAGATTAAATCAGTTGTAGAAAAAGAATTTTACTTCTTTTCTTTGTGTGTGTGAGTCATATTAAAATAATAATATAAATTAGTGATGGCTATTATAATGTTCCAGGCGCTGTTCTAAGCCCAATACAGTTATTAACTCATGTATTAATCACAACTATTCGATGGAGGAGGTACTTTTCTTATACCTATGCTACACGTGAGGAAAGTGAAACACAAAGATCGCACAGGTGGTAAGGGACAGAACCTGGGTGGACGCATACCAGGCAACTTGACACCAGAATCAGGACTCAACTCCCCTGGTAAACTGCAGGTATATTTTGAGTAAATTCGATTTTGCAAGCAAGCAAGTGGTATAGCTAGGATTTAATTCAGATGGGTCTAGTTATCATCATAAGCTCTTTTCACCACAATATGCCTTTTCCCTCCTTCCCCCCTTCTTCTGATAACTTTTCCTTTGGGTATCTGCATCTTTCCATCAAGGGCTGTCAGTCAGGGATCCGCTCCAAAATCAGCTAGCCCAGTGAATCTCTCCACACCTTAAACAGGAATTGGTTACAGGGGCCAGCAAAACTCCCAAGCAAGATTGAAACAGACCTGGGAGACAGAGGAAATCTCTCCTCTTCTGGGATCGTAGTCATTGTTTCTGGTCACCAGCATCCAAGTCACCAGCTTTGAAGAAATTTACCAGCTTTGAAGCAGAGTAGAGATGCCAAATATTCCAGATATTCCCTTTCTCAACCTCCCTTGCAGCTATGTTGTAAGCATAATAGCCAAGCCAGGATAATCAGACACATGGATTCCAGGTTTTGATTGGAAGTTAATGACCAAAGAAGTAGAGACTGCACAAAATCTATTTCATGGAAGAGCCAATGTCATATAAGTACTATATATAGGAAATGAAAAATGCAAAGACCACGAAGATGGGGTGGTTGTTAATGGCACTGGATAGCTTAAAGAAAGACAAGCTCAAGCCTAAAAATTATTGCCAAAAATACAGACCAATAATCAGGGAATTTCTATAATGGTCCTGTATGAATTAATCTCCTATTTCTTATCCTGCAGGTCTCTAACAGCCTAAAAACAAACTCAGAGATTGATCTCAGATGTTGCCAACTTACAATGTCAGCTAAATTTACTGCCTAGGCAGATCTTTGAGGTGAAACTAAGGGCAGAAATAATAATAGACTAGAACCCCAAGATTTAGAATAAGGACATATGGGATGATTCAGATGACTGACTGCATTGAGCTCAACTACCCCTGAGAGTCTATTGCCATTGGAAAAAAGCTTCAAATCCTCCTTTTAATAAAACTGTCCCTATCTTGCTTAAAGGTCTCATAACCTCTCACCTATTTCCTGTAAGCTAGAGGTGCTCCATCAGAAATGGGCACCACGGATTTCATTGAAAATACCAGGATTCTGGGGTCACAGAGGCAGAGTATTGGTCTTTCATATTCAAATTCAAGGTCGACAAATGCAAGATTACATAATGGGCAGTACTGCTTGATTTTCAGTGGTGCTTTTTGGTGGCTAATTCATGGTGGGGCCCCACACTGAAATAGTGGATAGCCCACTAAGGTTCTACTTGATTTATATAATTAAAAAATTCTAGGTCTGCAAACAAAGGGTTGATTGGAGCCACTATCAGAGGAAGCCACGCTTCAGATCAATTCTTTGATCTGAAGCATTTCATAGAACCGGAAAGGCACCTTTGAGGAAGAAACTGCAATCTCATGAGAGCAGGTATTACACATCCTGCCTCTAGCTTTTCCTACTGTGAAAACTATGGCAAGTATGGCCATTTGACAAGATAACTATGCACTGGAGAAAGGAAAAGATCGAAATCTTTTCTGACACAGGCATTAAAAATGTGCTAATTCCTGAAGACATACCATTCATAGTTGGGATTAGAATATCAGTTAAGCCTACCTACTCATAGGCCCTGGGAGACTGCCAGCCTATCACATGACTACATCCCCAGGTCTGAGTGTGTGGTTGGAATAGGTATACCCAGAATTGCACAGTCTGCACATTAGATCTCTAGCTGTGGAGTATTAGGATAAAACTGGGCAAGTAAAAACTCTTTGAACTCCCACTGCTAACACAAAGAATAGTTCTATCAACAAAGATGTAATAGATGTGAGGGTGGTGATTCTTATCACAACTCTGCTTACTTTATTTTTTTAGAACATTCAAAATATATTTTTATTGATTTCAGAGGGGAGGGGACAGGGAGAGAGAGTTAGAAACATCAATGAGAAGGAATCATTAATCGGCTGCCTCCTGCACACCCCACACTGGGGCTTGAGCCCACAACCCAAGCATATGCCCTAACTGGGAATTGAACCGTGACCTCCTCATAGATCGACGCTCAACCACTGAGCCATGCCAGCTGAGCGCTTACCTTATTTTTGATCAGTGTAGTACGAAGATGGGTCCTTCAGAGCAACAGTGGATTGACATAAGCTTAATCAAGTAGCATCTCTAACTGTATCTGCTCTCCTCAAGATACTCTCTAAACTTAAGCCAACCCGATCCTTAGTACCTGAGACACAGCTATTAATCTGGAAAATGCCTTTCCCCCCCTTTTCTTCAGTATGCAGACACCGAAATCCCTATCTTCATGTTCCTTCAGTTATGTCAACTTCTTGGGTCTGTGCTAAAATCTAGTAAGTTGATGGATCCCTTAATAACATCATCTCATAGCTCCCTGATCCTGAATACAACAAAAAAGAGTATGTTACACTAGATCCTTTGGGAAGATGATATATTTAAGAAGAAGAAAAGAATTCAAAGATAATATCAAGATCTGCAACTTCAGTGACATTTCTGGGGGCCGACTGATTTGGGACAAGTTGAGATAGCACCTCCAAAGTGCAGGTGAGGTTGCTCAGTTTGCACACTCCTTTCCCCCAATGAACAAGAAGCTGAAGATTTAATGTCCCTCTTTTGGAATTTCAGAAGGCAACATTCCTATAAATATGCTTCTGTGGCCCAGCCAAAGTGACCAAATGGAATTAATTTACATCATCACTGGCCAATAGGCTTTTCATAAATGCTTATTTCTCTATATCCTTGAAAAAATTGGATATGTTATTTTAAAAAATATTTGCATCAGATTTTCTAATTTATTTGATTACTAGTTAGATTGCTCATTTTCATGTTTTTTTTTTGTTTGTTTTCATTTGTAATCCTTGAGCAATTGCCTATTACTCAAAAGTATTGTGATTTGTTTCTTAATCAAATAGATTGTGGGAACATTTAATCCCTATAACATTTATTCTATATACAGTGCAACATCCAAAGCTTAAAGGGATATTTGCTTTTATACATTATTTTTCTACCATCACGTTTAAGTCAGCTCAAAACCAGAGAGCTCATTTGCTGTTCCAAACAATGGACAATACATTCAAAGGATCCAGCAGTCTGGTAGATTCAACTAGCAAAAAGACAAAGAAAAGAACTGTAATTAAAAGTCCATTTTCACAGGTCAAAAATGAAACCTCATTAGTGTTTCACTGAGCAGATGGCATTAATGAGTAGCCAAAGATGCATGTTCATTATTATTGTGCCCTCCATTATTTTTCTGACATAAATGGCTCAGGAGATGGGAGGCACTTACCCAGATACTGGGATTCAATATGGTATCTGGTCTCTCTTCCTACAAAAACACTCAATGTAAGACTTGGAATTACAGAATTCCATTTATATTAAGTTCCAATAAGAAAAATTAATCTATGGTCATACAGGTCAGAATTGTTACATTTGGAGAACTGTTGATTCTGGGGGGCGGTGGGGCATGAGAGACCCTTCTGGGTGCTAGAAAAATTCTATATGTTGATCTGGGTAGTGGTTCTTATACAGGCATTTATATATGCCAAAATTCAGATTAGTGCTTGTTACTGTATCTAAATTATTTCTCTTTCTCTCTCTCTCTCTCTCTCTCTCTCTCTCTCTCTCTCTCTCTCCATATATATATATATATGAATAAATGAAGAGCTGCACTTAGATTCAAATAAGCAATTCTACAGGATAGAGAAGAAGAACCCAAATAGCCACACAAATGAAAACACTAATGAATTTTAGTTTTATACATGCACAATCTGGACAAATGGCATGATAAAAGCTAATGAGGTCTTAATACTCAGAAAATGTGGTGTTGAAAATGATCGTCCTACTAGGCCTTCTCTGCAATGTTTAGACTATCCAGGGTCTGGTGATCATTTTCCTCTGAAATGCTTTAAGGAGAACATCAACAAATTAGTATCCTTCCAGAGAAAAATAACCGCATGTTGAACATCTGAGGAAAGTCTAAAAGAGCTGAGGCTTTTTGGACTGGGGAGAGAATAAAAAGACTTAGAGGGAAGCCATATTTATTCTACAAGTCCTCAGAAGGCTGAAATGAAATTAATGGCTGGAAATTGCAAGTAGGTTTATTTTAACATATGGAATAATTAGCTAAATAATGGAGCTCTAATAAATTGCCCCAACAGGTAATGGGTTGATGAAGCAATGACTAGACATCTGCCTATATACTTAGAGGAGATTCTGTCTCAGCTAATGAGTTAAATTAAATGTCTTTCAAGATCCCTGCTAATTCTGCATTCTATTATCTTTCTAATCAATATTAGTGTATAAATTGGGAACATTTGGTGGGAATGAAGGAGCTGCACAAGAGGCTTATTCTGTGCAGAAAGTCACAGACTCCATGCTGCCAGCTAAACAAGGCTTCTCTCCTCTGAAGGCTTCTCTCTGTTCATATTCCTTCCACTTGCCACTGTTTCCAACAAGATTATTTTCTTTATTTATAGAAGCACTCCATGTTTACTGTGGAAACACTAGAAAATACAGAATAGCAAAAGAAAAAGTTGCCCCCAATTCCACTATGTGGAGGTGGCCAATTTGGTTTGTAGCAGAGTTCTCATTGTGCTCTCATCATAATTAGCTAGTCAATATTAATGACAGAAAGAAAGCAAAGGGAAGGCTGGACATTATGAGCATGGTCATCTGGGCAGCTTCACCAGGAAGCTGCAATTTCACACTTTCCATGGTATCACTGGTCCATTCCCTGCAAATTACTAGGGGAAGGGATCCAACAAAGGGGGAGATGGGCGCATGTACAGTGAATTTGGGGTGTTGTAGGGAAGGTCCTTGCCTGTCAGTCTAACCTGGGGAAAAGATAATTGGCTAAAGGAGTGGAGCCAATACAAGCATGCAAAACCTTGAAAGGTTAATTATAATTATAATCCCCAGACAAAGGATTCTCTCTTGCTTCGTCCCTGCTCCCTTGCACTCTTGCTCCATGACCAGCACTCACCTGCCATGTGGCCTTATGCAGCCACATGGCCCATGGCTATGTAGACCTTATAAACAATGGACTGCAGCTGGGAACACAAGCTAACCTAGCCAGATGCTGGACTGGACTGGACTTTCACATCGAGTGGAAACTCTTGGCGGTGGCTTTAATCTCAGCCCTGCTGAAGACATGATTGGATTTTTTCCACGGCAAGTTGGAGGGTGATGGGATCTTGGAAGGGGACCCCCTTAATTTTACACCATCAATAAGGCATTCCATGATACCTCATCCTCCCGTGGGGGCCTCAGGAAATTCTTTCCAGCGGCACCCCAAGAACTCCACTGCTCCTGGCAACAGGTGGGGATGCAGGAGGCACCCCACTGATAACAACTGGGGTGCATTGACCCATCAGTTTCTACGAACTTTTCCTAAGGATGCAATTTACCTTGGATCAATGTATAAAATTTACTGTTACTAGAACCATGGAGAGACAAACTGTTCCTGAGACAAAGTATGGCAGGATAATGAGAAGCCGAAGCACCGCTTCCCATGAAGTAAAGACTCCATTACTTACAAGAGCTCTCTGAAGTGGGTAAAACTCGTTTCTGAGATTGATGAGACAAAAGAGGAGACTCTTGACAATGATTTCCTTGATTACCCATAATTTAAACTAAATCTTTATGTAAATTTCTTTTTTTCTTTTTTTTCTCTCCTTGAGCTATAGTCCATAATGTGGGTGATAAGTGAGTAAAAGGCACAAAGTCCGTTATATTGCTCTTATAATTGGACAAAGTGCACTCCGGAATCATTGGGGCAATTTAAATGCCACTAGCAACATACAAATGTATCTATTCTCCCACACCTCCATTAGCACTGGATTTTGCCATTGAAACTAATTTTTTTGGTAAAGTAATAAGTAGTAGTAGAGCTCAGAGTTGTTTCAATTAATGTTTCTTTAACTATAAAACGAGGCCAGACAGTGAAAAGGATTCCAAGATTTAGAAAAAAAAGCACTACGCCACCCCATAGTAACCCCATACTATCGTCAGTCTGTCATGTTGCAGTTCAGGTCTGTGTGAGCCAATGTGTTCACTGTCCTGACAGGGGGACCTCTTCTGTCCTCACAAAGCCAAGTGGTCCACAGGATTCATCGTTCATGCACTAACTGCACATTATACTGTAGTCTTACTGCTTCTCATTATCCTTCTATACTTAGTCTCAGGAACAGTCTGTCTCTCTATGGTTCTAGTAACAGTACATTTTATACGCCGAGCCATGGTAGGCTGCCCCCGTAGGAAGAGTTCACAGAAACTGGTGTGTTGATGCATCCCAATGAGGACACTGCTATAAACCAAACTGGCCACCTCCGCATGGTGGTACTGTGGGTAACGTTTTCTCTTGCTGTTCTGTATTTTCTAATGTTTCCACAGCAAACATAGGGTGCTTCTATAGATGAAGAAAATAATCTTGCTGGACACAGTGACAAGTGGGAGGAATGTGAATAGAAAGAAGGAAAAAAGATTACATCTCTAAAGTGTATCCCCTTGGCTCCTAATTTTTTGAAAAGATGACTTTCATAATAAACTCCATTGATGCATAAATTGTTAAAAGTCACCGATCAAAGGGAAGCAAAGGGGGAAAATGTGGAATCCCACAAAGACTCAGAGATCACAGCAAAGGGCCTGCTTTTCTAAGTTCATATGAACTCACTTCAAAGCCGGTGAGACCTGGACTTTATGCAAGCCCTTTTCTGTTGGGAGTCCTAAGGGTTCTGGACACCTGGTTCATTGTCTATTACCTGGAAATACTATTGTGTAACAAAAGACATGTGGAGAATCTACAGGCACGTTGACCTCGTTATAGGCTGCTCAATGACCCTTCTATGTCTACATTTTCATATGTAATTAAGCCTCCAGGGAATTTATAACTGTGGGGAAAATATCCAAGAATGGTCAGGGAGCTGCCCGCCCTAACTTCTGAGAAGTCATTCTAGTTCCCAAAGCCTGACCCAAGTAAAATTCAAGGCAAGGGTTGTTTCTCCCCCTCCTCAGCCTGCATCTGCGAAACACGCAGGGTACAGACCCTCTCTGCTACTCGAATTCTTCTTCCTGCACTTGCAGCCATGCCAGAATGCTCAGCAAAGGGGCAACTCCAATGAGCCTTTGTTCTATAATAATAGAAATAATCATTTTTACTAATGCACACTGGGACATAATTATTAGGGTGTACCTCTTTTAAAAAAATCAGAGCTAAAATTACTTTTAACTGTAATTACTGGAGTAAAAAGATCTGACACGTCTCAACTTAAAGTTTAAAATGTACATTTAAAAATATTTGAGCACTTTTTATAAAAACCATTTAATCAGATAGAGAGAGAGCACAATATTCCTCAAGAAAAACAGATATTTAGGGAGAGCTATTAATACATTCAGGGCATCCAGAGAGTTTGAAAATTGTATATAGAGGGTAAAACTTTTGAAATAAAGAGAATAATTTGTAGGAAATCTAATTAAGAGAACTCCAGGGATGGCCTTTCACAATCTATCAAAGTTGTGAAATTCACTGTATAGAGGCCCCGGGGATATGATGTGAGTGCAGGTTTGTTTCACATTCATCAGATCCCACTGCTCAGGATGCAAAAGATGACACGAGGGGACGCGCCAACCTGTGTCTGGAAGGTTCAGCGGTAAAGTCTTATGAAGGACAAACGTGGTTCAACAGAGGAACGCAGACCCAGAGCCTTCACTGGAGCCGAGATTGTGCAGAGACAGGAATCCCTGCTGAGTGCAGCAGCAGGGAGCCCAGTCTCTGTGGCCAAGAGAAGGTGAACCTGGCAAGCTCCCAGGGCAGAATCCAGAGGTTGCTAGGGGCTTGGGGTTCATGTGGCTTCAAGAAAAACCACCCCAGCCTGTGGTTAAAGAGATAAGTCTGTGGCCACGCCTACATTGGAGTTGGCTTCTGAAACCTCAGAAGCAGAGAAAGAGAAACAGGTCAGCTGAACCAGTCCGTCCAGCCCAGCTCTGGAGGGCGGGAGTCAGGACACACTGGAAAGGAAGAGCTCGGCACTGCAGACTTATGCAGAGGGGTTACCGGGGGGTGCACCCCGGCTTCCTTCAGCTGAGGCACCCGGGCACAATGAGGGGCTTCTTCTTCCTTAACTGACTCCAAACCAAGGAGGATAAAAAGGGTTGCTTGGAATCTGTCCCTTGACCTTTCCTCTTGGTAATAGTGAAAGCAGACAGCTGACATAGAGTAGGCTGTTTGGCTCCTCTCTGCACTAGACACTGCAGGAGGGCAGAGGGCACCGTGCCTGGCTAAGGGAGACCGCATGCTGATGTGCTGGGTACAGAGAGAGTGGCCCAGAGGTGGAGGAGTCGGTCTCCATAAGGGCTGGAAAAGGTGGGCTTCAATCCAAGATGGTCTTTTTGGAGGCAATTCCCCTGTGACTCCTCCACAGGGTGGGAGAAACAATATTGAGAAACCTGCAAGGTTTGTGCCAGGCTTGTGTTTGGGGTCTGTTCTGGGGAATCTGTCCAGCACACCTGCTGTGTGCCAGCCCCCTGAGCAGGACAAGCCTGACATTAATCACCACATTTTCAGATTTTTCAAAACTATTCCAAGCATGGCTTCTCTTTAAACAAAACTTCAAAGGTCTTTCCTATGCAATATTTCCTTTGATTCTGGCTGCATTAGAAGCCAGTGAGCCATGTGGGCAGTGGAAACCTCGGGCGACAGTGCTGTCCTGCTCCTTTTATGCCTCTGAGTTGTTTCCATGTGTTGCCACCGTCCTTGGGAATCAGGCCTTTCACCAGAGACATGACCAGAATTAGAAAGCAAACTTCACTCTCCCTCTCGATCTAATATGGCTGCAACCCAAGGCAGCCAGAGTAAGCTTCTAAAAACACAAATCGGATTTTGTGAACACTCTGCTAGCTTCTTCTTACTCTTAGAATAAAATCTAAACTCCTTGTCATGACCTCCAATCCCTGAATGATCTGGTCCTATGCAGCTTCCAACCTTCTCCAGCCCCTCTCCTTTCTCCCTCCCTTCCCATCCACCAAAGGCCTAAATGCACTTCCGTCCAAGAAATGGCTTACAGTCCAAGACCTACTCATATTTTCTCTTAATCTACTAAAAAAAATCTTGAGTCTGCATTGTTCCAGAATGATTTAACACAATTTTTTTTATTATTGTTTAAAGTATTACATATAGTATTACATATGTCTCCTTTTCCCCCCATTGACCTCCCCTCATCCACCCTCACCCCTAGCACATGCCCTCACCCTGCTAGTGTCTGTGTCTATTGGTTATGCTTATATGCATGCATACAAGCCCTTTGGTTGATCTTTTACCTCTCCCCCCCCACCTTCCAACTGAAGTTTGACAGTCTGTTTGATGTTTCTCTGTCTCTGTATCTATTTTTGCTCATCAGTTTATGTTGTTCATTATATTCCACAAATGAGTGAGATCATGTCATATTTATCTTTCTCTGACTGGCTTATTTCACTTAGCATAATGGTCTCCAGGTCCATCCATGCTGTTGCAAATGGTAAGAATTTCTTCTTTTTTACTACAGCATAGTATTCCATCGTGTAGATGTACTACAGTTTTCTAATCCACTCATCTGCTGATGGGCTCTTAGGCTGTTTCCAAATCTTAGCTATTGTAAATTGTGCTGCTATAAACATAGGGGTGCATATATCCTTTCTGATTGGTGTTTCTTGGGATATATTCTTAGAATTGGGATTACGGGGTCAAATGGAAGTTCCATTTTTAATTTTTTGAGGAAACTTCATACTGTTTTCCATAGTGGCTGCACCAGTCTGCATTCCCACCAGCAGTGCAAAAGGGTTCCTTTTTCTCCACATCCTCGCCAGCACTTGTCGTTTGTTGACTTGTTGATGTTAGCTATTCTGACAGGTGTGAGATCATACCTCATTGTCGTTTTGATTTGCCTCTCTCGGATGATTAGTGACTTTGAGCATGTTTTCATATGTCTCTTGGCCTTCTATATGTCCTCTTTCGAAAAGTGTCTATTTAGATCCTTTGCCCATTTTTGATTGGATTAACACAACTCTTAAACATTGTTTAATCAACACAATCGCTCATGTAGGCACACAGTTATTTTGACAAGCCCAGATGTAAATTACTCTTCCAGTCTTGTTACTCCCTATTACTCATGTACCTATCATCCTTAATTTTGGATGATTATGAGAGCCATAACCTAGAGCAGGGGAGGGCAACCTTTTTGTGAGTGCATGCCAAAACCAGCAAAATCTCTGACTCAAAATTCTTCTGCGTGCCAACCCTAATTTTTTTGAGAACATGTTATGCCTACTTGATATCTCTTAAGGTGTACATATGTGAAGAACCTTGAAGAAATAATAAAATTCATTTGAGCGACAAAAACACAGTATATGATGATGAAAATACATTTATTTTTAATGTATACATGTATACTGATAGCTTGACAGAAAAATTTATGACTCTGTTTGATATTATCAGTGGGACTTTTGCTGCTGCATCACTGATGACAGAGATTTTACATCAGGTTTATATTTCGTGACCTTCAGAGATAGGCACGAGCTACTACTTTCATCCATCAGGCTACTCCTATTATGATACTTAACAAAATTCATCACTGAGAACAAAGATTCACAAGCGTATGTGGATGAAACCAAAACACTGGTCAGATCTAGGAAGGCAGGGAGAGTTAAGGCAGAGGCATAGAAATTGCTCTTCCCCTCTCTCGTCAATCCATGTCTATGGTCTTTAAGATAACTTGTTATGTAAAATTATTTATTTATCTAAGATGCACCTACACTGAATTTATCTGAAAAATAAAAAAGTCGATATTAAGAAAAAAATTGTAAATGAAAGATTATAAGAGAGGGTTTCGCGTGCCAGCAAAAGTTACTGGCGTGCCATGTTTGGCACGCGTGCCAGGGGTTGCCCACCCATGACCTAGAGAGTAGACATTAACATTTCCAAAAACATCACTGAGAAAAATGTCTGTCCTTGAAAACCAGGCTCACCCCCATAGCAGAAACCACCCCATTATTTTAACCGAGTTCAAGCTTTAAAATGAGGGATTGTTCACCAGGTTGTGCCATAGGAGTGCCCTGCCTTTCTCTGGTGATGGGTAGAGGAGAGACTTCACCACCTGAAAGATAAATATCAGTATACATCTCCACCATCTCTTTAAGATTTGCTGAGAGCAGCAGGCACCTTGCTTGCTGATTGTAAGTACATGAGAGGTAACCGTGGGCACAGGCTTCCCACAGTGCCCAAATAGGTAAGCTCTTTCTCCAGGCTTAGAAGTGGACTGTGGCCTTTAGAAGAATCAGCCCATTTTCCAGACCTCCCTTTAGTCTCTGGGTCACTTCTGCTGGAACCACCAATATGTTTATTCTCTCTCTTTCCCTTCCTGACCCATTTAACCAAATTATTCCCCACTTGGCTTCCAGCTCACCTGACAAGTGACCCCAGAAAAGAAGTCCAGACATTGGATGTTCAACAAAATGTATGATCTGCCAGCTCCACCAACAGAGAAGGCTAAATCTCCAGTTCTTCCTCCCCCATTTTCCTATTCCATCACTCTATCTTTTGCACCTGAAAGTCAAAAATCTTAAAATCAAATTTATCTTTCCTCTGAAACTAGATTCTTGTGGTCTGGATTTCCAATTAGACTTCTCTTTTTCTGTTCTTGGTAGCATCCTTTTTCCCCTTGCTCACAAATTTCTACTTGCTGGCCTCCTTTTTCAACTCAAAGTGGTTTCACAGACTGTTCCCTGTGCCTGGAGCACACCTACCTTTCTTCGTACCGGGCTAACTCCAACGCAACCCTCAAGTCTCACCTTTAGCATCCCCAAACTCTTCCCAAGTGCTGATTCAGTAGTTTCCTCCCTCACTATAGCCATCAAGATCTAAACATTTATTTGTGTGATTAAGTATAGGTGTTAGTAAACCTATAGTGCCCCAGTCCAGAAGCTATATGAAGCTACCTAGCATTTAACATGTGGCTAGTAAAAATGAGATGTGCTATAATTATAAAATACATAGCAAATTTTGAAGACTTGGTACACTAAAAAAGAATGTAAAATATTAACAATTTTTATGTTGGTTATATGTTGCCATAATATTTTAGACCTATTTAGTTCAGTAAAACATACTATTAAAATTAATTTTACCTACTTTTCACTTTTTAAATGCAGCTATTAGGAAATTATCAGTTGCAACATGAGGCATGGCCATCACTGAAGTGATTCAGCGATTCCAAGTGTCTGTCTTGCATTACGCCCAGTGCCTCGTGCTTGGCATTAACAGTGCATTGCTGGAGGAAGGAAGCAGCCAAGCTGTCCTGTGATCCCTGAAGAGCGATCCAGCGAGAGCAGTGCTGGTTAGTCACGGGCAAGAGCACAGGGATTAGATGTATCAGGTGACAACTAGAAGCAAGCATCCGAGAGCTGGGATGCGGCAATCCCACACCAACCTGCTTCACACAAATGCCCGTTTTATCTGAGGCATCAAGCACTCGTTACGTGGCCGTATCACTGGCTCTCCCAACAAAAAGAGGAATGGAAATGTGCACTTTAATAGAGTTTATACACACCCAGGAAGCTACCACTTTCTCCGGCTTTCATCATATTTCAAAATCCACAGAGCTGAGAGACAACCAGATGGTGTATGCTCAGAAGAGCCACAGTCAGCCTTAAGCTTCCTCGAGAACACAGAAATAGTACTGGACTGGCGCTAGGGAGTTGGGAGTCCTATCTTTTCTATCAGATATTAATTTCAGACTCATTGGGATGACATGTGTGAGGCCTGCTGTTATCCGTAGCTGGAATCAAGGCAACACTTGGGACCCTGATAATAGCACATGATTTAAACAGCAACACCTATATACTCAAAGCATTCAACTTTCTTGTGCCCAAGGTTCCTTCTACCCCGAGGAAGTTGTGGAGGACCACAGATTCAACAGGACCCTTTAGCCTGCATGACACCTTACCAACCCTGCATTCATCTCCCTCCAACTCTCCAATAGAAACAGACACATTTTTAGAGTAATAAAAAAAAAAAAATTAAGGGTGGAGGCATGTAGGAATGAGCCAGTGGTACTGAGCTAGAACAGTTTGAGAAACACAATAGTATTGAATTACAATCCATACAATAAAATAAATATCTAATAGTCCACACAGAAATGATTAAATAAATAAATTGAGGAGAATAGATAGCTCTTCCTTATAGACAGCTGGACGTAAGGGCTTGGTGTTCAGTGACCTAGTCTAATATCCCTTCTTCTTCCCTATTCTCCAGCTCTCCGAACGAAATGTAGATCTGCCCAAGTCATTTCTCACAATAACTTATACCAGGGAAATTTTAAAACTATTGCTGGATGGAGATCTTTGTCCTTAATGTTATGTCTTAGGATGAGGAGCTACTTAACATTGGTTATTTATTTTAATTATCACAAGGTTAGATATTATTATTCTCATTATCAGAAAGGAAACTGAGGTGTAAAAATAATTTGCTCAAAATCACATGGGAAGAAATGGAATGACGATTGTAAAACAACTCGGTTTCTCCCCCCCCCCCCCCCCCCCACACACACACACACACACTCCTGCTTTTCAGAGTGACCTGCTGGCCAAACGCTGGGATGATGTTGCTGGGTAAGTTGTCAGAGAGATGCCTACCCACAAGGGCAGTTTTTTCTGGGTGAGAACAAATGACTGTGAGATACTACCCAGCCTTAAAACCCTAGGTTTCTATGAAACTTATTTTGATATTGGAATGGCTTTTGGGAATATTTCATGTCTTTCCTCTGAAAGACCTCAGTAGAAGGAACAAGTTTCCAGTCCAGGAAGGGGATTCAGCGTTTCAAAATTATTATGGGCAACAAATAGGTTCTCCTTTCCCACCCCAGCTGCCATCCAAGGATCTTTAACATGGATTTTTTGTTTTTTAAATCCAATGAAATCATGAACACTAGAGTAAATATATACAAACACTCACCAATCTTATAAAGACTCAGAAAATGAAGACAGCGCTCATATTTGAACAAAAACCATCAAATCACTGCAGGCACATTCATTAATACCACGGTTCCCTTCTTGTTCTCCCTCTACCCCCACCCACCCTCCCATCAAGTAGCTCTTAATGACCGTTTTACTGTTCTGCCCACCAAAATGGCTTTTGAGTGTAGGAAAGTATCAGAAGGTCCCTGCTGAGCGGCCAGCTGGGGAAGTGTCACGGGCCACTGAACTCTAAAATGAGCTGTCTCTGTAACAAAAGGGCCCTCTCCTTTGGCCCGACTTCAAGGGGATTACGCACCGCAGCCCCCACTGCTCCCTTTGTGTGCCACTTTGATTAAACTGGGAATTGCTCTGGCTCAGGGCTGTTGAGAACACCAGGTGGTGGGTCCTAGAGATAACAGATTGTATAGATCTTTCGTTAAAAACAGACGTCCCCATTGTATGACTTACAATATTTAAGCACAAATGCCAGGAGCTCCCCAGACCTCCTGAGAGTTATGCATGGGAGAAAACCAACATATACTAGTCCCAACTCTCTGGTGGCAAACAGTGGCTGCTGGTGACTAAACATCTAGCCACTGGCTAAAAATGAAAGAAACAAGAATAAATATTTATGATAAAGGAAGTAAACCGAAGGAAAGAAGAAATGTGCACCAGATACAACAAGGGTCAATCTTCACAGAGCCTGGATGTTAGAAAAACTGAAACGGTTTATCCTCTTCAGTATAAACTCCTTAAAGGACAGCACTACATCTGGGTCAACCTTATTTCCTCAGTGTCCCATGCAGCACATCATTCACTGATGATGTTTAATGATAATGATAACTAATATTTATTAATCACTTCTATGTAGCTATCAGTTTTCTATTGTTGTGTATTTTATATACATTAGTCTACTCAAAGTTCCTAATAATTCTTTAAGTTATTGATTCATTTAATCTTCCAAACAAGCCTACCAGGCAGATACAATAGTTACTCTATTTTTAAGGGTAAGGGAATGAGGAACAGAGAAGATAAGTAACTTGGCCAAGGTCATACAGGAAGTAGCAGAATTAGGACTCAGGTAATTTGGGTCCAAAGTCTGGAGCAGTCACATTACATCGTTAACGCAGACTATGGACTGTAAGGTAGACTGACTAACGAACTCACCTTCTCTCCCCCTCAGAGCTTTGGAAAGTTCTGAAATTCTTCTAGCATATGAGATGAGATCTCAAGCAATTTTTTAAAAAAAGTGATCAAAGAAAGTTTGAGGACAATAAAACTAGAGACATTGTGGGGAGACAAAAATATATGGCTAAGGCTAGGTCAGATTTTCTGAGAGATGTCTCTGTGTTAAAATCAAATGAAAACTCAAATACATGAAATCAGCTGCAAAAATGAGTATAGAAAATATATACTATAAAAATTTATTTAATTTTTATCAAAATTAGTAATGGAGTACATTTAAAGCTTAGCCTTCTAGACTCCCAGCCCAATTTTCTTCCTAGTTGAAGCATTAATTGGGGAGAAAATCTGGTTTGAAATATTCCCTCTCCCCAACCTCACAATTACATTGAAGCTAGACTTGATCCTAACATAGGAAACAAATTCCAGTGAAGCAGACATAGTTAAGAATCGCACACACCATAATTTCCATTTCTTTTTCATCCCAAGGAAGAGGCCAGCTAACCCCAGGGAAGACAACACCCAAGGCATCAGGGCAAGACCCTTAAGCCCCTCCCCAGGGAGCCTGGATGGCACCAACAGCTCTGGGGGTGGGGGGTTCACAGCCATGTTCTTTTTTTTTTTTTTTAAATTAAATCTTTATTGTTCAGATTATTACATTTGTTCCTCTTTTTTTCCCCCCATAACTCCCCTCCTCCCAGTTCCCGCCCCACCCTCCGCCCTCACTCCCCACCCACTGTCCTCATCCATAGGTGCACGATTTTTGTCCAGTCTCTTCCCGCATCTCCCACACCCCTTTCCCCCCCAAGAAGAGTCAGTCCATTCCCTTTCTATGTCCCTGATTCTATTATAATCACCAGTTCATTCTGTTCATCAGATTATTTATTCACTTGATTCTTAGATTCACTTGTTGATAGATGCATATTTGTTGTTCATAATTTGTATCTTTACCTTTTTCTTCCTCTTCCTCTTCTTAAAGGATACCTTTCAGCATTTCATATAATCCTGGTTTGGTGGTGATGAACTCCTTTAGCTTTTCCTTATCTGTGAAGCTCTTTATCTGACCTTCAATTCTGAATGATAGCTTTGCTGGATAAAGTAATCTTGGTTGTAGGTTCTTGGTATTCATCACTTTGAATATTTCTTGCCACTCCCTTCTGGCCTGCAAAGTTTCTGTTGAGAAATCAGCTGACAGTCGTATGGGTATTCCCTTGTAGGTAACTGAGTTTCTTTCTCTTGCTGTTTTTAAGATTCTCTCTTTATCTTTTGCTCTTGGCATTTTAATGATGATGTGTCTTGGTGTGGTCCTCTTTGGATTCCTTTTGTTTGGGGTTCTCCGCGCTTCTTGGACCTGTAAGTCCATTTCTTTCACCAGGTGAGGGAAGTTTTCTGTCATTATTTCTTCAAATAGGTTTTCAATATCTTGCTCTCTCTCATCTTCTGGCACCCCTATAATTCTGATGTTGGTATGCTTGAAGCTGTCCCAGAGGCTCCTTACACTATCCTCGCATTTTTGGATTCTTTTTTCATTTTGCTTTTCCGGTTGGGTGTTTTTTGCTTCCTCGCATTTCAAATCATTGACTTGATTCTTGCACTCCTCTGTTCTGCTGTCGGGAGTCTGTATAATATTCTTTATTTCAGTCAGTGTATGCTTAATTTCTAGTTGGTTCCCCAATATAACATCGAGGGTCTCATTAGTTTTCTTGTAGATCTCATTAAGTTTATCGGCGGCTTCTAAACAGTTCTTGAGAGACCTTAAAAGTGTGGTTCTGAACTCTATATCTTCCATTGACAATTTTGTCCTGTTTCTTTGTCTCCCCATTTTGTTATGCTTCCTTGGTGCACCCCCTAGTGGTCTTTGTTCGTGGTCTTATAGTTAAATCTTGATTGTTGTAGCTAATTCCAGGGAGGGTTTGACCTCCAGGCCAAGTGGCTATGAGAATCAGCTGTGTCAGCAGTGAGAGAACTTCTGTCCTCTAGGGAGGTGCTAATCTGGCGTTTGCCTGAGGCTATCCGGCAAATGCCTCTGTGCAGGGCTTGGGCGGGGTGGGTCACACAGGATCAACAGGGTGGGCCGGAGAGAGCAGTTATGGCGGCTCTCAGTCCTGTCCCCAGGGGCTCTGCCTCTCTGAGTCCCAGCACCCGCTGCAAAGCTCAGAGAGAAAGCTGCACTCGCTCTGACCGAAGCCAGGCAGTCCCACTTCTCCAGTTTGAGTCTGGGTCCCTAAAGACTCGCCTGTATCTGGAGCTCAGAGTCTGCGACTCCCTCCCGATTGAAAACGCCAACCGCGCCCTCCGCCGCCAGCCCGCTCCGCGCACTCCGCACCTCAGAATTTGACTTCAGCACTGGGCCTCCTCTGAGTGTCCGTATGCGTTTCTCTTTCCTCCTAGTTGTAGGACTTCCACTCAGCCAGCGTTCCAGTGGTTCTGGGCGATGTCCGTTCCATCCTTCAGTCTCACCTTTGAAGTAGTTGTTCAAAGCAGCAAACTCCGGCGTTAACCTATGCTGCCATCTTGGTTCTCTCTCCACAGCCATGTTCTTGAAACACATCACCTTTAGTACCGTTTAGATGGGAAAGGAAGCTTCACAGAGGAGCTTCTTCATGCCTATTTAAATAAGCAATTTAAGTTTGCTTGGAGGGCCCTGGCCAGTGTGGCTCGGTTGGTTGGGCATCATCTGTGCACTGTAAGGTCGCCAGTTCAATTCCCTGTGAGGGCTCATACCTGGGGTTGCAGGCTTAATCGCTGATAGGGGGCCTGCAAGAGGCAGCTGATCAATGTTTCATTCTCACAGGGATGTTTCTCTCTCTCTCCCTCTCTCTCTCTCTCTCTCTCTCTCTCTCTCTCTCTCTCTCTCTTCCCCTCCTTCTAAAAATCAATGATAAAAAAAAAAGTTTGCTTGGAGAAACAGGTTATGAAGAAGGGCCAGGGCATCTTCCAAAGAGAGATGTCCATATTCTTTTGACTATTTTTTTAAAAGGCACTAAAACTTTGTAATGGTAGAAGATAACTGATCCTGGAAAAGCAATACCAATAAAGATTTTCGTCCTACAAACATGGAAGGGAAATGGGACCAGGGCTGCAGAAAAGAGTGAAGAGGATGGAATAGCTTTATTTCTGTCAACTGTTGCAACTTCTTTGTACTCCAAACTCTTTGCAAGAAGCAGAGAAGGAAGCCCACATCCAGACAGCTCTCAACACAGAGCTGGGGCGGGAGTGGAAAACAGTCAACTCCTGCTTCCTAGCCTGTCTCTTGCCCCAGATCCCTGCCTGCCCACCAACCCTCCTCCCCACGATCTCCAGTCTGATTTCTAAAAGACGAATCTGAGTCTCTCCCTCCTCAGCTCAAATCTTCCAATATTTGCCATCATCTATAGGAGAGGAGTCAAAACCTTTAGCCTGGGCTACAGGCCCTTCATAACTTCCTGCCTTGGAGTGCTCATCTTCTCCCATCCACTGTGTGATGTCTGGGAGGAAGGAAAGGAATGCTCGGGGCATCAGCAGAGTCCTCTTTGCAGATTAGGATGCCTCTGAACCAGCTTCCTAGTCTTAATCTAGAGAGGACCTGGTACAGGCAGTCAAAATATTCAAATGGTGATACACTGAATTGGGGGTGGGGTGTGGGTGGGGTGAAAAGAGCATGTTTAAATCATAAAACGTACATGTGTCAAAGTTCTCCTCAAGCTCTCCCAAATCAGTATCTATAAACCCTCTTGCAAACACATATTGTAGATTAAGGAACACATCCTTTAATGTGTAAACACTTTAACTAAATTCTCTTTCAGTTCAGGCCCTTTAAAATCTAATTTTAAGTATGTGCCTTACATCGCTCTGGTGAGATCGGGTGTTTCATTACACAGGTTGTCTCTTCCTGATTAAGGCAATCGAAAAGGAAAATCCTGATTGAAAAGGAACTTTCTAAGCAATATCCACCTGGCTGACGAGGCAAAAGATATCTGACCTGCTAGGGAGCTTCCTCTTTGCTATCAATGAACATCTGGGTCCAAAAAATAAAACAACCTTTTTTAGCATCATGTTGAGGTGGGCTTCCTGTTGAAAATGAGTAATCTGCCCTGGGAATGAACATGGATATGTAATCTAGAAGAACCCAAATACATAACAATGATTCATTAAAACCAATTATTTGTTTTACTTAATAAGGTACCTCGCTGGGCAAAAGGAATCACTGTAGGATGTTCTACGTTACAAACTCCCTGAAACTCAGAAGATGCTAATTCCCTTCACAGAGTATTAACTAACAGCAGAGTTCTCGGATCTATATTTAGCACAGTGGTGAGGCCACAGGCACTCCCCGCTAAAGCACAGGCATTTTCCCTTTGGCGGCACGGTGTCACAGCGGTGAGAAAGGCCTCCCACCCCACTGAAGAATCTATCAAGAAATGTTATCACAAACCTCAGAAGTGACACTTTGCTCCTCCAGGTGGCACAGAGCATTTCACACCTTCCAGCAAGCCTGTACGTAGTTCACATAGAAAGAACATTTTCCCAGGGAAAATTAGAAATCAACTCCAATGCAATTGTAAATAACATCCATCTACCCCAATGACTCTACTACCAACTGACGCACAGGTCTCAGGCACACAAAGATAACAAAAATCAAGGCCTAAAGGGAAACAGAAAGCAAAATGGGTTATTATAATGAAGTCTCAGTCAACACTAGTCTTAATTGATCCTGCTGGAAAGACCAATTTTTGACTAATATTTTGAAAGATGTTTTAAAGACAGAGGAAACATAAAATAAGAAACTTTATGTGGTACATTTGTACTATGGAATACTATGCAGCAGTAAAAAAGAAGAATCTCTTACCCTTTGAGACAGCATAGAGGGACCTAGAGCATACCACGCCAAGTGAAATAAGTCAGTCAGAGAAAGACAAGTATCACATGATTGCACTCATATGTGGAATCTAAGTAATAAAATAAACTTATTAACGGAGTGGATCCATAGACATGAAAGCATGGAACAGAGTGCGGAATCTCAGAGGGAAGGTAGGGGAGGGTGGGTGGGTGGGAAGTTATCAACCAAAGACCTTGAATGCATATATGCATAACCCATGGACATAGACAATAGGGTGCTAAAGGTCTGGGGCGGAGAGGGAGAAACAGGGGTGGGATGGAGTTGGCCAATGGGGGAAAAAAGGGACATATGTAATTCTTTCAACAATAAAACAAACACTTTATCAAATATCTAGTTCTAGATATACATTTCATTTATTCATGCAGGCATGCATTCATTTGAGTCATAGGAAAACAGAAATTTTTGTCTGTTTTGTTCACTTCTGTACCCAGTAACTGGTACAGGGTAAGAGCTCCATAAATATTTTTGAGCAAATTCATTCATCAAACATGTATTGAGTGCCTACCATGAGCCAGGCCATGTGATAGGGCCCAGAGACATAATGATTTGCTCACAGTCTATAAAGAACAGGCCTCGCCCTAACCGGTTTAGCTCAGTGGATGGAGCGTCGGTCTGCGGACTGAAGGGTCCCAGGTTCGATTCCAGTCAAGGGCATGTGCCTTGGTTGCGGGCACATACCCAGTGGGTAGTGTGCGGGAGGCGGCTGATTGGTGTTTCTCTCTCATCAATGTTTCTAACTCTCTGTCCCTCTCCCTTCCTCTCTGTAAAAAAATCAATAAAATATATTAAAAAAAAAAAAAAAAAAAAAAAAGAACAGACCTCTCTGCCCCAAATTCATGTATCTCCAGGCTTCCTTAAAACATCTAATAGGCCTGGCCAGCATGACTCAGTAGTTCAGCATCGACCAGGAGGTCACAGTTCAATTCTCAGAAAGGGCATATCCCCGGGTTGTGGGCTCGATCCCTAGTGTGGGGTGTGTAGGAGGCAATCGATCAATGATTCTCTTTCATCATTGATGCTTCTCTCTCTCTCTCCCTCTCCCTCTTAAATCAATAAAAAATATTAAATATCTATCTATATCTATATCTATATCTATATCTATATCTATATCTATATCTATATATATATATATATATATATATATATATATATATATATCTTATAGGCTTCTTAAACTTGGCATGGCCAAACCAACACTACCCCAGGACTTCTTATAACTTGATACATATAAATTCCAACTTATTAAGCACTGATGTAAGGTTTTCTCTATTATAGCCAAACATAAGCTGAGCTAATACAGCATTCAGAAGGTGGGGAGAAGAGGAGCAATGAAGGAAACAATAAACAAAAAAAGTACTGAGAGAGTTAATAAGAGAACCAGGAAAGCATATTAGATAAGAAGGTCAACTTGCCACCAAGGGACTACCACCAAGTGGTCAAATAGGATGAGAACATAAAAAGAGGCCATTTTACTGGGCCATTTGATGGTTATTTCCAAAAGCAGTGAAAATAAGAAAACTAGATTAATGTGCATTCATGTTGTATTTAGAGAAATAGTATATCAATGCTTTACTGTCTTAACAAAATCTGCATTTACTTGGAAAGCCTTTTGTATAATATTTCTTAAGTGGCCAGAGAATCATGTGTTAACATATTTAAGCAATCATAGCGAAGAAAGCCAGTGGAACCTGAGTTAACCTCTAGAGCAGTGGTTCTCAACCTTCTGGCCCTTTAAATACAGTTCCTCATGTTGTGACCCAACCATAAAATTATTTTCGTTGCTACTTCATAACTGTCATGTTGCTACTGTTATGAATCGTTATGTAAATATCTGATATGCAGGATGGTCTTAGGTGACCCCTGTGAAAGGGTCGTTCGACCGCCGAAGGGGTCGCGACCCACAGGTTGAGAACCACTGCTCTAAGAGAAGGGGAAAAAAAGAAAGGGAAAAAGAAATAAACAAATGAAGGGAGGGAGGGAGGGAAAAAATAAGTCTATAGAGGGAGCAATGCAGTGTAATTAGCATTATAATAGATATAAGCCTAAGAAACAGTGGCCATATATACAAGAGAATCAGGGAAGACTTCTCAGCAGAAGTTATTCATCAACAGACCAAATGATAGGAGAATTAGCCAGAAGAGAATGAGGGAGTGCCCCAGAGCCAGTTTAGGAAGAACCATGAAAAGTATATTAAGCAGGTCTTAATCATTTTAAATATCTCTTAAGGTTTCTTTCCATAACTGTGCTCAGATTTACCCGGTAACCCACCATTTTTAATTGTGCCAAGTGATTTGTCTGGTCATTTGAAACACTGACCATTGAAACAGTCACTCGTTGGATTTTGCTACTGGCTTCCTAGATTCCAGATAATACCACAGTTCCTAGAACAAGGTCTGTTACTAGTATAACATTTAGTGTCATTTACTGAGGCTTAGCAGTCAACATGAGAAAGAGTAAACTCTGACTCATCCTGGTCATTCATTTGGGTACGGACATACAGTATGATACATAACACCAACTTAGACGAAAGCGGGGTTTTGTGATGGCGCCCACATTTGCTGTGTGTCACTTAATGCTAAGAGAAGCATCTGAGATGGCCTAGATTTAAGAGTAAAAATCTTTGCTTGTCTCTATCTAATATAAAGCTGGAAAATGATGAGATAAAGATAGTTCATTTCTTCCACCTTGCCTCGACTCTTCCTGTTTAAAGATTGTAAGGGATTAGTGCAATGGGAAAGCAATCTTTTGTCCTTTGAGTTCCCAGCCATTTACTTCCTAGTAATAGCTTAAAAAGGTGAGAGTTGAGGAGAATTAACCAAGATTTTTTTTAAAAATCACACTGTAACCTAGTATAGAAAACTTTAAAGGGCCTTACCCAATTACCATTATTAAAATATTCAGGGTAGCCAATACTTTCTATCTAAAACCTTATTCCCTGCTAATGAAACCTTAGGGATGAAATCAATCGCTGGACTTCAGTTGCAAAGAGAGAAAATGAAGCATGTAAAAACTTGAATTACTGTGTTTCACAAAATATATCCAGTTACTAAAGTTTTTATAAATTTTGCATAGAATTGGTCATCAAGCATTCATTAAAGGAGTTAACTAATGAAGGAAAATCAATGGATGAGAGGGAGAGAATATTGAACATTAAATAAAATTTAACTCAATGAAACTATCAAGAAAGTAAGTGACTAGAAACCAGGTTGTCAAAATGTCCTTCCTTCCTCCTTCCCTATCCTCTCATCATTTCTCTTTCCTGTTCTCCCGCCCCATGTTTCCGTAATCCCTGGCCCCCAAATTTTTGTTATAGTTCTCAGAGAAATAAAGGCCCTTCATTCCCTCTATTTATTTATTTTTATTTTATTGATTTCAGAGATGAAGGGAGAGGGAGAGAGAGATAGAAACATCAATGGTGAGGGAGAGAATCATTGATCAGCGGCCTCCTGAAACCCAGGCATGTGCCCTTGACCGGAATCGAATCCAGGACCCTTCAGTCCGCAGGCCAACGCTCTATCCACTGAGCCAAACCAGTTAGGGCCCTTCATTCCTTTAATACTAGCAATGTTTACCCCTTAAGTCTGCTAAGTATGTTCAATTGTTCGTTCATGCCTTAATTTACTAGACAATAAGTTACTGCATTGCAGTAGGTGTCAGACACTTAGTCTAGGGACATAAACAATCAGCAAGACCACTTGGTCCCACCCTCAGGCTGCTTGAAGTCTTTGGGGGACAGAGATGAGTAAACAAAACAGCTAATTACAATACAAAGAGTTACATATTTGGGGCCCTGTGAACACATGGCCCAACATTGGAACTTAACATTCCAGCTGAAGAGAAAAGGCATTTGAAATTTCAAGGAAGTTACTGTTGGTTAACAGTTCATAACAACAGTTTAAGAGAATGACTTAATATAAGTGGTGAGAGGATCACTGGTGAGAGAAAGTAAGATCTAAAATGGAATCTGAAGATGAGAAAGCTGAGCCAGATGGAATGGTACAGGGATGGTTCAAAAGTAAAGGTGTGATAGGCAGTTAGACAGACATGATCAGAGAAAGGACAATGGGCCAGGTACAGAAGGTCACCGAGTGGAAAGCCCCAGGTGCCCATCAATGGGCAAAACTGGGAAAACAAGGACTTTATCCCCAGGTTAACCTTTCCTCCCCTAGCATATCCATGATCATGCAGTTTAGAACTGGTCATGTGGTTCAGATCCCGCACCCCACCCCGACCGTTCCTCCCCCTGGTATGTTACTAGCCATGCAATAGACCCATTTAGAAGAGGAATACGGGGCCAACGAATGGCCTCATGCTATTCCCATGCAGTCCCTTGAATAAGTCCGTTCTGACTCCACTGGTCTAACAACTGGTGCCACTCTCGCCACCAACAGAGGAAGCCACACATGTGAAGGTCTTGAGCAGATGGATTAATGTTCTGAAGACATCTTTCTGAATAGGACCTTTGCTTTTTATAAAACAAGCAAACTCACCACTTTTCTAAGCACAATCACATTGTGCTTTTCTGTCTCCTCACCAGAGGCCCTTCCCATCTTTCCCCTTGTCCTACCTTTCCTTCAAGGCACGATTCGGCAATTCATCATGTCTTGCCTTAAAAATCTTACATTTATAGAGCTCTTTTCATTTTTCAGTTGTCACATATGTGCCTTGTCAAAGCCTGTGACATCTGTACTGTTTCAAATGCCCCTTGTCCTCAACTAGGTTGTAAGTAGTTCTTAAGAACAGCATCTGATTGTCTGTGTCTTTCTTCCTAGCACACTACTCTGCCAGAGCTCATGCTTGTTTTTTATTCATTGTTTAGCAACATGGCTTAGATAAGCAAAAAAGAATAAAATTACCACCCCAAACTACTCAGTCATCAAGGTTCTTGACTATTCTCAAGGGAGAAATAGAAAAGACTAAATTTTGCCTGACCAGTATGGCTCAGTGGTTGAGCACTGACCCATGAACCAAGAGGTTCACTGTTTCAATTCCCAGTCAGGGCATATGCCTGGGGTTGTGGGCTCAATCCCTAGTAGGAGGCATGCAGGAGGCAGCCGATTGATGATGTTTCTCTCTCATTGATGATGTTTGTATCTCTCTATCACTCTCCCTTCCTCTCTCTCTAAAATAAATAAATAAACAGACAAATAAAAACATATTTAGAGAGAGAAACCAAGATGGCGGCATAGGTAAACACCTGAAATTGCTGCCTCACACAACCACTTCAAAAATACAACTAAAAGACAAAACAGACATCATCCAGAACCACAGGAAGGCTGGCTGAGTGGAAATTCTACAACTAGAAGGGAAGAGAAAAGCACACTGAGACTCAGAGGAGGTGCGGAAGTAAAGTGAAGAGGTACAGAGGCACACTTGGGAAGGGCTGACAACTGAAGATGCGGTTGTCTTTTTCAATCGGGAAGGAGACACACGCTCCTGCTCTGAACTCCAGTTCCGGGCTAGTCTCTGGGGACCCAGACTCATATGGGGAGAAACTGGACTGTCTGGCAGCAGGCAGAACTCGAGGTGGCTTTCTCTCAGAGGTGCTGTGGCTTTCTCTCAGAGGTGCTTGCAGGGATTACCAGGAGACTGAGACTCGGGGCCTCTTAGGGCAGGGCTGAGGATCAGCCATAGCTGTTTGCTCCGCCCTGTTGATTCCCTGAGACCCCGCCCCACCCAAGCTGTGTGCAGAGGCTTTTGCATATGAATGACCTGGCCCTTTGGAATCTAAAATTACCTAACAAACTACAGCTGGGTCAGAGAGACACAGAATATCCAAAAGAAGGCCCAAGGCCCCACAGCAGCTTGCATTGCTTCACAGCTGGGCCTCATCTGGGCACCTCCAAATCCCAAACAAAGAAGAGGAATCTGAAGATCTCTCCATAGTTCCTGATGGGTAGCCTTAGGCAGAGGCTAAATTAGCACCTCCTTAGAGATCCAAGTGCCAATGTACCCAGTGGTCAGAGTGGGACCATCCAGATTACAACTCCTCAGATCCATAAGGGACACACTCAGGGGGCAGACTCAGTGAGCACCAAAGTCCCACTAAAGCCAGTCTTGCCCCATAAGGGTGTCTCCAGCACAGAAGTTCTCCCACCATAGACACAGCTGATTCTCACAGACAATTGGCCTGGAGGTCAATTCCTCCCAGTGATACCAACTACAATCAAGGCTTAACTACAACAAGACTGTGCACACAGCCCACAAAGGGGTGCACCAAGAATGTCCACCTCAGGTAATTGGGGAGGCTGAGCCACTGGGCCCTATAGGACACCTAGCACAGAAAGCCACCCTATCAACACAGGGAAGCAGCCAAAATGCGGGGACAAAGAAACAGATCACAAATGACAGAAATGGAGGAAAGCAAACTACTGGATATAGAGTTCAAAACCACAATTATAAGGTTTTTCAAGAATTTTCTAGAAACCGCTGATAAATTTAGTGAGACCCTCAATAAATCTAATGAGACCCTCGATGATATGAAAAAGGACCAACTAGAAATTAAGCATACACTGACTGAAATAAAAAATATTATACAGAGATCCAACAGCAGACTAGAGGATTGCAAGAATCAAGTCAAAGATTTGAAATATGAAGAAACAAAAAACACCCAACCGGAAGAGCAAAAAGAAAAAAGAATCCAAAAATACGAAGATAGTGTAAGGAGCCTCTGGGACAGCTTCAAGCATACTAACATCCGAATTATGGGGGTGCCAGAAGATGAGAGAGAGCAAGATATTGAAAACCTATTTGAAGAAATAATGACAGAAAACTTCCCCTACCTGGTGAAAGAAATAGGCTTACAAGTCCAGGAAGCGCAGAGAACCCCAAACAAAAGGAATCCAAAGAGAACCACACCAAGACACATCATAATTAAAATGCCAAGAGCAAAAGACAAAGAGAGAATCTTAAAAGCAGCAAGAGAAAAACAGTTAGTTACCTACAAGGGAGTACCCATAAGATTGTCAGCTGATTTCTCAACAGAAACTATGCAGGCCAGAAGGGAGTGGCAAGAAATATTCAAAGTGATGAATGGCAAGAACCTACAACCAAGATTACTTTACCCAGCAAAGCTGCTGGGGTCCAACCCCAGCAGGTCCAGGGGTCCCCAAAGGTGTGGACGGAGTCAGCGAAGAAGGAATGCCACAGAGACAGCGTTCAGTTGATCAGCAGCCTAGCCAGGATCTCTAGCCAAGTTCTGGTGTTTATTGTCTTGTTACATCTGTATTTATACCAGTTGATTTTAATCCTGTCAATTTCTATTGCAAAGGTTAGGGCGTTTCTTATCTCCATTCCAGGGAGTAAAGATTATGTAGCTTAAGCGTGATTGTTTGTAGTTAAAGTGATTAACTACCCTCCTGGCACGTAGTTAAGGGGTTTTATCCCCTCCCTAACTTCAGGGAAAAATCCCTACCTGGGGAAACAAGCTTTCTCGGAGAGGTGACCTTGGTTAAAACACATAGCGCTAAGGGGAGCAAACATATTAAGAACAGTATGCTATATACGCCAGATCCCTTGAAACATATGCTGTGCAGATGTTTCTTTCCTGCAGCGACTGTGTCAAGCAGCAAGGATGGACCTGCTTCCGGCACAAAGCTATCATTCAGAATTGAAGGTCAGATAAAGAGCTTCACAGATAAGAGAAAGCTAAAGGAGTTCATCACCACCAAACCAGTATTATATGAAATGCTGAAAGGTATCCTTTAAGAAGAGGAAGAAGAAGAAAAAGGTAAAGATAAATATTATGAACAAGTACATATCTATCAACAAGTGAATCTAAAAATCAAGTGAATAAAAGGTCTGATGAACAGAATAAACTGGTGAATATAATAGAATCAGGGACTAGAAAGGGAGTGGACTGACAATTCTTGGGGGGAAAAGGGTGTGGGGGGTACAGGAAGAGTCTGGACAAAAATTGTACACCTATGAATGAGGACAGTGGGGGAGGGTAAGGGCAGAGGGTGAGGTGGGAACCGGGTAGAGGGGAGCTATGGGGGTAAAAAGAGGAACAACTGTAATAATCTGAACAATAAAGATTTAATTTTAAAAAATATTTAATTTTTTTTTTAAAAAGAAAGGATTAAATTTTTTGTGTGTCACTTACAGTGGATTTATGTAGGGATCCACTCAGATGAGAAATTACCTAAGGGGCTTCTGCTCTATAGACACAATAGTTCAAATAGTTGTGTCAGCATGACACTAAAACCACTTTCACTTCAAGAACAATTTAAGCTTTGGATCAAATATTTATTCTCTTTGCTAAGATGCTGCTGCCACCAAAATCTCCAGTACCTCTGAAATTTCCACAGAGGAGAGAGACGGTTTCATTCAATCAACCACTTGAAAAGTAAGACATACTTGGGGCATGTGGTAGTAAATTTCCCCAAAAAATGATGGCCAGAAAATGGGAGCAAATTCTGGAGTCATAATAAAAGGATACATGTAGCTGATTCCCTTCGATAAGATTTTTTGAGACAAAGAATAAATCAAGTTTGAACTTGGAGAAAGATTACTTTCCTAGTGGCAACATCAGAGGACATGGTGTGCTTGTTCAGTTCACTGGTTTACAAAGTTCTGGATGCAAATAGTTTAAAACAATTTCCAATTCCCAGTGTGGGGAAACACCCAGGTTCACAGGTGTCCTTTCAGTAAATGCAAAGTTCCACTGAAAGTGAAAATGATGCTATCATACCTGCATACTAGTACTGATTAAGTGATAAGCCTGAAATGCATTTCCCCCTTGGGGACTAGCCAGCAGAATAAGAGTGCTGCAGGTGATAATTAGCATTTGCCTAATAAAACAGGCCCAGATTTTCCATGCAGAACTTCCAGTAAACTTAGTTATAATGCAATCATAGTCTGCCCTGCAGGACTCACTATTATCATTAACCTGTTTCTGAGGGTCTTTATTATTATTAATTCAACCAATACTTATTAAGTACCTACTATGTTACCAAGCACCACGCTGGGGCAGAGGTGATTAAACTCACCTTGCCACCCAGGAACTAACAATTGAGTGGTGGAGAAAAACATGTAAAACAGATAGTATTGATAACCAGCGATAAGTGCTATAAAAAAGCAGATAGACGGTATAGCAATGAAGGATATTACTCATTGTGGCCAATGTTGCACTGCTAGGAAGGACACAAGTGAGGCTACTCACCCATTCTTCAATTGTTTTCTTGAAAAACACATTTTGAAACCCCTTACTTTTCTATCAGGAATTTTACTTAGGGATTAATTCATCAATTAGTCATAAGATCAAACGTGATTTTTAAAAAGTAGTACAAACTTCAGGACCTGCAGGTCATTCACCTACCCACCCTCAAAATGTGGACTAACCCCAGTGTGAGCTTAGAGAATTCAAGCTCACTCAAAATAACCAAGAGAACCTCAAGCGACTCCAGATTGCTTTTGACCATTAAAGCAAGAGATGACCGAGTCAATTCCAAAAGCAATCTAAGACACAGCTGGAGTTTTCTGTGCTCCCAAAGGCCTCAAAGTCTCACCTACCTTTCCAGACCCAGGTTACCTAAACAGCCTCCCATCCCCTCATCAGTCCTATAGTCAACATACCCTAAAAAAAAAAAAAAAAAAAAAATACTCCCTACCTCACTAGTTACATAACTTTTATGTAGTGTCTTGCACATATGAGCTCACAGATTTGTGAATGAATGAGTTTTTCTACTTCTGTTCATTTTATCAAGTTGTTCTCTCTATGTCAAATGCTGTTTCCATACCTTCTCCCTTTTCTTCACCTCCCACCACAAATTTCTACCCACCACCCTCATCATGTCTATTTGCGAAGATAGTTTTAAAGGGAGATGGTGTAGAAGGAAGAACAAGACTTCTCAAATTAGACATTTATGACTTGAACCCTGATACTATCACCTTATTTGGTCACTTCATGTCTATGACCTCCAGTTTCTTCTGTAAAATTAGAGTAAGTCCTTCATAGTGTTACTATGAAAGAAAACGGACATATGTAGAAAGTTCCTGGTATGTTTTGGTGCCAGGCACCCAGTCAGAGTGCAATAAATGCTAGTTTCTTCTCTCTCTCTCTCTCTCTCTCTCTCTCTCTCTCTCTCTCTCTCTCTCTCTCTCTCCCACAGGACATTTCCCCATTGATTCTCAGAGACAGTGGAAGGGAGGAGGAGAGACAGAGAGAGAGGAACATTGATGTGAGAGAAACACATCAATTGGTTGCCTCCTGCACACACCCCAACCAGATCAAGTCTGCAACCCAGGTATGTGCCCTTGACTGGAATCGAGCTCGCAACCCTTCAGTCCAAGGGCCAATGCTCTACCCACTTAGCCAAACCAGCTAGGGCTTTTTCCTTTCTTAATCTCCAACTCAAGTCCCTGCTATTCCAGAAGCCACCCCACCTACCACTGAGGTCCATTCCTGCTAGCAGAGCCGCACTCCCAAGTCTCCGACAGCCTCTGTGGGAAGAAAGTCTGTAGTTGAGAAACTTTAGAAATTAGGGGGAAACAGGATTAGGGAACAGAAAGGCATTATTAACCCCGAACTGTTTTAAATTCAGTAAAATCAAATCATAACCCAACTTGCTAAATAAACACAGTATCGATGACATTTAGACCTTCTAAATTAGCAATTATGACTACGGTATCCTTCTCCATTTACCACTCCCTACTCATTAAAAAACTTGTAAAGAGTTTCCTGCCCTGTAATTTATAAAGCTGCTTTCAAATTCATTTGGTTTTGATGAAAATAATCCACATGCTGCCGGAAGGTATATTCTATCTGCACCCAAGTGTTCGATACTTCTCTGATTTTATGTCTCAGGGCTGTTGTCTCCCTAGTTTGAAGTTCCAACATGGTTGCCAAAACAGGGAAGCACTTAGATGCTTGAGGGGAAAAAAGCTTTAATAAGCCTTAATAAACCACTGTGTACTGCCAAGTAGGCATTCTACAATTCCACTTCCCAGTACTCAAGTCCACGTGGCTTTCCTGGTCAAAGACTACTCACCCCCTAGCCACCCAAGGCTGCAATTCCGCAGTCTGAAAACTGACCTTTTTAAAAGCCTCCTCTCTTAGCTTTCTCCAGCTCCTTGAACAATAACCATGGTCCTATTCTGTTTCCCTCTTAACTCTCTTTCCTAATACCCTACTCTATGCCATTGAACTCTTGACTCCACCTTCAGTTCCTATACTCTTGGCTACTTCCGTTAAAAAAACTACTAACATATATGTGGCAGATCTATTTCATTCTAAGCACTTCAAATATGTTAACACATTTAACATTCACAGCAAATTTAGAAAGAGGCCACTCTTATTCCCATTTTACAGGTGAGGAAACTGAGGCTCAGAAACGTTATAAGAGGTAGAGTCAGGATTCAAACTTGGGCTGTGTGAGGGTCATGTAGCCAACCCTTGCTAAATTTCCTCAATTCCTGCTCAAACTAACACCTCAGGCCACATAGAGTGTCTACTGTTGGTTTTGTATAAAGTGTATTTTAGGTGAAATGTACCCTTGTGAAATCACTGCCTGTTTCCTTCTCCCCACCTCCTCTCCTCCTCCTCCTCCCTCCTCCCCCTCCTCCTCCTCCTCTCCCTCCTCCTCCCTCCTCCCCCTCCTCCTCCTCCTCTCCCTCCTCCCCCTCCTCCTCCTCCTCCTCCTCCTCCCTCCTCCCCCTCCTCCTCCTCCTCTCCCTCCTCCTCCTCCTCCTCCTCCTCCTCCTCCTCCTTTACCTCCTCTCCCTTCTTTACACTGTCTGATGTCAAATAAATATTGTTTATCACAGCCCCAATGTGTTACCACAATTAGGTAGATTCCTAAACAGAAGAGAAATGTTTCCATGCCATATCCCAAAGTCTCTCCCTGAGTTACCCCATCTCTAGCTGAGAGATAGGCCCTCTCTTTGAGGTCACCAATAAAGATGTGATACAGAAAAAATAAAAACAACAACAACACATCTTTCTGGATTGGGCCACAATCAGCTTTGTACAGTATTTTGCTTTCGGACAGGAACACAAAGTCATTTTGTAAAAGACATCTACAGCTGCATAATCCTTAAGGCCTTTTAATGAACTTTAATGGATCTATCACTACTATTTCATGCCCTTGTGAACCAATTAATATTAGCAAAGTACAAATTTCTATAGATTTTCTATCTCTAATGAACACGAAAACTATCTTATAGTGTCAAGATGTATTCTCTGTGGCCAATGGATGTTTCACTCTCACATTGATGTTTCTCTCTCTCCCGCGCCTTTCCTCTCTCTCTAAAAATCATAAAAAATCTTCAAGAAAAAAAAAATGTATCCTCTGTTTCTGACATAATCCTATGGCTCATGGAATAAGCCATATTTGCTCCATTCCGTCACTCAACAAGCATTTATTGAGCTCGGGAATACCACAGTGAGCAAGACAGATAATACTCCTCCTCTCTTGGTGTCAGCATGGCACATAGGCAATAAATGAATAAACACTTAATTGAAGATAATAATGAGTGCTATGAGTGAAATCAGACAGGCTGATGTGAGAGAGAAAGAGAGAGAGAGAGAGAGAGAGAGAGAGAAGTGGCTATAAGGGAAATTAGCTTACATTGGGTGATCAAGGAAGGCCTCTCTGAGGAGGTGACATTCAGCTAAGACCTGACTACCAAGAAGCAAGCATGCAGTCCAGGCCGAGGACACAGTGAACGGGTGTTTCCATACAAGTCTTCAGGAGGAAACAGGACCCAGGAACCCCTGCCCTTCGAGAGTTCACCACTGTGTATGTTTCTTCATGACTTTATGAGCTTTACACACAAGTCTTGTCAACCTTGATCGTGTAGACTAAAGAATGTAAATCACAACTATAAGACCATTTTCCTCCCTCTTATCACTGCGGTCGCCAAGTGCCCAGGACTATTGTGTCTTGGTTCCCTCTGGAGCACTCCTATCTGAGCCAGCTGCAGTTACCGATCATACCTGTTGATGATTAACACCCACAGGCTGTGGAAAACACATTCTGCAAGCCGGTCAACCATAAAATTCTTACTAAATAAGGCTGCAGGAGATGTAGCCCAGTTCTTGGGGAGCTGAGCCATTCATTCCTGCATAACCTCCACCTTGCTCAGTCCCTCACCCCATCTCACCCTGTCCCCAGGGGCCTGTGTTGGATAATAACTTTTCGTAATCTGTTGGAAGCCAGTCCTTAACAATTGAGCATTGTCTTTCTCATTGCTTTATGGTGAAATACTGCTAAGACCCTCGGGCTTGTGTGTAATACTGGATAAATAATTTCATAAAAGTTCTAAGGCTTAACTTGATAAAGTATCCAAAAAAAAAAATGATGAGCTTTAGTAGACATTCCAGATGAGCCTACCTTCTAGGTTAAAAAGCATCACAAAGTTAAAAATATACTGTATTCCATATTAGTGATAATTACATTCTCTCAATAAGAAAGGTATACTTTCTTTGCATTCAACCCATCCATTATTCAAGAAGAAAACACAAGTATATAACCAAGCACTGAAATTCACTGGGCCTGGACTGCACCGTGGCATTAGACTGTTTTCCCCTAACCCAGTCTATGTATCCACATTCCCACAGTCAGCTTTGGGAAGCTGACTTACTGGTGTCACTTGCTAACATTAGGGTGTGATATTTTTTCTCATTGTTCTACACACCTCTGAGAATGGTCAGATATCTTCTACTTGTATGTTTGTAGAAAGCCATTGCAATCTCTTAATGTAGAACTTTTTTTTTTTTTTTTAATTCTGAAAGTTTGTGCTTCCCTAAGTTGATCCAACTTTCTTCTTTCTGTCCTGTAACTTAGGCTAGTTTTCAATCCTAGAGACAGGATGCCTCTATGATGATATAATTAAGAGGCGAAACATAGTCAGGAGACCTCAATTCTAGTCTTGTATTTATGTGTTCATTCAAAAAATATTTATTATATACCTATTATGGACCAGACCCACCATCACTAATAGGTTTTTCACCATGGACAAGTAACTAAATTGCTCTATGCCCCTGTTTTTTTATCTGTACCTATCTCTATAAAGAGGGCATTGTATCACATAAACTCTAGTCCTTTGCAGTTCTAAGTATCATTGCTTCTAAGTCCAATTCTAACCTCCATATTGTTTCTCAGTCAGACTTGTCTCTAAGTGAACTGACTTTGTCATATAGAAATATCCCATTAAAATAAAGGCCAGTATTGGTTATAGCTCCTGAAGAATTGATGTAATTCCATTGAGAGGAAAAAAATGACAGAAATCAATATTTCTGGACTTTAGATGATTATTTGCAAGGATAACAAATAAAGAAATTATACTATATGTATTTTCACAAACAAGAGTCTGAAAACAGTAATATGTTATAAATGGCTCAGAACCAGTTTCCTCAAGAAGAAAACACAAGTATATAACCAAGCACTAAAATTACAAATAAAAAATGTAAAACTCCAAGCTGAACAGACAATGTGAAAAATAGGTATACATAAATATTGCTGGTAACATTGTATATGCTTTCTAAATAATAATTTGACCTATATCAAGGACCATAACATGGGTGTGTAAGTTAATTACAGTAATAGTCCTAATCTTCCTTTTCTCCATCTGTTGATTCTGGGTTCACCCATGTAATTTGCTTTGACCAATGAGCTTGCTCTCTTTCCAATCAAAACCATGAGAACATGCCCAGGTTAGCCTGTTGAGAGGACATAAGAGACAAATGGAGAAGAGCCAAGCCTTTCCAACTGGAACTGACAGTTTCCCTGAGTTAAGGAGCTTGAGCTGGGAGTTCAGAAAGACTAAGGCAGCTAGAATTTGTAGGGCAGAATACCAGAAAAGTGAAAGCTCTCGAGATCTGCAAAGGGTCACCCTTGAGTCATCAGGTGGCTAATGATCAGCCTGTGTGTTAGGAAACTACCCAACGTCTGAGAAATAACCACCCAAAAAGATTAGAAAGAGCAATTCCAGAGCTCACACAGAGCCAGAAACAGTTCCTGTTCCCACCAGCGAGAGTAGAAAAACTTGTAATTAATGAGGCATCAGACTGAGGGATCAAAAGGATTTGTCCCAGGTAGTGGGGCCAAATCTGTCCTAGACAAAATCTTGCTCTGCTCCCATCTAGTGAAATTTAAAGGCAAGACTGAAAAGATTCAACTGTTTCCAAGTAACTTACACAGATCCCAAAACAATATCCAGTTCCCAAGAAGATAAAACTCACCATTTCTGTAACTTATCAAGTATATTAGTTTGCGAGGGCAACTGTAATAAAATACCACAAAATGGGTGACTTAAACAACAGAAATTTATTTTCTCACAGTTGTGAAGGCTCAAAGTCTGAGATCAAGGTGTTGTCAGGGTTGGTTCCTTCTAAGGAATGGAGGGATGTGAGAGAATAATCTGTTCCAGGCCTTCTTTCCTGTCTTGTAGAGGCCATCTTCTCCCTGTGTCTCTTCACATGGTTCACTCTGTGTGTATGTCTGCTTCTAAATTTCCCCTTTTTAAAGGACATCAGTCATATTGGGTAAGGGCTCACCCTAATGACCTCATTTTAATGTGATTAACTCTGTATTAACCCTGTTTCTATGTAAGGTCACATTCTGAGATACTGAAGATTAGGACCTCAAGTTATGAGTTTGAGGGGGAGGCATAATTCAACCCATAACACCAAGTATGCAAATAAACAGGAAAATATATGGTCCACATTGAGAAAAACCAATCAACAGAAATCAAGAAATTATATGGATGACAGAATTAGAATTTGACAAAGACATTAGAACAGTTTTTAAAACTGTATTTCACTTGTTGAATCTCAGAGGGAAGGCGGGGGTGGGTGGGTGAGTGAGAAGAGTTCAACCAAAGAACTTATATGCATACTAGAGGCCCAATGCACAAAATTTGTGCAAGAGTAGGCCTTCCTTCCCCCGGCTGCCGGCACCGGCTTCCCTCTGGCACCTGAGACCCAGGTTTCCCTCCAGTTGCCAGCAGGCACCCAGGACCCGGGCTTACCTCGAAGCCCTGGCTTCATCCAGAAGGTCATACGGAAGGACGTCCGGTCTAATTAGCATATTATGCTTTTATCATTATAGATATTCATAATCCATCGACACAGACAATAGGGTGATGAAGGCCTGGTAGAGGGGGGTAAGGGAGGCTATAAGGGGTCAATGGGAGAAAAAAGGGGACATATGTAATACTTTCAACAGCATAGATTTTTTTAAAAAAGAAGTTAGAAGAAAGTGGTATAAGTAATATTACATAGAGACTTGGAAGATATAAAAGGACTCAAATGAAAGTTCTAGAGATATAAAAATATAATGTGTGAGATGAAAAACACACTGTAAGAGATTAATAGTATATTAAATACTGCAGAAGTGATAATCAGTGAACTGGCAAACTAAGCAATAAAATTATCAAAAGTGAAACTCAGAGAAAAAAAGGTTAGGGGAAAAATGAGCAAAGCATTAATTAGTGAGCTGTGGGACAACATCAAGCAGCCTAATGTCTACGTAAATAGAATGCCAAAGGAAGGGTGAGGTGAGAGGCTAAAAAATTATTTGAAGAAATATTAGCTGAAATTTTCTAAATTTGATGAAAACGAAAACTACAGAAGCTCAACAAACTCCAAGTACAAGAAACAAGAATAAAAGTACACCATCATGTTGTTATCAAATTGCTTGAACATTAAGGAGATAATGGCAGGTCACAAAAGGCCTTGGAGGGCCATTGTTAGGATTTTGGCTTTGATTCTGAGACAGGTGGGAAGTCCTGGGGGCGGGGGCGGGGGGGTTTGAACTGAGGAGAACCCTGAAATGACACCTAGATTTTAAATTGTCCCCCTGGCTGTTGTGTGAAGCATAGACTACCGAGGATTAAGGGGAGGAACAGGCAGACTCTATAGGAAGCTACTGCAGTGGTCCAGGGGAGAGAGGGTGGAGGTTTCGATCGGGGGCTTGCAGATCCACGGTGAAGAGACCCGCTAAAGGTGGTTGCCCACCTGGCAGTTCTGGCCGAGGTGCCAGGGATGGACAGCTATATTTTCTTGGAAAAACCTTTCTTAACAATATTTATTGTCTCTAATAAAAATATCAGAAAATTGTGAAAGCCAACAAGTGAACATTTACATGTGGGAGATTGGTATGAAAGGCTATTGCTAATGGAACTAGAAACACAAGGACATCTGTTTTTAAGGGCTGAGGTTTATTCACTGAAGTTTCTTCTTAGATGATAATTAAATAGGAATTCTCCCTTGTTTCTATCCCAGCAATATAAAATGCGTTCTTACTATCATCAGCTCACTTCCTTGCCTTAGTAAATTCTGTAGGAAAAAAAATTAACTCAATTTTTGATAATTGAACATTAGCATTACTTTAGTATCCTAATGCATGTTTAATAATTCATACTAAACTAAATAGATATACATGATACATGAGACTGGCCTGAATTTATACTGAATCCTAGGATGTACTCTGGAACTGTGATTCTTTTTAAAAAAGGCTTGCGTGTTTGTTTTGTTTTTATCACACATATTTATCCTGCGAGCAGACTGAAGATGAACTCTGGTTAATGAATTATGGCTAATCAAGTGGTGTTTTCCCTGAGACCCCCGCCTCCGAGGGCTGCAGTGCACATCATATGCTGACTCTACAGCTGATAATAATACACAACAAATAATTACTGAAATTAATCATCTGTGCCTGAAATGAACATATTACTAACCTCAACCATGTTATTCAAAACACAGATCAAAACACCCCCTTCCATGATAAGCCTGCACTTTTATAGCCTTCCCTGCTATTCTCTCTCCAGCAACATTTTTCTGGACTGACAGAACCTTTAACCAGATTTTCAAACCAAGGGCTATTTACATCCTCCAGTACATTTCAGTGAAATTAATTTGAATTGTTCTCCCTTTTTCACCAGCTTCTCAATAAATCTTGCTGGCAGTTTAAATAGAAATATCAAGCCAGGCTGGCTTGTGGTAAAAATTACCACTGCTAAATGTTCCGTCCAGAGCTTGAATGGTAAAAAAGAATGTTGAAAACACGCTGTATCCGTTTTCTAGGGTTGGCATAACCACGCATCACAGACTGGGTGGCTGAAACAACCCATTTATTTCTGACAGTTCTGGAGGCTGGAAATCTCAGACCACGGTGTCAGCAGGTTTGCTTTCTTCTGAGGCCTCTCTCCTTGGCTGGCAGAGGGCCATCTTCATGCTCACATGTCCTCCACCTTCCACATGTGGCTGTGTCCTGATCTTCTCTTCGTGCAAGGACACCAGTCATATCAGAGTAGGACCCACCCTCGTCTTCTCATTTTAACTTAATTAGCTCTTCAACTTCCATATCAGTTACAGTCTGAGGTACTTAATGAATTGGGGGGGCGGGGGGCACAATTCAGCACAAACTATTTAGGAAAAGTACATGGTATAAATCTGTTTTCACCAATTAGCTATTTCATGAACAAGGATGTTTGATTCTTTGAACACTGAGAATGTGCTAAGCCCAGAATATAGCATGTGACATCCTCACTCCCCATATGGAGAATGGCCTAAGTCTGTGCAACCACCCAAACCCACAGCAGAGGCAGGAGGTGCTCAGAGGCACTGGGGTCTGGCCCACTTCTGCTCAGCGCCCAGCTCTGCATGCAGGAGACAACCATCAGCCAGGCTCAGGATGTGTCTTAAGAAGAATCTTTCTTTGCCAGGTGCCCCAACCTTTTGCGCAATTCATGAAGCCAGATAAAAAGAACTGATTTATGTTTTCTGAAAGACACTTACCACAGAAAAAGACATCCCTTTGCTCTTTATTTTTCCCCCAGCCACATTTGTAACCCTGCAGTTTCCTGCCTGGTCCTGGCCCTACAGGGTCAGAGGGGACACTGGTTCTGGATCCACAGGAGATCATACCATCTAGACTCCTCAGAGAAAGTACCACTACTCTCCCCAAAGTAGCTGTGAACATATGGGGGGGCGGGGGGAAGGGGGATGAGAGACCAATGCTCCTATAGAGCTGTAACTCTGGGAACACAGACCTTCTTTAGCACCGTGCTCATAGCTGAACAAACTGTGACAGAGGAACATCTGTTATACACATCTTCTCCTTTTCCCTAGCCCCCCTCCTTCCACACATCACTCAGTTTCCACAGCATTTCCTGGAGTACCAGGTGCCCCTGACTCCAGGGCGCGGATTTAGTGGCAGTGGCACATCTGGGATTCTGTTGCCCTCCTGGCATCTGGGAATCCTTTCCCAACCTTGTGTTAAGAAGTTTTTGGTGCAGTGGAAAGCATATGGGTTTGGGAGTGAGAGAAACCTAGGTCTGAATCATAGCTCCACCACATGATCTTAAGCAACTGGACTAACCTTCAGTTCCTTCATCTGTCAGTTGAAGTTACTATGAACACCAACTGAGTGAATCTGTCTAAAATACATAGCACAGTATCCAACATATTATTGGTTCCATTCCTTTGTACGTCCAAGGATTTCCCTGGCAATGTTTAGCCAATGGTAAGTTTTAATTGGAGTGTAAAATCAAATTGTGGTCAAAACAAGCCCTCTTATTATCATGACACCTATACACCACTGGTGTAATCCCATGGGAAGACATGGTCACACCAAGGTACGGACATCTGGAGGCTTAAAAGGCCATACTCATCTCAGATTGGCCTTAAATTTGATCACTGATAAATATCAGGAAATGAGGAAAAAAACTAAGCATCAGACAGCTTGAATTGGATGATAAAAAATCGTCCGCCCTCCCCCCCGCCCCCCGCTAATGTAGACATGCTGATTGTGTGAATAAAGAATGAAATACATATGGAATTAAATGATTAGAACCTGAAGTAACTTGCTTTGCAGCAAAGAAAATAAGCAAACCAGCTTCAAGAAACCTTCTTGGCAAACCCCACCGCAAGTGGGTCACTCACTGAATTCTCTCCACCCTTAAGTGTATAGGTTGGGTTGCCTCGCCCTATACTTATCTATATTCACACATCACTTACGTTTCAGGTTTTATATCTCCATGAATTTATTGCCAATTCCTCCTAGGAAGAAATCATAGCTTATATTTCTTTTGTATACTTCCCTTGGGTAGGACAAGAAAAAAAAGTAGAAGGAAGGAAGGAAGGAAGGAAGGAAGGAAGGAAGGAAGGAAGGAAGGAAGGAAGAAAGGGGAAAGCAGAGAGGAAGGCCTGCTTCAAAAGGAAGACTGAACTTTGTCGTTAAGTATCCTGTGGTGAAATATCCCCATGCAAACTGGCCATCTGCAAACTGTTTGCTCTTGGCCGTTCTGTTGAACTTGGTGTGTCCATCTTCTTGTAATAAATGCTTGTTGGAGAATTCAGCATAAGGAACCATCTGCCATGTTTGACCTGAATCATCAACAATAAGCAGAGTATTCATTTATAGCCCATGTTGGTCATTAGTGACTAATTAAATGTGAGCAGCAAAGGCAATACTCTCCAGAACAGCTGTTACAGATGGGGACAAGGCGGCAGAAATAATTGCACAACTGGTTCTATAAAGAGCTCTGAATCTAAATCCAGGTGTTTTCTTCTGATGACAGGACCTAAAACAAAGAATTATTAACACTGGCAGAGGAGCTGGAGAATGAGCAGTGCTCGAGTCCTCTTAAGCCCCACACCACTGTGGGGGAGGAAGGGATCATTACACTTGTCCAAACGTGCCCCCTTCTGGAAGCGATCCCTCTCACCCCTCTGAATTCCCTTAGCACTTTCCACCTCTTGTGAGGCTCGTGTTGTGCACATCACTGGAGCATTATCTTTTAGATTTGTGTCTTTTTATTTCCACCACTTGTAGATTCTTTAAGGGAATGGCTTTGCAACATTCAACTTTGAACCTTACATAAGACCAAACTTAGCACTTTTTGCTGAGTTTAACAATGAAGAAACATTTGTTGCATAAATGAATAAAATTTTTCATTGTCTTTTAGTCTGGAATATATTATCTTATCTATTTCTTCATGTGGTCTTAAACAGACAAATCCAATAACTATTTATGGACTCTGGTAAACAAACACAAGATGGCATGATCTAACAGCAGAATCATGGGTAGAAGGTCAGGAGACAGAGAGTCTTATCCTGGTGCTTTTTCTAAATATAAAGTGGACTTTGGTAAGTCATGTAACTTCTCTCAGTTACTTCATCTGTAAGTTGAGGGAAAAGAATATCTGTCCTGTAAAGCAACAAGGGAAGGGAAGAGAGGAGACATGTACTGCATGTCAGACACCCGCTTAGGTGCAGGAGTTTCATAAAAACTTTGCAGCGGTTTCCCAGCTTGACAGACTAGGAAACTGAGACTCATGTAAAGCAAATGGCAAGAGTCACTCAGCTAAGTAACTGGCAAAGTGAGAACACACACCCAGAGTACCTAACTCCAAAGCAGTTCAGGTCAAATCATTTGACACTTAGAGCCACTGAGCTGGCACCATGATGATTGCCAAGGGTACAGAGGTGAACGAAACAGAACGCCAAGTGTCTATGAGAGGATGAAAACACATAAACAAGTAATTGGACCAGATTATGTAAAAGAATTCCTTCCACCCCACCCTACTGCTTTTTAATGAGGCTGTGAAAAACAAACTATGTAAAAGTCAAAAGGTCTTTCTTAAGTGCCTGTGCCCAATGCTGCAGTACTTGCACTAGGAAATACACCTTAAATAAAGAACTCTTGGTCCCATCCTCAAGATTACAATCTCATTTAAGGAAATGTCAGTGCTGGAAGTGGTGAACTTCACTTATCCAGAAAGTTCATTCACATGGGACAATATATTTCATTAAACTAATAGGTAAAATTTAATATTGCTAAGCTTGTTTTTGAGACGACTTGACAACTATTGCAATTAAGACCAAGGTCTTGGCAATACAATGAACACAGTGTTGTCACACATCAAGGCTACAACTTTATGAACGTTATGTCAGCTAATCACCATTAATAAATAATCCACAGATTTCTGTAGGCTTATAAGAGGAATATTCTACTAACCATCTTCTGGCTTTGACTGCATATTCTTCTGTAACTAGAGATACTTTTTGATTAAGCAATCTTTTTAAAGTTTAATAATTTCTTCTCACTTGAAACAGTAATATTAACTTTTATTCATAAAAACCTCCTCCTCCTCAGGTAGCCAAGAATTGTGTACACTATACATGAAATCAGAACATCAAAATACAGATAAACTTCAAGAGAAAGTAAAACTGAAAAGCATGGGATTATTAGCTAGGAATTATCAAGTAGATACTGAGTTATAGAAGGATGTTTTATGTTATGTTCCTTCAGTATCTCTCACTTTTGTATTATTGTGAGTCTTTTACAAGCAGAATTTTCTTGAATTTCTTACTTTATTGTTGAAACAGTATTTAAAGCATGTACACATAACCCATAGGCTTAAATTCAGTGATTCGTTGTCTTTTATTATTTTGTCTTTTTTAAAATATACTTTTTATTGTTGATAGTATTAGAGTGATTTGTTGTAATTTTATGTTCATTGTAACAAAAATAATATGCAATTTGAGAAGGCTTCTCCTTATGTCATATCATAAAGGACTGAATTTTTTATTCTCCTACACAAAAGGTCTAAGGCTCTCCATCTTTCCCCCAATAGAGTGGTTGCACTTAGGGCACAAATATAAGGAGCCATCCCTCCTCCTGCTCATCCATTTTGCTCTAAATCATTTAGGGATGAGAAGTCTTATGGGAGTGAGAAGTCTAATGGGAGTAAGGAGTCCAGGACCCAGATTCCACCCAATGTGAGTCATGGAGCTTACCCCCAAGTGGTGCCAGGACACCAAAGTAAAGACAGGAAAACATGCTCCAAGTGGAAGGTCACCATGTGGTCGAGGGTTCCACAGTCAGGGGGCCGCACTGGCATGTGTATGCAGTGGATGCTAGAACTTCTCAAAAGTTGCCCTAGAGATGAGTGTGTAAACTGAAAGAACTGTTCTACTGAAGTGTCCATTTAATACCATCATTTGGGGATTCCTATCACTGAGCATAATGCTTAGTGGCAATATGGCCTTTTTCTCATCACAGACACCAAAGTCTTGGCAAAGTCTTCACCGGTCAGAGGGAACCTGGAAGCAAACGAGGTATCAAGATCTGGGCCAGTTCACTAAGAAATGTTTGCTAACTTCCTGTCCCACCCCCACCAGCAAGGTGGTAGCAAAGAAGCATTAAAAAGCATTCATTCGTGGCTGCAGTGTGCAACAAAGGGAACATTCAAACTTCTGTTTGATGACAAAACTATATACCTATAAACAACCACATCCCATAGGTCTCTTCCTGGTCTGGGCTTTGGGTAAATTTCCTTTGCAACTCTTTCCAATTGTGAGCAATGTATCTCTTTCTCTGGCTATTTTTAAAAAGGCTGGATGTTAAACTGTCAGGGAGGATTCAAGTGACAACTAAGCTAAAATAAGGTACAAAGAAAGGTCTCATGCCATGTTTCTGAAAGCATGGTCCACTGACAATGCATTGAGTAGTAATGATATTTATAACAAAGTCTATACTTTTGTTTGGGTTATGAACCATTTATTTATGACTTTTAATAAAAACCAGACATTGCCTCATTACTGTCTCATCCAAAAAGTATGTCTTGCAATGAAATCTGGTGAGGTCTAATTTTTTACCCTTAGAGTGGTATGTATGTTAATAATGAAAAGTGAGAGTATTAGATGATTTGTTCAGGTCAGTGGTTCTACGACTATAAATCTTTGGTTGTAAGTATTAATGAATTTTTATCAGAGATGCTGAAACTACATAAAAAAAGAAGCACTGCACGGTTGGCGTGGCTCAGTGGTTGAGCGTCAACCCATGAATTAGGAGGTCAGGGTTCGATTCCCGGTCAGGGCATATGCCCAGGTTGCATGCAGGCTTGATCAGCAGTGTGGGGTGTGCAGGAGATAGCCGATCAATTATGTTTCTCATCAATGTTTCTACCGCTCTACCCCTCTCCCTTCCTCTCTCTCTCTAAAAAATCAATTAAAAAAAAAGACACAATTGTGCCAACGTGGAAGGAGGTTCCTCATAGAGTGCAACAGAGTTTGGTTAGTAGCCTGTCTCTAAATATTTTTACTCAAAAATAAGGTGATAAAACAATGTTCAAGTTTGTGAATGAATCTAGCTGGGAGATAACAGAAAAAAACAAATGAATCGAGACTCAAAAGTATTTTGGCAGGGTCAGAACCAACCCAGGAGACTAGGTAGGAAACATAGTTTGTTCCTTGGGTATCTGCTTGGAATAATTTGTAAAAACTGTTGGAATACTGTGTTGAGAGGAATTCTAAAGGCACGCAGGGCTTGGGGAGAAGAGTATTGAAACCAATCAACATTATCTGGTCGTTACATCCAGACAACACAGTGTATTGCTGTGATGTCCTACAGTTATTTATTTAATAAGTGTTTATACAGGGTTTCTATGTGCTCAGGGAGAAAGGGTACTACAACCATTCAACAGTGTATAGAGTTGTGACCACAACTGAGATAACCTGAGGGTAAAGGAGAAGTTTACTTATTTATTCCCTCATTTATTTAACAACTACTCATACAGAGTTTCCCATATACCAAGCACTGTCCTAAGGGCTTCAAAATATTAAATTGATTCACCTAACAATCATCCTATATAATAAAAGTCTAATATGCAAACCGACCAAACGGTGGAATGGCCGGTGGAATGACCGGTCACTATGATGTGCACTGACCACCTGGGGGCAGATGCTTAACACAGGAGCTGCCCCCAGCCTGCAGGCCCCAGGCAAGCCAAAGCAGGTGCCAGCAGGGGGGCCCCCCATCACTCCACTGGTTGGCCCGCAGAGGGAGGAAACCAGCGGTGGCGGCTGGGGGCGGGGCCAGCCGGCAAGTGTGGGGCAGTGGAGGGCGGGGCTGGCCAGCGAGCAGGCAGCGCTGCGCCCCTCTTCCCCCCAGATCGCTCTGCTGGTCGCCTCCCTCTGACTAGCAGTGATGGCAGCGGAACGGTTAGTGGGTGTGATTGGCGGGCAGGGCCGGTTGGCAAGTGGGCAGCGCCGCATTCCCGCCCCCCCCCCCTCCCGTCCCCCGCCTCCCCGCCGAATGCCCCGCAGGTTGCCTCCCTCTGTGAGAGGTGACCAGCAGTGGCAGTGGGGGGTGGGGCCGTAGAGTGGTTGGTGCCAGGCTGGCCAAGGCGGGTGCCAGCTGGGGCCCCCTGCCGTTCTCCCCACAGATAGGTCCTGATCACCTGCCAGGCCTAGGGACCCTAACTGTGCACGAATTTCATGCACTGGGCCTCTAGTATTATATAAGATACTATTATTACTCTCTTTACAAAGGACAGGTTAGGTAACTTGCCCAAGGTCAGAGAGCTACTGAGTGCACAGCTGGGATTCAAGCCTAGGCAGTCTGTTACCAGGGTAGGTACTCCTAACACTGTGATGCACATCTTCCACAAAATATGGACCATTCCTATACACATAATACGTTTTAATGTATTTAAAGATAAATTTTAAATCCTAAATTTAGGACTAGAAAATATAATGTGTCATATAAATATAGGATGGGAGAGGCAGATTCATACAAAAAGAAAATTAGTTTGGGATTTATTTTAAGTCCAAGAAACATAATGTTGCAGCTAAGAAAACTAACAAACTTCCAGACGTTATTGATACAAAAGAAGTAAGAAAGAAGAATAAAAGGGGAAAGAATTAGAATTTATTAATTCTACTGGGTGCTAGGTACTTATATATACTATTGTATTTACCCTTGATGAAATCTCTTAGAGATAATTATTTATGGCAGATTGGTTGCATTCTTCAGATATCATAAGAGAAGATGGGGGGAAACGAACATTAACCAAATGTCTATGGGGTCCTTGGTGCTTACTTACTTTACTTATTAAAATCTTACATCAGCCTAGTGAGAGATAAGCATCATTATCACGATTTAGACATGAACCATCTGAAGTTTAGAATGTATAAAATATTGTTAGGATTCAAATTCATATGCATCACATTCTGTGTTGGGCTGAAATAAAGACACCCCCCCCCCCAAGATGTCCACGTCCGATTCCCCCAGAACCTGCGAATATATTACCCTGTATGGAAAAAGGGACTTTGAAGATATGATTATGGATCTTGAGGTGGGGAAATTATCCTGGGTAGTCTGGGTGGGTCGTAATGTAATCATGGGGTCCTTGTAAGAGGAAAGTAAAGAGAATGTGGCTGCAATAGAGAAGAAGGCAGTGTGTCCATGAACGCAGAGACGGGAGTGATCTCCAAGGGCTGCAGGGTGCTCTACAAGTGGAAGGTGAGGAACAGGTTCTGCCCTGTGGCTTCCAGAAAGGACCAGCCCTGCTGGTACGTAGATTGTAGCTTCTTAACACATCGTTTGGACTACTGACCTCCGAACACAAGAAAACAACTGTGTGCTGTTTTATGTTTGTGGAATTTGTTGCAGCAGCAACAGGAAATTAATACAGGCTCCAACTTAGAGAACACCCGTATAAATAAATTCAGAGCAACAAACACTCCGTGCATTCCTAAGATGGAGGACTTAAACATCAGGAAAAGCCAACACCTGGAGCCTCGTCCGACCCGATAGGGAAGTTCCAAATATGAACACCCTCCAATAACACTGGAGCCACCATCATGACTATTCCAAAGTAAAATCTGGAAACCCTGAGCCAAGGACTCCCACCGCTCCTCCCAGCTGGGAGGAAGGACTAGTGTGAGGGCCAGCCCCTCAGGTAGCCAAGCCATAAAACCTTGCAGAACTCAATCAGAATTTTGAACTGAACCCTCAAGCTTGAGGTGGCCAACACAAACCTCAGTAGAACTAATTGTACTTCCAGTAGCAAAACACTTTTAAACAAAGGCCACGTTACATGTCCAAGTCTTAGGGCAAAACCTGGCATCTGTCCGACAGTAGCCCAAGACTGGAATTTTCCCGAGAGTGAGTAACTCAGAATAAAAATACTTGTAAAACAAACTCTGTGCCTAGCCCAGATGGAAAAACAAGCTTCTGGCTTTGAGGCGGTACAAACTCCAGACCTCATGCCAGCAGTAGCCTCCTCCAGGATTACATTTGGCATAAGAATGGGAATTATAGTAGTTTGAATTACACATATTTTCCAATGCAAAATAAGTACTACCATGAACTGAAGGAAAGTTTGTTTATATCTTCTGTTGTTCATTGAGACAATTCTCCCTGGCTCTGGAGGCTGCTGTCCAGTGTTACCCTCTCAAGGGAAGCGACTCAAGCAGGAAACAAGCGCCAAAGCCAAGAGAAAATACAATCTTCTGAATGAAATTAGCTTTTGTTTTCCTGCCCCCTTTTGATCTTGATGGATATTTCTGCATGAAAATTTTTCAGTACTAGCCTTCTGAAATATTTAATCAGGTAAGGCTCAGAGGTCAAAACAATAAGGTTGTCTGGTGCTGGTGGGCCGTAATCTGAGGACAAAACTTAAACATAATGACAATGCTGGTGGGAATCTAAAAGGATTTTAAGTTTCACACCCTTCCATGTGACCGCTCCCCATCTACGAGGCCAGACATTGACATACATTCTGCTTTCGCAACTAGAAAGGGAAAAAAAAGAAATGGCTATCACTCAAACAAAATGAAACTTTTAAAATGAAAGGGTATAAAAGAAGTAATCACCTAATAATTCCTTTCCTTTGATATGTAACATTCTATTTGACTCAGAATAAACTGTGATGCCTATTTCTGACTTTCCTAGGAGGCTACCTCTGTTGACATTCGCCCAGAGGTAATCACCCTGATTCTCCTCTCCACATCCTCTAGTCCATGCATGTGGAAAACTCTCATTGATTATAGAGACTAACCTACTGCAAACGTTGGGAGAGTCTCCTCCTCACGAAATCTGCCCTCCGTGTCAGAAATCATGACCTTGCAATTTGTTTTCCGGAATCTCAAAGGCGTTTTTCCAGTTTTCAACAAGCTCATGAAAAGAAGAAAGTAAATCCTATTCCCTAAAAACCGCTAACACCCTGAGGGCGTGGGGACCAGCGTTGGGGGAAGGATTCCAGGGAAGGAGGGAGTCGGGGAGTGGGCAGGAGCAGAACTCTAACTGGAGGACACATTTGATCTGACCTCAAATACAAAGCTTTTCTATAAGCTACTCAGTTTACTCTGCTGCTGTTAAAGTCTTCTTTGTGTGCATGTTTAAGGAAAAGTGATGACAAATAAAACTATCAAAGTTATCAATGCAGTGGAATCAGAAGAAAAAAGAAATGAGGAAATGTTAAACACTTTGGTGGTGGGCAGGGGTCAGAAATGTGTTCTCTACTTAACTAGGGCCAGGGTGTTTGTTCTGATGGTTCTCCATACTCCCTTTCCCAATTGCACCACATCCCTTCCACTGAAAACAGACACTTCTTTTTTTTTTTTTTAATTGATTTCAGAGAGGAAGGGAGAAGGAGAGAGAGATGATGAGAGGGAATCATGGATTGGCTACCTCCTGCACACTCCTTACTGGGGATCAAGCCTGCAACCCAGGCATATGCCCTTGACTGGAATCGAACCCAGGACCCTTAGGTCTGCAGGCTGACCTGAAAGCAGGCATTTCTGATCAAAATGTTGCAGCACCTACAGCTCAAAAGAAGAGTCTCAAAGGGCAACTGTCAACCATCAAACCATGAAGCAATCACCACCACAGCCCTGTGTCCCAAGCCTCAAACTCCAGGAAGGAAGCACCAGGGAAAAACCAAAACTCCATCCTTCTTCTTGCCAGCCCAAATCAAAGGCTCTTCCAGGCGAAGCTGGGAGGGGAAGGACCAGTTGATCAGTGCCTTTCCATTCTCTCCTTCACTGCCCTTTTCCTAAAATCCTCCAAAATCCATATCCCACATCCGAGTCTATCAACAGCATCCCAGCGATCTAATGCATCCTCACTTTATCATGAGATTGTCAAACACTAAAAAGAAAAAAGAAAAAGGCTTCCAGACTTCCATATGAATTGTTAACGATATACTTTCAGACCTGCGGAGAAATACATTTAGGTCAGAAGATCCTCTTGAGAGGGTGTGCCTTCAAAGTTCCCAGGGCTCTTGTCTGTCCCTCCATTGACCTTCACCAGCCTGAGACCCTAGTGACCTGCTACGAAAGCTCGTCCTCTGACTCAAGCTTCACTGGAGAGCACCTAGAGTGCAATATCTGCCTCAAGACCACCCGTGTTAGCTGCTGCAAGGGCTGCCATCACCAAACACCAGAGACAAGGTGGCTTAAGCAACAGAAATTAATTATCTCTCAGTTCTACAGGCTGGAAGTTCAAGATGAGGGTGTTGGCAGGTGTGTTTTCTTCAGAGGCCTCTCTCCTTGGCTTACAGGTGGCTGCCTTATTGCTGTGTCCTCACATGGTGGTCCCTCTGTTCTAATCTCCTCCCCTTATAAGAACACTATACATATTACAGTAGGGCTCACCCATGTGACCCCGTTTTACCTTAACCACCTCTTTAAAGGTCCTATATCCAAATACAGTCACATCCTAAGTACTGGGGATTAGGACTTCAGCACATGAATTTCAGAAGTATATAATTCAATACACTACACTATCCTCCCATTTTTGGAAAGGAATCTCAAAAATCACAGAAGGGTAAAGCTATAGTTCTTTAATTGTAGCTAGGAACATTAAATCAGGCTTTCTTTAAAGAGAAAAGGGCCTGGCATCTAAAGTGTGGAAGAGATGTTTCAAAAAGGAAAAACTTGGAAATTTCTCTGCTGGGATTAGCTCCAGGAGGATGACATGAATTAAAAAAAGAAACCATCTCGATCATTTCCTGCTATGACACTACCCAAAGGAAGCTGAAGGCTCTCTCACACTGTCACCAGAAGATAGATACAGACGGAAAGTACCACTCAGTAGGATGCATTAGGGACTCTGGACAGCAGGCCATGAGTGAGACAGACTGGGATCACCCAAGCTTGACAACTCATAACAGTGAGTAATCTGCTGTTTTCCCAGACCCAGCAAGAACATATGGCACCACTTTAGTTAGTCATCTAAGGCAGCTACACCATTCTTTTTCCTTTACTTTTAGTATAATAATGATACTAGTAATAACTATACCACATACTAAACTCTAGCTGCATAGCGAGTATTGGGTTAATGGCTTTGTATACATTAAACCACTTAACCCTTACATTATCTCTATTTTATATAGGAAAAAACTATCAAAGGTCACACAATTAGTAAGAGGAAGAGCTGATATTTAAACCAAGAACTCTGACTCTAAAGCCCTTAGCTACTTCTCTTCATCAATCCACCTTTGGAAGTCAATATAGTTTGGCTAGTATAGCATAGTGGGGAAATACAAGCTTTATCCTCACAACAGGAAAGTGTTCAAATCCTAGTCTGACCGTAGGCAAGTGAATCAATCTCTCTATGTCTAGTTGCCTCTTATACAACTGGGGATAATTTATGAAAAAGTCTAATCAAAGTTACTCATAAATAGCATCTATCATTTTTATTGTTACTACTATTTCACCTCTAGCTCTATTCTATGATTAAACATGTAATATAAACCAATGAAATTGCACTATACATAATGTCTTGCATTGCAAGTTTACATTAATTAGTACTACTAATTTGAAGTTATCCATTTAGCTCTTTATTCAGCACAGGCAAAAGTTAGATGAACCCTTCTTTTTCACGTACTTTTTAAAATTACTACTGACTGCTTATTAACACTGCATTTTCGTTATCCCTAAAGCATCTCATCCTTAGGAAGACTCAATGAATAATTTAAAATTCATGTTTAATTTATTATACATGCTTACAGCAACTATTTTTATGGAGTGATCCTTGTTAAAGTTCTCAAGGCCTGGAGACACTGGTGGCTCCATTAAAAATATATTTCTTAGTTTTCTTGGGGATTTTGTTTTCAAGTGCTCGGATGGGCATATTCATAGATAATTGACAGTAGATTACATGCTAACTCTATTTACCACATTTGAAGAAGCACTACTTTTTTTTGTCTGATAGTTGTAGATTTCTATTTCCTACATTTTGGATTATAAGGAAAGCACTGACATAAGAAAAGGTGACTGATACAACTATTTCCTAGACAATGGTTGAACAAAGAATCATCGGGATGAATCAGGAATGGGAAAAAGAGATGAAGAATGGGGAATGTATGCTTCCAAGTAGAGCTGTAGTAAGTCAGTCGATAGTGGGATGCAGTAGGGCAGTCAGAATAATTCTTGTACCTTATCCAGATGCTCTGAATGGAATAATCAGGAAGATGGATGTTATGCAGAGTATAAAAAGCCGCTGTTGAGAGCAATGATATTGATTTCATGCATCATTATATCTTCAATATCTAGCATAGGGCATATAACACAGTAGGAGGTTTAAAATATTTGTTAAACATAGAGAGGATATGTGGTTAAAAGAGAGCAGCCTCCAGAACCCTGATTCATCTTACGTGATACATTCGAGTAGAGAATAAATGCATTTTTTTCTGCAAAGCATCAACTCTGTGAAAGATGCGCGCACACAGAGGTCAGTTTTCTCTCAGGGAAGAGAATTAATTAGCTTTGAAACAGACCTTCTTCACTGGACGCAGATCACAAGAAAGAACACTATCCTTGGGGATGGGCATATCCTTTTATATTTGCAAATCTCTTGATGCTCAATTTTATTAGCTATTTTAATCATAAGACCCTGGAATTTCCACAGTAGTTACTCATTTTTTATTTTTATTTTTGGTGAACAAGGAAAATCCAAAGGCATTAACTGAGGACTTACATATTTAATGCTTAAGATCCTAAGATAAATCCATAAGTAAATGATCTAATCCTCACAGCCATCCTGTGAGGGAGGTTCTATTTTTAGCCCCATGGGATAGTGAAGATTCAAATGGTTTAAGTGACTAATGAAATGTCACATGGAATCTAAGTGGTTAAGACAGGACTTGAACCAAGGTCTGCGTGGCTCCAGAACTCAGGTGCTTTACCACTGTCCTTTATTGTTCCTGTGTCCCCTTGTCCATAAAGGCTTCCTGGACATGGCATTTTAATGACAAAGGGTCTTCTAAGATCTCAAAGCAAACATTTATTTAAAAGATGAAAACAGTAAGAAAGATGAATGAAAAGGAATCCTTTGAGGCAGTGGGCGAGGCACATGCATGAGGTTTGTTAACCCTCACGTCAAAGTCCTATTCCTAAGCTTCCATTCTTTGGGCCTCTCAGGCTGCCTACCTGGTGTCATTTCAAACTGCTCAACAGGCCTCCTCAAGCTGAACTCCTAGTAACGATGGATGAACAAAATGTAACTGTGCAGTTCTTGCTTCTAGCCCCTTCCAGAAACTGTTCTCCCCTCTGAAATGCCCTACAGTAAGTTAGACATGGCCACAACTCCTTTACAATAACTCCCATCACAAAGTAGAATTTACTTCCCCACTGCCTTGAATCTGGGATGGCTTGGTGACTTGCTTTGACCAATAGGATGTGCCAGCAGTGACATCCTATGACTTCGAAGCCTTGGCTTCCAGATGCCCTGAAGCTCCCACTTCCACCCTCGATGAACACTGCTGCCACCTGAGCAAACCCATCTGTGAGGGTGAGAGACCATGCAGCCCAGCTATTACAGGAGCCTTGACCGAGGCCAAGCCTGTGAGCTGTGTACAAGGCCGTCCACGACCAGCTGACCCGCTAACAACTGCAAACAGATGCAGAGTGGAGATGAGCCGCCTGCCCATGGCCAAGCCAAAGAATAGTGACAAATAAATGCTGTTGTTTTACACCCTTCGGTTTGGGGGTGGTTTGTAATGTAGCAGTTGAACCCTGACACGTACTCTTTTATTCCTTTCTTCCTAATAAGTCCAGTGCCTGAGCCCCGAAGTCACTCCCCCAAGAAATGTTGCCTGATGGAAACTTTGCCTGCAAAGCCAGCCTCACTCAGGTGTATGCTGATGCCCTGCTGTGATTCTGAGGACAAAGAGATACAGCTGCCTCCCCAACTACCATCTCCATCCACCCCCTGATGCCTGGGGGTTCACCGTTCAAGCGTAATTGCTTATATAAAAGCATAAATGCTTATTAAATTTTAAGAGTCCCTGGAAGGGATACCAAGTTTGTGCCTTTGATTTTGCTCTAATTAGAAAAATATTCAGGAATGGAAAGTGACCCTAACCTTAAGTCACTATCTACAAGAGAAAAAGAAATTATAAATGGTTTTGACCAACCTGAATATAAGCTTTTAGAAGTATAGATGAAATAGTCATGCATCTACGTTCAATGTTTAATATCGATGTAATTAAGCATCCTATATATTTTAAATCACATTATGTAAAACAACATTCAATTTAGAAATAATTCCTCCTTTTATCCTCCAACCAGGAAGGTATTTGATCAAAGTTGCTAAATGTGTCTTTTTGGCAAAAGTCCTCTATTGACATTAAAGACACCTTTGATTCATCTGACAGTTTTCTAGACATCTATTATTCTCTTCCATCTAACATGTTGTAGTTTTAGCTATGATGATGCCATTAGAGTTTTTATCCCAAGCTATAAGTACCCATTCACAAACCACAAGGACAATTATCTGTCCCACTCATTCTACAAGTGTGTGTTCGTGACCTTCACAGTGCAGACATTTGTCGTATTGCTTTGCAGAGGGACCTTCTGAAAGCTGTCTTACAATATCTCAATGACATCCAAGGCTTTCCATTTGGGGCTCTCACCCCAAAGAAAGAATTCATTAAATTTATGTTCAATTTCTTGGCTTTTTTTTTTTTTTAACTAGAAGATCACCATAATCATTTAAAAGTTTGTAACTTCTTCAGGTCATTTCAAGTGAATATGTCTTCCTCAAATAGTACTTTGTGGTTGAAAATAAGTCAGAAAAAAAAAAATCCCATAATGCAAAGGACTCTGGAAGGACTAGAATATAAGGTGACTCCCTCTTTTCTGAGAGATATTTTTTGGGAAAACCAAATTTCTCATCTGACACATATTAATACATACTTATTCCAGAAACTTCAGACAACACAGAAAATTAGAGAGGTAACAATAAAAATAATCAATAATGCTACCAATTACAGATGATAATTTTACCATTTTGATTCATTTCCTTCTAGATCTTCCTCCTATGCACTGTTATATATTACTAGAGGTCTGATGCATGAAATTGGCTTTGTCTGGAAGTTCATTCAGCTGTCAGGTCTAATTAGAATATTACACTTTTATTATTATAGATGTTAAATTCTATCAGCTCTATTATAACAATATTATAACAAAACATTCCCCTTATTTGAAATTCTTAGTAAGAAAGATATGCCATCATTCTGTCATTCACCTCCTATTGTTGTACATTGGTATTGTCTAGGGAGGGGTAATATCTAACTCGAATACTAACCCCTTGCACCTTAGTTTGAATGTTTCGGATTCTTTTTCCTTTATTCATCATCCAGCCAAGTAAAATATACCAGAAGTGAAAAAATGGCCGTTCCTGCCCTCAGAAGAGAGAAAGCTGTATAAAATATGATTAAGGGCTTGAATAAAGCTCTATACAAAACACTGTGGCAACAAAAAGGAGAGAAGGTTGACCACTCAGGGGAGTGGTCAGAGGAGGTTTCACAGAGGAGGCACCATGTGAGGATTTGGGGGCTGTTTGCTTGTTAAACTGCTTTTTTAAAAAAAAATAACTAAGACTTAATTTTGAAAAGCGTTGGGAGAATGCTTCAGGAATCTTTTCTTACCTAGACTCCCTGAACGGACCACCTCTGCTGCGAGGAAAGCTGGACCACACCTTTTTATGCACCCGCTAAAGGTTTCCTGGAAGACTGGGGAATTGTCGCCCAGAGCAGGTGTGCATAAGGGGGAAGAAGCCTGAGGGCACCGGGCCTGAAGGGATGGGACTGGAAAGAAGCCAGCACAAGCGCAAGCTTGAAAGACCAGAACAAGCCCTGCCACTCCCACACGCATCCACGCCTCGCTTTGCATTTCCCTTTCCTGACTCCCACTGTCTGTTCTCAGCTTCTTTCAAACAGGCCTGTCCTGTCTCCTCCAGTAAGTTCCTGAAGTTTAGTGCAGACAGCAATTATGCAAATGCACTGAGCCACCGCCTGGGTTTGAGGCCCAATTGCCAGCCCTCTTAGTGCTCACGTTTCTGCCCAATGTGACTAACGCGCTCAGTCTGCCGACATGGCCACAGGCAAGTGACAGATGTGCCTCTTCTGGCCTCACTGAGCCTACAGTTCTTCACCTCAGATGTGTTTCTTGCTTTTCTAAAAGAACCTTTTTATTTATTTATTTTGTTACTCCTCACCTGAAGATATTTTTTTTCCACTGATTTTTAGACAGAATGGAAGGGAGGGGGAGAAACACAGAGAGAGAAACATGATGTGGAGAGACACATTGATTGGTTGCCTCCCTGCACACCCGCTGTGACTGGAAATGAACCTGGGACCCTTCCGTCTGTGGGCCGATACTCCAACCACGGAGCCAAACCGGCTAGGGCTTCTTTAACTTTTTAAAATGGAGATACTATTGCTTAATAGAACATTATACAAATTTCAGTTTCCAGATTCCAGGCTAGGCCAGCTGGAGCCAGACATATAGACTTACAGTGCTCCTCAACCACCCCCCTTAAAGTAGCCACCACTCCACATCACAACCCACATAATTCAATCTGTGTTTATTCTCTCCAGAGCAGGGATTGCTTTCTCAAATTATCTTTTTTGTTGGTTTACTTGTTTATTGTATTCCTTCTAAAAATACAGTTAGAGCAGGAATCTTGTCCCAAAGCTTAACACAGTATCTGACACTAATGACGGAACAAACGAAGAGGAAATGTGACCCCCAAAGATGATTACTGGGACACAGCTCCAGGTACTAAAGAAAGAAATAAGATAATACTCCTGACTTCCAAAGCTCACAGTCTAATAAGGAGAGAGAATAAGAAACAAAATATTTGCAATGTAGTGTAACAAGCATAATCACAGATGTAGAAATAGGTACAGAGGTAGTATAGAGGAAGGGGCCTACCTATTTTCTAAAAGAAGTGATTTCTGAACTTAGTTTGAAAGAATTAATGGAAATTTGCCAGGGAAATAATGAGGGAAATACTTACAACAGGGCCCCTTGGATCTATACTCAGACCTGAACACTGACCTCATTTCCCTTCCCCATGGAAATTCAGGGTTAAAAATACCCTTTAATATCATCTAGTCCAGCAGTTCTTGAAGACTGTTGTTTTAAAATATGTCCACAAATTCTCTGACACTCACTTCTTCTGAGGAGCCTAAAGGATATTATATTAAGTAAAACAAGCTAGACAGAGATCGATACCGCATGATCTCATTTATATGTTGACTCTCAAAAAACAAGAAGTTTCCCAGCCAGTGTGGCTCAGTTTGTTGAGCTTAGTCCCATGCACCAGGAGGTTGCTGGTTCAATTCCTGGTCAGGGCACATGCCTGGGTTGCAGGCTCAGGCCCTAATAGGGGGTGTGCAGCACGCAGTCAATCGATGTTTCTCTCATAGATGTTTCTATCTCTCTGAAATCAGTTTTGTTTTTTGGTTTTTTTAAAAGTGGAACTCATAGAAACAGAGAAGTAGAAAGGTGGTTACCAGGAGTTGGGAGGTGGGAGAAATGGGGAGATGTTGGTCAAAGGATACAAGCCTCCAGTTATAAAATAAATAAGTTCTTGGGATCTAATATACAGCATGGTTAATAATAATGTGTTGTGGCCGAAACCAGTTTGGCTCAGTGGATAGAGCGTCGGCCTGCGGACTGAAGGGTCCCGGGTTCGATTCCGGTCAAGGGCATGTACCTGGGTTGCGGGTACATCCCCAGTAGGAGATGTGCAGGAGGCAGCTGATCGATGTTTCTCTCTCATCGATGTTTCTAACTCTCTATCTCTCTCCCTTCCTCTCTGTAAAAAATCAATAAAATATATTTAAAAAAAATAATAATGTGTTCTTAAAATTTACTGAGAGTAGATTTTCAGTAAGCATTCTCACCACAAAAAAAAGTAACTGAGGTGACAAAAGGGTTAATTAATCTTATTGCAGTAATCATTCCACTATATATGTATATTAAATCATCATGGTACTAGTATACACTTTACATACCTTATAACTGTTAATCATACCTCAATAAAACTGAAAAACACATAAAGAAAATTAATATATAGTTATTAAAAAAACCATCATACTTTAAATATACAGAATTTCATTTGTCAATTATATGTCTCTAAAACTGCGGAAAATAAATAAATAAATAATAAAATGAAAAAAGAAAAAAGGGGGAAAAACAAAATGAACTGAATGAAAGAGACTTGCTGATATTTTCAATCTAATTCACAATGATCCATTCAGAATTATTATTTCATATTACATTACAGGGTTTAAAGAACGTAAGATTGCCCCTGAAAAAAATCTAAATGAATATCACACAATTAATAGAATGCATTCAGCCATTTCTTACCTTTTCTCACTGTATAACAGAGAACAATACAAGATTAGTATTTTACTCTTAATTGTAATAGCTATCATTTTTTAAGCACTTACTATATCAAGGATTGCACTAAGATCTTTTTAGCTTTAGCTTATTTAATTCAAATAAACCTACTAAGTACTACTGTTATACCCACTTTATAGATGGGAATACTGAAGTTCAGAAAACATATGGCCAAGGTCACAGAACTAGAAAGTGGCAGAGAAGAAACTGTGTTAGGCGAGAAATGAACTTTAGGGCATCTGAGGAAAGTGTGCACTTTCACACGGATTGGAGATATTTGAAAACTAACAAAATGAGGGAAGAAACAATAAAAAATAGACTTAAGTGCATAAGAGTGATATTAATCAGAGTCAATTTGTGTGTGCTTCCAATCACGTTTGTTGTGCAACAGGACAGCAAACCGCACAGATGTTGTGTGTGTTTATTATGTTTTATTTTACGGCAACAAGTTCTTCCCACCCCATCTGAGTGTGAAGCAGCAGAGTATGGGCTTGGTTGTCATCCTGACCTGCATTTGAAACCTGTTGCGCCATTTATGGGCTGTGTAGCCTCGGGCAAACTCTATACTTTCTCTAACCTCAGTCTTCTCATCTAAAACCAAAGGTATTGTGGGGGGGTGGGGGGTAACGTGAGGATAAGGACACATATGTAATAACTTAATCAATAAAAAATTAATTAATTAATTAAAGACAAAGGTATTAAAAAAGGAAGGATTTGTCTTAAATATTCCATAGGATTTAACATGTGTAAAGCACATAGTCCTTTATTATTATTTGTGTTATCATGATGATGAATAAACATGGCCAGATGGTCAGCTTTAAAAACTTGAGTTTTGGTTTTAATTAGAGGAAAGCATTGTCCTCACTTTCCTCCATTTTGCTGCTGTGTTTCCAATTTATAGTCTCACACACACACACACACACACACACACACACACACACCATTGTGGGACTTCCGTATCCTCCAGCAAATACAGTACCTTGCTAAGAGAAGAAAGGAGAATAAGGAAGGCAGAGGGCGGGAGTAACAGAAGAATGAGAATAAAAGGAGGAGGCTATTTTTAAGTTTATAAAACAACCTCCATTGGCCTGTGGCAGAAACAGAGCCAGCACTGTGGAACTTCCCAGAGTGAAAGGCAGACGGTTTACTGCAATGAACCACTAGAGATGGTTGGTGAGACAGCCTTGTCCAATTCTTAGGCGACTCTCCCAGTTTGTCACACATCAATACCCAATGTCCAGGAATGACCACGCTGGTTTCACCACCAAACAGATGAGACATCTAAACTAGGAACATATTAACTGAAAGCCAATTCTATGGGATTTTAAAAGGCTGAACAGGGAGAACCAAGAATAATTGTTCTGGGCTTAATACTGGCCTCAAACGTGTGGTACTAATCCTGTGTAAACTGGAGACAATAACAGAGACCCCAGTGAACTTTGTAGGAACAAATTAAGTACTCAGGAGTCTTTAGGAAACGCAAATGTCTTGTATTATTAAAGGGGAAGGAAAAGTAGGTCATAGTATCTCAGCTTAGAAGGGCATTCGGGCTGGAGAGCAGCGGGGCTGAACATCTGAGCCTGTTGAGAAAAAGAGGGTGCTTTAGGGGGCTACTGGGTGGAGAGCCAGGGAACCCTCCCAAGAGCCTGTATCCAGATCTTCATAAAGTTTTCATTTGTGTTTAGAAGAGTATTTGTTATGTCTTTTTGAGGTTTATTATAAAAGAAGAATATTGTCAATGGACCAATTTCTAATGGGTGGATAGTTGGCAAAACATTTATCATTGACTCATTGTTTGTTCCTGGGAAAGCAATTTAATCTCTATCATTTCAATTTATCTGTCAATAAAATGTGGGAAAGATTATGGCCTCACCCTGCATCTTAGAAATATGAGAACTGCTTGGGATGGCCGCTGTTCATCAGGAGAGCCACCACTCAAGCACCGATGAGTTGCTCAGAGTCAGTAATGAAAACCTGTGCGGCCACAGCTGCCTGGGAGGAGGCAGAGGAATAGCTGGGTGGAGGACTCTCAGGTGGCAATTCAAAAAATCAGAAGGAAGAAAAGTGATTGAAAGAACTGAATGGACAGAGGGATCAGAGAAATTTGAGACAAGTTACAAAAAGAGAGAAAATATAAGAAACAGATGGAATCAAAGGAGGAACAAAAAGTAAAGCAGTCAAAAATATGCAGGGTATCCTTTTGGGGTCTTTCTCATTCATTACATTTTAATTCCTTTTTCCTTAAATATATGATTTCAAAATATTGCCCATTTCTTTTCTGACTTTTGAAAATTGTCAGAAACTCTAATCGTTCGAAATATAGGTATTTTTTTGAAACTCTACTCTTTTGAAATATAGGTTTTTTTCCAATTCCTGCTCTAAATCTTTAGCTCATTTATTTTCATCTTCACAAAACATATTGATTTCCCAGCATAGTGCCTTTGGCCTTCTATGCCCAGTTTGGGGAGAGGAGGAAAGTGGCATCTGTGCCATTGTCATGAGGATTAAATGAGTTAGCACCTGTAGTCCTTGAAACAGTATTAGCGAGTCCTCAAAAATCTGAACTGTTTCTTGCTTTATGTATGTTTATGTATTGCTTTAAAGGTATTGGGTATGTTTTTCTTCAAAGAAGCATACACTATTTTTACAATTGTAAAAAATGATCCTCCCCCCTCCTCCCCCCATGGGGACAGGGCTGGGGCAGCACTCCCTCCTCCCATCGATACATTCTCTGTGTTATGTGGACCTTGGCTTTCCCCACGCTCCTCCTGCTGCCGACCCAGCTGAGCTCCCGCTCTCAAAGCGACCCTGCCTCTGGACTCCTGCCCCTCCAGGGCAGGGCTCAAACCTCCTGGAAAACTGAGCAGTGGTGCCGTAACTGCTGGGCACAGGCCATGTGGTTGCTCCCTTTCTCTCCCCTCTCACACCCCTGACTATTCCCTAAGCTCCTCCCCTCTCCACCCCATTATACTCCATTTCTTTTAGAGGACTTAACACAAGTTCCAACTACATATTAGTTTGTCAAACAAATGGAGGCAGTTTCTATGTCTACTTGGTTCATTCTTGTATTTTAGCTCCTACCACCATTCTTGGCACATGGATGGCACTCAACAACACATTTTAAATGGATGAATGAGCAAATGGCTACACCCATTCACCAGGCCACTCCATGCTGCCTCACTCTACTGACCATCCCAGTGACCCACAGTGGTGAGGTGCAGCCTGCACAACAGGGGGGTTCATTTATTGTCCCTATGGCTTTGTTAGGTCTGATCGAAGAATTGAATCGATACTCCCTTCCCTGGGAACTGACCTTTAGGCCACTTCACAATGGACATTCCACTTGCTTAGACCACATTCCACTTGGTAAGACCATTATCTATCCCCTCCGGAGTTTCCTGGAATCTGGACCTGCACAGAGAATTCTCTACCCAGAAAAAGCCCGCCTAGAGCCCTTTAAAAACCTCTGACTCCCAGTCTTTGGGGGCTGGCGCCATTTTGGGGCTCAGCCCATCCGGCATCCAGATGACCTAATAAATTTATAATTCTTCACCCCTTTTGGCCTCATGCTTTCCTCCTTGGGGAGCCCTAACAGGCTTGACCTAGAGGAGAAACTCACTTGCCCAGAACCACGAGAAGGGCTGGTTCCTGTGCCGCCATTCTAAAACTGTCCCTCCCACACCTGCAGGAACGGGAGCAAAAATCAGTGCACTTCACAGGAACTGGCTCTATCTTCCATCAGAAACACTTTCAAGCATGTTAAACCCTCCAGCTCCCTCCTGCCACCCGTACCAGACAGACCCTGCCTGAGGGGTATGGGGACTGGCCACCTGCCTACTCCTCCCTGATGGCAGGACCTCTTCACCGGATAAAATGAAATTACAATACATTCAAACTACTTTTTAAAAGCTTTCTGTGATTTGTAGATTAGCTCCATCTAAGGAACTAAGACGCCTGTTAGAAAAAAACAATGAATTTTCTTTCTAACCAAAATTACCCTCATGTATTAGGGTGTGGTCTTTGTTTTGCTTTTGTTGCTTTTTAAATATATATTTTTATTGATTTCCAAGAGAGGGAGCGAGAGATAGAAACATCAATGATGAGAGAGAATCATTGATCAGCTGCCTCCTGTATGCCCCTCACAATCCAGACATGTGCCCTGACTGGGAATCAAACCTGTGACCTCCTGGTTCATAGTTCGACACTCAACCACTAGCCATTGCTGGCCAGGCCTTCTTGGGTGTGATGTGCTAAAACAAATACTATCTTTCATGCAAATGTCGTAGTGAAAGTGAAATGCTCCAAACTCTAATCTTTCGAAATATAGGTACTTTTTCCAATTCCTGCTCTAAATCTTTAGCTCATTTATTTTCATCCTCACAAAACATATTGAATTGTATTATCTAGTAGGAGGCAGAGAAGGTTGGCATGAATTTGTTCCCACTTTCTTTGCCATCCATGAGCTGTTGCTTTCTCACCTCTTAAATTTTGTTTTAATATGTTGAGTTCAACTTTGAATTTCCCTATTGGGGCCTCAGGTTTTTATGTGATTTCCCAGCATGGGGGGGAAAAAAAAGAACAATTAGAATATGTGCTTGCTCACAAGTTATTCTTCTGATCCTAAGAACGGTATTTGCTTCTCTTTAATCCTCCCTTCTTAAGTATACCTCTAAGAGGTGACTTCATGCATCTTGCAACACACCACACCCTTTCAAGTGGAGGCTTCCGTGGGTGGGAACTAAAACCCTGTGTTGCTTTGCACAATGCTACCTAGAGCCCTTATACAGAAGACAGGCACCGGCCACTGCCTCTTACTCCCTCTGCCAGTTCCTAAAGTCACGAAGCCTGACCTGTATGTCCTAGACTCTATAGAAAAGCAGGAAGAGCCAGTGCCTAGGAATTTTTCTACATTTGTTTAGTGTCATTTGAAACTACTGTAAACTTGGTTTCTCTACTTGAAAAGATACCCACTGCCATGGAGGATGCCCAGGGCTCTAGGACTCATCTGATGACTATATCCCACTGTCATTTCTACACCTGCAGGGCTCATCTTAGCACAGATTCCTCTGCGTGAAGTCACCTCTTCCCTTCTCATTACCCCTTTTCTCCAACATTAATCAGTCTTTGGAATCTGAGAGAATTTTGTCTAGCAACACTTGAAAGTTTTTTACTCACTCCAAAAGAGAAGCTGGCAGAACAAGAATGTTATGCTGAATTCAGAACAAACTGAAGCAAATGCAGTAACACAATTCTTAATATTTTTTTGAATTCAACTTTTAGCTACGAAAAATATAGCAGATACAGGACACAAGGAAGGACAAAGAGAATGAAAAGTATACTGAGTCATTTGCCAGGACCCAACCAGTTCTTGTCTTTCCCATAATATTGTCCACTTCTTAAATATCCTTTCCTAGTTCCACTAGTTCCTCATCTCTTGGAATCCTTTCTGTATCTCCACTCTGCACCTCTCCTCTAAACTTCCGACTCATCCCCTCTTAGATGGTTAACAGGCACTTCAAGCAGCTTGCCCCAAACCGAGTTCGGATCTTTCCCTAAAACTGCTCCTCCCACGGTCTTTCCTAACCAGTTAATAGCAGTTCTTTAATCCAGATGCCCATGCCAAAATCCTTGGAGTCATCCTGGAGTCCTCTCTTTCTTCATACCCAACACCCAATTCATCAAGAAATCCTTTGACTCTGCCTGTAAAATAGATCCAGAATTCAGCTACTTCTCATACTTACACTGTTACCACCTGGGTCCAAACCACCACATCTCTCACCTGGATTATTGCAATAATCCCATTACTGGCCTCCTGTTCCTACACAGACTCCTTACCTTCTATTCTCAGTACAGAAGTTGCCAGAGTAATTATCAAATAAAATTTAAATGTTGAAATATATGAATAGCCAATTTCCAAAAGAGTAAATTTATGTCCAGTATACATATGAAATATGTTCAACCTTATTAAATGACTATGCAACTAAAATGATGATACTCTCCAACTGGCTCCACAAAAAGTAAAAATACCTGGTAATACGAAGTGTGATTCTTAAGGAAATGAAGCTGTTAAATACCCTGATTGAGTGTGTGCACTGGTCCAATTACTTTGGAAAATAATTTGCAATATCCACTAAAGCTGAAAATATATGTATTGTAGGTCCGTTTTTAGAAATATACCTAGAGAAACTCTGATATTTGCACACAAAACTGTGGGCAAGCATATTCATTGCAGCTTTGCTTTTGATTGCAAGAAATAATGAGAAAGAATTTAAATGTACATCAACAATAGAATGTATAGTAAGTTGTGATATTATATGCATTATATAATATCATTAAATTCATCATAAAACATACTTGTGAATTTCTAAAAAATAATATACAAAGCCATATACTGAATAGGATATTAATTACAGTAATTATTATAATAATACAAAATTTCATTTATAAGTATAAGCAAATCTACTAAAAATGTAAGACACATATATGGAAAAAAATACATATGCTCTGTAGTAGATGACAAAAATGGCTACAATTTCCTCCTCTCTTAGAAATCCACTCTCTCTTACAATACAACTTTACCATTCCTTCTACCAAGAAGCAAAGTCTACTTTCCCATCTCTCGAATCTGGTATCTTTGACACTCATTCTCACCAACAGAATGCAGTGGAAGAGATGTTTTGCCAGAAGCCCTACATACTTCCATTCTCCCTCTTAGAACCCTCCTACTACATTGTGAATAAGCCTGGGCTAGCCTGTTGAGTGATGAGCAACCCATGGCCCAGTCAACCTCATTGCCCCAAGCTACAATCAGCTAACTACCAGACACATGATTCAGCCCATACTAAGATAAGCCAGCACCCAGCTGACCTGCCAACTGACCACAGACACATCAACAAATCCAGCTAAGATCAGCATAGCCTATTTCCTGTTAGTAGAACCCTCTATTGGACGTGTACAGTCATGATCAATAATAAGTGGTTGTTGTTGTTTTAAGTCACTACATATTTGGGGTGACTTTCTAACACATAAGTAGATAAGTGATGCATAAACCATTTTGAAAACAATGACCATTTAAGGAGAGAGAGAAGGGAGGAGTATCAAGGGGAGGGAGGCACCTTCACTTTTTACATTCACCAGTAATTTTTTAAGGATTTTATGTCCTCAAATCTTGTGTTAAATCTGGATCATAGCAACCTGGGAATCCATTATATTATTTTCAGAATTACTCTGAATATTTGAAATGTTGTCTAATTTGTTTAAAGAAGCATGCTACCATTCTTTCCATTTTTGTCATATTCATACAAATATGGTAGAAGTAGACATAACTAAAAGACTTCCTTCATCATTTGGATCTCATGTAGTCTGGCTACACAGAAACTATGAAATATTAGACCTTGACTTATGTAACTGACCTCATGAACCACAGTGACTCAGAGTGACCAAATATTATGGCCACACCTCATTCTGTGGTAGCACATAAACAAGAGTGAGAGAAAAATATCAAACCTTCAATTAATCAAAACTCAAGAAACAAATTATCTTTCATGAAAAAAATCTATTTTTAGGAGAAAACAAAAACAAGCTGTAATCAAAGATATTCTTTGACTTACAGGTTAAGTCCTAGGGCAGCCATGGGCAAACTACGGCCCGCAGGCCGGATCCGGCCCGTTTGAAATGAATAAAACTAAAAAAAAAAAAAAAGACCGTACCCTTTTATGTAATGATGTTTACTTTGAATTTATATTAGTTCAGTCAAACACTCCATCCATGCTTTTGTTCCGGCCCTCCGGTCCAGTTTAAGAACCCATTGTGGCCCTCGAGTCAAAACGTTTGCCCACCCCTGTCCTAAGGTCAGCAATGAGTCAAGCTAATCTGCTCATCCTATATAAATAAAAGCCTAATATGCTAAGTGTCTGGTCATCTGTTTAACCCAGGGGTCCTCAAACTACGGGTCCACATGCGGCCCGGTGAAAACATTTATCCGCCCACCAGGTATTTTTGCCGCCGCTGCCTGCTGCTTAGCAGCCGACTCTTCCCGGCCCACAGTGCGCATGTGTGGAATGTGCGCCGCACTCTCCAACTCCCCTCCTTCTCTCTGTCTCTCGATTCCTCCTCTCAGTATTGGGTGTGATCGGACGAGTCATGAGTTTGCCTGTGCAGAGCCTGCTTGCTGCCTGAGGACCGAGGTAAGAACAAGTTAGGATTTATTTTTTTTTTGAAGTTAGGAGGTCTATTTTTTTTTTTTTTTTTTTTTTTGCAGTTAGTAGGGCCTTTTATTTTGAAGTTAGGAGAGCCTTTTTTTTTTGAAGTTTTGTTTTTTTACTTCAAAATAAGATATGTGCAGTGTGCGTAGGAATTTTGTTCATAGTTTTTTTTTAAACTATAGTTCGGCCCTCCAACAGTCTGAGGGACAGTGAACTGGCCCCCTGTTTAAAAAGTTTGAGGACACTTAGCATATTAAAGCGTAATATACTAATGATATGCTAAGGCTGCTCAACCGCTCACTATGATGTGCACTGAACACCAGGGGGCAGATGCTCCGACCAGTAGGTTAGCTTGCTGCTGGAGTCCTGCGGATCGGGACTGAGCCAAAGGGGTTGGACACCCCCTTGGGCCCCCCCACCCGCAGTCTCTCCCCAGCAGGCCAACCTCCGACGTCCCTTCCTGGCCCTGATCATGCACTGGTGGGGTCCCTCGGCCTGTGCCCTCTTGCAATCAGGGCTGACAGACCTCACCCCCCTCCTGAGTGCACAAATTTCATGCACTGTGCCTCTAGTGTTTAATATTAAGGTAGGAGAGTGGATGTACACTTTTGAGAAATATTTTCTTTTCAAAAAAGTTTTTAAATCAATTTTATTTACAACAACAAGATATACAAATAGGCCAAATAACACTCAAGCCTGAAAGGACTGCAATCTTTTTAAAGAATTTAATAGTCCAAAAAGACTAATACTTATTGGTGATTCACTCACAAGATTAACCCTCTTTAAGCAGCAACATAATCCCTAGCAAACATCTTTTCGCCACTTTTTATGGGTACTAGTGATTCACTGAGCAAGGGGCCACAGCCCTGCCCTCCAGGAGCTTATAGTGTAGCTGGAGAAAAATTCAACTTCCAGTACAAACACAAAGTCCACACATCTATCACAACAAAAGCAAATACTGGCGTAAGTCATCACATGTTTTAACAAATGAGCCATAGGAATATCTGAGTAAATATACACACTACATTAAGTTTCAACCTATTATCTATATATTTTTTAAAAGGTTGTGTGTTTTTGTTTGTTTAGTCATGTTTCAACTGAATTGATTTAAAAGAGGAAAACATAATTCTAAAACAAACGTACCATCAAGTTTACTGTTCATGTTCTAGAATTTCTCCATGGTTCTGTGTCCAGGTGTCAATTCAGTAGTTTTTTGTTGTTGTTTTGTTTTTGTTAATATATTTTTATTGATTTCAGAGAGGGAGAGAGAAATAGAAACATCAATATTGAGAGAGAAATCATTGATCGGCTGTCTCTTGCATGCCCCTCCACTGGGGATCAAGCCCACAACCTGGACATGTGCCCTGATCAAGAATCAAACCGTGACCTCCTGTTTAACAGGTTGACGCTCAACCACTGAGTCACACCAGCTGGGCTCAAACTCAGTAATTTTGATGTATAAACTCAGACAGAGAGTATACCACTACCCACCCTACCTCAAGATCCATACTGATAAAATCATCCAGGTTCATTTTGGAATCTCCCAGTTTCAATGCAAGGATATGATAGAGGAGGCTCTCTCCAGTTCCCACTGGAATCTTTCATGTGAGATTGGTCAGAAGCAAAGTTTTTCAAATAAGAATCTGTGCCATAAACTTTAAAAAGAGGCATCTAAGGGAGAACCAAGATGGCAGCGTAAGGTACAGACCTGTGCGTGCTGCCTCCCACAACAACATCGAGACTACCAACTACAAGACAAACAGCTATCATTCAGAACCATGGGAAGGCTGGCCCAGTGGAAGCTCTACAACTGGAAGGAAAGAAAGAAGAGCATTGAGACTGAGTGGGTTGTGCAGAGGCTCCAAGAACGGAGGTATGGAGTCGCGCACCAGGCAGCTGCAACTGGATGCGTGGTTTTTTTTCAATTGGAACGAGTCCACTGAGCTTGTTTGGGGCGGGATTCTGAGGTCCCAGACCCCTACAGGGAGAGGCGGGACGGCCTTGCAATGGGCTGGAGAGCTACAGTGGCTGTCTCACGGAACTGCTCGCAGGCACTCAGGGACGCGAGACGTGGAGTCACGGAGAGGCGAGGAGTTGCAGAGACGCCATTGCCCTTTGCTCCCCCCTGGTGATTCCTGGGGACCCCGCCCTAATCAATTTACAACCCCACCCAAAGGAACCACCGGTGCTTTTGCAACCCAGCCCAGCAGAATGCAGATTTCAACTCCTCGCATACATAAGGGACACACTCAAGAAGCAGAATCAGGTTTGGAGGAAGCTGGAGCCGACCCGGCTGGGCCGGCGACATGGAACCGCTGTACGAGCAACCGCACAGGCAGGTCCACCAGATCGTCTCACATGGGATGCTGGGAGACGGCAGACAGGCAGTCTGTGCCCTTGGTAGAAAACGAAATCCAAGCAAGCATACCAGATATTCAGCCACCAGGAACGCCTGGAGATTTTGTCTAGCAAGGAGCCGCCCAACAAAGGACAGAATGCCAAACTTTGTGTTGCTGAGATGGCCCCCGTGAGGCTGGGAAATTCCTATTGCCTAGTGATGTCATAGTGTAATTCTATTCCACTTTCATTTTTGTTAAATCCTCACCCAAGGATATTTTTCCATTTATTTATTTATTTATCTATCTATCTACCTATTTATTTGTTTATTTATTTTAGAGAGTGGCAAAGAGAGGGAAAACCAGAGAGAAACACATCAATTGGTTGCCTCCTGCATGCACCCCGACCAGGGCCTGGGCCGGGAAGGAGCCTGCAACCAAAGTACATGCCCTTGACCAGAATTGAACCTGGGATCTTTTGGTCCGCAGGCCAATGCTCTATCCACTGAGCCAAACCATCTAGGGCTCTACTCCATATTAAAATAAATTTAGTGCAGCCTAAATGTACAGTGTTTATAAAGTCCACAGTACTGTACAATATTGTCCTAGGCCTTCCCATTCACTTACCCCTCACTCTCTGACTTAGAGCAACTTCCACTCCTGGAAGCTCCATTCATGGTAAGTGCCCTATACCTTGGTTGCAGGCTTGATCCCCAGTGGGGGACGTGCAGGAGGCAGCTGATCCATGTTTCTCTCTCTTCAATGTTTCTAACTCTCTATCCCTCTCCCTTCCTCTCTGTAAAAAGTCAATAAAAATATATTTTAAAAAAATTAATGATATAGCAATGGCAAACACACACATAGAGGATAAAACAATAAAATGAAAAAAGAATTTGTAGTGTTAAGAAAACTGAGCAGCAAAACCACACCACTGAGAGCACTCTCCATCCTGGGGGCCCTGCTGCAACTCTCTCTTCCTCCTTCTCCTTCCCCCAGCCAGAAGTCAACTGCTGACCGCACTGGGGTAACACCTGGGGCTGTTCCCACTGCCTACAACACTATGGTGCCGTGACTCAGACTGTGTGGCAGGATTCCAGAGAAGCCCACCCAGGACCAACTTGCAAAACCAAACCAGTGCTACGTACCAGCAGGGACCCATTATGTTCCACCAGCTCCTCGCTTTGCATCAGAGAGACTTGCGTGAGTTTTTCTTGGAATTCCAGACCTCTTAGTTTGAAGAAAGCACATTCTAACCTGGCTAGGAGTTGTACGCCATCCCCTAGAATCTGGGAGCCAACCTTGGACCTGGGAGTCTACCTTGGAATATGGTCCCTTCTCATCCAAGAACTGCCTATTATCATGGAAAGATTAACAACCTTGCTGTGGAAACAATGGCGTCCCCACTCTGTCCTTTGCAAATCCCCAACCCACACTGCCTGTAATCTGTAACCATTATATCCATTCTTACTCTTTTTTGCCTACTTCCCCATCTCTTTAATACCCATTTTTTCATACTGATTCTTATTCCTTTTGCCTACTTCCCTGTGTAAGTTTTGTCCTTCTGTCCAATATAAGCAACTGGCTTACGGTGTATGTGAGGGGCAGAGCAGATTTCCATGGATGTCCTGCTGCTTTCCCATACTGCCAGCATCATTGGAATAAATACTCAACCACACTACTGGACTAGCGAGTCTACAAACTATGATCCCTGAAACAAAAACTTTTATAAAACTTTATTGGAACACAGTCACACACATTTGTTTATGTACTATATGTGGTTGTTTCTGCACTGCAATAGCAGAGTTGAGTAGCTGCAATAGAACCCATAAGGCTCACAAAGTCCCAAATATTTATTTACCAAGGGGTTCTTTACAGAAAAAGTCTGCCAATACCTGCCCTAGAGAATTAATGCATCATAAATAAGCCAGCCCTCCAGTCATGAGCAACTCTACCCCACCTCTGTGCTGTTGCTTTCTGGTGCACCCTGAAAGTAATGTGCACGAGTGTAACACAGTGTGAGTTGGTAAGTCACATTGTGGCCCTTCCAACCAGGCCCCTGACAACTACCACAGTCTTACATACCTTGAAAAAGGTATGCTTTTCATCCTCAGTGTAAGCCAAGCACCTTTGATAATATATAAGAACAGCTAACATTTACTTAGTTCTGTATGTTAGGTCTACTGTGCTTTTATAAGAATACAGTCATGTACCGCATAATGACACTTGGGTCAACAATGGACCACATATACATCAGAGGTACATAAGAATATAATGGAGCTGAGAAATCCCTATTGCCTAGTGATGTCATAGTGTAATTCTACTCCACTTTCATTTTTGTTAAATCCTCACCCAAGGATATTTTTCCATTTATTTATTTATCTATCTATCTATCTACCTACCTATCTACCTATTTATTTATTTATTTATTTATTTATTTTAGAGAATGGCAAAGAGAGGGAAAACCAGAGAGAAACACATCAATTGGTTGCCTCCTGCACGCACCCCGACCAGGGCCTGGGCCGGGAAGAAACCTGCAACCAAAGTACATGCCCTTGACTAGAATCGAACCTGGGATCTTTTGGTCCGCAGGCCAATGCTCTATCCACTGAGCCAAACCATCTAGGGCTCTACTCCATTTTAAAATAAATTTAGTGCAGCCTAAATGTACAGTGTTTATAAAGTCCACAGTAATGTACAGTATTGTCCTAGGCCTTCACATTCACTTACCACTCACTCTCTGACTTAGAGCAACTTCCACTCCTGGAAGCTCCAGTCATGGTAAGTGCCCAATACAAGCGTATAATTTTTTATCTTATTCCATATTTTACTGTATCTTTTCTATGATTAGATATGTCTAGATTCACAGATACTTACTACTATGTTACAATTGCCTATAGTATTCAGTACAGGAACATGCTGTACAGGTTTTTAATTGAGCAGTAGGCTACACCATGTAACATAGGTGTATAGTAGTGTTAACATAAAAAACCATTGAAACCTGTAAAGAATTTCTGTGAGTTTATTTGAGCCAAACTGTCGACCTACGCTGGGAAGCAGAACCTCAATGAATTGAGATAATGCTCTGGAGAATGGCGGGTTACATCTGTATTTATACATTGCAATCAAAGGAAAGGGAGGAAGGTAGGTTACATGAAATCCATTGGTGATAGACTAGAGAGGTGGGAGAAAGCAAAGAGGGGAAATCCCTGGGAATGGATAAAAAGTAAAATGATAGACACATACTTCAGTGGGTGCAGGAACGATTAACATGATAATGAAGGAATTTGTGGTATCTGTCCTGGCGCCCAACACATTAGGTTGTGCCCCAAGGGGTCCAGAAAAAGGGAAGTTACAAGTTACCCAGACATTTCAAAGGGTATGTTATCATAGATGCAAAAAGACAGACAGGCTCAGTTAAGGTACAGGTTGACCTTGTCAGTGAAGATGCTGGCTTAGGAGGTGACTACCCACCATCACTGCTTTTACTTAAAGTTTAATTTCCGACCATCCTTTGTGGTTACTTTAGGTCTCTGAGTTTGCAAGACCGCCATGCAGGCCTCCCCTGAGCTTGTCAGGTTAGCATGTGGCCCCTTTCACCCCCAGTAGGCTATATTATCTAGATTTGTGTAAGCGCACAATTGCCTAACAACACATTTCTTAGAATGTATCTCCGTCACTGACACATGAATGTACGGAAACAATGGTAGAGCTGGCATACAAATAAAGTTTAGGCAACATTACCTCAGTGAACAATACTTCACTATTGTATAATAATCCTCCTTTACAGATCAATCTGAAAAATGAGACAATGAGGAAGGAGAAAAATCAGCCTCAAAGTTTACAATGCTGTATTCTACCTCTATAAACATGTTTTATTGGAAGTGTCTTTGTGGTAAACATTTTAGAGATTTGTTTACTTTATTAGTTTTCAGGAAAAAAATTCAGGCTATAACCCTGGTGATTGAAGATTTATAACTCTTTCAAAAGTTGACAAAGTGGAGTGCAAAATTATAGTTCCTGCTTTGACCTTGGCTAGGAATAAATAGAAAGTACATTTTAATCTCATTAGCCATTGGGTCGGAATTTACAACTTTGAGGAAAATATCCCACTGGACTAGCCTGTTACTGACTCCTCAAAGCCCTAATAAAAGGTTCCACAGCTCCCTTGGGTATTTTTTTTAAATTATTATTATTATTATCAAGCAGATCTTAACATTTTTCTCATTTGAAAATAATTACACAGTCTAATACAGAAAGAATTTTTGTTCAGAAGTATAATTTCTCAAAATGTACATACCTCATTGTAATATGGTCACTATTTTGTATATTCTCTGTGACCACTACATTTCAATTTTAATGGCATTCAAGCACCCAAGACATGTTAGAACATGCTTAGATATTGTAAGCTAATCAAACATTTTAGCATTTATTCTTCAAATATTTAACTAAGCCAAATCACGTTCTCCAGACACTGTGTGAGGTGCTGGAGACGGATAAATGAGCCCCAGGATTTTTGGAATTTAAAGTCATGACTGCAGATGAGCTCTTCCACGATGGACATGTACAAGAGAGTTGGAGGAAAACATGTCTTCTCATGTGCAAACCCCAATCATTTGGTGCTTGCCTGAAGCATTTTTGAGAATTCTAGGATAGCATCAAGGATAACAGAAAATTGCCCAAATCAATTAGCAATGTCTGCAGTGGGCCGGTGTGATTTGGTTCATATTTTATATTCATGATTTCTGGCAGCATTAAAAGAAAAGGGACCAAGTGTGGAATCCTGGATGTCAATATTTAATGCATGGGTGAAGGAAGGGGCAGAGCAGCAGAAAACTACTCAATGGCAACATCAATAAACTAAAAAGAAGAGTTCCCAGGAGGAAGCAGGCAATAGTATCAAATGTCATATTCCTTGAAAAAGGAAGTTTGGAAAGTTGTAACTCATTGGTGATTTCCCTGAAATCAGTTTCAGTAGAGTGGTGGAGTAGACACCTAAGTACAGAGACTAAAGAAGTGATACAATTTGCATTTCTAGAAGTCGAAGATTCCTCACACTTTACACTATTCCTTTATACAGAATAAAGTATATTTGGCTTGGGGGTTATTTCTTTGTTCACAATTACGTACCCAGAAAGTGCAACTTCTAGACAGTGCTTTTCTGGTATGTTCAAATTTCATTATACCATTTTTCTCTATAAACACATATAATTCTCTTATTAGAGCCTGTTTTATTTTTCTTTTTTAAAATATATTTTTATTGATTTCAGAGAGGATGGGAGAGGGAAAGAGAGAGAGAAACATCAATGATGAGAGAGAATCATTGATGGGCTGCCTCCTGCACACCCTCTACTGGGGATCGAGCTTGCAACCTGGGCATGTGCCCTTGACCGAAATTGAACCCAGGACCCTTCAGTCTGCAGGCCAACGCTATCTACTGAGCAAAACTAGCTAGGGCGTGTCTTATTATTCTGATGCTACATTCATACACTTACTTTGCCTTTTTTGCTAAATTTTTTATTTTTACTTTTGCTAAATAGCATCTTCTGTTTCAATAATATAAAATATGCTATTACTACACAATATTTACAGCTCCCAGGATATCAAATTATCATTCAGAATGGCTCTCTTTAACTAAAGTTCAATAACGAGTTTTGGGTCTTCAGTATCTAATCTATTAATTAATATCTTAGGTTTTTAAAAGTTTTTTAGAATATATAAAGATCCTAATTTGGTTCCAGAACTTCTATGTTATTAATTCACTACGGAATACTTCATCTATGTCACATTGCAGTGAAAAATGAGAAATAAATGTAATTTCTCAATGTAAATATTAACTAAAATTGGAGATGATTCTATACTCAATTTCCAAGAGTCACAATGCCAAAGATAGAACAGGATGAGGACAGCCAGTTCCAAGAGCACATCCATGGCCAACTTGCCACACCTCACTGGTGAGAACCTGGAAAGACCAGTTTCCTCACACATCAAGGCATGTTCTAGGGAAAGGACTGAACACAATGTTTCAGATTAATCTTTTATTCATCTGAACCATAAAAGTAAATCAAGAGTCAGAGGAATAGGAAGAAGCTGAGTTGGGGAGATATAAACCATGAACAAATGCTGAGAGTTGTGCCCTAGAGTCTACTAGTAGAATCTACTTTGACGCTGATAAAAATGATCTTTCACATCTAAAAAATGAGGGAGTAGAGCCCTAGCCGGTTTGGCTCAGTGGATAGAGTGTTGGCCCATGGACTGAAGGGTCCGGGCTCAATTCCGATCACTTTGTTTGCAGACTTGATCCCCTCCCAGCTCTGGTCGGGTGTGTGTGTGTGAGGCAACCAATCAGTGTCTCTCTCACATTGATGTTTCTGTCTCTTTGTCTCTCCCCCTCCCTTCCACTTTCTTTAAAAGTCTATGGAAAAATATCCTCTGCTGAGGAGTAACAAAAAAATAAAATAAATAAATGAAAATGAGGGCCTAGAGTTAGAAGGTCTCTAAGGTTCTTTCCTGTTCTAACACCCCATGCCACCATGAGTCCAGTGACAGGAAGACAGAATAAGATACTGAGAGAAATTAAAACACAGAAAATCAGCTTCAAACTCAGGCAATAGGAGAAGAGCCTGTTTTAAAGATCAGACTTGTACTTAGGACACTGAAGGGAAACTAGCATGCAAATTCACCCAGAAACAAAACTATGGGCATTTTTTAAGCTCCAGGCCTGTTCTGAAGGTAAATTACAATCAGCTAAATGTGCCTGTGTATTCAAATCATCCTTGCATAGGTGAGGAAGAAGGAAATGCCAGGCATGAGTCACTAAGTGGGTGATCTAAACTATGTCAATAGCTGGTGTAATAACAAAATATTGTTATTAAATATTGGGATAAGATGTATGTCACAACATAAAAATCAGGATCAAAGCTTTGTTGTGGCCCATACAGACCCACAACTTACTACTTCGATGATCACATCTGATTGCATTAGCAATATAGTTTCCTTTTATTTTTATGTCTAGTAAATATTAAGCCTTCATTTTGGGGGCAGTTCTTAAATTGGAACCAATCTGAAACAGCAAAATGTTCCATTTTGTCACACTAGTCATTATTCATTCTCTAACTGAATGTGAAAAGATACTTATCTCTTAACTTCATTCTCAATAACCAGTATAGGGTTAATCATATAAAAAATGAAAGGTCAAATCACTTGTTTGTTTTTAGAATCACCAAGTGAAATCCAATTCTGAGCAGATGTATCAAGTTGCAGTTGGCATTTACCAAAATGTTGAAAGAGCACCTCACCATGTTTGCCATTTAAATTAAGTAATAATCATTTATTTGATTTTTCAATACGTTTCAATTGTACCCAAGTATTTTACATAAACTATCTCATTTAATCCTCAAAATGATTTAGGGGGCAAATATCATTACCCTCATTTTACAGATGAGGGAGTGAAAGCTTAACGAAAGGAAATGTCCAAGTGGCAACGTCAGGCTTTGAATTCACTTCTGCAATCCCTGTGGGAGTGCAAGTGTGACAGATGGAAGCTGAGCAGTGGTTGAATTCAGGAGAATAAGAACTTGCTTATTCTAGTAAAATCAGAAGTGACATTCTACTTACCTGGTGATGCTCTGGAATATCCATCAAGCCCTCAGTAAGTGCATAGTGACTGACAGCTTATGGATGAAGCCTGGAATTGAACAGGATAATTAGCAAAGATGAGGAGAGTTTGGTTGTGAGAGCAATTGTGTTAGGTAGGCATAAACGCTGTTATTACCGTTGTTTTGCAAAGGAGCAATCAGAAGCTCAACAAGTAAATAATTTACTGAAAGTCACACAGCCTGAAGGAAAGAAGCACATATACACATATAGGTCCTCCAAAACCAAACCCAGTGTTCTTTCCACAGTGCCACACAACCCCAAAAGAGTCTGCTCCGTGTAATTCAGTGAAGGCCATTTATCTGTTTTCTTCATTATTTGGGTTCTTACTAACTTACCGAGACTATCTTGGACTTCCCTCCAACCTTAAATACTCTGTTCATAATGTATATTCTATATATTAATATTTGTGACCTTGACATGGCCTTGAACCCTATGTAGCACTGCTCTACTGCCTGGAGGAGATGAACTGGACCCTCCTACCCATAAAACCTGGAAATAAGAACGTGTTTACCCATGATGAGGTAGTGATGTTATCAGTGCTTTAATATGACAGGAGATGATCACTCAGAGGGAGCAATTGGAGCCTGCAACAGGCCTGGCATTTGGAAAGAACTCTGTAAATATTTGCTTAGAGAGTGATTTAATCATCACAACCACAGTGAAGACTTTTTGTTTAGCCAGTGGACTCTAGGTTAGGTAGGGAGTATAAATCCCAAGGGTATATCATATGACCCATATGGAAAGGAAATATTAAAATGTGTACATAACATTTCTATCTCTTCTTAAATTTTCTACTTTGGCCAAAACCGGTTTGGCTCAGTGGATAGAGCGTCGGCCTGCGGACTGAAAGGTCCCGGGTTCGATTCCGGTCAAGGGCATGTACCTGGGTTGCGAGCACATCCCTGGTGGGGGATGTGCAGGAGGCGGCTGATCGATGTTCCTCTCTCATCGATGTTTCTGACTCTCTATCTCTCTCCCTTCCTCTCTGTAAAAAATCAATAAAAATATATTTAAAAAAAAATTTTCTACTTTGTTTTATAATATATATGATATAATGTAGTGGTACCTATGATTTATGAATAAATGTATAAATATAAGGACACAAATATTAGTATTATACAACAGGGATGAATAATAAGAATTTTTTAATTCTAGTTAAGATCAATTTAGCTGCCTTGCCCACAGTGAGCCCCATAAGGGCTCCAAAACACCAATGTAGTGGGTCTCAAACTTTAGTGGGCATGAGAATAATTTGGGTGGATTTTTAAAAATGCAGATTATAGGGTTCCATCCCCAGATATACTGACTCAGTAGACCTGTGGCAGGATCCATGAATCTGTTTTTTAACAACCAGGTAATTCTGCTGTAAGTGATCTTAGGAGAAATACAACCTCACAAGGCTGCAGTGGACTGAGGAGTCTCCCCCTCCTCCCACCATTGCCTTTCAGATACCTCAATGTCGTTTTGAGAACCAGTGGAACAAGGGTTCTCTTAAGTAGGAATAAGTGTATCTTGGTTCTGAGTTTAATGCCTTAAATAAATATAATGATAATGATAAAATCAGCTACCATTTGTTGAGCACCCACTTAGTATACATTATTTCTAATCATGACAAAAATCCTACAAGGTGGCTACCATCAGCCTCATTTGACCGAAGAGGAAATGGATCTTAGTGGAGGCTTAATAAGCAAGTTCCCTGAGAGTTTCCATTACACTTATTCTAAAAGTGTTGAGGCCCCAAAGAAGAAGCTTTCTATACAATTTCCGAACAACCCATTGTCCCATGTGTGGGAGAACAACGTTTATGATCTGGATCCCACTTCTGCATTCAGATTCAACTTAAAGGCTGCTGAGAAGCAAATTTCATTGTTCACAATGAGCTTGGAAAGCCCAGAGATGGCTTATCTTTTCTCTACTGTAATAACCTACCCACAGTAAAGGTTAAAGATAACTCTTTAAAATGAAAATACTCTGGCCCAGCTGGTGTAGATCAGTGGTTGAGCATCAACCTATGAACCAGGAGGTCACGGTTCAATGCACATGCCTGGGTTGCAAGTTTCATTGTCAGTAGGGGGCATGCAGGAGGCAGCCAATCAATGATTCTCTCTCATCATTGATGTTTCTGTATCTTTCTCCTCCCCCCTTCCTCTCTGAAATCAATAAAAATAAAACAAAATAAAAATACTCTGAAATATATATGTAGAATTTCACTCATTGTACCCTCAAACACCATCTTTAAAATGAAAGGTTTGAGCTAAACACTTGCACAAATTTATCAATTCCCAAATGTTGAAAAGGATAATTTACCACTACTTTCAGCAATGTATAACAGTAGTTTACTTAAAAGGCACCTCCTGTCTTCAACTTTCACTTTCTACATCTTCCAATGTGGACTCATTTGCTTCCCATATTAAAGCAAGTGAGTCACCCTTGGGAAGTCCATACTATACCCAACTATAATGCTGCTTAGGAACATGAAGAAATGGAGCAATTTAGTGGCACGTGGCTCTGGAAATCTCCAATATCCAATTCTGAAAGCCATGTTAATCACAGTCACACCTTCTCTCTTGGATTGCTCACTTTGAAGGAAACTAGATGACTTGTGAAGACACTCAAGCAGGCCCACAGTCAGGTTAAAGACAACAGCCATGTGAATGAGCCACCTTCAGTCAATGACGCACCATCTTGAAAGTGGGCCCTTGAGCCCCAGTGAAGCCGTGAGATGACTGCAGCCATGGCTGACACTTCGACCTCCTGAGAAACTCTAATCCAGAATCATCCAGCCAAGCCACTCCCAGATTCCTGACCCGCAGAAATTATGTGAGATAATAAATGTTTGTTGATTTAAGCTTAAACACATACACACACACACACGTACAGCAGCAACAACACTCTTCGGAAACATTCTCTTTGCCTCTGAAATAGAATGCCGAAGCTACCCCGTGAGAGATTTGTCCTAGAGGGAGTCTGGCCTGAACACCAAAACACTGTTTTATGATGTGTTTTGTTGACTCCTATTCCTAGATCAACCCCCAAATGGTTATCAAGAATAAACATAACTCTCCCTTCTCGCTGGTAAGTGCTGGAGCAGCTGTGAGTCTGGACGTTAATCATAAACTCTGTTAATTGTTGGCCTCTCCTATCAGATGAATCTGACCCTGAACTATTCACCGAGCTTATGTTTACCCCCGTAAGTGGCCTAGAAGTACATGCAGTCACCCACAGTGAAGTCAGCGTGAACACTCTTCTCCAGCCTCTAGGAGCGTCTTAGGGTCTGCAAGGAACCTAGGCTGGCCTGTGGTCTGCTGGTGTGACAGTCATGCTATTAATTGTTTCTATTCATTGTCATTGTTTCTATTCTGCTCTGTTAAGATCCCTAGGAATTTACATAAACAGGTGAGGAGATGAATCATATATTTCATTTTTGGGTCAAAAGGAAGCAAGGAGGATTCTAATTATTCAAACAAGGAATTTGTTTGTTTTGAACCTTAATGGTACCTCTGTGTGACTGTAAGTATGACGAGTAGGTTCTTTGGCTAGTGCAGAATGCCACCATAATAAGATAAACATCAGCCTTGTTTTTAGTTCTTCCATACGAACCTGGTGGTACACCCTCACCACAAAGTTCATTCTCTGACTTCAAAGAGAATTCCGTTGTGACGCACTTAGAACTAAAGAATGAAGTGAAATATATGCCAATATATAATGATGGGTGTAAAGACTTTTTTAAAAAACTTCCTTGCCTATGTTTTTCAAATCATAGGTTTTTCATTTGAAACAGGTTCTGCCCACAGGAAATGGCCCAGATACAACCAATTAGCCTTTTTGATATAGGATACTCCTTTTTCAGCTTCAATGTCCTTCGTTTTATGTATTTGCATTGCGTTTCAATAGTATGAGCATTCAGTGATTCATCATCATTTAATTTCATAAACAAAGGGCAGAGTGTGAAATAACTTGTTTTTAGATTTTAATGATTATTTTTCTTTGTGCCATAAAAATGTAATTGATAGAAATGTGTTGGGGTCCAACCCCAGCAGATCCAGGGGTTCCCAAAGGTGTGGACGGAGTCGGAGAAGAAGGAAGGACACGGAGACAGCGTTCAGTTGATCAGCATGGTTGGGTTCTCTCGCCTGGTTCTATCCAGGATCTCCAGCCAGGTTCTGTGTTTTATTGTCTTGTTACATCTTTGGGAACCCCTGGACCTGCTGGGGTTGGACCCCAACAGAAATGCATCTTAGAGGAGCTGAGTTGCCTTCCCTTACCGCCCTACTGGCCCCCCACCCCACTCCAAACAGGACCAAGTTGAACCATTCTGCCATTAGCTAGCTATGGGACCGTGGACCTCAATTTGCCCAATTTCATATTGAAAGATTCGAACTCATGGTGTTTAAACTCCCTTCCCCTGGCAATATTCTATAAACCTAAAATCTTTCTTTTTAAAGAAAAAGCTTGTGAAAAATTAACCCTTATATAGTTACAAAACTTAAGTAGAATAAAAATAGTCTGGTCCAAGACATTTCCAGATACCCTTTCAGCATTTCCTTCAATTGTCTGCATCCTTTCAGAGAACTCGGCATCTTCCTTTTGCCCTCTGGACCTCCCATCGTCCAAGGAAGAGCTCCCTCCCCAGTGTGTTCCTTGGATGAACAAATGTGAGGATGGGCAGCTGGAAGAGTGAACCCTACGGCACTGCAACCAATCTGATTGTAGCTTCTAACCTGACTGCAGCCATCAGAAATGGACGGTGGAGAAAGCAGAAGTGAAGAACTGAACATGCTCTGGTCTATGTATACAGTCCTCTGTTAATCAATATCCTCTCCTCCTCTGAAAATGGGACAGTGTGAACCCTATTCCGGTTTGCTGTCCTATTCATCAAAGGTCAAACACTGACCACCTACAGACTTCCTTCAACTTTTACAGATGTTTTCTTTACCTTCCACATCCTAGAAGGACCCACTGTCCCAATCGACCGAGGACTCCTCTTATTTTAGCATCAGAAGACCCCAGTCCCAGGAAACTCCTCAGTCCCAGACAAAACTGGATGAGTAGTTACCCTATTTAAAATATATATATATTGGCCCAGGAGTTTGTTTTGTTTTGAATTTTTAATCAGCTGCTAGATTTAAATATCAGATTTCTGGCTTCTCTTTAGAAAATAAAATATCTGGCACCATTTGACCCTCTTTCAGGGCCACAATCAGCAGGAGCTGAGTAACTGCTACCCCAGTAAACAAGTCATGTTATTTACAGGGTCCCCAGGCCTTGCCAAGGGAGGCTGCACACCAGCCAGTCATCATTACCCTAGGGCTGTTTTGTGTTTTGTTTTGTTTTTTTGTGGTGTCATGGAAAGTGAAATGTTCCCTAGAGCTAAGTCTTTATCAGAAGAGACAAAAATGAACAATCACCCCATAGGAGCAAACATATTTCAGTGTGTGGAAGCGAAGAATATCCCTGCCTGTTAATAGACCTGGTGGTACACGGCCTGCTGGCCCCTCTAACACTGATGTCCTGACATATGTAATGGGTTCTGTCACCAGTAGTTGATGGCAGGGGAGGTGAGTACCTTGGCTCAGGAATTAGTGTCGGTCATTGTGCTCAGGGTGCTAACAGCCCAGAAACATTATTAAACCATGTCTTAACTACTAGATCCTTGCTGACAGGAACTCAATTTCTGCCATTGCTTCTGCCTCGTGTGAAAAACCGATAAACCTTATTTTTTTCACTAGGGATTTCTTGAGTTTCAGCCTCTCTAATTAACTTCTGTGCTTCATTTATCTTGAAGTCATCCAGGACTCTAAGCAAACACACACAACCTAGGGCTGGTAATTTTTAATATTCTTTCGCATGGGGTTATTTATAAAATGGTCATCTCCTACATTAAAAAAAGGGGGGGGGAATCTTTCCATTCTTGTCTGTGTTTGCAGGAAGTTAATCTCCATCCATAACTTCCTGCAAACACAGATAACCTGGAGGGAACAGAGATCCTCAGCTTCATACAGGCAGCGATGGTGCCCTTATTGTTGCTCATCATTTTAATCCCAGCAAACAGCACATGCTTGGCCCATAGTAAGCATGTGAGAGCATTCACTGAATAAATTAATGAATGTGTGAGTGAATAAATAAATGTTGCAGAAGAAGGAGTAAGTTTTGAAGTTGAAAGGATAAGGGGTCCTAATTTCTAACACTAGCTCTGCCCCTTCCTAGCTACATATCTTTGAACCTTGGTGTTCACATTGGCATAACAGAAGTAATGTCTATGCCTCATAGGGGAGTTCTGAAGATTAAATGAGAGAATGTTCAAGTCCTAGCACATGGAAAGTACTCAAAAAAGAGCAGCTATTTAAGAAGTCCTCTGGCCCTCAATGGGTAGCTCAGTTGGTTAGAGCATTGTCCCTATACACCAAGGTTGTGGGTTCAATCACTGGTCAGGGCACATACAAGAACCAACCAATGGCCCAGCCAGTGTGGCTCAGTGGTTGAGTGTTAACCTATGAACCAGGAGGTCACGGTTTGATTCCAGGTCAGGGCACATGCCTGGGTTGTGGGCTCGATCCCTGGTGTTGGATGTGCAGGAGGTAGCAGACCAGTGATTCCCTCTCATCATTGATGTTTTTCTCTCTCTCTCCCTTCCTCTCTGAAATCAATAAAAATATATTTTAAAAAAAGAAGCAACCAACGAATACATAAAGAAGTGGAATAATCTCTTTCTTTCTCTTTCTTTCTCCCTCCCTCCCTCCCTCCCTCTTCTCCCTCTCTCTCTCAATAATAATAATAAATCCTTCCCAAGGGAAACTGGGGAGAAAGAATGGGAGAAATTCTTAAGCTATCTTTTAGTGTGAAAATACTTTAAAGGAAGAATTTAACAGTTGTAGAGTTTTTAAGTCTCCTAAATTTGATAATAATCAGTCTTAAAAGCACATTCTAAAATTTAGTTTAGTTTTTTTAATCTCTATACTTTTAGTTGAGCAAGGATTCCCCAATTATCATTTCATATCAGTTTTATTTGAAGTTAGAATTTAAGTGTGTAAAACAGAGAAATCAACAGCTATAATTGCAATGAGCCTTTTAAATATTAAAAAGCATGCAGATGTAAAGTTAAGAATAAAAACTTTATGGATTTTATCCTTCCAATAAAATGAATTTAGTAAAAAAAAAATATATATATATATACACACACACACACACACACACACACATACTTCATTATGTGATCTGATGCAATGTATACAGTTCATTTTATGGAAAGAAATAGATTCATTCAAATAAATAAGCCTTTATGGATTTCAAATAATAAAAATGAAATCAAGTAATGGATTCTCTTTTGGCCAATCCAAAAATTCTCAATCGGATAGTCTGTGCAATTTAAGCCTTTCCTAGGGACTGGACTTTAATAACCACGCCCCTGTGTTGGAACTAAATGCACAAGGCCAGCTATGGAAAACAATGCCCAGGCTGACCAAGCTCACTTTTCTTGTAGAGCTATAAGGTCTGAACAGTCCCACTCCCCAGGAGATCTCAGATCATGGCTGTATTGAGTTGGTTGGTCTGAGAATGATATTTCAGGAATGGTGATGCTTTGCAGTCACAGATGTGCTATCACATCTTTAGGGAAAAGTAATCATCCTGAAATTGTATGTATGCTACCACTCAGGATTATGCACAAGAGACTCTTGACTATTTGACTTGTTTTTAACGTGACTTTATTAGCTGGCAGGTATGAACTTGAAGATTCATTTACCTTTTTAAAAAAATATGTTTTTGTTGATTTCAGAGAGGAAGGGAGAGGAAGAGAGAGAGAGAGAAACATCAATGATGAAAGAGAATCATTGATCGGCTACCTCCAGCATGCCCCAAACTGGGGGTCATGCCTGCAACCCAGGAATTGAACCATGACCTTCTGGTTCGTAGGTCAATGCTCAACCACTGAGCAATACCAGCTGGGCTACCTTTCTTCCTTTCTTTTTTCTTTTTTTTCTTTTCTTTCTTTCTTTCTTTCTTTCTTTCTTTCTTTCTTTCTTTCTTTCTTCCTCTCCTCCTCCTCCTCCTTCTCCTTCTCTCTCTCTCTCTCTCTCTCTCTCTCTCTCTCTCTCCCTACTTCCCTCCCTCCCTCCCTCCTTCCCTCCCTCCCTCCCTCTCTCTTTCTTTCACCACTTGTCTCTTCATCCTGTCTAATCAGCCATAGCCTCTGTGTATGGTAGCATGGCCCTCCATCCCTCCTTCCAATGTGTCCTCCCGTGCAGCAGGGCCGGGAAAGCTAAGGACACATCTCCCAGACCTCCTAGCAGCCAGATTTCAGTTTTAATTTGTTCCATTCATCAGAAGTCTTGGCATGACAGCTGGAAGATGGAGTAGGGGGGAGGACACGCTTCACCATTTGGCGTTTTCTGCTGGCTGACAGTGGGGTGGCGGTGTCTGGTTTTTCTGGGGCAGTTTCCTGATCTGGACAGTTCCTTCTCATGCTAGCTGTCTGATCCTGGCAGTGGTGGTTTGGTCTCAGAGCCAGCAGCTAGCACCTCGGCTTCCCGAATCAGCAGGAAGTCTCCTGATTGAAGAGCAGAGTCTCCCTCGGTGGTTCAGTCAGTGTCTGGCTTGCAAGGTTATTCTCGAAAGCTCAACCTTGTCAACAGAAGTTTGCTGCCACCAAGCTAATGTCAATGGGAGCCCCCAATCTGGGGTGTGGAAAAAGGAGAAATTTTATTCAGGTAAACAGTGTGCACACCAAGGAAATACAGTCTCTGGTGGGAACCTAAAGTGTGCCCCACTGAGTCAAAGAGGAAGATGTTTTTTATAAAGCTCTTGCCCGGTTCCCAACTGGTTCATTTTTATGAAAATGAGGTTTCTAAATTTGGATGGTCTGATTGGTCTAAACACCAACGTCCTGCGTCGACTTCGCACATTCTGATTGGTTGTCATATAGCCACTCTTCTTGGTCAGTGGAGATGCAAATAGGGATACAGCTGCACAGTTCCGATTGGACAGGCAGGTCTCAGCCCATTGGTCAAAAGATGATACTAGGAAGACCTTTGTAAGGGTTGACTCAGACCAGAGGAACATCATGCAGGTTCAGTCTGTAGTGTTTCTCTGAAATGCAGCGTGCCTGAGAGGCCTCTATCAGCAATGGCTGCTAGGCTCTGGTTATGAATTTGGGCCCAGTTATCCAGAAGGAGTCCTTGGTGGATATATTCTCTCTTGAGGTCCACAACCTGAAGGTTGTTTCTTCAGACTCCTCAGTGATTCTGTGATCCACATGCTGTAATTAATCCCTCTCAGTTTAAACTAGCTACAGTGGATTCTCTTTTTTGCAACTGAACCCTGACAGACATAACCCTTACCTCCCAACTACTGAAAATCTCTCCCATGCTGAAACATTAGGAGATAGGCTTATTCATTCAATCAGTACACAGATGACGGGCCTGAAGTGGTTCTAGAGACTGTGGGGATGCGGTGATAAACAACACAGATAAGGTCAAGTGCTCAGAAAACTTTCATGGGAAAAACAGAAATCCTTGTAAACAAACAAGATCATTTCAGAGCCAGATGTAATAAAGAAACTAAATCAGAGTAACATGATAGAGAGTAAGCGTGGCAGGCAGGGAGGGTCATGTTGGATAAGGTGATCAGGGAAGGGCTCTCTGAGCAAGTGACACTCGAGTAGAGAGCTGAGTAGCAAGCTCAGGTCCACCAGGTGATAACCTGTGGATAGGCTTTCCAGGAGCAGGAACTGAAAGAAAAAGGTGGGAAGGTGAGAATGAGCTCAGGATGTACAAGAGGCAAAAGAAAGGTCAGGGTGATTAGAGCTTAATGAGCACAGAGGAACAAGGCAGGAGCCCATTTTATTTATTCGCTCATTCCTTAAATATTTGTTGAGCACCTACAATGCACTGAGCTCTATTCTGGTTGCTTGCATTACAGCACTGAAAAATAGAGACAAAAATTCCCCTTCTCATGGAGTTATATCCTAGGGGTGGGGAAAGGAGGAACAATAAACAAATAAGTAGGTGAGACACATATTGTATTAGATCAGTGGTTTTCTCCCCTCCCCATGAAACATTTGGCAAAGTCTGGAGACATTTTTTTGTTGTCACAACTGTGGAAGAGAGAGGAGGGTTGCTAGTATTTAGTGGATAGGAGCTAAGGATGCAGCTAAACACCCTCCATTGCCCAGGTGATCCCCAAAACAATGAAGTATCCCCCCAAATTGCCATAGGGCCAAGGTCGAAAAACCCTATATTAGATGGTGATGAAAGTTATGGAGAAAAAAGCAGAGAAAGGAGACAGGAAATACCAGGAGCGGAGCAGAAAGTGGGGAAACAGTTCAGGGATGAATACCAGAGAAATATAACATCTGAACAAAAACCTGAAGAAGGCAAGGCCATTAGCAGTGCAGATATCTACAAGAAGATCACAGGACAGGAAACAGCAAATGCAAAGGCAGTTTGGAAAATTGCAGGAGAGCAAGGACACTGATGTGACAAGGGCAGATTAAACAAAAGAGGGAGAAATAGAAATGACACAAAGAAGATTACCAGGGTCCCGAGTGTCATTCATGCCCTGAGTGGTCAGGAATCCATTGCTAACTCATCAGTTAAAGAACTTTGGTCAGCCAGGCTGGCGTGGCTCAGTGGTTGAGTGTCAGCCTATGAATCAGGAGGTCTCAGTTCCATTCTGGGTCAGGGCATATGCCTGGGTGGCAGGCTCAATCCCAGAGTGGGGCGTGCAGGAGGTAGCTGATGAATGATTCTCTTATCATTGATGTTTCTACCTCTCTCTCTCTCCCTTCCTCTCTGAAATCAATAAAAAAATATATTTTAGAAAGAACTTTAGGCAGAGCAGTGACATAATTTCTGACATCGTGTTTAAAGGGATGGCCCTGGCTGCTGTTTGGGAAATTATTCATAAGAGAGCAAGAGCAGAAAGTGGGGACACCAATTAGGTGGCACTGAGTAGATTGGCAAAGGAAGAGAGGCAGTAAGGATGACAACCAAACTTTTGGTGTGAGCAGGTGGAAGGTCTGAGAGCTGTGTACCAACATGGGGGAAGCAGTTGGGGAGGCAATGCCAATCAGGCATTCTATTTGGGACAAGTGGAGTTTGAGATAGCTACAAGGAAACCAAATGGAGATGTCACAGATCACAAAATATGAGCCTGGGGTGTAGGAGAGAAGCCTGGGCCAGATATGTAAATCCACTGGAAACAACAAATGAATCCATTGGAACCAACAAAGCCACAGTGTAAAAATCACTCAGGAAGTGAGTGTGGAGAGAAGTATGAGGGCGGGAGAGCTAAGCAGGGCCCAGACTATGCAGAATACTTATCAAACTGCTAGGAATATAGAGTCAAATATTTTGCTAGTAAAGACAAGTTGTAATTATAAATCAGAATCCTGCTTGGAAAATGTATGACTGCTGTTTAACTTTCATATATTCATCTTTCAAGTTGATTCTCAAAAGTGGATAATTATTACTATAAATTCCTTTAAGGAAAAGGCTAAAGGAAGACATTTAAAGCAACAGCATCATGGATTACTGGGATTGTTTAAAGAATTTCAGAATTGGAACACAAAAATCATCTAATCTGAACCCAAAATCTTAGAGACAACAAAACTAAGGCCCCACGTGGCCAGGTCATAAACTAGTCACATGGCTAATTAGGGGCATAATCAGAATAAGAAAGCTTAATCTCTTATATCTTATTCTGATGGTCTTCCCAGTCTATCATGCTAAGCAGACTACTCAAAACAAACAAACAAAAAAACTCTTCTGAGATAGTCATCTCAACTGGGGGAGAAATTTGATTTATTTACAAATATTTGATATTCACAAAACTCATCCTATAGACAGTATGTAGCATAAAGCACCCGTGTGTCCGTAGAAGAATAAGAATCCATCCTGTGCACGGAACCCTGTTTTGGGAAGCTAAAATAAACCTTCCGGCAACTGGCTGTTGCTCTAGCAGCTGGGAGGAAGGTACAGAAGTGAGTCAAGAGAAGGATGTCACTTGCTTAGCCCAAGAATTTGTTGGACCCTGCAATAAACAAGCCAACACTGAGAAAGCTGTCATTTATCCCATGGGTGTAGTTGGGGCCACTGCAATGGAAGGGAAGGTGAATCTGTGCTTTGCCCTCAAAGGATAAGAACTAGTCTTCTTTCAAGCCTTGTCACAAAGCACGCTCACAAATATACACACTTACTTCCGTGGAATGGAGAAAGGTGGTGAGGACTGCTAGGGCTCCACTACACACACAGGGACAGAAACATCAGAAGGGGAAGTGAACTGGCCCAGTCATCTCGTGAGTCAGTGGAGGAAGAGGCAGCATTCTATCCTGTGACTCAGTCACTGACCATATCCTCCTCTGCCCACCATGCAAACCCAGACAGACAGAGCAGAGCCGGGTTTGGACTAGCCCAGGATAGGGGGCGATGAACAAGAGAGCTTACATTCAGGCGCTGAGTAACCCAGGTGGTACATACAGGGAAGGCAAATCCAATAACCTCAGACTTCCAACCTCTGCCGTTCAGGTATGCCTAGGTTCTCTCTCTTACACGGCATTTGTATACTCTAGGACAACATCTAGGTAGTTTGCCTTTTCCTTTTTTAAAAAATTCTGAAAAAAAATAGCTTTTAAAATGTCTCCTTTGGGATTTCCCCCCCCAAAATGGGTATGGTTTAAGGTTGTTTTCTGGAACTCCCTTAACTTCCTTTCTTCTACAGTATTCTGTTTAAGATTCTGCTGAGAAAGGAAATATGATTTAGTTGGAACCTTCTGTTAAAAAGAGAACTACTGACATCATTTTTTGAAAAAAAAAAATCTAAGGGTGCAATAATCTACATTCCCAAAGGAAGTCCTTCAATGGGAAACCCCCCACAGTTGCCTTCTGGGAAATGGTGTCCTTAAGCAAGTAACATGAACCCTATTGGATTATTTTCCCTTTATTCTATCAAAGGTGATAGAACTTTGCTTATGTTCTCTAGGCCCTTCTTGGGAAGACATAGCACATATCACAATAATGCTAGTCCCTCTGTGCTGGATATGCAGATTTATAGAAAGAAAACAATTGGAGGAATGGAAATTAATCAGGACTCAAACAGCAATGTGCTAGAATGTGGTAAACTATTCCCTTATTCTAATGGTTTTACTACTTTGCAAGAAAGACTAATAAAGCAAAATATACCATGACAGACTTCTCACATTTCTTTTCACCAATCTACTTCAGAATGTCTTTTTGTGAGGTTAATATAATTTCCCCAGGTAGAAATTATTCTGATCAATGTAAGAATAAATACCTATATGTTAAATTCTAAAGTATAGTAATCACAAATTATAGTAATTCCAAGCCCTGGCATGTTTGGCTCAGTGGATAGAGCGTCGACCTGCAGACTAAAGGGTCCCAGATTCGATTCTGGCCAGGGTTACATGCCTAAATTGCAGGCTCAATCCCCAATAGGGGGCATGCAGGAGGCAGCCAATCAATGATTCTCTCTCATCACTGATGTTTCTATCTTTCTCTCCCTTTCCCTTCCTCTCTGAAATCAATAAAAAATATGTATTTAAAATATATATAAAGTAATTCCAGCTAATTGAGAAACAAGTTCTCCATTTACAATTATTCTCTGGTGTTTTCAAGAGCTTCTTTGCTATCAGTGGGAAAATGTAATCTGTGTGGGTATCTGTGGAAGCTGTTACAATGCAAAATAATCGAACCACCTCCTATGGTAACAAAAGAGAGAGAGAGAGAGAGAGAAAGAGAGAGCAAAACCATTATTGCTCCAACTTCTAAGAAGACTTCTCCCATGATATCACTGTCAGGTGCAAGAAGACACTGTGCTGATTCACTGCTTGTATGTGACTACACTAAAAAATTATATCCTAATAGGGTTATAATGAATCCAGTAAAAAGACAGGCTCAAACCACTGTCAGAAGGACTAAAGATTATCTATCTGTCCATCTAGCTAACTACAGGGTGGGACAAAAGTAGGTTTACAGTTGTGAGTATGTGAAACAGAGGTTATTCTTGTATTATTTTTATTTATTAATTATTGTATTATTTTCCATACAAACAATAGCAAACTACTTTTGCCCCACCGTGTGTGTGTGTGTGTGTGTGTGTGTGTGTGTATTTCCACACCCTTCCTGATTACCTTGGAAATATCAAATTTAGGCTTCTGCTGTAGCCTAGCACATATTGGTTATTTATTAAATAGTTGTTTGATTAAATTAAATCAATTACCCATCAAATCTGGTTAATCAAACACTGAATTCACTCTTATGCTAACCAAAATGGAAAGAAGAATTGAGGCATCTCACCTCAATTGCTGTAAATCTGGTGTATTTGTACTGGGATAGAATCAGGTGAGTTATAGGACCTCCAATAATTTGTCACAAGCCTATAAAGGAGGAATTATACCCCTTTATTTTCCTGCTGAAAAATCACCAGGACATGGAAAAATCCCAAACTCAGCACCTTGGCGTTCTTTACCCAGTCCTGCTGGCGTCCTGGCAGACTAATTTGGAAACCATGATTAATCCCCTGGTAAATAGAAAATAGGCTCTGGAGCCATGAGAAGCCAAACCTGAGTCACTCTCTGGAGGCCCAACCCCTGGCCAATCTAACTCTACCTCCTCCTCCAGGAGCTGGCTCACTTGCCCAGTGGTTTTCAGCAAACAGAAAGGCCTTTCCACGGTAACAGAGCAGCCTAATGAAGCAGAGACTGAAATGTCGCTGTAAGTGACTAACCCTAAGTGGATGAAACCCAAATATTTGCAGGGGTCATCATGTCCAATATGGTTCAACTGAAATTGCCTGGAATCCCATCCTACCTGAAGTGGGAAACTCAATATCCTTCCCAATTTCTAGAGGGGTTGGAGGGGAAGGAGGACATGCACCTAGACTTCTCTTTGTTATCAAGGGCTCCAGCTTGGTTTGGAGTGTGATCATCTTGTCACTGTGTGAGATGCTGCTGTCCCATGCTAGACATGGCCTGCTTCCCTCACAGACCCCTCCTTTCATGTACTTCCCAAAACACCATTGACTCAAGGCTCTCGGTGCACGTCACTCTTATGGAAGATTCAAGGCAATGGAGATTTGCATGGGAGCCCCCAAAACAATTTAAAAGTAAAAATCACTGTCCTTAAAAGTCCATCAACCACCCTGGCCCCAGAACTTTCTCACCAACTGTCCTTTCTCCTCAGGCTCTGGCTTCCTTCTATTCATTTCCCCAATTTCTTCAGCTAACCCTCTCTCCTACATTCCCATCACTTCATTATATAGATGTTACTTTGATTTCCCTGTCTCCTGGCAAACTGTGCTCTCACCTTGCACTCTTAAAACATTTTCCTAAACAAAGATGCTTCTTTTCTTTAAAGTAACTTTCTGGCCACGTGCTCAAATGCATTTACACACACCAACACAAGGGTTAGCAGACACACACACACACACACACACACCTGATGACCCTTAGAAAACACAGGAGCAGAGAGCTGAGTTCCCAAGAGCTGAGTCCATAGGACTAGAAGAGAACAATCAGACAGAATAAGAGGACTTAAACATTATGTTTTAATTTTTATAATCGGTACTGCTCTTCCCTTACTATCCTAGGATGCAGTGTTCACCGGAAATCTGACATATTCTCGGCTGCTGTGTAACTCTGAGGCCAATTGGGCACCAAGAAGTCTATCTCCTATCACCACACACATGCTGTGCTTCTGGCAGCTCAGGTTATCTTTCTCCTGGTACTGCTTTCTCTGCATCACATATGTTGTTCCGGCCTCTACTACACTCTTGCTCATTCTCTCACCCCAACACACACACATACACACATTCTCTCTCTCTCTCTCTCTCTCTCTCTCTCTCTCTCTCTCTCTCTCTCTCCCTCTCTCTCTCTCTCTCACACACAGACACACACACACACACACACACACACACACACACACACACACACTGTTACCCCCTGGAATGCTTTTCCACCTTTGCTCTCTCTGAATCGGATCCATTCTTCAAGGATTTTCGGTGAGGCCTCCCAGATTGTGGCATTTGATTGCATTCTTTCTCCTAATTATTCATTTCATTTAGGTAGCCATTTCCTCCCTAATAGTGACATAAATTCTCTGAAGGCAATGATTGTCCAGCCCTTTTCTGTATTCCCCACGTTCACTAGAACAGTTCCAAACAAGCCATAGATACTCAGCAGATGCCTGTTGGATTGAATTAAACAGATCACAGGACCTCAGAGCCAGAGTGTAATTAACCTCAAACTTGAGTACACCTCATTGTGGGAGACTAAGGAAACCTGGATCCTACTCTGCTGTCCAGATTTTGGTAGTTGAAAATTTCAAATCCAATATCTATCTTTTTTTGTGACATTGGGCCAATCATTTAACTTTTTTGTGCATCAGTTTTTTAAATCTATAAAATAAGAAAAATAAAAGCACCTGCCCTGTTCAGCTTACATAGTGGTTGTAAGGATTAAATGGGAATATAAATATATATATATATATATATATATATATACATTCTCTATATACGTATATATAAATATGTGTGCATATGTTATACATTCTATATATACATGTTATATATGTACATGTATTATATGTACATAAATTATCTGAGAAGCATTGTGCACAAGACAAATTATTACAAATTAAGATGTTCCAGATATCTTAAAAAGATCTTGAATATTTTATCAAGTAGCGTAGATCACAGAAAAACTTTTCATAGATTTATTATGAAATATTTTCATTTAAATAAATGCCACTATTATTTTCTAAGAACATTTGCTTATCCATAAAGGAAGATTTATTACAGTTCTTACTTATAAACAAATGTCTCCTGTTTTTTTTTCTCTTCTACCAACAGAATCTGTTTCATTTCCTGCATGGTTAGCTATGATAGGAAAATCAAGGTATTTAAAAACCATGTTTAATGCTAACATATGAATCAAAAATCCAGTTATGTAAAAGGAATGATGGGGTTTACTGCCTTCTTGGCTTCCTTCTACATTGTAAAAAAAGTCAGACTCAATGACCTTGGTGAATTTTATTCTTGATTAGATTTAACTTTGATTTAATTTTTGCAATTCTATCAATTTCTTCAATGTCTTTGATATTCACAGGGATAGTATAAAGTTTCAAGTCATAAAAATTAACTCAACTTAAATTGCATATGAAAATATGCAAACACCACTGTTACACAGATTTTAACTGTACTTACATATTACCTCTCTAAAATGATCCAGATACCACTAACTAAACAATAATTTTTACAGTACCTAGAAAATATACGAAGTTGAGGTTTTTATATCCACTTCAGAGGTAAGAAACATGAGGAGAAAGAAGCAATTGGGTGACAGATGAGTTGATCGTAGACTGTAAGTTTTGCACAATATATATATATACAACAAATATTCATATTGATGTCTCCATATGTACATCTCCAGCATCCATGACTTCCCTAATAGCACCCAGATTTCTACTTTGGGGAAAAGAAATCTGCTGAGAAGTGTTCAGTCCTATAAATCTAGATTCACGCCCCCACGGAAGTTGAAAAGACCAGATCCTTCCTGGACCCCAACTCACCCCAGCCAAGGGGCAGACAGGCATATGGTGAATCAGCCAGAGGGGCTCTTTCCCTGGGCTTTTGAAACTTGAGAGAGATATCAGTACAAGTAAATTGCATATGAAAATATGCAAACAGCAGTGGTTCTGACCATAAGAAGTTTTCTGGAGCACAAACGTTCTATCCCACTTCCAAGTCTTGTTCTCCAATATCCTATTAATTCTGTGCACACCATCAGCACCACCAAATCCTTTGCACCAATAAATATTCTTTAGCTTCAGTTGGTCAGAGTTAATTGCAGCCAAGGGATTCCCACCTCCATATGACCTAATCTCTCTTTTCCCAGTGAATAATGTTTGTTAAAAATATAAATGAAGAAAATACATGTAAAAACATATTTAAAAGTTGTATAGGGCAGAAACATATTTTTGTTGTCGGCTATAACTCAAGAATTCAGTATATGTATTTTAGGTTTCTCTCTTTTTGTTTTAAGATGTGAATATTTTTTACCTGAAACTTTAAATGTATACTTCAAAACTTAGGTAATTTTTTATATCCTGGAGTTATTCTCTTTTTATATACTAATTTACATCGTGTGAATCAATCTGTATTCTTTAAAAAATAATTAGTAAATATCATGATACAGAGTCTGTCTCATATTTTATCCTTTCCACACAAAGAACCATAAACTAAGTTGCCAATTGAGTTGTTAAAACCAGTAACTCGGCACTCTTCATGGACAGAATCATTTGCCTCTGATTTACAAAGCTTTCCATTTTACACATCAGCCAAGCAGCAACCACTGGTTGCTAAGCAACAGCTTGCCTCTCAAGGGCCAGAAATAGAATATATAGAAGACCAGTTTTTAAAATATAATCTACATATATACGAAGTTCAAGAAAGACCCAGCCCCATAGTTTGGCTGTTTGCCCAGAATGCTTGTCACGAATACTGAATTCACAATGACAGTGTGTGAATTTCAAGTGCATTTGGTCCATGAATTCTTCAGTAACTATATCCCCTTGTGTTTGCTTCCAGTCTCTTCCTTGCTACTGAAAAACCACAAAGTAACATAGACAGCAGGCTTTTGAAGCAAATTTCCTTAGAAAAACTATTTGTAAACTGTACACTGAGGTTTTGTTGAACGAAGTCATTGCTGCAAGTCATTCCTGTAGCAATACTGGTCTCTTGGTTAAAAGTTAATGCTCTAGGATGCACTCCAAGTGGTTAATAGTGACTCCCATAGGGAAATGACCATTTGCTTTTTTCCTCTTACAACAAAAAGCATTATTGCTAATAGTGGCTGGGTGTTTATGGTATGGTTCTAAGCTCCTTATATGCAGTAATTCACATTAAAAGTCTCCATTTAGCAGATAAGGAAAGAAGCTTAGAGAAGTTATGTAATTTGCTCAAGGTTGTGCATAGAGAAAGCCACAGAGAGCCAGGATTCGAACTCAGACAGGGAGCCTCCAGGTCTCCACCACATCACTATTCCTTCTTTTATCAGGTAGTTCATATATTGCCTGAACACCTTTTTTGAAAGTTATACTGTCTCAGGAAATACAGAATTATAATTATATCTGGGTGCTCAGTTCATTAGCAGCTTTTCACCTTTGGCTTAATCAGTTTTACAACAGGAGGAGGTAAGTGTGTAACAGAAATCTAGCAAGTGCATGAGGATCAACATGTGAGCTGATTTTAGTCAACGGAGAACTGACACTGTGCCAACTCAACTGAACCTGTGGCCACATGCTGTGTTTACTCAAAATAGATCGTGCAGTTACAGAAGTTTCTAAGGAAAGGCTTTAAATAAACATCACTTCTGGGAATTGATTTCCTTCTCAAATGTATATTTAGTGATTTTTTTTTAAAGGTTGGCTTAGTATGCCAAAAAAAGTTACAATATGACCTTCCTTGCTTTTTTGTTGTTAATCCTCACCTGAGGATATTTTTCCATTGATTTTTTTTTTTTTTTTTTTTTTTTTTTAGAGAGAGAGTAGAAGGGAGGGGGAGAGACACAGAGAGAGAAACATCAATGTGAGAGACACATGGATTGGTTGCCTCCTACATATACCCCGCATAGGCCCCGACCAGATTGAGCTTGCAACCAAGGTACATGCCCTGGACTGGAATCAAACCCAGGACCCTTCAGTCTGCAGGCCGATGCTCTAGCCACTGAGCCAAACCAGCTAGGGCAGTGGTCAGCAAACTGCGGCTCATGAGCCACCTGCAGCTCTTTGGCCCCTTCAGTGTGGCTCTTCCACAAAATACCGACTTCTGCACATGGGCCACGAAGTTTCAATCGCACTGTACATGCGCGCCCGCACGTGGTATTTTGTGCAAGAGCCACACTCAAGGGGCCAAAGAGCCGCATGTGGCTCGCGAGCCGCAGTTTGCCAACCACTGAGCTAGGGCATTTCTTCCTCACTTTTGAGCCCAGTGTAGAAAAGGCAAGCATGTACCAACAATACTGGCAGAAATTGTTTTCTCCTCAATTATTCTTACTCCACAGAGGTACATAAAGGAGACAAAGCAAAGAATATAAACCAAGCCAAGAAACCGAAAACTCTGCTGAATAAAATCAGTTTAGGAAGGAAAGAAAGAAAGAACACCCCAAAAGCATTGGTTGATCTCTTTGTTAAACCTTTTTCTTGTGCATTTGTTCGTTCATTCATTCATTCATTCATTCATTCATTCTGTGTATGCAAACTACCCTGGAGGTTAGAGACACAGAAACGAAATGCACACACCTAATGCTCACATTCAAGGAGAGGAAGCAGAAGCATCAACCTGACATGAAAAGTGCTGTGGGGGAGGAAGGAGGAGGCATGTCGGGGCCCATAGGGACTGGCCACCTCAAAATGCGAGGCAGGAAGGCTTCTATAAAAGGGTACAGGGGAGCTGGGCTTGAAGTATGAGTAGGAGTTTGCCATATGAAAGAAAAGAAGTTGGAGTTCTAGTTAGAGTTCATAAAATGCACAAAGTCCCAGTGAGATCAAAGGCCATGGTGCCTAGAAGGACAGAGAGAACTCCTGTACTGCAGATTAGGCTGGGAGATAGGATGGGGCCAGGCGGATTTTTATTCACTGCAGGAGAGAACGTGGACTTTATCCTGAGGACAACCAACAGCTGACAGAGATGCTGGAAGACAAGGGAGCATGTTATACATGTGAATGTTATAAACTGTGGCTGGTTAAAAAGAAAAAAAAACATAACTAAGGAAAATTGGGCGGAAAAGAGTGAAACGGTGAATAGCTGTGCTGAATTCCTCAGCTTTCAAAGCAAGAAGTCAATAGGAACATCTAAAAATCAGTCGGAAAATATAGGCATCTGTACTGTTCCGGGCGTCAAAGGCAACCACTGGAAGTGAAGATAATGCAAGAGCTAAAAACTACCATGAGGTAAAAGATAGCAACTAAGGTAGAAGTTTCTAGGAGAATTCTTCTCACCCTTTACAGCAAGGAGTCAGCATCTGGTGCCCAGAACTGATAAATCAAGAGTTAGAGACTGGCAGCAGAACTGAAAATAGTTGCCTCTGCCAAAGGAGACGGTTGGCAAATGCTTTCTGTGGGTTTTTGTTTTTTTTGTGTGTTTTTTTTGGCTTTGACTTTTTATTTATTTATTTATTTTTTTAATTTATTGCTTAAAGTATTACAAAGGGTATTACATATGTGTCCATTTTACCTCCCCCCCCCCCCGCCCTAGACAGTCCCCTAGCCTCCCCTATCCCCCAGTGTCTTATGTCCACTGGTTATGCTTATATGCATGCATACAAGTCCTTTAGTTGATCTCTTACCCCCCCTACCTCCTGCCCCCCAACCCTCCCCGGCCTTCCCGCTGCAGTTTGACAATCTGTTTGAGGCAGCTCTGCTTCTGTATCTATTATTGTTCAAAAGTTTATAATGGTCTCTATTATCCATGAATGAGTGAGATCATGTGGTATTTTTCCTTCAATGACTGGCTTATTTCACTTAGCATAATGCTCTCCAGTTTTCTGTGGGTTTTGATAGCTGGTGCCAAAGAAGCACAGGTGGGCTTTCTTTCTCTTTCACCGCTTTGCCCAAGGGGATTTATTACTGTGCTACCTCTGAGAGGCAGGCTCTCACCTCCTCTCTTAAGATAAAGTCTCCAAAGGGATGTTTATTGCTCTTCTAGGTTCAGTCAGGCTTTGCTTATACAATGAAAGACAAAACAAAACAAAACAAAACAAAACAAAACAAAACAAAACAAAAAAACCACACACAAAAAACAGCCTTGAGCCCAGGCACTGCTGATAAGACATAGACTCCTCAAGACTTCAGTGAGCTTAAAATAATCACTACTGGGGATGCTTCCCTGCTTTAGACACAGAAATCCAAATACCAACAGGATTTTCCTTGTATGGCTTTATGCTACCATGTTGACAATTCCAGGGTCAGGTCGTCTTCTCTGGGCAGGGAATAGGGGTGGTGGGGCAGAGGAGATACTGAAAATATGCACAGATAAAGAAGGTATGTGACCCACAATGCTGAAAATATTTACTGTCTGGCCCTTTACAGAAAAAGTCTGCCGACCCCTGTGATAGAGTCTAAACGCCTAACTTTGAGAACCTCTGCCTTGACTTCAAGCTCTATAAGCAATACATCAAAACACTGCTTTCTGTGTAACTAATGATGTGACCAAGTTCTTCTAGTCATGCTTCTGAATACTGGCTAGAATAGAAAAAGACATTTGCCTCCTAGCATCTATTTGCTTGAATTATTATAGATGAAGTCATTCAAAATTAAACAATCGGTGTATTGGATGACACTGAGTTGTCATAAGAACGATGCATCATTCCTTCCATCATTTGTTCCATCGCTAAGATCGAAACCGAGAGCAGGGACATGAACTTTCCTGAAACCACAGCCCTCCGGGACATGCAACACCAACAAGCCCAGCAACAATACCCCCAGGCCAGGAAAACACCTTAAAAGCTCTGAAAAACAAACTTTTCCATGCTTTTGGCATCAAAACTCACTTTCGTGGAAAAACCTAAATGGAAGGGAGGTAGGCTCTTTGCTACCTTTAACCTACCCAGGGTGACTTCTGATACTTTTCTCTGCCTAAGTGCTGAGATGGCTGATTATGGGACTGCCCCAGGGTCTGTGGGTCTGGAGTGAATGACTGAGCACATTCTACCTCTGAAACCTGAGGGTGGAGGAGGTGGGGAATCTGAATCCTAAATCCAGCTGATCCTAAAGGTCTTCAATAAGGAACTGTGGGCCTATATTCCATTTGATTATGATGACAGTTAAAGGGGGGCTGTGCAGGTGCCACTACTTTGAAACCAGCAAAATCCTTTTTCCACAATGCTCCCACATAACACACCCCTCCAACTTTTTAGTATTTGCAAAGAGTATAAGCCTAACATTTGTTCCAGTAACAACTGAATACATTGTACCAATAGGTTTCTCTTTTCAAGATTCTGAACAGAATAGGAATGCTCCCCCTTCCCCCACCTTCCAAACACTCTAAATACAAATGTAAGTATTCTTAGAGTGATACACACTATTCTCATTCTTACCACTCCCAATGTAAATGAATTCAATTCAAAAAAATCATTTTTTGAGACTCTACTATGTGCCAGGCACTAAGGTGAGTACAGTGGTGCACAGAACAGGCATCTAAGAAAACTACGATTTGAAAGTGGATATACAAGATTTATTCAAATAAACTTATTGAGCACCTACTAAAACCAAACACCTTGCTAGGTGCTGGGAATTTAGCAGTTAAAAAAAATAAATAAATAAAAATTTGATCATCATAAAACTTACTTCCTAGTGGAGGGAGAAAGATAATAAGCAACATAAAAAAAGTAAAACAAATAAATTAATATGAAGCAGAGAAGAAAACAGGGAGTGCCAAAGGGGGGGATGCAATTTCAAAATAGGTGATCAGAGACAGCCTCACTGCGGGGACATTGGAGAAAGCTGGTAGGAATGAGAGGGGGGATAAGAGGTGCTCCAGGGAGAGGGGACAGCAAGTGCAAAGGCCCTGAGAGCACATGGCCAACCTGAATGAATAACAAGGTCAAAGGGAGGGGGTGGGGCTGGGGCAGAAGAAATCAGGAGAAAGGGTCATGGGAGATGGGGTCGGGAAGGGAGATCATGGAGTACCATGTAGGCCACCGTAAGGACTTAGGATTTTAGTCTGAATGAAACAGAGAGTCTCAATGGACTGTGAGCAGTTCTAGGGACTGAAAACTACGTTAAGAAGTTCTTTCAGCTATAAAAGTATTAAGTCTGGATGGCCATCCAGTAAAGGGATTCGCCTGACTAAGAGGTCAGTGAAAGCCTCACTGAAGAAATGGCATCTAGGCCCTAAGAACTTGTTTACTGTGGGCAGTGAGCTCTGGGGAAAAGGGAGGTGCTCTCTCAGGACAAGATGTGCTGCTGGGAGGGAGAACACTGCAAGCCGGAGGCTTTTAATGCCACAACAAGCATCCTGCACTTTATCTGAAGGTTGATGAGTGGGAAATTGACAGGTTTTAAGGGAGTGACATGATCTGCTCAAAGTTTTATAAAGACTATCTTTTTTGTAAAATAGAATAGGCAGTATTTGTGTGTTTATAAACACAGGTCATCATTCATCAATTAAGGGAGTCAACAAATGGCTTAAAAAAAAAAAAAAGACAATAGAAACAGCAGAATGCCCATAGGTTGTAAGTATAGTTTCAGGAAACTTATTATTTTTTCTTTTTAAAAATATATTATTGATTTCAGAGCAGAAGGGAGAGGGGAAGAGAGAGATAGAAACATCAATAATGAGAGAATCATTGATCAGCTGCCTCCTGCATGCTCCCCACTGGGGATGGAGCTCCCTGGACCAGGAATCGAACCTTGATCTCCTAGGTCAGGAGTGGGCAACCTTTTTGTGAGTGCGTGCCAAAACCAGCAAAATCTCTGACTCAAAATTCTTCTGCATGCCAACCCTAATTTTTTGAGAACGTTACGCCTACTTGATATCTCTTAAGGTGTACGTATGTGAAGAACCTTGAAGAAATAAAATTCATTCGAGCGACAAAAACACAGTATATGATGATGAAAAATACATTTATTTTTAATGTATACATGTACACTGATAGTCCGAGAGAAAACTTTATGACTCCGTTTGATATTATCAGTGGGACTTTTGCTGCTGCATCACTGATGACAGAGATTTTACATCAGGTTTATATTTTGTGACCTTCAGAGATAGGCACGAGCTACTACTTTCATCCGTCAGGCTACTCCATTAGGAGACTTAACAAAATTCATCACTGGGAACAAAGATTCACAATTGTAAATGGAAGATTATGAGAGGGTTTCGCGTGCCAGCAAAAGTTACTGGCGTGCCATGTTTGGCACGCGTGCCAGGGGTTGCCCTCCCCTGTCCTAGGTCAACGCTCAACCACTGAACCACATTGGCTGGGCTCAGAAAGCTTCTAATTCTCTATATACATATACTCATGTGCATGGGAGTGCCATTATTCAACATTTAAAAGTCACTTGATTAGAAGAAAGGACAGAAAAAGGGAGAGCAGTGGATGGAATGTGCATGTGCTGTCATTTTCTTAAAGGTATCCCTGGCGGTTGAGACTGAAAGAGGGAGAGAAACAAAAAGGCTGATGAAAAGTCTGAGAGACCCGCCGGAGGGGTGTGGGGCAAAGGGATGGTGCAGGAGCTGGATGAACGGTGGCGACGTCGCTGACGCTGAGGACCTGGGAGGTGGAGGTAATCAGTTTGGAAATGGAGGCACTCGGGTTAGAGGGCACCAGGAGGCTGGTTCCTGAGACTGAGCAGCGGCCAGCACTGCCGGAAAAAGAATTCTTAAAAGACTCCATGGCAAGCCATGCCGTCATCTGTGACAGTCATTCTATGGAATGTGGTGGGGGCCAAGTATACTGACGATTTTGGGACAACCGTATAGTAAAACATTTCCTTTGTCTATCTGGAATTCACACTTCACATGGCATTCGGGACTCTAGCTGGCAGCTCTAACATCCCCTGAGAACCGAGGCAGACACACCAGTGAGGGCACCATGCCAACAACGCAGGCAAGAGGCAGGAAGCCCGAAAAGCAGTGTCTCACAGGGATTCTCTGCCTGACTAGTACGGATAAATACATATGTTAAAATGTAACATCGACTCATTAACCTTCCAATTAATTATAAGCATAATGCTGTCCTATGTAGATACGTTCTCCAGCAGCGTCACAATGGGAACCGGTGTGGCTCAATTCATTCTGGGCCCCGCTGTCTGCTCTGGCTCAACTGCGGTTGCCCTATCTCACAAGACGCCTATCTCTGGAGAGGGATCGAGGGCTAACTCCCAGATGCGATTCTTGAAGGGACTTATCTGCGAGAGGAATGTTTTGTTTGCATTTTTACTTCAGTAGAACTGGTATACAATGTTAAACTTGACATGAAAACAAAAATAAAAAGCCATATGTGGATATCACTGTCCTTGGGGGGAAAAGATTTTTAAACACACACATTTTCAATGTAGATCCATAATCTGAGTAACTTGCCTTGAAAAAGAAGCCAATGAAAAATGAAATAAAAATACATAAATCTAACATTTCAAAACTACTTCAAAATACGTAATTTTTTCTTCTTCTTTCAGGGCAGCTGTGCTCCTAGCTCCCTGAAGCTTCTTACCGTGTAAAATAAATTCCTTGCCCTTGATCTATTAGCAAACTCTGAGACAGCCCACTGTCCCTGGGCCCTGACTCCAGTGAGCTCCTGGGAAAGGAAGGAGCAAGCAATGTGTGTACATATACACATTCTCCAAGTGGACTAGTGGATCCCACACAGATAGCTGCTTGATTTTTTGCCCAAGTTCCATGAGCAGATATGCCTATAATGGCAAAGGAATTTTTTTAGAACCTGTAAGGCGATGTGTAATAGGAATATGACTAAAGAAACATGAGTGTGCCCTAGCTGGTTTGGCTCAGTGGATAGAGTGTGGGCCTGTGGACTGAAGGGTGCTGGGTTCGATTTCAGTCCAGGCTCTGGGCTCGGTAGGAGGTGTGCAAGAGGCAGCCAATCAATGAGTCTCTCTCATCATTGATATCTCTATCCCTCTCTCACTCTCCCTTCCTCTCTGAAATCAATAAAAATGTATTTCAAAAAAGAAAAAAGAAAAAGGAACATGAGTGACAGCTGCCCATCAACCATATGACATTTTCAACATCCAGATGCGAATGTAACCTCAGGGAGGGCAGTTTTGCTACTTGCCAATGTGATTTGCAAAAAAGGAGCAAAATGAAGAGTCTGCGCCAGCCAATCGCTATGTTCAAAGGGATGCTGAGACTATTCAAAGCTTTTCATTCTAAGCTTGTCAGGAGCAGCTCAGTATCCAAAGGTAGACCTTTCAGTTTCACTCCTTCAGTAAATGTCCACTGAGAACCAATAAACTGACAATAAATTGCTGAGCTCCTGCTTCAAGAACAGACCAAGGGCATCATATGTAAACTGGCAGAACCAGATTGTGAAATCTGCCCTTTCAAAAGGTGTCCCCAAGCCTGGCCAGGTGACTAGGTTCGTTGGAGTATAGCCCTGTAACCAATAGGTGTTTTTCTCTCTCTCTCTCCTCATTCCTCTCTCTCTAAAATCAATAAAGAACATATCCTCAGGTGACGATTAAAAAAAAAGTGACCCCAGATGCTGCCTTAAAAAGTAAGTTAATATACTAAAAAAGCCCCGAATTGTACATTTTTAATTAAGCCTATGTGAGTCATATCTCAATTTTGAAAAAAAAAATACAATTAAAAGTTAAAAAAAGTGGAAAGTTAGAGTATAATTAGGTACTATTTTACTTTTGTTGTTGTTAATCCTCACCCAATTTTTTCCATTGATATTTTTTCTTTTTTTAGAGAGTGGAAAGGAGGGGAGGAATGAGATGGAGACAGAGAGAGAGAAAAACATCCATGTGAGACAGACACATTGATTGGTTGCCTCCTGTAAGAGCCAAGTTAGGGGCCAGGGATTGAACTTGCAACCCAGGAACAAATGCGTGCCCTTGACGGGGAATTGAAGCCGTGACCAACGCTCTAACCACTGAACTCACTGGCCAAGGCAAAGCTATTTTTTTTTTATCCAAGTGGATAGATGCAGTAAAACTAGTACTTCTAAATTAATTAATAAAAACTAGATCCTGGCTAGTTTTCTCAGTGGTTAGAGCGTTGGCCCTCAGACTACAGGGTCCTGGATTCGATTCCCAGTCAAGGGCACATACCTGGGTTGCAGGCTGGTTCCCAGGCTCTGGGGCAGGGGTCCTCAAACTACGGCCCGCGGGCCACATGCAAATACAAATATTGTATTTGTTCCCATTTTGGTTTTTTACTTCAAAATAAGATATGTGCAGTGTGCATAGGAATTTGTTCGTAGTTTTTTTTTTAACTATAGTCTGGCCCTCCAACGGTCTGAGGGACAATGAACTGGCCCCCTGTTTAAAAAGTTTGAGGACCCCTGCTCTGGGGTGTGAACGGGAGGCAACCAATTGATGTGTCTGTTGGTTGTCTCTCTAACACCGATGTTCCTCTCTCTCTCTCTCACTCTCTCCCCCCTCCTCCCTCCTCTCCACTCTCTCTAAAATAAAGTAAAATAAAAACTAGAAATTGTCAAGTTAGCCTAAGACAATACCAAAAAAGTAAAATATAGTTTTAAAGATTGAAAACACAAAAATATGAATGTCTTTAATTGTAAAGTAAAAACTGATTTCTGAGTGCCCAGGATAAACAAATAAAATGACTGGCATAAGAGAAAAGAAAAGTAAAAAGATAGGGAAACTCTCTAACTTAAAAGGTTTTTCTGGATTTTTGGCCAGCTATTTTTAAAGGAAAATGATTTTCAAAATACTTAGGAGTAATTTGGAGACAATTTATCTTTTTTTTCAATAAAAGCTATTTAAGAGCTGTTGAATTTTTATTCCACTACTTAGTTATCTCAAAAAAAAAATTAGAAAAATGTCCTATGAATTAATGTCATTGTTTTATGAATCACCATATCTAATTAATATAATATTATGCAGATCTGTCTATGTAAATCAAAGTACTTCACAAGGTTATCTAAAGCCAAGCCAGAAGGGTGTTAAAGAAACAATTACTCATAATACTTGTTAAAGACAGTAAGGAAGCCTTGACTGCAAGGGGCTACTACAATAGGGATTTGTAGGAGGGGGGAGAGACTGGGCTCCAAACCCAAGGAACAGTGGGAGGGGTCCTGTGGATGGAAAAGTACTAAGAGGAAGCATTAAGAGTAAGGAGAGAGCCCTAACCTGTTTGGCTCAGTGGATAGAGCGTCGGCCTGCGGACTGAAAGGCCCCGGGTTCGATTCCGGTCAAGGGCATGTACCTTGGTTGTGGGCACATCCCCAGTAGGAGGTGTGCTGGAGGCAGCTGGTCTATGATTCTCTCTCTCATTGATGTCTCTAACTCTCTATCTCTCTCCCTTCCTCTCTGTAAAAAAATCAATAAAATATATATTTTAAAAAAAAGAGTAAGGAGGGATTCTCGCTAAACTGACCTACTAGAATTCTTGCTGAATCCTCATATTAAGCAGGCCAGATGATGAGATAATACCTGGGCCTGACAGAGGATGAGGACTTTGATCAGAAATGGTCTACAAAGGCGGAGGGTTCTTTTTAAATCCTCCCCTAACTCACATGTTTAGTAGACCATATCTTGTACAACTAATACCCATGTGGTAGGGGGGGAAAAAGCTGATTTAGGCACCTCTGTCCGGTTCCTCAGTCCTGTGCTACATGACTTTGGATGACATACTTAATTAGCTGTGTAACAAGGTTCTTAGGAAAACAAACTTATGTAGCTAAGTTGCCAGTAAGTTGTAAATGTTTAACAAACTTGCAGGCCCAAGTTGAGAACAACAATCAGATGCACCAGGGCATGTCACAGACTCGGTTGAATGGGGGGTACAAGACAGTGGTCTTCAAACCAGGGTACCAATAAAGCTGGGTATAAAACTGGAGGATTTCCAGAGTTCAGTCACAGGCATGGACTGTTTGAACAAAACCAATGGTAAATTTTTCAACTCCCCCAGGTCCTCTCCTAACACTGTGTCATGAAGAGAACACTGCAGTGGCCGGAGGTTCCCTTTTCCACATCCCCTTTCCCAACCAATGGCTGGGCATCACTTTAGAAAGAAAGTGAAAGCAAAGCCCCACTGGGCCCTAACTTCTCTGTGCTAGCTCCAGGGTAAACACCTCCAGGCCCCCAAACAGGGACCGTGTAGATTTCCTGAGGATCTCTGATTTCTGGAGAGGGGAGCAGAGCTCAGAAAGTCACCACGCCTTCTCTCTCTACTTTCATGGTCATGCCCATCTCAACTCATGCTCATTCTTCTTTCAAATTCAAAAGTAAGGTTGTATAGATGTGCATTAATGATGCTTATTCACAATTTAAAAAAATGAAGTCAGCCTGCTCCTGACAGAAAGTCCGTCGAAGACTTGGCCACATATTTTGCTCTCTCGCTTTATGAACAATGTCTGAGCTGAATGAGGCAAACCTGCAACTCTGAGATATAAAATAGTCTTTATACAAAGCATTCAGATGTTGACTTGAAATTGTACAGAGAGAGAGTTTTACAAAAAGTCTTTTAAAGTTTTTGAGAGCAAGAAGTTTGAAGACCACTGGTCTAAGAAACTCAGCCTGAGGAGAGAAGGTTTTTGCCAACGTATACACACAATGTTAATGACAAGCCTTCTGAAGGAAAACTAGATTTTTTTTTTACTGTAGTTGGATTGGTTTCATTCTGATCCTCAGGAACTTTTGTCCATTCCTAGGGAAAAAGACCTAAAATAGAGCAGTAAACTACACAGAATCACATTACCTAGGCATCTGTGGGAGACAGCTCAAAACAACAGTTTTAGGGCAGACCATGATGCAAGTGAGAGGCAGGGTACGACCTTCATGGTGATGCCCATCTCAAGAGCCATGGGAATTATCTGAAACCACAAGGTAGCCACAGAAATCCCAAATCTCTGTGTGAGAAACTTCCTGCTATAGTTGGGATGGTCAAGAGGGGCTCCCTCTATTTCAGCAGTTCTCTCAACCTGTGGGTCGTGCCCTTTCACAGGGGTCGCCGAAGACAATCGGAAAACACATATGTAATTACCTATTGTTTTGTGATTAATCACTATGCTTTAATTATGTTCAATTTGTAACAAGGAAATTGGGGGTCACCACAACATGAGGAACTGTATTAAAGGTGTTCTGGTGAGTCGCGCTGGGCATGGTCTGGGGAACTCTTTAGATAAAACATTTAGAACTCATTCAATAGGAAATTGCTTTCTTCACTGTCTCTGCCTCCAACCTCTCTCTCTTCCCAAATAAAGAGATGAGGAAACTGAGGCTCAGAGAAGTTGAATTGTTAAAGGTTCCGAGGCACCGCCTGTTCAAACTGAGAAAGGCTCTGTCTGATCTGCACTCAGAGCTCCTAATTTCAAGTCCAGAATTTTAGCCACAGGCTAGACACTACTGGCAATAGACTGTCTCAGAAGGGCATAACCTTCTTTATATTTTCCTCAAGTTGTTTTTAATGTTATTTGGCTAAGAAACAGAATGGGCTTGTATCTGGGCAGGAAGCTGGGTGTGAAGGTGTAACTGTCCCTGACTCACTGGTGTGTCACTCCACTTGGGTGGCAGTTCCTCCCTGACAGGCCTGGCCCACCGGGATACGTGGCTGGGATCTGTCTGGATACGGTACTATTTTCCTCTTCCATTACCAGTGAAGAATCCCTCCCATTGCAGGGACTTTGGGACCCCTGGTGGGAACAGAGGCCCCAACTGCTGAAGAAACCATACAAGACTCTTTACATCGATAATTTCATTAAGAATTTACAGTCCCCCTTGGCAAAACATAGATAATAATGAACATTAACTCAGTGTCTCACAGGAAAGATCAATTACCTCATCTCCAACAGAAGTTCCCATATAGACACAAAGAATTTTAGTATCTCATATAGATACTAAATTTGAAGACATATATACTTCAAGTGCTAACAGAGATTTGCAGACTTCTTTGCAAATATTTCTTTCTATGGGGGTCTAGTGTCGTACCATATTTCTGCAAAGTTCACATTTCTAACCTAGTTCAATGTAAGATGGTTCTGTTGTACACCAGCTTCTTTTACCCTCTGGGTGATTTGACAAGATATTCTGAATCCTTTATGTAATAAGCTACACTTCTCAAATAGGTGTTTCTGACCCAGATCAGCTCACAGCCCATTTATGACCTAACATACCTCCAAGAATGACTTAAAAATGGGGATGGCAACTATAAAGATGGGGAGCTTCAGCCTGTCTTCCCCCAGTATTTAGGGCAGATATTGCTCATTAGTAGCCACACTTGCTCCACTGCATTGAGACTCAAAACCTAATACTCCAAGCAACACTGTCAACTAATTGACAGCTAGATGGAAATCTATTTGCAGTGCCAGGATTAGATTAAATCGCTAGAAAATCTAACTATTCGTGAGAGGTTTCTTTTAACATCCCAAATTTTATGTCTGGAAACTTACTATCACATTCCCAATGGTAACATTCTTTTGATGACTCCAAAATTCCACCTCACTTTGTTTGAATGTCACATTACAATTCTAACTCCTATTATGAGTTCTGACTTGTGCCAGGAAATACTAGTATCTTCGGGTTGGGGAATGGGAACAGCTTATCTATTATCAATTTTCTTTTAATGCTGTTTCAATGATGAGAGAGAATCATCAATCCACTGAACAGTGGTTTCCCAAATTACCTACTAAGTTGGCCCTTAGGTTTGTAGTTTGATTTGAGTTTGAAGCCAACACATCTGTTCATATCTGATTATCTATCCTGCAAATAAGAACTCTAAAAAGCAGTTAGTGCTTATTTATTATTAAATATTAGCAGATTTGCTTGAGAACTGTAAGATCATGCACTTGTAATGGATAAACACCATGAAAAGTAATTACAAATTAATTTAAATCCTTTTTAGGATTTCAGAACTTAAGGAAAATGTCTAATATGAAGTTTGCCCTGGGCTCTCCCACCTTCCAGCCCAGGCCTAATCCAAAACCGAGGCACCAACAGCTGGCAAGGAGATGGGACCTTTCACGCTTCCTTTACTCTCTACCCACCTTGGTAAATGCAATGCTATTCTAATCTCTCTCCTTTATTCTTGCCACGTCCCCTCTTGCTTACTTCTTTCCAGTCCCTTTGGTCTCCTTTCCATCCCAATGCCGAGGGCCTTTGGGTTTCTTGTTCTTTCTGCTTAAAACAATCTTCCTCCAGCTATCTGTATGGCTTGCTCTCTCCCAGAGTGTAGCACACAGGGGTGCAGACAAGTCATAGTTTCATTACTGTGCAATTAGTGCTATAAGAAGGGGGGATGTGCCAAGGTGCAATGTGAGTTCATAGGTGTGACAGCCTATCCAGTCTTGGCTGGTCAGGGAAGGCTGCCTGGAGGAAGCGATCTCTACACTGAGGTCTGGAGAATGAGTAGAAATTAAGCAAGTGAAGGGTGCTTCAGTCAGTGCTAACAGCATGTCCAAAGGGCATCATGTACTAAAGAAGGGAGAGGTTCAGGGTGGCTCAGGAGGAACATGAGGAATGAAATTACTAGGGCCAGATCTTACATCATAGCATAGACACACATAGGAAAGAACCTTGGAAACCCACTGTAATTCAGGTAATAGTCTTCTCTTAAAGTTCTAGGAAATGCAAAGGAAAAAAACAAGATTCATTTTGTTATGGCAAAACCCAATTTTATGTAAAAAATCTGAGAAATAGCTATATAATGACATGTTTCCACTTTTAAAAAAATAGGATTCATTTTATTATGGCAAAAAAGACTTTTATGCGAAAATCTGAGAAACAGCTACATACTGACATTTTCCCACTTGGAAGAAATACACAGGAAGCAGTATACATTCTAGAAGCTTTTCAAGTCATTACAAGTGCCCTAATCGCTCAGGAAACTGGGTTTCATTCTTTTTTTTTTTAAAAAAAATGTTTTTATTGATTTCAGAGAGAGGAATGGAAAGGGAGAGAGAGAGATAGAAAATCAATGATGAGAGAGAATTATTGATCGGCTGCCTCCTGCACGCCCCCACTGGGGATAGAGCCCGCAACCCCAGGCATGTGCCCTGACTGGGAATCAAACTGTGACTTCCTGGTTCAGGGGTTGACACCCAACCATTGTGCCACACCTGCTGGGCTGGGTGTCATTCTTTACACCACTTCAAATATAACACATTAAAAAAATGACTGTGGTTCTGTGGCATCTTTGAGGATTTTTAAAATCCGTATTTAACTTGCTTCTCTGATATAGACCCTGAAAAAAGTCAGGCTAATTACAACTATGTCTATATTACTATCTCTTTGTGTGAGAGGTCATCACATTTCCTAAGTTTAATAAGACCAATAAGAATTGGTACAACACTAAGAGCTTACCCAGAAATTTCTATATACTGACACTGTGGTCGATTAATGAAGCTAATTTCTCAGTAGGCAATCTGGTACCATTAAAAAATGCATGTAACTGAAAGGATTTTTCTCTTTCATGTATATTTAACCTGCAAACTGGATATCCAAAAATTTGTTCCAGAGAGAGTAAAACAATGAAAGTTTTATGATTCAGGAGACCTTAAATCATTTAAGACACTATAATAAGTTTTGAAGAAAGAAGCCTAGAAATCGACACCACCTCCTTAACAGCAAAGAAAATGTGAGTACTTTGCAGAGAGAAGAAAACTCTTCCCTAATTTCCCTATTTAACCGACATAAAGGAAATCACTCCCCAAAATGCAATCATTCTATTTTCTATAAGACAAAAGTCATGCACAGAAACACTAGTCTTGGTGCCATGGTTAGACTCACAATGAACCATGGTCTTTACCCACATAGAACTAAGCACAAAGCAAACTAGGTTACCCTCTCCCTCTCTGTAACACTGCAGTGTTTCAACCTCCCATCACTAATGGAACAGAATACTCCTTGGGTCTGAACCACCAGGAACCTAAGTGAAGGGAGGGTAGAGCTGAGAATTCTACACCCCCTTCAAATTATTTGAGACCTCTTTGAGAAAGAAAGGAACTCAGCGAGGAGATCTGTTGTCTTTGTTCTGAGTCGTCCGAGGTACCGCCTCCTTTCTTATTCTCCTAGTCCTCTATCACTCCAGCTTCCACCACGACTTATTACTGCTATTTGGAAACATCAGTTTGACAGAAAGAGCCGTGAGAGGCACCTGTGACTTTGACATTCATTCCTCCAACACTTGTAGATGTTTGAGGGCAGGAACAACCCATTTAAGAGCCTGGGTTGCCACTGTGTACTCAGATTCAAATGACTCATCTCTTAAGTCTGCAAGTATAAAAGTACCCTGTGGTGGACGGCCGAAGTGACAAACGGGTGTTAGGAGGATGTTCCAGGGTTCAGGGTGATGGGAGAGAAGTTATGTATATTGGAGCAGTTGGGGGAGGCCTTGAAATACATATTTACTCATCACCCACCATGTGCTGTGTATATAAATTCTGTGAGGCGAGTATTATTGGTCCCATTTTAAAGATTAGAAAACAGATTCACCAAAACGACCAGAGGTCTTCCTTAAATGGTTAAGCAACCCAAGCCAAGATTTGGAGTGCCTTCAAGGCTCGCACTCCTTCCATTATTCTAGTCCACTTCTGGGTAGTGGTAAGGTGATAGTTTTCTCTTGAAGGATAGCTAGGATATTGAGAAGAGAGAAGTGTTGAGGAGGGAGAAGGGTGTCTCAGGCCTTTTTCACCATAAGGATTTGGTAGCATACACAGGTTTTCTTTCACATTTTTCTCTCTAGTAAGACATCAGAGAGGCTTGGGAAAGAAAACATTTCACTTGGCAATTCTGTTCTTGAGGGCACCACTTTTGGAGAAGCGTGGCTAAGAGGGCTTACTCTCAGGGGTAGGAACCTTTAGATAACAACGTTACGACTGTGTCTTCAGTACTTGGGAAGTCCAGTTCTCTAGAACCTTACAAATTTCATCACTTTCTCATTGTGCTTCACCCCAGTCTCCTTCCGGCAGTAGGAAACATTATAGAAGAAGGGGGAACTGATGTTACAACCACACTGCTCTGTCCTTTCTGATTTTTTTTCTCTTTGAAGTAGTCTCTGGACCTCACATGTTAAGTGAGGCATCAAGTTCTCAGTCTGTTATGCATTGCAACACCTAACAATTTCCAGTGACCACTGGCTGGCTAGCCCAATGGAATTATATTGTGTAACTTTTATCCATCAGATACAAAATTTTGGCCTTGCCAGTGTGGCTCAGTGGTTGAGCGTTGATCTATGTAGCAAGAGGTTGCTGGTTCTATTCCTGCTCAGTGCCCATGCCCAGGATGAGGGTTCGAGCCCCAGTGGGGACCATGCAGGAGGTAGCCAATCAATTTTTCTCTCTCTCCTTTCCTGTCTAAAAATCAATAGAAACATTAACCCCCCCCCCCCCCCGACACACACACACACATACACAGATAACAAGTTTTGGATGTGAACATAAGAAAAGATCTCTTTCTGGAATGAAATGTAGACATTGTGCCACATGTTATGCACTTTTGTTTATACATTTGCTTTTAATGTCCACATTAAAAACTCAGCTTACTATTAAGTCTGCTTATGCTATGCCTTGCTACTCTTAGTAATCAAATTATTTTTTCAATGTTGTTTTTGGATGAAGGCTTTTGGGAAACTTAGGTTGCTCATTAGAATTCAAGAGCTGAATATACAGTTGTTGGCCACATAGTCCAAAGACAGCAGCAAATCTGAAGGTCATATAATATCACAGGAAGAATGTTTGAATGACATGAGAAGTTTTCATTCCGAAGAAATTGTTGAAAGAGACAGAAACTACTAGGGGATTTTGGTTGTTAAAAGAGGAGGCTAAAATTGTTCTCAAAATTTTCAGCAGCTGACTTTAGAAAACGAGCAAAAGGTCATTAGAAAAATAGTCAGCTTGGCTAATGTAATAGCCAGTAAGGATAATGCAGGATAAAAAAAAAGAATTCTGATTTTATAATCTCTGGATTAAAAAAAAAGTAATATCTGAACAATTTGCCTGTTCTGATGCAAAATCTGTATTGAAGTCTTACCAGGAAAATGGAAGATTCTCTCTAAAAGGGAAACAATTTTTTAGAGGCATCAAGTTCTCAATCTGTTATACATTGCAATACCTACCAATTTCCAGTGACCCATTTTCATGGACGTTTTAAGATTTTCCCCTGGGTTCTTGTGCCTTTTATGACACTACCATTTTCTTGTTTCTGCTCTTAAGACTACACTAGTGTAACCTAAAAATATTTCCAAATGCCAAAAGAGGAGAAAATAATTGAGAGAATAGCAGCAGTGACTGCAAGGTATGAGAGCAATAGATGAAATAGACAAGTCAGTCACTCAGAAAATAAGAACTAGTGGATTGGAGGAGGCAAAGCATTGCTTTGCCAAGCCACAGACTGGCTAGTTTTCAATAGGCAAATGGCAGAAAATGTAGACAGTTGATAAAAAATAATGTAATGTGCCATCAAAGTTTTGAAATGTAAATGAGCTACCAATTTAATACAAACGTTAGAGTAAGACTTGTAAATCGTGTGAATGGCTAAGCAGCAATTTTTAACTATGTCCATGGGTTATGCATATATGCATATAAGCTCTTTGGTTAATCTCTTCCCACCTCAGCCCCTCCATCCACTGACCTTCTCTCTGAGATTCATCAGTCTGTTCCATGCTTCTATGTCTCTGGATTTTTTTTAATATATCTTTATTAATTTCAGAGAGGAAGGGAGAGGGAAAGAGAGATAGAAACATCAATGATAAGAGAAAATCATTGATTGGCTGCCTCCTGCACATCCCCCACTGGGGATAAAGCCCGCAACCCAGGCATGTGCCCTTGGCTGGAATCGAACCTGGGACCCTTCAGTCCACAGACCGATGCTCTATCCACTGAGCCAAACCAGCTAGGGCTCTGGATTTTATTATTATTATTATTTTGTTCATTAGATTTCACATATGCGTGAGATCATATGATACTTGTCTTTTTTTGACTGGCATATTTTGCTTTGCTTAATACTCTCCGGGTCCCTCCATGCTATTGTAAAGGGTAAGGGAAATGGAATTTTATAACTGTATAATATTCCATTGTGTAAAATGTATCACAGCTTTTTTATCTACTCATCTACTGATGGGCACTTGGGCTGTTTCCAAATCTTAGCTATTGTCTGCATTCCTACCAGCAATATACTAGGGTACCCTTTTCTCTACATCCTTGCTAGTTTTTGTGGTTTGTTGATTTTTTGATGGTAGCCATTTTGACAGGTGTGAGGTGATACCTCATTGTCGTTTTAATTTGCATCTCTCTGATGGTAGTGACTTTGAGCATTTTTTTCATATGCCTCTTGGCCATCTGTCTGTCCTCTATGGAGCAGTGTCTATTTAGGCCCCTTGCCCACTTTTTAATTGCATTGTTTGTCTTTCTTTTGTTAAGTTGTATGAGTCTTTATATATTTTGGAAATTAACTCTTTATCAGGTGTATCATTAGCAAATACATTCCCCCATACAGTGTACTCCCTTTTCATTTTGTTGATACTTTCTTTTTTTTAAAAAAATATATATATTTTATTGATTTCAGAACGGAAGGGAGAAGGAGAGATAAAAACATCAATAATGAGAATGAACCATTGATCGGCTGCCTCCTGCATGACCTCTATAGGGATTGAACCCACAACCCAGGCATATGCCGTTGACTGGAATTGATCCCGGGAGGGACCTTTCAATCTGCTGGCCGACGCTCTATCCACTGAGCCAAACCGGCTAGGGCCACTGATACTTTCAATGAGTGTATCTTTCCATGCGAGTGTCTTATAGGCAGCATGTGTGAGTTTTGTTTTCTCTATTCAGCCACCCAACATGTCTTGATTGGAACATTTAATCCATTTACATTCACAGCGATCCCTGATACATTTTATTATTCAGGTTTTTCATCTTTTTTTTCTTCTTCAAGAAGTCCCTTCAACATTTAGTGATGGTGAACTCACTTAGCATTTTCTTGTTTAGGAGTGTAGTACTTTTCAAACTTTAGTGTGGGTACAAAATGTTGGGATGTGCCCAGCCAGTCTGGCTAAGTGGCCGAGAGTCTGCCTATGAACCAGGAGATCACGGTTTGAAACTCTGTCAGGGCACATGCCCAGGTTTTGGGCTTGATCCCCAGTGTGGGGCGTTCAGGAGGCAGCCGATCAATGATTCTCTCTCATCATTGATTTTTCTATCTCTCTCTCTCCCTTCTTCTCTAAAATGAATTAAAAAAAATTTTTTTAAGAAGTTGGGATGCTTGGCAAAATGTAGATTTAGGGTTTGTCAATCTTGACATTATTGCCACTTTATGTGGGAACATCTTTTGTTGGACAGACTGCCGTGTGCATTGTAGGAAGTTTAGCAGCATTACACAGCTACTAGATACCAGTACCACCTTTGCCCCAAAGATTGTGAAATATCCCCAAGGCGCAAAAAGCACTCCCCCTCTATGAAAACCACTCGTCTTAGGATGAAGCTTAGAGACCTTCATTTCTAAAAAGAACATCTAGATGATTTTGACAAATATGGTCAGTGGGCCAATCTTGAGAAACATTGAACTAAAGTGTTATGAGTTGAATTATGTCCCCTCTAAAATTCATATTAAGGTCTAACCCCTCCACCCTCCCGCCCCCAAAAAATACCTCCAAATGTGACCTTTTTTGGAAGTAGAGTCATTGTAAATTTACAAGACGAGGTCATACTGGGTTAGAATATGATCGGTGTCCTTATAAAAAGGGTATGCTTGGACAAAGGTACACAGGGCAAATGCCCTGCAAAGTTTGGAGCTGTGCTGCTACAAGCCAGGGAACTATAAGAAGCCAGGGGAAAGGCCTGGAACAGAACCTTCCCTAGCACCTACAGGGAGAGCATAGCCTTGCAAATACCTTGACCTCCTACTTCCAGCCTCTAGCACTGTGAGACAATACATTTCTGTTGTTTAAACCAGTCAGTTTGTGGTACTTTGTTTCCATAGCCCTAGCAAATTAATACATAAAGTATAAAACACAAGTTAGAGTTTAGAACTGGGACAACACTGGGAGCAGGATCAGAGAGGGAAATGGAAACATTGCACATTGGCACCAATTCCTTATTTATCTTTCTTGGTGCCTGACGCAAAATAGTGGATCGTTTTTTATTTTTATTAAGCCCTCTCTAAATATATACATTGTCTAATTTAAACATGAAGAGCAACATCTCATAACTGGTTACTTTACAAGGCTGAAGTTACCTACCATGTTCCACTTTCAGGTTTTCATCTGTATTATACGGTAACTGGATAGAGAGGTTTAACTCTGGAGTTGCCTGGAAGACAAATGGAATGTATACATTATGCCATTATTCATGGAGCATGCAGTATGCGACATTCCATACAAGGCCAAGCTGCACTGACGGATCACACTGTGGCTTTAAGGGAAGTGTTGACTGTGCCAGGTCACCAAAGGCACTATTTAGAGTACAGCAAGGGGGACCATGTGTCCAGCGGGCCACACAGTCATGCGCTTTCCCCAAGCAGCCAATTCATACTCTCTCGCTGGAAGTATGAAGCCCACAGCACTAGAAGAACTTAAAAGTATTCCAGCAGTTTCATTTGCAATACAAATGAATATTGCTGTTGGTTATTAAAGAGCAAGAGCCCAGTGGCAAATATCCATCTTTTTCTCCTTAAGAAAGAAGAATCAGCCCTAATCGGTTTGGCTCAGTGGCTAGAACGTCGGCCTGCGAACTGAAAGGTCCCAGGTTCGATTCCGGTCAAGGGCATGTACCTTTGTTTTGGGCACATGTCCAGTAGGGAGTGTGCAGGAGGCAGCTGGGCGATGTTTCTCTCTCTTCGATGTTTCTAACTCTCTATCCCTCTCCCTTCCTCTCTGTAAAAAAGTCAATAAAATATATTTTTTTTAAAAAAGAAAGAAGAATAATTCTAATAGATATCTTAGTTCCTGTTTCCTCCCACAATTGCATGGGGGGGGGGGCGGGGTGGTATTGGGAGGAGGGACAGGAGAAAAGGAAACAAGGCTTGCCTGGAGATTTCAGAATACAACATTGTGAACAGGTTCTGTTGCAGATGAGAAATAGAGTCACAACGCTTGTCTTTCCTGCTTCTCTGAGCGTAAACCAGATAGTTCATGTTAAAAAGAATGGTGGGAAGCCTTGACCAAGAGCTCCTAGAACTGTCTGCACTCGCAGCTGAGCGATCAAATACAAACAAGGCTAGGCTCAGGGCCCTTCAGCGCCCTTGGAAACCAGGATAAGCGAACAGAACATTAACCTGGAAGCCGGTGCCAAACCCTAAACTGAAGTTCACCCCTCTACGCCCCCTCAGCTTCCTAGGAAACCCTCGGCCCTGCGGAGCCACGGAAAGTTGCTCTGCCGGCCCATGCACATCCAGCGCGCTGCACAGGTCGCCTCCCGGGGCCAGGCAGTGGGTGGGCGGGGTAATTACGCGCGGCATCCGGTCTAAAAGGCCCCAGAAGGTTAGGAAACGGACTCCCCCATTCTCCAGACTACTTTTCTATCTCCGAAAGCGGGCACGACCCGCAGAGAACCGACTCAGCGTGTTGGAGAGGAGAGCTGCGCTCAGACAAAACGCTCATCACACCGGGGCGGGAAGGGGGGATGGGGTAAGGGTAGGGTTAGGGTGGGGACGAAAAGGAGAAGTAAACAGGTTTCTATAGCAACACTGATACAGTTATCGTGCCTTTTCGGGCCTTCCCAAAAAGTTCTAAGTTCCTGAATCTTCGCACCCCTTCTCTCAGCGTGCCTCTTTCTCCTCGCCACCGCCATGCCTCCTCGCTGCACCCCTCTACCCTCCACCCAAGGGAAGGGCCAAAGGCGACTGCAGCGGGACGCTGAGGTGCAGGGCGACCGGCGCTGGTCACGGGCAGGTGCCTGGATGCACCTGGAGGGATCTAATCTCCCCCCATCTGTCTCTCTCCGGTGACGGCGCTTCTAGTGGGAACGGAGCAGGTGGAGGAGGCTGGAGGGAGCCAGTTCTGGGGCAGTGCTAGCGGGCGGGTGAGGGTGCGGGTGCGGGTGCGGGGCGAGGGAAGGAGGGACCCGGGCGCCATAAGGAAACGGAGGCGCACCCGGAGCAAGGTCTCCCTCGCAGGGATCACCTTGCGCTGACCTACTTGAGCGGCGCTGCAAGGAACCCGAGCGCGCGAGCGCGAGCGCGAGGCCGGGCGGGGTGGGCGGGGCCGCGAGCCGCCTCTCGCGGGTGCTCGCCTGTGATTCGCCGACAGGCTCGAGCCGGAGCGTCCGCGGAGCGTGGGCGGCGGCGGCGGCGCACGTGGTGACGTGCGAGGGGGTGAGGCGCGCGCGAGCGGCGGCGGCGGCGGCAGTGTCTCCGGGACGCGCGTGGAGGTCGGTTTGTCGGAGCTGCGGGGCGCAGTTTCTCCGCCGGCTGCTTCCGCGCGGCCGTACCAGCCAGCGAGCCAGCGAGCGAGTCCCCGCGATCCCTGGGCGGCGCTCCCCTCTCCCGGCAACCCCCGTGGGCCGATCGCTGGTCTTCCCGCTCGACCGCTTCCCCCCTCCGCGGCCTCGAGGCGCTTTCCGTTGGGCCTGTACCGCCCGCTTCCAGCCGCTCCCCGTCGAAGCTCCAGAGATGAGTTTTTCCATCTCTTCAGACATGAACCAGGTACAGAGCCCCGTTCCCGCCCACGGCGGCGGAGGGAGAGGGCGCGGCCGGGATGGGAACTGGGGGATGGCGCGGGCGGCCGCGGAGAGGGTGGGAGGCGCGGAGCGATGTCCCGATAGATACCCTGGGTGGGGGAGGCACCTCAGCCGCCGCCGCCCTCGGAGGACGAGAGGCTGGCGCCGCGCGGCCCCGCGCTCCGGGCGCTGCCATGGTTGCTGGGTGGCGTTGGCGGCCGCGGCGGGGACCCGCAGCCTCGGAGAGCGCTGGGGCAGGGGAAGCGGGGCGGGAGGAACACGCGGAGCCTGGGTCCGGGCGCCACGGGGCAGGGATGACCTGCCTTCCGGGAGGAGGATGCGGGGAATCTCCGTTCCCGCTGTCATAACCGATGCCTAGTGTGTGGTTCTGCCCGGGTCTGGACTCTCCAACGAGAGACCTCCCAGGACCCGGCGCGTGTGGGCGGGGAGTCGAGCCCGGCCCGCATCGGCGCCCCGGAGCCGAGAATGAGGTGGCATCGCGTCCCCGATCGCCGTGGGCCGCGGGGTCCTTTGTTCCCGCTCCACGTTGCCCGCTTTTCTTGCCAAGCGCGGGGAGAGGGGGGCGGGAAGAGGGAGGGAGCGGCTCTCCTGACGTGTCGGCGCTGAGTGACTGCGGGGCCGGCCAATCCCGGGCGGGGGCGTGCAGCGCCGGGCGCCCTGCCTCCCCGCCTGCGGACGGGCGCGCGGATCCAGGCCTGGGGCTGCAGGGCCAGCCGGCCAGTCACCGGGGCGCTCGCCCCAAGAAACCGGTGGAGAGGGTTGCACCTTTCACAGCCTTCTGCACACCTTGCCTTTGCTTACGAGCGCCCAGGAAGGTATCCGGCAGTGTCAGATTGAGAGAGGAGCGTAGGGAAACTTGAACCACAAAGACTTGAGAAATGGATTTACTTTTCCCCAGCACGTCGTGCACAGATCTGTGTGTGAGACAGCTGACATTTGAAAACGATAGCGGGTAGACATCGGATGCCTAAAAGGCGCATTTTTGGTGTCCTAAAGTCTGGTAGTAATGGAGGGTTAGGACACCCTGGCTTCAAGCCGTTCTATGAGGGTGTGTGTGTGTGTGTGTGTGTGTGTGTGTGTGTGTGTGTGTGTGTTGGATCGTCTGCTTGTAATAAAGAACAACTCTGGAAGTCTAGTGCTATTCGTAACAGTTGAGCATGTACAGCATGGACCAGGCGGTATTTTCTTTTAGCAATTCCAGCTCTGGCGGTTGGTTAAAGGAGAACAAAATACTAATGAAGTTCGTAGGCAGAGTCCTGCTGAAATTTCTGGCTTCAAGATGCCAAGGAGCAGTTAGTTGTATTTGTACACCCGGAGATGAGGCAAACACTGACTGTTTAGAATGCGATTGAGAAGAGTATGTCCCCAAGCAGACTACTTATCAAATGTCTATAATTTGGTAGCTGGAGTTTTGTAAAAGGGACTAGGACTAGTGCCACTGACTAAAAAGAGACTCAGAATGGTTTTCCTTTGTATTTTCCTAATGGAGTACAGCTCTGGTTAATAGATACTAATTTCTTAGTTTATCGTTCTATTTTTCTAATCCCCCCTTTTCTCCTCCCCCCAAGACAAAACATTCCAGGTTTTGTTTAGCTTTAAATTGGTGGAGTTTTTGGCCATTTACTTTGGGGTGGGATTTTGCAGTCCTTGCTTGAAAGATATTTCAAGTGGCAATTGGATGTGGTTTTGCAAGTGTTTTTTACTGAAAAAGTTTTCTTGTTAAGGAAATGTCTTAATCGTTGTCACATCAAGTACCACTAAAAATAATTTCATTGACTTTTCAACAGTTTGGCTGTATAATCAAACCTACTGAAGGAATTCTTAAAAGTTGGGGGCCCTCCAACCTTTTTGTGCTAGAGTGTAAATGGAGGAATTATGAATAAGGGAGTGATTTCTGGATATTTATTGTTGTTGTTAGAACCACAGAAAATACATGCCTATGCTCACTTCCATTTCAATTACCACCTTGTAAACGATTTCAGAACCTATACCTGTATCAATATTCTGACACTTGTGGTATCAACCCTAATGCTCAGCAGGTACCTCAGCATTATAATGTCCCAAAGCAAATTCCTCTCTCCTTTCCTAACTTTCAGGATGCAGCAAACTAAAATGACTGTTCTGCCTTTTGGGATTTTGATTTTGATAATGATGCCACATATCCAAGCTAAAATATCCTTACTGCATTAGGATAAGCATGGGTATATAATATCTGTACTTCATTTTCCTGCATTCATGTTTTACCCTTCCTGCAGACTATCCACACATTTCTGCTAGTGTCCTATGCTTAATTTGCTAAAATCCTTTGATGGCCTCCAGCATTATTTAAACCTAGCATTCTTTTCTCCCATTTCCTCTCCTGCGAACTGCAGTCTATTGAACAGAAGTAGCTACAGTTTCTGGAATGTGTGTGCTGTCATTTTCCCTTTTTTGTTTGATCTGTCCTGTCAGGTTGGTCTGCATAGTGTTCAAGGCTGAGGAGTGGAGTTAACTTAATGTGTCATGAGCACCCCATTCCAGACTGTGCCTGCCATATGCCCGGTGCCATGAATGTTTGTGGGATGAAGGAAATACAGAACAGTGAGGTCAAAAGCATGGAGCCAAGTGGGTCTGTCTGGTGACTTCTGATATGGATGGATGGTGATAGTCGTTTCATAGGTGACACTGGGAATCTATAACTTCATTGGTTTACTTTATATTATTATAAAGTCCTTTAAAAATGGAGTTGGTTGCTATTTTATGTGAGTTGACTACCCTCAAAGGATTGATTGCCTTGAAGCTTAAATGTTTGTGATTTGCGTCAAAGTTTTAAGGATGCTTTGAAAGTTTAATAAGGTTTTATCTTGCTCTTCTTACTGAAGGCTGAGAAAAATGGAGGTAGGGGGCCAGGGAGAGGCAATATTGTGCCTACCTTTTCTAAACTCTTTGATAAGACCTGTTAAATTGTATTTCAGTTAAGCTCATCTTTTTGGGGGCTGTGGTAACATGTGAATTTCTGGAAGTTACTAAAGAAGTTTAATTATTCATTTATAAGTCTTCTCCCTTTTCTTGAACTGGCCATATTAAGGAACTGAAGTATATTTACCAGAATATATTGTATTTGATCCCGGTTTTAATTTTAAAAGTGGGTTAGTCAAATGTATATTTTAAATATATATCAAACAAAAGTCTAAGTTTTATACTTTCACAGAAACTCTGGGATGGTGGGACTTTTGGTTTGGCTTTTCAAAGGAAAAAAGTTCTCCCTACTTTTTTATGCCACTGGTTTTTGAGCTTGAGTTTCATAGACCAAAACTAAGATTTTTCTGTGAATTTTTGCAATAGTTTAAAACTCTCAATTTGCTCAGTCTTACTTTAGTGAAAGCCAATGTGAATTTTTGAAAGACATGTTTTGCTATAACCCCTTCACTTGAGGGTGGGTGAGAGTAGGGACATATATGAGGACAGCAGTTGAATACAGTTTGCTACATTAACTTAAATGTTAAGTGGACTTGGACTAGCTTTTAAAATCAAGTAAGGTTGTACTTAGAGTAGACATTAAAGTGATGTTCATATTAAGACCTTGATGTACTAGAAAATCAAGTACTAAATGTAGTGGGACTCACTCTATTGTAAAACTAATAATACTGTCCAAATTCATATTCCAAGAGTTGCTCCAAAAATTCTCTAATGTGTTCTCCCAAAGGACTGAAGTGATTTTAATCATCAGATTTTGTTTTTAAAAATAAATTTCAAGTAGAACTTCCAATTTATTAAATATAAGTAGGTGCCATTTTATTGTTAGATCAAGACTAGTTTACAAATGGTGAATAAAATTTGCCAAAGTTTAAAATATTTATAAACCTCCATATATAATGTTTTTGGTTTTTCAAAGGGCACATTTTAATCATATCAACAGATTTGCAGGGCGGTTCGCCTTGTACCCTTGTTTTAAGAGCAGCTTATGAAATTAAAGTGAGGAGTTATCAAATGTGTGTGGATTGGCCCTCTATATACCATATGTACAAAAATTTTCTTAATTTGAGCTGTCTTGGCAAAAAATGTTGAACAGTTTAAGATATAGTGTTTTCTATATGTACAGAGAATTGTGTGTCACTTGGAAAACATTTATTTTATTAGACCTGGTTTCTTAAGAAAAGCTGAATTAACTAATCTAGATAAAAGTGTAGAGCAGGGGAAATCAATATTACACCACAGTCCTAAGTCAGAAGAATACTCAGGTTTCTGTGAAATAAGACCTAAGTTACACAGTTAGGTCATATGGGATCACACACTGTTACAAATCGTATATGTGTTGAATTTAACACAGAAGGTTTGTTGAATTAGAACTGGACCAGACTCTAGTGATTATTTACCTTAACATGATTGCTAGATTTAGAATTGTAGGTTTGATTAATGTATAAGGAAAGTTTAGGTAATTTTAAGATGTCTGTTTAAAAAATTATCCTCATCTTTCAAGTAATTTCTTAGTTCTGGTTTCCTGAATTAGTGGTGTAATAGCAGTTCAGGTGAATCTTTATATTTAAGTTTCTGGCTAAGTTGTTTTGGTAGAGGCTCTACCTTCAAGGGACCTTGAATCAAGGAAGATAAGCAGGCAACAGAAACACAACCCAGAACAGGCCAGCTGGAAGATGACACATACTTTTCAGAGAGGGTTCAGTATGTGGGGAAACTTACCTGGGGGGATTTGGAAGGGGCTCTCTGGAGCTAAAATTTCATCTGGCAGAGGTTGGATTAAGGGTATTCCAAGAAGGTACAGAAGTACAGAGCACATTTTGGGGAACAGTATATCTGGTTTGACTGTAACATTGTGTACATGTCTGGGAATGATGCCCAAGTTGCTTGCTGGCTGGTGAAAACAGAAAGATCACTTGTTTCTATGTTAAAAGGATTTAAAAAAAAAATAACCTGAGTAGTTGCTGATTAAATGGAAAATGTTTATAAATAGTCACATTATGTATATTATTTTCTCTCTGTGCCATTTATGTCAAAATCTCTTCAAGATCACAACTTTGTGTGATGTAATCTACCTAGATCAATGACATTCTGAATATCTAAAATTTTTCATTGTTACAGATTATGACGCATGATTATCACAGAAGAAATTCATGTCTATAGCTTTTAAGGACTTGATTACATCATTTCCAAGCCTGATAGTTTTGGAATCACCATTAGAGCTTAAGACACCTCTGCCTTCACTTCAACCACCTGTCTTCATACCTCAAAGAAGTGCTGAGTTTTAACACTCCTTTGTCCTTGAATTATTTAAGACATCCCAGAAATACATTTCTCACCAGTATAGAAGGTAAGTGAATATTCATGCCCAATGCAGCATTAAGACACCTTGCTTTTCTGAACACTGTACCAAGTACACTAAAAGCCTTTTATAATTTTTATAAGGTGAAGAAGCTAGTAATTGCTTGTAGTAAAAACACATTTTTCTATTTTTTCTTTCTATTTTGAATTTGAATATGTTACTTCAAACTGAAATCTCCTACTTTTGCCTTTTTTAAAAGTTGATTTTTAGAGAGAGGGAGAGAAACATTGATGTGAGAATGAAACATCGATCAGCTGCCTCTTGCAGGCCCCCTACCAGGGATTGAGCCTGTAACCTGGGCATGTACCCTGACTGGAATCCAACTGAGCCAGGGCCTATTACTGCTTTTTAATGATCCATCTTGTATAGCCCATTAGTCAGTTGTTCACAAGAAAAGGTAAAGTGGAAACTTTAAAAGAACTAAGTTTCTATCATGTATTCCTATAAGTGATTTAGGATATATGAAACCTGCATAGAGAACAGAATTTAAATTCATCTTACATATCAGTTTTTCTCATTTGTGGGTAAAGGAATAACAGTTTAAAACCTACACATGAGGACCAACTCACAGCTATCCAAGCTTTTCGTTTGCTTGTGGGATGGGTTTGGATAGGGCTGGGTTTACATTTCTTTTCCCTTTACAATGACTGTGTTAATAGACATGGAAACGGCCAAAATTGCTGAGATACACAGTACTGTATGAATCCTTAAAAAGATGACCAAAGCGTAGGAGTACAAAGACCTGGACATTCAGTGCCAGTGTTGTTTCAGTAATGCTTTTGTATGATAAAGTTTTCGTTGTTGATAGGATGGAATTTGAAGATAAAAATAATTGTGTTACTCTTTAAAATATAAAAATCACCGTTCGCAAGTAAAATAACCATTTCTTTTTGTCCTTCAGGCAAATTTATAAGGAAAAATGATTCCCAATGGATATCTAATGTTTGAAGATGAAAATTTCATTGAGTCTTCTGTTGCCAAATTAAATGCCCTGAGGAAAAGTGGCCAGTTCTGTGATGTTCGACTTCAGGTAGTTAAAACTTAATTGGGAACTTAACAGAATTGGTACTTTTTACTAAAAGCCAAAAGATCTTGGATTTACTTATTTCCTCATTCATAGGAAGCATTTAATGAAATAGCTTTTAAAAAGAATGATTAGCTAGAGAAGTTCATAGTCGACAATGTTTCTGATTTTAATTCCTCATAATTTTAGGTCTGCGGCCATGAGATGTTAGCACACAGAGCGGTCCTGGCTTGCTGCAGTCCATATTTATTTGAAATCTTCAATAGTGACAGTGATCCTCATAGAGTTTCTCATGTTAAGTTCGATGATCTCAATCCAGAAGCTGTTGAAGTCTTGTTGAACTATGCCTACACTGCACAGTAAGTTTTTTGAAGTCATTCATTTAATCAGAAATGTCATCAGGAAAATCCACGTTTCTCTAGATCAGGGGTAGGGAATGTCTGGCCTGCGGGCTGTACAAGGCCCACAAAATCATTTGGTCTGGCCCTGCCAAGGCAATAGAGGTGAGTTAATTAAGAGTTTGACCAAATATAGCAGGCTAATTTTTAAGTTGATAATTTTGTATGGCCCACAAATGATGTTATAAACATCCAAATGGCCCTTGGCAGATAAAAGGTTTCCCACCCCTGCTCTAGGTTTAAATTAAGAATCTGTTTTAAGGCCTTGGTTTGTGAAATGATAAAGACCTTTTTTTTTTTTTTTTAAAATAGGTTGAAAGCTGATAAGGAATTAGTAAAAGATGTTTATTCTGCAGCCAAAAAGCTGAAGATGGACCGAGTAAAGCAGGTAGAGTACCAGAAGTAATCCACAAAGACACTGTTGTCAGGGAGTCTTATTATTTAGAATCCATATCTTGTTATTTGTTAGTCCCGAGAACTTAAGAGTCTTCTTTTTCCTCTAGAGAACTGAATATGCTATTTTAACTGCAGGTGTAGTAATGTAGCAAGGTCACACCTCCTCTCGGATAATATGGGCTAAAATCTTGTTTTTCCAACAGTCTTCTCTGGCAGAGTGTCTGTTAGTCTCTGATAGCATGAATTAAAATACTGTTTTTCTTAAATTATTCACATAACCTTAATTTGCTCATTTCTTTTAAAAAAAAAATATCGGGATGATGTTCTAACCAATGGAGCTACCCAGTCAGAGCAATTCTTTGTTCTTTTATTCTTCTTGGTTTTTTAAAAGTATTACTTCTAGAATTTAACACCATTGAGAAGTGCTTAATAATTCATATGAGGAAAGGCATTTAATCCTGTATGGTGGGGGTCAGTAAACTGCAAGCCTCCCAACAGCTGCCTGTTTTTGTCCAGTTTTATTTGGAACATAGCTTTCATTTTCATATGATGTATGGCCACTTTTCACCTATAGTGACAGTTGAGTAGTAGTAACAGAGGCAGTAGGCCCACAAGCCTAAAATACCTATCTGACCCTTTAAGAAAGTTTCCTGGCCCCCCCTCTATAGCACTCCTCTGCTTAAGAATCCTTCCCTGGCTTATAGTACATAGCCCTCAGATTAGCACTAGGTTTTCCCTAAGTAGTTGCTGTTTTTCCAAAAGTATTCCCTAATTATCTTTTGCTCCAGTCAAACTAAATTGCAACATCTTACCCTACTTGCTGTCTGCATTCTACACCATCATCTGTCCTGAAGAGCATGAAGCCTGATCTCATTATTCTAGTTGAAAATTGTACTTGTCTTAACATTTCATATGCATTATCATAACATTTCAGTTTAGTACTTTTTTCCTTACCCAGTTTACACATTTGTATGGCATTCTTTGCTGTTCATTATTCATATAGTATAAATTGTTTCTTCCCACTGTTAAACTTGTTCTATTATGACAGTGATTTTTTATTCATCTTTATATCTTTACATAATGCTTATTTATTGAGTATGAAATGCCTGTTAAATAAAACGTATGTAAATACTATTTGTTTTCCAAGGTTTGTGGCGATTACTTACTGTCTAGAATGGATGTTACCAGCTGCATCTCCTACCGGAACTTTGCAAGTTGTATGGGAGACTCCCGTTTGTTGAATAAGGTTGATGCTTATATTCAAGAGCATTTGTTACAAATTTCTGAAGAGGAAGAGTTTCTTAAACTTCCACGGCTAAAGGTAAGGAGTAAAATCTATAAAGAGATATATACTACTTAGCTCCAGGCATGGAATCTTTGTCTATGTTTCAAGAAAGTGAGTGATGGTTATGAAAAAGTCAGTACATTGAAATGATAGTTATTTTTCCCAGTGTAATGATTTTCTGCCAGTCAGTTTGTTTACTTTCTTTGTTTTCTTGACTACTTAATTCTAATTCACAAGTTAGGGTAAATGCATGGAATGCAATTGGGCATCTTGACAGCTTTATTATGAAATTGAGAATTAAGCTGAAAATTGGAGGGTGAACACTTATCCATGTGTTACTGTTGTGTGTTTTTTCCAAATCCAGTTGGAGGTAATGCTTGAAGACAATGTTTGCTTGCCCAGCAATGGCAAATTGTATACAAAGGTAATCAACTGGGTGCAGCGTAGCATCTGGGAGAATGGAGACAGTCTGGAAGAGCTGATGGAAGAGGTTAGTTTTAAAGTAAATGGGATTCAACAGTTCTTAAAAATTATTTTGCTATAACATGAAGGATTCCCTTTCACTTTTATTTTATAACCATGACCCTAAAGAATTTAAATTTTGCTATAGGTACCCCTAAGCTGAGAAACAGGGGGGGTGTCCAGGTGAGCTGAATGAACTGTTCAGTTTGGTCTTCTGCTTTTCTTTTTTTTTTTTTTTAATTTCTTTGCTTATTATGTGCTATTAACTTTCTTTAAAGTAGCATGTAATTTGCTTTAGAAATGGGAGGTGGTACACTGAAATTTTCTGTAGATTCTTAATTTTTCTTCACAGGTTTTTGCTTTAAAATTGACAAGTAGGTAAAAGCTTCTAATGGTTGTTCCTCCCCGTTGATTTATCTCCCCATAGGTTTATTAACAAAACTAGGATACCCAAGACTGAAGAAACAAGAAGAAACCTCAAGTGTATTGACACGTAAAGAAGCAGCAGTCCTGCCCCAGTTCTCCTAAGAAAAATCCGCTGTGGGCAGAGAACGATGATGATTTAATGGTGTTTACTCCTTTACAGGATTCTTATCTTTGAAGCTTTGTGTTTTTCAATGGTGTTGTTCATACGTAGTCACTCAACTTTGGCGTTTAAAAACCACGCAAGGAAAAAAATTAATGGAGAAATAATTGGGAATTAAAATAGGCAGATGGAGCAGTGGAGTGACTGAGTTTATCCCTCCACTTAAGCCTTTCAGGTTCACTAATGGCTTACCAAATCTGTTAGACCTTTAAAAATACTGTCATCATTGTGTTCTGAAAAGGCTAACAGGCGATCTTTAAGTTAATGGTTTCCCACTTTAAAGTCAGATGCATTCGCCATGTATTTGCATCTGTTAAAGGAAGCACTCTACAGCTTGTTTGAATTTTTGAATTTGTTTTTCTTGACATTGCCTATAGGACAGAAATATGTTTATGCAAATTAGACCACTTATCCTCAGAGGTGTAAACCATACTCAGTATTTTATTGTAAATATGTATACTCTTTAAGACCTTATATATTGTACCTAGTGCCTTTTTTCTTAATGCTATATAATAGAAGCTATGAAAAAAAAAATGAAGATTTCTTTCATGCCAATCAAGCCAAGGATTCTTCAGCCAGGATTAGAAGATTCTGTATTTTTTTATTTTTTAAATTTTTACACCATGACATGTATTTTCTTTGCTTCGGGATCCTGCCAGAGTAAGATGTCAAGAAGCTCAAGAAGCACACTGGAGGTTACCTTGAGGCGGTTGTGTGATCTGCGGACTAGAGGTGTAGCCATGGAGACAGTAGCCACATGGGTGTTCTGTTGCTGTTTTGCAGGTTCAAACCTTGTACTACTCAGCTGATCACAAGCTGCTTGATGGGAACCTACTAGATGGACAGGCTGAGGTGTTTGGCAGTGATGATGACCACATTCAGTTTGTGCAGGTACACATTGCACATCTGAGGTAACCTCAGGTTGAAATTTGATTAGAGCATTTTATAGTATACTGAAATTTTCCTTTAATAAAGGAAAGTGGAAGAATTTCACTGGTATGACTGGACAGAAACATTTTTGGGAGAAAACAAGCATACCTTTGAGTTACGACCATTTTTGCCACATAAAAAAGAATTCAATTAACTCAACAAATTAGGAAACCCCATTTAGAATTTTTCTCAATAGCATTTAAAAAATAGTAAGAAAAATTGCAAATAAGATTAAGCAATGTAGAAGTTATTTAGTTAGAAAAATAGTTGTTTGCAACAGGAATGACAATTAAATAGACCAAATTTTTTTAAAAAATCTCAGATGTAAACTTTTTTAGTTTATGGACAAATAACAGAGAAACTTGCACAAATCCTAAGTGTCACATAATGATGAACACACAAGTTTAAATACTACACGGGTCAAGAAGAGAAGATTTCTAGTGTTCGGGAGTTTTCTTCTTGCCCCTTCTGTATCACTGCTCTACACTACCCCCAAAGGAAACCACTATCCTCATCCTAACTTCTGAAACAATAGGCTAGTTAGCCTATGTCTGAAGTATACATACCTATAGTATGTATTCCTCTTTTGGCCTTTAGCTCAACATTGTATTTATGAGGGATAAAGTAGGCAGAGAGGACCCAGTTTAAGGGTTCTCCTTTAATGATTAGAAGACAAATGATAGATTCAGGTGTAACCTGTAAGGTGGTGATGTCAGGTATTCTGTGTTAACGGCTGAATATCTTTATTTTCAGAAAAAGTTTTTGGGTGTGAAGTTAACATTTTCTAAAAGTACTCTTTGAATAAACAAAGGTTGAATGCCTGTGTGGCAGGCCCTGTGTTAGATATGGGGACATAAAAATGTGTAAGAGACCGTGTCTACTTGTAGGACCTTATAGGAATAGGTAAAACAATACAGACTTATAAGACTTATCTACTTTAAGGTATAAAGGTAGGGCTTAGTGGAGTCAAGAGGAGAGAAACTGGGGAAATTTCACAAGAGTCATGGAGGATTAGAAGAGTCTGCATAGCAGATAGAAGTGTGTCAGATAGCAAAGAGTCTCCAAGGATGATACACTTGGAATTGCAGGTCACAAGACGGGATGTAGGTAAATGTCACCTGTATGAGGCTTATACTTTATCCTACAGATAGTGGGGAACTTTCAGAGAATTTTAGACAAGGGAATAAAATGATATGAACAGATGTATTTCACAACAGTAGAGGGGTGGGTTAAATTATGGTATTTCTATAGACCAAAGATCTGTGTATTAATCATGTTTTTAGGCAAATGTTTAACTATCAGGTGGTAGCCTGTGGATTGTGAGATTCCAGCTGATTTGTGTTTTTTGTAACTTTACTAAATGATTGCATTAAACTTTCATTTTTATAACCAGGTACAGAAGGTAGATTAAAGCTCATGAGACTAATTTGTAAAGGCATGAAGGAAAAAGAATGGACTCTAGACATTTATGGTTAGAAAGGTTGAGACTGTCGTTTTTTATGATTGTTCAGATTAGGAAAATTAAGAAAGAATTTGAGAGTGAGTGGGATTCTGACACATGACTCCTTATGAGGTAGTGCCATGAATAGAGATCATGAGGGAAAAAGAATGAAGGGACACACTAGGCTTCAGGAATAGGGACAGAAGTTGAGTAGCAGCCATTAGGAAGGTAGCACAGCCAGAATCACATAGTGTGTTAAAGGCTGGTTAACCCAGGAGGAGAAATTTTGAAGAAGGACCGAAGTGTCTGCTGCAGAAGTCATGGGAGAGAAGGTCAGGGATACCTCTCCTACATTAGTTTTAGGAAACCACTTACTAGTAACCCTTGAGTGGTTATAATTTCCAGAGTATTAAGGTTAAGAAACCCGTAGCGTGAGAGGCTGAAAGGAAACAATCCCCAGAGGCCACCTCTTGGGCAGACAGAGGCGAAGAAAGCATGGGCCAGTGAGTGGGCCGGGTGGTAAAAGTAGATGTGGGAAAGTCTGAAGTTAGGAGGAATTATGTTTAAAATAAATTGAAAGGTGTTAACCAGCATTTCTATATAAGGTGTGTTGATTCTAATAGAACACCAGCAGTCTTCATTGTGACTGCGCTTTCTCTCACATTGGTTTTCTCTCTAAACATGAGAACAGTTTTCTCCGTGTGATAAAAACTCAACGTGAGCAAGGTCAGTTTGTGATATTTTGGATCCCTTCTTCCCAGGTGGGATGGGGTTTTATGTGCCTTATAATTCTAGTTCCAGAGGGCAGTCTGTCATAGTAGAAAGAGTGGCTTTATACTTAGAATTCCTAGTCTTTATTTTAGTTGTTATTGCCTTAGGCAATACGTATTTTCTCCAAGTTTCAGTATTTTTATCTATAAAATGGATAGGTAGTATTGCCCTCATTAGAGTAAAAGAGATGATGTGAAAAAGTGCCTAATAATACCTAGGAATATAATACATGTCCATATAGAATTTAATAACCATTTACATGGTACATTTTGTCCCCTTTCTCAAAATAGTCTACGTATGCTGTAACCACACTTGCTGAAGGGCGCAGACCCAACTTCAATCGTTTTTTCACAGCTTTAAGTAGCTCCACAATCTTTTTCTCTATTGTTACATGGCTTTTTGCTTCCACTAGAAATAGCAATTTCCATTAAAAATTTTACCTGCCATGAGACTCTGGCCCTGGGGACCAAAATCAGTGGATAGGCAGACTTGGCCAGGCACTGAAGGTGTAAGTGGTACCTGTTCTTTTGGCAGCTCCTCTCAGGGTAGTTAGTGTTGACTCTTCCAAGTCTCTGTGATCATGTCGTTTGGAAGTGTCATAGGCTAAAGTAACTGGAAGAAAATCATCAAAGGGAGCTCACACATGAGAACACAGTGTAACTCTCTTACTATCATATGAAAATTTGCAACTTTGCCCATTTCTCCCTCCTTTAGTGTTCCTGGGTATTTTACTTTAGTGAATGGTTGGCTCTTTTAGTATTATTGTTTCATTTTTTATTACTATTTTGTTTGTTTTGATGTAGCTTTATTTGTCTGGAAAACCGCTCTATAATACCTATAAGGTAGTCCTAAAGAAATATACTATTAAGTGTTTCTTGTATTTACCACTTTTTTTCCTGTAAAATACTTTGAGAGACTGGATGGATATTATTTATGTCTGCTCACTTTTTGCTGGCATTGTGTGAACATACCAGTGCATACGATTTATTTAGGTGTGAGTTTCATGAAGACAGTGGGTTAATGTGTTCTTAGTTAATTCATGCCATTTTAAATTTATAACTTCTTTTAGACTATTCTGTACTTAAGAATAAAGAGTATGTGAGTTGATGTGGGTTATGGGGTGGAGAACTTCCTTTTTTCCCTCCATTAAGGAATTGATACTTGACCCACAAAATATTTCTTAATTGTTTGAATTGAGCTTTTCCTAACCAGGCAATTTGTGTAGTTGTTACTAAATTATGGAAACATACCTGTAATTGTGCCAGTTGGAAATGTTGGTCTATGCTAAATTTAGGCATGCTATATCTGTCATGCATAGGTGGAGGATACTAAGTGTTTTTTCAGTGTTGTGAAATAGCAACACAGGTACACCAGGTATGGTCTTTGGCTAGGTTTCTGTAGCTGCCTTTTGATTTTGCAGAAAAAGCCACCACGTGAGAATGGCCATAAGCCGATAAGTAGCAGTTCCACTGGATGTCTCCCTTCTCCAAATGCCCCGGTACAAAGCCCTAAGCACGAGTGGAAAATCATTGCTTCAGAAAAGACTTCAAGTAAGTGCATTATGCTTACAATAGTGTCTAAAATGTAGTTATTTTTTTAAGGAGTGGAACCATTTTAGTACTTTCAAATTGAGGAAAAAACTCAGAAGCAACTAAGTTTGGAATACAATAGCAGATTGTTCCTGCCTGGAATCTGGAGTCCAATTCAGGATTGCATAGCAGCCAAATGTAATAATAATTGCATCCTAAACATTGACTTCTTGTGCTTTTACAGATAACACTTACTTGTGCCTGGCTGTGCTGGATGGTGTATTCTGTGTCATTTTCCTTCACGGGCGAAACAGCCCACAGAGCTCACCAACAAGTACTCCAAAACTAACTAAAAGTTTAAGCTTTGAGATGCAGCCTGATGAGCTGATAGAAAAGCCCATGTCGCCTATGCATTATGCACGGTCTGGCCTGGGGACGGCGGAGATGAACGGCAAACTCATAGCTGCAGGTAAGAGCAAGGAGGGTGATTTCTTATCGGAACCTCCAACCAGCCAAACCTTCAGCGGGCATTTTACACTTTGTGACATGCAAACTTTGGAAGAGAGGGTTTAATATGCCTTCTTGCTTGGCACTCCACTTTACCACACTGTAAGACAACAGAGAAATAAGTAAATACTGTTGTATTGTCTAACCTTTGACATAGTGTCTCTGATTCTTAAAAAACACTATAAAGTGGGTAAATTGTTCTCTCCTAATTTTCAGACCAACACCAAGCCATTTAGTTATAATGATACCTATAAGCCCTTAATTAAGAAACAAACTAGTGGGGCCTTATAAGTTTGTGGATAAAAATTATTTTTCTCGCTGTGCTGATTACTTCTAAGCCATTCTGGACCAGAAACCCTCATCCAGTTTAATATTGTAAATGTAAATCTTTATGGTTCTTTTTTTAGGGGGCTATAACAGAGAGGAATGTCTTCGAACAGTTGAATGCTACGATCCACATACAGATCATTGGTCCTTCCTTGCTCCCATGAGAACACCAAGAGCCCGATTTCAAATGGCTGTACTGATGGTCAGTGCATTATGTTTCAGGAAGAAGCAATCCTTATTTGGCTTTTTCTCATAACTTGAGAATGGCAGAATTGCTCATCTCTCACTTTTGGTCTAGGGCCAGCTTTATGTGGTTGGTGGATCGAATGGCCACTCAGATGACCTGAGTTGTGGAGAGATGTATGATCCAAACATAGATGATTGGACTCCTGTTCCAGAATTGAGAACTAACCGCTGTAATGCAGGTAATAACACTTTTCTCCTAAGATTGTCAGTGTTTAAATGTGACAAATTATCAATGTGTAACCTTATTTTATACTCACATAGGAGTGTGTGCTCTAAATGGGAAATTATACATCCTTGGTGGCTCTGATCCATATGGTCAGAAAGGACTGAAAAACTGTGAAGTTTTTGATCCTGTAACGAAATCATGGACAAGCTGTGCTCCTCTGAACATTCGTAAGTTCACTTTTCCCCCCTTAAAGTTGTTCTTTTTGTTTTTTCCTAAAAAGACCTCTGAATCAATAGTACGTGTAGTACACACATTTTTGGGAGATATAATAATTTTGGTTTGACTTGATTTTATAGGTAGACACCAGTCTGCAGTCTGTGAGCTTGGTGGTTATTTGTACATAATTGGAGGTGCAGAGTCTTGGAATTGCCTGAGCACCGTAGAACGTTACAATCCTGAAAATAACACCTGGACTTTAATTGCGCCCATGAATGTGGCTCGACGAGGAGCTGGGGTAGCTGTTCTGGATGGTGAGTATTGGGGTTTGGAGAGGTGAGGAGTAGGAAATGGCAAAAGTTTGTTTTAAAATAATTCTAAGAGAATGTCAGTGACAACTATAGCTTGTATAATTAAGAATTCAGAAGCTGCCATCTTTTCTGATGCAGTGGGGATTGGTGATTTCTTTTTTAGAAATGCCTTTCTTTATCAGAAACTCAGTACTTGATATAAAGTAAATATATCAATTTTGATAAGTTCACTGAGTTAAGTTGTAAGTCATTTTCTTTCATAAACCATACTCAAAATGCATCATTTTGAAGAGTTTACTTCTTTAGAGGAAGAATTTTAAAGTATTTGATTTGCAAATCATCTAGATCTAGTTTATTTTTCTAATTGTCTACTTGATACCTAATTGGAAGTAAAACTTCTAGACTATTTTTAAGAGGTCTTTCCAAGGCATTAAACTTTTAAGTTTTTATACAAACACAGCTTTCTTTTCACATGCAGTATATTTACATACAATTATTATAATGAATTTTACATTGTTTTTGGAACAAAAGCAGAATATTAATAAGCTTGTGGCTCAGCTGGTGAAAAGTATGATCTGTAGCCTCTATGAGCCTTCTCAATTATTTTACAAGTACAGCAAGCCCTTCAAATAACATTTCTTTATAACATAAATGAGATGCCATAGGAACTCAACTCTTGTTTATAGCCTATGGTAAAATTACTTTCGTTAAATGTCTTTCACTTAAAGTCCTAGAACCTATTAACAACATTAAGTGAGGACCTAATTGTATATGGGTGCAGGTAGGAATGATGAATTTGAGAATCTGTAATAAAAAAAACTTAAGTAACAATTTAATGCTAACATTTTGTTTGAAAATGTTAACTGCTCTGCATGTATATTTGAAAAGTCATAACTCTTAACTTTGTTTCCAAGAATACATTTCTTTACCAAAATCATTTTATATAATTGGAAAGGGTTCAGTTTTCTGAAATCTGCTTTTCTATTACTTCTTTTAAATTTTAGTTGTTACACACTAGACTAATACAAAAGTTCCAGTGCACAGAACTATTCTGGTTTGCAACTTACTAGCTGTGTCTTTAGGCAAGTTGTCCAACTTCTTTGTGCCTTGTTTCATCTGTGAAATGGCAATAATAGCAACTACCACATAGAATTGTTGTGAGAATTGCACTTTAGTTAAATGTTGCCCTCCCCTTAAATTGCCTAAGTTCCATGTGCAGGTGGTTTTTATTGGTTTTATTCTATCTATATCCCCCATCTCTAGAGAGTGCTTGTCACCCTAGTGGGCATCCTATATAGTAAAAGCCTAATATGCTAAGTGTCCAGTTGTCCATTCACCCAATCAAAGCATAATATGCTAATGATATGCTAAAGTCGCTCCACTGTTTGCTATGACATGCACTGATCACCAGGGGGCAGATGCTCCTACCGGTGAGTTAGCTTGTTGCCAGGGTCCCACCGGGACTGAGCAAGACAGGCCCGACATGCCCTGGAGCCCTCCTGCAATCCCTCCTCAGCTGGCCAACCTCCGGCATCCCTCCCTACCCCGATCAGCCATCAGTGGAGTCCCTCAGCCTGGCCTGCACCCTCATGCAATCCAGGACCCCTTGGGGGATGTCGGAGAGCCGGTTTTGGCCCGATACCTCAGGCCAGGCCGAGGGACCCCACTGGTTCACGAATTCATGCACTGGGCCTCTAGTGCAATAAATATTTCTGACAGAATGAAGAGGCATTTCTAAAACTACTGATTTTAGCAGATTTCAGGGTTCTCTCTTTATCCAGACTTATTTATCTCATTTCTCTTTTAGGAAAACTATTTGTAGGTGGCGGCTTTGATGGTTCTCACGCCATCAGCTGTGTGGAGATGTATGATCCAACTAGAAATGAATGGAAGATGATGGGAAACATGACTTCAGCAAGGAGCAATGCTGGGATTGCAGCTGTAGGGAACACCATTTATGCAGTGGGGGGATTTGATGGCAATGAATTTCTGAATACTGTAGAAGTCTATAACCTTGAGTCAAATGAGTGGAGCCCCTATACAAAGATTTTTCAGTTTTAACAAATTTAAGATTCTTTCAAACTAACAGGCTTAGTGATGTAATTGTGTTTAGTAGAGGTACATTTGTGAATAAGGAGGGTGGGTGGGTCTAGAGGTTGCTCACAGCAACACAAAGCTTTTGCATATTGCATATTATTAAACATGCTGTACATACTCTTTGTGTTATTGGGAAAGGAATGCAAAGTTGAAGATCTGTTTTGTGTATTTTTAGGGCTACTTTGGTTATTTTGCTTTTTGGAACTTGTTACTGTAAAAGAATAAACCAAGAATTGATTGGGCACATCATTTCAAGAAGTCCCCTCACCCCCACATTTGTTTTGCCAATTTGCACATTAAATGGCTTTCCTCAAATGTGTATTAGGGCAAGAGGGGGTAGAGTATTAAGATCTAGGCATTTGGGTTTTTTAAGGGCCCTTTTTCAATAACTGGAACACTCTATAACAGAAGATACTTATTTAACTAGATGGCAATGACTTTTTCTTATTAAAAGAAAGCTGACATGCCTACCAAGATTTAATCTTGTATGATTGCCTTCTATAACTTTTTATATTCTCAGCAGAGTGCTTTACCCGTTGAAGTAGGATGTGGCACATTCAAATTACTGAAGTAGAATGGTACACTTAAAGTATGCAGAGGGAAGTGTTTGTTTTACACAGCAGAATGCAAGGTTCGGGGCTTTTGCCTCAGCCACAATAATATTTTTGAATGAAGTACCAATGTTTATTTGAATGGAGCTGCTGAACAGTAACATAGCTGTAATTTTTATTTGAAACACTGATTTTAAATATTAATTTTTGAGGGTATTTCATATAGCAAGCCACTTAATATGTAACAGTAAAGAACAGTGACATATTTTATCTTATAATTCCTGTTTTTATCATTAACAAAATCCCAAATGGCAGCCCTTGATTTGTGAGAACAATTAATTTAAATTGTATTGGATTTATGAATGCAGCCTTTATTAGAACTATGTTTTTGTTCAGTTTTTCTATTCATATAGATAAATATTGGTTGGGTGACTTGGTATCTAGTATGTAGTGCTATACATATAACTTACGGTGCCAAAATTAGCACATCCAATTGCCTGCTGCTGATGCAAACTATTAAAGGTACTTTGCAGGAAATCTTTGCACCATGGGATTAATATGCAAATGTTGTTTGTGTGCTCATTCATTACTGAAAGTCCTGGGGAAACTTATTTTTTCCAATAGCAATGAGCTTAAAGTATTTGGGAAAAAATATTCACCTGTCATCTTACATCTGAAATAAGGACTGATGTAAGGTTTTAAGGTTTCTTCTCACAGAGAGACACAAACACTACATTAAGCTAGTGTTTTCTAAACCAAAAGAGGCACACAGGAATCTAATGAGCCAGCTGGGACAAGATGACTATCCAGTGGTAGCTATTCTGGGTTAGGAAGTAAATGAGGTATTTTCTGCATATTTCACTGGCACTTTGACACCTTCCCTTTATCACACAAAAACCATCAGGAAAGGAAGTCAGTTCACCTAGAGGCTAGTTCCTGCCTATATCTATTGTTGGTTGTTCTGAACTAAAACTAGGTTGGCAAATCTGAGCCCAATGTGATAACTTCTTTTTTTAATGACTTTGTATATGTTCTATTTAACACAGGAAAATTAAGTTTAAGCAGCAAAATCCTTGAAATTCTCAGTTCCTAGGTAACACTTAAATGCAAATAATATGTGAGACTACTTTGGGTTAAAGTTTTCCTCTATTACCACTGATGCCAAATAGGTATTCTGATGGCTAAAATATGTTTTTCAAGTATGTTTTGAATATAAGAAGCTTCCAATTAAAATTTTTTAACAGTATGGGTTTTGGAGTGATTTAGAAATAATATTGATAATAACCACAGTTGCAGTTCGTTTGTCATAATGCATAAAATGTACTAGGTCCCTAAAACAGTAGCAAAACTATAAAATACCTGTTTGAATTAACAAAACAATTGGTTATACCTGGTATACCTCAGGCATGATATTTTTGTGTGACTTTTGAAGAGTTTTTATTTTTGGCTTGTATGCCATAAAAGCTTTACCATTACTCAACGTGTTTTAGAATTTCTTACATGATCATATTTTTGAGGAGGAGCCACTGGATTTGGGAACATGATATAGTGCTAAAATTCTTGCTTAATACCTATAATCTCTCTGGGCCTCAGAATTCTTAAAGTTGAAGTAGGCAAAAGAGGAAGTACAATTAGGATATTTTTGCAACTCCAGAGTTACCTTTAGAAAAGTATGAGTCACAGCCCAGCCAGTGTTGCTCAGTGGTTGAGTGTCAACCTATGAACCAGGAGGTAACAGTTTGATTCCTGGTCAGGGCACATGCCCAGGTTGCGGGCTTGATCCTCAGTAAGGAGTATGCGGGGGGCAGCCGATCAATGATTCTCATCAATGTTTCTCTCCCTCTCCCTCTCTGAAATCAATAAAATATTAAAAAAAAAAAAGTATGAGTCATAGAAAACTAGTGTCAGGCATTTATTTGTATCCTACTATGTTCCAGAAAAGGATTTGAAGAGTCTTTTTACTAAGACATAAGATACAAGGTAAATTAACTGGGTGTAAAGGAGAACAATAAGCAAGGAAACACCAACATATGAATCTTAAATAATAGGGCCAAGCCACAAATTTGGTCCCATAAACAGGAGACTTGTTAAATAAGTCATCCATGAGAAAGGATATTCTTCCATTTGCTACAACATGGATGGACCTTGAACACATCATGTTAAGCAAGACAGGTCAGAGAAAGACAGACACTGTAATGATAACACTTACATGTAGAGTCTAAAAAGTTTAACCTGTAGAAACCAGTAAAATGGTGATTAGCAGGAGCGGGGTAAGAGTGATATGTTGGAGCATTCAAACTTGGCAACAAGTAGCAAATAAGCCATAAAGATCTTATGTAGAGTATAATGAATATAGACAATATAAATTACATAATGTGATAAATAGAACTAAACAGCAATCATTACAATATATAAATAACATAATACTGTACCTTAAACTTAAACATTTACATGTTAAATTTACTCACTTTTTAAAAATCAAGGAAAAAAATCTGTAGGTTAAAAAGAAATTACGTGAAGCACCAATATCCTTCATAATAAATCCTTTCTGAAGACTCTTAAAGTGAAACATTGATCAACAAGTAGAGTTTATGAATGCCACAGATTCTTGAAATTAATAGATGGCCAACAAAATATTTACACTTCACTATTAATAGCTTCATCACTTGTTGGAGGTTGAATGAGAAGCAAAAGCTCAATTATGAAACGGTATGTACAAAGTTGGTATCTTGTGAAAACAGGAGAATCTCAAAAGGGCATACATTTGAACAGGTGGCTAAGGGATTGATAAAATTTTAGCCTTTTGGAGAAAAGAACAAGATACCAAACTCAAATGAAACTTAGGAAATGAAGTGAAATATCCAGCAACTTAAGAATGGGGTTGCTATATTAAATGGAAGGCATCTATCAAAGGCTACTTGCAAGTCATGAAAAGATCCATCTTTTACATTAAGCTAGTGTTTTCTAAAACAAAAGTATCAAGTCTTGAAAGGCACAGGGCTTGAAAACAACAAAAAAAGCATCTGATAAAGGATTTGAATCCAGAACTCTCAAAACAATTTTTAAATGGGCAAAAGATTTGAATAGACACTTCAAAGGAGATAAATGGGTTCCAATAAGAACATGAAATTATGCTCACTATGATAAATCACTAAGAAAATGTAAAAAGCAAAATGTCACATTAAAACTGAATAATACCAAATTCTGGTTAGGATGCAGAGTAACGAACTCATATAATTGGACAAATCAGAAAATGTAAGGTCACTTTGGAATACAGTTTGGCTGTTTCTTAGAGAAATACCCTATAACAGTAATCCCATTCCTAGGTATTTATCCAAGTGCAAGGAACCCATGTTCACACAGAAACCTGTGTGAATAAAGCAGCTTTATTCACAATTGTCAATTAAAACTGAAATATTCTGCCCTAACCGGTTTGGCTCAGTGGATAGAGCATCGGCCTGCAGACTCAAGGGTCCCAGGTTCGATTCCGGTCAAGGGCATGTACCTTGGTTGCAGGCACATACCCAGTGGGGAGTGTGCAGGAAGCAGCTGATCAATGTTTCTCATTGATGTTTCTAACTCTATCCCTCTCCATTCCTCTCTGTTAAAAAATCAATAAAATATATTTTAAAAAAACTGAAATATTCTTCCAACTAGTGAATGAATAAGTGGAATTTATCCACTCATACAATAGGATACTACTTGGGAATAAAAAGAATTGAAGTACTAATAACACATGGATGGATTGCAGGAGGATGCTAAATGAAAAGGCAGCCTCAAACGGCTCTATTTATAGCATTCTGGAAAAGTAAGTTGGAAAAGTCTAATGCAAAGTGGTGCCAGGAACTTTGATAGAATAATCCTCATGGATGCTTCTCATGAAGTTATCACCAGCTCCTCACTACGACATAGCCAAGAGTATAAAGTAGGCACCCCTTACCCTGGTGTGACTTTCCCCATCAGTCCACTTTGGTTCATGGCATGCATATGATGGCTTCTGCTCAAAATATAATAGCCAAACATATTAAAGAATGGAGATTTTAAAACCTGAAGTTGCTCTTCTAAAGATCTGCTAATTCATCAAAACATGTCTGAAAGCAACCTGCAGATTCAATGCAATCCTTATCAAAATACTAATGGCATTCTCAGAACTAGAATAATCCTAAAATGGCTATGGAATCACAAAAGACCTGAAATAGCCAAAACCATTTTTTTCTTTTTACTATATATTTTTATTGAGAGGAAGGGGGAGAGAGTTAGATAAGAATATCAATTGGCTGACTTGCACGACCCCCACTGGGGATGAGCCCGCAAACTGGGCCTGTGTCCTGACCTGAAATTGAACTGTGACCCGGTTCATAGGTTGAAGCTCAACCACTAAGCAACACTGGCCGGGCAGCCAAAACAATGTTAAACAAGAACAAAGTTGGAGGTACCACAATCCCTGATTTCAGACAACAAAACCACAGTAATCAAAACAGTATGGTACTGGGACAAAAAGACACTTAGATCAGTGGAGCAGAACAGCCCAGGAATAAACTTGCTTATATGGTCAATTAATCTATGACAAAGGAGGTAAGAATATACAATGAAGAAACAACAGCCTCTTCAAAAAGTGCTGGGAAAACTGGACAGACAGATGCAAAAGAAAAAAAAAACTGGACCACTTTTTTACACTTATACAAAAACTAAAACTGTATTAAAGACAAAGTATGACCTGAAACCATAACGCTCCTAGAAGCTAACACAGGTAGTAAACTATCTGACATTATCCTCTATAATTTATATGTCCCGCAAGCAAGGGAAACAAAAGCAAAAATAAACAAATGGAATATTACTCAGAAATAAAAAAGAATGATATCTTGTCATTTGCAACAACATGGATGGACGTAGAGGGTATTATGCCAAGTAAAATAAGAAAATACTGTAAGGTTTCACTTGTATATGGAATCTTAAAAAACAAAACAAATGAACAAACCAAAACAGACTCATATAAATAGATCATACTGATGGTTGCCAGGGGGGAGAAAAATGGGGAATGACTGAAAAGGTGAAGGGGAATACAGTCAATAATACTGTGACAAGTGTGCACAGTGACAGACAATTACTAGACTTACTGTAATAAAATTAAAGATTAGAAGAGAAGGCAACAAGGGGAGTGGGGGGAACCTGACATTTCAAAGAAACAAAGACTAAAAAAGTTTAAAAGAATGTTTCTAAAAATAAAAAAGACCAAAAAAATCCCAAACCTAACATTAGAAGAAAACACTTTCACAAATCAATAAAATTTAAGAAATGTTGAACTAATTGACAAATTAATGCACAAAGTAAAAGACACACAGACTAAGGTAAAATTAAAATGCACATAAATAAGAGTGAAATAGGAAGTAGCAGTTAATAGGAGTGAAAAGAAACGCTCTGAAATGCATAACATAGATTAAAAGACAGGATAGAAAGACAGGCAACAAAGATGAGCCGAAACCCAACAGTAATAACCAAAAGCAGCTGATGGATTAGGACCTGAAAAAAATTCATTTGGTCCACGGGAAGGGATGTTTTGGCTCCTGGGGAGCAGAGGGCTTCTTCCCCTGGTGCAAAGCAGACAGCACTTTGAGCCCCAGCACTTCGGGTGCGAACAAAGCTCAGTGGATCCTGCACAGACTACTAGCGAGCATTGTGAGTAGGTTCTCTTTATAATCACACCTTGCACACATTCAGAAATACAATTTGGAAGTAAAATGAAAAGTTAAATTTTACTAAAAATAATTTATTACTTAAAAAAAGCATTTATAATAGAATACCAAATTAGATTCAATTTACTAACAAAAGCATAATATACTCCAAAATACAAGGACTTCCAACTCGCAGTATAAGTTAATAAGTCAAACACTTGGTTTACCTAGAGGCAAACGTCAGTCACTGCCACCTAATCCCATTACCTCATGCTGCTTCACATGTAAGGGGAAACTGTATAGGGGTCTCCCTGCTCCTCGCTAGAAATGCACCGTTAAGTGACAAGCCTAGGGCAGAAGAAAGGCTGCTATTGAAAGTTGGAGCAGAAGTGACAATTCTATTTTCAGCACCTTGGGGAAGTGGAAGGGATGTGCACTGCATTCACCAGGTCTACATGGAAGATGCTAATCATAAAACAGTCCAGGGTAAGATTTCATTTGTGGAATAATGGTGAGTATGGTCATGTCCTAATTTTTTCTTGGAGTTTGGAAGTGTCCCTGATCATGTAACCATATATTCAGGGTTGAGAGAGACGCTAATGCTGTGCCTTCTTCAGGGGCCACAATGGCTTCTGCCCTAAGGTGACTAAAAAGCAGCTCTCCTTTCCTTAAACATTCTGGCTCAGTATCAGGAGTGGAGGTAGGAAAGTATTGTCAACGTCAGAAGAGTTGAGTTCACAGTTTATCCCACAACGGATGCATTAGGCTTTTTAGAGAACCTCAATGAGACTGTCAGTAATAAGCAATCACCTTTTTATACAAATGAGATTTCTTACAAGTCTCTTGGGTTTGGCTCAAAAGGTTGAAAGCTACTCTGTTGTTCTTGAAGACAAATGCAATCCTTTCGAGTTACCAGATTAGGTCCTATCATTGAGCATGTCTTCACTCCACCCCCTGTTCTTGGCCTCCATATACACAGATGCATTGCACTGCTGCATGGCACGCTCCATCTCAACCAGCTGGCGGCATCCGATGGTTAACTTTTCCCTGGGGAATAAAGAAATGTTAAATCACTGCAAGAGAGCTGGTCAGGTAAATGAAAAAACTTCAGACAACAGGATAGCGCTGAGATTTGAAATACATTATTTGATATTTGAGAGAGAAAAATACCAAGAGTTACAGTTTCTTAACACAGACAAAACATGGGAGGATAAGCACTTAGAATAGTTCTCAGATAATCAACATGAAGATCTTGATCCTGGAATTCTGGAAATTGGCAGACCTGCTATCAACAAGCCAAATTGGATGCTTAAAAAAAGTCCTTTGGACCTCTCCCAGATGTTGGGCTGATGTTAACATGTTCTAATCTGAGTGGTAAGCAAGGCTGGGGGGCGGGGAAGTAGAGCACATATTTTTGTGTTGTTTAGTTTGAGAGTTAAAGAACAGGTAGACTAGAAGATTCTAAGAGAATGCTTCTCGCTAGGAACAGACACTAGAGAGGGGATAGGAAGTTGACAGGGTTTCAACTCTTAAAATTGCTGAAATAAGTTATCTAGCAGTTAAATGAATATTTATTATTTGAAACCAGAGGAGGAAGCAGAGTAATGTCTAATATATGCCATGCCTACGAACAATTTACCCAACATGAAGCCTACTTGGACTCTCAAGTGCCTAGAGTCCAGATCCCATTGAAACCTACTTAAATCTAGAGACTGTCTACAGAAGGTCACAAAGAATACACAGCATCTGACACATTTGGTGTTCAAGAAAAGGCAGTTACTTTTGCGTAAATGACAATAACTATTTCTTTGGCACTAAGATTACTCCCAGCCATCTCCACTTGGTAAAGATCACTAGCTCCCTCTACTTAGGAATACACTTAAGCAAAACATTGCCAAAGAAATTTAAAGACCTAAATTAGTGGCATCCCATATTTATACATTGGAAAACTTAATACAATGATAATACTCCCCAAACAATCTACACGCTTCACACAATTCCTATCAAAATTCCAACAATCATTTTTTGCAGGAATGGAAAAGCTGATCCTAAGAGTCACATAGAATTTAAAGGACCCCCAAATAGCCAAATTTTGAAAAAAAAAAATGTTAGAAGACTCACACTTTCCGATTTTGAAAAGTTACCCTAAAGCAACTTTAATCAAAACAGTGTGGTACTGGCATAAAGACAGACATACAAACCAATGGAACTGAATTGAAAGTCAAGAAATAAACCCTGATATACATGGTCAATTGATTTTCGACAAGGGTGCCAAGGCCATTCAATGGGAAAAGAATAGTTTCTTCAACAAACAGTGCTAGGACAACTTGATATCCACATGTCAGAGGAATTAAGTTGGACTCGTACCTCATACAAAAATTAATTCAAAATGGATTAATGACCTGTTAAAGCTAAAACTATAAAATTCTTAGAAAAATATTTGGGGTAAGTATTCATAACCTTAGCCTTGGCAATGGATTCTTACATATGACACCAAAAACCCAAGCCACAAAAGAAAAAACACACAAATTGGATGCTATCAGAATTAAAGCTTTTCAACTGTAATTGAAAAATAAAAAAATTTTTAAAAGTAAAAATGCAAGAATTTATATGAACTGCCCCAGCAAAAATTCTGTTTTGTCCCTTTAGGACAATATAAACAGTTCACATTTTAAGAAAAAATGCAAATAACCCAGACGCACTTTTGATAAAATCAATTCTGATGAGGTGACTGCAATTTTTTTTCCCTTCTACCACCTGGTGCTCTGCCCCGAGCACCTGTTCAGGTTGACATTTACACAATTTTGCATGGCTTAGTTCAAAGATCCTTGTTCTCTTTTATGTCTTCGATATTTTGTCTGGTTTCTTATCTGGCAATGTTATTTTGGGGTAAAGTGTAACATAAAATATGATTAAACAGAAATCTCTCAAAAAAATAAAAACTTGCAAATTAATATATCTCATAAGGGTCTAATATCCAGAACATGTATGTCACGTTGCCAGGTGCCAAGCTGGTTGACAGTCAACAAGCCAAACCAAAAGTAACAATCAAGACTTGATTCATTTACTGCGACTGCAAGTAAGGGGTCAAATGAAGGTGTCAGCTCCCTAATGCTCCGTTTTCCCCACAGAATGACGCCAGGCAAGGCTCAGACAATATGCAGTGCAGAAAGGGGGCAGTATCTCACTAATGAGGAGCCCGAACTAAGGTCCTGCCTCTTCATCGACCCAAATGGCTAAGGGTGTCTTAGTCCTTTCAGCCTGCCAAAACAAAATATCATAGACTGGGTGGGCTCTAAACCACAAATTTATTTCTCACAGTTGCAGAGGCTGGGAAGTCCAAGATCAAGGTGCCAGCATAGCTACATTTTGGTGAGGGCCCTCTTTTATAAGAACACTAGTGGCCCAATGCACAAAAATTTGTGCACTCGTGGGGGCAGGGGGGGAGTGTCCCTCAGCCCGGCCTGTGCCCTCTTGCAGTCTGGGACCCCTCGGGGGATGTCCACCTGCTGGCCTAGGCCCACTCCCTGGGCAGCCCGGAGCCCTCGGGGGATGTCCACTTGCCAGCGGGGAGCAGGCCTAAGCTGCAGTCAGACATCCTTAGCGCTGCTGAGGAGGCTGGAGAGGCTCCTGCCACCACCACTGAGCTGGCAGCTGGCAGCCTGGCTTGTAGCTGAGCAGAGCTCCCCATGTGGGAGCACACTGACCACCAGGGGGCAGCTCCTGCATTGAGCATCTGCCCCTTGGTGGTCAGCATGTGTCATAGTGACCAGTCATTCCCAGTTGTTTTGCTGTTAGGGTCAATTTGCATATTGCCCTTTTATTATGTAGGTTAGAGGCCTGGTGCACGGGTGGGGGCCAGCTGGTTTGCCCTGAAGGGTGTCCCGGATCAGGGTGGGGGTCCCACTGGGGTGCCTGGCCAGCCTGGGTGAGGGGCTGATGGCTGTTTGCAGGCTGGCCAAGCCCCCCAGTGGGGACCCTCACCCCCATGGGGGTGTGGCCAGTTTGGGTGAGGGGCTGAGGACCATTTTCAGGCTGCCCACACCCCTTCAGGGTGAGGGGGGGTCCTACTAGGGTGCCTGGCCAGCCTGGGTGAGGGGCTGATGGCCATTTTCAGGCTAGTCACGCCCCTCAGCAACCCAAGCTCCCAGCCTCTCCTTTTTTTCTGGGATTTATTTATCTTCTATAATTGAAACTTTGTAGCCTTGAGCAGAGCCCAGAGCAGGCCAAGGCAGGCGGGAAGCTTGGCTTCCTCCATCGCTGGGGGCAACTGAAGCCTCCTGCTCACTCCAGCTCTGTGGCTGCCGCCATCTTAGTTGGGTTAATTTGCATAGTGGCTCCTGATTGGCTGGTGGGCATGGCTTGAGTGTAGCGGAGGGACGGTTAATTTGCATGTTTCTCATTTATTATATAGGATTATTCCCACTTTGAGGCTCCACCGTCATAACCTAATCACTTCCCAAAGTATGACCATTAACTTGGGCAACAGGATTTTAACATATAAATTTTGGGGGGACATAAATATTCAGAGCACAGCAAAGGAGAAGAGCTAGGAGCAGAAAAGCATTGAGTCAGAGTGGAGAAAAATACTATGGCCAAGGCCTCCAAAAAGGTCTCAGCAGAGGTGCCTCAGCCAAAGCCCCCTCAACCGAGGCCTCCAAATGAACTTGCCTGGACTTGGAATGCAAGTACACAAGTGAGCATGCCCAGGAGCAGGGGGCCTGAGCATTGCCTGTAGCCCCCTCGAGAAGGCTGCAGTTCACTGGCTGTCTACGGAATCTGGTATGGAGAAGGTAGCTTTTCCCAGTGGAGCCCGCCAGATAAAAGCCATATAAATGTCAATGGTCAGGTCTAAAAGTTCACACATTAAGATTTCGGCCTGGAGCCAGATTCCTCGTAAAGAATTCTTACAACTCAACAACAGAAAGAAAACCAACCCAATTAACAATGGGCAAAGGGCTTGAATAGATATTTCTCCAAAGACAAACAAATGGCCAACAAACTTATGAAAAGATGTTCAACATCATTAGTTCACAATGAGATAAAGTTCCAAATTCTGGAACCAAAAAATGGAAAATAAATGTTGGTGAGCATGCAGAGAAATTAGAACCCCTGTACATTGCTGGTGGGAAGGTAAAATAGTGCAGCTGCTTTGAAAACAGGAAGTTCCTCAAAAGTTAAACACAGAATTACCATCTGACCTAGGACTTCTACTCGTAGGTATACACCCTTCTCAAATTATAAAGAACTGAAAGAATTAAACAAAGGCAACACTATTCACACTAGTTTCAAAGTGGAAACAACCCAAATGTCCAACAACAGATAAATGGATCAACAAAATGTGATTATACATACAATGGAATATTATTCACCCTTTAAAAGGAATGAAGAGCTGATATATCTACAATGAGATGCATCTTGGAAACACTATGCTAAGTGAACAAAACCAGACACAAAGGGTCATATGTTGTATGATTCAACTGACAAGAAACACCCAGAATGAATAACTCCATAGAGAAAGAAAGCAGCTTAGTGGTTTGCCAGGGTTTGGGGCCAGGAGGGGAGAACAGAGAATAACTACTTAATGGATATGGAATTTCCTACTGGGGTGATGGAAATGTCTTGGAACTAGACAGAGGTGACAGCTGTACAACTGAATGAATGCTCTCAATGACACTGAATTGCACACTTTACAATGGTTGTTAATTTTGTTATCTGAGTATTACCTCAATTTAAAAAAAGAAAAAAAGTATATACTTTTGTATTATCTTCTTTCACAAATAATATAGTCAAATGTACTACAAAGTATTATTGCATCTATAGACACAAAAATAATGTAATTCTTTTCTAATTAAGAGAGAAATATCAAAGGTCTAAATTTGAATTCTAGATTATTTTTTTCTAAGGCTTTTTCTGTCTGAGGTTTCTTGGACAGAACAGGTCATTAATTTAACACAGGGGTTCTCAAACTTGACCATGCCCTGGACGGACTGTCACACTGGTTGGGCGCCACCCCCAGAGTTTCTGATCCAAGAGGTCTGGGGTGGAGCCTTAGAGTTGGCATTTCTTGCAAGTTCCAAGGTGATGCTGACACTCAGGTCCTGGACCCACAGTTAAGACAACTACAGCTCGAATGTAAACTTGAAGACACTACCAGGGACCTGGTTCCTGGAGCAGGAAAGCAGTCATTCCTGAAAGCACTTGACAGCAAAAGAAAGCTTCTGACATACAGCCATCTTAGGTAGTAAATTGTTTGGACATGCCAGGTGCTTTACGAGGCTAATGTCACAAACTAGCTTGCATTTTATCTAGAAAAAAATGACCTTAGGGACTTGTCTCACAAACATGCCAGGACAGTCTGTCAAGAACTTACAGGGCAAACCAAGTGACTTAAACCTACTCCTAACTTATTTCTCATACATATAAGACACTACACAAGATATATGCTTGGTAATCCGTTTTATAATCTCATTAATTTACCATCCTGGATAGATACACACACACACACACACACACACACACACACACACACACACACACACATATATATGTAAATAAATAATATCAGAGAGGACGGGAGAGGGAAAGATAGAAACATCAATGATGAGAGAGAATCATTGATCGGCTGCCTCCTGCACGCCTCCTACTGGGGATTGAGCCCGCAATCTGGGCATCTGTCCTGACTGGGAATCGAGACATGATCTCCTGGTTCATAGGTTGGTGCTCAAATACTGAGCCACATCAGCCAGGCCATCCTGGATTTTCTGAGCAAACTCCTCTTCTGCTCAGGGTAAACAGCACACAGACAGACAGCAAGAGCAAAAGCTAAGCAAAGAGTCTACAAACTACAGAAGACAGAAAAGTTCACTGTTGATAGGCAGTGAACACGGAGGTTTTCCAGGATCATGGAATTCAGCTTTGGATCAAAGCTACTGTTAATCTGAAAGCTCAATTCCTTGTTTATCAGAACCCAAAAAAAGTTTTATGCTCTTCAACTACTTAATTACATCCCTATTGTAGTAAATACGATGTTGGGCATGCCAACAGTCTACTTCCTCACAACTAACACTTTATATTAAAAAACAAAGAACAGGAAATTCAGACATTTTAAGTAATTGCTCTTCTTAACATTCTAAAAGGTGGCCAGCTATATACGCAAGCTAAGTCACTCATCTATTTTCATCTCTGAGCCACAGGAAAACTTTGCCATCTACTATCTATTGCATTTGGCCCCATGTCTAATATGAACCACTGTCTCCTTTGGCAGCTTATTTGAAAACTGAGCTGTGGACTACACCAGAGGCGTATATGGGAGATAGACAGGGCAAATAATTTCAAAACAACAGCAGAGTAACAAATCTAAAGCTAGTAATCAAAAGCCTGCCAAAGAGCAATTGCCATCTTTCAATGCATTCAAGATATTAGGTATATTTGATTTCAAAATCATCTTTTTGGGCATAAGAAGGAGCTTATTAATATCATAGTTCAAATCCTTGGAATTGTAAGTGGAAAGAAAACAAATTAGAACTTTGACCATTTAATTTTGATCTCTGTACCCTCCCTACTGCCTACCACCCTCTCCAAAAAAAAAAAAAACAACCTTCCAACTATTCTAACAGTATGGGGAAGTTAAACTAATTTTAGAGATCTGATGGAACCATTCTGCAAGGGGCTCTGCGCTCCAAGTTATCTACAGTGGGGTTTCTACACCTTCAAAAATATGGCTAAGGTTCATAGACGTTATAGTCTAACACAAATCTCATGTACACATTTACATGTAAATTGGTTGTAAAGATCTATAAATAAGAGTATAACTGATTGATAGTCTGAAGATTACAGTAAAAAAAACACATTCTCTCCCCAGTTACAACATCATGCATGCCCACTGCCTTCAGATTTTCTGGGAAAATTTATTTGAATCTAATGAGTGAACTTCATAGCTGTACTGCGTAATGACATTTGTCCTAGCCATCTTGACCATCAAATTTATCAATTAAGAGTTTTAACAGAAGCACCTTGATAGTTAACTTAGTCCCTGAGCCTGCACATAAAATTTTGTAACCACATTATAAATAGCAAAAAAAAAAAAAGTGACTTAGTGTTGCAGTGGCATATTACATAGCAATGAAAATAAAAAATGCAGTCAGTTCAGCTCCAACACTTATTCCAAATGCACATATTTGTTCCAACACCACTTATATAGTAAAGAGCAATTTGAGCACATAACTGTCCTATGCACAATTTCAGTAGTGAGAGACGCTAGATGAACATAGAAAACTGTACCCAGCTGACCCAAGCTGCTTAGAAACAGACAAAACACACTCATGTACACACCTCAAACAGCTACTTCAGCTTCCTGTGTGTTATGGGCTACATCCAATCACACTTAGTGCTATGACTTTACATTCAATTCTAGATAACCCTTCCTCCAGCACATCACACTAACCGATGAACTGCGGCATTCCAACAACCACTTCTATAAGCAATCTGAGCTCTTTTACAAGGTAAAGTATTAAATCTATTCTAGCATTTATATATTTTCTAACCACTAACGTGTAAATCTGGGATACCATTTTGATTTTTCAATGTGTCCCTTACATCTTTGAGTGATATGCTCCAGCCCCATTTTTTTCTTATGCACTCTGAGGTTTCTACTGCATGATTTTGCGTAGAGCATGGGTGATATTAGGAATGCACCTGTCATGTAATAATAGAACTAATTGTGCTCCATGCATCAACATGGTGAATCTCAATGTTGACTTTCAAAGAGTAAGGGTGACAGTGAAAGATTTAGGTTAAATGTGTTTTTGCTCCTCAGGATTTGTTTGTCTGGGCCCAGGGATGGAGAAGTCAAACCTATACCCTGTGTATACAAGAATCAGATTTATACTAGTCCTTTTTTGTTACATATGAATGCTAGAAACCAAATTATTTGTTTAAAGAATATATAGTGTGTGATACTGCTAAATTAATCCCTTTTGAAAAAAACTAGAAACACTTAAAATATTTTTTTAAAATATATTTTTATTGATTTCAGAGAGGATGAGAGACGGAGAGAGAAAGAGAAACATCAATGATTAGAGAGAATCACTGATTGGCTGCCTCCTGCATGCCCCACACTGGGGATCAAGCCTGCAACCCAGGCATGTGCCCTGACAGGAATCGAACCATGACCTCCTGGTTCATAGGTCGACACTCAACCACTGAGCAACACTGGCCAGGCCCCATATTTTTAATAATAAATAATACGTAGTAAAACCCATAAAGATAAGGTTGAGAATTAGAAACACAAAATCACTGAGAGGATGGAAGGGAGGATACAAATAGGACTGGGCAAAGGTCTATTTTGTCAACTGAGTATTCTTTATACCTGTTGTTCTTCAAAACATGGTCTGGGGAATGCCAGCCTCTTTCAAAGGGTCTGAGATGTCAAAGACGCCAAAGCTATTTTCTTGACAAGACTGAGACATGATTTGCCTTTTGCAATCTTACTCTTGCAAGAGTACACAGAAGTTTCCCAGTGATACATAACGTGATTATGGAAACAGAATAAATGCAACAGCTATGAGAACCCAGCTTTCTTCTATTAAACCAGACATAAAGAGATTTGCAAAAATGTACAATGCCACTCTCGTCAGTAACACTTTTGGTTTGGGAAAAATTCTTTTCATAATTCTATGTTATTGATCTTAACATGTAATTAATTAACTACTGTTATTTTTAAATAAGTATTTTAAATTTATCAATTCTAATTTCTAATACAGTAAATACAGATAGATATGACCCACAAAAACAAAAGCTCTTTGAGGGTCTTAAATAACTTATTTTTTTATTTTTTTATTTATTGATTTTAGAGAGAGAAGGTGGGGGAAGGAATAGAAGAATGGGGCAGGAGGGAGGTAGGAAGGAAAGGAGGAGGGAGAGGAAAGGTTTAAGGAGACAGAGACAGACAGACATCAATTTGTTCCACTTATCTATTAATTCATTGGTTGATTCTTATATGTACCCTGACCTGGGATCAAACCCACAACCTTGGTGCACAGTGGGACAACACTCTAATCACGTGAGCTACCCAGTCAGGACTTCCAATAACTTTAAAATATAAAGGAGTCTTGAAGCCAAAAGTTTGACAATTATTTTAAACCCATACACACACACACACACACAGCCTTTTTGTATGTATGAAATATTTTTATACTAATAAAGGTAAAAACTCATAGTGTATTGAACCATAAAAAACAAAACAAAAAAACCTCTTCACCACCAGTATACCTATGTATAGATATGACTTACCGATACTCAGTATGTGAAACACAATCATAAAGTTCCTGGGCAGTGAATTTGACACTTTTATTTACCTGAAAAGAACCAAGATATAGTTACTAAAAATGCATATTAATATTAAACAAGTAGTAAGAACACAGAGTGGCCCACATTCTGAGAAAACAGAATGTCAAGTTTCTAGTTCTTGCGTAGGAAGGACAGAAGACTGAGAATCAGAAGCTCAATGACCATAATGCTAACACTGAACTATATGTAAAAATATCAGTCCTATTGTTTCAACCTAATCTGTTCATAGGACTGGTAGTGAGATGGCCTTGAGGTTAATAAAAAAATCTCAACAAACAATTGCTTTGTAGATCAAATGGAAAAAAATGTACTCCATGAAACCAATTCATGCTTCAGTTAGCCTGACCTCTTAACATATTTGTGATTTTCAATATTTATTTTCTAGGAAAAATAAATAACTTATAAAAAAATAAAATTTAAAATACTAAAAACTTAAAGGGCTGAAGTGGATTTGGGGTAGACTATATAAGCAGAAACAGCCACATCTTGTTTATATCCTAAACATTAGAAATAATTCAAGCTGAGAGAAAAAGTCAAGTATTCAACTCTAACAACATTTGAATACTATGCTGACACTTTCAAAAATTATTACTGAATAACGTTCACTTTCATTTAAATATGAAGGTTATAAACTATATGGAAACATCTATCTGTTTAGGAAAAAGTGTGATTTACAGACATTTTCTAAAGAAATGCGTTTTTCAGACTATGGAGGTCTAAATAGGTAAACTAATGTGTTTAAGTTCATAAGTACGTATTATAATCCAGACATAACATACAATACTAAAAGTCCTTTATCATACACAAGCTAGTGGTGTCACCTGTAGTACGCACAAAAGCAATTCTGTATTTCTTGAGGTTTCGCTACTGATTTAGATTATATTTTATTTATGTGTAGGGAAGAATCTAGAGATTTGTAGAGGAAAACTCCCTTTACCAGATAACTCAACAAACAGCACAGTACCTAAATTTTAAGAACTTCTGAATTAGTGAAAGGGAAACTTAAATGAGACTATCTCCTATTCAATTTATTTATATTAGCTGGTATGCATTCATTAACACTACTTAAAAGACTCATATCATGAGTGTCTTCTATAGATTTAAGGGTATTGCTTATTTGTAAAAGTTCCATCAGCTTCTTCAGTATTTTCATAAAAAATTCACATTTGTGTAGAAAATGTTTCATTCACTCAAAGTTAAAAATACATAGTTTTAAAATATAACACTTTAAATGTATATAATCTCAAAATTTTACTTAAAATTTGTCATTTAATTATATATATTTAATATATTTATAATAAATGTATTAAATTGGTATATAATTTATCATAATTAACGTCTTAGATACTTTACAATTTTTAAAAGTATCTTCTAAAAATGTCCTAAAATATGTACTTAAACTATCAACCAGTCCAATTTCTCCTTCTTTACATGTTCTTCTCTGGTCTCAGGGCCTTCACTATTTTCACTATTACTCCAACATACCATGACCTATAATATATCCAAACTTAGGCAAGCAAATGTCAACAATATTGCAGGTGTCTGATCAGAGAATGAAGGGAATCACGTATTGTCCATCAATTATTGAGAAAAATCAGCTGAGATTTTTGAACCTTGTATAATATGAATAAAAAATAGTTCCTTAAGCCTTCAGTGTATTTTTAGAAAAATGAGTATCTAGATGACGCTTTAGTTTTAAGAGTTATCATCCACAGACATTTGGACACTTCTTATCCCAGAATACAGCTAGGGTACAAGGGTTCCAGGTCATAGGTGACTTACAAAAAGAAGACAGATAATTTACTGCTAAAAAGGAAAACTTAAATACAAATTCATCACCTATATCACAGATTCTAGCCAGAAATATCTTGTTTCATCATAGTCATTAATTTTGATTCAAGACATTTTTGATCATTCACATTGGGACATTTTAAATTACACTGTTAAATATCATTTTTATGCTCAAGTGTACAATTTTAATTCCCAGGGAACAAATAGTTAAAAGATGCCTTTGTCAGTGAACCTTATTAGAATTATGACATATTGTGGAATTGGTGTTATTAAATTCTTGTACTATTTACAATGAATGCCAAATATTGACATGGCTATATTATTAATTTAAAAAAATTCAAGAACAAAGGGCAAAGATTAAGTATAAAAGCCAAACATCTTAAAACTTTAGATGGTCCTATCACTGTTTATGAGACAAATGTCTCCAATGCAGTAATTGATATAGGAAAGGAAGTTCTGCTAAAAGAAATTATTTTAAAAATCTGGAAATCAATTCCACATATTCTTATAACTAATGTTAGGTATTTTCTCCCAATACCTCAGCAACAGAAAGCACTAAGTATGTCCCATATTTTTCCAGGGTGTGATTTTAAAATTATCATATTATTTCCACAAATATACTTTCATAGTTAGAATTAATAACTCAATTTGAAATTCTGAAATTATCATGAAATAATATGAATCATGTCAAATGAAGAAATCATCCTAATCACATAGTATGGTTATGCAGTATTAGGCTGACTGTTTAAAAAATTAAAGACACATGCACTTGGAAAGCAAACATATACGGGAACATGTGCAAAGAGCGTTAGACTAACAGAAACTGAAGATCAACAGAATTCTCCCCCTGGATCAGCAAGGATGGGTGAGAGGGCCGGCTGGCCCCCACTGGCCCTGACAGTCGGCCAGGCCAAGGGACCCCACCTGTGCACGAATTCATGCACTGGGCCTCTAGTATTATTATAGGGTTCTACTGTATGTTTTTACTTAAAGAATAAAAAAACAAACTATGTCACCAGAAACCTTCTGTGGCACTCAACAATTTAAAGTAAATATCAATTAAATAGCATACCATTACATTTTAGAACTCTATCACGTTAATTTATATTAAAATTTGTTTATGGTGGAAATGTGATAAACATTTTAAAGTATTATTCATACCTCATGTTTGATTAGGAAGTTATAGAGGGTCTCAATATCTTGATAATTACTGTTGGGGGCCAAAATCCTAAAAAATAAAATATAATAAAAACAGAGGAAGGGGAATGAATGGTTAAAAAAAAAATACAATACCTGAACTTTTCCTCAAAACATATCCATGCTACAAGAGATAACTTGTTGTATAATAATCTTATTAGAATGTTTACAACCTTTTCTAGTTTTTATCAGTTAAAAATTACAAAACCATGAGCTTAATTCAACAGAGGACTTATTAAAATATTTTTGCTTATTTGCATTGGTATTTGTATCATCAATTAATCAATAACCAGAAGTATTTTGTGAAATAATAGTTCACAGGTATAGATTTCTCAAAAGGTACATAGAAATGTGAAGTGCATTTGTACTCCCTATCATTTAAAGCTGCAGATAAAGCTTAAAGATCTCCCAGAGAAATTTTCAACCTATCCAACAGACAACTAATTAAACTGCCAGACACATATACTAATAAAATATTTTGTGTTTTTATTTTTATTAATCCTCACCTGAAGATATTTTTCTATAGATTTTTAAAGAGAGTGGAAGGGAGGAGGAGAGAGAGAAACAGCAATGTTTGAGAAAGACACATCGATTGGTTGCCACCTGCATGCACCTCGACTGCCCTTGACCAGAATTGAACCCTTCAGTTCATGGGCCGCCACCCTATCCACTAAGCCAAACTGGTTGGGCAGATTTTGTGACTAAATTCAAATAAAACTGTTTGAACTATCAGCATAGCATTATATGAAAATGCATTAGTAATCAGACCAATGCTAATACTGAATCATAAAACTAACAAAAAATTATAAATATATAAATAACATAAAAACACAAAATAAATGGAAACAAGGAAAAAATAAAGACAGAATAACTTATTTCTCCTTCTACCGGTAAAGTATTAATTCTCATTTTCTTATACTATGTATTTTTTAATTCTTTCAATATTAATTTTTTTTCTTAAAAAAAAAAAAAAAAAAAAGAGGAAAGCAGCCCTTTCATTATGGTATAGTGGTTAGTAGCATGCCTGCCTGGGTCTTTTGAGCTGTGTGAACTTGAGTGAGTTCTGTGTGAGCTATTTTCCTTATCTGTTAAAAGATATGGATAACATTCCATACTTCATAGGGTTATTGTGAGAATTAAATGAACTACTATAGGGAAAGCCTTTATAACAGTGTCTGGTATTCAGCAAACACTATATATCAATTATAACAGTAATAACAACTATTATCATCATCTAATAGTTTCAAGCTACAGAATAAGTGCATAAAGATCTAACTAATGAGAAATCAAGCCATTGCCTCAACTAATTCTTAAATTCTGAGTGCCTTAATTACAACATCTCTTTGAGATCTGGCTCCCAGCATACGTGGTCAGTTTGGCTTAAATAAAGTATAAAAAGTCAAAAAGAAAAAATATTGTCTCTAGGTCCTTTTACCCTTGCCAATGCTTGATACTGTCAGAGTTATTGTTGATATTGTTGGAGTTAATTGACCTAATAACCTTATTATATCTTTAATCTACTTGGCCTTTTTTTAGACTGTGGAAGAGCTTTCATAAATTTTTCAGGACACAGTTGAGTTTTTAAAGAGGCTATACTCCCTTGGAGGAGAAATATACAGAATATCTCTAAGAATATACAAAAATCTAAATAAGAATACCATTTCATAGAAACTTTTTCTCTCAAGTAATTTTAAAATACAAATAATCTCCTAATTGAAAAAAAAAAAGACAGAGGATAATTATAATACATTGGGAGGGTCCATAAATACTTTGCTTTAAAAAAATGAAAACAAAGCTATTTAATAAGTTAAACCAATCTTTTAGAAAGATGATAGAAATAGTGTGTTTTAACCATGTAACTAGTGTAAACAGACTATCAGCAAAGTAGAATAATTTACACTTAGTCATTTTTGTAGCTTTGGAAATATCTAAAAACAGGGTAAGAAAATGAGATGAAATGAGATGTTTTTATTAGAAGCCTTATAAATTCCAAGCTGATAAGCACAATAGAAAGTACTAGTGAATAAAATTAACATTTTTCTGTCCTGAAATGCTTTACAAAAAACCAGTTTTGGGAAAATCAGTGATTTATCTATCACAACAAGTCATATCCAAAGTAAGAAATAAAAGAATTACATCATCCTAGTTTTCCAATTAGCAAATAATTGGAGAAATTTTAAGCTCCCAATCTGGCTTTATATTTTAAACAGTTTAACTGAGGTACAGCTTACATACCATAATATTCACTAATTTTAATACATTTACCAAACTGTACAGCAATCACCACAATCCAATTTTTGAACATTTTCTTCACCCACAAAAGGTCCCTCTTGCCTATCTATAGTCATTCTCTTTTCTCACCTTCAACCCCAGCTATAGGCAACCACTAATCTATTTTCTGTCTCTACAGAGTTGCATTTTTGGACTACACTGCTTTCTTCGTCTATAACAGTGGTTCCCAACCTTCTTAATGCTGCAACCCTTTAATACAGTTCCTCATGTTGTGGTGACCCCCAACCATAAAATTATTATTTATTTTTTTTAAATATATTTTATTGATTTTTTACAGAGAGGAAGGGAGAGAGATAGAGAGCTAGAAACATCGATGAGAGAGAAACATCGATCAGCTGCCTCCTGCACATGCCCCACTGGGGATATGCCCGCAACCCAGGTACATGCCCCTGACCGGAATCGAACCCGGGACCCTTCAGTCCGCAGGCTGACGCTCTATCCACTGAGCCAAACCGGTTTCGGCCATAAAATTATTTTCATTGCTACTTCATAACTGTAATTTTGCTACTGTTATGAATCATAATGTAAATATCTGATATGCAGTATGTATTTTCATTGTTACAAACTGAACATAATTAAAGCATAGTGATTAATCACAAAAACAATATGTAATTATAGATGTGTTTTCCGATGGTCTTAGGCGACCTCTGTGAAAGGGTCGTTCGATCCCCAAAGGGGTCGCAACCCACAGGTTGAGAACCGCTGGTCTATTAAGATCTTTCCTCTCACCATCACAAAAGCATAGCTGTACTATAAATAACAGCATACAGAGTCTAGATGAGGCAAACTCTAGTGGAAAACGTCTGACCCTCACAATGTATGTGGTAAGTGAAAAAGCTCAAAATGCCCAGATCAGAACAAGACCCCTTTATTCTCTCATTCAACCAATATTTGAGACCTACTATGAGTCAAGAACTATTCCAGGCCCTTAGAAACAACAGTGAACAAAAACCAAAGACTCAGAGTAGACCAAAGCATCATAGTTCTAAAAAGCCCAGGAAAGAAAAAATCCTGACCCAGCACAGGAAGATAATGAAGAATATCGCATTCTTCTCTACTTGAGTCTTTTCTTCCCACTTTTTAATTGCTACTTTTTTTTTTTTTTTTTTTAATTAAATCTTTATTGTTCAGATTATTACATTTGTTCCTCTTTTTTCCCCCCATAACTCCCCTCCTCCCAGTTCCCGCCCCACCATCCGCCCTCACTCCCCACCCACTGTCCTCGTCCATAGGTGCACGATTTTTGTCCAGTCTCTTCCGGCATCTCCCACACCCCTTTCCCCCCCCAAGAATAGTCACTCCATTCCCTTTCTATGTCCCTGATTCTATTATAATCACCAGTTCATTCTGTTCATCGGATTATTTATTCACTTGATTCTTAGATTCACTTGTTGAATGATGCATATTTGTTGTTCATAATTTGTATCTTTACCTTTTTCTTCCTCTTCCTCTTCTTAAAGGATACCTTTCAGCATTTCATATAATCCTGGTTTGGTGGTGATGAACTCCTTCAGCTTTTCCTTATCTGTGAAGCTCTTTATCTGACCATCAATTCTGATTGATAGCTTTGCTGGATAAAGTAATCTTGGTTGTAGGTTCTTGGTATTCATCACTTTGAATATTTCTTGCCACTCCCTTCTGGCCTGCAAAGTTTCTGTTGAGAAATCAGCTGACAGTCGTATGGGTATTCCCTTGTAGGTAACTGAGTTTCTTTCTCTTGCTGTTTTTAAGATTCTCTCTTTATCTTTTGCTCTTGGCATTTTAATTATGATGTGTCTTGGTGTGGTCCTCTTTGGATTCCTTTTGTTTGGGGTTCTCCGCGCTTCTTGGACCTGTAAGTCCATTTCTTTCACCAGGTGAGGGAAGTTTTCTGTCATTATTTCTTCAAATAGGTTTTCAATATCTTGCTCTCTCTCATCTTCTGGCACCCCTATAATTCTGATGTTGGTACGCTTGAAGCTGTCCCAGAGGCTCCTTACACTATCCTCGCATTTTTGGATTCTTTTTTCATTTTGCTTTTCCGGTTGGGTGTTTTTTGTTTCCTCGCATTTCAAATCATTGACTTGATTCTTGCGCTCCTCTGGTCTGCTGTCGGGAGTCTGTATAATATTCTTTATTTCAGTTAGTGTATGCTTAATTTCTAGTTGGTTCCCCAATATAACATCGAGGGTCTCATTAGTTTTCTTGTAGATCTCATTAAGTTTATCGGCGGCTTCTAAACAGTTCTTGAGAGACCTTAAAAGTGTGGTTCTGAACTCTAGATCTTCCATTGACAATTTTGTCCTGTTTCTTTGTCTCCGCATTTTGTTATGCTTCCTTGGTGCACCCCCTAGTGGTCTTTGTTCGCAGTCTTATAAACCTTGATTGTTGTAGCTAATACTAGGGAGGGTTTGACTTCCAGGCCAAGTGGCTATGAGAATCAGCTGAGTCTGCAGTGAGAGAACTTCTGTCCTCTGGGGAGGTGCTAATCTAGCCTTTGCCTGAGGCTATCCGGCAAATGCCTGTGTGCAGGGCTTGGGCGGGGCGGGTCGCACAGGATCAACAGGGTGGGCCGGAGAGAGCAGTTATGGCCGCTCTCAGTCCTGTCCCCAGGGGCTCTGCCTCTCTGAGTCCCAGCACCAGCTGCAAAGCTCAGAGAGAAAGCTGCACTCGCTCTGACCGAAGCTAGGCAGTCCCGCTTCTCCCGTTTGAGTCTGGGTCCCTAAAGACTCGCCCGGATCTGGAGCTCAGAGTCTGCGACTCCCTCCCGATTGAAAACGCCAACCGCGCCCTCCGCCGCCAGCCCGCTCCGCGCACTCCGCACCTCAGACTTTGACTTCAGCACTGCCTCTGAGTGTCCGTATGCGTTTCTCTTTCCTCCTAGTTGTAGGACTTCCACTCAGCCAGCGTTCCAGTGGTTTTGGGTGATGTCCGTTCCGTCTTTTAGTTTCACTTTTGAAGTAGTTGTTCAAAGCAGCAAACTCTGGCGTTAACCTATGCCGCCATCTTGGTTCTCCCCTTTAATTGCTACTTTTAACAAACTAGTTTACAAGTTATTTCTGTGATGAAATGCCAGAATTTGAGGTTTGTAAGAAAGAAGTTATTTTCTCCAAATGTAAACACTTGATTACTTGCTAAACAGCACAGCATTATATTCAAATGAAGAAAGGTTTATTAGTATGTCAACATCATTCATATATATTACTGTTACAATCAAAATAAATCAATACATATTATTTCTTAGAAATAAAATATACATAATAGGATTGGCTACAAAACTTGTTATCCTCAAAGAATGTTTTGAGGTAAACTGGGCCACAAACAGACTAGACAACCTTTATTAAAATACACTCAATTTAGGGCTGAACTTCAACTTCATCATGTCCTATGAACATTGAGTTTGTGAGAATGGAATTTGGCCTGATATTTTAAAAAGTTGCCAACTTTTACTAAGTAGAAGTACAGCTTATTGTAAATACATAAAAAATAAAATGGAGAGAAATGGTTTATGGATTTTTATGCCTTAGTAATTCCCCACACAAAATTCTTGAGAGGTCAGCCTTTCTCACTGTTTTTTTTCTTATACCAGTATGAAGACAAAAGACTCTTTGAATGAAATTACCCTTTGATGGCAACTTTGAAAAAGAATAACAAAATGAAAGAATTAGCCCTTAGAGGAAATAAAATACTTTTCAGTAAATGGCTATTTTTTCTTTATAAATATATCTACACTTGTCCTTTCATGAAAAATTCATAACAATCAAAAAGTATTTATTATATGAATACTATTTTTCAGATGTATATTATTCTACAAGCTACAGAATATAAAACAAAATTAAAAGACACGGTTGCCAAAAAAAAAAAAAAAAAAAGACACGGTTGCCTATCTTCAAGTTGTTTATTATCATTGAAAGTGGAATCAGAATTGGGAAATAGGTATCTGAAGCTCACAAACCACTTACAAACCAAGTCTGATCTGAATTTACTTTGGTTTCTTTTGTAACAGCATCAACAATAACACATAATGTCTTATTGAACACTTACTCAAAGTCTGACACTCCTTTTAACACCCTGAATTAGTTATGTGACTTTGATCAAGTTACCTACTTTTCTGCACCTCAGCTTCTCACCAGTGAAATGAGGAGAAATCTAGCTTTATGTCATGTAAAAAAATAATGACCTGCCCTGACCGGTTTGGCTCAGTGGATAGAGCATCAGCCTGCGGACTGGAGGGTCCCCGGTTCGATTCCAGTCAAGGGCATGTACATTGGTTGCAGGCACATCCCCAGTAGGGCATGTGCAGGAGGCAGCTGATCGATGTTTCTCTCTCATCGATGTTTCTAACTCTCTATCCCTCTCCCTTCCTCTCTGTAAAAAATCAATAAAATATATTTATTAAAAAAATGACCTGTAATGTTGAAGATAAAGGGAAAAAATAACAAAAAAGGACACAAAAAAGCTCATCTAGCAATATTAACATACTACATAATAAACTTGGAGGCAAAAAGTACTATTAGCAGTAAAGAGAACCAATTCACCAGGAAGATATACCATAACATCAAAATATATAAAGCAGATGTTGACTGCATTACAAAGAAATTGCAAAGCTCACAAATACAACTGGAAATTTTAGCATCAATCACAGAACTGGTCAAATATCAGCAAGCATTTGATCTAATGGACACAGAGGAAGAAAACAGAAAGGAATCAGGTGATACCGGTTAAAATAATAAGTTTTGTTTAAGCAGAGTATGAGCTGAAAATTCACAACTGAACCAAGAAGAGAGGTAAGACGGAAAGTACAGTAATATTCATAAAGAGATAGGAGTAGATGAGATCACAAATGGAGAGCATACAGTGGCATGGTGGTGATAGAATACATCTAAAGATAAGCCTAGAAAACTCATTGCCAAACCATTAAGTATAACCAAAGTTCCTGAAGTAACAATTACGTTTCTCTTAGGTTACAAGTTTAAGTACTATTCAATATTTACCTTTAACAGGTATGGCAGGAAAACATGGTTGTAAGGTAAAAAATAACAGCATTACTGTAGAGCAGCGGTTCTCAACCTGTGGGTCGCGACCCCTTTGGGGGTCGAATGACCCTTTCACAGGGGTCGCCTAAGACCATCGGAAAACACATATTGTTTTGTGATTAATCACTATGCTTTAATTATGTTCAATTTGTAACAATGAAATTGGGGGTCACCACAACATGAGGAACTGTATTAAAGGGTCGCGTCATTAGGAAGGTTGAGAACCACTGCTGTAGAGCTTTTTGTTGAGTCCTCAGAAAAGAAGGTGCCTTGTAGAATTTTTCAGAAACAACGAAGGCCCTTTAAGGGGCTTAAGAGCATGCCTCACAAATCTGTCTGTTAAACAAGACTTCCAAAAATGTTAAGGGCATTGCCCATACCAGTTTCACAGGGAACCCAAGGCGGAGAAGGGTTTATTTCAAAGAAATAAATTTCAAAGAAAGTTGTGGTTGTGGTTTTTGTCTAATGAAGTGAACCCCGATAAGATTCATAGAAAACAGTTTTTTAGTTGGAATGTTCTGGTAAAAGTACCATCACTTGAACGAAACAGGATAGAGATAATATGAAATGGAAAGGGGTCTTTGGACTCTTCCTACCTTTTACGGGAAAGAACAGGCTGAGAATGCTCCTCCGCTGCAGTTTGCTTTTTTTACGGTAAAAGTCAAGGCCAAAATTAAGAACCCATAGAGCAGTCAAGAGCAGCTGTATGTCATTCCCAGGCAGCAGGACTGAGCCCCAATCAAGGGCCTGACTGGATTTTAGATTTACTCGAGATCCCTGTGCCTCTTATTTTCCCCCTTTGTAATGTGAAGGTGCACAGTAGTTATCTTACGTCTGTCTTGATATTATGTGTTGAGAACGGGGCAGGGTTCCTTGTATTAATTAGGCCCAGAGCTTAACTATGTAAAGGAAGAATAGTCATTACAGCTTCATTTCATGGAACATACTGAAAAATGCCTCTAATTCTACACACGAAATATTTTACAGGATCACATCCCTTCTCTTGCTTACAACTATTTCCAAGCAATCTGGAGGAACTGTTGACTTAAAAATAATTATAGTAATCATGAATTGTGCTCTATATATAGTATAGAGCAGCAGTCACCAACTGGTATGGTAGTCCGCAGACCACTGGTGCTCCATGAGGTCCGAAAGGTTGGCGATTCGTGGTATAGAGAACACAAAAACACAGAAAGTTTCAAAATGCATTTAAAAAAAAAAAAAAAAACTATTCTTTTTGCTCCTCCAGCCCTTCCAACAGCACTGAAATTAAGTATGTAAAGTGTAGCCCTAGCCGGTTTGGCTCAGTGGATAGAGCATTGGCCAGCAGACTGAGGGTCCCGGGTTTGATTCTGGCCAAGGGCACATGCCCGGGTTGCAGGCTCGACCCCAGTAGGGGCATACAGGAGGCAGCCCATCAATGACTCTCTCGCATCACTGATGTTTCTATCTCTCTCTCCCTCTCCCATCCTCTCTGAAATCAATGAATATATATTTTTAAAAGTATATAAAGTGTATATTAAATTTTATAAATACCTAGAGTGGTTTCTTGGATCTACATATTCTAACAGAGAAACACCAATAGACAGCATGATCTAGGACTGAGAGCACTGTTCTGAGTTGGACTTAATCTTTCATATTACTGAAAAACAGTCTTGAGGACACTGATTGATCAGAGGCACAAACAGATAAGACTAATCCTAAAGTCTAGGTCAGCCGTGGGCAAACTACGGCCCGCGGGCCGGAAATGAACTAAAAAAAAAAAAAAAAGACCGTACCCTTTTATGTAATGATGTTTACTTTGAATTTATATTAGTTCACACAAACACTCCATCCATGCTTTTGTTCCGGCCCTCTGGTCCAGTTTAAGAACCCATTGTGGCCCTTGAGTCAAAAAGTTTGCCCACCCCTGGTCTAGGTTCTACTCTGTATCCTTTGTACAACGACTCTGTAGGATGGAATCGGAGCTGATCATCTAGCTTTATCCAACATATTTACTACATACTTACTGTTTCAGTTAAATTATTATAATGGCCCTTATTTAGCACCTTTAATTGATTCCCCCTGTTTCATTTATTTTACTGATGCTTAACCCCATTGATTTACTCAGTTATTTATCCCATCTGCTTCACTAAAAATGTAGTGTTTGCTGGCTTTAGCATTTCTTAACATAAGACTTAATAGCAGGGAATTTACAGTATTAAGTTAATAAAATATTCTCTCCAATGCAAACATCACATTCTCTGAAGCAGCTAAATCATCAGTGAATCTAAAAAGCTGCTGTGATTATAGGATTCCTTTCCCCAGAAATCATGTATGATTATACCAGTATATGTTTTGTTCCCATGTTAAGATTGGGTAAGAAAATTCGTTTTTTAGAAGCTTAATAAGCAAAAGATATGTAAATGACACACTAAAAGGAGCAAACTTCTTATTAATAGTGCCCTCTACTGGTAGCTCAAGAGGTTCTGATTTACTTACTCTAGGATACTGGATTTAAGTGTGGTCCCCGACCACCCGCACAAATCCCCTGAAAAGCTTGTTAAGAATACAACTTCCATCTTTTACAAAATATCTACAGATATTGTGATTTCCATAATTCTGGGGTAATATCTATAACTCTGCACTTTTAACAAGTTCCCTGGCTCCATGTCAGAATCACCTGGGGAGTTTGTAAAAATGCTTACCCTCAGGTTTCACTGTAGAACTAGGGTCAATACTCTTTCCATGTAGACAGAGTGTTCTTAGGTCAGTACTACCTCAATCTGTTCTTTCGTAAACTTATGCCTAGATCTGCTGGGTACTCATAACTGCAAACCTACTTTCCCCTCCCTATTGGATACTATATTAGTTTATAAAACTTGCTGGAAGACTCTCAGCAAGTCTGAAAAAGCTGATATGCCTAAAAGAAAGAGAAAGGTAATAAATTAAAAAAGATATTAAATAAAACTTTAAAATTAATTCATATTTACCTCTGAATTCCTTCAAGAATATTCTTCACAGCTGCCATTAACTTTTGAAGATATATAAATGCTTCTTCAAATGATGGTATTTTTGAGGAAGTCAGAGCTGAATTTGGGCCCAATCTTTGAAACACATCTGTGCTGAAATAGAGAAAAAGAAAAGATACTCATATGTACACCTGCATGTTTACAGGAATCCAAGTATTTCCATTTCTAATGCATAAAATATTTATAACTCATCTCTCATAATGCTGCTCTATATAAACTGTTTTCTTCTAGGAGTTTTATAATTCTAGTTCTTATATTTAGGTCATCTACCCATTTTGAGTTAATTTCTTTATGTAGTATAAGGTCCAACTTCATTCTTTTGCATGTAGCTATTGAGTTGTCCCAGCACTATTATTAAAGATACCATTCTTTTCTTATTGAATGGCTTTGGCATCCTGATTGAAATCATCCAACCATAGATGTATGCATTTACTTCTGTACTTTCAAGTCTATTCTATTAACTTATGTGTCTAATTTATGCCAGTAGCACACTGTTTTGAATACTGTAGTTTTATAGTAAGTTTTGAAATCAGGAAGTATGAGTCCTCCAAATTTCTTGTTAAAACTTCCATTCCATGAACATTGGATTCTTCCATTTACACAGATCTTCTTTAATGTCTTTCAAAAAATGTTTTGTAGTTTTCAGTGTAAAAATTTTGCACCTTCTTGGTTAAATTTATTCCTAAGTATTTTATTCTTCTTGATGATAATGTAAGTAGAATTGTTTATTTATTTCCTTTTTGGATTGTTCATTGCTAGTGTATAGAAATACAACTGGTTTTGTGTATTTATTACTTTAAAAATAAAAACCATAAACTTATTTAGGACACATCTTTAAAAAATTTTTATACATTTAAAGCCTAGACATCATATAAAATATGAAAAATTCAGTAAAAGGAAATATGTAGTACCCATAGTCCACCAACTAGAGATAAGCATTATTAATATCCATGAAATCTTCATCATTAATAGTACCTAATACTTACCCAAATTCCTCATAAACGGAAAAGATGCAAAAACCTGAGCTGGTGTGCTATAAGTTCATAACTGATTACTGAATCACGAGAGCACAGGGCAAGGAGATGCAGGTACCAAGTGCGTAGGTACTCTAGTTGTTTCGGAAGAATGACTGTGCATGGGGTCTACCGGAACTTCAAATGAGCACCTCTACATGAAAGCGTCGAGCATAAATATGCTGAAAAACTCTCCAGTGACTCAGGTACACAATCAGGCCTGAGAATCACTGAAGTAGACTCTAATAACTACACTGATAAAGCAAGATAAGCACTTTTCACTTATATTATCCAGAAATTACCCAGAACTCTTGAGGTAATTCTGATGTACACCCCTATTTAAGCATCACTGTTTTTAAGGTACCAATTTGACAAAAGACCCTCAATAAGGTAATCTAGTTAATTAAACTCACAATTCAGACTCTAACTGTTCAATGAATATCGGTAATGATGGCCAACCCTAAAATTCAACACTTCTTAGAAATTTAGTACCTGTTCTCATATATTGTAATCCAAACACTCTCTAAGATAGACCAGATTTCTTGATGCCTGTTGGGTGGGGAAAGACGAGCGCCCGAGAAAATGGTGATTTCTTGGTTGTCAGACTTCATTGGAGAAGTATCTTCTTGCTTGTTACCCGCTGTATTTTCTGAAGGATTTTGATTACGTTTTACCTTGACCTAGAGAAATAAGTATTACATAAAATGCAGCTAGTCCTTCATTAGTGAGAGAAATAGAAGGCCAATTGTGCTTCCAAATGTTCTAGCTTTCTGGAAAGTGCTGCCTATTCTCTGTCTTTTGATTCCATACAGAATAATCCCAGAAAAGCATCAGAACAAAAAAAAATTCCCTTTTTCATTTATATCAAACAATATTTCCAACCTTTCTTAGCTAGCATGCTAGTATCAATTTAATACTGTTTGAACTCTTCTGCACATATGGTATTGAAATAGAGAAAGGACACCTAGGATGCAATGATAAATTGGTATATGCAAGCCTCCAAGTTCCTAATAATCCATTAAGAAGAATGAGATTCAAAGTGCTATAAAAAAAAATCCGGATAGAATATAAGCCTTATCCTGTGGGCAATTGTGAACCACTGAAGGCTTCTCAAGAAATGATATATTCACAATAGCACTCTAAGACAAACTGGAACAGAAGAAAGTGGAGGCAAGAAACTGATTAGGCACTGGCCAATGTGGCTAGTTGGATGGGAATCATCTGGAACACCAAGAGGTTGCTGGTTCAATTCCAGGTCAGGGCCTGGGTTGTGGGCTTAATCCCCGTTGATGGTGTGCAAGAGGCAGCCTATCGATGTGATGCTCTCACATAGATGTTTCTTTCTTCTCCCTTTCTCTCTCTCTAAAAAACAATAAAGTATTCTTTAAAAAAGAAAGAATACAAGAAACTAGTTAGAAGGCTACTGAAATAATCCAGGAAAGGAATGCTGAGAACTTGAATTAGATAGGAAAATGCAGAATAAAAAGGAAAAAAGAGTATACAAGAAATATTTTTAAAAACTTGCCAAAGACTACATTCAAGAATTCTAAGATTTTTTTTAACCTAGATGCCCAGAAAAATAATGGTACAAGTAAGAGAAATTTAGGGTGTCTACAAAGTCTAGACATGTGTTTTAAATAGTTCGAACCTCTTTGAGCACAAGTCAATATTTTCAAATACTCAGTGTGCAACATATAATGGGCATACCATTATCTGATAAATGACAATAAATTTTAACACCACGCTTTCATGGTACTTCTCATCTCTACATTTCCATTGATGGAAGGACCTTGACTTGATATTCATTATTATTTTTATCTCAATCAATCCTAAGTTTTGACTCTCAATAAACTTAAATCACAAACTGCAAAGCCCATGGGTATCTTGAACTTTCCATGTTGTTCACTATATTTGTTTCACTGAAGATGTGGTTCAGGGCTCAGTTCTGTGATGAAAAAGAATAACATATATTTCCCTACACAATTCAAGTACAATACTCAAGCTGCAACCCACTAACTTTCCAGATCTATTCTTTCCTATTGTTAATTCTAAAAGCCATAAACAAAGACAACTACCTATGTTTTGGTTATCTTAAACCAAAAGATCATTTTGCCCCTTAAGTTGATTCCTTCTTCCAGAATTATCACATATTTCTTATTAGTTCATTTAAAAGATGCTCTTGTCGGCCTGCGGACTGAAGGGTCCCGGGTTCAATGCTGGTCAAGGGCACATGCCTGCCTGGGTTGCAGGCTTGATCCCAGCAACTGATCAATGATTCTCTCTCATCACTGGTGTTTCTATCTCTCTCCTTCTCCCTTCCTCTCTGAAATCAATAAAAATATATTTTAAAAGATGCTTCTTTTACTCCATGAGATACTCTCTTAAGCAAGTTAGTTCTTCCCTCACCAACTATGACTAAGTATAGTATCATCTAATCTCTTCTTTACTTTATAGTTACTGGGACCTATGTGACTGTGAAAAATCACTGGGAAAAATCTGGCCAATTCAATAACTCAAGAGAAAAAAGAGAATCAATAATTTTAGCTAGTAATTGTGGTTCTGAGTTCTTTGAGATACTTCTGGACTATAAAACTCCCAGAATTTTCTAGATTTAAAATTAGAAGACTGTAGAAATAGATTATTACCGAGGACAAAACTTACACAGTCAATTTAAAAGGGGTAAAACACACCAGGGCTAGGGTGAGAGCATAAGAATAATGTGAAAAGCCAAAACTGATTTGGCTCAGTGGATAGAGCGTCGGCCTGCGGACTGAAAGGTCCCAGGTTCAATTCCGGTCAAGGGCATGTACCTTGCTTGCGGGCACATCCCTAGTAGGAGATGTGCAGGAGGCAGCTGATAGATGTTTCTCTCTCATCAATGTTTCTAACTCTCTCTCTCCCTTCCTCTCTGTAAAAAATCAATAAAATATATTTTAAAAAAAAGAATAATGTGAATATACTTGTTAGAAATTTGATAGGTGAATGGGTGAAATCTGAATAAGATAAACAGGTTAGATAATTATATTACTTCAATATTAATTTCCTGATTAATTATACTAGTTACATAAGATATGCTTATTCTTTAGTATATATGTGTATATATGTATATCTGTATATGTATACACATACATATACATATGTATATATGTATATATATGTGTGTGTGTATATATATAAGTATTTAGGAGTAAAGGGGATTCACATCTTCAATGTACTTTCAAAGAGTTCAGAAAAAAATGTGAAAGATAAGGTAGTAAGAACACAGGGAAAACAATAAAGCAAATGTGATAAAATGTTAGCATTGAAGAATCTGGGTAAAAGATATAAATGGGAATTCTATGTACTACTCTTGCAATTTTTTGTGTAAATCTGAAATTATTTCAGAATAAAAAGTAAAACAAGAACAACATTTTTGAACACCACTTCCAAAAATTTGAGTCAGTAAGATTTGAGAGAGGCTTGGCACCTGCATGTTTAAAAAAAAAATCCAAAGTATTCTGATGCATGTTGTGGTCCATGGTCTACAGCACTGGGAAATGAGTATTCAAACAACAGTGCATAGCTTTCTTCTATCCAATAAATAAAATAATTAAAATCCCCAACAACTGCTATGATACTACTTCCATATAACAATGTGTTTTATAACTTGTAATAAGAACTGTTTACTCAACATTCAATTCACTTACTATTTTTTAAAAAAAATATATTTTATTGATTTTTTACAGAGAGGAAGGGAGAGGGATAGAGAGTTAGAAACATCGATGAGAGAGAAACATCGATCAGCTGCCTCCTGCACACTCCCCACTGGGGATGCACCCGCAACTAAGGTACATGCCCTTGACCGGAATCAAACCTGGGACCCTTGAGTCCACAGGCCGATGCTCTATCCGCTGAGCCAAACCGGTCAGGGCTTCACTTACTATTTTACTTAATGCCTGCAGTATGTTAGAATAAGTGAAAATTAAAATAGTCTTTACCTACTGTTGTCTGCTAAATACATTAAAATGTATGTGATTAGCTACTCTAAACGGCATTCCAAAGGCGTCTTACCTCTGCAAATGTTTGGAGAAGTTTGTTTACTTGAGCAAAGGCCTGTGGAAGAACACCATCATAATCTGACCTTGTACTGAAAGCATGTAATAGGCTTTGAGAATCCTGGAGTAGGAATTTCACTGTTGTAAAATCTACTGCACTGTTAGCTGGGAAAAGAAAATTAAGAAGAAATAAATATGTAAGAATGACTATACAAGACAAAAAATGTTTTTGGAAAACCAACCTAATATTAATTATGAGATTTAAGAAGAGTACACATTTACATCTACAAGTCACTCGTAATTTCTCTCTCTGGTGTAAAAAGCAGCAATTAAACAGACTTAGTTACAAAGTTCTTGGAGGTGATTCTGCTATTCTGCATTTAGATTCTAGGAGTTACCACAACATGGTCAATTCAAAAACGTGCTATTCAGAAAAGAGAGCAAATCATCACACAAATAAGTTAAACTACAGAGTTTTCAAAACTGAGACTGTTTCACATACAAATTACTATGGAGGCATTAGAAGAGTCCCACTCTGGTAGCAAGCACATAAGTTATATGTGGTACCTCTCATAATCAACTCAGTTATTATATAGTGATTTACCTTCAAATTCCATTACATAAAATGTAATACTAGATTTACTGAAAATAACCTGCTTTCTCTCTGTGTATGACATTTAGCAAAAAATAAATAATTTTGGTAACAGTACGCTTGGGGCAAGAGAAGCTAGCAATTTTTTTCCCCCTATAAATTAGCAAAGTGAGTTCATCTACTAGTACCAGTAATTTAAAGATATAACTTTCTCTCAAGGAATTAAAATTACATTAAAATCTCAAACCAATTAGAAGAGATGGTGGCAATAATCTCAAAGACTTAAAAAGTTATGAAAATGAGATTAAGTAACTTTCTGATGTTACCAAAACTCAAAATAAAAAGAATTTTCCCATTAAGATAAAATGCTACTAACGATTTTTCTTTTCAAATTCTTTTAATTCTTTATTGTTTAAAGTATTACGTGTCTCCTTTTTGCCCCACTGATCTCTCCCCAGCTGTTCCCACCCTCATACTAACAATTTTCAAAGGCATTCAAAATAACCATTTTACAATGTGTTTTATTTAATGTTCAGTTTCAGCGACTGTTATATTCAGAAACACCAGCACTGGCGCTATGAGTTAAAAAAATAAAGAATTCCCCTGTATCATTTATACAGCAAGTGTTTGTTTGTAAAATACTGAAAGGTCAAATGAAAATTAAAGATAAATTTTAATAATTACAGAATATTCAGAAATTCTAATCTAATGTGATGGTAACAGCCAAGCTTCTAGCTTTCCTTTTACCAAACAAATAGTATATTTCCTTACAAAACACTTTCAATTATTTTTAAAGTCAATGACTAGTTTAAATTCCTGTGGGAAAAGAGAGATGGGAGAAATGCTACACACAGGACAGAATGGAGATTCCATGAAACTAGGAAACTCCTGAGGAGGGGAAACTGGGCAAAACTTTTTCTAAGGGTTCTTCTCCACTCTAGTCTATGTTCATTAGGGCTTATATCCTTGAATTAATCACTTTATTTCTGTCTTAAAAAATTCTTTATGAAGATTATGGGCAAAAGAGAAATAACAGTGATAAAGTCAGTACTTAGACACAACATAAAAAGAAATCTATGTGATTGAAATAGTTTAATGCTTATGTAAGAACAATAATTATTTAAGACAAAGTTAATATGGATAATAAGTCAGAAAAAGCTACTAGTCATTTTCCACACAATTTTCTATGCATTGATCTAAGGATGCCTGTTTGGTATACTGAAGTTAAATATATATGTACTAGAGGTCCAGTGCACGAAATTCGTGCACAGGAGTGTGTATCTGTCAGCCCAGCCGGCACCCTCTCAAATCTGGGACCACTCGAGGAATATCCGACTGACCATTTAGGCCACTGGGATCGGGCCTAAACGGGCAGTCGGACATCCCTTTCACAATCCAGGACTCCCAAATGCTCGCCTGCCTGCCTGCCTGATTGCCCCTAACCACTTCTGCGTTCCAGCCTAATCACCCCCTAACCACTCCCCTGCCAGCCTGATTGATGCCTAACTGCTCCCCTGCCGGCCCAGTCCCACCAACTGCCCTCCCCTGATGGCCCGATTGCCCCTAACAGCCCTCCCCTGCCGGCCTGTTCTCCCCTAACTGCCCTCCCCTGCAGGCCTGGTTGCCCCCAACTGCCCTCCCCTGCTAGCCATCTTGTGGTGGCCATCTTGTGTCCACATGGGGGCAGCTATCTTTGACCACATGGGGGCGGCCATCTTGTGTTGGTGTGATGGTCAATTTGCATATTACTCTTTTATTAGATGGGATATTCAATAGTGAGGATACTATTAAAGATAGTAAACAAAATCTGCTATTCTCTTACTCAAAATTATCTTAGAGCAGAAGGTACTTTTACCATTCTATTTAATATGAGAAGCCCAGTGCATGAAAATTCATGCACTTGGGGGGATGGTCCCTCAGCACAGCCCGCGCCCTCTCCCAGTCTAGGACCCCTCGGGGGATGTCCACCTGCTGGCTTAGGCCCGCTCCCCGGGGAATCAGGCCTAAGCTGGCAGTCAGACATCCCTCTGGCAGCCTGGGAGCCATTGGGCGATGTCCAACTGTGGCTTAAGCTTGTGGCTGAGCGGAGCTCCCCTTGTGGGAGTGCACTGACCACCAGGGGCAGCTTCTGCGTTGAGCATCTGCCCCCTGGTGATCAGTGGGCATCATAGTGACCAGTCATTCTACTGTTAGGGTCAATTTGCATATTACCCTTTTATTATACAGGATTCTTCACAAGTCAGTAAACATTAGGCAGCAGATTCTTCTAGAGCAGTGGTTCTCAACCTCTGGCTCTTTAAATACAGTTCCTCATGTTGTGACCCAAGTATAAAATTATTTTTGTTGCTACTTCATAACTGTAATGCTGTTACTGTTATGAATTGTAATGTAAATATCTGATATGCAGGATGGTCTTAGGCGACCCCTGTGAAAGGGTCGTTCGACCGCCAAAGGGGTTGGAACCCACAGGTTGAGAACCGCTGTTCTAGAGCAAGGATCAATAAATAATGCACTTAAGAATTCTAAAAATGATGTTTTAGCAAAAGAAACAGTTACCATGTCTTCACTTCTTTCCCTATTGCCAATGAGAGCTGCTGCCTACTACCTCTAAGCTGCATGCAAGAGCAAAACACTGCCCACCCCTGGAAAAAACAGACAAATGGAGGCTAGTAACTCAATACCCCATATTTCTGAAACTAAATCTTGTTCAAGATCACACCTGGTTTATGGGCTCTCTCTTTTGATAGAACCAACTAAATTATGCCACTAGTAAAAGATATAAAAAAACATTTTGCTATATATATATCTTATAAAACTGCTTTGAAGTCATGTCCAGCAAATTGTGCCATGTCCCTTACATAATAACTAGAGGCCCGGTGTACAAAAATTTGTGCACTCGGGGGGGAGAGGGGGTTTCTCAGCCTGGCCTGGGCCCTCTTGCAGTCTGGGACCCCTCGGGAGATAACGACCTGCTGGCTTAGGCCTGCTCCCGGGTGGCAGAGGGCAGGCCCAATCCCTAGGTGCAGCCCTTGGTCAGGCTCAGAGCAGGGCTGATTGGGGAGTTGGGGCGCCGCCCCCTGTCATGCACAGAGCAGGGCGGATCGGGAGGTTACAATGCCACCCCTAGTCACGCTCAGGGTAGGGCCGATTGGGGGGTTGGGGCACCACCCCCTGTCACACTCAAGGCAGGGTCGATAGGGAGGTTGCGGCGCCACCCCCTGTCACGCACACAGCAGGGCTGATCAGGGGGTTGGGGCGCTGCCCCCTATCACGCACCGAGCAGGGCCCATCAGGGGGGTTGGGGCCCTGTACCCTGTGACACACAGAGCAGGGCCGATCAGGTTGTTGGGGAGCTCCCCCCTGTTATGCACAGAGCAGGGCCCATCAGGGGGCTGGGGAGCTCCCCCCTGTCATGCACAGAGCAGGGCCGATCAGCGGATTGAGGAGCTCCCCCCTGTCACTCACAAAGCAGGGCCGATAGGGGAGTTGGGGCACCGCCCCCTGTCACACACAGAGCAGGGCGGATCAGGGGGTTGGGGCACCGCCACTGTCACACTCAGGGCAGGGCCGATGGGGGGTGGGGGGGTTGGGTTGCAGCACCCTGTCACACACAGAGCCACAGGGCCATCGGGGGTTGGGGAGCTCCCCCCGTCACACAAAGAGCAGGGCCGATCAGGGGGTTGGGGCGCCGCACCCTGTCACACACAGAGCCGCAGGGCGATCAGGGGGTTGGGGAGCTCCCCCCTGTCACGCACAGAGCAGGGCTGATCAGGGGGTTGAGGAGCTCCCCCGTCATGAACAGAGCATGGCGGATAGGGAGGTTGTGGCCCCGCCCCCTGTCACACACAGAGCCGCAGGGCGATCAGGGGGTTTGGTCGCTGCCCCGTCACGCTGATCCCGGTGCTGGGAGGCCACGCTGCTCCGCTGATCCCGGTGCTGGGAGGCATATTACCCTTTTACTATATAGGATAGAGGCCTGGTGCACGGGTGGGGGCCAGCTGGTTTGCCCTGAAGGGTGTCCTGGATCAGGGTGGGGGTCCCTCTTGGGTGCCTGGCCAGCCTGGGTGAGGGGATGATGGCTGTTTGCATCTGGTCACACCCCCTTCAGGGTGGGGGTCCCGCTTGGGTGCCTGGCCAGCCTGGGTGAGGGGATGATGCCTGTTTGCATCTGGTCACACCCCCTTTAGGGTGAGGGTCCCCACTGGGGTGCCTGGCCAGCCTGGGTGAGGGGCTGAGGGCCGTTTTCAAGCTGGCGGGTGACTAAAGCTCCCAACCTGTCCTTTTTTCCTTTTTTTTTTATTCTGAGCCAGCTTTAGCTCTGAGGCTTGGCTCCAGCTATGAGACCTCCGCTGCTGAAAGCAGGTTTCTGGCCTTTATTTACCTTCTGTATTTGAAACAATGTTGCGATCCTGCTGGCCGAAGCCCCGGGTTTTGTTTAGCTTCTATATTTGTTACAATGTTGCTTAGAGTGCAGCTGAGAGGCCAGCAAGGCAGGCAGGGAAACTTGGCTTCCTCTGTCACTGAAGCAAGCAAGCCTCCCTGTTCACATCAGTTGCCTGGCTGCCGGTCGCCATCTTGGCTGGCAGTTAATTTGCATATCGCCCTGATTAGCCAATGGGAAGGGTGGCGGTCGTACGCTAATTACCATGTTTCTCTTTTATTAGCTAGGATACCCCTAATAAATAACTTTTATACTTAAACACAATGCCTGAAAAGTGTCTTTCTTTAAAAATGGTAACTGTGAAAAATAGGTATTCATGCAAAATCTACCTTGTATAAGCTATAAGGAGCTGATAGGCACTTCAAATCCCCTGGGTTTTTACTTTGCTTTTTAAAGGTATAACACAACAAATCTAACTGTTTGACTTTGGACAAATCATTTACCCTCTCAGGACTAGTTTCCTTGCCCGCAAAACATGGGCTTTAATAGCATCAGATCAGTGCTTTTCACATCTTTTTCTTCTTACCAGAGAAACATTTTTTTCATATCCTACATGGCATCTCCATATATAAACAGATAAAAGAAAGCTGCTTCACTAAAGCTGGGGTTGAAGGCCAAAGCCTCACCACTTGCCATACTCCCATCAACCTCTCCACCTTTAATTGGGAAAGCAATTTGTGGCAGCTCCATGCATCCAGCTGCCACAAATTCCCTTTAGATATGAGAAGTATAAGCAATTAAGAATTGACGAAATTTCTATTAACTTATCTTCACATTCCATGGACTATATCTGCTAGTCCCACTTTAACACTGCTAAAAACAAAATAAAAGATTCATACCTTTACAGAGACTGTCGTATAAGCTCTCAACAGTTAAAAGCAAGTTATTTTCCATAATTAATCCAAAGACAGCCAACCAATGTTTTTTAAAGCATTGTATTAAATGCATTAGAGTCCACGGTGGTTTCAAGTACAGCATCTAAAAAGTATTTAGAAAAAATCAGCATATACTAATTTATTTATTATTCCTATTATTTAAAAAAGTACAAATGGCATAGATTTCAGGGCCTGAACTTCAAGAAACTGTTTTGATGGAATGTCTGACTTTAAGAGGAAAAGAAAGGGCAAGTAGGATCCAAAGAACCATCATAATTGACAGATGTCCTGGTGGTTCTTTAATAAAAAATAAGCTTTATTACCTAAAGTCCGTGACCAATAACGCTTCTGACCACATGCCTGGGAGTGGTGCCAGACGGGTCCCCGGCCGCCGCTGACTGTGAGGTGCTGCACCCGCATGTCAGGCCGAAGCAGGAAGTGTCCTGCGTCCGGAGCAGAGGCGCTGGCTGTGTCTCGATTCTGCCTTCAGAGCAGGTGCGTGGTCGCCCCAGGCCACTGGCCGTTGGTGAGTATTCCTTGTCATCAGTGCTGTCCAGTTTGCATGTGGAGGTGTTGCTAACAGTCCCCACATTGCTCATTACGTATCATTAGGTTAATTATGATGTTTATAGACCTTAATCATACCTTGTAATTTTGGAGGTGGGGAGAATTCTGTTTTATGTTTTAGCCAAAAGCAAAGGATCATTTCTACTCCCTCAGAAATAACAAGCCTGATTCCCTTCAGAATCATTTTAGTGTTGTGATCTTATTTCTGTGTCCTTTCTCATGATCTAAGTGACAGCCATTCTAGTCTTTATGCCCAGCACGGGCGAGTATTTCATCCCAGCGGGCCTGTGTGCACCAGAATAACCTGGTGTGGCTCAGTGTGGCTTGGTGGTTGAGCATCGACCTATGAACCAGGAAGTCATGGTGTGATTCTGGTCAGGGGATGTGCCCAGGTTGTGGGCTCGATCCTGGTGCGGGTGGACATGCAGGGGCGGTCAATCAGTGATTCTCTGTAATCATTGGTGTTTCTAACTCTCCTCTCCCTACCTCTCTGAAATCAATAGGAACATTCAAAACAAAACAAAACAAACAAAAAAACCTCACGCCTGGCTGGTTTGGCTCAGGTTCAGCATCACCTATGAACCAGGAGGTTAAAGTTTGATTCCCGGTCAAGGGCATATGCCCGGGTTGTGGGCTCGATCCCCAGTGGGGGGCGGGCAGGAGGCAGCTGATGGAAGATTCTCTCTCATCATTGATATTTCTATCTCCCCTTTCCCTTCCTCCCTCAGAAATCAATAAAACGTAAGACAACAACTCCCAAACTTCCTCCTGGGTGTTCCACTCCTGCGGACGCCTCAGCCTCGTGCCCGCGCCTGGTCTGCTGTCAGCCCTGCGCTGCAGAGGGCATTATGCACAGTTTTTTCAATAAATACGTACAGTACTGTAAATGTATTTTCTCTTCTTCATGATTTTCTTACTATTTTCTTTTCTTCAACTTACTTTATTGCAAGAATACAGTATATAATACATGTGACATACAAATTACTTGTTAGTTGACTGTTTATGTTCTCAGTAAGGCTTCTGGTCAACAGTAGGCTATTAGTAGGTAAGTTTTTAGGGAGTCAAAAGTTACATGTGGATTTTCAACTGCATGAGTGGTCATAACTTCAAAACCCCAAGTTGTTCAAGGGTCAACTGTACCTATTCAGGAATATCAATATATATTTCTGAGAAAAATATAATTAGTTGAATTCCTTTTAAACTAAAAGATGTGTTATTCAAAGCCAAGCATAATCTTAAAATGATTCCATTACAAATTCCTTTGTAAAACTGATATCAATATTAATCCTTATAGTTTCAGAAACTATGTGTGCAAAAAGAAAACATAGTTTTAATGAGAAGCATAATTTTAATTAGCAAAGGTCAACAATCTACTTTTTAAAATGGTCATTTCTGAGGAATCCAATCTAATTAGTTTCATGTAACTGGTGAAAAAATTCTTATAGGAAAAAGTTGTCAATTATAATTGACACCTGCTATACTCTGACAAAGATGTTTATAAAGAAGATTGATCATTTAGTACTACAAAATGTCAGCATGTCCTTCATATAAAATTACTGTCTTAGATTCTATTATGAAATATCTACTTTAAGTAAACCGTTCTAGAATGTTATCATTCTTCTGAATTTTGATAATATAATCAAGAGCAAACACGTTATAAGCAAATACTAGTATCAGTATCTCACCGAATATCTGGAATAGACACAATCTACAATTGATGGGGACTAATGTTTCTCCTAGCTATAAATGTGAACAGCAAACAAGCATTAAACTAAAAAAGCCACCATTGCCAAATGTGGTGTTTTACTGATTGGAGAAAAGATGTAAATCTAAAGAAAATTCAAAATATCTTGCTAATATGATCAAATTTATACCGATTCTCATATTTATGTGACATAAGCCAAAATATACCTTTCTTTTTCTGAATACATCTTACTTAGGGGAATTCCCTATACAAGACATTTTGACTCAAACTAATGAGAGAAGTTTTTCTGAATACAATTGAAGCTCTATGGGGGCCAAGTGTCTGACACAGTAGATGCACAATAAATATTTGTTCACTAAAAAAATGACTAATATAATATACTAGTAGTCCCAATCTTTTGGAAATGTCTATCATTTAATTTTCAAAATGTTATTTCAAAAACTTCAAGAGCCCTAACTGGTTTGGCTCAGTGGATAGAGCGTCGGCCTGCGGACTGAAGGGTCCCAGGTTCTATTCTGGTCAAGGGCATGTACCTTGGTTGCGGGCACATCCCCAGTAGGAGGTGTGCAGGAGGCAGCTGATCGATGTTTCTCTCTCATCGATGTTTCTAACTCTCTATCCCTCTCCTTCCTCTCTGAAAAGTCAATAAAATATATATTAAAAAACAACTTCAAGAAAAAATATAATGTGATATACATTATTACTATAAAGCGTACCAAGAACTATTTCTTAAAATAAGGTAACCAATCTAGCAATAAAAAAGAACTTTTCAACTAATAGAGTAAAAATAATTACCTCCATCCAGAGGTTTCCAAAAGCAATTTTCATTTCTGTTTCTAATATTGAAGATAAGGCTGTTCCAAGAGATTTTTCAAGATCAGCTACTATGCCTTCAAGCAGAATGAGCAGTCCAGAATTTACAGATTCTTCCCCATTACTCTTTCCCAAAGGTGTTTGCTCTTTAAAACAATTATAAGCTTTTTTTTAGGACACTAACAGTAAATATTTTACATATGTAGTTAGTATTTGGCCATAATAATAAAGCATTTTATGTATATAATTAGTATTTTAATTACCTATAAAACAAATATATTTTTATTGATTTCAGAGAGGAAGAGAGAGAGAGAGAAATATCAATGATGAGCCCTGGCCGGTTTGACTCAGTGGATAGAACGTTGGCCTGCGGACCAAAGGGTCCTGGGTTTGATTCCAGTCAAGGGCACGTACTTCAGTAGCAGGCTTCTTCCAGCCCGGGCCCTGGTTGGGGCTCGTGAAGGAGGCAAGCAATCCATGTATTTCTCTCACATCGATATTTCTCTCTGTATTTCCCTCTCTCTAAAAATCAGTGGAAAAATATACTCAGGTGAGAATTAAAAATAAATAAATATCAATGATGAGAGAGAATCATTGATCTGCTGCCTCCTGCACACCTTCTACTAGGATTGAGCCTGCAACCGGGGCAAGACAGGAATCTAACCATGACCTCCTGGTTCATAGGTTGACGCTCAACCACTGAGCTACAAGGGTCGGAACCAATACTTTATTTTAAAATCAGTATTTAGAAACGTATCTCCAGTATAGTTGTTTTTGATTCAACATAAACCATGTTATATTAGCAAATGCTTTATCTTTTTGACAAAAGGCAACTAAATAGTGTCAATGAAATAAAAATTTAGGAAATGTGTGTGGCCAGGGCCAGTGTGGTTCAGTTGTTTGGAGCATCATCCATACAGTGTCACGGGTTCGATTCCCAGTAGGGGTACATACCTAAGTTTTGGGTTTGATCCCTGACCCCAGCTGGGGTGCATTCGGAAGGCAATTGGTCAATGTTTCTCTCTCTCTTTCTCTCTCTCTCCCTCCCTCTCTTCCCTTCTTTCTAAAAATCAATGAAAATGTCCTCAGGTGAGGATTAAACAAAAGAAATGTGTGTGATATTTCAACTATAATTTTGATTTTAATATTTTCAAAAAGAAAAATAATGAGAATGCTTTGATTCTATATACAATAGAAAATTAAGAAGTATGGATCAAAATGTGTTTTCTTCCAAAAAATAGTATATCCTTCCAATTGAAGCTCACGTCAATAAACTGTTTTGAAAGGACCAAAATCTCTGATTTAACTACCTTTATGCCCAACCCTTTTAAAATGAGTTTTATTATTTTAATTTATATCATTTAATTGATACCCAAAAACAACTATAATTTATTGTAAAATTCAAAATATTAACTGGCTTATCTCTACAAACACAAACTAAGTATTTAAAATAACAGTAACATAATGGGCAAAATAAAAGCATGGTACCCCCAAAAAACTATAAACTAACATGTCCTGTTATTCCTTCTAAATGCTATTTTGAATATTATGACTAAAGAAATTTTACTATCAGAAAGGTCAAATAAGTAGCAAATGTATATATGAATTTTTGTATCATTTTATATAAAAGTACAGACAATATTAGAGATTTCAATAATTATTTTCCCTACAGAAGGAAAAGGTAGTATGTGTTTTTAAATTATGTCAGGCTTAATATAATACTCCATCACATATCACACTATATTATAAAAGAGATTATTCTGGGGGAAAAAGATTATTTTGGTCAGGGGGGAAAAAAGCCTTTAGCTTTCTTAACTATTAATTTAAAAAGAACTAGTACTAGAGCCAAGTTTTTCTATTATTGAGCTTTTACAGTAATAATAGAAGTTTATGAATATGAAGCTAATTTTAAAAAGGAACTAAAGCCCAGCCGGCATGGCTCAGTGGTTGAGCATCAATCTATGAACCAGGAGGTCAAAGTTCGATTCCCAGTAAGGCCACATGCCTCGGTTGTGGGCTCCATCCCCAATGAGGGTCATGCAGGAGGCAGCTGATCCATGATTCTCTTTCATCACTGATGTTTCTCTTTCTCTCTCTCTCTCTCTCTCTCTCTCTCTCTCTCTCTCTCTCTCTCTCCCTTCCTCTCTGAAATCAATAAAAATATATATTTTAAAAATAAATAAAACTAAATATTTCTACTTCAAATGAATATGTCCCAAAGCCATTATTAATTTAAAAAGTATACTCTGCAAGTTACAAAATAGTATGCACAAAATAATTATAAATATGTAAACTGTGTGTGAACAATTAACATTCAAGTTAATTTGTAAAAGTATATGTAGAAGGCAATACTGTTATGTTTTCTTTTGTATTACCATTACAATTTTCATTCATCTCTAACATCTATGTGAGCAAATATTCCAATATTATTTTAAATGTACAAGATAAAATTTTTCTATGTAATTATAACTGTTATCAATAATCTTAGTATATAAAATAAGATACATTTCTAGTTATTTATAATAATATTACCTGTTTTCAATTGTTGCTTAGATACACATGGCTGATGACATGTAACTGTGTTCAGAGACAAATTTAAGAACTCTGTACTCAATTCTTCTTTACTGAGTGACTTCACACCACTTATTAGGCCTTTGTTTCTTAAATTTCTATCATCCCTAAGGTTGGTTAAAGAGAAAAAATATTTTATTTTTTACTTTTTTATAAGATAAATCACTCACTTGGCAACTCAAAATACATAGGGTTAAATCAGAGGTTTGTAATTCACAGCATATATATTAACAAGAGACCAATTTTTTTTAAGTAAAGAAAATAAAAGAATTAACACACAATAGAATCACATCATATGAGCTTTAGAGAATAATTATTATGTATTGAGTGCTCAAATTTAGCTAATCTAAATTCAAAATAATTCACATATTAATAATTCTATTTCAGCCTTCAACAAACTCTGAGATGAAATGTTATAGATTTAAAAAAACCAAATAATTTAAAACCTAGAGATAGAAATCTGTGATGTTTCCTTTAACACCAAAAGAGAGCTAAAGAGAGCTAAAATAATAATTGACCAAGCCCCATTACAAGAAAAATCTTAGAGCCATTCATTTCCATAATTACTCCATTTCAGAGAATTTAGGCATGATCATGAAACTGTAAAAACTCTGTTTTGCAGTGATTAAAATTCAGACTAAAACAGGAAATTAAAACTGTTCTTCTCAGTTCTTTCAGAGCCTTTTCGCTCTTTTCTGTTTTTGAATTTTTAAAGTTTATTTGAGCTAAACAGAGTATATGCCTGGAAGCAAGACCTCAACAGACTGCAATAAATGCTTCCCAGAGCCTTTAAAATACATGATGAATGCAATCTTGGTTAGCATTATCGTAGTTTCATAACTCAGAGCTAAGTTATGAAAATATTAGTTGAGAATGGAGGAAAGCGAGGAAGAAGAAAGGGAAAAAACCTCTGAGATCACACTGTATACTAGGCACTAAGTCCTTCATATATATTATGTGATTAAATACAATAACCTCACAAAGCAGGTCTTCTTCTCTCTCTGTTTTACACGGAGGAAACTAAGTTAAGCAACCTTCCAAAGTCACAGAGCTGCTAAGTGGTAGATCCAGGACTCCAATCCAGGCACCAAGGACACAACTACAACATAAATGACCCCTTTCTCAGGTACCAATTAATTAACCTTCTTGCCTCATAACCAAAAAATGTCAGAGTCTTATTTCTAAACTATTTCACTGCGATATTAAACTGGTATTTCCTTGCTTTTCGAAAGTTTTTTGAATATTATATATAAATTAAATTGAAATGAAACTTCATCTACCTGAGATTTCAATCTTTCTTTCATAGCAAAAATGTGAGATAGTACAGCATGGTGAATGTAGTTAATAATACTGTACTGCATATTCAAAAACTGCTAAGAGAATAGATCTTACAAGTCCTCATCACAAGAAAAAATATCTTTTATAACTATGTATGGTGATGGATGTGTTAATTTGGTGATCATTTAATAATATAAAAAATATCAAATCATTGTTATACATCTGAAACTAATATGCTATGTGTCAATTATACCTCAATAAGAAAAATAAAAGAGGAATCTTGGTCCCCAGCATATGTCATCAGTTTGGCTCAAATAACCTTATAAAATTCAAAAAAAGAACATGAAATATAATTGAATATGCTTACTGGCAGACTTATAAAGTATACATTATTTTAATCGTTAATATGATAGATTCAGTATGATTTTTAAAAATTCTTTGGTACAATCTGCTACTTTTTTTAAACATATTTTTATTGATTTCAGAGAGGAAAGGAGAGGGAGAGAGAGATAAAAACATTAATGATGAGACAGAACCACTGATTGGCTGCCTCCTGCAAGCCCCACATTGGGGATCGAGCCCATAACCTGGGCATGTGCCTTTGACCAGAATCAAACCCAGAACCCTTCAGTCCACAGGCTGACACCATCCACTAAGCCAGACAGGTTAGGGCCAATTTTTGCTACTTTTTAAAAAAAGAAGAAAATGACCACGAAACTCACGTGCACAGAATAACAAGAGAACTAGGGAATAATTCCTGGTATTGAAGACAGCATTTTAATACTCGATCATCATTGTTCTCATCACTGAATCCATCTGCAAATTTAGTAAAAACAATTATCATTTAGCACACTAGAAATCTGGGTACTATATGTATAATCTGGGCTGTACATATATACCAAAAACATATAAAACAAAAAAATTTTTGTAAATAAAAAGAAGATACGACATAGCAAAATAATACCTTAAGAATTTTAGATCTAGAACTCAGGTAGCATATAGTTGTGAGTTTGAAAAAGTTTTTAGTTTTCTACTAAAATGTAATGGGATATACCTATAAATAAACTCAAAAAAATATGATCAGGGTTAGAAACCAAAAGCTATGAATTCTAGTCTCAATTCAGTCAACTAGAGATTATTAGTAAATTATGATTATATCATGCTTAAAATGATGTCAACTTAAAAGAGATCTGTAAAGATTATAAGCAACTATTCTACCAGAACAGAACCACTTTCATGGGTCTGCTTTTCCTTATTCTCTAAAGCAATAACGTTTAGAGATGTACAGGAGAAGGCAGAGAACACAAAAATAATCTCTAACAAATGTTTAACAGAGGATGACAGGGTGTCCTCTGGCATTCTCCAAGCTTTAAAACAGGTGGTAAAAGCTTGGTTTTTATGGAAATATTGGAATGTGCAGAAATAGAACCAAAAACAGTGCTTCTCCTAGGTCCTTATCCTACCTGCCTCAGAACTCCCAGGGTGCCTGCCAATAATACAGATATAGCATGACCATACTCTCAGACCCACTTCTGGATAATAATTTTTGGAGCCTGGACCCAAAGACTGAGTTAAGCACTTGGGAAGTCCCTTACAAACTAAAATTCAAAACATACTAGCCAATGAGCAATGTTACCAGATTATGTTTTGTTTCCCTCAAACTTTACCATATGATACTTAGTTCTCTGAACATTCAAATGAAAAAACTCATTCATTTCTGCAATAAATACTTATACAGTACTTATACAGACTGAATTTGTGCCAGGTCACTGTGCTAAGTAATTGGATATGCAAAGACAAACTGTTTAGGAGCTCATAATCTTATCGTGAAGTCTAGACATAACTCAGCTGATCTCAGAACATGAGCCTGAAGGAGATTTAATTCAATTCTTTAATCAGACAATCAGTGAGGCAGACAGACATATACTACAGCAGCCAATTTTCCTTCTTTTAGCTCACAGAGAAAATAACACAGTAATGCAAAGTCAGCAGCTTGAAATCATTAGATAAGTTTAAGTCACTGAATCCAACAGACAAAAGAAGGTTTAAAAGTTCTAATGTACTGTTCTAAAGGTATCGAAGTTCAAGAATATCTATTCTATCACTTTTTCTAAAATACCTGGGGCTGGAAAACACACCTAAAACCACAAGAATATTCATGAAATATTTATTCAACAAGTTTTAATTTTATGTCATTAACATTTCTCAAAATATAGTATTCTTTCATATAGTATAGAATTAAATGTAACTTCAATTGTTAGGTTGTTTCAAATTTTTTGCTGTATAAATGATGCTGTGATGAACATTTTTATATAAGTCACTGTGAGCATCTTTGATTATTTCTTTAGGATTCTAGAAAGAGAATTATATTTTAGGCTTCTTGATATACACAGATAAATGCTCTCCTGAAAAGTTACTAATTCATAATTCCCAAAGCACTAAAGCAATGTAAGTGTTCCTAGCAGGTGTTGGAGGAAAGTAACTTTCTAAATTAAGCAGCAATAAAAAGAAATTTTAAAAAATGTTAAAGAAATTAACAACATTCAAAATAGCCAACAGACAGGAAGATATATGCAATGAACAAAGGACTGACTAATTGTATTTCTTTCTTTTGTGAATTACCTATTACTAACCTTCATTCACTTGGGGAAAGGCATATTTAGTTTTTCTAATCAATCTGTATAAGCTTTTCATATGAGGATACAAGAATTATCACCTACTTGAGGCCATAAACCATTAAGTACTTTATATATTATCTGACATAGACAATTACACAAATAATCTATTATTATATCTACAACTTTATAACTAAAAGCAACTTAACAAAACTAAGGCCAAATAAGATTCAAACATTGAAGTGAAACATGGAGTTCAAGGAAGACATCCAGAAATTGAAACAACACAGAAGTGTAAGACAGCTGCTATGATTTGTCCTCCTTAACCATCAAAAAGCACAGGCTGAAGAGGTCAAAGCATCAAAAAAAAAAGCACATGAAAATGGAAAAGTCAAAAGAAACTTAGTAAGCATCTAAAAATAATAAGTGTGGCCAAAATATCTATTCTCAAGTGAACTCTTCTAAACTAATTATCAAAGCTAATCTATTGAAGAAATTTCTATCTAGAACAAGTGCTTACTCTCTCTGTCTCATTTCCTCATCAGTAAAATGGGGCCAATATGACTATCTTCCATGGTACTATAAGGTTTGAATGAGATTTAGGTGTAAAGCGTTTGGAAAAGGGTCTGGAAAATAATGGACATAATTATCTATATTATTATATAATCAAATGTCATTTGTATCAACAAACTAAAAAAAAGATTGAGTAAGCAAAATTCCTTTCTCTTATTAAGGACTGGGACTTTACTGAAATTATGGATTACATAAGGGGTTAATTTTGTTAAATTGTGTGGTTGTTTAAAAAAGAATCTTTTCTGTTAGCAACACATACCTAAGTATTTATGGATAAAAATAATATGATATGATATTTGGGATTAACCTCAAACTATTACAGAAGTTCCAGGAATTAGGGGAGAAGAGAAAAAGGAAGTGAGAGAATAAACAAGAATGGCAAATGCTGATAATTACTGAAAATGAGTGCTAAGTACAAAGGGATTCATTATATTATTTTCTCTATTTCTGCATTTGAAATTTTGCATAATAAAAAGAAGAAAAAGACCATCTAAGGTGTTCAATTTAATGTATTCAAACATTTTAATATTTTTTTAACTCTAATAAGTGATACTTACTTGAGATTTTCCTTTGAAGGCTCTTAAACAAATCACATGAAGTTCCTATTTAAAGTACATAAGTATTGTAGTTGGAATATACTAATAAATATTTATAAATGGAATGAATAAATGAATGGTGGAGGCCCCTTTTCTTCAAACATCTAAGACTAAACAGCTGTGCCAAAAGCCCTCTCAGCATTAATACCATAATTATATTTATATTAGAATGAATTCTTTCATATCTTGTGGTAAATACAGGTATGGTAGACAATATAAGTCCATGATATTTATAATAATGTAAATCTTAATATATAAATAATTCTGAATTGGGAAGAAACAAATTTTTAAGAATTAAATAAATCTTGTAAATGGATGTATAAACTCTGCAGAGGCGACAGTGTTCTTTACACACACATTCCTCTCCGCCCGCAAAAAAAAGTTCTATAAAACATAAAGGCTCTAAAGGCTAGAATGATTTAAAAATGAATTAAACTAATATGGAAAAAATCAAATCAAGAGAAAACCTACAGATCTTTATTATAAAGACACCTCCCTATTACAGATTCTGACAAACGAGAGGAGACAATGCCTGCCTCTGCACTGTATTAACTGCACGTAGTGATGGATTAGCAACTTAGATCACTTATAGCTCTCATCACTCTATAATGATATTGTTCTTATTTTATTTTTGTATTTTTAACTTTAAATTTTATTTTTTAATTGATTTTAGAGAGAAACATCAATTTTTGTTGTTCCACTTATTTATGCTGTGCATTCATTGGTTGATTATTGTATGTGCCCTAACCGGGGATCAAACCCACAACCGTGGCATTATCGGGATAACACTCTAATCAAGTGAGTTACTCGGCCAAGGCAATAATAGTATTTTTTAAAAAAGAATCCAAAGTAGTATATAATATACAACTATGCACACAGAACCATACGTCACTATCTGTGAAATATAGACATAACCTAAGAAGGTCTAGGAGAAGCATAAAATTAAATATCAAAGATCCCCAAACCAAGCCTAATAGAATACCCCAACCCATCACTATGTCCTGCCATTTTACATGGCAATGGTTATAAATTTTTTATAAGTTTTGCACCATTTCCCTCCAGTAATGAATCAAGCCCAACAAATCTTAATCAGGAAGTACACGAGAGAACAATACCTACAAAGTTTTTGAGATGCAAGTTGTATTGATTGACCCCATAGTTTTCTATCTTGACTTTTGAGACTGTCATTGATGAAACGAACCGCAGGTATAGCTTTGTGCTGGGCATATTTCAGTAGTTTTCCTGCCTTCATACGATCTAGCTCTTGTACAACTACCCAGGGAATTATTAACACAAGCCTGTCAAAGCCTAAAAAAATAAAAAAGATGTCTTAGAAGTCAAGAAATATTTAGAGTTAATCAGACAGCAGAGCTAAGTACCTGGGGTTCACACATATATGAAAAATGGAAATAAAAAACAGTTGTGTCAAAAGAATGTTACAAAAGTAAATACTATTGGAAATTAAAGAACAGTCCATAGCTAGGTAACCTTCGAAGGACCTCTTTTTTTTTTTTTTTTAAACTTAAACTGATTATGCATAATATATGCTTAATAGTATATCCAAAAGGAAATGTGCTAGGGGAAGGAGAAATACCCATATTACTGTTAACATAAAATATCAACTCAAATAAAGTCAGAATCAGTATATATGTTTCATAAATACCTGGGATTTCTGTTGTCTTCAAAATTCTAACAAATTTGAGATGATTCATCAGAATATTTGTATCAATAACAATTAGAAGATGTTTGTCTGAAGCAGTATTTGCTAGAGAAAAAGACAAGTTAGGATTTCATGACACTTAAAATAGACTTCTTTAAAAACTAAAATTTTGATATCATAGAAATTTGATAGCATTAAGAGAGGCAGTCCTTCAGACAACAAAAACAAAAATATATTCCAATTTTTAAGAGAACAGTAATAATTAATAATCTACCAGTAGAATATTATGAATTGCTTATGGATAAATTTATAGGGCCATTGTGAGAGAATCAGGTTAATATACATGAAAACAATAAATTGAAAAATTCAATGTTAATGTGATATATCATTACTATTTTTATATACAATTCAAAATAGAATACTAATAGATTTTGAATAATATCTATCATTATCTTCTCCCACTAGTAAGAATGATCAAAACTTTACTATATAAATAAGAAATCCAGGCATATAATAACTTCAAGCAATTTGCATTATTTCTGATCAGTGCTTTTACTTAGTTGTTAAAAGTTATGATTAATAGCAGAAATAAAAAACAACTTGACTCTGATTACTGCCCCTTGGCAAAAAGAGAAACAGAAGACATATCTGCCTAATAATGTGAGAAATATAAAAACAAATGATGATAAGACAAATATTAGACCTATTCCTATAGCTAAAAGAAATACACCGTTCTTTATAATTTCAAATGAGCACATTTTAACATTTTTCATCCAAATATTATCAGAATTGAATGTCGGCATATTCATTCTTAAGAAAGCACAGGAGACTATAAATATGGTCATCATATGGATATCGGATATACCGGCAGAGGAATGCACAGCATCTTCTACCAAGTCAATCTCCATGCTCGATAACTCTCCAGGAGGAGGGACCACAGGCAAATCCACAGTTTTCCCCACACGTGCAGCATGAAGCTCTTCTACTATCTGCATCTAAATTGTAAAAGACCCGCAGTAAAATATTTTCAATTATTTACTCTGCAGATTAATTAGAAAGCAATGAATTCTTAATTAATTCACTTAAGATGAGATGGTTTATGGGAAGAAAAACATTGACAAAAATATGGATGTAGCATGGTAAAAGAATACAGACTTATAAACATATACAGGGTTTTTAAAAAGCTCTTCTCTTAATATTGCGGTAACCTTAGGCAGGCAAAGTATTTAACCACCTTGGGTCCCAGTTTGTTCATCTACAAAATAGGAATGTTAAATATCTATTTCTTTTTACTATTTTTGGGAGGATTAAATAAAATGCTATGAAGTTCCTCCCACAGAGCCTAGTACAGCCGTGGGCAAACTACGGCCCACAGGCCGGATCTGGCCCGTTTAAAATGAATAAAACTACTGAGAAAAAAGACCGTACCCTTTTATGTAATGATGTTTGCTTTGAATTTATATTAGTTCACACCAACACTCCACCCATGCTTTTGTTCCGGCCCTCCGGTCCAGTTTAAGAACCCATTGTGGCCCTTGAGTCAAAAAGTTTGCCCACCCCTGGCCTAGTACATAGTAGACCTTCACATTAAGTTATTCTCATCCCCATTCTTACTATAAGTATTTTAGGAGACAAATGTATTTATATCTAGATGATGAGTGCTCTGCTTGAGATTTCTAAGAAAAACGAAAATATAAATATAGCTTTAGAGCAAAGGGGAAAATCAAGGGTTACTAAGTAGCCCACAAGACAGAAAAATACAACTGACTGTCATAAATAAAAATCCATCACAATCAATATGGGTTTTAAAGTCTTCTTAAAAATAGGAAAATACATTGTTCTATAAATCTAATTTCAATTCAGGACTAGGGAACACAAAATATGCAATAATTCTATGACGTTCAATCAGGAGATTCTAGCTGGGAAAATGATGCAGGAGGTAAAAATAATAAATATGACTGTACTCTTGCTTTCACTGAATAACATTTTCATTTTATTTCAGATTTTTTAAAAATGGTAAAAAAAATGTTAGCATCAAACTGCATTTTGGCAAGTCCAGGCATAAAGCATGCAAAAGCCTGATATAATTAAATCAAAATTTATGTAACTTGTGGGCAATGGGCTCTATGCTCTTTATTCAAAAACAGATTCAAGTTGATTAGAAACAAAAGCAAAAAGGTGATTAAGAAAATGTAAACACTTCTCCAAAAAGTTATTCATGACTTCATAAGAACTTACATACTGATTTAGGACAGATATTGGTGTTATTTTCATATTACCCATATATACTTCATATAAAATCATTATTTTTTATTAAAATAGAAACTGACTTAATTTCATTAAAAACATTAGAAGTAGATAAGTATATTATTAACCTCTTGATCTGTATCTGGAATACTTTCATATGACACTGAAGAACATTGTGCTTCAAAACTCTGAAATGAAAAGTAATTTTATTAGTTTAGAATGAAGCATATGCCTACAGTGGGATTGTCTAACCTTGGCAACATTGACATTGGGGTCAGATAACCATGATGAGTTTCTACCTCACAGACTTTTAAGTACTAAGTTTATAAAAGTAGTATATAAACCATAATTTTTAGAGCATTAATTTGTAAAGCTGGAGATAGAGTGCAATCTGTGAAAGGTCTGTATCAAAGGACTATAAAATCTAGGCAACAAAAGGAGTATTTTCTCTTAGGAAAGCATACCAGGATTACTACTCCCAGAAAATACAATTATTTCCTTGTAAAGTACCATCATTACTTTAGGAAAATAATTATGTACTGAAAAATCTGTGAGAAAAACAAGACATAATACTAAGATGATTCTCTACTGTCAACCACATGCTGAAGACAGTATTTTCAAGATAAGAACAATGTTTACTTACTGCCTCTATGTCTAAATGACTTTAAGTCAGATAAAGCTGCAATCAAAGGAACAGTTTATAAAGAACTTTAATTCCAATAACTAGAAAGTAATCATGCAAAAATGTCTCCTCTACAGCTTAATATTCATCTTCCTGGGTGTTCTATAGTACCTGGGGCTCAAGAAGCGTAAAAGAGACTGCCGCAGTGTTTTTGTTTTTTCTTAATCCTCACCAGAGGATAGGTTTTTTTAATTGAGTTTAGAGAGAGGAAGGGGGATATGTAAAGAGAGAAACATCGATTGGTTGCCGCCTGAATGCACCCAACTGGGGATCGAACCCAAACCTTGGTATGTGCTGACTGGGAATCAAACCCCCAACCTTTTGGTGTACAGTACGACACTCCAACTAACTGAGCCATTCGGCTAGGGCCATAGTGCTTTTTATTATTATTATTTATTGATTTCAGAGAGGAAGGGAGATAGAAACATCAATGATTAAAGGGAATCATTGATTGGCTGCCTCCTGCACACCAGTTACTGGGGGGATCAAGCCCGCAATCTGGGCATATGCCCTTGGCCAGAATCGAACCTGGGAAACTTTGGTCCGCAGGCTGGTGCTCTATCCACTAAGCCAAAACATAAAGGGTAATAGTGCTTTTTTTAAAGGACTATCTGTAATTGCGTGTTTCTACATTTTTATGCATTCCCTTCTATTATGGATCTTTGATATTCGCCAGGATATCTTCCTAAAGACGTGGAATTAAAGGGGTCAAATACAGGAACCAGCACATATCTTCCTGACTAAACTTGAACCAGTCCTCTACGATCATTAGTAGTAATGGGACGAATATTACTCTTTGCTAAAACCTACATTCTCTATTCTGTAGTACTTTACCTGGGTCTGGTGTTCACTAGAACTTGAATCATTACTTTCTTGATGCTCAAGATGACATTTTCCTTTCCACTCACAAACAGCCTGCTTACAAGTGAAATCTGAAAACAAATGTTTACTTTTTTGCTTCATCAAATTTAATGAAACCTGAAAGTTTTCGAGGCATCCTTTTTTCTTCTGCTTAGCCGTTGACTTGCTGGACTCTAAAAGGAAAATATTTTCTTCTACAGGCTTCTGGTGGGTATCGTGGGATTTTACTGGGATTTTGAAACTGACCTTCCTTTTTCTAGGATCTTGGGGTTCCTTAAATATCTTGTTGGAATTATAATCCTGAGAAAATTGGATTCTCTTGCACTTTTCCAAAACACACCTTTCAAAACTGTCTCTGTATTTATTGTGCCTTTCTTTCTTGAGATCTTTCATCTTCTGCCTGTGAGCAAGTAAATGAGGCCGTAGTTTTTCATTTGCCTGGCCTTCAGCTTTAGGTTTCACATCTTTGGCAATTTTAGGAATGCTAAGGTTTTTAACTCCATGGTCAAGGTTACTCCTAACATTTATCAATTTAATGTCTTTATCTTTAAAATCTACACAATTATTTATATCTTTTTTAGTTCCATTTGAAGAAGGACCTTGTGAACTAATTTGATTATCATTTGCATACGATGCTTCTTGAAGTTTAATAGGTTCTTGGGATGACGAACTGATTTTTGGTCTCTTTCTTAGAGTGTCAGTGTCTACATTCAGTCTGTAAAGCAGCACAGAAACCGAGGTTACATGACAACTGTACACGATTATACATAATTTAAACTGTATCATTTTAGTTAGGAAATAACAGAACTAGCCTGACACATACTTCATAAAAAGTAGAAATTACTACATTAGGAATTAAATAAAAAGGATTACTCAACAACTGGTATTGGAATAATTGGTTTGCTATTTGGAGAACAACACAACAAATTTAAATCTTTATAAAATAACCTAAGAACATAAATTCCAAATAGATTAAACATTTAAGCGCAAAATAATTATTATCATAATTGCTATACTTCATATCAAACCCTTAAAAACCACAGGGGAAAAATATTTATCTAATTTATTTTTTTTAGTCTGATTTTTTAGTAGAGAACTTCCTAAACTTAAAAGCCATGGGGAAAAATCACACGGGAAAATAATAACTGTAAATGACTATTTACTTTCACATTTTAGCATATTAAAAATTAATAAAACTTAAAGGACTGGAAAATGAAATTTGATGTAATATATATACATATATAGATACACATGTGTATCAATATTTGTATATCTATATGTACATATGTAGATATATGTATATATATATGTGTGTGTGTGTGTATGTATATCTACACTAATAAAAGAGGAAAATGGTAATTGGCATACGGCGATACCTTTTTCATTGGCTAATCAGGGCTATATGCAAATTAACTGCCAACTAAGATTGGCAGTTAACTGCCAACTAAGATTGGCAGTTAACTGCCAACTAAGATTGGCAGTTAACTGCCAACAAGATGGCAGCTAATTTGCATATGTAGGCACAATGCAGGGAGGCGAAAGGGAAAGCAGGAAGAAGCCCCCTGCCACTGACAGTGATCGGAAACCCAGGGGGGAGCTAAGAGCTGGGGGGCAGCCTTTGCCGCCCTGGCCAGTGATAGCAGGAAGTAGGGGTGGAGCCAGCGATGGGAGCTGGGCACGGTCGAAGCTGGCAGTCCCAGGAGCTAGGGGTCCCTTGCCTGGGCCTAAAGCGGAGTCCACGATCGCAGCGCCCCCCGCTGCCACTGCAGGTCCCCGCTGCCCGGGCCAGACACCTAGGCCAGAGGCGTTAGGCCTGGGCAGGGGCGGAGCCTGCAACCGCGGGGAGCTGGGGGTCCCCTGCCCAGGCCTGACACCTCAGGCCTGGTCAAGGGGCCGATCCGGTGATTGGTGATCAGAGGGTGATGAGGGTCAACTCCTCTGGCTGAGGCATCAGGCCTGGGTGGGGGGTGGAGCCGGGGATTGGGGGGATATGATGGTCCCCTTGCCCAGGCCTGAAGCCTGGGTCAGAGGCGTCAGGCTTGGGCGGGGGGTGGAGCAAGCGATCAGATGGAGATGGGGGTCCCCTGCCCAGGCATGATTCCTGGGCCAGAGGCCTCAGGCCTGGGCGGGGGCCAGAGCCAGTGATCAGGGGGAGAAGGGGGTCCCCTGTCCAAGCCTGACACCTCTGGCGGAGGCGTCAGGCCTGGGCAAGGGGCCGATCAGGCGATCGGAGGGTGATGGTGGTCAATGCCTGAGGGCTCCCAGTATGTGAGAGGGGGCAGGCTGGGCTGAGGGACACTCCCCCCCGCCCCCCCACACCCAGTGCACAAATTTCGTGCACCGGGCCCCTAGTATGTATGTATGTATGTATGTGTGTATATATATATATATATATATATATATATATATATATATATATATATAGCAGCTTATTAGTCTTAGAAGATAAAAAGCTCATCAAAAAATATTAAGACTCTAGAATAGCCCATAAACAGAACAAGAATGAAAGAGAAAAAGGGAAAGGCTAATAAACATTTGGGAAAATAAATCTGACTTCCTAGCAATCACAGACATGCTAATTAGAACATACCATTTTCTTTTATCAAATTAGCAAAGATTTTAAAATAACATATATTAGCAAGGAGTTGAAAAATGGATCCTCTCTCATATATTGCTGGTAAAAATACAAAATGATTACAGTTCCAAAAAAGAATTTGAAAATATAATTAAAGATTCTAAAAATGTTCATATTCTTTGATTTCTCAGTAATTTTCATTTTAGAAATTATCATGGTAAAAAAAAGTAATAAACTAAAAAAAGAGATTCAATTCAGGATTACTTATAATAGCAAAGCATCAAGTACAAGATAAATGTTAAAATTTTAGAAATGACTAAGAAACATGTCAGTCTATCAAATATGTGATAAGTGCACAAATATTTTTAAGGAGGCATTCAACTATTCAGCATTGCAAGGGCTGAAGCTAACTAAATAACAGATTTTGAGTAAATGTTGAAGCCGAGTTCAACTTCACTGCATTCTTTTTTATTTTAATTAGGTGCATATTTTTTGTTTCAGGTTCTGATATGCTGTGGGACTTGCCTTTATTAAATTAAAATTTTGTTCATCATGGATTTTTTGTATAAATTTAGATTTTTTTAAATCCTCATCCAAGGATATTTTTCCATTGATTTTTAGAGAGAGTGGAAGAAAGAGGGAAAGACAGAGAAACATTGATGCGAGCGAAACACATCAATTGGTTGCCACTTGCACGCACCCTGAGCAGGACCCGGGACAGGGAGAAGCCTGCAACCGAGGTACATGCCCTTGACCAGAATGGAACCTGGGACCCTTCAGTTTGCAGGCCGATGCTCTATCCACTGAGCAAAACCAGTTGGGGCAGAACTTCAATGCATTCTTTAAAAATTTTATATTCTATTCTTAAAATTTTTTTCTTCTTCCTCACAAAGACTATGTGGACAAGTCTATGGGATAACCAAAGGCTAGAAAACATGCCCTTAACTTAAGCAAAAGGTAACTAGAGGCCCAGTGCACGAAATTTGTGCGGGGGGGGGGGGGGGCGGTGGAGGGGGGTGTCCCTCAGCCCAGCCTGCACCCTCTCCAATCTGAGAACCCTTGACGGATGTCCGACTGTCCCACTGGGATCGGGCCTAAACGGGCAGTCGGACATCCCTCTCACAATCCAGGACTGCTGACTCCCAACTGCTTGCCTGCCTGCCTGATTGCCCCTAACTGCTTTTCCTGCCAGCCTGATCACCCCATAACCACTCCCCTGCCAGCTGATCAATGCCTAACTGCTCCCCTGCCGGCCCAATTGCCCCTAACTTCCCTCCCCTGCCGGCCTGGTCGCCCCTAACTGTCCTCCCCTGCAGGCCTGGTTACCCCCAACTGCCCTGCCCTGTTGGCCCAGTCGCCCCTATCTGCCCTCCTTTGCCAGCCTGGTCGCCTCTAACTGCCCTCCCCTGTTGGCCTGATTGCTCCCTAACTGCCCTCCCCTGCAGGCCTGGTCACCCGCAACCTCCCTGCCCTACTGGCCTGGTCACCCCTAACTGCCCTCCCCTGCAGACCTGGTCTCCCCCACCTGCCCTCCCTTGCTGGCCATCTTGTGTCCACATGGGGGAAGCCATCTTATGTGTTGGAGTGATGGTCAATTTGCATACTACTCTTTTATTAGATAGGATAATTATCCAGCCCTCGCTGGTTTGGCTCAGTGGATAGAGCATTAGTCTGTGGACTGAAGGGTCCTGGTTTGATTCTATCAAGGGCACATGCCTGGGTTGTGGGCTCAATCCCCAATGGGGGGCGTGTGGGAGGCAGCAAATCAATGATTCTCTCTCATCACTGATGCTTTTCTCTCTTTCTCCCTCTCCCTTCCTCTCTGAAATCAATAAAAGTATTTTTAAAAAGATAATTATCCAAATTTTATTAATCAGCCTCCTAACTTCTATTACTCTACGTAATGAAGGTATCCTATCTATCAGCTCACAGGCCGATGCTCTATCCACTGAGCCAAACCAGCTAGGGCAGGTATCCTATCTAATAAAAGAAAAACATGGTAATTGGTGTACGACTGCTACCCTTCCCATTGGCTAATCAGGGTGATATGCAAATTAACTGCCAGCCAAGATGGTGGCCGGCAGCCAGGCAGCTTAAACTGAACATGAGGCTTGATTGCTTCAGTGACGGAGGAAACCAACGTTCCCCGCCTGCCGCTGCAGGCCTCTGAGCGGGCAGTTTAAGAAACATTGTAACGAATATAGAAGCTAAACAAAACCCCAGAAACCAGCTTTCAGCCAGCTGGGATCTCAGAGCTGGAGTTGATACAGAGTTTCGATTATAGAAGCGAAACAAACCAGATACCTGCTTTCAACAGCAGAGGCCTAAGAGCTGGAGCCTCAGAGCTAAAGGTGGCCCAGAATAAAAAAAAAGAAAGAAAAAAAGGAGCAGTTGGGAGCTTCAGTCCCAGCCTGAAAACAGCCTTCAGCCTCTCACCCAGACTGGCCAGGGACCCCTGTGGGGACCCCCACCCTGAAGGATGTGTGACCAGCTGCAAACAGCCATCATCCCCTCACCCAGGCTGGCCAGGCAGCCCAGTGGGGACCCCCACCCTGATCCAGGACACCCTTCAGGGCAAACCAGCCAGCCCCGACCCATGCACCAGGCCTCTATTCTATATAGTAAAAGGGTAATATGCCTCCCAGCACCAGGATCAGCATGACAGGGGGCAGTGCCCAAACCCCCTGATCGCTCTGTGGCTCTGTGTGTGACAGGGGGCGGGGCCACAACCTCCCTATCGGCCCTGCTCTGTTCGTGAGAGGGGAAGGCGCCCCAACCCTCTGATCAGCCCTGCTCTGTGCCTGATAGGGGGGAGCTCCCCAACCCCATGATCGCCCTGTAGCTCTGTGTGTGACAGGGTGCAGCGCCCCAACCCCTCCACCCCACAGGCCCTGTTCTGTGTGTGACGGGTTAGAGCCATAACCTCCCCATCGGTCCTGCCCTGAGTGTGACAGTGGCAGCGCCCCAACCCCCTGATCGGCCCTGCTCTGTGGGTGATAGAGTGCGGCGCCCCAATCCCCTGATCTGCCCTGCTCTGCGTATGACAGGGGGCGGTGCCCCAACTCCCCTATCGGCCCTACTCTGTGAGTGACAGGGGGGAGCTCCCCAACCCCGATTGACCCTGCTCTCTGCGTGACAGGGGGGAGCTCCCCAACCCCCTGATCGGCCCTGCTCTGTGCGTGACAGGGGGAAACTCCCCAACCCCCTGATCGGCCCTGCTCTGTGCATGACAGGGGGCAGCGCCCCAACCCCCTGATTGGCCCTGCTCTGTGCATGACAGAGGGTGGCGCTGCAACCTCCCCATCAACCCTGCCTTGAGTGTGACAGGGGGCGGTGCCCCAACCCCCCAATAGGTCCTATCCTGAGCGTGACTGAGGGTGGCATCGCAACCTCCCAATCCGCCCTGCTCTGTGCATGACAGGGGGCGGCGCCCCAACTCCTCAATCAGCCCTACTGTGAGCCCGACCAGGGGCTGCACCTAGGGATTAGGCCTGCCCTCTGCCACCCGGGAGCAGGCCTAAGCCAGCAGGTCCTTATCTCCCAAGGGGTCCCAGACTGCGAGAAGGCACAGGCCGTGCTGACGGACACCCCTCCCCCGCGAGTGCACAAATTTTTGTGCACCGGGCCTCTAGTGTATCTTATAAAGGTGTGAAAAATCAAATCACTTGAGATAAAAATCTACATTCTAATCTACATTCTATTTGAAAGTGTCTTTTATATAGTGTAGAATTCTGATAGACTTTTTATTTCACTCCACTTTTCCTTGAACTTATATTAACAAAACTCAAAAAATCATTATCTGTGATGCACCTAGAAATATTTGCATTCAAAACAGTACTAATCAGCCCAGTGATTTGGCTCAGTGGATAGAGTGTCAGCCTGCAGACTCAAGGGTCCCAGGTTCGATTCTGTCAAGGGCATGTACCTTGGCTGCGGGCACATCCCCAGTGGGGAGTGTGCAGGAGGCAGCTGATCGATGTTTCTCTCTCATTGATGTTTCTAACTCTCTATCCCTCTCCCTTCCTCTCTGTAAAAAATCAATAAAATATATTTTAAAAAAAAAACAAAAAAACAGTACTAATCAAAGTAAGTAAAGGATTTTTCAAGTCTAAATATTTAATCTCACAATTCTAGACCAAAAGAGTAAGGAGGGGGGAAGTTACCTTTTCAGTTCATGTCTTCTTTTTACATTACAGTTCACAACGTCTATACAATCTGATTTCTGGAGGAGAAAAAAATCTATCATTAAAGAAATATAAGTTGTGCAGTGGCACTACAGTTACAGGGGAAAGAGACTGGGAGACAATTTTTTCCTATGACTATGTGGTAGTGAATTGGTTGACACAATAGTTTAATTAATCCTTCCAATAAACTTGTGAAATGGACATCTTTATCATCCCCATTTTACAGATAAAGTAGGCAAGGCTCAAACAGAGCAAATTATCTTCTGCAATGTCACAGGGCAGGGCAGCAGCAGAGCCATGACTTGAAACCAGATCAGTCGACTCTCTCTTCTGCCACCCTGTCTATGTACTTTGATGAAACAGGGCTTGACACAAGAAAAATAAGAGAGAAACAGAATATAGTCCCTTTCCGAAAGAGCTTATATCAGGGGTCCTCAAACTACGGCCCGCGGGCCACATGCAAACACAAATATTGTATTTGTTCCCGTTTTGTTTTTTTACTTCAAAATAAGATATGTGCAGTGTGCATAGGAATTTGTTCATAGTTGTTTTTAAACTATAGTCCGGCCCTCCAACGGTCTGAGGGACAGTGAACTGGCCCCCTGTTTAAAAAGTTTGAGGACCCCTGGTTTATATAGTAAAACAATAAAGAGAAGTAGAAGAGAAGTACAAATAGCCTAATGTGAGGATACAATTAAGCATCAAAGCAGAAAAGGAGACAATAAGTTGTAAAGTGTTTAAAACATCAACCACTGCCCTGACCGACCTGGCTCAGTGGATAGAGCGTTGGCCTGCAGACTGAAAGGTCCCAGGTTTGATTCTGGTCAAGGGCATGTACCTTGGTTGCAGGCACATCCCCAGTAGGGGGTGTGCATGAGGCAGCTGTTTCTCTCTCATCAATGTTTCTAACTCTCTATCCTCTCCCTTCCTCTCTGTAAAAAATCAATAAAATATATATATGTATATTTTTAAAACATCAACCACCAACAGTTAGAACATACCTGGAACAAAAGTGGGCAAAATATATGCTAAAGATTGAATATGCATTGAATAAAGATTAATGAGCAAAAGAAAAAGGCATTCTTGGCTAGGAGTACTAGGCATTCTAAAAAGCTAAAGACGATTAGAACAAATTCAGTAGGGACAAAATAAACAAGCCTAGCTAGAAGCAGAAGTTTTGAGGCAGAAGAAAAAAGGAAAATGAAGAGTTAGGGTGTGATCAAATTTAAGAGCGTCCTGAAAGACAAACTAAAAAATGAGTGAAGGTTTTTAACACAGACAAAATATGATGAAATCAGTGTTTTAAGAAGGTTAATATAGTAACAGTAAGTTGAAATAGCAGTTTCATTATATGAAAACAATTTCTTAAAAACACAATTCTGCATTCATGGAACTTTCACTAATTTCTCATATTACCCACAACTCTGTTGCTATCTTGACATAAACCTAACTTCAACTTGAATGAAGTAAGTACACTTCACCAATCACCCATGCACCAGCTTCACATGTTTCGTCTGCTATCACTACTTCCAATTATTTGTGTGCGGATGGAAATAACTTTGAACTTGGCTTTGTCACTGGGCACGACAGTTCCTCGAATAACATTGTTTCCTTCATTGCTTTGTTATAACATTGATGAGATGCTGTAGGAACTTAACTGTATTTGTATCAATTAGCTTCATTTGTATCAATTGATTTCATTATAAATTGTTTCATTTAAAGTCCCAGAACCTACCAATGACATTGAGAACTTGGCTACTTGCCTTGGCTACTTCAAAAGGAAATTGTAAAGATAAATACAACCATATATGGGAAAAGACTTAAAAAATGTCTAAATTTATATCCATGTAGTCTAATCCCAAACGATAGGATCTATCAGCACAAAGAAATAAGGAACTTGATAAATGGTTTTTGGTGAGTAGAAGGAAGAAAAAAAAATCAACCTGGTTTTCTTTCCATTGGCTATCAAAAAGTAAGTATAACACACAGCAAAAAAAAAAAAAAAAAACTAATGAAAAAATAGGGGTGAATTTATATTATAAGCCTCCTAAGTGTACATTCAAACTTTAATATAAATAATTTTCCGAGTTATTTATAGTATTTAAACACTCACCAGTTTTCTCTTCTCTGATGAAATTGATCTTACAGAGCAAGATGAGCTAGTGGAACTTGTTGAGGTTTTTTCTTTCTTATCCTAAGAATGGCATTTGGAAAAAAGGAAAGAAAAGCACAAAATAAAGCACATTATTTCATCACTATTATAAATCAACATTCTTTCTACATTAATAATAAATTTCAGAGGAGAACAATGTTCAAAGGCACACAAATAGTTAAGAGGAAGGGTAACCCAACTAGAAGGGAGACTCAACCAGAAACAGGAGAGCTAGGTGCGCTAAAACTAGCGATGAGGTAGGATACAAGTGTTACAGCAGAAGGCCATCTGACGGCGCAGGTCAGGGCACTGGGAGGTGTCTCGGCCACGGTGGAACCAGTCTTCTATAAATAAAACCCATATATCCAGTTCTTTGTCCCTGGGTACTGATTCAACAGATCCAAGACAAATATATTGTGAGTACCTACCATGTGCAAAAGACGTAGACAGTGGGGCAGAGTAATGAAAAAACTATAAAAGTCCCTGCCCTCCTGGAGGTTAAAATCTAGAGCAGGAGTTTACAAATAACGTATTCAGTGTGTCACACTATGCTATGGAGGATGAGGGAGGAAGCAGAGAAAAGAATCGGGAAATATTGGGAGGTGGGGGCTGAGGGAGCTGCAATTTTAAAGAGTAAAGGCCTAAAGAAGGGATGGAACCCTACTTATGTAGGGTAAGTGTTTTCAGTTCACAGGGAATAGCAGCAGGGGCAAAGCCCTGAGGCAGGAATGCCGGCTTGCTGGAACACAGCAAGGAAGCTAAGGGGTGGAGGAAACACAGGGTTTGGAATGAAAGGGGGAAGAGATGGGACGAGTAGGTCACTTGGTTGGCCCAGCAAGGACTTTAGTTTTCACTCTGGATGAAGTGGAAAACCACTAGAAAGTCCTGAGTAAAGGGGTGATATGCTCTGACTTACATTTTAATAGGATAACTCTGGCTGATGTGTTGAGAACACAAGGAAGCAAAGGTGGAAGCCAGGAGATCAACTTAGGAATTGTTGGCCCTGGCCAGTGTTGCGAAGTGGTTGAAGTGTCTCACAGCACTGAAGGGTCTCGGGTTTGATTCCTGGTCAAGGGCATGTACCTGGGTTGCAGGTTCAATCCCCAGCCCTCTTTCTCTTCCCTTCCTCCCTTCCTTCCACTCTCTTTAAAAGTCAATGGGAAAAATAACCTCAATGCTGAGTAAATGCAGAAGGAAGATGTGGAAAATGGTCTAACGGAGAGTTATTTCTATGAAAAGGAGGATTTTGAGGACGTTCAGAATTGAAGTCAGGAATGCCAAGGCAAATTACTTACCTCTCTAAGCTTCAGTTTCTTCATTTATGTAACTAGGACAATAGCAGTACCTACCTGATGGAGTTGTGAGGGATAAATATTAAACTGATAAGAAGATACTACACTTGATTTTAGCCAAAAGGCCGAGAAGCGATGTGAGGGATAAATAAAATAACAAAAGTTGAGAATGGGAAAAGCAAATGACTTCTGGGCCAGAAGGGCAGAACGATAGAGTTACATATGTCATTTTAAAATGGAGGAGTATGCCTTACATTACACAAAAATAAACTGTTAAAAGGGTGTCCTTGGGTTAGTAAATAAAAGAATTCTTACTTCATCAAAGTTGGGTAATGAGGTGGTATCTTTTCTCTCAGACTTCTCTCCTTTTTCACAAGTTTCTTTGGACATTTTGAAAAGCTAAAATAAACATTAAAAACACATTATGTGTATTTTAACACCACCACAAAAAATACATTAGAAATTATTCTTCTTTCAGTTATTTAAAGACTAGAGTTTTACAAAATTATTTCCATTTACTAACCTTTCTTAAGATAATAGGATTCTCTCACTGTTCCTTTATGAGGATTCTCCCTCATAATGATCTATCCTCTCCTTCAACTTCATCTATCTCACTTTAGGAATGACTCTCCAAATTATGCCCGTAGCCCTGACTTCTCTCTCCAGCATCTGATTATCATTTTCTACTGCCTGCAGGACTACTGGATTTTGTCCCACCTACACCTCAAAACCAATTAGTCGTAAGTCTTCATTTTCCTGACACACCCACTGTCACTCACTGAGTGAGACTTCAGGCAAATCACACACACTTTTTGAGTCCCAGTTTCATTATATGTAAAACAGAGATAACCTATCCCAGAGGGTTTTGAGGGACTTAAATGAAACAATGGATATTAAAATGCCTTGCACCAAGTAGAGCATAGCAGGGCCTAAATAAATACTGGCTTACATGGTTGTCTTCCTACTACCCTGAGCTCCCTGAAGAGTATGCAGTATTAAAATCGTAGGAGGTGCTCATAAATGCTTGCTGAGGGAGAGAACACGGGATTGTTTTCTTCCTTAGAATATTTACTCTAATTCTGAGCCACTACCAACTCTGGCCCATTTCAGGCTCTGTCACTTTCCCTTACCAGTCCCACCTTTCCAGCCCTGCTCCAAATCAAGTCAATACTGTTAGTTTCTGAACCTCTGCCCCATCCCCCCCAAAAGCATTAAGACAAATATAGTCATTCCTTGTGATCATAAACACTTATAGTATACCGAAAGCATCCTGTGCTGGAACATAGAGGCCCCAAACTGGGAACATCACCAGGACTGTTGGGACAGGAAAATATAAAAGGGGGGCTAGGATCAAAGCCCAAAGGAGCATTTAGTGCTGGTAGTAACACATACTGAGACGACAGACCGAAAGGCTAGAAATCAAGCAACTGCAATGACTTCTGGTCCGTCATGATCACAGTAAGTGAAGTTCTACGAAAGAATGATCGATTATAAAAGCAAACTTTTAGAATGCTTTGATGAATATGAAGAGGAAAGCCTGGTTGGTGTAGCTCAGTGGTTGAGCATTGACCTATGAATCAGGTCACAGTTTGATTCCTGATCAGGGCACCTGCCCAGGTTTGATCCCCAATGGGAGGCAGCCGATCAATGATTCTCTCATCATTGATGTTTCTATTTCTCCCTCTCCCTTCCTCTCTGAAAGCAATAGAAATATATTTAAAACAATAACAAAATAATGCTAAAATTTAAATCTCTTATCCTAAAGACAAATTGAAAACAATACTGCAGATAGTGAACTATTAAAGGAAAAACACCTGTATATTTACCATGACAAGTGCTTTATACTTATACTAGAGGCCCAGTGCACGAAATTCGTGCAAAGATAGGGTCCCTAGGCCTGGCCAGCGATCAGGGTCAATCGGGGCCTTCCTTCATTCCACGCCGCCCCCCTGGTGGTCAGCACATGTCATAGCCAGTGATCAAACTCCCAGTCTCCCAGTCGAACTCCTGAGGGGACACTTTGCATATTAGCCTTTTATATATATGGATAAAATGTGAAATTCACATTGATTTTGTAAAAATCAAAATATAAACTAAATGAGAGAAGACCTCCGGTGCTAGTCAGCTTCCAGAATGGTCTCCTTTCACATAATAAATAGGGCTGATCTGTGTTTCCAGTAAGATATTGCTAAATGGCAGTATGTGGCTAGGTCACCTAAGACAATGTGGCTTCTGCCTTTCTCTGTCCTGCACTGTTCATTCTAGAGAAAGCCAGCCACCAGGTCATGAGCACATTCAAGGAGTCCATGGAGATGCCCACCTCTTCCCAAAAAACCACCAAGTGCCAGGAATGTGAGTGAGCCACCTTGGGAGCTGATCCTGAAGCCCAAATCAAGCCTTTACATGGCAACATCCCTGCCAGGTATCTTCACATCCTCATGACAAACCCCGGAGCTAGACACCCAAAAAGCCATCTATCAATTTCTGACATACTGAAACCGAGGTGTAAAAAAAATGTTTATCATTTTAAGCCACTAAACTTTGGGATAATTTAGGCAGCAAGAGATTAGTAATACACTCACTTAATATAATTCTTCAAACTCGGAATATTCCTTTTTAGGATGTCTCAAGATCAGCAACCGTGCTTACAAATTCTTCTTTTTTTTTTTTTGTATGCATGCATATAAGCATAACCAATGGACACAGGCACAAGGGGGGGGGTAAGGGCATGTGGGGGGTGGGGGTGGCCGGGGAGAGGTCAATGGGGGAAAAAGGAAACATATGTAATACTTTAAACAATAACGAATTAAAGAAAAACAAATCTTGCTAAAGCTCCCATAGAATGTACAGCGCTAAAACCTAACCCTTGTCATCTTCTGTTTTCTAGCTGGTATGAAATGATTAGAGTGCCAGCGGTTCTCAACCTGTGGGTCGCGACCCCTTTGGCGGTGGAAAGACCCTTTCACAGGGGTCGCCTAAGATGCATATCAGATATTTACATTACGATTCATAACAGGAGCAACATGACAGTGATGAAGTAGCAACGAAAATACTTTTATGGTGGGGTCACAACATGAGGAACTGTATTGAAAGGGCCAGAAGGTTGAGAACCAACCACTGGAAGCATGATTTAGAGCAGACGGACACACCGAATCAAGCTTTCCACTCGCCCTCCAGTGTTGCAACGATTCTTGGATAATGGACAAATAGAGTGAGCCACACCTCGTAAGTTTTAATGTGTCCTTACCCCGTTTTGTTTTGTTTTTTTTTTAATTGTCTTGCACCTGAGACTCAAAGCAGCTGACCTCTCCTGTGGCCTGGAACGCTCGAGCCCGTCCCGGACAGAAGGGCCGAAAAACTTGTTTTTCCCCCCGTGCCTGCCCCGCGGGCTCAGTGCGGGCGGCTCAGGCTCCTGCAGGCCCCGAGTCCAAGGAAGACAAGTACCAAGTGGGGGAGGGGGCTCACTGGGATGTGCCCCAGGGAACCCGCATGGCACCCATCAACTGCCCGAAGCTCAACACACTCAGAGTTCTGGTTATTAAAAGCCTAGATACCAGCGTGAGGGGGGAGGGGGGGGGGTGGCCCTAGTCACCGGACGCTTACAAGCCCGGCGCAGCGCGGAAGAAACCGGGAATACGCAGGCTACAGCAAACGTAGGAACAAAACGAGAGTGATCGGGTCCCGGCGCGGGTGAGGGTGCGAAATGCGGCGCGGACACCAACTAGAAGCGGCCGGGCTGACAGGGGAACTCGCCAGCGGCTCCTAAACCGCGGGGACTAGAACCTACGCGGAGCCAAGGGCAGCCCCAGAGGCAGGGCCGGGCCAGTACCACACCCTTCACGGAGCCCGCTGGACCCCGGGTCCGCCCACCTATCGCCCGCCCCATCTTACATTCAGAGTGGTCCCCGGAACCCCCAGGACGGCCGGCTGCCGCCAAGGTCCCGCACTAACCGGAGAAGCCTGCCCAGCAGAACGTCAACGAATCCCTCCCACCAGCTCCCGACCTTACCAGCGCCGGCGGCGGTGGCGACTCCAGAGGCCCCGCCAGGGGAAAGAGACCCCTGAACCCGAGGCCCGCCGGGAAATGTAGTTCTGCACTCGGCTCCAGATTACCACTTGGGAGCATTCACTCTCTCCTAAGACTTGGAACGCCAAGTTCCCCCCGTCGGACCGGTGCACGCTGGGTATTGTAGTCTTGGCTCGGTTGGGTGGTTGACGGCTGGAACCGGTACGCACAGTGGAAACAGAACTCTCTGACCTCATTGGTCGCCGTCCCCAGGTCGCTTCTGCGCAGTGAGTGGTGGCGTCGTAACGCCTCGGGGAAAGGGAAGCGGAGAGAACCGTGAATCGCTGCCTCTGGCTTTTAATTCTTCTGCTGACAGGCGCTGCTCACTGGTTCTTCCTCTTTTGTCTATTGCACGCAGCCCGCCCTCCCCACTAGCTTTCCCACTCCTCGGATCCAGCCCTCGGGGCATTCCAGCCGGTTTTCTGACCCCGCCGGGAGCTCACTCCTGCTTCCCGCGCGGGTCTGGCACGGAGGCGGTAACTATGGAGAATATGGCGGAGGAGGAGGAGGAGGTGGCTCCAGCCCAGGTCCCGACCTCGGCCCCGGACTCGGCTCGGGTCCCAGCTCCGGCCCCGGACTCGGCTCCGACTCCAGCCCCAGCCCCTGCCCTGGCTCCGGCCCCGGCCCCGGCCCTGTCCCCGTCCCCAGCCTCTGCCCCTGACGAAGCTGAAAGCAGTAAGTGCAGGAGGCCCAGGTCTTTCTGCTGCAGGAGAAGCGAGAAAGTGCGTCTTGCGGGGGAGGCCCTTCTTCACTGGGGTGGCTTTCATGGGAAAGGAAGGGCTAGGGCGATGGGGAAGGAGGAGGGACCCGCGCTGCGCGGCAAACGGGCACCGAATGGAGAAGGCATGTCCACCAGCCTCGAGGACATTGCGATGAAGGTTATGTGGGGGCCAGGGGTGCTGCAAAATGAGCTTGAGGGCTTCTTCGTTAAAGGGGGTCTTTTTCTGGTGCAAAAATAGGACGTTCCACCTGATCTGGTAGTTTCTCTGAAGCTTCCGTCACGGGGTCCTTTGAAAATGTAACATAGTAACCGAGGCAACCGGTGTTTACTGTAGCAGATCCTAGCTGTCAAGATTTAGAAACCATTGCTCTCAACTAGGTTTTATGTCCGGACATACACACACAAAATAAGATGAGTTTTTCTCATTTCATTTTCTACAGCCGTTTGCTTCCAAAAAGAATTTGAGGGTGACGAGTGGGTGAATAGTCTTACTAAATTATGGATTTATGTCTTCCCTCGGACATAAATACCAATGGAGTTTTGTATTTCATTAGGTCAGAAGTCAACTGTTGAAAAGTATAGCCCATATTATTGTTAGTGCTTCTGAATGTGCTTGCATGTTTTCTAAGTGGTGATTTATTGGGCCATTGATTACAAAGGTAGGCCCTCCTCATCTTAAGGTCAGAGCTAGGTAGGTGCAAAATAAGGCCAGTTGTACAATGGTAGAGGGTAGAGGGTAGAGGGGGTTCGCTGAGTAGTCTCCCTCATCGGGTGTGGTGTAGCAGCTTTAGGGAATGCATGCTTTCTCTAACTCCTCATCAAGAATATGTTAAGCACTTTGGGAAGATTTATTCATGTGTTTTAAAGTTTACAAGTATGTAATTCAAAGAATGCAATCTTTGAGAAACCTGGGACACATAGGTAACAACTGAGAAACTGGAAATGCATTCAAAATATATATTAATCGCATTTTAAAAATTATCTCTTGATGGTCTATTTCAGCCCTGGGCAAACTACGGCCGCGGGCCGGATCCGGCCCGTTTGAAATGAATAAAACTAAAAAAAAAAAAAAAAAAAAAAAAGACCGTACCCTTTTATGTAATGATGTTTACTTTGAATTTATATTAGTTCACACAAACACTCCATCCATGCTTTTGTTCCGGCCCTCTGGTCCAGTTTAAGAACCCATTGTGGCCCTCGAGTCAAAAAGTTTGCCCACCCCTGGTAGTCCTTAGACGTCTGTCTTACATAGACAAGATGAAGATGGCACCTCTGAAACAGAACTGAAAATTGAGGAAGAAGTAACAGAAGAAGTTGTAAACAAAGCCTCCTAGCATCTGATTTAATAAGGGGTTTTTCTCTTGACTTCTGGATTATTAGTGTGTTCCAGAAAGGTTGAGTAGATTTAAGTGCAGATTGCCTGATATCTACTGTCTTGAACCACAAAGTGATTTCAGAGGTGTAAGGCATATCATGAATCTTTATTTAGACAGGTCTTTGGGAGTTTTCTTCAGTAGTGGACCACAGGATTTTCCATTTTCTCTTCTAACTTACCAGGCCCCTTCCTTTTATTTTGTACTATTTAGTAATTAGGATGATTTCAAAAAGCACATTTTTACATAGATATCTATATATCTATATCTTGTTTCATATATACAGACCTTTGAACCATGGAAGTCAAAAGCCTTTATGATAACAAATTTTTCTCATTTAAAAGTAAGGTAAAAAATTTGTATTTTAATAAATTTGAGAAGGAATGGCTAATAATACTGTATTAAATTCCAAAATTATAGAATGTCCTGCTGCATCCAAAAAGACTAGTGATGTTTAAAAGTTATTTAACAAACGTCAGTGCCTGCTGTGTGCAAGTTACTGCACTAGGCACTTAGCCATTACAAAGATGAATAAGACCTAGCCCCTGCCTTCTTACTGCTTGTTGATGGGGGAAGACAGACAAGGCCACGAATTAGACAAAGGAGCTGGGAGTGAAGCTCAGAGAGGAATTAGGCAGAACAGTAGCAGTGTCAAGAATAACATTTAAAAGGCTGATGGTTCTAAATTGTATAACCTAATTATATAATGACTATTAGAGAGCCTATGGCTTATCCCATCATCTCCGATCTCATTGGGGATCTGTCCCTAAAAGTTATCACCTCCTAGTCTTGTATATTCAGGCCCCCACTTTGTAATGGTTCTCTTTCAAAATTTAGAAGTATGTAATTTGAAGGATGTGTAATATTTGAGAAACCTGAAAATGTGTTTCTGGGCCTGGGTTTTGACTTTTTTCTTCTCTTTTTTCCTTAGGCTTTCTTCCTCGTGTTCATAGTTTCACCTAACATATGAATTTATTATTTATATTCATTCAGAATCCCTCCTGAACTCCGGAAACAAAACTGCCTACTGGACTTGACCACATGAATACCAGTAGTATATCAAACACACTATGTCAAGAACTAAATTCCCTTTTTTCCTTTCCTCTTCCTTTCTGCCAAAAGTATTTTCTTCTTTCTTTATTGGTTAATGGTACCATTATTCTCAACCATGTAAACTTGAAATCTTAGATTCATTCTTGAATTTACTCTTCAGTCTTACTTTACACCCACATCCCAATTTCTTCGCTTCTTTTTTTTTTCCTTTGGTTTTACCTTCTAGTCTCCTGTACCTGTTTCTCACCTCAATTATTGATCATTGGTACTATAGCCAGAGATACCCTCCTAAAACACAGTCAAATCATATTCACTTTCTCAAAAACCTGCAAAGACTTAGCATTGCCGAAAAAAGGTCAAACCAACTTGCATAGAATTTATGCCTTTTACTATCTGTACCACATTGAGGCTGCATGTTTTTCTACCGACTCCATCTAGCCAGGTGTGGGATAGAAGTGGCTGTATTTTTTATACCACATTCCTTTGTTCATGAGATTACTTAAGTTTATAAGGCCAGCCACCAAATCTTACTGAATTCTGTTCATACCTTAATGTGCTTCTTCAGTAAAGACCTTCTCAGAGGCTCTTGTTGGAATTAATTGCCCCTTACCCAGTATGTCCACATTATATTCACCCCAAGTGTTCTTTCATTCTGCCTTGTGTTATAGTTAGCAGTTAATCTCTCCTACCTGATTGAAAGTTCTGTGAAGATAGGAAACATGGCTTAAGTTTCTTCAGTGTTTTGTACAGAACAGAAACATTTTTAAAGAATTATATTGAATAATTAAGTAAATTTTAAAGCTGTCAGGTTGCATAAATGTAGTTTTATCCTGTTTGCATTCTGAGGCACACTTGTCATTTATAAACTGAGTCCCAGCAGTATTCTCCATCTAGGTATTAGGGCATTATGCTATAGGAAATGAAATTGTCAAACTCTAGGTGAAGTAATTAATTAATAATGGAACGGGAATATAGATTGTTAAAGCTTAATTTTCTAATTTTTAAATTTTCAGAGAGACACATCTCAATTCAGAGGCAGCTTGCTGATCTAGAGAAGTTAGCTTTTGTAACTGAAGGGGATTTTGATTCTGCTAGTTCATTGAACTCAGATCATCTTGATGCAGGTATTTCCATGTTTGTCTCTGTGTGTGTGTTTTCTTAATTTCTAATGGTTTGTTATCTAGCATGAAAAATTTGCTAGAAATAGACTTGTATATTCTGTTGAACTAGAGGAGTAGTAAATATTTTTATGCAGGAAACTGATAGTCATCTCTATGCAAAGGTTCTGTGGAATGAGTTACTTCACAACTCAGGGAAATTACAGTCTCCTCCTATATAATAAAAGCATAGTATGCAAATTGTCCCCTGGATCAGAAGTTCCTCTGGGAGTTTGACCAGGGGGCGGGGCCAGCCAGGGAAAGGGAGGGAGTACCCCGCCAGCAGCTGCTAGGGATCCTACCAGTGCATGAGGGTATGTGTATTCTATGTGTATTTCTATTGCATTCGGCTAGGAGTAACAAAAAAAACATTGCCTTAAAAAAAAACACATTGCCTTAAAAAACATGGAGGCTTATCTTCTCTCATGTAAAATAAGTACCAAGATAAGCAATCTAGGGCTGGTACGAGAGACCACGGTACTGTCAATGCCCTAAGCTCCTCTCTTTCTGATTTGCCATCCTTAGTGCTTGGATTCCATCCTTAAGATCACCTCATGGTTTTTTGAAGTAGGCCCAGTATTTAAAAAAATAGTGTCTATACTTGCAGTGTGCTATACGTGAAAGGTATTTGTTGGATTAAAATTTATTAAGTGGGTTACTGATTGTTTCTGTATATTTTTATTGCTTTAAGTCTGAACTTTAATTCAGGTTTTAATTCTTTGGTACACTATCAATGTTTTTATTTGAGATACATTTCTAGTTAAATAAGACTTTTATTTTGATGATCCAAAATCTTTTCAAGGACATACTAATAAAGAAGGAAGACCTCACAAATTCAGTAGTAGGATACAGTGCTTCTAATCATGGCCTCCAGTCTCAGAATACCAATCATATTAAATTCCTCCTACTACTTTGAGTTTCTTCTTCCATTTTTCTAACTCCACATGTTAACTGGTTTTGTTGCTGCCAGAGTATAAGAATGCCACAGCAGCTACTTATTCTCTCTACCCAGCTCCTGGCCCTCTGGGAGGGTGACAGCCTCTGCCTTTTCCCCTGGGCAAAGTACAGAGTGACTCTGCCAGGCACTTTGGCCGGAAGGATATATAGATCATCATTCTTCATCCGTTTTGTTCTCAGTAGCAGTAAGGATAGCAGCTAGTCACAGAGAGGGGAGTTTTAGGGTAAAAATCACCCTATGCTAAAACAATTTTTGTTAACTACCCGCTGAGACGGGTGATGTCTTACTGAAGTTAAGAAAGACATTATGTAAGAAGTGGGGTGGGACTGGGGTCCTCGGTTACTTTTTTTGTAACTGAATTGAAGCATTAATTGGTAGTATATTCTGTGCCTTATCGGTTCTTTTTTCTTTATCAGGAAATAAACAGGCTTGTCCATTATGTCCTAAGGAAAAATTTAGAGCTTGTAATAGCCATAAGCTTCGTCGGCACCTTCAAAATTTACATTGGAAAGTGTCAGTTGAATTTGAAGGTTAGTATTTTTGTGCTTACTAAAAGGTGATGTAAATGAAATTCAAGATTTGATACCAGTTTGGGAATTTTATAGTGAATTTAATCAGATGTTTTAAGTTTAAAAATTTGAGGGATTCAAACCCTTCTTTTAATGTGTTTATTAGTAAAAGATCATGTTGCTCTCTAGGCAGTAGCAATATATAACACAAGTAGTTTTGTTTTGGCAAACATTTATGAAGCATCTGTTCTGTACTCTGTACTCTGCATGGCCCTGGGGATCCGCATTTTGGACAGCATCATAAATGAAGTCTGTGTAGCGCAAATTAGCATAAGGCAGAGAAGATGAAGCCTAAGGAAAAAATCAAGTGGCAGAGAATAGATGACAAAATTCAGTTCTAAGGAAGCTAAGTGGCTAATCCAAGATAACACAGATAGTCTTGGCAGAACCAGAATTCACTCAGATAACCCATATTTGTTTTTATACTGTACCATATATAACAAGTAAACTAAGGCTATCTCATTAAGTAAATTAATAAATGATATTACAAATACAAAAATCTGTTATTCTTATAAAATTTGCCAATAATTTTGTGAAAATTGAATATTTAATGAACCGTGGTATGACAACCATCCATCTTTCATTCTAGGTTACAGAATGTGCATCTGCCACTTACCTTGTCGACCAGTGAAACCAAATATTATTGGAGAACAGGTAATCAGATGTTAGATTTATTTTGAAATTTAGCCCTCTTTAAAGAAGGTGCAATTTTTACTTTCTTTAATACTAAAATGTTTATATTCAGCAATCAGGTTAACTTTAAGATTTTGTATCTGAATGTTTTCAGATCATCATATTGGGAAAAATATAAAATGCATGAAAAAAAGGGTTGCTGTATTGAAATTTTTATAGTTTTAATTTCAGTCAGATATATTGCTGTCTTGTGTTCAAAAGGAAAAGTATTTACTAATTTTAGAATGGAGAATTAAATAGAAAGTAATTTTTTTCTTTTAAAATAAATCTTGATTATAGAAAAAGAGCCTTCAATTTCTGTGATTTAATAAATGCGTTGATTCATTCTTATCATCCTTCCTGTGTGCTTCCATTAATCTGCCAAAGGACAGAATAAGAAACTTCCTGAAATCTTTGATAACTTTTTTAAAAAGTACATATGTTCTTTTTTAGAATAGATTTGAACTTTGGGGAATAAAAATTATAAAGTATTTTTGGTGATTCTATCCCAAATACATATTAGCTTATTATTATTATTAATTTTTCTTTGGGATCACTAAAAAGAGTAAAGTGCTGGAGAAAAAATAACATTTCTTTTTGTTGTTTTTTTTATTATTCTTATTGTTGAAAGTATTACAAAAAATCATTTCTTAAGCAGTAGTCAGGACAATGCTTGTCCATGAACCTTATCCAAGATATTTTGAATATGATAACCACAGTACCATAGGAATCTTTTGCAATGTTCTTGAATATTCTCGACTTGCTATATGATTCCAAGTAAATAGGAGGTAGACACAGCAAAAGTAGGAGTGCCGTTGGAGTAGTTTTTTGGTCCTCAGCTATGTGAGAAATTATAAAGTGAGAATTTTTTACTTGGAAAAATAGATGTTTCATTAATTTTCAGAAATCTTGAAAGCTGGTTACTAAATGTGGTCATCATTAAAAATTAAATTAGCCCTAGGCGGTTTGGCTCAGTGGATAGAGCATCAGCCTGCGGGCTGAAGGGTCTAGGGCTCACTTCTGGTTAAGGGCACGATCCCCAGTAGAGGACGTGCAGGAGGCAGCTGTTTAATGATTCTCTCTCATCATTGATGTTTCTATCTCTTCCTCTCCCTCTCCCTTTCTCTCTGAAGTCAATAAAAACATATGTAAAAAAATTAAATTATATGAACTTAAAAGTGAATAAGTTATATTAAAAACAAAGGTGATGAATACTCAAAGCTCACTACTTCCTAATTATTTTACTGCATGTTTCTATTATCTATGCTCTTACAGTTATTTATATAATATCTACATGGTGGCAATGCTGTCTTTTCCCAAATACATGTTCAGTGATGTCACATTGGTAACTTGAAATTTGTCACAATTGTAGCTTGAAATTAAAGAGTATATTTTCTTGATATTGTAGAGTATTTATACTACAGAAAGCTGAAAACTCTACGAATCAGAACTTTATTTTCCTGGTGAGACAGTTAAACATCTACCAGCACACTGCTACTAATATTATACCATCTGTAAGTGCTGCTTATAGAAAAGAGGATACAGTTATTTGTTGATTAGAATGAATGGGAAAATCTTAGAAATTAAAGTTGTAGCCTATTGTAAAATTAAATTAAAAAGTGTATGTCACATGGCAAAATTAATACTGTCTTCTAGACCATTAAACCCAAGACACATACGTAAATTTACAACCATGAATAAAGTTCTATTTCATTGTCTTAGTAACTTATTTATGTATTAAATTAAATACTCTGTTTGCTAGATATCCAGTAAAATGGGCGCCCATTATCATTGTATCATTTGTTCAGCAACAATCACCAGAAGGACTGATATGCTAGGACATGTTAGGCGCCATGTGAATAAAGGAGAGACTAAATCCAGGTATATTGCTGGTAAGTTGAGCAATCTTATTAACATGTTAGTAAGTAAATCCTTAAACAATGGTCCAATTATTCTTTTTAGACATCAATGAGATAATGATAGTGACTTAACTAAATCACTGAGCTGACTACTACACCCTTACTTCAGATTTCCTTTTTCTGTGAGCCTCCCAACAATGTTTTTCTGTCCTCAGTTACCATATATTTCACAAGTGGGTAGAAAAAGCAACCGATGCTCAAGTAAATACAGGTATCTTAATGAAAGAATTATAGGACTGTATTACTAATGATGGTTCCTGCACCAGTAATTGTGTTATACTTATCAAAACACACTAGAGAAAGTATGTAAAATGACATAACGACCGCTTATTATCCCTAGTGGTATCAAGTTATTAGTAGTTATTATTGAGGCAGCCCTTCTCAAGAATTAAGCCCTCATTGTCCTAAGGCCGTGGTCGGCAAACTGCAGCTCGCAAGCCACATGCGGCTCTTTGGCCCCTTGAGTGTGGCTCTTCCTAAGCCTTAGGAGTACCCTAATTAAGTTAATAACAAAGTACCTACCTATATAGTTTAAGTTTTAAAAATTTGGCTCTCAAAAGAAATTTCAATCATTGTACTGTTGATATTTGGCTCTGTTGACTAATGAGTTTGCCGACCACTGTCCTAAGGCACCCACTGTATGTAAAGAAGTAATGTCTATACATCTAGAATGGTATTATGTACCTTTCTTTTAAGAATTGAAAAAAGCCACTAAAATAATTTTCCATAGCGCTTAATTTTCTCACTGACTCTGGTTTGAGAAAGGCTGACCTTGTGAGGTACATGATGCCACTTTGGTGGGTAGAGAAGATGTATAACAACGCTGGGAGAGGGTGCTGTTATTTGGCATTGTAAAAAGAGAAGTATGGTTGCTATTTAGTTAACATTCTGATTGTAATATAATCAAGAAATCCAAATATAGTCTGTTATTTTTCCCCACACATATGTGTCTCATTTCTTAAATATGTAAAACATACTTAAATACATCAGCTTTTCATTTGGGTTTATAGCTAAATTATTCAAATGTATAGCAAATGTAGAATTTTTTCCTTTACTTTATATCTGTTTTAATGTAATTTGTGATTTAAATCATAATTATGAGAAAGTGTTTTGAAATCTAGCATGTTCAGGAAATATAATGATTCTTTCTCATGCTGGCTAATGAATGTAATCATATAAAGATACCACTTTTCTAACAGTTATCCCACAACAACATGTTTAGCAGCCAACCCATGTAAATGTAATATAGTATTTGATGAGGAATAAAGGTATTTTAGGATTCAGTGCTATCTTAGGTTGATTGTTCTTTCTTTTGCTTTTTTTTGTTTGTTTTTAGGTTGATTGCTCTTAACTAGGTATCATTATTGATAGAGTAGGCAGTTATGATTTTGAGTTGATAAATTTTAATTCAGTAAATACTTTTTTCTAGAGACAGTGCTGAGTAGATCAGTTTTTAACACAGCTAATTACATTAACAAATTATTATAAAGGAAAGTTACTTTTTAAGCGTATATTGTTTTAGATATTTAATAATATTTTGTATTTAACTAGAAATCTTTTTTTTTATCTTAGCTTCTGCTGCTAAACCACCTACTGAAATTTTGAAAGAGGTAGACACAGATATACAAGTTTGTCCTAATTATTCTGTACCACAGAAAACAGATTCCTATTTTAACCCCAAAATGAAACTAAATCGGTAAGCTAAATTGTGAAAAGGGTATGGGATGTTTCAAATCATTACAAATATACCCTCTCTTAATCTTTATGTTCCAATGCAGCGATTTTCATCTAGTATGCCGCAAGAAGCACACTGATGTGCCACAAGAATTTTAAAAACATGCAGTACCTGTTTAGTCAGGGACACTGACCTCTTTTCCCTTAGATTGTCAAATAAAAAAATGACAACAGCCTTCACAATAATAGCCATCCAGTGTGAATGAATCAAAATGACACTTTTATTTTTGTCCGATCAACAAGATACTTTTTGGTTGCCTACAGAATTTTAATAAGTAATATATGTGTGCCATGAGATGAAAACAGTTGAAAATCGCTGGTCTAATGGGTTGAAATTTAAAACTAGGTACAGAATGAAAATCATCTATCTTAGCATTTCTCAGAATGACTATTTTTTCTCTCTCTCTGTCTCTCTCTCTCTCTTTTTTTTTTTTTTTGCCAGACCAATTTCTTTCTCAGAGAGTAAAGTAGACCTAACTTTATAGAATTAATGAACAATGCTTTTGTGGGAAAATTTTGTTTATAAAACTTTTATTTATAAAATCTGCTTATAAAATCATTTTTTCATAGTGAATGTTTGCTAATAGAACCCAATTGATTCATAGTTTAATTTCACAAGCTTCTAGTTCTCATACTATTAAGTAGGGAATATGTTATTAGGCCTTTTTTTTTTTTCCAAATAGGAATGCCACCACTATTATTAAATAAAATAAAAGCTATAATGGTGAAGCCATGGTAGAGTAAAGTCATTTCAGATTATTATACTTTCTTTTAGGCAGCTAATATTCTGTACTTTGGCTGCTCTGGCTGAGGAGCGAAAACCTTTGGAATGTCTGGATGCCTTTGGAGCCACTGGTCAGTAATGAAGCTGTTTTGGAATCCAGCTTAATTAGATTTGTACACTATCTTTTCTTAGAAAATGTATGTGATTATCATAGAATATTTTGATATAAAAAATTGAAGATTGCCCTAGCAGTGGATAGAGTGTCGGCGTGTGGACCGAAGGGTCCCAGGTTTGATTCCGGGCAATGGCACGTATCTCGGTTTGATTACAGGCTCCACCTCGGCCTGAGCCCTGGTCTCTGTCACATCGATATTTCTGTCTTTCCCTCTCTCTTCCACTCTCTTTAAAAATCAATGGAAAAATATCCTCGGGTAAAGATTAAAAAATGATAATAAAATAATAAAAAATTGAAGATCCAAGATAAAAATTTTTTATTGTGGAAAAATTTCTAATATATAAAAAAGTGGAGGATATAATAAATGAATTCCTTTGTATCCATCACTTACTTCACAAATTATCAACTCACACTCAGTCTTGTAACTATCCCATGCACTTATCTGAGACCTCATGTCCCCATCCTCCATCCCATTTTGAAACAAATCAAAAATATCTCATTTCATCTGTAAACATTTGTTACATCTGTAAAAGATAAGGACTTTTAAAAAATACAGCCATACCTTTATCACACCTTAAAAAATTAAGAATTCTTTAAATGTTTAGATATACCCAACTATCTCATTTTTTTTTTTATCAAAATCAGAATCCAGACGAAGACTTTATTTCAGTTAATATGTCTCCTAATCATCAATCTATATACCTATTGTGTATGTGTCTGAGATAATTACTTGAGTGGCAATCCTTGTCTTGTTCCTGATCTTAGGGGAAAAACTTTCAACTTTTCACCATAAGTATGTTAACTGTGGGCTTATACATGGCCTTTGAGGTACATTCCCTTTATCCTTGCTTTTTTGAGAATTTTATCATAAATCAGTGTTGAATTTTGTCAAATGCCTTTTCTGCATCTATTAACATACTCATATGATTTTTATCCTTCATCTGTTAATGTGAATCATATTGCCTGAATTTTGGATGTTGAACCAGCCTTGTATCACTGGAATAAATCCCACTTGATCATGGTGTTTGATCCTTTTAATGTATTGTTGAATTTAGTTGGCTAATATTTTGTTGAGAATTTTTCATCAGGAATATGTTCATCAGGAATATTGGCCTGTAATTTTCTTTTCTTGTGGCATACTGTACCTGATTTTGGTATGGGGGTATTGCTGGCCTCATAAAATAATTACTGATAGGCATTTGCTTATTGCCATTTTGTTGTCTTCCAGTTGTTTTTGTAGTTCCTCTTTGTTCCTTTCATCATCTCTTGTTCTCTTCCTTTGTGGTTTGATGACTTTGCTTAGTGGCATGTTTATATTCCTTTTTCTTTATCTTTCTGTACTTACTATAAGTTTTTGCTTTGTGGTTACCATAAAGCTTTATCTGTAACAACCTGTTTTAAGTTAATAGCAACTTAAGTTTGAGCCCATTATAAAATGCAACATGATTACTGTCCCCCAATCCACTTTTTGTTTTTGATCTCACATCATATATATATATCCCTTAACTAATTATTATAATCCTAGTTATTTTTACTACCTTTGTCTTTTAACCTTCATACTAGCTTTATAAGTAATTAGTTTCCTTTACTACATAATTACTTTTCCAGTGAGATTTAATCTTTCATGTGTGTTCTTGTTCCTAATTAGATATTTTATTTGAACTGGGATCATAGAAAAGTTTTGTAAGAAATACTAATGAAAATCTGTAAAACTTTTTTTGTTTGATAACTTTTCTTCAGAGGCTTTGTAGTGAGAAAGTAGAAAAAGAATTACTTATGAAAATACTAAGATTTTGAAACAATTTATTTATAGAATTATATTCTATATTATTGTTATACAACTTTTTTTTTTTTTGTTACAATTTAAAAACATATTTTCTTTCCCATTTCTCCTAAGGGATAATGGGATTACAATGGGCAAAACATCTTGGAAATGCAGTCAAGGTTACCATTAATGACTTGAATGAAAACTCTGTGACCTTGATTCAGGAAAACTGCCATTTAAACAAATTCAAAGTGGTGGTGGACAGTAAAGAAAAAGAAGAGGGTGATGACATTCTTGAAGAAGGAGAAGGAAAGCTTGGTAATATTAAGGTGACCAAAATGGATGCCAATGTACTGATGCATTTGAGATCTTTTGATTTCATGTAAGTGAAAAAATTTGCTGTGTCACTTTCTAAACTGGTCTGGAATTTGGGGGCGGGAGGGGGGGTAATAAAAATTAAGACAGTTTGTTGTTGCTTTTTGTTTATTTCAGTAAATAGAGTTTTGTTTTTAGCATTGGCCTAAGGAATGCAATAAGAACATTTTCCAGCACCTGAAATAAAATGCCTGGGCATGACAATTTTCCTTTAATCCTGACTTATTTTTATTTACCTAACATAGCATAAGGTCAATGTTATTACTTTTAAAACAGAATTATGTATTTAAAATAGATTTGTAAAGTACTTATGAACACATGGAATTTTATTGTTAGAAATAATGACAATCATATAATTTTTATTACCAGTATGATTTTAAATATGTCTATATTCTTTCTGATTTTAGACACCTAGACCCTTTTGGAACATCCGTGAACTATCTAGATTCTGCATTCAGAAATATAAGAAACCTTGGCATAGTATCAGTGACTTCTACAGATATCAGTTCTTTATATGCCAAGGCACAACATGTTGCCCGGCGACACTATGGCTGTAACATTGTCCGAACTGAATATTACAAGGAACTCGCAGCCAGAATTGTTGTAGCGGCAGTGGCAAGGTACAGAATTGCCAACAGTGTAACACCTAATGTTTGGGCATATGTTAAAAACAGGTTCAAGAAGTGCTTCTCTCATTTTATAAATATGCACAAAATGCAAATCCTGTATTTCATACCTATAATCTTCCTTGGTTTTGTGATCTTATGTTGTATCTTTTAAAATTTGATTTGAAAGCTTGTGCTTAAAATAGTCAGTTTACTCTCCAATTAAAAATATTATGAAAGCAATTAATGTAGTAAGAAAGATAAAAATGAAAGTTAATTTTAAGTCAGTTCAGTTATTTCAACAATGTAGGGTAGATGAGAGGATAGCATAATGAAAAGGGAAGGCAAAGATTGTTTTTAGATTGAGAAACATTGTTTTATGTTCATCTAATCTTTATTTAAACAAATAATTGGCAAAATGATGGCTTATAACCTGATTCTGCAGAATAATCTTGCCTACAAAAAAAAGCTCTCTTTCTCATCTAGATTTCTAAACATTTGAAGGAATATTTTTTTGAGCACCTCTCTTGTTGAGAATCTCTTATGCTATATAAATGGACATTGCAAGTATATATAATGGATAATCAGCCAGCTCACTTACTGGCCTCAAAACTAATTTCACAGCATTTAGATTGAAATTCCTACCTCAGCATCAATAGATGTTGTGTTATTCCTAATTAATTGAAAACTCTGATGTTCAGTTTATACATGCCCATGGCCTACTTAAAAACAAATTCAAATTAGCATATATGAGCCAAGTTCAGTGTGTAACTGCAGAGAGAAAACTGAGTACATAAATACTGCATCAAGTAGAATTTAACGCAGAAGGGTGTAAAATTAATAGTAGCAAGGACTGCCTGTTCACTTTTCCCTGAATATAGCAGCCGGCTTACTACCCTGCATATAGTTAGTATTCAGTAAACATTGTTTAAAAGAAGCTTTTATAGAAAAAACAGGTAAAAAGGCAGAAGGGTGGTGATGATGACAACAGAGAAAGTGACATTGAAAACCAGAGCCTGTAGTCCTATTGAGAAGCTGTCATAAAGGAAAATGTCTAGTTACTGAAGACTCCGGCAAGCATCCTTTATTTCCTGTGTTTCATTTTGTGTAAGAGTTATAGAAATTATCTTTTAAAAGTATGCTGCAAAGACTTGAATTTTTCTTATTTTCCCTTCACCTACCCATAGTTTACTGTCCAGGTTAGTATTGTAAATATAATGTCAAAGAAAAATGATAAGCACCCAAAATAACTTATTTTTTTTTTTTTTCCAGAGCTGCAGCTCGATGTAACAAAGGCATAGAAGTACTATTTGCAGTGGCTCTGGAACATTTTGTCTTGGTCGTTGTGAGAGTTTTGAGGGGGCCTACTTCTGCAGATGAAACAGCCAAGAAGATCCAGTATCTGATACATTGTCAGTGGTGTGAAGAGAGAATTTTTCAGAAGGATGGTAATATGGTAGAAGGTAATTCAAGTTTCTTTTGACTGTATACTGTGTCTAATTTATTTTTTTAAAAATCTTTATTGTTGAAAGTATTACCTATTTTTCCTTTTCCCCCTAATTGACACAATAAATTGTGTCTAATTTATGTATAAGCCTCCAATAAATAAGCCTTTATCACATCCCTAATTATACATATTGTCCTTTGGTTTTAAAGATGACAGTGCTAACTTTATTTCCTATCTTGGACTTCCTTTCATCAACAGAAAAGGCATTTGTGTGAGTTTATTTACTGGTGCTATACAATTTATACTCTCCAGCTCTGCCCTCCTCTATTGAAACATCTAGAAATAACTTAGTTTCCACTGTCACTAATTTTAGGAACATAAGTTAGGATAACCTCTCTGTTTCTGGCTGAATATAAAAGCCATCAGTTACAAAATTCATTCAGTAAATATTTACTGAGACTCTACTATATGCCAGGCCTGGGAACCAAGGAAAATAATTTGGCTTTTGCCCTTATAAAGGTGTTTCTATTTTTGCTTTTCCAGGATATAGAAACAGTTGCCCTAGGAAAAACAGTGACAGAGCCTTTAAGTAAATCTAAAATAAGATCTCACACTGTGTATTATGCCATTTAATTGCACTGAATAACATTGATATCAGATAGCGAGAAGCTAAAGACCAGTATCCCTACCACCATAGCCTTGGATTCTGGATATCTCTAAGACTGATTGATCCGATCCAGCCATTTCAAGCAAGTGCATGGTCCACCTAGGAACAGCCTGGGCGAAATCTGTTGCAGAGAGTCTGATTTAAAATGACTATTCTGGACCTTAAGTGAACTGGAAAAGTTCATACTAGAATATTACCCCATCTTGGAAACTACCTCCCCAATTTCCTTGTGATTCTATCGGGCCTTATTGCTCTTTACATTGAATTAGATTCTTCTAGCTTACATTTTGGGGCTGATTATGAATCAGGTCTAGGGAACAGGGTAATTATTTTCTTCCCAATTGCAGAAGAGTTAATGAGAAATGTCGCCAAAACCGGTTTGGCTCAGTGGATAGAGCGTCGGCCTGCGGACTGAAAGGTCCCAGGTTCGATTCCGGTCAAGGGCATGTACCTGGGTTGCGGGCACATCCCCAGTGGGAGATGTGCAGGAGGCAGCTGATCGATGTTTCTAACTCTCTATCTCTCTCCCTTCCTCTCTGTGAAAAATCAATAAAATATATTTTTAAAAAAAATGTCTTTATTTTGATGGGATAGCAGTTATATGGATATATATATATATATTTGTCAAAGTTGATTAATCTTTCCACATAAAATGTATACATTTTACTGCATGTAAATTTTACCACAATCACTGATTTTAAAATACAGATATCTTGTGGACTTTATAAGACCTTCTCCTATTTAATTTCATGTACTAACTAAAAGATCTCTCATCTGTTTGACATGGATTTCTATCATCTGTTTTAAGCTTTAATCCTCTCATCTGTATAATTGAGATTTTATAAAAATACTTAGCACAATATCTGGCACATAGTAGATTCTCAGTATATAGTAGCTGCAAATTATTATGAATATAACAATTACTATGTATCTGTCATCTCTGCTTTGATTTCTTTTAATCTTTTCACAGAAAACCCGTATAGACAGCTGCCCTGTAACTGTCATGGAAGCATGCCTGGAAAGACAGCAATAGAACTTGGACCTCTATGGTATGTGTGCCCAAGCATGATAATATATTCAGAATTGATTTATATATTGATTTTGTTTGTTGACTTTTGATGATGTAAAAGACAAGCAAATTTTGATCGAATCTTTATTTAAAGTCTAAGCAAATAATTATGACTTCTCCCCCTATGAGCCTGAGGTGTTTTCTGTTTTCAGATTTTTCTATAACATTATTCCCCCAAGTTTGTGACAGTGCTCAGAGGCAGTGGGATTAGAGAGAAGCCTGGCTGTTCTGCAAACTATAATTCATTTCTGAATAGTAAGAATTAGGCTTTTTTATTTTTATTTGATAATTATAGAACTCTAGGGTGTGGTTAAAAAGTGATCACAGTAACTTTTTAAAGAAGAGCCAACTAATATAAAAAGTCTTTAAGGAATTTAATTTAAAAAGGGCAAATGCAAAAAAAAAACACAAAAAAAAAACAAAACAAAAAAAACAAAAAGGGCAAATGCAAGTAAATGCCTTTTGTTTTGGGTAAAGTTGTTTAGATGGGACGCAATTGCAAATTTTTAATGTATGTATGCTTTTGTACACAGCAATTCCTAACAATATTGTGACAAGAATCATTGCAGATATCTACCTCATTAATTTACAAGGTCAAGGTTTAGCCACCTACTAAACTTAAACATTAACACAAATGGTAAATGTTTGTGCTGATGCCCTTTTTTAATCTTTTTTCATGTCTAGTTAACTTTTTTGTTATTTTTTACTTTTTTATTTAATTAGAGACATTGGTTAATAAATTATATAGGTTTCAGGTGTACAATCCTACATAATAAAAGCCTAATATGCTAAGTGTCCGGTCGGCCGGTCGGCAGTTCAACCAACCAAGACCTAATAAGCTTATGATAAGCTAAGGCTGCTCAACCGCTTGCTATGACATGCATTGACCACCAGGGTGCAGACAGTTGACCGGTCGACCAGTTGCTATGACGTGCACTGACCACCAGGGGCAGACGCTCTGACTGGGAGGTTCACTTGCTGCTGAGGTCTGGCTGATCGGGACTGAGCGAGATGGGCCAAACACGCTCTGGAGCCCTCCCACAGTCCTTCCCTGGCTGGCCAACCTCCCGTGCCCCTCCCCTGCCCGATCGTGCACCGGTGGGGTCCCTCGGCCTGGTCTGCATCCTCTCGCAATCTGGGACCCCTCGGGGGGGGGGGGGGGGTGTCAAAGAGCTGGTTTCAGCCCAATCCCACAGGCCAGGCCTAGGGACCCCACTGGTGCACAAATCTGCGCTGGGCCTCCAGTTATATATCATCTGTATGTTGTATTGTGTGTTCACCACCCCATCTTTATCCTATGTTAATACCCTTAGATTGAGAATGATCTAGCTAGTCTTACGTTCTGGTACTCTCTTTCCTATGTCATCTGCTACATGTTGATCCTACTCACTGACCTCAGAACTGGGGAAACGAATTAACAGCTGCTGCATCCAGAAGGAAGATCTAGCCCAAGTCCTTCATTTTACAGATGAGAAAATTAAAACAAAGTGCTTTTAAGTGCTGGCTAAAACTGACCTCCAAAATTTGGCAGCTCAGGCAAGGCAAGAACTTGGGTTGTCTCACTCCCAGGATTGAGTTCCCATGCCTTATGGTTTCCTCACTCAAAGCCATAGTCCTATCTTTACTCTCATCCAGATCTCTTCCTCTTTCCCCACTTCTTTGAAGTCTCTCCTTAATGCTTCAACCCAAATTACTTCTAAATTCCTTTTTAGTAAATCTTACATTGATCGCTCACTTAAAATCATATAGCTTTCCACATGTATTTGCTAACCCTGGTAATAATAGCTACCATTCATTAAGGATATACTTTGTTCTAGAGATTTTATGCATGTATTTACTGTTACAGGAATATGCATTAAAACTTCTGCGTTATATTACATCCCTGTCTAGATTTATAGGCTTAACATTGTATTTTATACTTTGGTGTATATTCCACACCTATATGTAACACAGAGTTATACACATTATGAGGATTGATTTAACTGTGAATGAAATTTCCTTGACTAACACTAGTTTGGAGAACTAACATGATAAAAAGGAATGCGGAAATAGAAAATAAACAATTTTAAGTTAAATCATAAATTCTTTTTAATTTCAGTATTTAATCAATCATATAATTAATATCTTATTATTTAAGATAAACATTTCTCTCAAACCCAATTCTCTATATTTTCTTAGGATTTTTTGTTTCTTTTAGGTCAAGCTCCCTCTTCAATACTAGATTTCTCAAAAGAATGCTATTTGACTCTCTTCACCATGGTTTAGATGACATTCAGCCCCTAATAAAGACATTAATCTTTGAGTCAGAGTGTACTCCTCAAAGTCAGTTTTCAGTTCATTCACCTTCAAATCTCACCAAGCAAGGTAACCAATTTAACACTAGTTTACTAGCTTACAAATTACCAAAATACTCTATCTTTTTAAACTTTATTTGATGTTATAATCAAAGGCAGTATAAGTAGTGTGCTTTTAGATCCCTTCTGAGTCTGATCATAACCTGCTTAATTTTTATTTTTAATTGCATAGTTTTCTTCAGGTTTATATTCAGAACCTGGAATAGTGATTTTATTAAGATAAAAGTATGTATTTTTTAAATTTTAGTACATTAAAAGTACTGTCTATTGTGATTTTATTACACTTATCTACTTTCTAAAAAGAGAAACCCTAGGGAATTCTGAGAGGTGTAGCCATTGAGACACAGAAACTAAGATATACACTTATCACTCATTAAAACTACGGTTTTTTTCTGTTTTCTCTTTAGTATAAATAGGCTTTTGTCGTTTTTATCTGGCCATTGTCCTGAGGGTGGGCCTATTAGACATTCTAGCATTTCTCATAAGTCATTAGAAGCAGCAGTTGTTGTAGAGGATTAAAAATGTAATTCTTGCCCTGTTTTGCCATAGAATCTATATATTCAGAAAAGCAGTGTGGATATAATTTAGAAATAAGCTTTTATTTAAACTTTGAATTGTTACTTGATAACGTCCCGTAAAATATTTTGATTCCCATTTGTTTTTATTTTAGAAGAATGTGGTATATCTATTAAAACTACAGATGATACCACAACAGATAATTACATTGCACAAGGTATGTATGTATATGTGTGTATGTGTATGTACATGTGTATGTATCAGTGCAAAAATCAGACAGCAAAAGAGTAGGAAGAGATTTCTTTGGTAGCCTATTTCACAGTGCATTTTTTTTTATTATTATACTAATTACAGTAAAACTTGTTTATCTGGCATTTACACAGTTCAAAATTTCTATGAACATGTACTGCACTCATAGTTCTAATATATAATGCATCCCTTTGAGAGAACTGTAATATCTTGAAAGAACGATGTGAACCAAAATAAGATCAAATTCTGTTTGATAGAATTGATTACATTTTATTATTCTTATTCTTTTAAACTTTTTCATCACCATATGATGCGTAACAATTCCATTGATTACCCAGAAGGTCTATTCTGTAGCCATAAGAATGTATTGTATGGCCTTTCTTATAATTTGGGATGTGTGCACACTTAATTTCTTTTTCGGGGGTAAGAAAAAGGCAGTATGGTACACAGTAATGAGCATTAGATTTAAGAGCATCATTCTGCTTTGTGTTGTTTGTTGTATAACCTCGGACAGGTTATTCATTGAAGACCTATTTATCAAATATTGGCATTCGGTAGAGAGTACAAGTATAAAAACAGAAGGGCGTTATCCCCAGGATAATGTAATATAATCTGGCGGGGGGGCGGCAGATTTACACACAGAAAAGACCTACACACATGAAACAATCAAAGAAGATAGAACTTAATCAAACGCTTAGTAGTATTGATAGTAATGAAGTCTGTGAGGTGATTGGCCCAGAATTCAAATAGCTTTCTTCAGATGAAAATAGAATTGAGGCTTGACATTCAAGAAGGTAGAAAGTAAGTTCTGACTCAGCAAATAGTTAAATACTAAAATTACATCAGTTAAGGATAGTGGAAATGAAAATATCTTATTCTTGCAATGAGTTCTCTTAAGAATTAAGACTGGACAGGTTGAAATGGTGTGTGTCAGAGGATTTAGACTTGAGATAGCATAGAGTTATAAAAGTATTAGGTTTGTAATTTTTAAGAGAATGCTAACTTTGTGTGTGTATTTGTGTGTTTCAGGAAAAAGAAAATGTACTGAAACAATCACAAATTTAGCCAAGAAACAAAAGGCTGATTCCAGTACCGAACATCCTCCCTTTTATTACAACATCCACAGACACAGCATTAAAGGGATGAATATGCCTAAGTAAGATAACCAGTCAATGGCAACGTGTATATTTTATAATTTAATGACACAATGGTTTAAATAAAATTATAACCTCATTTTTTTCCCCCTTTTCTTGCTGCAGGTTAAAAAAGTTTCTGTGCTATCTTTCTCAAGCAGGCTTTAGAGTAAGCCGAACTCATTTTGACCCAATGGGTGTTCGTACAGATGCACCTCTGATGCAGTTTAAATCTATCCTTTTAAAGTACAGCACCCCCACCTACACTGGAGGACAGTCAGAGGGCCATGTCCAATCTACATCAGAAGATACAGTAGCTGACAGGGTTGAAATGTCAGTGAATGACAAAGCAGAAGCAAGCAATTGCAGAAGATGGTAAAAGTAGAGAAGTGTTTATTCCCATACATCTTTATAGATCATCTGTCTAATACTTCTCCATACCAACTGTAGTTCTTTTTTTATTCTTGCAATTCAGTGGTGTAAAAATAAAAGTGCTGTTTTCATTTTAAAAGTAGCAGTTTCTAACTTAACTGGTTTGGGAGTTAGGCTTTCCAAGTTTTTCTTAAAGAAAACTTAGAATTGTAAGGAAAACATTTCATATGAAGCCAAGATTGACTGAGATCACCTACTATTTAATAACTCAGAAAATTCTCACATGCAAAAGTATCTGGAATTTTATGTATGTCACGTAAGTCACATCTCTGCTTAAATTGATGCTGAATAGGAAGAACAGTATCCTTTCAGGTCACTAATATATTTCACAATTACGAAGTTAAAATACATTCCTGATTTTAAGAATTCACCTCTCTCCCACATTAATCTTTTAATTTTTAGTTTTTGAGAAATTAAATACTTGCCTGAGCTAGAAATCCATTTTTTTCTAAGTTTCAGGTCTAGATGACTACACTTGAGAGTAATAGTTTGCCGAAGTAAACTGAGATGACTGTTCCAATTATAATTGTTCACAAGCACTGACATTCTCAAGAGATTTTGTTATAAACAAATTGGGTGATCTCAAGTGCCTCAGTTAATGCATGTAAATATTCATTTGCTTGGTTGTGCTACCTCAGATGTAAAACTTGCCCACTTACAAAGTGAGGATTTTTTGTTTTGGGGGTAGTTTTTTTTTTTGGTTTGAATTGGGGGGGGGTTGTTTGGTTTGTGTGTATATGCTCATTTTTTGTATAAAGTAGACCAGGTGAACATAATTATGAAAATTAGTTGAAACAAAAATCTTGTTTCCATTAATAAATACTGTTCTTCATTTGAATGAGTTTCGATGAAAGGATTTAGTATAAAGTTTGGATTTTTGTCTCAAGGATCTAATCCATATTTATCCTGAAGTATTTGTTAAAGGAAGTAACTTTTTTATAAGCATGAAGCGTGGGGATGAAGGGGGAGAAATAACTGAAGGTTTTTAATACACTGCACTCCAGTGACATACACAAAAATCCAGGGAAAATCTTTATTACAGCATAGTTCTGGAGGACTTTTTCCCCTTCAATTAATGGAATCATACATTTTGGTAAAATAATGGAATATGTGAAGTGCATTTGTTTCTATTATGACCATAATAAAACTATAATTCTTGCCAATTACAATTAAACTCACAAATGAGCACAAAAAGAAATGGTATTACTTTGTTTGTATAAAGATATAAATAACTAAAAATAAAAATTACTATAAATCCAAAGGCAAATCAGTACTTGGCCCATCTGACTTAGTGTATGTTGTTGAATATCAGTTTAAAATTTTGCTAAATGCTTAACATTTTTGATGAAGTTGAATTTTACGAGAGCTTAATCTGATATAAAATATGCAAATAACTTATTTAAAATACATGTTTTTCTATATTAACTTCACTACTTGGTAGGAAGTAGTTTGGAACTACATCAACCTAAAGAGGAAATCCTTTTAAATTCCATCTAATTCTACATTAGCACCTTGTTTGCATAACAATTTGGAACATAAAGGCAGCTGTATCGCTCCTTTAAAATATGGTAAACACAAGAAACTGGTTCTTACCGTGTGTTGGCTCTGCTAGTTGCTTATCTTAATACTCTAACCATAGACTCAGGAAATGGGAGAAGTAACCTGAAGGGTTTGGGTGCCACTGTGGTGGATTTTGGTTAAAACTTCATTAATCACCAGAGAATACTTTGCAGAAATGAGACTAAGACCAGGTGTTCAATAATTTCAAAAAGTCTAGGGAGTTCTTTCCTTGGTGTAAAAATAACTGCTCTGGTAAATGGCCACAGGTTACTTTGGAGAAGGCTAAGAATATACATAATACAAACTTACAGCAGGGTCCTTTCTCAAAAGGCTCTGGAAATGTGAATTAAATCAGGCCTGGGAAATGGATAAGGGATCTTAATCTCTATAGTAGCTGTAGTGACCTGCAGTTTTCAGTTAGATAAATCAAATGGGACCACTTTGGTCCTTTGGATCATATGATCAATTAGCCAAGGCCAAAGAGTCCTGTCAGACTATATTACAGCTTTTTAGAGTGCTACTTCTCACCAGAGCACTTCTCAATGATGATAGTCGCTCCAATCACATAAATCCTCTCCAGCATTTCCCCTTCTAAGTCTTTGATTTCCTTTCTCTATGATGTATCGGAATTTTTGGCACCTCATCGCCCGTTTAGATGAAGCACTGCTGAGTCAAAATTTCAACCAAGTAAACAGAACCACTCCCAGCTATTCAAACTGATGTACTCTCTCGTGTAAGTGTACCCATACTGATAATTGGACCCAACTTTAAGATTGTTTCTTACTTCAAGATCTAACATACGCGGAATCTATTTCCACAGGTATTCTCCATAAATCATCAGTATACAGCAGTGATTCCCAAAGTGGGCGCTACCGCCCCCTGGTGGGCGCTGCAGCGATCCAGGGGGGCGGTGATGGCCACAGGTGCATTTAACTTTTTTTGTATTACCTTTCTATTCTGAGTTCAATAAATAGTTTCATAATTTCAAACTTAAATGTTTCTAATTTACACCTTTCTTTACTATATTTTACGAAAAGGGTAGAAACATTAATACATATATCTTTGTTTAATTGCTATTAAAATTTAAAAAAATTTAATTTCCAGGGGGCACTGAGTAATATTTTTTCTGGAAAGGGGGCGGTAGGCCAAATAGGTTTGGGAACCACTGGTATACAGGATAAAAAAAAAAAAAAAAAAGCATTCTTTCAGGAGGCACTTTGTACTTGTCCCCAGGACATGCTGGGATCTGAAGATGAGGGATTGTAGGGATAAAACAGATGGGATGCTTTTTGCAAGGTAACTAACTCCTTGAAGGGGTCATCCACCAAAACAGGAAACATCCATTTTAAGTGAGGTTCATTGGAGTAAAGGATTTAGGATACAGATTCATCCATATCTTTACAAAATTCTTCAGTTCTCAGAATGCCACACTCCAGACAAAATACCTTAATATCTTTAACTTTTAAGAATTTGCTTCATGTAGAATTCTTGGTTCACTGCCTTTTCCTTTCAACATTTTCATTACCTCCTGGCCTGCATGACTTCTCATGAGAATCCAGTTGTTAATCTTATCAAAGATCCCTTGTATGCAATGGGTCACTTTTCTCTTGCTGTTTCTCTTGCTATTTCCAAGAGTTTCTCTGTTATTTAGCCTTTGTTGAACTTCTTAGATGTAGATTTTTACCAAATTTTGAAATTTGAATTATTTCTTCAAATACATAAAGTGCCCCTTTACTTTCTTTCCTTCTGGGACTCCCATTATACATTTTAGTACACTTGATGGTGTCCCACAGGTCTCTCCCTTGTTCCTTTCTTCCTGTGTTCAAAGTTCAAATCGATTAGCTCCTCTGTTGGATTTATTTCACTTATTGTATATTTCCAACCCAGTATTTTTATTTAGTTCTCTTAGTATAATGTCTATTGTTATTCTCTACTTGGTGAAAGACTGTTCTCAAATTAGTTATTTTAAAATGGCTTTAGTTCTTTGGACATATTTTTAAAAGCTGATTTAAACATTTTGTTTCATTAAGTCCAACATCTAGGCTTTCTCACACTTTCCTGTTTCTTTACTTGACATGCAAATTTTTGTTGGAAACTAGATATTTGAAATATGACTGGGCAATGTTGGATAAAAGAATCCCTTCACATCCCTGGGATTTGTCAAGTTTGCTCTTTAGTAATCTACCTGGACTAATTCTGCAAAGTGAGCATTCTTTGCTGTATATGAGCACTACATTCTGCTTTGTTAGCTTAAAGGTCAGCTAAAGGTTGGACAGAAAATTCATTAGGTGCCCTGAAACAGTTACTCTCCCAGCCTTCATGAAGTGCTCTAGGAATGTTTTCAAATATGCCTTCAACACTCCAACATGAAGCTTACACTGTGCCTTCACCTTCACTTCCTGCTTGAAGAGCCTCAAGTTCTGCTATAGCTTCGATGGGTGCCTCCTTTTGTCCTTGAGTGTGCATGCAACCTTGCACATGCCTGTCGCCCTCTAGAGTCCCAAGAATATCTTGGAGCCTTTCCAAACCTTTACAGGTATGTCATCCCTCAGCTTTTCCTTTCTGTTTCTGTCAGCCTCTTTTTAGCACTGCCTCAAGGCAGCTGCCACATTAAACAATTGCAGCTGTTTCTGAAGATAGGGCTGTTTGCAGAGACTGAGGGGTATCAGGTCAAATAAAGAGTAGCTCTGAGAATAGAGCTTTTCAGTGAGGCACCAAACAGGTCCAATCTAACTGGCTTAAGGGGGAGCTTCAACCCACTTCTCAGGCTACAAAACTGCTGGGTTTCACAGCTACTATAGTTACAAGGCTATTCATTTTCAGGTCTACCCTGGAACTGAGAAAATGGGTATAGGGCAATTTAAAATGCTACAAAACTTGTTAGTTTTTACTGAATAAATTAAGTTGATTTTGACAACTTTTATAGTTCTCATGCTTTTATGGAAGAGCAGGTTTTCATAGTTAATTTCCTTAATTACATTAATTCAGAAGCACTTCAAGGAAGCCATTTTTATAGTTACAACAATTGCACACTAATATTCTTTTCTTATACTGTTTCTAGTATTTTAAAAAGCCAAGTATTTCTAAATAGAAACGCGATGGGGATTTTTAAAATGACTCCTTTTCACCCTAGCCGGGGTTTTATGTGCATGTTTTTTTTTTAATCCTCACCCAAGGGTATTTTTCCATTGATTTTTAGAGAGAGTGCAAGAGGCAGGGCAAGACAGAAATATTGATGTGAGAAAAACACATTGATTGGCTGCCTCCTGCATGAGGACCCTAGCTGGTTTTTCTCAATGGTTAGAGCATCAGCCTGTGGACTAAAGGGTCCCCAGGTTCGATTCCAGTCAAGGGTATGTATCTCGGTTGCAGGCTCAATCCCCAGAGTGCGTGTGGGAGGCAACCAATCCATGTCTCTCTCACACCGATGTTTCCTCTTGTCTTTCCCCTTCCCTTCCACTTGCTAAAAATCAATGGAAAAATGGCCTCTGGTGAGGATTTAAAAAAAAAATTCCTTTTCTCATCTGGCATTTTAATTATTTTGTATTTAGTTATCCAAGTCAGAATCCTAAGCTTCAGTTTTCTCAAATGTACAAGGGAAATACTATCTTCCTCAAAGGGTTCAGAGGATTAAAATATGTAAAACTATTACAAAGCTATAGTAATGAAAACAGTATGGTACTGACACCATTGTAATAGCCTGGTATTGTTAACAGGAAAGAAATAAAGAGAAGACTAGATAATACAGACATGCCATTTATACAGCTTAGCTAGAAAGCTGTAATTTAACACTCTCCAAGTCTATTCCCTGCTGACCATGGAGGAAGGAACTGGACAAAGGCAGTTTAGATGCATGCCCAAAAAGGTCTGAGTGATTTGAAAGATGCTTACCTGTCAGTCACACCTAGGAACAAGTCAGAGGCCAGAATGGGGCACACAACCTGAATATTTAAACTCCTAGACAAAGGAAGTTCACTCTCTTGAGACTCCTGTTGCATGGTATGCACTCCCCTGCATTCGCCCACGAGGCGCACGGCCATGTGGACTTCACACAATGGACTTAAGGACTAGCCTAATGCTGTATAGAACCAGTTCCACCATGGAACAGAAGTTCTGGACACTGGCCTTCCTTTGTGTTCTGCTTGACCCCTACCTATACCTTTTTCAGGCCTGGGTTAAAGAGGCATACGACTTTGCAACCAGAGAAATTTAAGTCCACACCAATAAGAATCTTAGAAAATTCATCTTCTCAAAATGTCGCAAGAGCCAACCCATACCCACAAGCAACAGGAAAATCTGGCCCACTTATTTCTCCAACAACAGTACTAGCAAAAGGAGAGTCATATAGTCCAATGGAATACAGAGCACACAAGTAAACCCTCACATAGTCAATTAACTTTTGAGTAGACTGCCAAAGCAATTCAATGGAGAAAGGGCAGTCTTTTCAACAAATGCAAACAAAATTGAATCCTTACCTTTCACCATACACAAAACTCAAAATGGATAAAAACCTAAATGTAAGAGCTAAAACTATAAAACTCTTGGAAGAAAACATAGGAAAATCTTCATGACATTGGATTTGGCGATGTCTTCTTGGATATGACACCAAAAGCACAGGCAACAATAACAAAGGCAAATTGAATTTCACCAAAATTTAAAACTTTTGTCCATCAATGGACACTATCAAGAAAGTGTTAAAAGACAACCCACAGATAAAAAGCTAGATGCAAATCATGTATCAGATCATTAGTATTCAAAATATATAAAGAACTACAACAAAACAGAATAATTAAAAATGGGCAAAAGACTTGGATAAATACTGCTCCATAGAAGATATACAAATTGCCAATAAGCACATGAAAAGATGCTTAGCATCAAAAGCCAGAAGAGAAAGGCAAATCAAAACCACAATAAGATAACACTTTATGCCCATTAGTGTAGCTATCAAAGACAAAAACAAGTGGTAAGGATGTGGAGCTATTGGAATCCTTGCTGTACTTTGCTGGTGGAAATGTAAAATACTATGGCCACTCTGTAAAAGTTTCGGATTCCTAAAAGTAAACACAGAATTATCATACAATCCAGCAACTTCACTCCTATATACCCCAAAGATTTGAAAGCAGAGACCTGAACAGATACACACACAAAATATTCATAGCAGCATTATTCACAACAGCAAAAAATGTCCATCAACCTAGGTGTTCATCAACAGATGAACAAAAGGTTATAAACATAAAATGGAATATTATTCCGCCAAAAAAAGGAATGAAATTTTGATACATGTTACAACATGGATGACACTTCAAAACATAATATATGAAATAAAACAGAAACAAAGAACAAATATTTTATGATTCCATTTACATAAGGTGACTAAAATAGTCAAATTCAAAGAGAGAAAGTAGAACAGAGGTTACCAGGGGCTAGAGTGGGGGGACGAAATAGGAGTTAATGTTGAATGGGTACAGAGTTTGTTTGGGATGATAAAAAAAAGTTCAGGAGCCGGAGCCGGTTTGGCTCAGTGGATAGAGCGTCGGCCTGCGGACTGAAAGGTCCCGGGTTCGATTCCGGTCGGGGGCATGTACCTGGGTTGCGGGCATATCCCCGGTAGGAGATGTGCAGGAGGCAGCTGATCGATGTTTCTCTCTCATCGATGTTTCTAACTCTCTATCTCTCTCCCTTCCTCTCTGTAAAGAATCAATAAAATATATTAAAAAAAAAAAATAAGTAAAAAAAAAAAAAAAAAAGTTCAGGAAATAGTGGTGATGGTTACATGATACTGTGAATGTACTTAATGCCACTAAACTGTATATTTAAAAAATTAAAATGGTAAATTTGGTTACATGTATTTTACCATAGTAAATTTTTAAATGATAATGTATCCAAAGGCCTCACCACATTTGATGAACCCTTTGTTCCTCAACACAGATGGTGGTTACAGAATTTATTTAGATAATACTTTATAAAATCTCAGCTGGTAGTAATGATAAACAGTACCTACCCCCAAAACACAAACACACACATACACACACACACACATACAACACTGCACTCACTACTCTATCAAATACCTATAATATCTATCAAATATCTATAACTATATTTTGCAAAAGACTACAGATCTGAATGAATTCACTAATGATGCAGAATTTACATCCACCCCCAAACTGGCAAATATAAACACATACATTTTCTAAGCACAAAGCTTATATTCACAAATAACTTTTTGCTTAAAGACAAAATTTCAATTAATAATCACAATGAGAATTTAGTTATTTAATGCAACCACTAATCTAATGTCACCAATAAAATCTAAACAGTTATATCACAAAACCAGGGTTATATTGAGTGGGCATGCACTGATAGTCTATACAATGTAACATTACAACAGAAAAAGTAATTGAATACAAAAGTTCCCGTGACTTTTCATGGTTTTCAAATTTCATGGCACAGTTTACCAAAAAAACTATAAAAACATATTTTAAGTATTTTCAGTAAAATGGTAAAAAATTGAATAAGCCGTTACGTTTTAATATTGGATTGAAGATTTAAAACCTCAAGCTGGCCCCAAAATGTCAGAAATGACAGATAAATAGTTCCAAGATCTAGATAAGACTTTAGTTATGGTTCTGTCTCCCCCCTGGTAAAAACCCTGTAGGGTCCATTTCTCAATGCAAACATGTCTTTGTAAATACTGTGATAATACAAACTTGGAAACATACCTGAAGTCAGAACAGGGATGAAAAATAACACATAACCCCATCTTATTTCTGACCTGCCATCATAAAGCCTTCTGGCTCCAAACGCTGAACACTGTCCCTCAATATAAAACTAAATTAAGAAGACAGTGACTTTTACTCTCCTGGCTGACATCCTTCTACAGAATTATCTTTTACTACATATCAAGGCAGGTCTAAGCTCTGTTAACTTGCTTCTCTAGAGTGTAATTAGCAAAGCACCAAATTTATAAACTGATATATGGCAACCCAAAATACTAAACACATTTTTCAAACAGAAGCAAACATTTTTCCCCATATCATTAGTTCATATGCCATGTTATTAACTTACATAGCTACCAACACAGAAAAAATTGGGGAAGCTTTGAACATATCTTGTACTTTTCATCGAGGCTAAAGTGCAAAATATCTCCATATCTCTGATATTTTAATAGGAAAATCATCAAACATACATAATAAAGGAACTGCACTGACAGAACTAATACAAAAAAAAAAAGACCTCTTTAAATATATACCTGGAGATTACATAAGACCAATATAATATTTCTTTCTTCAGTGAAATCTGTAAATGAACCAAGTTCTCACTGAACTTGAGATTTTGTTTGATTCTTTCCCAGGATCAGAAATTCCAAAATTAGAGGAGAGAAATGGAAAAAAAAAATAACATTGCATGACAATGAACACTAAGTTCATAAAGAACCTTTCTGTAAAAAAAAAACAAAAAAGAAAGAGACAGAGATTACGGAAGATAAGACCATGAAAATAAGAATCCTATGAGAACTGATTTTTGAACACAGTAAGCTTGAGCTTTGGTCTTCATGAAATACTACAGCTTATATAGAAAACTATAAACATACAAGACTCCAGGGGGGAAAAAAAGTCAAAATACATATTATTTCACATTCTGTAAGGCCTAAACTTTTGAGGGGAGGGAAAAAGATGGCCAACTGAATCTTAAGAATACAGAACCATGCCCTGGCCAGGTGGCTTAACTGGTTGGCGCATCATCCCATACACCAAAAGGTTGCAGGTTCAATTCCCAGTCAGGGCACATACCTAGGTTGCAGCTTCGACCCTAGTCAGGGCACATACAAGAGGCAACCATTGATGTTCCTCACATTGATGTTTCTCTCCCTTCTTCTCTTTATAGAAATCAATAAAACATATTCTCAGGTGAGATTAAAAAAAAAAAGAATCCAAAATTATGAAAATTCCTGGGTCAAAGAGTGCTCTAAATGAAACCATACTTTGTAAAGACATACTACTTAGATATATTTTTAAAAGGAAAGAAAGGTTCTGAATAACTGTAGTCCCTTCCAAAAAGGAAATCTTAAATTAAGGGGAAAAGATCCTAAGAGTATAAACGAGGCTGGCTCAGGAAGAAAGTTGAACAACATATCCAAGATACTGTCCATAAAAGTAATGATGATACATCTTTAATAATAAAGAAATAGGCTATAAAAAAAGTTCATTATCCAGATTGGTTTTAGTAAAAGCTCATTTGTGCTCCTTTGTGGGTGCATAATAAAGTTCCATGGGTTTGTTCACTTTCCAGTATTTCTCACTGACCAATTCCAAAGAAAAAGAGCCATTTAATACCTAAAACAATAAGAGAGAAAGAATTATGAAAACTGCTCAAAGCATAGTATTCCATCTCATTATTAAAAGTCCACCTTTAAAAAAAAAAAGCTTAGGATAAACTTGTCACTTATACTATTCATAAAACATATCAAAAAGTTAACTACCCTGTTCTCTATCTCTCGGGGTGTCAGGATCCTGTCCTGTGCCATTTTATTAGGCCCCACCCCACCACTGGCCACTCTCAGATGGTTAATTGACTCCGTTTCAATGGCCCATTATTTTAAACTGGAGGCCCAGAGCATGAAATTCATGCAAGGGGCTCGGCCCCCACCGCAGCCTCTGCCTCGGCCCCTGCCGCTGCAGCTTCGTCTGGAAGGTTATCTGGTCTAATTAGCATATTACACTTTTATTATTATAGAATACTCACAGTGAACTGCCCACTGGCTGTTGCTATATAAATGGTATACTGCTTCTCACTGGCTGTATCAAGGTTCATCTGGTTTGATTCTCCTTTGCTTCGAAGTTCTTCTAAAGCTAACCTCACAGCCAGATACTTGGATAAGTGATCAACAGTGGCATTACCAGAAGTCTTTATGTATCTGGAAAAATAGATCATTAGAAATTTCATTTCTAAATTAATAATGAAAATGTAATTAGATTATAAGACTAATACATTTCTATAAAATGTAAATGTCTCTATTACTGATAAAATAGCATCAGAAATTTAATCATCTATTATCTAAAAATTCCTTATTGAAAGTAGACTATCTACCAGGCCACAAAAGCATCCATAAAAATGTGATATAAAATGATAAAAATCCAACAAATATACACAGTACTGAGGAAAAAGAACAAACATCTCAACCCAATGATCAAAGTCCTGCTGTCTACAGCAGCAAGAATACGACCAATTGCTTGTTGTTTAAAAATTCATCAATTTTCTGGTGTTTAAGACTGAGCAGAAAAGTGCTAATCTTGGGTTTTTTGTTAAAGTATGGTATACTCATCACTTACTCACTGAGCAAATATTGGATGCTTATCTGCACTCAACGGCAGGCAGAAAGCTGAGGTGCAGTGCCATCCTCACCAGCAAGCAGTGTGGTGTTTACTGGCACCCCAGTGTCACTGTTAAGAAATTTAACTGACCCTTTTTTCTCCCTCCTCTAGGAAGGAGAGTCAGGTCATTCCTTTCAGATACCCAAGTGTGGATGGGAAGCATGGAGGAAGAAAACAACAACCTAGGCATCAAGAATATCCAAATGAACCCTGACAGTCAACTGGATGGCAAATACTGCCCTTCTTTCTTATGCAAAATTGCCTTTAACTCCCAATTAAATTTCCTGAATTCAGATAATCTAAAACTAACCCGCACACTTACCTTGTCTGTGCACTGTCATCTTTCTCCATCAGTGTGGGATGAGGCCTGAACACTAACTCAATTTCACTAGCACCATCCATTACTGGATCAATTGCCACTGTTGCATTATTGTTATCAAGCTCAAGCCCAGAATCATCTGATGTTTTGGTCCGTTTGTTACTGGGCCCTGCTTCCTGATTGCTGTGTGTGGATGCATTACTGCAGTGAGAACTGTCACCATTGTCTTCTGCTCCACTGCCATTTTCAATCTGTTGTTTCTTGCCTCGCTGTAGTCTAGTTAAGAAACAAAAAGGCGTTGCAGGCATTTTTAATGAACCCCTTTGAAGCATGTTTACAGAACTTTATAATTCTAGAAAATTCTAGAAAAGCCTAGTAGGGGGCGTGCAGGAGGCAGCCAACAGATGTTTCTCTTTCATCAATGTTTCTATCTTTCCCTAGTCCCTCTCCCTTTCCTCTCTCTCTCTCTCTCTCTCTCTCTCTCTCTCTCTCTATCTCTAAAAAAAAAAAAAAAAAAAGAGAGAAATTAATTTTTTTTAAAAAGAATTGTGTAACTTTAAATACACTCAAAATTTAGTACTTTATAACTATATATGATGAAAGGTGGGTGGGAACTAGAAATATTGGGGGAGGGACACTTTGTGAAATATATTATTGTCTAAACAATATGCTGTATACCTGAAACTAATAATGAAATAATAGTGAATATAAACAGTGATTTAAATTTTTTTAAAAATTATAATACTTTATTTTGCTTTACTAAATACAATTTCAGGTGAGTTTAATGGAGTTTAACCTCTAAGCCAGTGGTTAAAAGTTGCTCTTTTTTTTTTTATAAAAAAATTTTTTTTATTGATTTCAGAATAAGGGAGGAAGAGATAGAAACATCAATGAGAGAGAATCATCCATTGGCTGCCTCCTACATGCCCCCTAGTGGGGATTGAGCCAGCAACCAAGGCATGTGCCCTGACTGGGACTCCAACGGTTACCTCCTGGTTCATGGGTCAAGGCTCAACCACTAAGCAACACTAGCCAGACTAAAGGCTATACTTTAAAACCACTCCTGAAACCTTAAATAGTGACGCCTAAGTCCAATCAGATTCTGATTTAGTTGGTCTAAGGTGTTACCTGAAGCCCTAGGATTTAAAAACTTTCTAAGTGACTCTGAAGTTCAGCCAAGGTGAGAACTAGACATGGATGGGACTCTACCGGCATCTCCTACTTTGGAAAATGATGAGGCCTGAATATATTAGATGTCAGAGAGAAAAAGAGAATGGGAGTGAGAAGGTGCCCAAATTATGTAGGGTTTTAGAAGCCAACGTCTTTTAACCTGAATGTTAATAAACGTTATTAGAGACCTCAAAGCAAAGGAGAATCATGATTTGACTTTCAATTTAACAGAATCACTCTGGCTGCTGTGCTGAGAATAGATTATGTGGGGGTAAGCGTGGAAAGTATAAATTATAGACCACTCATGAGGATTTTTCAGTACTTCAAATGAAAGATAATGGTGGCCTAGATAGCAAGTGGAATGATGGAGCTGCCATCAACTGAAATGAGCAAGAATGAAGAAAAATAGGGGGTAAGGACAAAAAAGTTCAGTACATGTCTATACATGGTAAGTTTCAGATAAGAAATAGCTAATAAAATACAAAGGGAACCAGGAAAATATGGTCTCCTGAAAGCCAGAAGAAAATTATTCAGAGAAATTAATTTGTAAAATGCTACTAAAGTAAGATGGGGTCTGAGAATCAGCAATTAGATTTCACAATGTTGACACCACTGGTAACTTTTGATAACAGTAATACAAGGAATTAAAGTCTGACTGGAGGGTTCAAAAGGAAATGGAAGAAGTAGAGATAGTGAGCACAGACAACTCTTTTAAGAAGTATTGCTATAAAAAGAAGAGAAATAGAACAGTAGGTAAGTGGAGGGAGAAGTGGGTATAAAAGAGAATTCAAAAGTTCTAGTGTTTTAAATGGAAACCCAGGCATATAAGATACCTGGAGGCATATACCACACTTGCATGAAAATGTAATCTTGCAGAACTACTATTTATTACTTTTTGTATTTTGTCTTTTTAAAAATGAAGGCTGTTAATAAATTCAATATTTAATAAAGTATTCAGGAAAATGGCCACCTTCTTCCCCATATACCTGTTCATGGCCTGTATCTTCAGTCCTTCCTCAATGCTGTGACTGAGTGCTTGCTGATTATTGTGCTTATTAATTCTGGCTAATACTCTCTCTTGATGAGCTTCGTACTCATCACGACTTGGATAAATTTTGCTGATGAGTGCATCAAAGTTCGGGTCTGGCCTTAGTGATCGTTTGGAAACTAGCTTTTTCCGACATGTAGGACATTCTTTATTGCTAAATAAAAAGAAAGGAAAAACAATGTAAACAATGCCAGTACCTTTAGGCTAAAGACAAAAATATCTAGCTTCTGGAATAGTTACATTATCTTTATTCTAATATCTTTAAGAAGTCATAGAAATTTAAACTGATTAACTTAAACTTTATTAAAAATCTGACTAATCTTGGGTGAGCAAGATTTTTGAAAACCTCAGATACTCTATACTACTGTCAAAGGAAAAATTTGATTATCACCAATGATAATTTATAGCCACTTTTAGAAATAGAAATCAACTCTTTTCCTAATATTAATTTCCCCTTTCTCATTCCCATGACATACAAGCAAAAAATAATCACCTATATTAATTTATGTTATCAATTCTTTTATTAAAACAATTCATAAGGATATCATTTTGTATACTTAAATAGAAAAACCATGGCTTCATAATTTCCTCAAAACAAATAGGCATCCTATAAAGCTTCTGAAAATGTGTAAAATGAATTGTTTCAAAACAAAGATACTCCAATAATTCAAACCTAGAGTTTAGAAAATTTCCAATTCTCAAATGAATACTTCTAGAGTATGTACTTCTCAAAACCCATAGAGCACTGTCTTGGTACAGCTGAAGTACCTAGTGTAACTCATTTCAACATACCCACTTCTGAGGGCTGTGATAATGCAGTCTGCACAAAAACGGTGCAAACACTCCTTTGTAGTCATGGTGTTCTTCAACATATCCAAACAAATTGGGCACATTAATTCACTGTGTAGACTTCGAGGTGAAACCACAATTTCCAAGCCATCCGTTATTGCCTCCTGTAAAAGAGGGGACTTAAAATTTAAACGCTACCTATATTTTTATTGTGGATAAGTTCAAATACACAAAAGTATTAAGAATGACAAAAATGAACATCTAAATACCTATCACCCAGCCACTACCACTGTCAGCTCACAGCCAATCTTGTTTCGGCTATAATGTCCCCCAATTCCTTTCACTGCCTCCACCAATGCGTTATATATAAATGATTTTATTTTAATGCTAAAGATAATATATTAATGTATCTAAAAGACAACTAGTAGTAAATTATCCTGGTGTAATAAAAAAAAGCATTGAATTAGGAATCAGATACCTGAGGTTTTAGTTCTAGCCATATTAACCAGTTATGTGGTTCTAAATAACTATTTGACATCGTTCTTTACCCTGCAAAATGAGCAAGTTTCTTCCGTCTCCAGAATTACACCATTTTGATAATATAGTTCCCCCCTTTTTTTTATCAGTGGCTTCACTTTCTGAGGTTTCAGTTACCTATGGTCAACCACAGTCCGTAATTTTAAATGGAATATTCCAAAAATAAACAACTCGGAGGTTTTAAATTGTGCACTGTTCTGAGTAATGTGATGAAACCTTATGCTGTCCTGCTCCATCCCACTTGGGAGGTGAATCAGCCCTTTGCCCAGCATATCCCCACTGTATACACAAGCTACCCTTACGTTGGAGACAGGAGCCTTCTCAGTTATCAGATCAACTGTCTCAGTATCTTGAGCTGTGTTCAAGTAATCTTTATTATACTTACTAATGGCCCCAAAGCACAAGAGTAGCGTAGCAATGCTGGCAATTTAGATATGACAGAGAGAAGCCATAAAGTGCTTTCTTTAAATAAAAAGGTGAAAGTTCTCAATAAGGATACTAAGACCTATAGTAAGAAGGAATCTTCTAGCCATGAAATTGGCTAAGTTATAAACTAAACTTTACCCTAGGTATGTTTGTATAGGAAAAAAGATGGAATTTAGTGTTTAGTACCATCTGTGGTTTCAGGCATGCACTAGGTGTCTGAGAATGTAATCCCGTGGATAAGAGGGGACTACTGTAAGTTATACATTTCATGCTATCTATTAAAAAGATTTTAAGATTCCAATACAAATATTCTCTAACTAATACACAATTTAACTATTTCATTTTAAAATCACTTTTTTGGAACTTAAAAAGTCTTGATCCACAAAAGCAATTTTACACAAAGTGGTCAGGTTCTCAGGCTAACTGATTTAAACCATAGTATATCTGAAGTATTTTTATTTGTCATGTCTAAAAAATGTGATAAAATGCATTTGGAGTTCCCAGCTGCAGAGAGACTAGTGACTCCTACTTCTTCCTACCACTATCCACTCTTCCTACAAGGTGGCATTGAGAACAAATTACCTAGCTCAAAAGCCACCAATATGGCCCAGATGGAATAAGAAAAGAGATTCAGTAACTACTGGAAAGGAAGACGCAAGTAAAAATAAGGAGCTTCCCATGTTAGTGACACTCCCTTGTTTCCACTGCCTCTCCATAGTACCTGCTTTCTCTAAAGCGTCAAAGACTGGTGACCCCACAAGGAAAGACAGAAATAACAGGTACTGTCCATAAAGAACGCAAGTAAAATATATTTACATTTACAATAACTATCACTATTATCAAGTGTCTGCATGTTTCAGCCTCGCTATATAAAGCACTTTCTATATTTTATTTTACTTAGTTTTAATACATACACAAACTTCTGATTTAGGAATTATAACCTCTAATGAGGAAATAATCAAAGAGAATGATGATGACTCAGCTAGTAAGTCTGTCCTGTTTAGAAAGAACTTGCCTAACAAAATCCCAACCCTGTTCTCCAGGCCTGTACCTGTGCAGGTAGAGCAGCAGTATGGGGGTAAGACGGGGGGATTCTCACAACCAGACGGGTATCACTAAAACTTTCACCAGACTCAAATGGGTGTTCAATACTGCTCAGTAATTGGTTTCTCTAACAAACTCATTTTTCCTTTCACTACACTACTGTACACCTTTTCTTCTATCTGCAGACCTTCTCCACATGAACATTCAATACATTACCTTACCTCAAATTTCATAATCATCTTCTTTCCTATAAGGAGGAAGTATACCTCTTCCTACTGAAAACACATTCCTTCCTATGTTATTAAGTGTATCACTCGTTTGACTATTCTATCTGCTCTCAGATTTTAGCTAACTTTCCTCCACTAAATCAGCCCAGAGTAGTATCTCCATAGAGTTGCTGCACAGAGAAATGTGCATGATGCACCTTAGAGCTGTCAAGGGTGGAGAGGTGGGGAGGAGAGGGGAATGTTGAACAAGGGAAGTGAAAGGAGTAATTTAAAACTTCCCAATGCTATATGTCCCCCTCCAGTGTTTGCTCCATTTCTCTGCTCCACTGCAGAGCCAAACTTTTCTGAAGAATTGCCTATGCATTTTCACTTTTTCCCCCTTCGACATAGCAGCACAATCTATCAAGTGAATCTCTTGAAAAAAATCACCAAGTACATATTGCCAAATCTAATGTACACTTTTGTAATGCTCATCTTATTCATCTTCTGAATACTGTTGAAAACAATAACTGAATCCTCCTCCTTAAAACACTTCCTCATAGATTTTATCCCCTCTCTCTCGCTCTTCCTTGCTTTCCCCTGTCTCCTTTGCTGGCTCCTTGTCCATTACTTAATCTCTAAATGTTGAAGCTCCTCTGGATGAAGATCCGGGCCCTCTCCTCCTCTCTTTCTAGATGATCTTATCTATTCACCATGCTGTAAATGTGCTGCCAATCTCTAAAACTTAACTTTTAGTCCAGTTCTCTAGTTAGCATCACTGCCTGTCTTATAGGCATCACCAACTTAAAATGAGATCAGTTGTAAGTATGCTTATCTCCTTCAACCCTGCTTCCACTCCCAGTCTTCCCCATGTTTACCTTCTGAAAATAGTCTTCCCTAGTTCCCCCAGCTATTATTTATTACAGCACTGAGGGCTTTTCCTTTACCCAATCTCTCAAGGTATAATTCTATGGATGTTTATCTGTTTAATGTCTATAAATTCTAAGAGCTGGTGCTACATGTTTTATTCACCATTTCACCTAGTGCCTAGCTTAGGACCTGTAGAATATGCACTCAAATTATTTGTTGAATGAATGAATGAAGTGTCAACCAAATATACACAAGTCAGTACTACTTGTATATCAATTTATTATTACTGTTATGTTCTTTCAAGTTTTCATTTTCTAAAAATGTATCCCAACTTACATATGTATCATATTTCCACTGTTATCTTAGTCTACATTACCTGAGGTGTTCGTTGTAATTCATATAAACTGAGTTCCCATGTTTTGCTTAATGGTTGAGTTCCATTTGTCTGCACAGCCTGAGACATTGCTAGGGATAAAAAAGAAAGAAAAACAATTTAGTATCTGAAAGGGAAATAAATCTCAAAAGTGATTTTTAGGAATTGTAAATCCTGAGGATAATAAAAATAAAAATTATACACTGGCTCCTCAAAAATTAAAAAAAAAAAAAGCTCAAGAATCTCTCCATTTATAATACAAACTACTAGAAAGCAAGAGAGACTAACCGATCTCTGAATGCCCAAAATAAACACACAGAAAGTACTTAATTATTACTGAAGGTATACAAAACAGTCTTAACCAAAACAATACTTTTTAAAAAAGTCATGGTCATGGAACTTAGAACTAAATCAGGAAAATTTGAGACTCTACAGCATGGCCTCTAGTCCAACTTTTATCAAAGATACAAAAGCTGCTTTCTAGCACTTTAAGCCACTGATCACTCTGTTCTTAAGCTTTGCCCTCAAGAAAAACTGGTTAACCAGAACCTAACCTGCCAGAGTATTATCCAGAACCTCATTGACTTGGGGAAGGAAAATACACAACTCTTGCGCATTCTAGCCATCCTATCCCCACCTATTGGGGAGACGGGGAGGGAAAAAACTAAGAACCAAAAATTGACAGCATTATTTGTAATATCAAAAAAAAAGTCTATGCATGCCTGTCAATAAGAATATGGCCATATATATATATATATATATATACTATATAAGCTGTATGTCTGACATGGAGTTCAACAGATGTACACAACAAACATTAAATTTTTTTAAAAAGCTAGTTATAGAGCAAAATGTTTATCATGCCTGTTTTAGAAATTAAAACAGAATCCAAACACCTAAAGATGCTTGTGATTCTGAGTTCTGTTCACCATCTGTCAGCCACATCTGTCATTCTTCTCTTTATCAATCTTGCTCATTTTCATTTTACAACCTTCACTAGCTCATCCTTCTATCTGTAACAGAAGGCTCTTTTCCCCAAAGATTTTCCCATAGCTAGCTCCTTCATGAAGTCTAACAAAATTCTTACTTTGCCATTCTTTCATGTCTTCCTTCCCCCCGCTCCCCTTACCCTCCCACTGTGGCACTTTTATCTATCTTATTCTCCACAATATCCCCATTACCTTGCACTGTGCCTGGCACACAACAGCTATTTAAAACAATACTTTTTTAAAAAGTCGTGGTCATGGAACTTAGAACTAAATCAGGAAAATTTGAGACTCTACAGCATGGCCTCTAGTCCAACTTTTGTCAAAGATACAAAAGCTGCTTTCTAGCACTTTAAGTCACTGGTCACTCTGTTCTTAAGCTCTGCCCTCAGGAAAAACTGGTTAACCAGGACCTAACCTGCCAGGGTATTTATTGCTGAACACCTCAACAACGGTTATGATGGAAAGAAAGGAGCTCAAGTTAGACAATCATAACAGTGTTTGACCTGTTCATGACTAAAAAAGTGGCACTTCAAATTATCATGGGAAAGGGAAGACAAAAGGAAGATTTATCAGTTTCTATGCATAGAGAAAGTATTTTTGTGTTTCTGTATGGTTAGGGCCCGAAGCAAAACAACAACAGACAGAAAAACACTTGTCCTTCAGAAAAGTCTTAAAACACAAAGGTAACTGAATAGGTAAGAGATTTATCTTTCTAGACATATGCTTTTATATTTCAGGAGGGATGAGAGTATGGAGACATTCCAGGGGCCTTAAAGTTTAAGACCTCTCTGATATCCACCCCGCCCAGAAAAGTTCATTTACATGCTAAAGATTGTATCCTCCTTTTCAACTAAGGAGAATTTGTTTCCATTAGGAAGCAAGGATTTCTCTCCCTTTCTCAGGAGGTGAGGTAACAACTACACAAGCTCCCAGATTCATATTTTTAGGTTCTTCGCCTACCAAATGAACATCTAGCTCAGAGGTCCTCAAACTTTTTAAACAGGGGGGGCCAGTTCACTGTCCCTCAGACATTCCACACATGCGCACTGCGGGCCCGGGACGAGTCATAGTTTGAGGACCCCTGATAGCTCTTACTGCATAGCTTTCGGGGTGATGGGGGTGGGGTGGGGAGAAGAACTCAGGCACAGGGGAACTGATGCAGTTATTGCTGTAATAATAATCTATCCATCCTTGTCCCTGAAATTTTGTGTCTACTTCCAGGATAATATGAATAAATATAGCTTTTAAATATTTATCATTCTACCATGCAGAATTTGGTTCCTAAAACTACCCTATAATTTAGGCTTTAAGAAGACTAACAATTTTTTTTGAAAATAAATACTGTATAGAAATTATATTCAGGACAAAAGTACACTAAGTTCCCACATACCATCTTTGAAGGGATTAAGATAATATATATAGGCCAGGCAGACTGTTCTCTGATCATCAAGAATATTGGGGTAAAGTGTAGAGAACCCTATATGGCCTTTATCCTTTGGTCAGACTAGGCAAACTAGGGAGCAATGATAAATTCTGAGTAAGCAATTCAACTGCCATCATAGCATTGCCTGCAGTATCACCTCATGAAAACCACTTGCAGCAGTTTGTAATCTAAAGTGACAACGGTAAGACAGACACTAATTTCTGTAAGCATCTAAAGACAAAGTGTTCTTTACTGAAAGTTGTCATTGTACTAAACAACTGGAATATTCATCTAAATTATTTTTGCTAACCTAATTGCTTCTTTATCTAAAAATATAATCAACTCCTAATTGGATTGTATTTTTTTCCACATCATGGAACACAGAGCAGAAACATTTCAAAGGTGAATTACAGAGCTTCATTATCCAGTCTTAATTAAGTTTTTGAGTACTGGTAACAGACTTAATGTTTTTTAACCTCTATATAATTAAGTTATTGTTACAGGAAGAATAAATGTTCTAAGATTTTTTAAAGTACCACTTAAAATGCAGACCTAGATAATCTAGGTCATCTGTGCCCTCTTATAATATTTCTCATCACTCATCACTATTTCATTCTTCTGCACTACTCCTGCAACCCCTGTACCACAACGCAGATACTTTCTTAATGGCCCAATACAGTCTTTCCCCAAAGCTTCAGATACACCTATCAAGGTCTAATATTAGGCAACATCAGTTATATCAGCAGCAGCCTTGTTTTCCTTCTGTCCCTGTCTACCCATATTAGAAGCTAACAGACCCACAATGACAACCAATTGAATAGGAAACATTTATTGAGAGCTACTATGTGATAGGAAATGAGACCCTCCAAGAGTTTATTGGCTAGTGGGCCCTGAACCATGTTTTCCATACAATTTGTAAATGCTACAAAAGCACAAAGTAGTAGTCACATGGAGGAGCAGAAGTCAGAAAAGGGCTTCCTAGAGAAAGAGACTCCTCCCTTGGAAGAGGAGAGTTTAAGGTTAAGTGTAAGTTAACCAACTAAGGAAAGGTAAGCAGTCCAGAAGGACCAACATAATAAGCAAAGGCACAACTCAATATGGGGTGTTTATGAAACTCCAAGTAGTTCACTACTAAATGAGTGAAATGTGAGAAGCTGAAATAAGTAAAGCCATTTAAAAATGGAGCCAGAGAAGCCATTCCAGAGGAAGTACTTTGTATACCTTGGGCCTTGAACCTTTGGAATATCTGAACTGGGCAAAATAAGCTTTGGACTGGGCAAAACCAACAATGTATTACAAACAACCATTTGCAAAGCCAACAGAAAAGCAGACATTCTGAACACAAAAACTAATGATTATGGATTCTTTTTGAAGACAGAATCAGTTACCAGCCATGTATAGCTAAAATATTAACTCAGTTTGTTGGCACCAATAGAAATATTTTTCTTCTATTCATGTAATTATTCCCTCCTTTTCTAATAAAAACCCCTTGTGCTCACCCTGTAATTAGGACATTTTTTAGGTCTCTGCCTGAATCAGTATTTCCAGAATTGCAATTCTTTCAACCCCAAATAAACACTTGTTGCCTCTCATTTTTGGTTTTTTATTTTTAGCTTAACAGAAAAGAGGGAGGTTGGAAGTAAAACAGAGGCTGAAGAATTAAACGGTGGACCAGATTAGGGAGGCCTTCTATGCCTTGCAAAGGTGTTGAGAAAAATCCACAGTGGAATGACAAAAATCAGATTTACATTTGAAACACACAAATCAATTCCAGCAGCAGTGGAGGATGGACCTGTGGAAGCAAAATTTAAAGAACTGTGCAATAATCCAAATGAAAAAATGCCTACATTTTTATAATAAGTATGAATTAGAAGGGGCAGAGCTGAAAAACTCTTGGGAAGTAAAATACATGGGATACAATAAATGAGAAAAAAAGGAGAATAAAACCACAAGCTGCCAAGCTGCCCTCTAGTAATCAGTACTAAAAAAAAAAAAAAAAAAATCTAAAGTGAGATAGCAAAATATATTTTTAAAAATTTCTATATATTTTTAAACAGAAAATGATATGCATGTTCTAGAAAGGGATGAGAAGCTAACTTCAGTTTTGGGCTTGTTGCATCTGGGGTATATGCAGGTGACCCAGAAGCATAAACACACCTGAAGCATGAAAGGTTCTGATGGGAAATTTCAGCTTATAGCAATCAAAACTGTAAGAGAAAAGAACATGCAGTGTGAAAAGAAAATGTAGAATAAGAATTAAAGGAAACTGGGCTTGCTAATTAAACCACAGGTTATAGGAAGAGTACTAGATTCAAAATTATCCCACCATATATCAGTGTTATGGATTATTTGCATTTAGCTCAAAAACAACTCACCGGCAATGCTACTGGACAGAAAAAAATCTACCGGTGCATGGATGGAACTGGAGAGCATTATGCTAAGCGAAATAAGCCAGAAAGATAAGTATCACATGATCTCACTCATATCCTATCTATCTAATAAAAGGGTGATAGGCAAATTAACCATCACTCCATCACAAAGATGGCGGCACCCACAGCCACAAGATGGTGGCGCCCAGTCCTCTCAGCCCCACCGGAGTCCCCAAGTCCCGGGGCGGGGTAGAGGGGTGGCCGCTGAGAGCAGGCAGCGTGGCAGGCCTGGCAGAATGCTTGTTTCTTGCTTCATTGCTGCAGTGACGAGGCAAGCGTTCCCCCCAGGCCGCAGAGGGCCTCTGGGCAGTGGGCATGGAGTGGCCAGGCCCCGCAGGGAGCTACTGGTGCACAGATTCGTGTGCAGGGCTACTAGTCCTATATAATTAAAGGCTAATATGCAAATAGACTGAACGGCGGAATGACTGGTCACTATGATACGCACTGACCAAGGGGCAGACGCTCAACATAGGAGCTGCCCCCTGGTGGTCAATGTGCTCCCACAGGAGGAGCACCACTCAGCCAGAAGCCAGGCTCATGGCTGGCGAGCGCAGCAACGATGGCAGGAGCCTCTCCTGCCTCTGCAGCAGCGCTAAGGATGTCCGACTGACGGTCGTGGGGAGCGGGTCTAAGCCCTCCTGGACTGCAAGAGGGCGCAGGCCGGGCTGGGGGAACACCCTCCCCCGCCAAGTGCACAAATTTCGTGCACCGAGCCTCTAGTGTGGAATATAATGAACAACATAAACTGATGAAATAAAACAGATCCAGAGACACAGAAGCATCGAACAGACCATCCAACCCATGGGGGGTGGGGAGGAGAGATCAACCAAAGGACTTGTATGCATGCATATAAGCATAACCCATGGACAGAGTCAGTAGGGCGGGGAGGGCATGTGCGGGGGGGGGGGGGGGGGGAGCAGCAGGGACCAGTGGGGAGAGGTCAGAGGTCAACGGGGGAAAAAGGATTCATATGTAAATACTTTAAACAAATCAGTTATTGTTTAGCTCATCTCTCTCTACTGATTTACCATGCTATCTTAACAAAGAGGAAAAATTATACATGTGAATATACATATGCTTATATAATATATATGCTTATATAATATCTGTGTGTGTGTGTGTGTGTATGAAAACTCTAAAATACAAATTTAACACACCAAGTTCTGCAATAAATGTACTGCCTAATTCACGTGTAACTGTAGAGTTTACAAATTCCTTAGTAAGGTTATTAGGCACACTGTCTCCTCCTTTCCCTTTGCAACGGCAACACAATTTGTCACCAGGCTGACTCTTCTTCAAAAGGAGTCATCAATAAAGTTACCCCTAACAGTTTTTCCCATGTTTATACTCAGCCTTGCAAAATAACTGTTGCCACTAGGTGGAGACAATTTGATAATAGGAATATTGGTTACTCACATAGGAGTAGCCACAAGTTTTCTACAGATACATGCACGTGGTAACAAAAGCTCTACTTCTAAATTCTTGGGTGAACTGGGGCTAACCACTTTATCTGAGGATCCGGTTTCCTTCTTTGTAAATAAAATGTTACATTAAGTAGCATCAAGAGCCCTTCTTAGCACTAATATTTTGTGGATCAAAAGCTTGCTATAAAAAAGATCCTTACCTCTACAATGCCTAACGATGGTCCTTTCTCTTGACCTAAGAAAGTCTACCATTAGCAACATCTTTTAACTTGAATCCTCCAATCAAACACACCAGTCATCCATTTCCTCCAATCTTTTCTTTTCAAAATAAGAGGCATATTGTGTATTAAAGTTCAAACATCTATCATTCAAAAGCCAAAGCCAAGGGTTTCTGCACTTTGTCTTCAAGAAAATTGCTGAAACTATACATCTCCACGTCCATCTGGCATATATATATTTTTAAATAATCAGTTAGCAATAGATCTTTTTCTGAACTGTATACTGATGCTAGAGAATGTACATCTGAGAGTGGGAGTTGTTTCTCTTGTGTTTTCATTTTTTATCCCAGTTGGTCAGAACTTTCCATTTTTGTTGATTTCCTGAATTCTAACTCATCTGTCTCTCTGACAAGACATTCCTTACACTGGTGCTTTACTTCTGATTCTCATCTGCCAGTCTAAATTTTGTAACTTCTAAGACTGTCTTAATCCCTGCTTGCCTAAGGGGTTTCTAGTATATTGCCTTCATCCCAGTACAGTGGGGCCTTGACTTACGAGTGTCCCGACTAACGAGTTTTTTTGAGATACGAGTCATCTCTCGGCTGATTTTTTGCTTTGAGTTGCAAGCTCAAAAAAATTCGGGTTACGAGCCAGCTTCAGATACCCCACCACTAGTTGGCGCAGCAAACGTCACAGTGATTTGACATACGAGTAATTTGAGTTACGAGCTCCATCACAGAACGAATTAAACTCGTAAGTCAAGGCCCCACTGTATTTGAATCTAGCGGCCTACAAACTACTGACTTAATAGCTTAGACCTCAGACTCTGGCATAATTTAGGCCCTCAGCTTTGAATACACACTAACTCTATACCAAAAACTAACTACATTCTTAGAGAGGGGCAACTTTTAATTCTCCCAGTGCCCTAAGACCAAGAGACACAAAGAACAATGGTCATTTCCTGAGCAAAGTAGAAAAATCCTGAGTTCCTAATTAGAGCAAGGGAGGCTACCAACTTCATTTCACATCCCTACCCAGATTATAAGAAACTGCAAAGAAGAAAGCATATTGATATGGCAGCAATAACCAGTTTTATTTGCTGTGTACTCTATGCCATCAGCACACATGGTTAGCCTCCAAAAAATATCTACATATTTAATGACACAGACAGATCAGTATCTCTATATTTGACAAGTATTTTACATCTTAAAGCTTAAAGATTTATATAAGTGTATCATTAATGACAAAGCTAAAAAGAGAAATCTAGTAAACTATTGACTTGCAGTCCAAAGCCCCACATGCCAGAACAGAAGTTAACTTTTGAAAAGTGGTATACCGAGGTTGTCATCCTTTCCTAGGAAGAGACATGCCCATCAAGTGTAGATTTCTGTCAGAAGCAGCAGAGGTGCTGATAAACACATGTCAGCTTTAGCAGGTAACAATGTAAGAAGTCACAGAAACATTCCCTTAAACCTGGGGTGGGCAACCTTTTTGTGAGTGCATGCCAAAACCAGCAAAATCTCTGACTCAAAATTCTTCTGTGTGCCAACCCCACTTTTTTGAGAACATGTTACGCCTACGTGATATCTCTTAAGGTGTACGTATGTGAAGAATCTTGAAGAAATAATAAAATTCATCCGAGCGACAAAAATACAGTATATGATGATGAAAAATACATTTACGGTATTTTTTAATGTATACATGTACACTGATAGTCCGAGAGAAAACTTTATGACTCCGTTTGATATTATCAGTGGGACTTTTGCTGCTGCATCACTGATGACAGAGATTTTACATCAGGTTTATATTTCATGACCTTCAGAGATAGGCATGAGCTACTTTCATCCATCAGGCTACACCTATTATGAGACTTAACAAAATTCATCACTGAGAACAAAGATTCACAATTGTAAATGGAAGATTATAAGAGAGGGTTTCGCGTGCCAGCAAAAGTTACTGGCGTGCCATGTTTGACACGCGTGCCAGGGGTTTGCCCCCCCTCCCTGCCTTATACCACTGAAAATGCAAACACCAACAGGGTCTACCTTTTTGGCATGAGCATAATCTACTGAAAAATTTGTGGTGAGGCAGTTCACACACACACACACACACACACACACACACACACAATTAGATAAAGAAAAAAAGGTTGAAAGCTGATGCCTTCATTCTAACAGCAACTGGAATAACCCTTTTAATAAGCAGCCAAATTATTTCCAGAGATATAAATTCATATTCATATACTTTCGCCGAGTTATCCCAGTCCTAGGAAATAATCAATCAATCTATCTATCTACATATATAAAAGCCTAAGTGACCATCCAACCAGTAGCTATGATGTGCACTGACCACCAGGGGGCAGACACTCAATGCAGGAGCTGTTGAGCTGCGGTGACTGGGCAGCTGTGGTTCTCGTGTGAGGCAACGGAACCAGAGAGGAGGGAGCCTGATTCTGGGGGTGCGTCACCCAAGAACTGCCCTCTCACAATCCAGGACTCCTAGGGGGATGTCGGGAGAGCCGGTTTCTGCCCAATCCCTGCAGGCCAGGCCAAGAGGCCTCTACTGTTATTAATAATAGGTAACTTTTGCCCAGCTGGTGTGGCTCACTGGTTGAGTGTCCACCCAGGAACAGGAGCTCATGGTTCAATTCCCAGTCAGGGCACATGCCAGGGTTGCGGGCTCGATCCCCAGTAGTGGACATGCAGGAGGTGGCTGATCAATGATCCTCTCACTACTGATGTTTCTCTCTCTTTCCTTCCTCTCCGAAATTTTGGTTAAGCCTAATAACCCTATGAAGTAGGTACTAGAATTGCTCTCATTTAATAAATAAGGAATCAAGCCAAAACATAAATAAATAAATGAATAAATAAGCAACTTGCTTCAAGGTCTCATAGTAAAGGTCAGAGGCAAAACTCAAACGCAGTTCTGTTTGACTAAGAAGGCCATGCCCTTAGCCACTGCACCAAACACACAATTATTACCACTACAATAATAATGACATTAGCATAGAGACATTTGCTGCATATCAACATGACATTGCTTCAATCATTAAAAGTAGTAATTATTAATACCATATCCAATGACTAGTAATACTTATAAGGTAAAGTGATGAGAGAAGCCACTGATTTGCATCTATGCTACAATTACAGCTATAAAAAAGTTATGTTCTAGAAGGTAAAAATTGTTTGGAGTTCGTGGGGAGGCAGGATTCCCTCCATTTTTCAATTCCTATTATTAATATTACTACGATATTACAATAAGCACAGATTTTAACAGTTTTAAGACAACAATAGATAAGAACAGAAGAGTGAAGAATATGTTTCTAGTGTCCCTCTGTTACATGGGGTAGATTTTCTCTTATAAAAAAGAAAAACAACTACTATGGGGAACAGTTGCAGTAAGACTGGGATTCAATTCCAAAAGGTAAACTAATTTAATCTTTTTTTTCTTTTCTCTGCAGGACTTTCTTGTCACCTGGTTTCTGCAACTCAGATCCAAAGTTTAAAACTGGAAAAGCAGCTTCGGCAACTTCAAAAGCAAGGGTCTTCAAAGAAGCATGAAATTGAAAACAAAAACTTTAAGGATAGAAAGAAATCTTACAGCTCTGATAAACCTAAAGATTAGCATAAATTTTAGGTTCATGAAAGCTGCAAAAATTTGGCATAGCTCATATATACTAGAAATCAACGTGACTTTGGTGAGTCAATATATGTAAACCTCTTTATCTATAAAAAGAGCATGTTTTAGGTGATATATATTTTTTAAATATACGTATATTAATTGCTAATAATACCTGCCCTTATGGACATCCCGATCTTATTAGCAATGAAACTATAGTTAAATACACACATGTATTTTATAACAAAAGCAATGAAATCAAAACAAATGGAATCAAACGAAAAAGCTTTTACACAGCAAAGGAAACCATCAACAAAAAGAAAAGGCCACCTACGGAATGAATTAAATAACTGTAAGTCACATATATAACAGCGGGCTAATATCCACAATATGGAAGAACTCATACAACTCAACAGAAAAAAATCTGATTTAAAAATGGGCAGAAGATTTGCACAGACATTTTCCAAAGACATACAGATGGCCAACAAGTACATAAAAAGATACTGAAATCATCATGGAAATGCAAATCAAACCACAATGAGATACCACCTCAAACCTGTTGGGGGAGGGAATATTACACTATAACCAGACTTGGGAAAAGTAGGATTAAAGAACATCCACTACTCCCATACATCATTTTCACCCCCAACAACTTTCTTTTCCTTCCTTCCTTCCTTCCTTCCTTCCTTCCTTCCTTCCTTCCTTCAATATATTTTTATTGATTTCAGAGAGGGAGAGAGAGAGGGAGAGAGAGATAAAAACATCAGGGATGAGAATCACTGATCGGTTGCCTCTTGCATGCCCCCTACTGGGGATCGAACCCGCAACCCAGGTATGTGCCCTTGACCAGAATCGAACCCGGGACCATTTGGTCTGCAGGGCAACACTCTATCCACTGAGCCAAATCAGCTAGGGCCCAACAACTTTCTTTTAAATATTAAAAATAAAAAATTTGGAAACAGACACAAAACTAGCCCCAGGATCCATGTCATAAATCAGTCTGTCTCTCTTCACATACAGCCCTTATATTTATAATATGCTTTGCTCTTTACAAAACCTCTTTACCTACTAACCTCTTTACCTACATCACTTCTTATGTCTTTACAAATAACCAGTAAGGTAAGCAAACGTATTTTTTTTTTTCCTGTAAAAACATTTTATTTTCTGTTACATAAACAGCTTTCTCAGGTAATGTTACTAGAACCACCTGTTTATGGGGTTTTATAGTTTGGGGTATATTTTTTTAAGTAAGCCTATCTCTGTTATACAGAATTGTAATATAAAAATGATTTATAGGCTACAGTTGTCAGAAAGCAGTTAGACTAATCCTGCTGAAGAAACTTTCCTATTTAAGTCTATAATATGGAATGAAAATAGTTACGTGATTTTAAAAATCTTCCGATTATCAAGGGAATGTTTACTGTCCTCCAGAGAGAGCCACAAGAATTTTTTCATAATCTCCTTTGGTTTCATCCAGGATGACTTGGCAGAGAGAGATACCATATAACTTCTGATAGCATGTTTAGGTATCATTCATGTCAATTTCAGAACGGGAAAGCATAATACTGACCAATGTCTCATGACATGTTCCAATATCCTTCATGGCTTGATGAAGCTACTCAGCAAAGAACACCGGATGGTTTCTGACATACTTCCAAATAGTTGTAAAGCAATTCTTTTTTAAAAAAAAATGTTTTTATTGATTTTTAGAGCAAGAGGAAAGGAGAGGGGGAGAGAGAAAAAGTATCCATCAGTTGCCTCACATATACATCCAGACCAGGGATTAAACTGGCAACCCAGGCATGTGTCCCGAGTAGAAATTAAACCAGCGACCTTTAGGTGCACAAGACAACACTCAACCAACTGAGCCACACTAGCCAGAGCTGTAAAGCAATTCTTGACATCATCTTTCATCTCCAGTTCCAGAACTTGGTTCATGTCATACCGACTGTATTTGGTGTACTTCCGAAACACTCTGCAAAGGTGGGGACAGCTTCTGGTGGTAAGAATGGTATTAAACACATTCACATCCGTCCCTTTTCTCCTTTCTCCTGCTTCATATAATGCCCTGGCATCTGAATCAGCCAAGTCCTCATTTATGTCAAGATCCTCAGCTTAGCCATCCTTAACAAGAGAAAGCAAAGCCTTTAATAATCCCCAGATGCGTCTGAGGCGATGTCTTTAGCCAGTTCTCTCTTCAATACTTCTCTATAGATTCTGTTAATTTCTGTTAGGTCTTGATGCCAAAATTTCATTCAGTGTCTTTATCAGTTCCAAGATCCTTCATGGCAGCAGGGAGTTCATCAGTATCCAACTGGGCTGGAGTTTCTTAGAGCCAAAGCAACTTCCTTGAGATGACCTGTAAGGGCTTTCATCAGAAATTCATCCAGAGGTTTTCCTTTTTCCTGGAGATCTGCTGCTTCGATCTGTGGATGCTGTGCTGTGCGTTGTTTCTTATAGTTAGAATGTCGATGACGACTGCTTCATCCACCAAGTGTGGTGTTGTTTTTCTTTTAACAGAAAACAGAAAAGCCAACATTCTTGCTAGTAGTAGAACCAGGCTTAGAAACCAACTCTCCTACTTTCTACTAGCCTCAACACTACACCTTCTGTAATGTAGTCTCCTACCTTCTACTATACTCAACACTACACCTCCTATAAAATGTTTGGCTAGATTCCAAGACCAACGTCCCAGACTGAATTAGACTCTATATAGTAAATAGTATAAACAGTGAGGTTTAATGCAATTACTGGCATAGAAGCATACATCTTTTTTAAAGTGAAAAATCGATTGGTTTTAAGTTAAATCAGCATAATGTGTGTATGTAGGCGGGAAGCAAGCAGGACACGTCTAAAAAGAAATCAAAATGAAGTATTGCAGTTTGAGCATTTTACAATAGCTAATGGAGGGAGTGGTAATTAAAACAGGGAGTAGAAAAAAAGGAGATAAAGAGTGGACAACTAAAAAGAACAATGTAAAAGGAAACTACATGATGTGTCTAATTTAAGGAAATAAAATGAGGGACTTCTGTCTTTTCTTTCCCCCCAGAAATAACTGTGAGATTTTAGATTAGGCTATAATAAAAGAGGTAGAAGATTTTTGTTAGTCATCAAATGAAATCCCATGCCCTAGTCAGTGTGGCTCAGTAGATAGAGTGTCAGCCTGCGGACTGAAGGGTCCCAGGTTCGATTCAGATCAAGGGCATGTGCCTTGGTTGCAGATTTCCCAACCCTGGTCTGGGTTCATGCAGGAGGAAACCAATCCATGTTTCTTACAGTGATGTTTCTATCTCTCTCTCCCTTCCACTCTCTCGAAAATATCTATGGAAAAATATCCTCAGATGAGGATTAACTTAAAAAAAAGAAAAAGAAAGAAATCCCTGCCAAAGTTGCTGGCTCTGGAATATAACACGTTAGAAACCCAAAGTTCTATTTCTAAATCAGCTATTGGTATTACACAGTTTAAATTAACTATTTACTCTTTAAATTCTCACATCTGTAAATCAAATAACACTCTACCCAAACTATTTTTTTATGACTTCGGAAGGAGTAAACAATGTTGCAAAGGTAATGATCAATATTTTAATTCCCATTATCCACTACACAAATAAATATTCCTTGAATATCTTTTATGTGCACAGTACTTGGCTAGCCTAAAAGTGAAGAGAGACAGTCTTCATAATCCAGATAAATGCAACACAGAGAAATGCCTAACTAATTATGATTATGATTACATGACAAAATTGAGGCATATCAGAAATAGTTTTCATAGGTACTGGGCTGACCAGAAGAGTCAGAAAAAATGAAGTTGGATTTGATCAAGAGACAAAATAAAAAGAGTAGTCATTACATTTAGCTGGAAGAGAAGAGGTATGTAGGCTGCTATATCCTTTAGATTCGCAAAGCACATCACTCATCTGTTACTGCATTTAACACACTGTACAGTCTTTTATTTATCATCCCCATTCAGATCGTAAATCCCCCAAGGCCAGAAACCATGTTCATTTTTCTATACATAATCTTTAGCATAGGAACAGCCACACATGATAATCAATAACTGTTTTTTTGAACAGGCAAGGTAAGGACAGGATTCCCGATTTAAATTACTGTATTTTAACCTAGGCTATCTGTGCAGGTTTACTCACTGATTCTTAACTTCAAAACTACCATGCTAGCCTCTGATCTATGGTGCGGGAGCTGAGACTGTGCAACTATACTAAGCTACTCTTCTGCCAGGAGCTCCCTGTTAGACTTTGCCAATGGAGGTACTAAACGAAGATTTGAAACGAATAAGAGGATGAAGGGACTTCTTACAATTGCTGACAGCAGCAACTGGTTCCAGCCCCCAAATTCTTTCTGTACTCCCAGAACTAGCCATATCAGCAGCTGAACACTGACCTCCTCAAAAGTTTAGAACCAGGCCCATGGAATCTTTTCTCTGAGCTCTTCTTAGGTTGACTAATGTAATGTTCTCACACCCATCTAACCAACTCCCTATATTAAATCACCACTGTTGAAATTCCTATTGAAGTTTCTGTTTTCTTTACTGGACACCAAATACATTATTAAACACGGTGATTCTAACTGCTCTCCTCTGAGATACCTTCTGGCTATTTCAATGAAGGATAAAGAACGTTTGGAATTATTCCTATAGATAAAAATCTATTCTATAAAGGATAAGTCAAAACCTTTTAAATCTGTGCCAGTTAAGTTGCAGCACAAAAATTATTAACTTCTATACTTTAAACTATTCAAGATGAAAAGAAAAAAAACAACAACAACACAGAAAACAGAGAGGAGATGAGAAATAATTTAAACAATGCAGGTTATTCCAGGTATGCACACCCACCTCTTTTTACTACAGACACAGCCTAGAGAAAATGGGAGATGGTAGACCTGATCTCAGTTCCCACAAGCCTCCCCTAGTATGAGCATTATACCATTCTGAATGTGACTGTTATATTTAAAAACTTTTTTTTTTTTTTTTTTTTTTTGCTGTTCAACATGGCCTCTAAATGCAAGCAAACTACTTCTCTAGTGTTCAACAAAAGAGACAGCACTCTGTTCCAACACTAAAACTGAGCTGAACTTACAGGTATGTTGTTCTCCCTTCTTAAGGGATTTTTAAGCATAATTTTTTACTACATGTGATTTTCATTTTATTGACTTTAGAATTTAACCTCTTCATAATATACAGCTCCACACTTTAGCAGAAACAAAAAGAAACCCCTCTCACAGGAATCCACAAGCAACACATCTTCTGAAAACAAATGACCAAAATGCTTTGATATTTTAATGAAATGCTTAATAAGATGACTTCATTAAACAATTTATTCTGAGGTTAATAACAAAAATAATATGTCATTATTGTACTTAAACTGATTTTTAAAGAATTATAACAAAATGGAGACATGTAGAAGCAGCACACATGTTGTTAACACACTCTCTAAATGAAATGTGAGAAGGCCAATTCAAGCAACAGGACTCTTTCTAAGAATGTTTAGTAATTTATGTAGGTTCTAAGCATCCAACAAGAGGTATCACTAGGCCCAGACAAGTATCAGTCCACTTCGGCTGCCTACCATCTGTAAGACAAAAGAGAAGTAAAAAGAATCTCAAAATTGAAAAACTATAGTCAGTTCCATGGGAGTTCCTCCACATAGCATAAAACTGAGTAACAGCCACCTTCTACCTATGGACATACGAACACCAGCTTCTATTTCAGTGCCAAGAGTTGCATTAGCACAGTCAGCATATCCATGTAAAATCAACCAAACTGTACTTAAAAGAGACACCTGAGGACCCATGTGACATATTAGGTAGAAAAGGTGAAAAGACTGGGGGTGGGGAACATACAGGATAGATGCACCTTCAGGGAATGAACAGGGTAAATGTTACTGTATCTTTGTACCCAAAATTATATGGGGATCTAAACATTCAATAAGTTACTACGATAACAGAGATTTCAAAGAAAAAAAAAACACCCAGGAAATTAAATAACTGGTGTCTGATGACAATGTATGTCTCCCACAGCATGTATAATAAACAATATTAATTGAAAATCAAGCATAGATCTGTATGTGTGCAGAATATACATAATCTCATGGTAGTTTTCTTTTTTAAAAAATTGCAAACTGTAATGCATTGTTTAATTTCTCCAGATTTAATAAATGAGGCGCTACAACATTATGAGGTGCTTTAAGTCATGCTAGAAATGCTGTCATAATTTTAATAAAGTGCTTTTTAATGTTAACTCACTTCTCTTGGCTGGAAAGAATTATGCTTCTTTGCTAATGTATAGAAATGAAACTGTCACTGAAACATCTGGTTATATATTATTCATTAGACATATATCACCTTTATCCAACGACTGCATAATATAAACACAAATCATGAATAAATCAGATTAAGAGATAGACCTGACATCCAAAGATGTTTGCTGACCTGCTCTATATTTCTATCCATACAAATCAGGAACCTAGCTGTCAGAGTGCTCCTCACAGGCACAAGAAAACCAAAAAATTCTCAATGTCTGCATTGTCTGCAGTATGTTAGCGGTTCTAATTTGAAAAAAAAAATTTTTTTGTGCAGCACATTGAAGGATAATCAGCATATTTTTCAAATGCTCAAAGGGGACTAGCCTACTCAGGCACTCTTCCTTCATAAAAATCTCCATTTCACTCCCACACCTATTATAATTAACCTCAAACGTGGACTCCACAAGGGTACCTGAAGGAAGTAACTCAAATCCCTAGAAGGGAGAGGCCATATTTGCTTGTGCTACTATCCCTGGAAAATGGAGTCTTACACATAACGACCAATTATTTCGCTAGAAAGTGCAACCAATGTACAAATCAAGATTTTTAAAAGATACCTGTTGATTGTGACAAAAGCAGAAACTTCGGGGAGGGAACCAGGAACATAACCAAACCGTGTTGCTGCCACTTAAATTCTTTATAAACCAAAGGATCAAATATTCATCTTAAGAACCAAGATCTAACACCCATCTGAGCTGTTAAAATATTCAACAACCATACCCCAGGGCCAGCGAGGAATGTAGATGATCTACCCCATCACGCGAAGTGTTTCAGCCCATCCTCCTGGAACTGCCAAAAAGTAGACCCTGTCATGCGGAACCACTCACACGCCAGTTTCCAGGGCGATTTCCCAGTATAAAGCGGGGACCCCACGTCTCGGTTTGAATTTTTAAAAGAAGTAAATAAAGCGTCGTGAGCATTCAAGCAACCGAATGCACGCCTACCCACCTCCCAGCAAAATTTCTTTGCAAAACCTGCCATGTTCACACATAAAGGCACACAGTCTCCAAAACTTCTGACTGTCATAAAGTAGAGACACCCCCCCCCCCAAAAAAAAAACCAAACAGACCAAAAGCTTCAAGGAGATAAGCCATTAACTAGGACTATGGCCTTGGCGGGCAAGTAACGGGAATGAACCTCAAAACTGGTGACCGGTTTGCACGAACAGCACCTCCGGGAATAGGGGGGGGGGGGGGAGGGGGGGGCGACTTGTGAAGGAGGGAACTTATCCTGACAACCGGGCCGAGGGCTCCCCGACCACACCGGGTCCCCCAGGTCTGTGTGTCAGCGACAGGACTCAAACCCCGAAGCTCCCGGCAGAAACACGCCGAGACCCCCTCCCCCCACGGTCTTCGGGGTCGACCTGGCGATTTAGAAGCAGCAGCAGACCCTCTCCCCCCAGCTCCCCCGGCGGGCGGCACTCCCGGCAGATTCTCACCCTAGGATCCTCCCCGCGGCCCGGGGGAACCCCGGCGCCCATGAGCGCCTCCCCGCACCCCGACGCCAGCACCCCGGGGGGGACGGGGCTCCTGGCACAGAGGGCCCCAACCCCGCCCCCACGGCCGAGACGCACCCTCCCGGCCGCCAGGGGCCGAGCGCGGAGAAATCCCCCGCATTCCACGCCTTTCGCCGCCGGGAAGGGGCCGCGGGGAGGCTGGGGCCCCGCCGGGGAGGAGCCGGCGCGAGGGGTTCGCGGCCAAGGAAGGAATCCCGGAGCCTCGCCCCCGGGGTCCGCCACGAGCCCGACTCGCCGCCCCCGCCAAGACCCTCGAAGGCTCGGGAACAATGAGAAGCCGCCTTCCCCGCCATCCCCGCTCCGAGAGCGGCCGGGGGCGGCGACGCCATCTCCCCTCACACCCCCGCGGACACTCACACACACACACCCCGCCCTGGCCGCCGTCAGCCGCCCGCAGCCCGGCCCGGCCCGCCCGCCGCTCCCGCGCCCTTCGCCGCCGCCCGCCGCCCGCCGCACTCACCGGCGCCTGCCCCAGCCCGGACTCCGTTGACCGCGGCCGGAGCGAGACTCGGGTCCAAGCCGCCGCGGCCGCCGGCGCCGCCGCACAATATGGCGAGCCTGGGCTTCCGCAATGGAGCTCGGGAACTACAACAGGGGCCGCTCAATATTCATGAGAGACCGAGGGGAAGCCGGCTGGGCCAGCGCTGCGGGGAGGGCGGGAAGGAGCGAGCGAGGGGGCGGAGGCGCGGGACGGGGACGGGGACGGGGACGGAGACGTGCTGGCGCGGGAGCGCCGCCGCGTGCTGGCCTGGAGGCCCGAGCCACCGCCCCGCCCCGCCCCGCCCCGCCCGCCGCCGGCCACGCCCCCGCCCGCCGCCGGCCACGCCCCCGCCCGCCGCCGGCCACGCCCCCCGCCCGCCGCTGGCCCACGCAGCCCCGGGCAATGACGGCGCCACCTCGTTCTCGTCCGGCTGCTCGCTGAGCCTTCCCCGACCTCGGCCCACCCGTCCTGCTTCCCGGGCCGGCGGCGGGGCGTGCGCCGGGAGCTGAGCTCCCAGCTGGCCGCCCCCCCTCTTGCACCGCACACCCCTCAGCAATCCTCCTCGGGCATTCACCTCCGGGACTTTCCCTGAACTTCGGCACCCTGCCGCCCCCTTTCAGCAAAGACACACTTTCCACCCTGCACGCTGGACCTGCAAGATGCAATGATCCCGGGGGAAAATGACCTTCAGTTCTCAAAGCATATCGTGGGACGTCTGTAAGCGTTCTCATCAGCACTTACTATTTACCTGGCTGCTCTTTGATTCCTACCTCTTTGGCCCCTTCCAGTATTACCTTCTGAACCTGAGAATATACTGGTAAATATAGGTTAAATACCTGTAATCATTACCTAAAACACAACCAACTAGTCTACAAAAAATTATATAAAGTGCACAAAAATTAAGCTATACACTGAAGAAGTAACAAAGAAGTAAAAGAGTTCCCTGATCTCAAGATGTACTACTATTGGTGAGATGTAAAGTTCTCTTCCAAAAATCAACAGTAGCGGGGCACTCATGGATGGCATAAAGGAAAGGGGTGCACTGGGAATTGGGCAAGCTAGGTTTATGGCCTTCAATGTGTCTCTAACTATGGGACTTCAGTAAATTACATAACTCCTCTGGATTTATTTTTTCTTATTTGCAAAATGAGAGGATCGTGTTGAATGATTTTTAGGTCCTTTCCAGCTTTCGAACTCTCTAAAGCTCTCTACAAGCAATGCCAAATAAGTGGCTTGAATTTACTTAAGATCTTGGAAAAGAAAAGGATCAATTTCAGGTGGTGTGTTCAGACGATTTCCTAAAGAACTAGGATTTAAGTATCTAAAATATTAAAGACATGCGTTGTATATCCTGTCAATCCATTAAAGTAAGAGCAAAGCATTATTATTTCAGTGACTTGAAAACTTTCACCTGCTATCTAGAGCTTTAAATAAGAAAGTACAATTCTCAGATTCTTCCAGATTAAGCCTTTCCTCCAATGTGAAAAATAATCAGTAATGCTTCTAATTCTTCCTTCCAGTAAGGTCAACTTTCTAGAAATAATGCAATTGCAGAAGCATCTCCCATCTTTATTTATGATGACTGCATGTGTAGTTCAATGAAAGATCTTCATAATTCAAAGTATTTTGCTCTAGTTAAAATGCTTATGAAAATAATGATGTGCAGTTAGATTAAGAAAGTCAATTGGTGTTGGGAAAAGTGATTATTTGTAGAAAGCACGGGAACTTTATGGATGAAAGTTAAATATAGTACTTAAAAAAGATTCACATGAGAATTAGTGGGAAAATGGAAAACGTATGGGATATCTGGAATAAGTGTGATTAAAAAGCTAGACCTCGGGCTAGCATCCTTAATATGGAAGATACTACTGATACATTAATGGAACTCATATTATCTATATTATCTCTTACTCAAAAGCTTGGCACTATGGCTATATTAATTAGGCAAGTTTATGTTAGGCAAGCATAACTTTCTGGAAGTCACTCAAGAGATCCAGTGTTATAAAATGAAACTTGGAGTTTTTTCACAACACCTGTGAGCACAATAGGGGTTCTGGGTGGTTGATATTAGTATTGTTCACCATATTCCCAAAGTATTAATTAGAAGTGATAATTATATTTTAAGTAGGAAAACATTACATTAACACTACATAGGTGGATGACTAGATAACTCTGGTTAAAATATTTTTCCCCTCAAAAAACAAGGAAAAATATGTTTTCCCTTCAGAAGCAGTAACCTGTTAATCACACAGTGAATTAGGTAAGCATCTCTGATCACAGCATTGCCTCTCTACTGGCTGTCTGCGATGTGTAATGCTACAAAATTAGGGAGATTAGTTCAGCTCAATCAACTTTTATCGAGCATCTATTATGTGCCTACACTTTACCAAATGCTTGGAATAAAGGTATTAGTGTAACTTATGTAATTAGGACATTAGTTCCTTAAGAGCAGAAATCTTGCCCATCAGTGTACACCTAGAGAATAAGCACAATGTTTGGCACATATCCTAGATGCTCAAGAATTAGGTGTTAAGAGAGTGAAAGACGGGGAATCTTTGATCCCAATGTGTATGTGAAATAGAATGAGCTTGGTTTACTTCTCACTGTTATTACTCAAGAGCCGAAATTTCTATCAAGATTGCATTTAGTTCCTCCAGAGGCTTGCTTTCTTTAGGCAGTGTGTCTTAAATGGAATTTCACACCTGCCTATTCTATATCTACCATGTGGATTTCTTTTCAGCTGTTCTCCAAATATCTAACTGTTATGTGCTCATCTAAGATGAAGACTGCAGACCACCAACAGATAAGCTATGTATCTAACCCAGTTTAGAGGACACTTTTTTTTTTTTTAAAAGAAGTTCATTGATTTTAGGAAAAGAAGGGAGAGGGAGAGGCAGAAACAGTGATGTGAGAGAGAAAAATCCATCAATTGCCTCCAGCACATGTCCCGACCGAGGGGTCGAACCTGAAACCTGAGAATGTGTCCTGACCAGGAATGAAACCTGGCACCTTTTGGCGTCCAGGACAGTGTTCCAACTGAGCCACCCTGGCCAGGACAGAGAGCACTTTTATATCCATGATTTCACTGAATCTTCAAAACAGTCCTCTGAGGTATCACTCCTACTTTATAGGCAAGGGAAATATGACTTTTGTTACATCGAGCGCAAAGTGGCAGAGCTGAGGCTCAAACCTGGGTCATCTGACTCCAAGTCCAACACACTTTCCATTCAGCCACGTGTGCCTTCCAGCTCCACACTGCATACACAAGTTTAGACTTTTTTCTTTCTAACTGGTAAGCACTACGTGAGACAAACGTCTACCTTCCTCTCAGCACTAGTGATTATTCTAATCCTCAGCGTGGTCTATTTTCAAGAAGCTACAGATGATGCTAAATATAACAGTATATGGACCTGTTTCAATGGCAGAAAACCAGCCGGTTTTGCTTTTGTTTTCTTAGAACACTTGCTTTAAGAAAACAACCAAATAAAAACTAAAAGCTAGGTTAGAAGACTGGAATATATGTGCAGTGCTTTCTTTGAAAGGGTCAAGTTAAGTAGGGACATCGTTAAAAAGGCCAAAACAGACTTATAATTCAGGGTGGCTTCAGGAAGCCAAGCAACTCAAGATTTACAACCTTGTCAGCTAAAAAAAGAAAAGTACATAACTCTAGCCACAAGCTTTAGTGGAGTTTTATTTGTGTTTCAGCATAGTGTATTTCTTTTTGTGACACTTCCCTTGGTGTTTTGGTTCATTGTTCCTTTTTGTATTCCCAAGACAAAATAATTGGTGCTACTCTTAACTATCAAACTTAAAGGAGTGAAACAGATTAAATAAGATGGGCTAGTTATGCTTTTGAGGAGAACTAAACAATAGTGCTATTTCCCTCCTATGGTGACTTGGAATGGTATTTTTATATGTCCCAGATGTGACCACATTCTGCCTAACATCTGTTAGAGCATTTTATTAAAATAATGAACTAGCCTGTGCTTGAAAAGTCAAAAGAATGAATAAAATTTTTCATTCTGATGCAGCATGGAGAGTCCACTGTTTCTTTGCAGTTAATAATGGAATACATAAATAGGAGATATTATTGTGACAGCAAATTTCAAACAAAATAAAGTAGGATTTAATAGTAAATGGCTTTCGTTTTCTCATATGAAGAAAGTTTGTTCCATTCAAACAAACTCTGTAGATGTTTTCTTTCAAAATGCTTCCTGCAAGAGATGAAATTTGTGCCTTGGCAAGGATCTAGAAACACCAAAAATCATCCTGGGAACTAACAAGGAATAGATGATGAATATTGAAATCCAGAACTCAAATGGAAACTTCTCTGGGAAAGAAGGCTAGAAGATCCCAGAGGGAAAGCACAGATGAAGAATGCAAACTATTTAAATCAAGTTACAACTTGCTCAAACTGCCTTTATGGACATTTAAATTTTTCCCATCTAAAGCAAGCGTGGGGCTAGAATGATTTTTGTGGGGTGAGAGAGTAGAGGGTAAAGACATTTCTTAATTAACACATTTCTTAGAAATGTGTTTTGTGTTTTTTTTTTTTTTAGTAGAGAATTTAAAAGAACTGCCAAATCCCACCCATACAAAGAAAGTTTTGTTTTATTTTAGACTACATCAAGATCTGGAAACCTCTGCAGTATCCATCTGCTGACTCATTAGCATTTTTTACTCCACAAAAGCAAACCATTTAAATATACATTGAATAACATACTAAAGTAGGTTATAATTTAGGTCAGCGATTTTCAGCCGGTGTGCCGTGCCAGGCACACTGGTGTGCCACAAGAATTTTTAAAACATGCCATACCTGACTATTTAAGTCAGGAGCACTGACCTCTTTTCCCTTAGATTATCAAATAAAAAAATGACAACGGCCAACACAACAATAGCCATCTGGTGTGAATGAATCAAAATTATGTCTATATTGTATTTGTGAGATTGGCAAAAAAAAAAATAACATATTTTCTGGTGTGCCACAGAATTTTAGTAATTAGTTTACATATGCCATGAGTTGAAAAGGTTTTAAATCTCTGACTTAGATAAATCTGAAAATCATCCTGGTAACCTAGAAAACTAGGGTTTTCTGTGTTACATACAGGAAGAGAGATTTTTCTAAGGATTTTTGTGTGTAGAAAAATTTTGCTTTATCCTTTTTTTAAAATAAACATTTCATAGATCATGTATAAGATTCAAATTTGTGCTTCCTTAAGAATTATGAAGTCTGCCACTGGGTAGTAAGATGAGATGAATGTAGCTGCAAATGAACGGTTCTACAACCGTATGCTATCCGTAGTCAGTGGGATTTCAGTTCTTTGACTTCTTGACATTTGCACATCCTTAGCCTCCAATCTTCTCTCTCGAACGTCATCACATTAGCTGCTCTGGTTTGACCTTTTCCTGAAAAACTGAAAGACTGCTGTGGGCCTGACCTCAACACCACTGTCCCGTCTTCCACATGATCCAGTTCTTAGCTATTTGGCAACCGATTCCTTTCCTGACTTCGCTCCTTCATTAAGCTTGACCATATTTGCATCCAACCTGTAGCTTGGGACTTGACTCATAGGGAAAACAAACTGCATTACAAGAAGGTGTCACAAACAACTCGCAGACACCACGGCATTCGAGGTACAGAAAAAGAGCCATCTGCAGTAACAAACACAGAAGACCCAGAGCTCATGAGTGGAAAAGAACAGAGGAGCCATGAGGTTGCTATCTTTGGTACTGAATATTCCAGGAATGATCTTGGGTCGGGGGAGCCCACATGTTCGGAATGCCCTATGCTATGGTTTCAGCTACCCAAAATAAAATAATGACCAACAGGAAAGTTCATTATTGGTGTACTTTCTTTTTTTAAAAAAATATATTTTATGGATTTTTTTACAGAGAGGAAGGGAGAGGGATAGAGAGTTAGCAACATCAATCAGCTGCCTCCTGCACACCCCCTACTGGGGATGTGCCCACGACCAAGGTACATGCCCTTGACTGGGATCGAACCCGGGACCCTTCAGTCCGTAGGCCGACACTCTATCCACTGAGCCAAACAGGTCAGGGCATTATTGGTGTACTTTCAAAAAGAAGTGTACTTGGATGTTGATTTTAAAGACTGTTGTCAAAACACTAACATTTCATACTAAGAATAGAAGCTTAAATGCTATACTAGTACATTAATCCTAATATTCCAACTGTAACTTGAAATTTGACTAGTTCTCAAACTATGTTTAACAACTTCCTCTCCTATTTATTTGCTTAGATTAGTAGTGTGCACCATGTCATTATTCATCTTTCAACATCAGTCCTTATTCATTTATTAGAGGCCTTGTGCATGAAATTCGTTCATGGGGGGCAGTCCCTCAGCCCGGCCTGCACCCTCTCCAAACTGGGACCCCTTGGGGGATGTCCAACTGCTGGTTCAGGCCTGATTGCCTCCTAACTGCTCCCCTGACAGCCTTATCGCCCCCAACTGCCCTCCCCTGCCGGCCTGGTTGCCCCCAACTGCCCTCCCATGGTGGCCATCTTGTGATGACATTGCATGTGACGCCACCTACGCTTTTCTTATATAGGATATATGGGACCTAGCAATTGACCCAATGTAATATATATGCATTAAATGTATGTGTGTACACACTGTTTGCCTTGTTCTTAAGATACATTTGTTATGCTTTTAAGCACTGATAATAATTACAATTTTTAAAAAGCAATCACTAAAAATACTTGCTTTATATTTTTACAAAATAGTATCTAGTTTAATCATACAATATCTTTTAGAAGATGCAAATTTGAGTAGATATAATTTTCTGTCTACCATGCTCATGCAACCAAAATACTCATTGTTAGTCAATGTTTATTAAGAACACGAATATTGCATACATTATTGATGTGCATGAAAAATGAAACAACCTCTAAAGAGGGCAATTTGGTAGTTACCTTTCAAAGTTTTAGGTGCAAATATCTTTTAACCTAGAAGTCCAATTCTAGGAATGTATCCTACAGAAGCTCACACAAGTGTGCAAAAAATATATGCATGGATGTTAATTTTTGCAGTTTGTGTTGGTAAAAAAACTGCACATTTTTGGCTAAATAAATTTTGGCATATTCATACATATAACTGTTAAAATAATGAGAGCTGCAAGTACTGATGTAGACAGATATCAAAGATATATTATCAAGTAAAAAAATCAAGTTTCTCCGCAATATGTACCATATTTCACTTTTGTAATACAAAAATATTCAAAAGAATATACACCAAACTATTAAGAAGGATTATATTTAAGGAAAAAAGAACCTGTGAGGACTTTGAGTTTCTAAATTACTTCTTAATTTCTGTATTGTTTGAATGTTTCACAATGGAATAAAACATGTTTTATTTTGAAAGCAGCAAAGACACAATTACATATAAAAATCTAATAAAAATGAGTGAAAAATCTCTGCAGATATCTACCTTGTTAAGTGAAGGACTGAAGGAAAGAATACAGCTGTTCTATATCAAGCATCACTAGCCAACACACATAGGAAAACTAGAACTTGGAAATTCTTTACTTTGTTTCTAGTGATCTAGTGATACAATGGCCTTGAAAATCAGGAATTCTAATGCTTATTATTAGATCTCAATCACCATTCCCATAAACATTTCTAACCCTACTTAGTAAGAATTTAGGCTAAAAGGGAACAAACCAATGATCATAGATCCCTCAAATAACAACCCATTAAAATAATTCTAGGACCTATGTAATTATCTTGGGATTCTAGTTTCTTAATTTATGTCCCACAATCTCTAGGGGGAAATATCAGGTGTTGTTTGCTAATTAGACTCTCTGGTACTTTCTCAAGAAATTCTTACTGATTTAGCATGTAATTGCTGGAGGCAAGCACCAATTGCAGGTTGAGAATCAAATATTTGCTTTATTCCATCTTATACTCCTCTGTTCCAGGGAATTTTTTATTTTCCAGACTCTTTGAGATCCCATGTGGTAAAAAATGTGGGCAATATATTCGGCTGTGTTCAGGAGAATTGACCTTATTCCAAATATGGCTCAAATGTCCTGCAGGGTCCCAGCAAGAGAATTAGCCACTGAAAATGGGCTGCAGTAGAGGTGGGGTTGTGCAGAGATAAAAGGGCTCTGGGACTTACTGAAAAGAACAAGGTTGTTGGTCCAAAGTGGCCAAATGCCCATAGTTGGAACAAGAATACAATACACAGGCAAGGAGGAAGTCCAGAAAAACAGGGATCAGGATAAGTTAAATGTGTGCAAGGTACTCACCTGAAAACTGAATCAGAGGGTCCGAAGCCAAGAGCATCAAGAGAAACCATCTCTTCTTTTCCTCCAGTTGAGAGGATGACAAGTGAGGTAAGGAATAAGGGCAAGGTACAACATGATGGATGTGAGCTGAAGCAGGCATAGGGACACCCCTGACCTTAACTCTCTAGATCAGGGGTCCTCAAACCAGCCCGTGGGCCACATGCAAATACAAATATTGTATTTGTTCCCGTTTTGTTGTTTTACTTCAAAATAAGATATGTGCAGTGTGCATAGGTATTTGCTCATAGTTTGTTTTTGTTTTTAAACTATAGTCCGGCCCTCCGACGGTCTGAGGGACAGGGAACTGGCCCCCTGTTTAAAAAGTTTGAGGACCCCTGCTCTAGATCCTAAAGTGTCAGGTGGGCCAAATTTGAAGACACATGCAAAACAGAGCATGACATGTCTGAGGAGCACAGAATCATAAGAAAACTAAGGATGTGGATCCAAAGACAGCACCAAAATTGGCAACATCTCCTGGGATCAAAGGTAGGAATCAGAGAATGAGATGGAAGACGGACAGGGACCATGAGAGCTAAACATAAGATGATTGGCTTTCTCTTGGCGTTCCTAATTTCTCCGACCTTCTGACCCTGTTCAGCTCAGTGTCTTGGTGACTTCTCCTTCCAACTCTTAAGTTTTGGAATGTTCCAGGATTTTGTCTTAAAACCGTTTCTTCTCTTAATTCATATCCTCTCCCTGGGTGATCTTATTCAGTCGTGTGGCTCTAAGTATCCATTTGTTGACAACTCCTAATTTTCTCCAAACTTATGAACTTCTGTAAGCTTCTGGAAATGTAGGACCTCTCCAAACTTATATCCAACTCCCTCCACTTAGATATCAAATAGATATCTCAGATGTAAAATGCCTTAACTGGACATTCTTTTTGAGAAGTAAACCAAGAACACTATATGATTGTTAACTATTCTTTTGTTTGTAGCTATAATACCTAGATTGCTTTATAAGACCCAGTTAAAATAAATTATTTTTTAGATAATTACTTAAAATTACATAAACAGTACAACTTTAAAATTAATGTTTCAAGTCTATTTATATACATGTTCATTTATACATTCCTTTAGTAAGAGTCTACAGTTAACCAGACTCAGCAATTCAAAGAGGCATAAGACATAGAACCTCTCCTCAAAGAACCCAGCATCTAGTAGTGGAGACAGACACATACCAAATGTCAGTGAGGCGGAGAAGAGAAAGGCAATAAGAGTAACTTCCTCTTGAGGGTCATTGTTAATTACACACCATGGAACACCATTTCTCAGAGGGCTCCAGTCTTGGCAATATTAGCTTTAATCCTGGAAATTAGAAGAGTTGTAGGTAAGTTCACAACTGTGCTTATAGCTAATAACCTCACAAACTCTGTATGTGTCAGATATGTGTTATTTTATAAGCATCATCTCATTTAATCTTTACAATAACCCTATGAGAAAGTTGCCATTTTGTTTAATTAGAAAATGGAGGTTTCAAGCATTTCAATACTTGCCTAAGTCACCCCAAGTAATAGGGTGGGGAAATCCATATCCTTAACCACTATTCTAAACTGCCTTTTTACAATTAGTGCTTTAACTAATGAAAATGGTGGTAGGTGGTTTTTTTCGTTGTTGTTGTGTGTTTTTTTTTGTCTCTGTACTAAAATAAAATAAAAAAATAAATGTATGAATGACCCAAATAGTGAATATCCATTATACTTTAGTAATAATCCCCAATTACTAAACACAATTGGATAAAAAGGACAATAGCATAGGAAGCTGTGAAATGGTAGGATCAGTTTTCAAAGCTCATAAAGACACAGCAGCAGTAGGGATATTATTTCAAGTTTCCTGCTGATTGCCTTTGGAGATAAGCTCTTAGTTCTAAAGTGCATTCTGTGTTTTGGGCCTTCTCTTATTACTATAACACAAGCCGAGATGGAAAAATCATCAACCTTGCAAAGACTTAGAGAATAGAAGCCACAGCCTACAGGAATATCATCTTTTAAATTTATTACCTGTTATGCATTGATTTATCACATATGGCAGGAATTTAAACCAGATGTCTGCTTAACGGAGGGGCCATCCCATGATGGACAGGGGAGAAGAAAGGAATGCGACCTCATCTAGAAAGTAGAGAATGAGAACTTGTAGGTGATTCAGAACTTTCCTTTTATGTTAGTTATACAATAGAGTAAAAGTTCTTTGATCATCTTTTCAAATTAACCAGGACTTCATTTCTGAATTTGGAAGTTGTTGAAATTTCTGGCTTATGAAATACATTATTTTCATTTTGAGAAAGACCTAATATTTTCAGAGTAACTTTTATTTAATCTAAAGCAAAACATTCTTGGAAAATGCAGCTCTAATATGTAAATATTAACATCTACTCATCCCCGTTTGCTCATTTTAATGTGGAATTTAGACATCACATTCTAATAGCTAGAATTCAATAGCACATTTTTGTCTGCCATCTGTTTTTTAACTGAAGCTTTAAAATATCTTTCAAGTTTATATTTAAACTAGAGGCCCGGTGCATGAATTTGTGCACGGGTGGGGTCCCTCAGTCTGGCCAGAGATCAGGGCCAATGGCGGGGGGTGGGGGGGTAGCTGGCTCGGGGGAGGGACTGAGGGAGGTTGGCCCCAGCAGCAAGCTAACCAACAGTTGATTCCACCAAGAATCAGGCTCCCTTTTCCCTCTGGTCTGGGTCTGGGGTGCGGGTGAACCAGATTCAGGGCTGTCAGGGCACCAGCAGCAAGGTTTGGGTCATCATAGCTACCGGCCAGTCGTCCAGTCATTCTGGTTGTTCCGGTCATTCAGTCATAATGATCGCTTGGGCTTATATATAATTTATATAATTTTTTATTTTTCAAAATTTTAAAATTATTAGTGGAAGAAATATTTCTCATAATAAATGTTTTAGTTTGGAAACAGTCTTGGAACAAAAATACACAATATGGAATAACTGCAGGCATTCCTCTATTTTTGAGGGGAAATTATCTTGAAAAGCATTAATTAATTGAGCAAAGATATCTTTCTCAAAAGTACTTGTGGTTTAGTTTTCAGTTTATTTTTACTATACATTTTATGTGATAAGACAATTTTTTTCAAAACCATTAGTCTACTTAAACAGTTATATCACAGGAGAACAGCCCAAAACAATTGATTATACAAAGGAGACACGCACATGTGTACACTTACATGTAGATTGACTGCCAAAGAGAGTTACTTTGCTCAAAGCTAGAGCAGTCATTGACAGTCTATGAAAAGCACAGAAGGAAGGCCCTTTTCTGTGTAAGGAAATTCAACACATGCCTAAAAGAAGCTACGTGAACGTCTCATTGTATGCCTATAACTGCCTAAACAATTGGTTCATTTGTTTAACTTTTCTCAGGCATATATTGAGCACTCATTGTGTTCTGAATACTCTTCTAGGCATAGGGGGAAAGAAAATGAAAAAGATTCATAAATGATATGTCTTGCTTAACCAGTGTAAGGTAATTATCTGGTGACCTTTCTTTCTATAAAGTTAAATTTACATGCAACAAAATGCAATATATGCTAAGTATATAAGTGGATTAGTCTTAACAAGTGTGTATATTCATGTAACCACTGCCCAATCAAGATATAAGACACTTCCACCACCCCTAGCAAGTCCCTTCATGTCCTCCTTCAGTCACTCTCCCTTCCCAAATAGGCAATTTTATTCTAATTTCTGTCATCATCAGTGAGTTTGTCTGCTCTTGAAGTCACATAAATGGAATTAAACAGTGTTATTTTCTGTCTGATTTGCTTACTCTGTGCAATGGCTTAGAGATTTATTCATATTGTTGTATTAGTAGTTCCTTCCCTTTAACATGGATTAATATTCCTTTGTATAAATGTACTTTTTTTAAAAAAAAAATCCATAATCTTGTTGACAGACATTTGTATTTGTTTCCAGTTTTTGGTTGTTAGAAATAAAGCTGCCATTAACATTCGTGGTTACATTTTTGTGAATATATATTTTCATTCTTTTGGATAAGCCAGGAGTGGAACTGCTCAGTCATTAGGCGGGTGTAATTTATTAAAAGCCCCCAATAATGCAAGGAGGCTGTATCATGTTATACACCCACCAGCAGTGTGTGACAGTTCCACTGCACTACCCATTCAGCAACAATTGATGTTGTCAGCCTTCTTAGTTTTAGCCATTTTAGTGGGTGTGAAGTGGAATTTCAATGTGGTTTTAATATTTCCCTGATGACTAATGGATGTTGAGTACCTTTCCATGTGCTTATTAGCCACTTGTATGTCTACTTTTGTGAAATGTCTGGTCAAGTCTTTTGCCTATGTTTTAATTGTGTGGTTTTTTTTTCTTTTGTTTTTGATTTGTAGGAGTTCTTTATATGTTGTAGTTTCAATGCCCTAGAATTCCTCTATGTTCTCCCTATTCATCCCTCCCTCCCCCAAATCCCTGACAACCATTGATGTACTGTCTCTGCAGTTTTGCCTTTTCCGGAATGTTATATAGTTGGAATCATATAATATGTAGCCTTTTCAGATTGGTTTCTTTCATTTAGTCATATGCATTTTAGGTTCTTCCATGTCTTCTCAAGGCTTGACAGCTCCTTTCTTTTGAGCGCTGAATAACATTCTATTGTCTGGATATACCAGAGTTTATTTATCCATTCACCTACTGAAGGACATCTTGGTTGCTTCCATGTTTTTGCAATTAATGAATAAAGCTACTATAAACATCCATGTGCAGGTTTTTGTGTGGACATAACCTTTCAACTCATTTAAGTAAATATCAAGGAGTACGATTGCTTGATCATATGGTAGAAGATGTTAGTTTTGTAAGAAACTGTCAAACAGCCTTCTCAAGTGACTGTACCATTTTGCATGCGATTAGCAATGAGTGAGAATTCCTGTTGCTTCACACCCTCACCAACATTTAGATGGTCATTCTGATAGGTGACATTGGTATCTCATTATTGTTTTAATTTGCAATTGCTTAATGACATATGATATTGATCATATTTTCATACTTATTTGCCAACTGTATATCTTCTTGGTGTCTGTTAAGGTTTTGCCTATTATTTAATCAGACTGATCTAATTAAAAATGTATGTAAACATTATAAAGATAGTAACACAATCAAGCTAATTAACATTTCCATCACCTCACATAGTTACTATTTTTTTGTGTGGTGAGAACATGTAAGATCAACTTTCTGAAAAATATGGACTGCTTCATGAATTTGCATATCATCCTTGTACAAAGGCCATACTATTCTTTTCTGTATCATTCCAATTGTAGTATGTGCTGCCAAAGAAAATACTCAATGTTTTTATTTTTTTTCATACATTTCCCAGTTGTTCCAACACCATTTGTTTAAAAGACTTCCGTATCCCATTGAATTGACTTCGCACCTTGGTAAATACTCAATTGACTGTATAGTATGTGTGCATCTATTTTTTATTTCATTATTCTGCTCTATAGACATATACACATTTTATTTTATGATTGTGACATATAATCCAGGCTCAATTCATTATTATAATTTACACATATTTATTATAATTGTATCCATTTTAAAAATTCCACATGTTCATGGGTCCCTAAAAGTATTATGGGCCTTAGGCACTGTGCCTAAGGATAACTGGCCTTCTAGGGGTAAAGCTAGCTTCTGCACATGTAGCCATGTCAGAAACTAGATGTAGAGGCTTATGAAATTTTCTCTAGGAGCATCAGGTGAGCTTGTAGGCCCTGAGCAATTAACTAGTAGCCTGTGATCCATTACTCTTAATGTGCTATTCATTGTATTATCCCTGACCCTTCAGTAAGGTCTTGCATGCCTTGCAATAAGAGGTGGCGATCATCTCTACATAGGGATATGCTCTTATTAAGTCTGTCTGTAGCCGGAGGTACCCTATTTTTGTGAGAAACTATGTAGCGATAGCTCTGCTTGTATTGGAGGAGGCGGTGAGGGGAAGAATGATGTATTTCTTCCTTAGCTTATTATAATTAGAGATATTTGTATGAAAATAGAATCTCTGCTGCTTAAGTGTTGCTCAGCTCCTGCTGATCACTTCTCACTCACAGGCATCGTCCTTTGTGATAGAATAGTTGCTGTGGAGATGATTATCCTGTCATGGAGAAAAGAGACTTATGAATTTAAATAAAGAATGAGCAACAGAAAAAGAAAAAAGAGCAGCAGGAGCAAAAGAACTATGCCAAAAGCCAAACATTTAATCCAATTTAACTTTCTCTTGCCTTTTAAATATTTATTATATCATAAAGTTGGGTGTACCAACTTAAAAAAACACACAGTTCAGGGTTAATGACAAATAATGACAGAAGGGAAAATTAAAAGAAAAGGCAAGATATATTGTTGACATTCTTTACAGAAACAAGAGTGTGTGCAAGTTAAAAAACACTCAACAATAATAAACATACGCTACTGGGCCGTACTGCCATGGTTTAGATAAACAATTAAGCTATTTGGATAGTTCTATTGCAGCCTAACTTTTGATAAGGTGTGGAGGTCACTCAGACATATTCAACAAGTAGAAAACACAGAGTATTGAGCTGGAAAGACCGTGCGTGGGCTTTGTATCAAACAGAGCTGGATTGACTATCACAAGTATTGATTTTAGACAGGCTCCTTGGCCCTCTGTGAAGTTCCATTTCATCAAGCATAAAATTGGGATACATTTGTAGGGTTGTTTTCTGGGATGTTCAATTGGCCTGGATTCATATGGCCATGCCTGTTATTTATAGCCAATGTCTATTCTGGCTGGTCATTGCACTCATCCTGATAGGTCAGTGTCCATTTGGTACTAGTTATTATATTTTCTGAATATCGTCTATGTCAATCAGGACAGGATAGGCTATGCACAGTAATAATTTCTAACACCTCAGTGGTTTCACACAGTGAAATTATGTTTTTTGCTCTCATAGATTTCCCTGTGGCTGTGGTAACTGTCCTCCCTATTGTGACTAATAGCTTCCAATCCAAGATCGTTATAGCAGGAAGACGGATGGACATGGGGGAGGCATACCAGCTTTTCATTTCCTTGACTTGAAAGAAACAAATGAGATTACTACTCAATTCATTGGCCAAAACTAGTCATATGGCCCCCACCTACCTGCAAGGGAGGCTAGGAAATGTAGAGGAGGTTATGTAGTCATTGGTGAGCGAGCACTCAGTGCCTTTGCTACATCATTCCTTGTTTTGTGAGGATTAGATGAAATGCATATAAAGGTCTTATAAAAGTCGTACCTGACGAGCTAGGTCAGACACAAAGGCTGATCAAGGTTTAAGTCTTGGTGAGAATGACAAGTTGGTTGAGATTATTATTTTTAAATATATGTTGATTGATTTCAGAGAGGAAGAGAGAGGGAGAGAGAGATAGAAACATCAATGATGAGAGAGAATCACTGATTGGCTGCCTCCTGCACGCCCCGCACTGGGGATTGAGCCTGTAACCCGGGCATGTGCACTTGAACAGAATCGAACCACAGGCCAACGCTCTATCCACTGAGCCAAACTGGCTAGGGCGAGATTATTTTCATTTTCACTTAAGAAAGAATACACATAAAATTGACCCAGGATAGAGGGCAGTACATATTGACTATAGCACCCCAATGCCTCCACCTGCCTTTTTCCTTAAGGAAGCATGTCTCAGGTTCAGCAGCCTCAGCGGCCCAAATGGGGGAGGAATTTGCCAGGTCAGCAGAGCCCAGAACAAATTATCACTATTTTTGGCCGGACTGGATCGTGGTGGTGTGGGGATCAATGGGGAACCACATATAAGGTCCCACCCTATAAGGGTCAAAGAATTTCTTGCTGAGTCAAAGTTATCTATTCCATGATTTGTTCCTTATTGAATTTTTGAGACTGCATTGATAATTTCCTGAGTTCATACTGTATGCTTATGGTAAATTTATACTATAATTCTATAGGGAATGCTCAAGAAAAAAACCTAGCCTCTTCTCCTAAGGAATTTATAATCTAATTAAAGAGATGAAGTCACTGTCGGTAAACAAGTCAGTCAATAAATGGCAAGGAAATATGACTACTTACTGTATACCTAAGAAAGAAAATTTAAAAATAGGGCTGCATATAATAAGATGTTGATTTTGAGGTACATATGGCCCCCCCAAAAATAATGGAAGGAGAGAAAAATTACTAGCAAAGTTAGTAGAAGTCAGGCAACATTGCTTCTCCATGGACAGTTAGAGAATATTTTGGTGTCGGTTCAAGTGACAAAGCCAAGAAGTGCAGAAAATTTCAGACCACATCCTATATAATAAAAGGCTAGCATGCAAATATAACAGCACAACGACAGGTTGCTATGATGTGCACTTATCACTAGGGGGCAGACGCTCAATGCAGGAGCTGCCCCCTGGTGGTCAGTGCGCTCCGACAGGGGGAGCTCTGCTCAGCCAGAAGCCCTGAGCCCTCATGGCTGGCAAGCTCAGGGGTGGTGGCAGGAGCCTCTCCTGCTTCTGCAGCAGTGCTAAGATGTCCAACTGATGGCTCCCAGACTGCATGAGGGTGTAGGCCGGGCTGAGGGTGCAGGCCCCGCCCCACCCCCTGAGTGCACGAATTTCGTGCACCAGGCCTCTAGTTTAATAATAGGATTGATCTTGGAGGCTGAAGAAATTTCAACCCAATTGCTCTGGACAAGGTGACACCAGGAGTAACGTGGATGCTGTGGGAATGGAATGCCTGGCGGAAGACTGGGGAGACACAGCGAGGGGCTAATGAGAAAGAAAAGTTGGGCTAATATACTTATACCAATAGGTTATAGGCCTTTTTGAATTATCTACAATTGCAATTTTTTACCAATATATAGTTTAAATCTTATTATATTGTAAGGATTTCCCCATATTCCGAAATAATGCGTAAAACACCCCAATTTAATCAAATGCTTGCTATGTGACTTTCAAATCTCCTAGCCTCAAATTTTTCATCTCTAAAGTAGTGATAACAGTGCCTACTTCACATAGATATTATAAAAAAATAAATGAAAGAATGTATGTTTCTGAACACACATTTTCTAATACCTGAGGAATATTTTCTGTCCATTACAAATTATGTGATAATAAAAACTAAAATTTTTCTTAATACTAATGATTAAGAAATGAGTTTAAGAAATTATTTTGTATATTTCTTTATGTTTGGGGGGAAAATTAAAACCTTCCAGAATTCAATAAGTAATGTCTGAAAAATTTGCATCGTTTATCAACTAAAACATAAATAAAGTTGTTATTTGAAAAATAATTTAAATGTGTCTTGGAAGTATTAAAATTACTTAAAACTCATGGCAAGTTTTCTTGTAATGAAATGCTCCCTTAATTGTATCCATTCAGCTCACTGAGCCACAGTATCAAGAAAACGGCCTTAATTCCTAGTTTCAGATAAAAAAAACACCGAGTGCAAATGTGTATATTAAAATGAAAAGCAGTCGTGCTTGACAAAATCTCAGTGCATTAAGAGCATAGGCTTCTGAGTCAGAAAAAAAATAGAGTTTCTATCAAGTTCTGTCACTTTGTAGTTGTTTAATTTGGTGGTGAGGGACAACCTCATTTGCTAAACTATAAAATAGGGTTGCATAGACTCACCTGCAGCCAGGCTGCAAGGCTGAAAGCACATGCATCTGAAATGACTAGACATGATAGATGGCTAATAAGTGGTCCCTATTTTATTATTCAGCGTGTTCTTGGTAGATAGGCTAGTGACCCTGATCTGTAATTACCGAGCTACTCTGGACTCATCACAATTAATATAATATAGTAATATAATTTACATAGTTATATATACCGGCTGTCATCCTCACTGAGGGTACTGTGAGATGTGAAGTAAAAAATCTGCAGCTCGCCATTTTCATCAAATAGTAATTCAAGCCAGGCTCCAGAAGATGAAAAACAGAAAATGGAGATGCAAGGTCCAAGGGCACTAGAGTAAAAAAAATGACTCTTGGACAATTTTGAGAAAACGGATTATTTCAAGGCTGACATTTATTTGAGAAATAGCATTAGATCTGTGTGGTGAATTTTGTGCTTGGAGGGGACATGGTTTAGTGCTAAAGCTTTTCATATATTTAATAGTCTTATAATGTGTTAAGTGCAGCAAATTAAATAGCTATTTGAGTGCTTTTTTGATGTGCGAAGCAATGTACTTAATTGCCCCTAATAAGTGTCCTTAATTTAGTGAAATCTCTCCCCTGTCTGTTATGGTTTTGACTCTGATAAGATAGAGACTATTTGCTTTCCTCCCTGGGCTGCAAGCAACGAATTCAAGGCAATTCTGCTGTTGAGGGCTACCCAGACTAGAGAATCTTTACTGAGCATTCTTGTCTCTAGTGGCTCAGCAGGCTATTCTGCTAATGGTTCTGCATCATGTTCTCTACTTGAGCCAAGGCCAAACCATGAACCTATGATTCTAAGAAAGTGGTTGCCTTCATCTCCTGAGAAACCTGTCAGTAAGGCACATCCAATAGAAAGACCACAGGAGTCATGCTCATATTCATCTATTATTGACAAGCCCTCTTTTTTCTCAAGCCAGGGTTAGGAATAAAGACTATAATCGTTTTGAGAACAGTAAAACATCTTTTCACAAGTAATGCAAAAAGAATGACCTTGTACAAAGGTCATTTTACAAGTGTACACATAATTCTATAGGTTACATTCCTAAAGCAGAACTGCTTTCTCAAAAAGGATGCACATTTTTAATGTTGATGGATATGCAAATTACTCCTCAGTTGTATCAATTTACGCTGTGGCCAGCTATGTCTCCGATGGCCTGTTTCCCACACTTTTCCCAACGGAAGATGTGATCCAAGAAATAATATTTCAGTACTGCTTTAATGTGAAGTCCTCTTTTTATGAGTAAATTGAGCATTTTTTTCTATATTTAAGAGCCATTTGTTTGCCAACATACTTATTAATATCCTTTATCAGTTTCTATTTTGGTGGTGGTGTTTTTTAATAGATATAAAGGAATCCTTGATGTATTGGGGAAATTAGCCTTTCATCTCTGGTTCAAATTGCAATTTTTTCCAACATTTAATTTGTCTTTTGTCTTGTAATGCTCTTTTTAAATGAAGAATTTTAAATATTTATATGGGTTATCAATCTTTCCTTATAGGTTCTCCAGGGTTTCTTTATGTTGCATTATATTGATAATAAAATTGACATTTTTAAAAAATCAAATAGGTAAGAAATTTCATAGTAAAACAAAAAGAACCCAATGGACACAGAGCCATAGTCTTATACAATGTACATATAGTGTGTATGTGTTTGGTATCCTCTTTTTTCCCCATGTAAACATTGCAACATGTCTTAAAGTATCATGGTTTATTCAACAATTATTCCATCCAGATGGAGCCTCAATTCTTTTGTGTTGTACTTGGAACTGCTTTCTCTAATTTAAGATTATAGAAGAATTTTCCTATAGCTTTGAGCAGTACTTTTTAAATTATATTTTCATCTATCAGGAATCTATTTTTATGTTATGTTTGAGGGTCTTTTTTTCCAGATGGCTACCAGTTGTTGCAATAAAATACCATACCAGTTAAAATGCTGTCAGTGATAAGTGACAGAAGTCAACAAAAAACAGCTTTAGAATTCAATGTATGTATTAACTCACATAACAAAAAAATTTGATGTAAGGTCATCAGAGAGTTAATTCAGTGGCTCAACAATGACTTCAAAGATCCTGCTTCTTTCCACTTCTCAGTGTGTTCATTATTACTTTTAAAAATATGTTTTTGTATTGATTTCAGAGAGAAAGGGAGAGGGGGACAGATAGAAACATCAATGACAAGAAGAGAATCCTTGATTGGCTGCCTCCTGCATGTGTCACACTGGGGAGTGAGCCCGCAACTGGGTTTGTGCCCTGACCAGAAATTGAACCATATCCTCCTGGTTCATAGGTCGACACTGGCTGGGCTGTTGACTTCATTCTTGATTCAAACTGAAGAATGAGGGCTGTGCACTCAAAACAAGCTTAGTGCTGTAAGAATTCATGTAACTAGATAATGACATTCGTGTGCCACCAAACTTAGATGGCCAGGTGTGCAGAATACTTTCACACTATAAATCAACCAAATCACATCTTTCAAAAGCTACTGTGTCCAAAACAACAAATACAGCTTCATGATTCTAACGGAGGCTATGTGGTTACTTTTCACTCTGGAGTAGAATTTGGGAAAATTGGATTCAACTCCTTACCAAATCCTGCAGCCCACCTGCATCTGAACCCGGGTCCCTGTCTTGCCCTTGAGTTAGGGAAGATGTATCCTTCTTCTATCAAGGCCAAAGTCCAATCCTTCCACGTGGCTGTGTACCTTCATTATTACCTTGCTCTCCTTTATCTCCCATTTCTTCCCTTCTGGATTGTTTCTATCAGCAGCCTACATATCTATCTGGGTCCCCCTTCTGCTTCCAACCACCACTCCATTTTTCTTTCTCACATAATGGAAAAAATTTCTGAAAGCTACTTTTTGTCCTCACCTCCTATTCTCTCCTCCTTAAACTTCAGTCAGACTTTTATTCTCCCATTCCCACACTGATAAGAAACAATTCTTATTAAGGTCGCCTGCGTAGACATCTGTGAAGTCAGACTCTGGATTTTCCTCTGACTCGCCTGGCAGCTCTTTCTCAGCCCCTTTTCTGGCTCCTCCTCCCTCAGCAGACCTCTTGCAGTGCTCCACGCTCTGAACTCAGTTCTCCTCTCTTTTCTACCTGAACTCTCAAACTTAACATGTCCGAAGGAGAATGAATCATTTCTCCTATTCTTCCAATTCACTCTTCCCAGAGTCGCTTCCATTACTGTAAGTGGTATCTTCATTTTCCTAAATGCTCACATGCATCCAGCAGAAAGTCCTTGGTGTATCAGAATGATGCTCTAACCAATGATGCTCTGGCCACAGCCTATCAGAAAGTCCTACAGATACTTACAAAACAAGTCTTGAATCCAGTTACTGCTATACCTTAGTCCAAGTGACCACCATCCAGCCTGGATTACTAGGACAGCCTTCCAGTCAGTCTCAGAACCTCCTCTCTTTCTCATTCTAGTCCATTCTCGACACAGTAGTCTTTGTGATTTTCCTAGAATGAAAAGTGGGCTATATGACTCCTCTTCTCAAAACCTTTTAAATGGTGTCTCCTCACCCTCTGTAATAAAACCCAATTTCTTTTCCTGATACACAGGGCTCTACAGTGTGTGGTACCTGCCTACCTAACTTCTTCTCTGTCATTTTCTCTCCTCTTCATTCCAGTTGAAGTGCTATGGTTGTTTTTCTTTGCCTCAAGCACTTTGAACTTACACTTAGAATATTCTTCCTCCATACATTGGTGTAGATGTGTCCTCTTACTCAGGGCTCAGCTCATGTGAGAGTTCTTAGAGAGCCCTGTGCTTTATCTACTAATTCAACTACGTCTCTCCCCACCTTCCATCATTCTCCACCACAACTTTCTATGTTAGTATTTACACAGAGCAACACTATGATCAGGACCTGAAATGATTTATTCATGTGTCCCCACTGGGAGATAAGCTCTTTTGAAGGAGAGACTTTGGCTATCTGATACTCTGCTGTGCCCCCCATTATCTGAGACAGGGCCAAATATTTATCCAGTAGTGGGTATTCCATAAATGTTTGTTAGCTGATTTATTACCCCATCTCTGTTTTGGGGAGTCACTTTACCTCTTCTGATCTCATTTTCTTCAATATTAAACTTGAAAAATAATTCCTTCTGGTTTAGCCCACTACAATGACTATGTCTTAGAACCTTATAGCAATTACAGGAAAAGTCTTGTCACACCAAAGACTTATGTCTATGTAGAATATTCGTTCATTCAACAAGCCTTTCTTGAGTGGGGCTGACCATAAGCCTGGTGCTGTTCTGGGCATCAGAGGCCAAGTCATAGCCATGGAGATGATAGTGCATCAGCCTTAGCAAACATATAAACATAGAAAACCCAGGAGGCCGATGCCACCTTGTTCTCCAGGTGGTTTTCTCCTGATACTACACTTTCAAGGCAGCTTTCTCAATACTATTTAGTTTATCTACACTGGGCTCTCTCTAAGCTAACATTATTGCTCTTGTAGTAGTTAATTTCCAAGAATTCTAGGATTAAGTGATATAATTTATGTGGCTATAACTTTAATAAAAACCATGTAAAACTTAGCTATTAAGGCTGCAGAATTTCTGCAAATCTGATTTAGTTCTAATCCAAACTCTGCCATGCTTCCTAATTTAATTACAGCATGACTTGAAATAAAAATGTGAATTTCATGAATCTAATGTTTTAAAAAATGAATAAGATGAGACTAATAAGGGACTCTATATACATTTAGGTCATGATATGCCAAAGGAATGCTAATTCGCTTGCTAAAATCTGAGCTGATTTAAAATCTGAATTGGAATGAGACAATATTTAATCAATGAAAAGAAATCACTTTCAGAACTGACTACAGAGAATGAAAAATGACTAAGAAAAGAAGAGTGAATTGTTATATATTGTGCTAACTGCCGTTGGTTGTCATATGCTGTAAATCACTCATAGAAAGCATTGTCTATTTATATTTTCTTTAACCAATTATATAAAGGGATATAGGAGAGTTATATAGAATGTTTTAATCTTGTATATAAACCCTATACTTAAAGCCTTATATTGGTCAAAATGTTTTTGGTTGGGAAGACAGAAATCCAATTCAAATTTACATAACAAAAAGGGGAGCATTTATTCTTTCATATAACTGGGCAAGCCAGGACTGGACTAACACAATGTCATCAGAGAATTCCTTTCTTTTAATCAGAGGCTCTGTTTCTGGTGGAGGAATGTCCACTAAGCAGCTCAGCATTCATATCCTACCAGCTTATCAAGCCCACAGACAGTCTTTTTCAATTGCTAAAGTAGAGAAATCCCGGGCAAGATCCTGATTGGCCTGTTTGGAAACAGACTCACCAAATGTATTTAAAGGCTTTCATGCGCCTAGAGCAGTAATGGCGAACCTTTTGAGCTCGGCATGTCAGCATTTTGAAAAACCCTAACTTAACTCTGGTGCCGTGTCAGATATAGAAATTTTTTGATCTTTGCAACCATCGTAAAACAAAGATTTATATTTTTGAAATTTACTTTATATATTGAAATGCCATTTAACAAAGAAAAACCAACCAAAATAATGAGTTCGTATGTCACCTCTGACACGTGTGTCATAGGTTCGCCATCACTGGCCTAGATTATGCTTTTCTCCTTCAAAACTGTTGTTCCTGCCATGAGCTGATTTTTAGCTAAATTTTAGGAGCCTGTAATCTGATTAAATGGATTCGCCTTGAAGTATTTCCTATGATAGCTTTATCATTTGTAATCTAAATGAACTGCAGATCGGTACAAGGTCAAAATGAGAAAAGGAATTTAAGGTAGTGTGGATGAAGACAGTTTTAAGCAGGTACAATGAATCAAACCAATGCACAAGAGGTTATATATTTTTCTCAGATGCGAGGCAGATATGTTGTAATGTACCCTGCGAATCACAGAAGGACGCCTCAAGAAGTCGAATTTTATTGCAATCTGGGACTATGAGGGGCCATTCCCCAAATCTCATAGTGATAAGATGGTCGAAAAACCAGACTTATATAGGCAAAAATCACAAAGGTATTGATTACATCTCAAGGTTTGGAATGAGGAACCTGGTTTGCAAAAAAGCAGTTTACAGAAGCAGAAGCAGCATGTTAATTATAGTTTTGGGTCTCGGGGTCACTGAATTGACAGAAACACATTATCTTGAGCCCTCGGGTCTGGGATGAGGAACCTGTGTTAAACTTAGGCATGTTCTCTAAATTACAGTTTTTGTTTTGGGTCTCCAGAGCACTGAGTCAACTGGGACACGTTAACTGGAGCCCTCTGACCTTGGGATAATTGTACTGTCCTTCCCAGGTAAAGGAAAATATGCTTTCTAAGACCAGTATGACCACAACCAATGGGATATTCACATTACAATCAATAGGTATTTAATCGAATGGGGTGATTTATATAATTCAGAAAATCAAAATAACCTGTCTATTGTTAAACAAAGCAAATAGGTACATAAGCCAAACAGCAGGGTCAAAGGTAAACTATCGTTTCTACCTGAGATGATTGCTACCATACTTCAGATATATCTGGACATCTCTGCCCTACCTGCCCACACCATTTGTAACTGGAAATATTTGGAGTTATATTGGGGGATGCTGTGCAAGTGGTCTACCCTTGGTTTAAGCAATGAGGGGTGCACTGTCTGTAGAGAACAAAAAAGCAATGATAAAACTAAGTCAGCTTGCCTTACTTTTATCATCAGGTACAGGCATTCTAACCAATGTCAGTGATACAATATCCTTTCCCACCTCGATGGACCAATCCTAGTGTTCCTGCACCCCTTGGGGTTTCCCTGTCAATACTTACATCTCCCCATTCTAGACATCAGAATAGTCAGAGCTCTGGTATCTTATTATTTTTTTTAATATATTTTATTGATTTTTTACAGAGAGGAAGGGAGAGGGATAGAGAGTTTGAAACATCGATCAGCTGCCTCTTGCACACTCCCTACTGGGGATGTGGCCACAACCAAGGTACATGTCCTTGACCGGAATTGAATCTGGGACCCTTGAGTCTGCAGGCCGACACTCTATCCACTGAGCCAAACCGGTTAGGGCTGGTATCTTATTTTTCACAGCTATTGATACCTGACTAGGAGAATTAATGTGTTGGTGACTTGCACTATAAGAAAAAGAGTGAACTATAACTCCAAGAAGAATTAATCAAAAGACTGTGCTTCACAAAATAGGTGATGATTAACATCAAAATGTGATATAAACAGTAGATATAAGCTTGGATTATAAAATAATAGAACTAGCTCCCAAAATTAATTCAACAGGAAAAGTCTGTTCTGGAAGAGTAAATTCACTTGTCAGCTGAGCATAAGACACTTGTAACAAATATCTGAATAATGCTAAATGACTGTTAAACTAATTTAAGTGCAAGCATATGAATTTGATTTGAACCAGAGGCTGTGTGTCATGTCCCGCATGAGCATATAAATCCTGCCCCCTCATGGAGTATCATTGCTGGTCCAGCAGGTGGCACTCTTCCCTTTGTGCACTGGTACTAAACTAACAACCTGCCCAATACAAGATAGTTCCGAGCCTTGCCTTCAGAGGAATCCGTAGAGTCTGTTGATCTATGGCAATAATATGGTTATAACTTTTACAAGGGCAACTGCACTGATCTGGTCTTTGTCAGGTTTGGAGATTGGTATCTACACATCTCAGTGCCCCTTTGGTTCTAGAGTTTGCCATCCTTAGTTCTAAGCCTTCATTGGTTTTTGCTAAAATACATGGATTCTGTGTCTAAAGTCTTATGCAATGCTAGAGATCTATATAAAATTGTGATGATTCATATTGTATGTTGAGAAAAAGCAATGTTTCTCAATTTTTCAGAAGAAATATTTTTCTAATAAAAGTTTCACATACCCCCAGAGCTCCTGAAAGCTTCCCCTCAAGAATCATCAATGAGCATAAGTTGGAGTCCGTCTGTGTATGTTATCCCTAGAAAACATTTTATCTAGCTTAGTTTTCTATAGTTTGTATTATGAAAACAAACAATTTATGTCTTCCAAATATACCACTTAAATATAATAGGTACCTATTTTTCCTTTTTGAAATTGGTCCTCGTGCCTTCCCGCCTGTAAAGTGTGATTTGCTGGTCACAAAACAAAGGTACTATACTAAGCATAAGAATAAAAGGCAAACAAACATGAATATGTTATTAAAATAGTTACAGTTAAACAGTTATAAGATACCTTTTCATTTATTACTTCTTGTCATGCTAGCTTCGTTTAGAGAATGTTAAATATGTACTAGGCATAGTAATGCATATCCAATGTATGACATATATACTCTAATTTTCACACTTATTTTGAAGATAAGGAATATAAGGCTTAGAAAATTTATATTATTTCCCTAAATTATGTGGCAAGTTAGTATCAAAATGAGAATGGAGGTTCTAAAGCTTACACTCCTAAAAAAGACAGAACATATTAGATTATCACAACAGTCTTGCTAGTAATTGAAGTACCTTCACTAAAAAAAAAAAATTATAAAATGACTTTAAAACGTTAACCTGCTTTGTACAACAGTCTATAAAAGATATTGTTGATAAGGTGAGGCATTCTTTAGAAACCGTACAAAGAAAAGAAGAGAATGTTAAGAAAGATGGCAGGGTACCACAGACTAATTTAATTGATTTTACACTTTCTCTGTGGTTAGCACAATTTTCTAAGAAGATAATTCAATAAAGAACATAGGAAAAATATGTTTTAAAAGCAAAATGTATTTAATCTGCAATGTGTGCCACAGTAAATGGGTCAATGTCTTTAATATATAGAAAGCTCTTCTGCCAAAACCGGTTTGGCTCAGTGGATGGAGCATCGGCCTGCGGACTGAAGGGTTCCGGGTTCGATTCCGGTCAAGGGCATGTGCCTGGGTTGCAGGCGCATCCCCAGTGGGAGATGCGCAGGAGGCGGCTGATCGATGTTTCTCTCTCATCGATGTTTCTGGCTCTCTATCTCTCTCCCTTCCTCTCTGTAAAAAATCAATAAAATATATTTTTTTAAAAAAAGAAAGCTCTTCCAAATCACTAAGAATAAGAAATCAATAGAACGGAAAAGTACAAGAACAGTCAATTCACGAAGGAACATACATGTATAGCCAGAAAACACACAGAAAAAATAAGGAATCTTTCTCATTAAGAATTTCAAAATTAAACAATAAAATGTGATACCTATTGCTGTCCCCAAATTGTCAAATATTAAAAGGAATGAAAATAATGATAAGAAAATTATAAAAGATATGAAAATGTCGAATGTGATTGAGGAATGGGAAAAGGCATGTATACATTACTGGTAGATAAGTGAATTAAGTTGCATTTATACTCCCATAGACTTGGATCTAGATATTTATTTAAATGGAAATATACAAAATGAAAAAATGATGACACAAATTACAGAATATATATAGTATGAATTTTTTTGTAAATAATTGTAACTAAATTTATATGTAATTATAAATTATAATTGCACATATGTAAATCTGTAGGAATCTAAACCAACTTGGGGTTATTGGTAATTGGAATTATCTAAAGATACTGTATTGATATTGAGACTTGGGTGGTTTCCCCGTTTTTTCTTTTTGCTTGTCAACAGTTTCTAATTTTCTATAGTAAAACCTAGAGTGCTTATGCAAATAAACAAAAGCAAGACTTAAGACAAAAGTAGTAGTATGGTGCTTAAGAGGATGAGCTCTGGAGTCAGATAAGTCCAGCTTATAGGTGATCTTCGATAAATCCTTTAAACTTCATAACCGTGGTTTCCTCTTCTGTAAAATGATGATGATGGTAGTGCCTACCTTAGTGGGTTTCTGTGAAGATTACATTAGATAACTGTGCAACTTACAATCAATCACGTTTTTGCAAAGTTCCTACTCCTATATTATGGGGCTGTGCAAGGTACTTGGGGAAGTTCAAAGAAGTTTGAGATTGTACCTCTTTTGTGGGCAGTTAAATAGACCGATGTCACTAACTCCAATGAGAACAGGGCACCCAAGGGGTTCATAGTTCTATGTCGTGCGAGGGCATCCCAAAATACACATTTTAAAGGTACTAGATGTCTATTTAACTCATTTGTTCCCTTTAAAAAATGTAACCTAAATGGGTGAATTTCATGCTATGTGGCTATATCTCAATTAAGACATTAAAAAGGCAATTATTTTAGTATGTGTTATTTACCCGAAAGAAATGGTCTTAAGAATATTTTAATAGAATATATAACATTGCTTAGGAAATTTTCTAAACTAGCTGATTTGAATCCTATGAAGTTGAATCTGGTTCATAAAGTTATTGAATTGCTTGGAGACTAATTTTTAGTGTGTGATTAATAAAATGATGCCCACATAGGATTTGCAAATGTTAACTATGACGACTAAAATAATGAATTCTTTAACTTTTTTTTTCTTCTGTAAACCGATTGGGAAAAAGTGCTTTATTTGTTTGGTTAAAAATAGGGAACAGATGTTCTTTCTTAATGATTTTCAAGGTCCAATTAAAATTTCATTCGCTCTAAAATATTACTTCTTTGACCACTCTTGTTCTTATTGATAATAACAATCCTAGCTTCCACTTACTGAACACTATGTCCCCAGGAGTGCCTCATAGACCTGATCAAATTTAATTTTGATAACAGCTCAGGAGGTGTTATTAGCTCCATTTAATAGATGAGGAGACTTAGAGAGGTAAGTTGAGCAACTTGACCAGGTCCAATGGTTATTAAGTTATCAGGTTAGGATTTGAAGCTGGAACTGTTGAGTTACAAAGCTCGTTAATACTACACCATACAAATCCTTCCTTGTACCCTGTTCCATCTGTGAATGCTGCAAATGAGCAAAGAATGATGAATCAGAACACTCAGCCTACTCTCAGAGTTACAAGCCTACTCTCAAAAGGTGACAAGCTAAAACTATATTCTGGCAGAAGACCCAAATTAGTTTTCTTTATTATTATTATTATTATTATTAATAATAATAATAATAATAATAAAACAGTATTCTGAGGCACACTTATAGCAATTTATTAATAAAAGAAAACTGCTCTGAAGAAATGTGCTTAATTCTTAGAGCCAATATTGAGAAAAGAATTGCACATTGAATAGTTTAAATCATTGTGTCTGTAGCTATTTGGAAATGCTCTTTAGTCATTGAGATCACAGCTTTTACTGAGTCCAGAGTCTTACATGTTTTTTCATTCATTCACTTATTTGGTGGTTATTTCCTGAGTACCTATTATGTGCCAGGTGCTGTTCGAGGCATTTTGAGATACATCAGAGAACATAATGAATAAAAATCCTTGCCCCTAAAGAAAAAATAAATAATGAAAAACAAACAAAAGAAACAGCATCAACAAAGAAAATCCCTGACCTCATGGAGTTTCTGTCTCAGCAGGGAGAGGCAGAGAGAGAAATATATGTCAGATGATGCTACGTGATACCAATAGAAATATGAAGGGTAAGGAGCAGAGAAATGAGGGCTGGTGTTTAAATAGGGGGTCAAGGAAAGCCTCTCTGAGGTGTTATCATTTAAGTGGAGATTTAAAATCAGTGAGATGTAGAGAGTGAACCATGCGAATATCTAAGAGAAGAGCATGGTGTGGTCTTAGCAAGAGCAAAACAGCCACTGGGGCTGGAACAGAGAGAGGAAGGGGAGAGTTGTCCTGGGTGAGGGTAGAGAAGAATTTGGTCCTACTGTCAGTGATAGACTTTGTGGCTTTTTCTCTGAAGAAAGGAGAAGCATTAGGAGGCTATTGTAATTATCCAGGTGAGAAATTATGTGGGTGATGACAGTGGAGGGAATGACACATGATTGGACATTGAAGGAATTTTGGAAATACTGTTGACCCTTGAACAACACAGGGAATTAGGGCATCAACCCTCCCAAAAGGAAATTCACGGATGACTTCTGACTCCCTAAATTCTGGGGTCCTCAAACTACGGCCCGCGAGCCACATGCAAATACAAATATTGTATTTGTTCCCGTTTTGTTTTTTTACTTCAAAATAAGATATGCGCAGTGTGCATAGGAATTTGTTCATAGTGTTTTTTTAAACTGTAGCCCGGCCCTCCAACCGTCTGAGGGACAGTGAACTGGCCCCCTGTTTAAAAAGTTTGAGGACCCCTGCGGCCTAAATGCTCAATATCCACAGGGGATTGGTTCCAGGATCCCCATGGATATCAAAATCGAGGAATTTGAAACCTGGGTATATCAAAGTCTGACTGTATACTTATTGAAAAACAACTACATATAAATGGACCTTCGAGGTTCAAAGCCATGTTGTTTAAGGGTCAGCTGTAGAATTGAGAGGATATCTGGATGGATTGGACTGCAGGGTGTGAGATATTGGGTGTGAGGTGTGAGAAATCTTTGTGTTAACATCCTAGAGAATTAACTTCGGAGGGAAGAGCCTTCAAAGTCTCTCTCAGGCCTGGCCCTTGTGTGCACAGACCATTTGACCTTGGAGGTTAAGTCAATAGGAGTCATTGAAACTCTAACTGCTAAGAATAGGAAGACATGAGTGGTAGCCCTTCGGCCCAAGCTGGTTCGCACTTGGCAGAGGTTGCCAAGCTAAATAGTGGCTGTGGGAAAAGAACAGATGCCCCTTCCAATGAACTGTTTCCAGGTGGTCAAGGAGAGGAACTGAACCTAAAGGTGCAAGAACAGGCTGATCAAGTCTTCAGGAGTTTCAGGGCTGGGAACACAGTGTGGAACCCAGCCCTGGGTTGCCCTAAGTTTCCCCCCTCCCTCCCTCCCTCCCTCCCTCCCTCCCTCCCTCCCTTCCTTCCATCCTTCCTCCCTCCCTCCTTCCCTGCTACTCTCCCTCCCTCCCTTCCTCCATCCCTTCCTACCTTCTGTTCTTTTTCTTCATTCCCCACTCCCTCCTTGGCCCTGCTTCTTGCCTGCAGGAAGGTACAGTTTACACTTGGTTCTCAAACTCCAGCAGGTGTCAGAATTACCTGAAGTGCCGTGAAAACACAGATTGCTGGGCCCCACTCCCAGAGTTTCTAAGTGTGTGTGTGTGTGTGTGTGTGTGTGTGTGTGTGTGTGTGTGTAGATGAGGCCAAGAGGGAGGGAGTTGACATTTTGCATTTTCTTACAAGTTCTCCGGTGGTGCTTGAGAAGAACTCTTGCTTCTTGTATCAGAGGCTGTGCAAAGCCGTGAGTCTAGAACTCCGCCTGGTGAGACGTGAGCGGGGAAGGTTCCAGCTCACAGGCCTTTCCAGTCCCCTGGGAAACGATCCACTTACCGCGAGGTGTTTCTCGGCCGCCCCGAACCGCTGAGAATAAGAAGCAGAAGTCGGCGAAGTGAAGGCGCGGGACGTCCTTCCAGACCAGACAGCCCCTCGGGACTCAGCGGCGGAGCGGAGCGAGGGCGGGAAGGCGCGGGGCCGGCCCCCAGTTCCTAGGAGGGCGCGGGCCTGGAGGAGGCGTCCCAGAAGGCGGCGCCTCTCGGAGGAAGTTGCCCTTTAACTGCTGCAGAGCCCCGTGGCCCGTCGCATCAGCCGCCGGGAGCGAGCAGCGGGTGCCCACCGGAGGGAGCCGTCCGTGCCGCGCCCCGCACCGCGCGCACCGCCGCCATGGGCGCCTCGGCCTCCAGCCAGCTGGACGAGGGCAAGTGCGCCTACATCCGAGGTACGCCCCGGGGGGCCCTGGGGCCAGACGGGCCGCCCGGGCACTGGCCCCAGAGGGGGCGCCCCGGCTGCCACGCCCCGCTCTCTACCTGCGGGCGCGGGGGTCCCCAGGTTCCACCCGGCGCGGGTGCAGCTGGCGGCGCGGGGGGCCCGGGCGGCGCCGGGGATGCTGGGGAAGGGCCGCTGGAGGGCGGGGAGAGGCAGGTGCAGGCTGCGGGCGGGGCAGGACCTCCTTTCCTCCGCTGGGGCCCCGGGGGGCTGGGGTGTGTGTGTGTCCGGGCTGCCCTCCGTCCAGAAACACCTGTCCGTCCTGGCCCAGGGCTTCTTCCTTCTGAGCTCCTTCTGAGCTTGCCGCGCAGAAACCGGGGATATCCCTGGTTTCTAGAGATTTCCCTGGGGATTCCCGGCCCCTGGAGCAGAATTTCCCTCCTGGTCATGCTGGCCTGGTTTTCTGAAACGCGGCCTTGGCCAGGGTTTCACTTGAACTTCAAAGAGTCCATGGGGGGGGGGGGGCGGTTTCATCAGAGGCAGAAGGGACAATGCCATAGTGCGCCCAGGTTGTAAGGCTCCTTTCCCTCCCCGGAGAACGGGGGGGACGCAAAAGAGGAACACGAAAATATTTTGTAACTGTTGCCAAAGTCACTGAGAGGGAGGAGAAACTCATTTTGAGAGAATTTCAGAGATGTGGTGACTCAGAAAAGAGTGTGAGGCAGAAGAGAAAAACCTGAACTGAAGTGAAACTGCAGGAAATCATGACTCTTATCTCCTGGGTGGTACTCGGCCTCCCTGTCTTCACTCCCCACAACCTTGCCCGCAGCCACTACCTAACATTTGGTTAGAATTGAATGCTTCTCTGGTTTTAGAAATAGTTTCTAAAAGAGGCACGGAACTCTGGCCTGAAACCCGACTTCTGTTAAGAAATGGCTCGGTTCTTCCTACTACCTCTGTCTGGCCCCCTAGGTCTTTTTCTAAGAAGAAAACACATATTTAGGGTTCCTATTCCATATTTGCTTTTAGCCACCACAACACTGAGACCCATTTGAAAAGGATATCAAGTCGGGGCACTTGAGCGCAGTGGCATTGATTCTGCAGATTCCTGCCCTGGTGTTTTTGGAGCTAGAAGGTCACCCACACTCCATACTGTCAAGTGGATAAAATGTGGTCAAGTATCTCTTGGCTGTTGTTTATGTAAAATGGGGACAAGATGGATGACTTGCTTATATTAGTAAAAGAGCTAAACTAAGCCTACCTTAGCCTTACGCATTTGGCTAGAGGATTGTTTTTTCACCAGTGTGCAGGGGACTGAAAGAATCATGTAGAACATAGTGTGAAGGCGCTGCCTTTGAGTTATTAGCAAAACATGTTTCTGGCACTTATGTTGTAAGATTTTAATCTCACTGAAAAACACCTGATGTTGAAGCATGGCCATCTACAGTAATCACTGGAAGACCAGCCATGAGAGGGATCAGCTTGCTTGAAGAAGACCTCAGGGTCATGGTTATTGTTGGTGCAGACACTGTACTCATGTGATCAGAGCATGTGTTACCTTTGTAATTCTGAAATTAGATTATTACACAGAAGAGATAGGAGAGAGTTAGTGCCCAGGAAGGATTTGGGTGACCTTGACTGCATCCTCTAGTCTTGTTCAATTTCATCTCCTCATTTTTTGTTAGGGAGGGAACTTTGAAGGTATGTCAGGAAGAGCAGAGTTAAAATCAGAATGCCTCCAGGGAAAATGAGACATTGCCTCATTTGAGCATACAAGTCTTGCCAAAGAAGAAAAGTGCATTGGAAAAATGCATGGTGTTGTGGATTGTTAGTGCATGAGCAAATGAAGGTCATTGGGCTGGGATTTCCTGATGGCTTTGAAGCTCCTGATCCCTGAAAAAAAACAACAAACTATCTTCTTGGCTTTGCCCATTCTTTAGCCCTTTCTCAAGCTATGATTTAATTGTAAGCGGAATGATTGAAAGTGTGACAGTAAAAATTAAACACATTTTTATGACCCATTTCTCATAAAGTAGCTGCCAGTGAAATATTATATATAGATTTGAAAGCTCTTGTGCGGAGACAATAAGTTTCTTTCAAGCTTGATAAACTTGCTAACATATGGAGAATAACTAGTCAGTATATTTGGAGTGAGTTTTGTTAACTTCATCGTGTATGTGTTAGAAACAGCTGTCTGAATCAGCATTTACTTTTAGGTGAATCATTGAACAGCTGCCATTTGGTTTGTGTGCCTCAAAATTGTGTGTGAATAGTGATCTTTGTCACATGGATGTTTTGAAAGTACATTATTTCTTAGAATTTATTAAATCTCTAGGTAAAGGGGTATCAGAAGTGTTAAAAACTTACTTCATTTCCAACGATGCTAGTTTTGAAAATTACTTCCACATTCACATTTCCCACAACAAAATAATTTTTCAGAATTGTTTCTAGAAGACTTTCAATAATTTCCCTTGATAAGATGTTTTTACCAATAAATAATAGAGACCAACTTATAAGCACATGGGCGGTGTCATCTGTTAGATTTCAGGGAATGACCTAAAAGTGTCTTCTTTTGATGAGAAAGAAAGCTTAGACAATCTAGGTACCAGTGGCCAATTTAAGACAGTTTTCTCTTTTGATGTCTTATTCCTTTTTCCTTCTTAAACTGTTGGTATGCTCAGAAGTGAACTATATCTTCAAAAACAGAATATTTTCCTGTTTAAGCACTATTTTTTTTTTCCTTTTAAAAATTACCCTTTAATTGTTAATTTATCAAAAGAAAACTCTGAAAACTCTTCCACATAATCCTATGGAGGGTCAGAAAGTACTGGAAAATCAGTGCTGCAGCTGAGAACTGTGGGATACACAGGTCCTGGGTGGGGGCTGCTGGGCACTTCTAGGCCTGGTAGCAGCAAGTAGCAGTTAGGAAAACAGTTCTTTTCTTAGATGTGTACTGTAAGAGTTAACTTAGGTGGCTGTATAGAAACTATTCAGATAACAGTATCGAGAGTGAAGTCCTCATAGACCAGGTGAGTGAAAGGTAGGAGAGCTGTGCATGTCTGCAGGCTTCTCAGTGTAGGTGTGTCGCACCAGTCCACACAGTTGCTTATTCTTCACTCAGGATTTGTTGCTAGGAGACGGGCATAGACCTGGTCTGACTTATCTGGATAATTATGACAAAGTTATCTTAGGGTCCAGTTTATCTGGCTAGTAATGGCAGTAGGAAGTGGGCAATGATTATAACATTAGTATTTGTTTCAGTTCCTAATTTGCAGAAATGAATGGGCTCTCCTAAGAAATGAGGGATTGCAGCTTCCCCGATGGGAGGAGCAGGGATGGAAGAAAGAAGGGGCAGACCCAGTATAAATAACACACAAACCTATATTGATCATACTGTCTTTTGATAAAAAAAGAATGCCTTCAGTGGATAGAGTGTCGGCCTATGGACTGAAGGGTCCCAGGTTCAATTCCCGTCAAGAGCACATTCCCGGGTTGTGTGTTCAATCCCCAGTTGGGGGTATACAGGAGGCAGCCAATCAAGGATTCTCTCTCATCTTGATGTTTTTATCTCTCTCCCTTCCTCTCTGAAATCAATAAAAAAATACATATTTTAAAAAAATGCCTTCAGGCTTGCCAACCTACCAATGAAGCTAGTAGGAGTTTTAAATTAGGAAAATGACTGCAGGTTGGGAATTTCTAGTGGCCATAATTACTTTTGACCACCTTTAGATTTTGTGGACGGAAACCAAGACTTTGGGAATTTAGTGTGAATTGAGAATTTCTTAGCTTCAACAGAAATAAAGACACTCACTCAGACACATTCACATTTTCTCCTGTACTTGTGGGAGAAACAGTGACCTTCCTTCTTGGGTCCCCATTTATGCTTTGATAAACTCATAGAGACAGACGTTAAATCAAGATCTGGCCCGGCTGGGGTGGCTCAGTGGTTGAGCATCGACCTATGAACCAGGAGGTCACAGTTGGATTCCTGGTCAGGGCACATGCCTGGGGTGGGGCTGGATCCCCAGTGTGGGGCATGCAGGAGGCAGCCAATCAGTGATTCGCTCTCATCATTGATGTTTCTCTTCCTCTCTTCCTCTCTCTTCCTCTCTGAAATAAATGATAAAAAATATATATTTTAAAAAAGATCTGCTCAATGAAGCACTTCTTTTTTCTATGGTCATTGGCTGCATTACCAAGGGTGCTTTAAATAATATAAAGTCCTAACATGGCAATAGTGGTTTTAATGTTTTTCATTTTTAAGTATACTTTTGCTGTGGACTACTGAACTGATTGTAGTTTTACTCCTGTTGTAATCTTTGGTTCCCAGGTGGAAAGTGCAACAGCAGGAGCTCAACCATAACAGTGGTTTCTAATATAACTAAAATAAATGCACTGTGAAAGTTTTACAAAATATGCAGTGTGAACTTTGATGGTGAATTTTAATCTCCTAATCAGAAATTGTAATTTATTTTGTCAGTGAAGCTGGGTGATACCATTTAAAGAAACAAGGTACATACAACAGTTTGCATTGTGAATGGAAAAGCAAGTCAGAAGTGAAGATGAAAGAATAATGGAAAGGGAGACAAAAGAATAACAGAGTATAATTCATCTGCTACAGTCTGTTTAAAACATTTTAGTAAAACTTAGGACTTGAGAGCTAAAATGCTAACATTTGCAAACTAAACCACACACACACCACCACCACCATCACCACCACCACCAAACAAAACTCCAAATGCAATACAGATTTTCTCCTTTGAAACTGAAAATTCATTTAAAAAAGGGACTAGCAAGTTTCTGCCAATAAGGAAATGCAAGCCAGTTTATAAAAGTGCCTTTTTTTGGTACTACATGTTTTTTCTCACTTAGAGGAGAGAGGGAAAGATTTAGAAATGTGAAAGCAATTAATTCAGTTTTGCAAATTGCAAGGTCTAGGACCCAAGAAGCTCATATTCTTATGCTTGAGGATGTGTGGAGGTTGATGTCTGTAGGATTAGAATAAATTAATAGTTTTTACTAGGAGCCTGAAGTGATTTAGAAAGAGTCCATAGTCTGAAGGAATTTTGGAAGAGTAAATGTCTCTATGCCAAACCACATGGATATTTTTCTTTTCTTTTTTAATAAACCTTTTATTTTTTGTTTTAAAGTAAAATATAAGTTTGGAAAACCACACAAAACCAGTGCAGAGCTTAGTGAATCATTATAAGGCAAATTTCCTCGTGGCCATTACCAGGTCAAGAAAAAGAAAGAATTTCACAAGCTATCCTAGAAGGCTTCAGGTGCTCCATCCCAATCCTAGCCCTTTTTTGTCTCTCCTCATATAACCACTGTTTTCAGTTATCTAGCTCCCACAAAAGATAATGGCTCTTAAAAGCAACTAATTAGCCCAGCCGGTGTGGCTCGGTGGTTGAGCGTCAAACTATGAACCAGGAGGTCAGGGTTTGATTCCCAGTCAGGGCACATGCCCGGGTGGCGGGCTCGATCCCCAGTGTGGGGCATGCAGGAGGCAGCCGATCAATGATTCTCTCTCATCATTGATGTTTCTATATATCTCTCCCTCTCCCTTCCTCTCTGAAATCAACAAAAAATATATTTAAAAAAATATATAAAACAAAAACTTTTCTAGAACAGCAGATTGTGTCTCTAGATTTATAGAGCCAAACAATGCCTGGCACTCATCCAGAGGTGATCATCGTTCATGCTCCCATCGTCCAAAATAGAAAGACCTCGTAATACGCAGGGCATTGTATAGAGTCCTCGGTAGCAGCAAGCAGAAATTAGCCCTTGGCTTCAAGGCTGATTTGGACCTACTCTAATAAAAAAAAATAAAATGTAAAAGCAAACCTCAGAAGGACCAAACTGATCCTAAGTAATATAACTGCATGCCTGAACAAAGTCCAACATTCTTTATAGGAATACAACAAAACACATGCAACAATGTAAAGTTCACAATATCCAGGATCCAAGCAAAAAGTGCCAGGCAAATGAAAAAGCAGGAAAATACCCACAACTCTAAGGAAAAATACCCATCAATAGAAAAGACAGGAATTACAGACCTGGTGAAATTAGCACACAAGGTTGTTAAGACAGTTTTTATAAATATATTCCATATGTTAAAGAGGAAAACATGACTACGATGAGGAGAGAAATGGAAGATATTTAAAAAAATCCTTCTCTCCAGTCTTTAAGAAAGAGCAATCTATCTACTGCGTTTTGAAGTCTGTTGGAATATCTGTTGGAGAATATATGCCTGTAACCAGCGTTCTCAATAGATCTGGGAAGTGGGCAGAGCAGGTCTGACATGCGCTGGTCTGGGGCCAAGACAAATGAGCAGGATCGACTCAGAAGGAAAACTGTGGATATTGCACGTGCCATTATCTTTGGGGCTACATGGGATGAGTGATAATTTCTGTGATTAGCTCGAAAGAATTCAGAGGTTTTTCCCCAATTTGAATTGAACGCACTTGTTTAAAAATAAATTTCCTGTGTAAGCCATGCTGAATGAGTTAGAGAGATATGGCCAGATCATTGCCTGAACAAAGCAGACACGAGCTTGGAGTTGGATTAAGATAAATTGCATTAGCAACAATGGAAAAATGTGTACTATCTGGAGTATACATATCTAAAATAGTTTTATCGGAGAGGGTTACGTGAGTAACATTTTTTGAAATGTACTGTTTAAACTTAAAGTAAATAATAATTTTAGAGCATGACTAAGACCTAAGAGCATGACTATCAACTGGGATGTCAATTCTTTTTAAAAAAATCTTTTTATTTATTAAATTTTTTAAATTACATTTTTATATTCAATATCATTTTGTATTAGTTTCAGGTGTATAGCACAGTGGTTAGATAATCATATACTTTGCAAAGTGTGCCTCCTGATATTTCCAGTACCCAACTGGCACCATACATAGATACTAAAATATTATTTATTGACTATATTTTCTATACTGTATATTACATGGGATGTCAATTCTTAGTGAAAAAATGATAGCTCCTAGTCTGAGGAATCCTATATAATAAAGAGCTAATATGCTAATGAGATGGAACAGCAGAACGACCTTCCTGACGAAGCCGGGTTGCAAGGGCCGAGCCCCTTGCACGAATTTCATGCATGGGCCTCTAGTGATGATAATAATGACAGTAAACACTAATATTTATTGAATGCTTACTGTGTAGCAGGAAGTAAATGTCTCAGAGAAAAGTTAGCAGAATATCAGATCTTTCAGAAATCCCAAGTCCTCTCTACATAGTTTTTTCTGTTCTTTCTTTTTAAATCCTAACCTGAGGGCATGTTGGAGAGAAAGAGAAATGAAGAGAGAGAAAACAAGAGAGAGAGAGAGAGAGAGAGAGAGAGAGAGAGAGAGAGAGAGAGAGAGAGAAACATGGATGTGAGAGAGAAACAGCAATTGGTTGCCTCCCACCTGGGCCCTGACCTGGGATTGAACCCACAACCTAGGTTTATGCATTGGCCCAGAATTGAACCCGAGACCTTTCACTGTACTGGACAACACTCCACCCAACTGAGTCACATCAGCCAGGGCCACATAGCTTTTTCTTTAATGGACAGGAGTATAAGGAGTAACAACTTGATAGGATTTGAACAGTGACTTATTTACTTTATGAGCTAAACTAGTAATTTATCCTTTGGTATAAACTGAAACATTTACTAAATGCTTGACTATATCTTAATTCTAAATTATTGGACTATTTTTTGAAGTGAATATTGATGTGATTATAAATAGCTTAATCCAGAAATTAAAATTCATCCAGAAGTTAGCAAAACCTAATAAATATGGCACTTACAAATAGGTAAAAGCAGGCGTAGTATGTCACTTTAAAACTTTAAGTTAATCGGTAGCTGTAGGGACCTTCTTTGCCATAGAAGAAAATGTTTATATTTGTGGAGCAAGACACAAAAGACTCATAAATGGAGCTCTCAGTTTTGAGGAGCAGGCATGATACTCTCCTGACGATTCACTGAATCCGAAGCTGGAATCTATTATATTGAATCTGTCAACTGTCTGCCATCAGTTTCTCATATATAAAATGGGGACAAGCAGTAATGCCCAGTGAGATAAAAAGAGCTCAGAAATGAAGGCCATATAATCCTCTGATTTCCCGATCCTACGATTATGCTAATAAATTTGTTTTTACTATCAGAGATGGCATCAGGCCTTCCCAGAGTAAATAATTGGCTTTCAGATGCTGCCAAATAATACCTATCTCACACATTTGTTCTGCAGACTAATTAATGTTTCAGAGTGTTTAAACACAATGCCTCTACAGAAGCAATGGCATAATTTGTTGGGACATTCTAGGATTGTAATTAGTGCTAATTAGATTCTTTTCAACAGCTTGTTGCATTTACAAATTACTGCGTCTAAGGTATTCTGCTTTATTTATTCATTATGAAAGAGTCAGGCACAAAGGTTTAAACAGGAGCCTTTAAACAATTATTCTCAAGATTCTACACATACCCCTCCCCTCGAATCAGGGGCAGGCGGTAGCAACACAGCTTTCTAGTCTGGGGAGAGCAGCTGTGTGCTGGGACACTGGCTGGTGAGCGCTGAATCTGGGCATCACTTCCTAACTCAGAGATCAGTGACATCATATTGGTAGCTTGCAGTCAGCCATGATAGATGTTTGTTTGTTTGTTTGTTTGTTTGTTTGGACCCAGTTTACCAGCACATCACAGCCAGTACCGCTGTCTTCAGGGCATGGAATCTGGTCGCAGAGAAGCAATTGCCAGTGGCCTGAAGCCTGATTTCAGTTGCATATTAGAATGGGCCCGACTCTAACACTCCCCAAATCTCAGTAGCTTGACATGATAATGATTTATAGCTCACCCATTATACAATCCAATGTGATCCCCTGTGGGGTAGAGACGGGGGGTGGGGTCATTCAGGGACCCAGAGTCTTTCTCTCTAGTACATTGTGCCATTGACCTCTTGACAGACTGGTAAAACCTATGGATTCCTTCTCAGAATGACATTTTTTTAATGAAAAGAAAAAAAACAACCTCACAGGATTATAAAAGAAATCAATTTTATGAAAATGCAGTTATCAAAATATTTTTAAAATCTGTAATATAATGACGTATGGGCTTCTTTGTGCGTTTAATGGCAAGGTCTTGTGGTGGGTCTAATAACTGCTGTCATCTTGATGAAATGCTTTTTTCTAAGACGTGCAGCACATGAAATGTGCAGTGAAGCATCTGTGATCTCGACCAATGACAGTCACAAGCACTGCTATACTCTGCTATGGTTTGTTGCCTGTACACAATACTGAGGGAGATGCTGAATTTGAGTTGGAAGTTAATCAAAATAATTGTTACTTCTCTCGTTCAACTTTTGGACCCCCTGGATTCTATCTGCAGATCCCATAAGGGTTCACAGACTCTAGAGTAGGACCCCGATTTAGTGACTCCATTATTCTTAGGGGCACAAAGACCTTAACTGGATACCCTGCATGTGTCTGTGGATAAGAGGAGGGATAGTGGCAGACTAGTTGCCAACGTTTTATGGACCGGGCCTAGGGTCCGTTCCTGTTCAACCTTAGTGTTTCCACATGACCTAGCTTCCTTCTGTATCTGTTTGGCAATTTCCATCCAAAGTCCTATCCTTTTTTTTTTTTTAATTGATTTCAGAGAAGAATGGAGAGAGAGAGAGATAGAAACATCAATGAGGTGAGAAAATCATTTATGGGCTGCCTCCTGCACGCCTCCCACCTGGGTTTGAGGCTCAACCCCATATTGAGGCTCAAAGCATATGCCTTTACTGGGGATCGAACCCTGACCTCCTGGTTCATAGGTCGATGTTCAACCACTGAATAACACTGGGCGGGCAAAAGTCCTATCCTTTGGTTGATCACCTCTTCTCTTACATCCCCTCAACAGGTTGACTCTAATATTTTAATGAATAGGTTTTCTACTTTATATTCTCACTTTGAAGGTAGGCTATCTCTTTACATGATCTTTAGATAAGAAACATTTAAGCCTTCTAAGCTTGAGCTGTAGACGTGTATGACCATTGAACTCTTGAAGTGTGGCTAGTTCAAATTCAAATATAATGCAAGTGAAATATACACACTGGGTTTTTAAGTCTTGGTACAAAGAAAAGAATGTAAAATGTCTCATTAATATTATTTAATAGCAATTACATATTGAAGCAATATTCTTTTGGTTCTAGTGGGTTAAATGCACTGTTTAAAATTTTAATGTGCCAAAGAAATCTTGAAATTACCCTAGAGGCTCACATCTGTGGCTCACATGATATTTATTTTAGACTCTTGTTTCTGAATAAAGATTTGTAGAAGATTCATAGAGCTGCAAGGGACTTGAGAGAGAAGCATCTAACCCAATCTCTTAATTACAATCCCAGTGACTGAGTGAGCTACCCCTGTCTGCATAGTTAATAATGGCAGATATGGGACTGGAACTCAGGTCTCCACACCTTGGTACAGAGTTCTTTTCATAGTCCATGGAATGTCAAGCAAATTAAACGAAACCCCAAATCTCCAAATTTTTAGTTTCCAGTCCAAGCAGAATATACTGTAATTCAGCGTTATATGTAAAAATCCTGAAAATGGCAAGTCTTTTTTTAATCGTATGTACCGTATGATTCAGCCCTAAATTTAAAACTTAAGTATAGCTTTCCCTTGGTATTGAAGAATTGCATTCACAGGTGGGTAGACAGACTGGCTGGTACTTGACTCTCTGATGAATGCAGAAAAAAGGAGCACTCAGGTCATTCTCCTCTGTCCCCCTGTTGAATGTTTAAGCTCATAAAGAACTATTCCTATCTCTCCAGGATTTTGTTTGAAAGATATGGGAATATGTGTCACCCTAGGACTTAACATGACTCCCTCTTTCTCCCAGCCAGGAGGTGGTAGAGTAGATAGCAATTAAAATAAATAAATGATGGGCTTAATTTTCTCTTCTTCCATTTTCTCTTCTTGGCTCCCACTCGACTCTGTAGCCAAACTTAAGAGGATGTCTGGAATCTTTAATGATCTTTTGGTTCTAGAATATTCCTTCCCATGGGATTTTTCTCCCTCCAACTTACTCTCCCTTTGTAAAGCACCAGTTTTCATAGGATTGCATTTGGGTCATTGTGTATTTAAATTATATTTAAGATAAGAGTTTAGATTTTAAAAAGCCCTTACCTTAAATGCTATATTTTCAATACATCACTTTCCCCTCTTAGGACTTTTTAATAATGCAAGTGATTTTTGAATCATATAATTTGCTGTTGAAATTGAAATAACATAGTACCTTGCTCAGACACTTTGGAAAAGATTATATGTCACCTACACTCTGGAATGTTCCATTTTCTCTGTACTTGCATTTCTCTGCATTTTCAGTGGTCCTTAGATTTCTAAGTTCTGAGAAGAACCATAGGAATGCCTCCTGACCCATTACGACATCAGTGTTTCTCTTACTAACATGTCTCGTGTTTTGGTATTTCATTTCTTCGGTATTGTTATTTGACACTTTCATGAGACAGTCTTGAGGGATACCATCACTATGCTTATTTCATATCACCACAGCTACTGACATCAACGGGTGCTTGAGAAAGAGAATGCAAACTCTCAGTGTTTCCATATGTTTCAGTGTTTTTATGAAAACACATGATGCCTTGAGATGCATTGATAGCCAAACTCAGCATTTTTCCTGGGATATATTAGAACATTGCATTGTTTATTAAAAGGAGAAATATATACATGTGATGTATTTTGCAAATAAGGGAAAGACATTAAAATTTGTAATAAAAACGTGCAAAATGCTATTTATAATATGTTTGCCCCATGTTTAGAAAAGTGAACAAAATAAAAAAAAAGAATGTACAGAGCAGGTCAATTCTTATAAAACATTCATCATGAATGTGAAATGTGCAGCTTTCTTAATTCAACAGAATATTGACTCTGCAGGTACACTATCCAAGTTCAGGTTCTGGCCCCATCACTTGCTAGCTATACAACCTTTTGAAGATCTCTAATGGCCTCTAACCTTGGTTTCTCCCACTGTAAAATGGGGTTCATAGTACTGCCCTGAACCAGAACTGAGCTGATGTACATTTTCTATAATTTATGGAGTTGCGACTACAGTGTGCTCCAGGCTCAGTAGGAAGCATGAACGTTGGGGGCAAGTACATGAAATTTGGTAGGGAAGAGGTTGTTGGAGGCCTGGTTCTAACGCTTACCATGTGACTTTGAGCTTGTCTTTTAGGCCTCAGCTTTCTTCTTAGTGCAAAAGTTGCTTGATTAAGTCTCTCTAAAGAATTTTACTGAGGATGAACTTATAAAACGTAATGGAACACATCTATTTCTAACGGTGAGATAGTCATGTCATACCTCTCATTCTAGTCATCCAACAGAATGTGCCCTCTTCTGTGACTTGAGATGAACAAAACCGATTAAACAGCCCCTGAGGGACTTCCATTATGGAGGTGGTGTTGGGGAGAAATAAATAAACAAATATTAAGATGGCATGTGGCAATAAAATTATGAAGCAACCTAAGAACAGGGAAGAGGAAAGAGTGTGATGAGGGGGATACCATTTCAGACAAGGGACCAGGGAAGTCCTCTCTAACATTTGAATGAAGTGCCAGAGTGGGATACAGGAATATCTGGTGGAGGTACATCCTGGGCAAAGGAAACAGCAAGTTCAAAGGCTATGAATTGGGAAAGGAGCTAGTTTTGTCTTAGGAACAGCAAGAACGAACGCCCGTGTGGTTAGAGAGACATGAGCAATGTGTGCTAATGAGGGAGGGGAGGAGGTAGGTAGGACCACATCACAGAGGAACTTCCAGGCCATTGTAAAGACTTGGGCTTAAGAAATCATGAGGAGTTCTGAGCACAAAAGTGACATAATCTGGTTTCTCTGACTGCTATGTAGAGAACAGACTGTAAGAGGGACAAGGGAGGAAGCTGGAGGTCAGTTAGGAAGCTAGAGCTATAATCCAGGTCAGAGGTGGCCCAGGCTAGGGAGTAGCTGGAGGTAGTGAGAAGTGGTTGGGTTATAAATATATTTAAAGGTAGAGCTGCCCTCGCCAGCTTGGCTCAGTGGATAGAGCATTGGCCTGTGGACTGAAAGGTCCTGGGTTTGATTCCGGTCAAGGGCACATGCCTGGGTTGTGGGTTCAATCCCCAGTAGGGGGCGTGCAGGAGGCAGCCAATCAATGATTCTCATCATTGATGTTTCTATCTCCCTCTCCATTCCTCTCTGAAATAAATAAAAATATATTTTAAAAAATAAAGGTAGAGCTAACAGGGTTTGCTGATGAGGTCTGTGGCATAGGAGGAAATACAGCAGCTCCAATAGAATTCCAATGTTTCTGACCTGAGCAACAGAAAGAATGGAGTTGCCACTTACTGAAACAGGGAGAACTGGGGGTGAAAATGATGAGTTCAGTTTTGGACATGCTAAGTTGGATATCCAAATGGAGATATCAGATAGGCAGATGGAATAATTAAAATGATAATAAAAGCAATGATGATGGTAACTGTCTTTTGTGAAGTGTAGCCTTTCATTACCTGCCAGGCACTATGTTGAGAACTTTATACACATTACCTCATTTAAATCCTCACAGTAATCCTCTGATATAGGTACTATTTTCATGCTCATTTTGCAGATGGCAAAACAGGCCCAGGGAGATTAAGTCCATGGTCAAGGCCACACATGTGATACTAAATGGATGACATTCTCCCTGAAGCCAGAGTCCTCTCGTACAATGTCACGATGTGGCCACAAGAGGAGGAGACGGGGCTCAGAAAAACCGAGCTGAGTTCCTCCTCCCAAAAGGAGATTGCTGTTTGCCTCTATATCGGCTGCCTTGATCTCTTTGTGGCTTAAGTTCTTGGACACCTTGAAGGTTGTTGAATTCTGGTCAGAAACATCATTTATTATTTAAGAGCAGAAAGGTACTGATGACATATTTACAACATATTTGACTTCCAAGGAATACAAATAATTTTTACTGCCAAATACTATAATTTCAGGAGAGCAGTAAGAACTGTCATCTGATGAATTTATTGTTTTCAAAGGAAATAAGCTTGGATGCTGATCTATGTCCATTATTGTTCCCTTTTATAGCTGAATTAGGCACTGGGCCATGAATTTTCATTTCTAGCCTGTCCTCATTTGAAACCAGCTTTCTTATTCATGATGCTATGAGCAAGTGAAAATTTTCCCTCTATCTATCATGATAGCCTTTAGATGAAGCAGAAGTATAATCATGATGTTCTCATTTGCATAGGCATCTCCCTGACAGGTCATCAGACATCTTTATTGTTCTCCAGTACATTTCATGGGCTGCTGAAGGCATGCATAATCATCGCTGGCAATTCATCTTCTTACCTAGTTTAATGGCCCCTATTACATAGAAGGAGAATGATGGAATGGAAAGGCAGTGTGTCCAGGGCCTGCCTGCTTATGAATGTGGAGTCAATTACAGTGGAGAACCATTTACATTAGCTCTTATTATTCAGTTACCTTTTGCAAATTTCACCTCACTAGGTTAAACTATTCTGAATGGCCTTGAAAAAAAAATTGTGCACCTTCTCACCAACCAGGCTCAGATTCCTTATTCAGTGTCGAGCAAGTAAGTGGTCAGTCATGAGACCATCAACTTCTAAATTAGTGAGGACTCCTCCATACATACCCATGAATAGGGCTAATACAGTCACTCAGGTTGGGGTGGGTGGGCTCCTTACTTTATAATTCTTGATTTAAAAACTAGTTTGGAGATAAAGCAGATTAAAAAGTCATCACCTTGACTGAGTTGTTTTATTTTTTTAATAATATATTTTTATTGATTTCAGAGAGGAAAGGGGGCGGGGAGAGATAGAGAGAGAGACACACACACAGACATCAGTGATGAGAGAGAATCATTGATCAGCTACCTCCTGCACACCCCACACTGGGGATCAAGCCCACAACCCAAGCATGTGCCCTGACTGGGAATTGAACTGTGATCACCTGGTTCATAGGTCAATGCTCAATCACTGAGCCCAGCTGGGCTTGACTGAGTTGTTTTAAATCAACTCTCCATTGAATGATCTTTTCATTACTTCTTTCTTGGCCTCTACTCAATATGATGATGGCAATAGTGATGGCGATGCCTGCTGTCTGCCTGGTGGTGCAAGAGCCTTATTTACAGCTGGTCTGTGGCAGAGCAGGGACCCAAACCCAGGTCTCCATAATTTTCTATATATATCATCACCCTCATTTCCAGATTAGGAATGGAGACTTAAATTCCAGTTTGTGATTTTACACTAGAATATGTGCAATTTATGCCCCTTAGCATTGCCCTAGCTCAGTTTTTCTAGTTAGTCTAAGAAAAGCATTATCACAAGATTAATAATGGCTTTGTTTTGATAGGAAATTGTAGTGTGCTATCTCTTTAGATCATGTTTTTATACAAGTCTGTATACTGCTACTACACACTCCATCACGAACAATTCCCTTTTCACTACTTCACTAAATATTCCTCTAAAGCATAAGTTTTATTGACTGTGGAGGGCACTAGCTTTCATATATCCTGTAATTTATCTAACTGTTCTCCCCTTGTTAGACATGAAGGTCATTTTCAGATTTTCATTATTGTAAATAATATTTTAGTGAGATTCGAATGCATAAATATTTATGTGCATCTCTGATTACTTTCTTAGAAGTACTTCTTACATGTCAAAGAGTGTGAACAATTTTAAAAATTATAGCTTTAAAATGAAAGGTACAATAGAAGCACAATGCATCAGCCGCAATGAATTTCTGAACCTCCTGGAACACAGTAACTAATTTGAGCTCTTGGTAGCAGGAAATTTATCTCTTTTTTTTCTCACCCCATTTGTATTCCATGATCTGTCCTCAATACTTGTTTGTTGAATGAATGAAAAAGTTAACAAATATATGTTTTGAACTGGACCAACTGAGTGGGGGAAGCTTAAATAGACAAATGCATTAGTGATCTCTTTACATCTCTTTCACACAGAAATGTATCTGAATTAGCCCCTTCTCAATACCATGTTTTCCTACAGATCCCTTGAAAAAAATGTCCATAAAGGTATATAATGATGATTATTGTGTTTGACAATTCTTATTCCTAAGGATCTTTTCTTCTTGCTATACATTCTTGAATATCTTGATTGGGCTTACCTGGGAGTAGGTTGAATAATTAATTTAAGACTTTTTTCCCCCATCCCCATTATGTTTCCACTTCATTCTATATGTCTCATGCTTTAAGGAGATTATGTTAAAAGAATAAACATCACTTGCCTGCCCCTCAGGAAGGGAATTCAAAGGTAAATGTTATCTTAGCTTGAATGCCCTTCCTAAACCTGTGAGCGGTTTTCAATACAGTATGTCAATTGGGCAACTCATTATCTCCTAGAGCCAATAAATCCATATTTGGACAGCTTAATTTGTTAGCGAACTGTGCCACAACTGAATTCTTCCTAGTTTCCATCCTTGCTTCTTGGCTCACACTTAGCTCCTGCCCCAGGTCCTCCACCACCCCCTCTTGCCAAGTACCAGCCAGTTCTCCTTGGTCTCCAGTTCCTGGCTACCCTGCATGTAGGAAAGGGATTCAATTGTATAATTCTGGGATTACAAACCCAGGTCTGTCTGCCTTTTTTTTTTATTGTGGTAAAATATACATAACATAATATTTATTATTTTGACTATTTATAAGTGCACAATTCAGTGGCATTAAAATATTCACATTCTTGTGTAACCATCACCACTACCTATATGCAAAACTTTTTCCTAATCCTCAATGTAAACTCTATACCCATTAAATAATAACCTTTATGTTACTTTCTGTCTATGAATTTGTCTATTCACTTCATTTAAGTGGAATCATACAAGATGTATGATTTATCCTTCTGTGTCTGAAGCTGGGCTTCTTTTTACTGCCACACCCTACCTTCATTGTAAGTGTTGCTCTCCATCACTAATGCATTTGTCTATTAAAGTTTCCCCAACTCATTCAGTTCCAAAAACTGCCACACTTCTACAAAGATCTCAAAGGTTTTTGCCTGCATGTCATTTGCTTGTATAGAAGGCAAGGCAGGAGACACAATGTAATATTTCTTTGTCTTAACTCTAAATTCCTGTTTAGGCAATTTCTCCTTTCTGTTTATCAGAGTTCCTTTTATGAAAATATGAAGAATGGAGAATAATTATTCCCTTGCCCCCTATAGCAGTCATTCTGGTTGTGATCCTGCTTTTTTAAAAGAAATGACTTGATTATTTGTCCAGTAAATTTGATTGTTGCTTTTAGGTTGAAACAGATACTATTTATGATCTATTTTTTATTTTGAAATTTCAAATCATCCCATTAACAGCAATTCTATAGTCTTTCCTGGTATTCAATTTAAGTTCAAAGTCATGTAGATTTCAAAATCTGCATTTATTCCTCCTCTTTTTTTTTTTTTTTAAAGAATCAGATCTACATTTGTCTATTCAGCTCTTCCAGAACCTCTACTGGTTGGCAATGGCTTATAGATCTTATTTGTGAATTTTCTGGGTTGCAGTTACTTTACAGTGTCCTTCTGCTCATCTTAAATTTCTTTTACCAGTCTTTGACTTTCTTTTTCTCTTACCATATTTAGTCTCCTATTTTAAGTTCAAAAATTGTTCTTCATGGAAGAGAAGACAAGGATAAAAATAATAGTGGAGCAGTTTTTTTCTATCTCTCTTTTTAAAAATATTTTTATTGATGTCAGAGGGAAAGGGAGAGAGAGAGGTAGAGACATCAATGATGAGAGAGAATCATGGATCGGCTGCCTCCTGCATGTCCCCTACAGGGATCAAGCTTGCAACCTGGACAAGTGCTCTGACTGGGAATTAAACTGTGATCTCCTGGTTCATAGGTCAACACTCAACCACTGGGCCACACTGTTTGGGCTCTTTTAGTTATTCCACCAACATCACATCATTGGTGTCAAACATTTCATTTATCTCTTCTTGGTATTCCTTTTGTTTCTAACATAACTGAAAGAACACCCTTAGTTGTACTTAAAAATTATAGGTCTCGATCTATCTGTCACTATTTTGGGGGAGCCCTAGCACTCTCTTAGATTTGTTCTTGGAAGCAACCTTTTCTATTTTTTCATCATAGCCCTGTTGAAATCGGAGGTCATTTTAGACCTATGTAGGAACCCCCGTCAGTCTCCCTGGGTGGAATCACAACACGTGATTATGTAGACAGAATTACAGCCTAGGTGGACAGATGGGGGCCACTCAACCTTCTTTCGGAGTCTACTGCACCAGAGTCATGGTTCTGCTTCTGCTGAGCTTTGTGAATTCTGCCTTCTGGAAGTTTCAGGTTTTATTATCATATATATATATATATATATATATATATATATATATATATATATATATATATCTCCCCATAATAATAAAAGCATAATATGCTAATTAGACCAGACATCCTTCCAGATGAAGCCGGGGCTGCGAGGGAAGCCTGGATCCCGGGTGCCAGAGGGAAGCCGGTGCCAACAGCAGGGGGAAGGAAGGCCTACTTTTGCATGAAATAAAATATATATATTTCCTCTCTGAAATAGGAAGGGAGAGGAAGAGAGAGGTGGAAACATCAATGATGAGAGATAATCATTGATTGGCTGCTTCCTGCATGCCCCCTGACCGGGAATCCAACTGTGACCTCCTGGTTCATAGGTCACGCTCAACTACTGAGTCTCACCGGCAGGGCTATTATCATATTTTTGACCACCCCTGTATCTGACTATTAAAAATGCCAGGATATACCTTTTATCTGTCACTGTTGGAATAAAGTTGGGCAATTAATAAAACAATACAGTTAAAGTAGCAAATTATAAAAGATACATGTGCATTGAATATTTTAAGTTAAAACATATTAATGAAACAAATTTGTTCATTCCCAATCTTTTGACACAGGGCAAAGGTTTTTTTTTTAAAAAAAAATTTGATTAGAGTTCCCTACTGTCATTTTTTGGTATCATCTATAACTTTCAGTTTTTATTTCCTTCAAGTTGGGCAAATCTTGTACAATGAATCTGATCACAGCATCCAAATAGATCTATATTTTTTTTGCGGTTATTAAGTTTTCAAATGATGTTCACTGTTGAATTGCCTATACCTAATTTAACCATTACTTTTAGAATTCTTTATCAAAACTTTCCAAAACATTTAACTTAGTTAACAATTCTTTTCTTTTTGCACTAATATTTAGTCAGTTCGTATAATATTCAATTTAAATTGCTTAACCCACAGTAAGTGCAACTGGGATGAGTAGGTTTGGGAGGAAACACAGCAGATGTTTGATAAGCACACACCTTGGAGGTGGAGCAGAGGTAGCAGAGAGCGAGTGTGGCATGGTTAAGAGGGCTCTGTCACATGCTATAATGACATCATTGTGTTTACCCCAGGTTCGTTATTTCACTTCACTAGCTGACATCTTTCATGTTTAGAATTAGATCCAAATAGTAGTTTCCCTGGTTACTTCCTCTCTCTACAGAGAAATAAAATTGCCATCCAGTCAAGGCAGTAATTTGAGAGACATTCTGCTTTTAGTTTAGCATCTCCAATCAAACGTTTGGGGTCATTGAAGTTTCGCATCCCAACTGTTTCGTGCCTCTGTGCCAACATTGTAAACTAAATTAGGAAAACATCATCCATTTCTTCCATTGGGCCAGACAGTCTGTTAATTTCAGTTTCATCAACATTATGATATCTTTTCCTCTCATTGAATCCTCATTCAAATGCCTCTTCATCATCCTTATGACCTTGGTTCATGGATTTTCACATAGATGATGAGTGATGTTTCTTTCTCTCTCTTCCTTACAGATATTTGTTTGGAATACGACCAGCTATCAGTAATTATTACGGAATTGTCTTTCCCGTCTTATTCTCAAGTTACCGTGCTCTGTACTGTTCTCATACAACTATGAGACTCTTGAGAGTATCATTTTGGGAACTTTTCCCAGTAGTTTTCTTTTCCTTTTTTTCTTTTTTTCATTTGTTTCCCAGTTTTCTTATAGGATTAGTAGGGCTCCTCCCTAACTATTCTTCTTTTTCCCATGACAAGACTGAAGACCTTTCTGGTAACTGCTTTCATGGTTTTACATGCTCATCGCTTTCTTTTTTCTTCCATATTCAATTTAAAGATCAACTAGTCATCTTCAAGGCTTTCTTCCCTGTCCTCATGAGATGTTGGCAACCCTACCCAAAGTCCATCATTGCAGTACACTCTGCATCCAACAGAAAATGACATCCTCTTACCAATCACCTCTTCACTGTAAGCTGTTCACTGACTCAATATTTTCACTTTCCCAAAGTCCTAACATTGAAAGGAAGAGGCATAAAGAACCCCACCTGTGTTCCTGGGTCTTTTAGTCTCCAGCCTGTGACTTCTTCTTAGGTACTAATGATGCTCCTTTTGTGTGCTAGTGATGTGATCCATTCCCATGAAGATCCAAGGACTGATTCATGGGTTAGTAGGGCTTAGAATATCTCAGTAGACTATTATATTGCAGAACTAGTCACCACAACGATGGACAGCAAGCATGACTGACCAAATCATATTTGCACAGAGTCCTTAATACTCCCAACAAGGAGTGGTGACTATTACCCATCCTTTCTCTCCCAGGCCAGTAGCAGGTTTCTTTATTCTTTATTCCAATGGTGCATGGATGTCTTCTGGAGATGAGTCCTGACGCTCCATGTACACAAAGACAGCCATCGGCCATATCCACAGAGGTAACTGGGTAGTGATTTCTGTACAGTGAGGCAGAGATAAGATTTCTTCATGAGTTTTTCATTTTCTTTTTATTTTTTTAAAATATATTTTATTGATTTTTTACGGAGAGGAAGGGAGAGAGATAGAGAGTTAGAAACATCGATGAGAGAGAAACAACGATCAGCTGCCTCCTGCACATCTCCTACTGGGAATATGCCCGCAACCCAGGTACATGCCCTTGACCAGAATCGAGCCTGGGACCTTTCAGTCCGCAGGCCAATGCTCTATCCACTGAGCCAAACCGGTTTCGGCCATTTTCTTTTTGGAAGATCATCCTCCTCTTCACTCTACCTCTGGTTTTGTGACAAGCTTCAAATCCTGAGCTTTCTTTCCCCCTTTGGATCATATTCTCCCACAGTGAACTATATACACCTTTGTATCACCCTCTGTGTCTAATACAGTGTGCTGGAGAATTTAGCACTAAATAAAGACGTTTAAGGTTAATTAATAGAAGAACAAAGGTTTTGGAAGTCATTTTTTGAACTGTAATCTGCAGTTGCTGAGTTATTGGTCTTGACTTACTGCACTGTATTTCTTTAGCAAGCTGCAAATATTTGAGTAGCAGCAAGATATGTGGTCAGTTTCTAAATAGTATGGTTGGGTTTTGTGTGTGTGTGTGTGTGTGTGTGTGTGTGTGTGTGTGTGTGTGTGTGAGATTCAGCATCAACATGTGCTAGCTTCATAAATAAACCAAGTATAACCTCTCTGCTTTTATGAAGAAAATAGAAATTTCTCTCTAAGACATGGCATTGATGCATTGGTATATTAAAGTTGCAGGGATCGGGGACCTATTCATTCCAGAGGCACCATTTTAAAAATTGAATTTAAGTCTGAACTAAAACCTTAAATAAATATAGATGTAATATTTTTTATTTTACTCTTTCAGGACAAGCCCATTGGTTTTTCATTTGTTGGCCAATGCAGGCTTCCTGCAGAACTCATTCTGATCTAATTTTGTAACCCGCAAGCTTCAGAAAAATTCTTCACAGACATCTATATCAAAATGTCTTGGCTTGGGGTCAGGGAATTTGAAGTGGCAGAATTTTGTGTCTTTGTTCATTTTTCTGGTATCCAAAACTTTCAGCATATTATTAAAGGGGCCTGTGACCCTAAAAGCTGAGCCATTTTCCTAAGACATCAGAGGTTACAAGAAATGGTTTCATTTTCTCTCCAAAAGAAGCAAAAACACTTAGCTTGCATTCTCATTGATGTTCTTATCTTCACATGTTTCTTTTTCCTGTCCTGGGTTGAGATTTCTTCTGAAACATCATTGATTCTCAAGTCACCTGAAAGTATTTGATGGGACAAGTCTGGTTTTATTTTTCGTGCCAGGAGTTACAGAGTTTGAGAGACTGCTCCCACCCGTCATTACATTGGTGCTAAATGTGGGCAGTCAGTCAGGAGACTGTGCCCAGGAGAAACGTGAATCTTTAAAAAATGGCAGCCGTTCTTACAAATGTTAAATGAGAATCCAGGGAACTAAAAAGAAGGGAGAGTATTGCCGCATCTTTTGGGGGTAGAAACTAATGAAATTAGGTTATTTTAGAAAGAAAAGTCAAAACTAATTTAGTGTGTAGAGCAGTGGTTCTCAACCTTCTTCATGCCGCGGCCCTTTAATACAGTTCCTCATGTTGGTGGTGACCCCCAAACATAAAATTATTTTCGTTGCTACTTCATCACTGTAATGTTGCTACTGTTATGAATCATCATGTAAATATCTGACCTGCAGGATGTATTTTCATTGTGACACATTGAACATAATTAAAGCATAGCGATTCATCACAGAAACAATATGTAATTATAGATGTGTTTTCCGATGGTCTTAGGCGACCCCTGTGAAAGGGTCGTTCGACCCCCAAAGGGGTCATGACCCACAGGTTGAGAACCGCTGATGTAGAGGCTTCTGCAGGATTCTTGGTCCTGAATGTTGCCGGAGCTCTTTATGCTGAATTCTGAAAGTGACCAGGAGGCCTGTGGGCTTCTTTCTAAAAGGGCTTTGTCATTTGAGGGCTACAATGTCACTGTCTGAGTCGTGGCCCCGGGACACAGCACAGCACAGCTGGCGGGAAATGATGTTCTTGATTGAAGGGTATTCTGCATTGCCTAACAGATGGACAGAAATGTATTTTTAAGCTCAAAAAGTATTCTGCTGTAGATTTTCCCTGAACATCTGGCTCCCTGACTTCCCAGAGCAGCACCGTCGCCTCTCATTTCTCTCTCTTCTTGTGGCTTATATCTACTTTGTGTGATCAGAATATGGGGGGAAATGGAAAGGAATTTTCCTTAAGGAGCAGCTGGGGTCAGAAAAGGTAGGGCTGAAGCAAACACTGAAGTATAAGGAAATATCTTTATTAAAAAGCTTTTCCTGTAAGCCAGATAGGATTTCTAAACACAGGAATTAAACATTGTGCTTATAATAAAATAAAATAGAAATGGCAGCTCCCAGTATATTTTTACTGCACATATGTCTCAGTTTAAAGTTTACCCATTAAATGTATTTGTAAGGATTTCTTCAAACAGGTGATGAAATTCAAGGCTTCTGTGTATTTCACTTGTGTTCCTCCTGCTGTGCCACAGATTTGCTCCAAAACGACATGTTTTTTGTATTTTATAACCTGCAAAATGCATCTTCTCTTATAAACTGAAAACAACTAAATGGGGTTTAAAAAGCATAACTTCCTTTATTGTTGAATGTATTATTGATGTCCCCTTTCTTCCCCATTGTCCCCTTCTACCCCTCCCCCCAGTCCCCACCCTGCCCCAGGCCTTCACCACACTATTGTCTGTGTCCATGGGTTATGCATATATGCATATTGTCTTATCTTAATATAGGCCCTGTCATTGGGCTGTGAACTGTGGAAAGTTCAGTCAAGATCAGTCCTCTACCTAAATGTCACCCATCTTTGAGTCCTTTCCATATTCTTCTCTATGGCTAAAAACTTCCCTCTTCTCCTGAGAACTGTGAAAATCCTTTTGGTGGGAGACTCATCTGTTCTCTGCATTTTCCTGTTAGAGCAACTGACCCCATCAGTTCAGCTGTAACCTCAAGCACTGCACTACTGACTTGAGCTCCATCACTTGTACTATATTGTACATCTTTCCAGGTCCTGGAGACACAATTCATGGTGGGACTAATGCCTTCATGTAACTTGTTGTGTGTGTTGTTGTTTTTTGGTTTTTTTTTAAAAGAGAACTGGGGAGAACAGACCTTAGGTGTGAGGAGGTCAGATACCTGCAGAAGGAATGGTTGAAAAATTTGCTACAAATTAGGGCAAATAGGGCCTCCTCCATCTCCCAGCAACTGACTTGTGGCTTAAGCTCAGTTACAGATGCATCTCGGAGAATGTTGCAAGAACATGACAACAAATACCAATCTGTGACACCATTTAGCAAGGGACGTAGGGACACTTCTAATTGGTTTTTAGAAACCAGAATGAAGTAGCTAGTATTGTAGGATATATGGGTGATGTCTACCCCACCCCTCAATCTAAATTCAGGAGGTGCATGGAAACTCCTCCAGATTCTTTAAATAAAAGTGTGGACATTTTAGGTGTTTGACTTTCCTAATTTAGAATAAGACCTGTTGGAGTGGAGATGGAAAGAACTACCAAAGAACTTCAATTGGCTTTCATTTACGTGCCTCAATCTCTTCTCTTTCTTTAAAATCTCTCCCTTTTCTTCTTCTGTTTGCCAAATTCTCTACGTGGTTTAGGTATTGTTACAAGTGATGACCATAGTCGATAAAATATCTGTCTCATTTTCCCACAATGTAAACAGAAAAAAATGGGACATAAGAAAGGGCAGACTATTTGTCACAACCTGGATGGATTTTGAGAGTATCATGCTAAGTGAAATGTCTGATGGAAAAGGACAAGAACTATATGATTTTACTCATATGTGAGGTATAAAACAGAGGTTTTATAAACAAACAAATAAACAAACAAAACATACAAACTCATAGACACAGACAACTGAAGGGTGGTTCCCAGAGGAAAAGGGGAGGTGAAGGGAGGACACAGAGGGGTCAAATATATGGTGATGGAAGGAAACCAGACCTTGAGTGGTGAGCATACAATGCAATATACACATAGTGTATTATAGAACTATACACTTGAAATTTATATAATACTAGTAACCAAATAGAGGCCTGGTGCACGAAATTTGTGCATGGGTAGAGACCCTAGGCCTGGCCAGTGATCAAGGCTGATTGGGGCCTTCTGGCTGCCAGCTGGGGTCTTCCTTTGTTCCGTCCCCCCTCCCCCGCAATGGTCAGCACACATCATAGTGAGCAATTGAACTCCTGGTCGAACTCCCAAGGGGACACTTTGCATATTAGCCTTTTATATATATAGATGTCACCCCAATAAATTTATTTTTTAAAAAACTCTTTTAAAAAAAGGAAGGGCAGACGGAAGTAGGTCCACATACCATTTCTGTTGTATCTAGATTTGCATCATATTATCCCTTTAACCAGGCAGGAGATGTAGGAGGCCAACTCCACCAACCCATCTCAAGCATAATGAGTGACACAATGTTGAAGATGTCACTATATCTTCTTCATTTAGAAATAAAGAAAGCCTTCTCACATCTTTACAAAGATTACTTCACGTATTAACTGAGAATGCAGAATGTGCCTAGGAATTTTTACTCGTGGAACTAATGAGAACAAGTCATTAAAAAATTATTATACAAGGGTTTTGTTTAACTTTCTTGCCAAGTGCCTGCTTTAATAGTAAGGTAATATAAATCATATTGTTGTCACGAGATTTTAAGATAATAGCAGTCCTCTTCCTGGTCCCCTACTAAAATAGGATATATGAATTTACACTAATTGGGTTCCTATATACTAAGGGGTGGGGAACGTCTAGTCTGGCTCCAGGGTTGTATAAGGTTGGCAAAATCATTTGGTCTGGCCCTGCCCAGGCATTAGGGTGAGTTAATTAAATGTTTGACCAAATATAGTAGGCTAATTTTTAACTTGACAATTTTGTATGGCCTGTGAATGATGTTATAAATATCCCAATGACCCTTGGCAGAAAAAAAGGTTTTCCAACGCTGCTGTATACCTATCATTGTGCTTTTCATCAGAAAAGTATTTAACAGCAATATTTTTAAATTGTTTTCTTTCCTACATTTTTAAGACTCTGCTGAGTGGTGTGGAGGGATCCTATAGTATTATATGATTTGAGAAATGTTAAAGTTCCAGAAGGCCTGCAAAAGTACTTTGGGGAATTTGATTCACTCTCATACTTCCTTGCTCCCCTTCACAGTCGCTGGGTGTCTTGCTGTGGATGTGGAGGATCTTGCTTAGCCTCTGAAGTCCAGCCACAGCTGTGCCGGCACCAACACCAGGGAGAGCTGTTGTAACAATTCAGGGGCTTTGGTTGCTGGGCTTTGATAGTGGTCTTTGAATGGCCACACTGTCCTTCTTTAAGGCAAGGGGCGTCTCCTCAAGTTAACCCAGGAACTGACCACCTTGTCCGTTTCTTCTTACCCTCTATCTGGAGTCTTTGTTTCCTCACTGGTTGCCTCTCCTCATCTTGGAAACAAGCGGATGTCTTTCCTGTCTCACATGCACCATCATCGCCATCTCCCTCCTCACTACCAAGAAATCCCTGTATTTGACCTTTTCAGTTGTAATTCCTGGTGCTGCCTCCTCTCTCTCTCCTTTCCTTCATCTCCGACCTTTCTTCAAGAGGAGGATTTTATAGTCATTGCCTTCTCTCACTGTCGCTCCGAATCGCCCTATATTCCTGTCTCCATGTCTACAAAAACTGCTTTCATGTTATCAGTGACCTCTATTCACGAAGCCTGTTTGCCTGTCTTCCTTTTCCCTGCCATTGAGGGAACTGCTTTCATTTGAATCTGTTTTTTACCTTTGTTTCTATGAACAAGGCTGTCCTACGGTTTTCCTTTCTCCCTAGCCAATCCCCCTCTTGCACCATCCTGTTTTCTCTCTCTCTGTATTTCCTTTCATTACAGCATTTATCACATTTACTGTGTTGGCCATTCTCCACTTCTCCTCCACTCATTGAGAGGATCCGTCCACCTCTCATCTTTGTTTCTCCAAGGATTAGCCCAGTGTCTGGTTCATAGGTAGTTAAGAAGTCGTTATTGAGTTAATTAATGAACCAAGCAATATGCAAACAATATATAAACTCCAACCGCCTGTGAAGGAATACTAGCTCTTGGCCCTTTCTGTGTGGTGGTATGGAGAAGCAGCAGGGGAGAACTAAAGGAGGCCAGTTTCTGAGTGGAAGGGTTACAGGAAGACAATAGAAACGTTGGGCAATCTCAGGAACCATCTTAGGAATGGTTTTAAACCCAGCTACTAAAAGAAGACAGGAATGAATACCTAGATAATTTTATTAGATTTTAAAAAATACTTGTACTGCCTAATATTATTGCTTCCTTAGATGAATTGAAAATTAATTCTTATAAAGCAATGTGGCCCTAGCTGGTTTGGCTCAGGAATGGATAGAACATCAGCCTGTGGACTGAAGGGTCCCGGGTTCGATTCCCATCAAAGGCACATGCCCTGGTTTTGGGCTTGATCCCCAATAGGAGGCAGCCGATCAATGATTCTCCCTCATCATTGATGTTTCCATCTCTCTCTCCCTCTCCTTTCCTCTCTGAAATCAATGAAAATATATTTTTTTTAAAAAGCAATGTGCCTGTGAAAGTAACAAAGGGACATGGCATAGAGTGGAGGAGAGTCTTGCAGTGTGGCTTCATACAAGACCCTCTGTTTCTTTATTTGAAAATGTTTTTATATTAACAGTGGAGGTGACTTTTGTTGACATGGTATAGCAGGCCAAAGAATGTCCCCTAAAGAACATTTTAATCCCTGGAATCTGTAAATGTTACCTTATTTGGGAAAAGAGTCTTTGCAGATGTGATTAGGTTTAAGGACCTTGAGATAAGGTGATTAAATGCAATCACTTGCATTCTTTATGAGAGAGGTAGAGGGAGGTCACACACACATGCACACATAGATACACGCACAGGTACATATGACATGGCAATGTGAAGACTGAGGCAGAGATTGCAATGATGTAGCTATAAGCCAAGGAATACCAGCAGCTGGAAGAGGCAAGAAACAGATTCTCCCCTAGACCCTGTGGAGGGGTGTGGCCCTACCAGCAGAGGGTGGACCAGCTAACCAGGGGTGGGCAAACTTTTTGACTCGAGGGCCACAGTGGGTTCTTAAACTGGACCGGAGGGCCGGAACAAAAGCATGGATGGAGTGTTTGTGTGAACTAATATAAATTCAAAGTAAACATCATTACATAAAAGGGTGCGGTCTTTTTTTTTTTTAGTTTTATTCATTTCAAACGGCCCGGATCCGGCCCACGGGCCGTAGTTTGCCCACGGCTGAGCTAACCCCCTTGATTTCATCCTAGTGATAGTGATTTTAGACTTCTGGCCTTTAGAACGGTGAGAGGATAAGCTTCTGTTATTTCAAGCAAAGATGAGGAGAACTAGTTTCTGTTATTTTTAGCTTGTGGTAATTTGTTACAGCAACCACAGGAAACTGATGCTCACTGGGAGGCAACAATCTGGGAAAAGGGTAAATATGAAGCCCCATACACAGAGAGCTCCTGTGAGTGCTCTCCATCCCGTTTCCTCTGGAAAGCTTTCTGTTTGTCCTTTCCAGGGAATCAGGCATGGAGAGTTCCCACCTCTAGAACTGTGCTCCTGGACTCCGTGAGCTCTCCAGGAGTAGTGCTTTCCTTTCTCAGGCCCCTCTGATTCCAGCACCATCCAGTTCAGGCAGGGCATATGTGCATTCCTTTGGGGTCCATATGACTCTCGCTGCGTGGTGATGGGATCTGGGAACACAGCTCTGTTTGGATGAGGTCAGTTAGAAGTGGGCAAGCTCATGTTACTTAATTAGTTTAGCATAAGTGTAAACCTTTAAATAGACTCAACTTTCCCCTGTTTTGTTGTCTATCACAAGAATAGGTTTGATTAGATAATAGCTATGGCTCCTTCCCACTCTGGGATCCTGTCCCTCTCTCACTGGTCTGTATTTGCTTTCAGCCATGAGTCTGTAGCTTTCTCTCACTGAGCAGCTTCATCCTCCACTGTTAGATCCAAGTCGAGTTCTCTCTCAGCTACGTTAAGTTCCTAGAGAAGGAGGATTGTTTTTCTTTCTGGATCCCAGGTCCTGGTCAAAGCTTAAACACACACACACACACACACACACACACACACACACACACACACACCCCTCAATTCTTGATTCATTTTGTATTCCTAGATTCAGATGTTGAAATTGACCCAACTAAGCTTTCTGTGGTCCCAGGTATCTACATTTCAGCCCGTGTCTGTGAACGGAGCTTGATCAAGCCAGTCTGAATTCTTGCAAACTTTTATTCTCTTTTTCACATTTTTTTCTGTTAATGCATTTTTAGCATGTCGTTTACTTTAGACCTTCCAGTCTCAATCAGGTCAACATAGGTTATTTCCCTTCCCTGGAACCAATGATTTTTCTCATATACATTCTGACATCCTTCACAACTCTCATCCCCACTTCTCGTACTGTTCAGTATGTGCCAACGTCGCAATGTCAGGTAGGTCGGCTGGTTCTCAGACCCTCAGCTCTGTATTATGAACCAGAATTGGTGTTCACCAGAATACTTGGAACACAGCTTTCTTTGTAAATATGTTATGAGTACCTGTTATAAGCCAGATATTTCATATAGTGAATGTTCTATGTACACATTAGAAGTTTTAAATTTTCATTCTAATAGAAAAGGTAAGATAGCCACACAAATAATAAGATTAAGTGAATGCTGCTGGAATATTGGTGGAAATAAACCTAGGGTCTAGGTCCATAACAGGACACTTGCTAAGAACAGTATTTATGAACAGAGGCTTTTGGTGTGTGTGTTTTTTAATCCTCATCTGGGAATATTTTTTCAATTGATTTTTAGAAAGAGTAGAAGGGAGGGGAAGATAGAGGAAGAGGGAGAGAGAGATAGACAAAGAGACAGAGAAACATTGATGTGAGAGAGACACATTGATTGGGTGCCTCCCACACACACTCCCTGACCTGGACCAGGGATTGAACCTGCAAGGCACATATATGCCCTTGACCAGTAACCCAATTTGTGACCCTTCAGTGTGTGGGCCGACCCTCTAACCACTGAGAAACATTGGCCAGGGTGAGCATAGTTTTTCTCATATGACCAGTGGGTCTATGGAGAGTCTGCTTAGTGAAGCTTTTGTGTGTATTAAATGATGTAAGTGTATGTGAAAGTGCTCAGTATTATTCCTGGTATATAGTTGGAGGTCAGTAAGAGATTCTTAATTTGAAATAATAAAAGTAAGTAGAGGCTTTGTGAAAGATGTAACATCTAAGATAGGTCAGACTGGTGGCTCCTCAGGGCAGATACCTTCCAAAGTACTTTTTAAAAACCCTTATTCATGTACACATAGACTGTACTTAATATATATTAAATGAATGGGCTCAGAAGGATGGATAGGATTCTGGTGGGTTGAACTGGCTTGGAGAAAGGGCATTCCAAGCAGAGAGCACAGCATGGTCACGGGAAGGTGCAGGTCATGCTAGCAGGACAAAAGTCTATTTGACAGGAGTGTAGGGAAGTGGGAAAAGTGAAGAGAAATGTATGCTGGGATTATGATGTGGGTATTGAAAGGGTTTCCAATGTTAGACGTGGGGGTTTTGTACTTAATTCAGTCTAGTTACGCTTAATTTCTCTGTCTCCAGCCAAATTTGGGGGGTGAGATTTCTTTTTGTCATGCTTTCCCGGTTATTGAGAGTTTACCATTATAATTGTCACCTACTTTTTGTTGGTAGGGTCATAGGCAGTCCTTGGTAGGGATAAAGGAATAGTTTTTCTACATGCTAAAGAAAACAGATATAAAAGACTGTTACTAAGAGGAAAGAAAGGCAAATACATTTTTCTTTGATTATACCCAGACCTTGTCTTTCTTAACAGTAGTAACTTTTAAACTTAAAAAAAAATCATAAAATTCAAGTGGATTTTTCATATATTGTAAATTACTTCAAGGAGTAATGCAAAAACAGTTTACAGCTCGAACCAGCCTTGTCCATTAGTTCATACAGGTTTCAAATATTAGTATCCCCGAGATAGGCAAGACTAACCTGCAGAAAGAGCTGGAGAGTGTATTGAGCTAACTGAAGGGGGGAAGGACCATGGAGAGGATACTGAAGACAAACTTGACTGTGGTATTTCACTGACTTGCGTATGATCTCAGTGGTAAGTGCACCACTATTTTATGTGTCATTAAGAAAAAAAGTGCTGCCAATTATGTTTAAGGATCACCCCGCACTACACATGAGTTGGCCATACTGGCTTACCATTGTTTTTGGCATTTCTTGCATCTCTTCTGAGATATTTAGCACTTTGCCTGCTTTCAGTTGTATTGCTTGGCACAAAGTAGACAGCCCTTTGCATGTATCTTTGCAACAAAATGCATCTCAACGTTTTCTATCTCTTGTTTAGATCCCATTAAATAATTGATTGTTGCTTTGCGTTCAAATAAGGAATTGTGGTCATTTTTCCCCAAAGGTAAATATTTATCCCACTGATATCAATGTTATCCTGAAACTCCATTTCCATGCCTTTTTATTTACACAATAATTTTATATTGAATCAGTACAATCTTTTAAAGATGTATTAAAAGTGGCAATGAAATTCAATACTGTCTATAAACAAAGCTCAGTTAATGTAACAGCAGTCTGAAGAGCTATGACCCAAGTTTGTGCACAGGCAACCACGTCATGATAGCAATTTGTGGAAGACCCAATTGATTTTAAGACACAGGTCCAATTTAGAGATGTTAAAATGTGAAGAAACCATGCATTTTAGGAGCAGTGAAATGCACGTACTTCAAAACACGCCCAGAGACCAGCCTACCTCTTGCTGAAGTATCGCCTCTATCACTAAAGACTAAATTGGTTGGGCCACATCCCTTTGTGGTTTCTCGATGTGCACTGACATGTGTCCTAAAACCATAATGTACATTTGGTGACCACAGTCATTTTATCAAAGGGGTCTGCCGGGAGGGAGGCTGAAACACTGAGCACCCAAACTCCTCAACTCTATTTCCCAAGTTGATGGTTGTATGTTTTTGTGTGGAAGCATCATAAACATACTTGCTCTTGCCCCCTTCCATCTATCACATGCGTGCACTATTTAGGTTTAGTTAGTCTTAACACTTAGTTTAATGGATGATTTTGTGCATTTCTTATCTGATTTGCTTCTTGATGTCCTCATTTAGTAAAGCATATCTTTTCATGTACACACAGGAAGCAAAGGTTGAAATCATATAACTTATTCTCGAGTCAGTTTCTTTTTTTTTTTTCACATTGAGCATGCTCATTTCAGGCATCCGTGTACTGCGGGAGTGTGTCCCCACGAATTGAGATGTGGGAAACCTGCCAAAAGAAATCAAACTGTCAGTCTATCTCCCAGGCTAACGATGGCTAGATACCGCTGTTTTGGCAGCCTTCACTCTGAATTGAGCAGACTTCAAACTTTTCTCTCGGTAGTCTACCTAGATTTAATCTCTGAAGACTTTTGTTTCATTGCTGATTATTTAAAAGATGGATAGATTTGCGTTTTACCTTATCCTGTTTTTCTCCAATCACTTCCTGGTAAAAGAAACGCTGAGTAGGAAGTTGTGAAAGAGGATAAAGCAACAGCCAGCAAACTGCATATTCCTGAAAAGTCTGCAAGGGACATGGAAAGGGGACAGTGGTGGCTTTGGTCTTTGGCAGCCAAGGTCCCTAGAGCCGGAAGGGGACCACTTGAGCTTGGAGCTGGATGTACTGATCCTTTGTGCGTCCTCTTGGGGTGAAAGGGTTCCTGATTCCTGTTTTTGTTCTTCCTCCTATTACTATCTCTGGAGGGTTGCTTTTGCTCTAATCTGATGGGTGCAGTCTTATGTCCGGTGAGATGGTGAAATGTGACCATGTTTAAAGTACCAAGCACATCGTGCAGTAAAAGTTTGACAAATCTTCCTATGAGCTTTTCATGATAATCTAATCGATCAGGCACACTCGATAACATTTTTGATGAAGTTGACACAATTACCTAGCATTTGTTTTATTGTTAAAGTAAGAAAAAAATATTTTTAAGTGTACATTTATTTGGTGGAAAAATAAAGACATCCTTTCAGGGGGAAATTCTTATACAAGTGAGTTTTATTTCTTAAAAACTAAATCAGTGCCACATATTTCTTCCTTTTTGGAGGGAAAAAAAGTTTTCTAAGAAGTGGCTCTTTACAAAAAATAAGTGGCATAGACCTTCCTTTCAAACGTTTGGAAACCAGACTTACTAAATCTCACTCACTATGTCAAAGGACAACACTATTTGGGAGCATTTTAAATATTATGATTTTAGGGTACTTGAATTATTTTTTTTAAATTGGGTTTTGGGGAGTGATAAAGCTGTTTTATATCATGATAATGTGGTGTTTGTAAAATTATAAATAGTTGCCAAAATTCATTGAATTAGACCAGGGGTCCTCAAACTTTTTAAACAGGGGGCCAGTTCACTGTCCCTCAGACTGTTGGAGGGCCGGACTATAGTTTAAAAAAAAACTATGAACAAATTCCTATGCACACTGCACATATCTTATTTTGAAGTAAAAAAACAAAACGGGAACAAATACAATATTTGTATTTGCATGTGGCCCGCGGGTGGTAGTTTGAGGACCCCTCAATTAGACTCTTAAAATTGGCGAATTTTATTATATGTAAATCATACCTCAATAACATTGACACAAATATTGGGGGGGTTAGAAACAGACAGGCTAGGCTCCCAAGGAAGTGATATCTATGAACAAGCTATGACATCAAGGTTATAAATGGGAACAGAAATTATTATTTTAATCAGAAGCCAAATATAATGTAACTATTAAGAAAAATGATCTAGGGCCATTGTATTTTACCTGTTGATCATACTTCCCAGTGCATTTGAGTTCTTTCTCCAGTGACTTTATAACCATTTCTCTGTGTGGAGGCGGCATTGGGTAAGGGTGACGGGGTGGGGGTGGGTCTGCTTCGTAAAAGTGGAAGGAAAGAACAAGGGAATCAGTGAGGGCCGCGGTGGTGAGAATTATTTCTTTTAATTCTACCCCTAACAATTCACTTATTATAATTTTGTGCATATAATAATCATTTAATATATTGTGAAAGAGTCACATGTCAAAATGGTAATATAGAAGCAAAAAGGAGGAAAGAGACAGTAAAGCCAAAGTTGCTCTTATTATATAATTACTGGTTGTTTAAAATTGGGACCACATGCTTAACATAACTAGAGCACAAAAATCATAAGTTTAGCTAAATCAATTGCTTATTTTAACTGTATAAGTATTCTTGAAAATGAAGGCAGAATTGATGCTGTTTAAGAGATTACTTTTGATTATTTCTGCTCTTAAAGTGATTGGATTGATTTTTGCCATACTTTTTCAGTTAATGGGACACTTATTTACCTTGATTTTTAAATAGTAATTTAATATTGTGTGATGTTTTTATTTGGACTCACTCAGTAGGTTTTTTAAGACTTTAAGCAGGTTATTATTTTTTCTGTATTGTTTCTCTGGATTAAGTTTTTTAAACCTATTTTAAAGTAAAATAGGTCTAAAAAACATAGCCCTTATAAAAATAGAAGAAAAAATTCATTCATGGGCCTATTACTCAGTGATAGCCACTGATAGTGTTTTGGTTTTGTTCCTTACAGTTTTTTTCTCTGCCCAGATGGTTTTAAAAAATGTATATGTTTTTATTGATTTTTACAAAGAGAGAAAGGGAGGGGGAGGGAGAGAGAGAGAGAGAGAGAGAGAGAGAGAGAGAGAGAGAGAGAAACATCAATTGGTTGCCTCCTGCATGCATCTCCAATGGGAATTGAGCCAGCAGCCTAGGCATGTGCCCTCACTGGGAATCGAACCAGCAAACTGTTGATGCATAGGACAATCCCCAATCAACTGAGCCACACCAGCCACGGCTGGTTTTGTTTCTTTTACTTCTTTGTGATCAGTCTCTAGGTTCACTTTTTGGTTATTGTTATCCAGGCCCATGGATGAACTTTTTCCCTTCTATTTTTATGTTAGTTCCTTTTCACAAATATATTTTCAATGGTAGCATTCATTTAAAAATATTCCATACTTTATTTCCCTGATCTTACCACTATCTTATACTTCATTATACATAATTAAACGTGAAAATATATATTTTTTCATGGAAGAAAATGTTTTGTTTGCTTCAACTTTTATACTAAAACTTTAAGTGTCAGATGAACTACCGAATTTTATAATGATCAAGATATGTAAGATCAGCCTTAACTGGTTTGCTCAGTGTATAGAGCATCTGCCCTTGGACTGAACGGTCTGGGTTCATTCCAATCAAGAGCATGTACTTCAGTTGCAGGCTCCATCTCCGCCCTGGTCAGGCATGTGTGGGAGGCAACCAATTAATGTGTCTCTCTCACATTGATGTTTCTCTCTGTCTCTTCCCCTCTCTCCCGCTCTCTTTAAAAATCAATGGAAAAATATCCTCAGGTGAGGAGTAGGGGAAAAAAAAAAAAAAGAAAGGAAGGAAGAAAAGAAATCTAAGGTCAAACTACCAAATTTTAAATAACCCCAGATGTGTATATAATTTAAAAACAGGTATTCTTATTTCACATTTTAAACGTGTTTTCTTTAGGTTTTTAATGATTCAATGTTTTACATACACTTTGATGGCAAATTTTATATATGATACATCTTCTATCTCTTGGTCTATCTTGATCATCTTCCTATATCTTCAAATAGCCATAAAGGACTATTTGGTTGGATTATGCATCTTTTTGATAATGTAGTCATGGGCTCTGAGCTTCTGAAGATGAGGCCCTTGATTTTCCATTTTTACACATCTTGTCGGTTTCCTACTCCTCAATCGACTCCCCTTTCCTGATGCAAAACCACTTCCTCTTTCAAGCGTGCCTCACTTCCTGTCATTCATTTGCCTGGCTTTGGTTGGCAGGTCTTATTTATTTAAAACCATAACAACTAAGATACACACACACACACACACACTTTTTTTTTTCTTTCTAGCCTGGGATAAATGAATGAGACAAACATTTTTCCTTTCTTTCCCTCCTAAAGGAAGCTCCCTCAAACTGGAGATATTTTTGAGAATGTGTGGTTAAAAATTTTTTTGGTTATTGTTTAGTATTTGTCTTATTAATTTGTTTATTTGGAGATTATTAAAGAGCCTGTGACTGACTCATAGAAAGCATTGTGCATTCAGATGTATTTTACACTCATTACCTAGGATGTTTACAGAACACTCCAGGGAGTTACTATGCAGCTGTGTTTTATTCCTCACCTGTTGCCTTTACCCAAATATAGACAAGTCTAAAGCACCACAGAGATCCTTCCTGGAAAACAGCAGAACAGATGACAGGGTAGTTCACTCCTTTTCTACTTAAGAGTCTCCGGAATCTAAAAAAAAAAAGAGTTATTTCCAGCGTAAATTGGGGTCTGTTTTGTTTTTCTAAAAGTAGCAAATTTCTAATATTCAGACTGTTTCACCTCAATCCTTTCCCCCTTCTTGCTAAATTGGATTAAATCAACCAAGTATTTTTGTGCCACATAAGCATGGTCTTAATCTAAATGTTCACCTCACAGCTTTCTTTGTAAATGTGCAGTTGCGATGATTTGCTTCCAGGGAAACAGTAAACTTCAGATCAGGTTTGGAGAAAAGGGGTAAAAAGTTCCTTCTGGGAGCCCCAGGCTGCTGGGAGCCGGTCACCCTGCTTCATCAACGACAGGTCAGGGGAGCCCAGTTTGTACCAGATATCTAAAGGCTTAAGATTATTGCTTCCCCCCCCAGTTTGTTTCATACAAAATCACTGCATAGTTAACACATTGTTTTAGGACAAATCTTTTTGTCAAATTAATATTTACTTGAAGTCTTTCTGGTTGTCTAATGAAGGGAAAATAAACTCACAGTATGTAAGAAACAGAACAGTTTTGAAATAGAGTTTTCTAAAGAATTATAGAGCTATTTACAAGTTTAAATGGAGGGAGAGGCAGAATATGACTATGAATGAGAAAGAAGGAGAGACTGTTGTAAGCAAGAGTGATGTTTTCATACATACCTAGTTCATTCATTTAATAAAATATTTATTTTTGTTCTATTATTATAAATATAAGATCTTTATATTTTGCTATATTAAATGGAACAAACAACTTTTAATCTTATCGTAGTGATGAAATACTTTTACTTCTTTAAAAAAAATTTTTTTAAACCTTTGACCAAGTTATATATAATTTATCTGTTGTTTTCTTTTACATAATCAGTTATTCAGAGGGGATAAAGAAGAATCAATGAATTATTTTACATTTCTGCACATAGCTAAGTTATCTTCCGTCTGCTGTAGTAGTACAATAAAAGTCAATTTTTGCAGTTGGCCAAACATGATAACATGCATGTTACAATGAAATAAAGTGAAGTTTATTTAAAATGTGAACTCGGTGACAGCCCAAGCTTTTTTTTTAGCTTTACTGCTATATAATTTATTACCTTGTTGCAGCTTTCTGCTTCCCAGTGTGAACATCTTTTTATCCCCAAATTTTGTTATCTCTACGACAAACAGAGCCAATGGTGTCTGTACTATTTCAGATCAGTTTTCTTGCCTAGGATAGCCCATAGAAGCCATACTAGACACATTTTTTTTTTTTTTTTTTTTTTTAGCGCATGATGTTTCTGCTTCTGCAAGTAACAACCTTTCTTTTTTTGTGTGTCTCTTATGGAGAGCTTCAAGTACTCTGAGAGAATCTCATTCTATTCTCTTAAGGAAAGTAGATAAGCAGATGGCTTCCACATTCACAAAATGGGGATGTTCATGGATTTCTGCAACTATACTGAAATGTTAGACTTCCCTGTGGTGATTATATAATATGTTCCTTGAAACAGCGGCAAATTCGGGAATGGGTTAGAATGCAGGCCTTTTGTCAAAAAAGCCATTTCCAATCCTATTGAGATCTTTCTTTTCTCTCAATCATAAAGTTAACAACTTTGGCATTGAGAAAGCCTTCACTATGCAAAATTTTTTTCTTTCGACCTCCCCCTCTCTCCCTCTCTTTTACTTCTGTTTTTCCAATTACCTTGATGGTATAGTTACATGTTTAGTAGTTTCCTATTACCTCCCAGATTTCCAAGTTCCTTTGCCAGATTTCCAATATATTATACCCCGTCCAATAGAGTTGAGATCATCCAGCATTCAAGCTACCCATCATCAGTCATACCTTACGTTCTATTTCTTCTCATTACAACAGAACAGATGAAAACTGGTAAAGTGCCTGCAGCTTTCTGACACTCAGAAGTTTTGTTTTTATTTATTTATTTTTTAACACGTCTTTTATTTAGTTAGTTAGTTAGTTAATATATTTTTATTGATTTCAGAGAGGAAGGGAGAGGGAGAGAGAGACAGGAACATCAGTGAGGAGAGAGAATCATCGATTGGCTGCCTCATCCTGGGGATGAAGCCCACAGCCGGGCATGTGCCCTGACCGGGAATCAAACTGTGACTTCCTAGCTCACAGGTCAACCCTCAACCACTGAGGCACGCTGGCTGGGCAACACGCAGAAGTTTTAAAACTAGATTGTCTTACCATACACATCAGAGACCTTTGAATTGGGTACTGTAAGGGAGGAAAATAAAGCTCTCCTCTACCGTCTGAAATTCAGTGGCTGGGGCCTGTGATTTAAACGGATAAAAGGTAAAATAGCAGGAGAAAATACACATTTACTTATGCATACAACCCACATAGGTACAGGCGTGACGAGCATCTCAAAGGAGTGGTTCGACTGTTAAAGATATTTCAAATATCATGTGGGTGGCTGGGCTGGTCCATAGCAGTACCTTTTAACTTTCATTTGATGAAAAAACAGATTCTTAATCAGCAGATAAGAAAATCTACTTAGTGCCTTTCCCAGGGAGCCTTATATTTTCCAGCAAAGACTGCAGCTTGACTTGAGACAGTGATACCACTTAACTGGGACACATGAATGAGATTAAGGGGTACTCAGAAGGTCAGCTCTGATCTCTTGTGCCCAGGGCTTTGCTGGGTCTCTGCCTTCTTGCTGGCAGCTTCTGCCAATTGGGATGAACCTGAGCCAAATGCTTTTACTGTCCCTCCTAAATCACTTAATGGATTGTTTTGAATACAGAGTCCTTGTGTATGCAGAGTGGACTCTGAAACACATTGGCATGCTGATTCTACTGATAAATTGAAAACTCATTACATTGAAGCAGTAGACATTCGCATTGCTTTTAACTTATTGATCCAATAGCTTAATATTCATTAAAGAAGTTGATAATTGTGGTTGGGACTCGATAATGTATTTCGATTGATTGTAAATTGTTAGGTTAGGTGGCTCAGGAGGCGGCGCAAGAAATAGAGTCCAGTGAATCAGAAAAGAAAGGAAAGGAAAAGGTTTATTCTGCGTCCCCGGGAGACCCACGTACCCCAAGGACAGGGCACGTGGATTCACGCCAACAGGGAGGGGGGCGCTTTTTTTATACTGCGGTTGGGTGAGGGGCGGGGACATGAGCTGAGGAATTCTCTGCTGCAGGGAATGGGCGGAATATTCAGGATGAAGATCTTATCTGTGTGGGGGTATGTGAATTCAGGGAGAAGCCGGTATCTGTGTCTGGCACCTTGATCTGTGAGAAATTCCAGGGGAAGTCCATTATCTCATCACATGTATCTGATCCTGGGCTCTCTCCGACCTAACATCCCGGCCTTTTGGTGATAAGGGACGGCGACTCGTTCTGGCTGCTTCCAGCTGACCATGGGCGGCGAAGAGGGGGGCAGTTAAAGGCCAGGGTTTGGCAGAGGCAGGTCGGAGGGGAGCCGAGCGTAGGGATGGAGCAGGAGCTGATTCACAGTCACTCGTGACATCTCCGCGATCCGGGAGTGGATGAACTTGAGGAGGCAGGGGGCTAGGAGAAAAAAGACACAGATGAGAATCAGGGGCCCTATCATTGGTAGGACCCAGGTGGCTAAGGGGCTTTGGAACCAGCCGGAAGGAGAGTTGTCCTGGAAGTGTCCTGCATGTAGTTCTTCACTCAGCTTAGTCAGGGTCTGTACGTTTACGTTTTGCTCCACTACTCCGGACTCGATGTAGTAACAGCATTCTTCTGAAGGAATATGCAGGTTCCTCCTTTTTCTGCAGTCAGAAGGTCTGAGGCGAGCTGGTTCTGCAGGGCTACTTGGGCTACTGATGTCACTTGTCACTGTAGGGAGGCTAAAAAGAGGCGGTAGTAGACTCCAGGGCTAACTGGAGCTTGTCATTAAAGTACTGAGCAGTGACCAGACTGTTCCCGAGGGCCCCCCAGTGAGGCCTACTGAGGTAGCAATACTCACCCCTAACATGACAGGGGGGAAGGCAGCCCGGCGGGTCCAGGGATGGGATGGAGGGAGCAACCAGTGAGCTCCGACTCTCCATACAAGGTTAGTTGGGGAACTACTGTGACCACGAAGCAAGGCCCGGGGTCAGAGGAGTTCATGCAGTTCCTTAAGGTGCCGTTGCACCAAAAGAAGGTACCTGGGCTGGCCTTGGTGAGACTGGCTGCAATGTGGTATGACAGTCTCTCCCGTGGCAACCCCATAGGTGCTGACATCTTGATTACATCTGTCTGGGTTCCACTGCCAGGTGACTTGTTTGCTGTTCTGGTGGTGGGTTTCACGGACCTTGAACCTCCACACATAAGCGGGTGGGGGTGGGTGTAGGTTGCTCACGGCAGGGAGGAGAAGGAAGGAGGAGGGGAGGGTGGTTAAGGCAGACCTTAGTGGGGCCCAACACCTCACATTTATAGATGTCATGCTGCTCCGGGTTCCTCTTGAGTCTGGAGAGGCGGTGCCAGGACAGGTCGCCAAGCAGCTTGGCCACAGTGGGGACTGTGAGGATTACAGTGTGAAGTCCCATCCACCTAGGCTCCAAGGCTTGTGGCTGTAGGTTCTTAAGGAGGACCGAGTCACCAGGGTGAAGGGTTGGTCTTGGGAGTCCTGGTCGGCCGGCTCTGGCTTGGGCAGAAACCTGTTCTCGTGTTCTCGGAGCAATTGCCTGGTTAAAAACAGATATGGGAGATACGTACCCAGGGGAGGCGGATCAGTAAGAAGATGGTGGTTGAGCAAGAAGAGCCAAAAGGGCTCAAGAAAGTGGGGCTCCTTGGTGTAGCCGGAGTTTGGCCAGGGCCATGGGCAGGAGGTCCGGCCAGGAGCTGCGAATTCTAGAGAGAGTTTAGTTAGATGGTTCAATAGGTTGGAATTGAGTGGCTATGATGAGGATTCGAGCCAGTGACAGAAATCCAGCAGGATGTAGAGGACGAGGGACTGATGTCAGAGAGTAGATGGAAATTTGTGTTGATGAGGGTGGGCATAGGAGAAGGTCCAGGGTTCATAAATAGAGAGTGACACTAGAGGATTTCCCATGCAGACAGTAGAATTGATGATTCCCTCATCATTCCGTGTCTGTTTCACCTGAAAATATGAAAAACCTGAGCAGAATCGGAGGGTCCCTTGCCAGGTAAGAGCCCGTGAGGAATGATGGGTCATCCGGTGCTGGATGGTGTCGCCGAATCTTCTTCGGGGATGGTGGGAGGCACTCGGGGAGCCTGAGAGAGGTAGGCATTGCAGCGAAAGTGGGAGAAAACGTTAGAATGCGCTGATATCCAAGGGAAAATGGAAGGAGCAGTGGAAGCCAGGGACCTGGAGGCTGGAGAAAAGGCGGAGAGAGGGAGGGAGCAGGTCGCGCAGCCTGTTCCCAGGCCTCTAGCCGCTTGGATTTTAAAGTTGCTGCATTTTTTCCTTTGGGGAGGCTGGAGGGGGATGGGGCGAGGTCAGAGCAGTTTTCAGTTCAGAGGAGGGGACAGTTGTGGCAGAGAGAAGGAGAAAAGGCGTTCATGGTGAAGACTGAGCTAGGCGAAGACTGAGCTAGGCTACTGTGGTCAGGGACAACAGGGCCCCATGACGGGATGCATGGCAGTGGAGGATCGGTGTCCCTGTAAAGGGAGGGGGCCAGGAGTGGGAGGAGCAGGGAAGCTGAAGGGCTCAGAGTGAGCTGCAGAGTGGCCACTAGGATGGTGAGGATGTCTCGTCCTAACAGGGGCATGCTATCATCAAGGAGGCAGGGAAGGGGTCCAGTGGCCAGAGGGCAGGTGGATTTGCCGTCAATACCCATGTCCGAGATCTTGGAAGGATAAAGGGGCCCTAAAAAGGAGGGCAGGACAGAGAAGGCAGCCCGGGAAGGTGACCTACTACCTTCATTGTGACCCGAGGCTCAGCAAGGGTGATCGGGGTGGTCGAGTCAGGGCGTCTTCAGTCTTCAGCCAGTCCCAGCATGGCCAGTGGCGGTGCATCATGGCCCGGAAGGGTGGTCCCCTCACGCCTCCGCGTAAAGGGCCCACCACTTTTCCAGGGGCAGTCATTCTTCCAGTGACCTTTTTGACCGCACGCCGGGCAGGGCTTGGTCGGAGCCTGGGGCTGGGGGCACTGCATTGCCCAGTGGCCTTCATTTCCGCATTAGAAGCATTCTCCGGTGGCGTTCCTTTCGTTGCACCCCCACCGCGCATGGCCCCCTTGGGGCCATGGCGGCTGCCGTCAACCTCAGGGTCACAAACAACTAAGGCGTGTCTGCAGGTCTACCTCCTGTGGAAGGCAGGCCTCCCATTCTGACTGTGCCTGCTCCTCCAGGGCATTAAGAACCTTCAAGGCCATTTTTCACTCGATCTCGGACCTGGGTTTGAGGACCAATAAAGACCTTAAAGGTCGGGCTAGAGAGTGGGGGGCATAGATTCAGACTATGCCCTCAGTTCCTGGACGGGACTATGGCAGGGGTAGAATGGGCGCAGAAATGGAAGAGGCTGTTTTGGAGCTGACGTTCTTAGGATTTGGGCTCTAGGGGAGAAGGAAGCTTCTCGTTAAGAGGGTCTGAAGAGAGCACAGCTGCAACCTCTCGCAAAGGGAACTGGCCGGCCACCGGTGAATTAAAGTGCTGGCAGTCATGGTGGCGGAGTTACAGCGGAGCGCACAGAGGAAGGCGGGCGGTTAGACCTTACAGAGGGCACTGCGTGGGGTACTGGTTACTAAGGCAGTCCTGTAAGGGAAGGGGAGAGCGCGGGAGAGGTGGCCTAGGTGGGCCTGGGAGAGGTATTGGCAGTTCAGTTTAAAAGCTGCAACCTCCCAGGGGCAGAACGGAGGAGGAAGGACAGAAGGAAGGTAGAGCGTACGGACGCGTGTGTGCACCGACTGGGAAAGCAGGCAGGGGCGGCAGGGGACTTGGCGTTAGCGGGTGCGGGGTTGCACGGACAGACCAACTGCGCAGCGGCGGAGGCTTGCAGGGACGTGGGGTTGTGAAAGGCGGTTTGAGTTTTTTGCCGCGGTGGGGCGGGGGGAAGAGGGGAGGCGGGGCCAGTGGGTCGACGGAAGGCGTGGCTGGAGGAGAGTCCAGCAGGGAGGGAGGAGGGGAGAGTGTGGACGGACAGGGGCATGAGGTCCGCGGGAGAGCGGCGGCTTACGCCGGGGGAATTTGTGGTGGCCTCTGGTGAAGGGGGGGTGGGAGAGCACGGAGACAATGATGATGATTATGGCGCTCCGCCACCCACACACAGCACATGAACCCACCCCCACACGCACCACACACACCGCGGGCTCAGCGGTGCGGGGAGCGGCACGGCGCAGGGACAGCCCGGAGGGCGGAGGGAGGACGGAGTGAGGAGAGATGGCGGAAGGAACTTTGGGGGAGGGACGGGGAACGCAGAGAGATGGAGAGAGGCTGTGAGAGAGAGACAAAGAGAGAGACTGAGAGAGAGAGAGACGTGGGCAAATTTCCCAGTTCGCTGGCAGAAATTACTGAGATCGGTGTGACCTTAAAGTCAGGGTCCCGTTTTCATACTGAGGACGCAGGTCCGGGGCAGGCCCAGCGTTTAGCCAGATCAGCGAGCAGGCACCCTAGAGGTGTGCTCAGGTCAGGTTTGGAATTTGGATTCCCCCTGTGCTTGATCCCGTGGCCTGTAGCGGGGCTAAAGGCTGGCGTCCCAGCGGTTTAACCCACGCTACGGAGGAACGGAGGGACCGTGGGCGGGGTAGAGGCGTCCCTGCTACCCCCCCCAGGTCCGGAGGAGCCTTCCTGGAAGGGTCCGGAGAGGCAATCTCTGACGTGGCCACGTTTTACGGACAGAGATGCCGGAGGGCGCGGCCACCTGGGACCAGCACGGGGGTGGGGTGGGACTCACCGCTGATGCTGCCAAACTGGTTAAAGTTGCTGAGCTGAAGAGATGAGGTCCTGATGGGTCCAGAGCCACGAGGAGGGAGAGGCGGGCACCCAGAGCCGTGGAGGGACGGCCAAAGGGAGTGCTCACGCCACCCGGGTTTCGAGGCACCAAATGTTAGGTTAGGTGGCTCAGGAGGCGGCGCAAGAAATAGAGTCCAGTGAATCAGAAAAGAAAGGAAAGGAAAAGGTTTATTCTGCGTCCCCGGGAGACCCACGTACCCCAAGGACAGGGCACGTGGATTCACGCCAACAGGGAGGGGGGCGCTTTTTTTATACTGCGGTTGGGTGAGGGGCGGGGACATGAGCTGAGGAATTCTCTGCTGCAGGGAATGGGCGGAATATTCAGGATGAAGATCTTATCTGTGTGGGGGTATGTGAATTCAGGGAGAAGCCGGTATCTGTGTCTGGCACCTTGATCTGTGAGAAATTCCAGGGGAAGTCCATTATCTCATCACATGTATCTGATCCTGGGCTCTCTCCGACCTAACATAAATGTGTATCATAAAAGAAGTGCTTGGATTCCTCCATAAATACCCATGTAGTATTAGTAGAGAGAAACACTGTTAAAAACATTCACACTGGTTTTTTTTCATAAATGTTCCATTACTCACTAGTTTTGTTGGTCAGAAGACACATGGGGAGAGGCTATGAATTCACAGCATAAGAAATCTGACCAGTGGCCAATTAATTTCTTGATCTGAAAATAGGAGAAGGATGGAAATAAGCATTACAATCTAGTTACATTACGATTCATAACAGTAGCAAAATTATAGTTATGAAGTAGCTACGAAAATAATTTTATGGTTGGGGTCACCACAACAAGAGGAACTGTATTAAAGGGTCGCGGCATTAGGAAGGTTGAGAACCACTGCTCTGGAAGTCTGTAATCTTTGGTCTTTTCATCAATATATGTAAGTTGGAATATGATTGACCCTGGCTTGTCTGTGCTTGCCGTCCAGATGAACTGAAGCTGCTTTCTCAGGGGTATTGTGGGATGTATTCCCAGTTATTTACAGTTCTACTTCCTTGGTGCGTGTAATGACTAGTTTAGAGTAATTGACTCTCGTTTGGGAGGCTTGGACTCTAAGCAGAGCTAATCGTATGAGGTTCCAGCACACTTAGTAAGTGCCTCATGAACTCATTTTTTAAAAAAATGTATTTTATTGATTTTTTACAGAGAGGAAGGGAGAGGGATAAAGAGTTAGAAACATCAATGAGAGAGAAACATCGATCAGCTGCCTCCTGCACACCCTCTACCGGGGATGTGCCCGCAACCCAGCTACATGCCCTTGACCGGAATCGAACCTGGGACCCTTTAGTCCACAGGCCAATGCTCTATCCACCGAGCCAAAACAGTCAGGGCTCGTGAACTCATTTTTATAGAAGAGCAATTTCCATAGGATAAGAAGGAGGTAATTTTAAAGAACTTGGGACTATCTAAGTAGTTAATGCATCACACAGCTTTTGGACACTTTTTCCACTAATGTGCTTTACTTAGGAATTTTTAAATTTAGTGGTTAACTGATCCACTGACTGGCAAGCCTTAGATTGTCAAAAATGCAAAATTTGACTCTGTGATGAGCTGTATTTTGGACTGTGCTAGGTCAGGCATTCTTATTGGAGATGTTTGAGTTGTTATCAAGAAAACTGTACTCGGAGGACACAGTGCCTGACCAAATCAAGTGGACAGGAGTCAGAATCATTTGGGCAGTTCTTACATTCTTGTGAGGATAAGTTAGAGCCTGTTCAGATAATTCTCAGTAATGAGTACCTTATCTGCCTTGTAAATAGTTTCAAAAAGCCAGCTGGCCTGCAGAAATGTTGAATAGCTTATGAACTTTTTCTTGGACTTCCCCACCCCCATCACCAAGCCTCCACCACCAAGTCTAGCAATGCCACATTCATTTTCCTAGCCAATTTTACCTTTTCTTACTGTTATCTGTACCTCCAGACGAACACAACACAAGCATATCTGGGCCCCAAACACAGTTATCTAGAAACGCTTCTTCTTTTTTTTTTTTTTTTTACATCAATGGTGTGTGTGTGTGTGTGTGTGTGTGTAATTTAAAAATATTTTTAATGATTTAGAGGGAGAAAGAGAGAGAGAAACATTGATCAGTTGCCTGACATATGTAACCCAATTGGGGAATCAAACCTGCAACCTGGGCTTGTGCCCTGACCAGGAATTGAACCAGGGACCTTTGAATGCATGGGATGACACTCAACCAACTGCATCACACAGGCCACGTAGAAACTATAATAGAAAGTATTTCAGACAAACATAACTTCTGTGTGGAAAGAAGAAAAGTAGAAAGTGGAATGAAAAGAAAGAAAGGATATAGTTAGGAAAATAAGTCTGGGGGAGACACCAGAACCTATTGGTTTGGAAGGAGAACCGCTTAGTAAAATTCCTAGGCTTGTGTCCTGGGTTATTTTAAGTCTGGCCTGATTACTTTTAATGTGCCTGTTGTATTCATTTGCATGGTTGCAATCTCAAAGGAAAGAATATTTTCAGGATTTTGGAATGAGAGCCTCTGATAAAACATGTGCAGAAAGAATTGAATAACTATAATTAGACTCAAGAAGAGCAAAGGGAATCTCAAAACTTCAGTTTCTGAATTTTAGTTATCTGTTTTCTTCAAAACCCACAAAAGGTTGTCTAATGGGCAACAATACTATTATTTCCTCCTGAATTCAGAGTTCTTGTGATGCTTGCGGAGAATGGAGCTGTGTCAGATGGATTTAATTTTCTTTTTCACACTCTTCTCATTTCTGTAAAGAAAAAGATAGCCAATCTTCAGTTTCCTTGGGGGACTTTAGACAGCTTAGAGAGGTGACAAAATAAACATGATTTATTCTCATCAGCTGTGTCATAAGAAAATTGGACACATGCTGTGAGGTAATGGCGAAATAATCTTGAAATTTTCCAAGCACTTTTCCCAAATGAAATGGAAGAAAATGTAAAGTTAGCTTCCACCTAATTATGGCGAAAGAAAGATGTGTGTGTAAAAGTACGGGCATATCTATTTTTCCAACAATACTACAGGTTTCTTCCCCTAAAAAGAGACCAGACTGAAGGTCCTTTGCTAGAAAGCTGTCCTCTGGAACAGCTGACCACTGTGGCATTTTTATTTTTCGTAGAATAAGATAAAGGGAACTGTAATTTATAAAGTAGTAGAGTGTTTTCCTTTTTAAATGTTCCCCATGACCGCCCCTTCCCCCCGTTTCTCTTACTTGCATTACCCTGTGAAGCTATTGCTCTTCTAAATATGTAGTGAGGGATGGGAACCTTCATTTATTCCTGGGGCTGTGATCATCTGCAGAAAAGTGTTTTAACTTCTGCCTCACCCACTGGAGCTGTTGTAGCATCTGTAAGAGCATGTGGATTCACTGAATGCCCTTAACGCAGCGGTTCTCAACCTGTGGGTCGAGACCCCTTTGGGGGTCGAATGACCCTTTTACAGGGGTCGCCTAAGACCATCGGAAAACACGTATATAATTACATATTGTTTTTGTGATGAATCTTTATGCTTTAATTATGTTCAATTTGTAACAATGAAAATACATCCTGCATATCAGATATTTACATGACGATTAATAACAGTAGCAAAATTACAGTTACGAAGTAGCCACGAAAATGATTTTATGGTTGGGGATCACCACAACATGAGAAACTGTATTAAAGGGTCGCGGCATTAGGAAGGATGAGAACCACTGCCTTAACGGGTTAAGCTTTGTAGCCAAATTGACGGTGCTGGCCTGCTTTTAGAACAGGGTTTGGGGAAAATTGAGGGTCTCTAATAGTCCAAGGTCAAGTACATGGCAAGCCTAACTCAGCGTTTTGGATTTCTATGAGTGTGAGTTTTGGAAACCAGGAAACAGTTCTATTGTTTGTTCCTGAACGCGTCTGCTTTCTATCCAGATGCTTTCTGCATGTGGAGAGGGGTCCTGGAATGACTTCGTACATTTAATATAAGCTTTGGGATCATAACTGTGCTTGTGTGTCTCTTCTGTGGATTAATAGCTGAAGTAAATCACAGAGAATGTAAGTTGGTTTACATGTCTCTTATTTTTAGCTCAAAGTGGAGTTTCTGTCGGGTAGAATGCAGGGACTTGCGGGCATCAAGGCTGCTCAGGAAAAAATTTTTGACTTTGCCTAGTGGAGTCTGTTCAAAAACCAGTCACTCAAGCACCAATGATAAATGTGCTTAAAAAATAGTTCAGGTACGTTCAATTATGGAGAATTCAATTTATCCCCTTTCTCTAAGGCATTGACTAGAAGAAAGAGAGTCCTTGGGCATTGTTCTGTGTAATTAGATTTTTGCACTTTTGTGTTGTGAATTGGGATTCCTGGTTTTCCCACCCTAAGGTGCAAAGTGATGGTGCTTAGAAACTGGAGGCTCAAGCTGATGTTGTAATTCATCAGGCCTTTTAAACTTTTATGATCTGAGAAACTCGAGGGAAAATAAACAATAATGGATAGTCGGCTCTATTTTAGAAATATTAAAAATAACTTAGAGGCACTTCTCTTGTTCCCCCAAATTAATCTTCCCCTGAAACCTCAACAAATTCTAAGAAACTCTTCCAAAGGCCTAGTTGACTCTCTCTACTAGGTGGATTCGCCTTCATTCCCAGGAAGCAGCCACTTTGTTTAAAAAAAACCTTTTAAAAAAATATATTTTTTTCTTCCATAATAACAATAAAAATGTAACATCTGAAATATGTTAATTTATTTAAGGAATGTCATAGGAAAAAAACAAGGATGAAATGTTATGGAAATAAAACTGGATACAAAATATAATAATCTCAACTATTTAAAAGTGTAAAAAAGATTAGAAGGAAATATATCGAAAATAGTGTTTGGATTTTTCTATATCTTTCTATACTTCTGAACTGCTTTTCTGAAAGAGAGACAGGAAAGAATCTGTGTATTTCAGGGAAGATTTTATAATATAGCATATAGTTGCATTGACATTGGGAATAATAGGGAAACTGGGAATAATCCACTATAAACAGTATCTTCCAAGGAAGAAAACTAATGCTAAAGACTGGATTTGAGTTGAACTATGACAGAACTGGAAGTTTAGCAAAGAACATTCTGAAATAATATACAAATCTTTTAGGTCCTTCAGATTTAATGTAAGCTTTACCTAGACCTTTATATAATTCCCAGGTTTACAGACTAGTAAAGAAAAACAAGCAAAGAAGGCTTTTGTTGAAAATACTTTCCCACATATAATTTCATGGACAAAATCCATTTAAAAACTTGAAAGGAATTAATCAGCAAGAGTCTGGTTTTTTTTTTCTCAAAAACAAATGAGTTGGGCTTCAAGAGTGTATATTTGAAATAAGTATTCAGGCTGAGAAATCTGCCCTTCTCCTTTCTTGGGGTATTGACGTGGGTTCCATGATTATGATGCTTTGTACTTTGCGTTACTCTTAAATATTTACGCAGCCATTCTTTTGTTCATCCAACAAATATTTGCTGAGTACATAAGTACAGTATACCTTGGGAGGAGAGATAAGCTCTATTTAAACAGCTGTAGCAATGGTGGTACACGGTTTGGAGAGAATGCAAAAGAAGGTGAGACTGTTTGCAGCTGGGGAGAGCCAAAAAGGCTTCTTGGGTTGGGATTGCCATCTGGGCTTGAAGGGTCTGAATTTGGCTGGCAGGGCATTTAGGGGGAGATGGAGGGAGGGAGGCATGAACACGTACAGGGCACAGGAGGTATAGTTGCAGTAGGAGAGGTAGGCAATCAGGGCAGTGGGGGCCAGAGCACAGGGCCTTTGGTGCTAGGTTAAGTGGTTACTACTCTGGGGAGTAGCAGTGGGGAACTGCTGAAGGTTTTTACAAGGGTAGTAGCAGCATGGTCTTGAAGCAATGTGTCCAATGAAACTTGTCAGACCAGGACACAGAGGATTGTGCCTCTGTGACTTGAGGTGTGCCTCTCACGGCTTTCAGAAGAGTTCCCTGGGAGCATTAATGGCAAGACTTGTTTCTGAAGGACAGCTTCCCACTGTAACCTCTGGGCCTTGGTTCCTCGTGCCAGCTTTCTCTTGAGTGGGCCCCTGGTGGCCAGCTTGGATTCAGCCTCTCCCGTTCTGCTCTATCAGCCCTGGACTCACTCTGTCCACTTCCCAGAACCTGCCTCTGCCACATAGGCCATGCGGTGGCTTGATTCCCATAATCCTCCAGGATCTGTGTAACAGGATGGGACTCCGGCCTCCCACTCTGGTTTTGACTTTTTTGTTTCTCTACGAGAGCTGAAAGCTAGTAAGTTTTTTTGGCTCCGCTGTGATGCTGACATAGGGCAGAGGAAGAGACTTTCGCAATGTTAAAAGGTGATAAAGATTGGTTCAAGGTGTGGGGAGATGGGGGGAAAGGGGGGGATGAATTCAAGAAATCTTGCGCAACTAGAAGTGACACGATCTGATGGTTGAATATGAGTGTGAGGGAGAAGGAATCAAATAACAGTGCTGAGTTTTTGAAACTCTGTGAATTGAAATGGTTTTGAAAGGACCAGAAGACACTTTTCTTACTTTTACAAAGTTGAACTGAAGAAAAATGTTGTGGACAGAGCTGTTGAAGAGGCATTTTTTAAAAAAGCTTTAGTGGTGATTATCCTGAAGGGTATAATGAGCAGCCCGGTGAAGTAAATTGTACCAACACAATGCCCAGCACAGGCTGCAATAATTGAGTAGAATTAGAAGAAATATTTACCAAAAATGCTGGTATAACAAAATGTGAAAGTCGTCCTTCCATTGGTTCTAGTCTTTACGTTATTGAGTAACTATCTTTTAGTGAAAGATCTGACACTGAGTTTTATAAACAAATTCAGAAAGAAAATATGATACTAAATTGGGGAGTGGGATGGGGAAGGAAGGCAATTCAAAACCCAAGAGTCTTGAAAAGTGAAAACAAGCTGGTTCGAGCGGAAGTTCTTGTGGTGCCTGTGGGCTGATGGACTTCATTTGAGTGCTTTCACGGTGGGATAGTAAATGATAGTAATAATAGTCAAAATTTATTGAGCAACTAACGTGTCAGGCACCACTCTAGAAACTCTTTTACCTGAAGACCGTCTCATTTAATCCAGACGAAATCTTGTGAAAATGGGTGTCTTATTCTCCCCATTTTATAGGAAGAGAAACTTGAGGCTCAGAGAGAGAGGCCCCATGTAACACAGCTACTAACTCATGCTTTTGCTTTGGCTCGTTAATGCTAACGTTTCGTTCAGTTGGCTTCAATTCGGGGATGCACTGAGGACCTCAGATGTGCTGATAAGTCTGAAGCATCTCTGAAAACGTAGGTTATGTCTGATGGCCCCAGTTAAAGGGTTACACAGACGACCTGCTTTTGGCTTCTCCTTGACTTCTTAGTTCAGCTTACGGACATTGCCCTGGTAGTTGGCTTGGGGGCACCATTATCACCATTGTCATCGGTTTAATTACTATGGGTTAGTGAACCATTTCTATGTGCCGACGCCAGTGCTGAGCACTTTACTGCATTATTTCATGTAATTACCACAACAATAGATTGCTCCTCTTGTCTTCGTTTTATACAAGAGGAAGCCACGTAAGAAGCCACTGCTGCTAAGGAGCAGAGATGGGACTCAAGCCCATGTCTGTCTGACTCCAGCGTCCATGGTCCTGACCACAGTGGCATTTTGCCCCAGCAATAGGCTTTCCTCAAAGTGTCACGATCCCCAAATTGGACTTTCCTTCATTGGGGCTTAGTTAGGCTTAATATAACATCTAGATGCATTTCGGGGATTGCTGTAGGTTCTCTTTCCCCCGTAACTTGTGATGTTCTTAGCTATGTTATTCACATTTTGAACCAGTCGTTAGGTTAATTACCCAAGGAAGCTGGGATCCCCCTTTTTTATAAGTGTTGCCTAGTGGGTGATGCAGTGATGGTACCGGATGCAATATTCAAATCACAGAAGCATTTTTCTCATACATCGGGAGGGAGTGGTGGCATCGTAGCATCTTGGTGGAGACCGGGCATCCTTGAAGGGAGGCTTGGTGGTGTGGCAGGAAATCATCTTTCAAAGCTTTGTAGAGCTCACATAAAACGACATCCATCTCCTTTCATTTAAATCCAAGTTCTTGCCAGAGTGCAAAAATTAGCATCAGAAATTAGCAGGCTGCTCTTCTGCTAGACAAAATAGTGGTTATTTGGATCTAAAGGGCACATTTGGTTAATCGTTTGTATGTTTCAGTGAGGTGAGACTCATTCTCGTTGTGGGAATTCTCAAAGATGTCTCACTCCTATGTAAGAAAATTATAGACAAGGGTATTGAATTTTATTTCTTATGCACTATATAAAAGTTAATGAAAATAATAACCAATTAGACAGTTATAAAGCCTGAGTGTATTAAAGTGTTATGCAAATATTGATTAATAGTAATACCATAAACTCACAGAGCAAGCAAAAGCATGCCTGGTTTAAATTATAGGAGCTTTCATTTGCATTTCCACCAAAGCTATTATTAGTGGGTCTCAAAGCACCTTACAAGTAATAATTATTAAAGCCCATAAATACAGCCAGGAAATGCATTTTATTGAGGGAATAAGTAAGAGGTCCCCTTTACCTCATACATATTATGAGACCTAAATGCCTGAGCTAAAATAGACTTGTCCATATAAAAAGAATATTCCTACACTGTGGGTGTTTGGGGCTGTGATTAATAGGTTAGAAGTTGACAGTCACGGATTCAAGGTTCTTGTATTGAGTATCTCAACCTATGTGAATTCATATTGTTAAAATTTTACATGTACAATAACTCAAAACAAATCTTGTCAGTATATTTTAGTATTTCTCTATTGACTATAATATCAAATTGGAAAACAAAAGTTATGCCAAGTTCACTTGAAAGTATTTAAAAATACTTTGGAATGTTGTATCAGGTTTATTTTTTCTCAGGTTTCTTATTCCAAGGCCTAACCGCTTTTAGGCACAGTCAATAGGACCTGTATTGATTTCCATACCCTATAGCAAGTCTCTGAAAGGTTGTGAAGATTTCTAATCTGCTTTAAAATATTCCTTTGCCCTTTCTCTCTTATTTCTCCTCTTTTTTTCCTTCCTTTGCAACTACCCTACTCTCTGAAGCTAAGCACAGGCTGGGAAAGTTCAAGACTATTCCCAGTGCCTGACTCTCCCTCTATCTTGGGTCCTTGAGCTGCCCCCACATGGTTGGTTCTCAGCCTTATTTCTTCTGGTGCCGAGAGACCGTATTGCAGTGGTTGGTCACTATTGTGAGGCAGCTGTACTTCCATGTCATACTTCAGATCATACTTCAGTGTCACATAGATTCCAAGAACAGTGTGAGCTATTGGACACCTTCCTTTAGAGTTGGGGACAGACACTGGAACCCAGAAAGAATGAGTGACCTGACAGATCATACAGCTGCTTTCTGTCTCGGTAGAACTAGGACCAGAACTCAGGTCTCTAGACTCCTAAAGGTTTCCCCTCTACCTTTACATGACAGTAATTATATGATGCTTTGAAACACACACACACACACACACACACACACACAATTTAAACCAGAACACAGGACCAGAAGCAGAAGAAATAGTTTGTTGGTGTTTTATCCAGGGCTATGGATCAGCAAGACAAGGGCTGGAGCCTCAGGCATCTGAAGACAAATGGAGTGATGAGTGTGCAGAGCTGAAATGGTGGGATTATTGCTGTGCAGGAGTTGAACGATGGGGGTAGAGGGAAATGAAGAGCCAGTTGAAATGAGAACAGGGTGAGGTAGGATGGTAGTCTTTGAGGATTGGGAGGATGTTGAGTTTATGGCCATGGCAATGGGTTGTTGATGTCAAATGAAGAAAAATTCTATTGGTTACTGGATGGATGGTCCGTAAGGACAGCAGAGTCTCTCAGGATGACCTCAGAAGGGGAGGGAGAGAGAAAGGCATGCGCAGCATGTATCAAGGTTCTCAGCGCATGTGGAGTAATGCATTTCTGGGAAACGGTGGTAGGGAGACTGGAGGAGTGTATATGGATTATATAGATGTGCGTCTATTCTGTGAGAGATGCTACATGTCTAAATTCTAATATTCATGTTTTTCCAGGGAAAACTGAGGCTGCAATCAAAAACTTCAGTCCCTTCTACAGTCGCCAGTACTCTGTGGCCTTCTGCAATCATGTGCGCAGTGAAGTAGAACAACAAAGAGATTTAACATCGCAATTTTTGAAGACCAAGGTAGCCCATGACCATTTGGCTTTATATCTTTCTCCCACTGAGTAATGCTTTATAATTCACTGGAGGCCCAGTGCATGAATTAGTGCACCAGTGGGGTCCCTCAGCCTGGCCTGTGGAATTGGACCAAAACTGGCTCTCCAACATCCTCCAAGGGGTCCTGGATTGTGAGAGGGCACAGGCCAGGCCGAGGGACCCCACTGGTGCACGATCAGGGCTGGGGAGGGACGCAGGAGGTTGGTCAGTGGGGATGGACCACGGGAGGGCTCCAGGACATGTCCAGCCCATCTCGCTCAGTCCCAATTGGCCGGACCCCAGCAGCAAGCTAACCTATGCCCTGGTGGTCCGTGCACATCATAGCGAGTGGTTAAACGACCTTAGCGTATCATTAGCATTCATATTATGCTTTGATGGGTTGAACTGACGACCAGATGATCGGACACTTAACATATTAGGCTTTTATTATATAGGATAATATATCTGAAAGAAGCATTCATCTGAATGGCAATTTTTAAAAAAATGTGTTCTCAGATCATTTCATGCTCAAAAAAGTCTTATTTACCTGGAAGTTAGAACATATGTGGTGTAATCCATATTAAGAAAACTAGCATGATCCAGTTTTATTATGTTTTCCTCACATTGATATCAGCCAATTTGACTTGCTGTAGTGAAGTTCCGTTTACAAAGTCATAATTTTAGTGCCTCGTACTACCGTCATTTTTATTTTGGTCATTGATCAAATATGATTTTCTCTTCTAATCCCCTAACTTATTCTTTCTCCTTTGCTCTATTATAATAATTATTCACGACTTCAGCCAATAATGATTGACACCTACTATGTGCCAGGCCCTATGCCAAGAACTGGGGAACCAGATGAATTCCCTACTCCCTGTTTATATTCAAATGTAGGAGACAGACAATAAACAAATGAATATCAGGTGATAATAAATGCTACAAAGAAAAATAGAGCAGGAGTCCTCTTTTAGAGTAGATGGTCAGAGAACCCCTCTGTGGAGGTGACATTTGAGCAGAAACTGGAGTGAAATAAATGTAGGCTGTGTGCCTATCTGTGGGAACATTGGTCCAGGCAGATGGCACAGCAAGTACAGAAACCATGAGGTAGCCACAAGCGCATTGGGAAGGCTGGTGTGCTGAGAGCTGTGTAAACAAGGGAGGAGGGACGAGAAATGACTATGGAGTGACAGGTAGGGACTAGACCACGTGGGACCGGTAGACTACAATCGGGTGTTTATTTTAAGTGTTATTTGCGAGGACAGAACATTAAGCCCTGGGATTTGGAGGGAATTTATTTCATCCCTGAAAAAGATGAGCAGTTTTATCCTCTCTGGGTGGTTCCTCTAAATGTTGCTTGAAAGTGGAGGAACGAGTTTCTAAAGGCATTATGATCTTTAATAAAGGGAAAGTAGACGTAAATTCATGTAAAAGACAGAAGATCCATTTCCATATTTTGAGATAAATCAGGAATTGCACTGTGAGGCAGGATGGGAATGGTTCCTTCCATGAGTAGCCCTGTGGGAGAAGTAACTGGAAATCTTACAGAGACTCTTCTACAGCATCTATGCCACCAGTTAATGAAAAAGAATCCTCAAACATTTAAGTAGAGGCAGAACTGGGCTGTACTGGTTTGCCTGCTATTCTTTGATCAGAGAGCCAACGGGGTCTCCTTGAGAACAGGCTCAGTGTTTACAGACTGGCTCCCAGGGCTTTGGGGCCTGGGAAAACCAGTGAGCCTGACATTTTTTTAAAAAATATATTTTTTTATTGATTTCAGAGAGGAAGGGAGAGGGAGGGAGGGAGGGAGAGAGAGAGAGAGAGAGAGAGAGAGAGAGAGAGAGAGAGAAACATCAATGATGAGAGAGAATCATTGATCAGCTGCTTCCCTCACACCCCCTCACCAGGGACTGATCCTGCAACCTGGGGATGTGCCCTTGACCGGAATCGAACCCAGGACTCTTCAGTCCACAGGCCGATGCTCTATCCACCGAGCCAAGCCAAGGCCATTGAGCCTGACTTTTGAGGCTGCCTGAAGCTGTGATGAATAGGGGAACAGCCTGTTAATTTTCCTGTTTCTCAGAACTTAAACTGAGGCATATTCCTGGTGTTGGGATAGATGTCTACAACTTAACTGCTTCCCTCCCTCTCTTCCACAGAGTTTATCAAGGATTTATTAAGTGCCATGTATATGCCAGGCATAGCTTTGTCTCTGCGGCACCATGGAGGGAAATGAAAGCCACAAAAATATCAATAAGACAAATATTTGCACCTGATCAGGAGGGTGGGAAAGGGAAGTGTGGAGGGAGGGGAAGAAGCAACCATTTCTCCAGGATGTCAGTTTCCTGAAATATTCCTTGAAATGCCAGGGACAGACGTAGTGGTAGCACGGTATGTTATCTTTTGTGGCCATCACTAATTGTATTCATCTTCTTTAAGCCACCATTGGATCCTGGGACCGTTTTGTATGAAGCAGAACTATGCCAGTTTGCCGAAGATATAAAGAAGTGGAAGGAGAGATATGTGGTGGTTAAAAATGATTTTGCTGTGGAGAGCTATGAGAACAAAGAGGTAAGATATTTCCTTGTTACCCCTGGCTTCTCCCAATACTCTTAAAGATTGGGTGTGCTGGTTGTCTTCTTTAGGATTGCTTCTTTCAATCAGCACTCGCTCTCTCGTCTAGCAGGCAATCATTTCAGTTAATAGATGTTTACTGAGTGCCTATTACTGGTATAGGCCACATATCATGAAAGGTCTGAGCATATTGCAGACAGATGTTTGCAGTCTAGTGGGCAAGATAGACTTTGAGCAACTCATTGCAAGTGAGTGTGAAAACAGGTTAGGCCTCGTGACGAGTGCAGGAGCCTTTCTTATGACCATTCAGCTTCAAGGTCTTTCTCAGTCACTGCCCCGCTGCCCCTCCCTTTGCTCTGTGTCTCCCTACACATTATTCATTCATTTGTTCATTCATTCATTCATTTTAATCCTCACCTGAGGATATGTTTTTCATTGATTCTAGAGAGAGAGGAAGGGAGGGAGAGAGAGACAGAAACATCCAGGTGAGAGAGAAATATCTATGGGTTGCTACCCTTATGTGTCCTGATGAGATGGAACCGCAATCTGGGTTTGTGTCCTAACTGAGAATTAAATCCACAACCCTTAGGTTCACAGGATAATGCTCTAACCAACTGAGTCACACTGGTCGGGCCTCCCCATTCTTAAGCCTCCTACATGTCAGGTGGCTGAGGAGTTATTTAATAAGGTTATGATTGAGCCCTGGCCGGGTGGCTCAGTTGGTTGGGGTGTTGTTCCTTACATCAAAAGGTTGCAGGTTTGATTCCCAGTCAGGGCACATACCTAGGTTTCGAGTTCAATCTTGGTCAGGGTGCATAAAGGAGGCAACCGATCAAAGTGTTTCTCTCTCTCTCTCTCTCTCTCTCTCTCTCTCTCTCTATCTCTCTCTCTCCCTTTTAATCCCTTCTTCTCTCTCTAAAATTAATAACCATCCTAGGGTGAGGATAAAAAAGATTGTGATTGAATTTGCATGAGTTCCTAGGAATTCAGAGCATTTCACATACTTACTCCACCTGTATTTATGGATTTTTTTTCTTTAAACTTGTTCCTGGTTATCTCATTATTTTTCTTGTCTTTGAAATGTGGGGGGAAATGAGATTATGAACATAAGCAAAGTGCCTAGCAGCCAGGAGGGCTTCAGTTTTTATTGGTCCCCATTTCTATCCCCATGGAAAGTATAGTGGCATAGAAGAAAGAACACTGGACCATGAATCAGGAAAACTAAAGTTTAGGCTGGGCTTCCATTAAACTGGAGAATTAGGCTGACTGATCCCAACAGTTCCTTTCGGATCTCCTACTATACACATTTTATATCTACACGGAATCTCAAGCTGTCTTTGAAATGAATAGTTATTATTTTTCAGTTAGTAGTAACAGATTTAAAACTTTGCTCTCTTGTCTGAGCCAGTTTGGCTCAGTGGATAGAGTGTCAGCCTGTGGACCTAAGAGTCCCAGGTTCAATTCCAGTCAGGGGCACATGCCCAGCTTGTGGGCTCGATCCCTAGTAGGGGGCATGCAGGAGGCAGCCGATTAATGATTCTCTTTCATCATTGATGTTTCTATCTCTCTCTCTCCCACTCTCCCTTCCTCTCTGAAAGCAATAAAAATATTTTTTAAAAAACAACCAAAAAATCCCACTTTGCTCTCTTGACACTAAACCGATAAAAGGAGACTTCAGGCAGCAGACCAATGTGTTTCCTTCCTTCCCATTTCTGATGGAAAATAGAAATAAAGTACAATATAAACTTATTCCACAGGCTATCAGGCAATGCTGCCTTGAGTAGTCTTATTCTTTGCAACATTCATTAAGCTAATGTTTTCTCGACTTACCTATATTAGGATTTTATTCAACACTTGATTTGCTCTCTGTAGCAAATTATCAATACACTACAAATAATAATGATAATAAGTCACCTTTATTTATTTTTTAAAAATATGTTTTTATTGATTTTAGAGAAAGAGGAAGGGAAGGGGATAGAGAGATAGAAACATTGACAAGAGAGAAACACCGTCAGTCGTTGCCTCCTGCACACCCTCTACTGGGGATCGAGCCCATAACCCCGGGCATGTGCCCTGACCAGGAATCAAGCTGGTGACCTCTTGGTTCATGGGTTGATGCTCAAGTCACCTTTATTTTGTATGACATGGTACAATGTCCGCTCAGGGAAGCTTGAGACGAGGTAGTATTGCAGAATGGTTAATATTGTGGACTTTGAACCACACCTTTATCAATTATTGATGTGTCCTTTCCTAAGTCATAAATCTCTTTGAGCCTCACCTTTCTCATCTGTGAAATGGTGAGCATGCTCCCTTCCTCATGATGTTGCTATGAGGATTAAACAAATGAGTGTATTGAAGCCCTCAGCACATGGCCAAGCACTGGCAGAGCCCAATGTATAGCAGTTGTCAGTATGATTACTACTAAATAATTGGGAGGAAACACTCACAGAGCTTCCTCTTATATTTATTATGGTTTTAACCATATTTGGCACTAATTGAAGTTTCATTTTGAATCAAAACTGGTGTTTTTCCTGTTTTTAGTTTTTTAAAGCTTTCTTCCTCAACTTTCAATTTATTTGCTCATTATTTTCAAGTGAAACTGGATTTTTCAGATACGGTTACTGAATTAGATAATAATAAAGTATTAAAAACTATTTTGCTCATCATTTTCAAATGGTCCAGTTTGGATTTTTAAGATATGTATTTTAAAGATATGATTACTGAATTTGGTAATAAACAAGTGTTAAAAACTTGGAAATTTAAAAAATGGCATGTAGTTTGCCATAATTCCTCCAAGTTTTAATATTTCTTTTATTTAGAGAAGAGTGTTTTTAAAAATTACACCCAAGAGTTATACATTAAGTACCTATAAATTGCCTATTATTTTACGGGGGGGTTCGGTTTTGGATGGTAATTAAGTAGGAAAAATGAAACATTCTCATTGGATAATCATTTAATTTGTACTTCCTGTACGGTTGCACTGGGCTAGACAGACCCAAGTATGAGCCCTGGGTTTGTCACCTACTCACCGATGGGCCATTGGTAGGTTATTTAACCCATTTTCTCATTTATAAAAGGGAAATAATAACTAATTCATAGTGCTGTGTTTAGGATTAAAGGATGCAGTGCTCATAAAAGCCCAGATTTGGGCCTGTTATAACAAATAACATAATTTAGATTTAACACAATTTAGCAGTCTCAATCAAACTGCTTCTGAGCTTTTTCAAAACCACACAACTTTCGATTCTTGTCTGTTAGGCTTTGGACGATTGGTGGATTTCACAACTATGAAAACAACCTTCTTAGATACGAGAATTTGTTTTGTTTGGGTCTCTTTAGTCACTACCTTATTGAGGGAGAATGTGTTCTTCTTATCCTGATCACATTGCCCCAATCAATTATTTTTAGTTATTCCCAAGAGTACAGGCTACATTTGGGTCCCACAGTGGCTTGGTTTCCATTCGCAACTTGCTTTCAGCCTGTTATTTTCAACATTTTGCCTTGACTTAATCCCTGCCATCAGACGCACACACTTAAATTTTATCTTATCTGTGTGTCCTCGTGGGTTTATCTGCTTAACAAATACTTTAGTGCCTTAGCAATGCTCGCACCTCTTGTACGTTTCCCCAACAGCAGAGCTGTTTGTCTGCTGGCCAGAATTTGTTCTGATGTCATGGCCTTGCTATTCCATCCCAGATCATTTGACTGCAAAACAGTCTCATGCCTGCCTGGCCAGTGAGACTCAGTGGCTGAGCACAGACCCATGAACCACGAAGTCAGGGTTCGATTCTGGGTCTGGGCATATGCCTGGGTTGCAAGCTCAATCTCCAGTATAAGGTGTGCAGAAGGCAGTCCATCAATGATTCTCTCTCATCATTGATGTTTCTTTCTTTCCCTCTCCCTTCCTCTATCTGATATCAATAAAACAAGCAAACAACAACAACCACCCCCCCCCCAAAAAAAAAAACCAGTTTCTTGTCAGAGGGCAAAGTGGTGGCATATTTATCACAGCAACATTTTTATGTTTTTGGTGACAATCCATGGCAACCATGACTGTAGTTACCTGTCCCACAGTCTCATTAGTCATCGGTCTGCACATGTTGTGTCGTGAATGTCTGTCTGCATCATCACCCTTGTGGTTATTAGAATGACTCAGGTGCCAGGGCGCAGGAAGTTTCTAAGATGATGCTTTCCTCAGTGAATCTCCCTGAGATTAGGGACTCTGACTTCCCATGTTGTGAACATCACACAGAAGTACTAAAGTAGCAGTTACACAAAACCTATTTTTTAAATAAATGGCTCTTACTCAATGACATAGTGTGGGAATTGCTTATCTCTGAGTGCCTGTGTCTGTCTATTTCTAATATTCTGGATCTTTTTCAAAAAAATCCAAAAGGGGGAAAATAATCATTCCTTTATGCCTTTCCTTTCCCAGGCCTATCAGAGAGGAGCTGCTCCTAAAAGCCGAATCCTTCCAGCTGGTGGCAAAGTGTTAACCTCCGAAGAGGAATACAATCTATTATCTGACAGGCATTTCCCAGACCCTCTTGGTGAGTAGTTGAGCATTCTTTCCCAAGGCAAATTCTTAGACTTGCTCTGCTTGGGGAGACCAGCCGCTCTCAACCGGGGGGGCGGGGCGGGGGGGGGGGAGCATTTCACTCTCCAGGGACATTCGGCAGCGTCTGGAGACATTTTTGGTTGTCACAGCTTGGGAGGATGGCGCTGCAGGCATTTAGTGGGTAGAGGCCCGTGATTCTGTTAAACCTACTGCAATGCACAGGACAGTCTGACAGTGAAGAATTACCTGGCCCACAATATGTATAGTTGCTGAGGTTGAGAGCCTCTGGGTCAGACACATGCACACCACAGTCACATGGGAGATGTGATTGCCCTAATTTAGGTAAACATTGTACCACTTCTCTTATTTTAAACCACATTCAGTAATACACACCTCAGTTGCTACGTTTCTAGTGCTTCAAAAATGGGCCACTGGTTAGACATCTGGAGGTTTGGGGAATATATTGGTGGCTTTCATAGCTCCACAGGACAGCCGAAATAAACAGACAGGGCCCCGTCTTTGAAAGGTACAACCTTATCTATCAGTAAGCATGTCAGGGAATATTATTTTTTCTAGTTTTAGGGAGATGTGCAGTAGAGAATCCTAAATCGACAAAACGTTTTTAACAAGTGTTACAGTAACTCGTAGCTACCGTGTAAAAAAGCATTGAATTAATTAGCGTATTTATAAATAATAGGTGAACGCTGCCATGGGAAGAGCATGGAACTGAGAATTGGAAGACTGGATTTTTATCTAGTTCTAACTGTGCCCTTTAACAGGTGTTCCCCTAGTGTTACTAAACCTCTCTGATTACTGTTCCTCCGACTCCAGGGCCTTGAACTTGAAAATCTAGAAGGTTCTTTCCATCTCTAATACACAGTGGGGCCTTGACTTACGAGTGTCCCGACTAACGAGTTTTTTGAGATACCAGCTGTCTCTGGGCCGATTTTTTGCATTGAGTTGACAGAGTAATTTGAGTTAACGAGCTCCTTAACGAGCTCGGTCTCAGAACCAATTAAACTCGTAAGTTAAGGCCCCACTGTACTTGGGTTTTCATTCATTCTATGTTTTCCATGTAGAGAAAGTGATGGATAATATGCCTATATAGGCCAAGTAGTGCATTGCATAGAGACTCATGAACTGTGGATAATGTAATAATCCCATCTGGCTTTGTGTAAATCATGCTCCACAGTAATTACTTGGTTTCTTGAAGAGAGCGCTGGTTCTTATTAATGGTTATAATCATTTTATTAGAATTTATGGAGAAAATATAGTTTTTCCATTGTTCTTTTGGTGAGGAATGCTTACCATAGTGTTTTTAGTACCACTATTATTAGATTAGTACATGGACCATAAACCTAGATTAAACAAACTATTATTAAGTAATTCAGGCTAAAACCACACTTTATGTGCACTATACATATTATTATATTTTCTTTCAACATCTACTTAATACGTCACCGTGGCTCTGGAGATGGGAATATCAACATGCCGACCCTTCAGAATCTCTCCAAAAGGGCTTTCCAATGAAATCATTCAGAACACACAATACACTTATTGATTTATTGTTGATATCATATCGGAAGGAATGAAAAGGAATAAAAAACACAAGTCCTGTGTGACTAATGCCATTTGGTTCAGGGCTTCGGATTGGGGCATTTCAATGACTTTTTTTTTTTTCATTATATCTGTGGCCTTCTGAGTTTTAAAAATAGAACATTCTACAGTAGATCGTTTGTGATATCCTTGTGACTCAACTCAGAAAAAAATTCAGACTAATGGCATCTGGAAAATTTCTGTAAAAGGTTAAATGAGAGGTAGCTAGAGACTAACAGGATCTGAGCGGGGTGGCTTTACATGAGTCTCTGGGAACTGATTTTGAGGGAAGAGGTAAAAGTCCCCATTGTTTAAGGCGTTTAAAATGTCCTGGGACAATGTAGCACATTTATTCATTCAACAAGCTATAGTTCAGCATCTACTAAATTCCATGACTGTGCCATGTGCTGAGGATACAAAGATATGTCAGATGCAGTCTCCATCTTCTGAGGGCCCTAGGGCAGTGGTGTAGCTTCCTGGGGAGAATCAGTGAGGAAGCTTATCTGAGCCGGTGCCCCTCACCCTGAGTGTGGGTGCCAGACATGGAAACAGATCATTACAATCTTTTGGGAGAACAAGGTAGGGAGCACCCACGTCTGTCTGGTGGCAGAAGGAGGTGTCAACAAAGGCACCCCAGGGCAGGGGACTGTTGAATGGACTTTTGAAGGATGACTGAGAATTTTCTGTGGAAAATCATGATGGAAGGGAAGGGGGAACGTTACTATGAACTGCAGAAATGCTTTGCAAAGTCGTGGAGTCAATGACCACACCTGGGGAGAGTGGAGACGGAGAGTGGAAACCAGTACAGAACAGGGAATGAGCGCCAACACGTAACTGGGGGCTGGAGACAAGGTGCAGAGGAACCCGAAAAGGTGACAAAGAAGAAGCAGCTTTTAAAAAGCAGGAAGGCCACCGGGAGAAGCGAGCTCCTGGAAGTCATGGGAAGAGAATGTTTCCAGAAGAAGATGTGGTTAGCAGCCACAGACGTTTCAGATCATGTTCAAGGGACAGATAATCAAGAAGGAGCCACAGCCTGGCTGTCAGGGGGACGTTAGTGACCTCAGCGATTTGGTTTCTGGGCTGGAGCGGCAGGAACCAGACTGAGGTGAGAACAGGGGTTGATGGCAGGAAGACAACAAGTGACAGGGAGAAGGGGGCGAGTGCAGGGCCCAGAGCAGACCTGGTGACACGGGGCCTGGGAGAGAGAAGGGGGGCGGTCTGCACAGCTGGACAGAGTGGCTTGCAGAGGACCACTAGGGAAGAGGGAGCTCTGTAGGTGCATTTCGTTGATGTGAGGAAGTTGGGAAAGATAGTGTCCGATGGCCTTGCTTGTCCCTGTGGGTAGGAGGTGAGGCCACCTGCTGGTGTGAGACAGGTGAAGCTGGTGGAGAGATGTGGGAGGAGCCTGGACTCTCAGTCCCTCCTCCCCTAGACATCTCTCACCACCTTTCCATCCCGTGGCCTGCCCTAGAGAGTTCCCTTCACAGCCTGAAATAAGTATTTTAAATAACAGATGCACAGTACAAAACATGTTTGTGTTTTCATTATTTCCGTAGCGTCCAATGAGAAGGAGAGCACCCCGCCCTTTGTGGTCCTGCCGAAGGATTTCCCCGTGTACCTGTGGCAGCCATTCCTCAGGCACGGCTACTTCTGCTTCCAGGAGGCCGCTGAGCAGAAGAAGCTCCACGCTGTCCTGAGCGACTGCATCCGGCATCTGAACCAGGGTACGCACCCCTGCCCGCTTGTCCCCCAGCTAAGCAAGAGTCTTGCCCTCAGGGAGCGAGGCCAACGTGCTGGCTGCTTAGCCCGGTCCAGAGGCCTCGGTGAGACAGAATGTGGAGCAGGTATCTGATCGCACCTGTAGACACGCATTTGAGGCGCCTTCTTCGCACATGTAATTTTGCATTTGATTCATCCTCCTCCTTTTCCCTGATTATTAAAAGTCTAAATGACAGCAAGAACATGTCACTTGTCCCTGGAAAAATCCTAGTCTTTATGATACTTATTGTTTATTCCCTTCTTTATTTTCAAATACTAATTACTCAAAACTTTAAGATGCATAAGAATCACCTAGAGCGGCGGTTGCCAACCTTAGGACCTCACGGGCCTTCGGACCTCACGGGCCACCAGTGGTCCGCAGATCACCGGTTGGCGACCACTGACCTAGAGAACTTAAATGCAGATTTGGGGGCTCCATTCTCAGCTATTCAGATGGACTGGGTCTGTTGCAGGCCCTACATTTTGTTCTTCTGACAAACTGTAGCAGTGTAGCTTCAGACCACCGTGCTCAAGGTATGGATGTAATGTATGTCTAGAATAAAGACTTTTCGCTCTAATATGTCACGCTTTTGCTGAATGGATGTGAATGCTGGTTTTCTGGACTCCATGAAGCCTCCAGTTACAGCTACTTCACAAGATAACTTAGTTCTGAAAGTTAATGTAGTAGAGAGTAGCTAGAGGTCACTACATCCTGAAGAGGGGAGCCCAGTACTTCAGTCTCTTGAGCAGGTAACACTGGAGTTGTCACCTCACCCCCCTGTGCCTTTATTTCCTAATAGGGCCAGTTTCATTGTGCACTTACTTTAAAGTTCTGGGGTTTCCCCGAGAGTGTCAGCCCCACAGAGAAAAAAAAAATCACCAGCCAGTTTTTGATGTTAGCTTGCATATGGATAGACGAATGGAAAAAGATCAAGTCACTGTATTTTGCTATAGCAACTCTGAGCAACATTAGTCATAATATTGTCTCATAATCAGTCGGGGACTTTATAAAAATGATACCTACTTAGTATCTGGCCTTGTGGTTTAGATGTCTTAGAGACAAAGGCTTGCCCGGCACCGCCTGCTCTATCTGGCTCATTTTCCAGTCCGCTTCCCCCTCTGGGTCCGGGCTCTGGTCTCGTACAGACATGCCGTCGGCACTAAATGCAACCACCGCAAGCTTCCCTAAGCAAAGGATATTCTGGGCCCAGCCAGATGGGACTTGCTTCATTCCCCTTCCATGGACATAATAGGAATTTCTCTGGGGAGTTGCTAGCCTGCCTTTAGACTCCATTTATGGTAGGTTTGAGTCGATTCAAACCAGCTCTGCTCTCCAGTATGCTCTCAAAGGCACGAAGATAATGAGGTCTAGTCCCATTGCCCTGCTTCTCTGTCGCATTCCTCTGTCCAGAAGCCTCTTTTCCTCACTGATGCTTCATGCCGGCTTAATGTGACTTGGCAGTAGCTCTAATCCGAGCCAGGGACCATCAGAACACTGTAGGGAACGGCCCTTGCCTGTCCCCAGCCGATGAGCTCACGGGTCTTTCCCTTCTCTCCTCTGTGTCTGTGTTTTTGACAGCACAAAGCACCACTCATCTTCACGGAATCATTTTTAAAATTTGTTTCCATCTCCACCTGTTATTCAATGAGAGGTTTCGCAGACTCCTAGTTAACTATCATTCATTTCATGGTGACCAGAAGAGTTTATAAATAGATGTAGTATTAGGGCTGTGATACAGGCCAGGAACCCTGAGGGGCCTTCAGGAGGCTGCTGACTTCTGCCCCAGGTAACGAGTCAGTGCTGCCCCCCTGCTTCTCTGGCGCCATTGGCTCAGGCCACCAGGCACCTCTGTTGAGAAGTAGGTCTGAGATATTCTGGCAGCGGAGGCTGGGCTACTGTTGATCCCATCCACTCACAAGTCCTCAGGGATCTTCCCCTCCCCCCAGTTTTATTGAGATATAATCTATACATATAAAAAGCCAGCGACTGTAACAGCCATAACGACTGTAATGACTGGTCGCTATGACACCCACTGTGGCCAGCTAACCGGCCTGATTAGGGGGTGGGGCCAGCCGGCCAACTTCGTGGCCCCTTCCCCCTGCCTGTCCGCCCCTAATTGAACTCTCCCACCTCGATCAAGAGCAGGACCGCCAGGCCAAAAAGCTCCCTCACTACCCCCGCCCTCCACCCCCCTGCCTGGCCAGCCCACCCCACCACTATAGGCCCACAGCCCCTCCCCCAGGCCAACCCATCCCTGAGCACACCCCTCACCCTAATAGGGGTCAGGGCCAGCCTGGCAACCTCCTGCAGCCCCTCCCCCCACCCACTCCACCCCAATAGGGGGCAGGGCTGGCCAGCCAACCTCCTGCAGCCCCTCCCCCCAGCCGGCCCTGACCCCTATAGGCCCCCACCACCCTGATTGGTCTGGAGCCCTTCTCCCCACCTGGCCCACCCAGATCAGTCCCCCACCCCATCAGGGGCAGGGCTGGCCACCTAACCACCCATGGCCCTGCCCTCAGGCTGCTTGCCCCCCCATCGGCACTCCCACCACATTCAGGGATGGGGCTGGCCAGCCCACTGCACACCTCCCCTCCCCATGGCAGACCCAGCCCCCAGTTGGCCCCCAACCTCAATTGAGGGTAGGGCCTGCCAGCCAATCACCTGTGGCCCCTTCCCCCAGTCACTGGCCCTGATCAGGCCCAATCAGGGTGGGCTGGCTGGCAACCTCCACCATCTCCTACTCCCGATAGGCCCAGCCCAATCCGGCCTGACCCCACCTGTGCACAAATTTGTGTACTGGGCCTCTAGTTGACTTATAATATTGTATTCCTTTGAGGGGTATGACATGATGATTTGATATATGTATATAGTACAAAATGATCACCACAAAAATTTTAGTTAACGTTTATCACCTCACATACTTATAATTTTGTCTTGTGATGAGAACTTTTAGGATCTACTCTCTTAGCAGCGTTTCATATACAGTACAGTATTGTCAACTGTGGTCACCTGTCGCATATTACACCCCCAGGATGCATTTTATAATTGAAAATTTATACCTTTGACCCCCTTTCATTCATTTACTCCACCTTCTACCCCCTGCTTCTGCAGCTACCAATCCGTTCTCTGTTTCTATGAGTTTGTTTTTTTTTATTTTTAAGATCTCAAATAGAAGTGAGATCCTACAGTGTTGTATTTCTCTGTCTGACACTGTAGCATAAAGCCCTCAAGGGATATTCGGGGGGAGATCATTTCATTGCCTCCTAATAAGTTCCACCAAGGATGTTGGTTCCCAGCAAATGTCCCTTAGTGCTCAAATCCCACCACAACGCAGCCCACTTGCCCCGGGAGTTCTGGGTTCGAACTGGACTTGGTATCTATGTCCAATTTATTTTGAATCCAGAACTGCTTCTCTTGTTTCTCCTTGTGGGTTGGGTTCATTTCCTATTTAACCCCGACGAAGGGCCTGATTACAGCCTGTTCTTGGACAAAATGTCGTAAGTTAGGTAAGGACAGAGATGGCTCTCTGTTCCTTCTTCCTTCAAGAGAGGAAGCTGCCTCCGGCTGCCTCAAAGATGATTTACACGTCTAAGGAGCACAGGTGTGTGTGTTACTTCTGGCACCTCTTCATCGAACAGCCATAATAAAACTCCACAATTCATCTTGAGCAGGAACATTTTCTCCAACACACTGGACTAAATAGCCAGCTCATTGCATGACATGTGCCTAGAGCACCTGCTGACTTGCCCTTTTGGAATTACTCTGCAATCTCTTGTCTCCGATGAGGGAAGGCCAGGCTCTAAATGTCCACTGCCACAAAACGGGAACTTACATAAAATCACGGCATTCCAAGATGGTTCTGATGCCCCAAATTCAGTCCTATTCTTCAGCATTTTGTTTGCAAAATATTGTATTTATACCACATTGTAGTTTAGAGGGATATAGTTAAAACTCTTAGCACATGTAGAGGGCTGAACACATGCAATGTGGAATAATGGCCATTATTCACGTGCATCTGTCCTTGCAGCTCAGGGTAATCATTTCTTGGCATGGGAACTTGCAGGGAAGGGGGAAAGTGTTTCTGGCAGGCAGAATAGAATAGGTGGGGGCCAGGAAGAGAGTCAGAGCATGGACCATTAGCGGAACAGAAAGGATTTTGTGGGACTGGTGCTTAAAGAGGAGATAGAAGCCAAGTGAGGATGGGAAGATGGGCGTGATCCGGGTTGTAAAGGGCTTTGCAATGCATATTAAGGGATTTGCACTTGATTCTAACAGCAGCAGCAGGAAACCATTAAAGGGTTTCAAGCAGATAAGCAACTCAGTCATATATTCGTTTTAGAAAGGTCACACTGGCTGGTGTGTGGTCAGTGGGTGGGAGGCTTGCAGGCTGGGGTGCCAGGAGGCCACTTAGGAAGCCTTGACAGGCAACAGATAGTGGTAGCTTGCACCGAAGAGGCGACTGTAGAGATGGCGAAAGGTGGCTGGACCAGAGAGACATCCAGGAAGTGGAATCAACAGAAATTAAGGGTAGATAATGTGGGGAGGGAGGCGGGCAACCCAAGGAAGAGCCCTCCTTTCTGCCGTTCTCTGCGGTGGAGACCTTGTGGGAGAAGGAGTAGGTTCCCGGGAAAGCGGCTGATGTCCAGTATTGCAGATGTTGAGAAGGAGACATCTGGGAGAGTCAGGTGAGGAAGTCTCTTACACGCCCGGGCAAGTTTGGAAAGCGGGAGCACAATCTGCTGTGGAGACACAAGTGGGACCCGGATGACTGTGAAGAAGGCACAGGCTGTCTTCTATCTCTGTATCCCTGGCCATAACCAAGGGCCTGGTACAGGCTCTGAGATATGTCCACCCTCCATCCTTAGATAGATTTGCAAACATGCCCATGCAGGAAAAAGCTCAGGGCATGCGTGTTGGTGCCGCTTAAAGATGCTTGCACTCAAAATCGAAGCATTCAAGCAAAACGGATTGGTGCTTTTGTGTTAAGTACTAACGTATTCACTCACTACGTGGATCTGGGAATTTACTATTGAAACTTTAAGAAACATATTTATTAGGAATACAGAGCCCTTGTGAAATTCGGTGACTCAGGCTCTCTGACTCACCCTCCTCATACTCAGTTGCCAGCATCTCTTCTGTATTTCCTTGCCACTGCCCTACTTTGGGACTCATATAAAACATTCCCATAAGGCTTCCATTTTTTTAGTTGATCTTTCTTTTGCCAGTTACTGCCATCTCCTTCTACATGTGACAGATAAATCATCTTTAAACACAGTTTCTGATTAAAATCTTTCAGTGGCACTGCTACTGTCCAAAAGATGGAACACTTCATTCTGAAGGACTGAGTGGTTGTGTCTGGTTTCCTACTGTTCTCAAGCATAAGCCTCCTTTCCCCCAACCTTGCTGCACCACCCCTCCTACCCAAGTCCAGTGGAAGTTTTATGGGCACGTCTTTGGCCTTTTAATACAGCTGGAACAACCACTCCTCACCTGTTCAAATTATCTTGCTTCTTCAAGAGAACAAGCTTTATAGTCTGACCCCTACCATGGAGGCGAAGTTGCTAGCACCTATTATCTGCCCCACTGATCAAATACTCACTACATTCTGCATTACATGATTCCTTTTCTTGCCTAGTGGTCCTATTCCTCTAACTCTATCCAAGGGCCTCAAGGGAAATCTCGTGTCAACCTTTGTATCCCCCTGTAGCGGTCAGATATCTCGTGTTTCATAAAATGGTTTGAAGACACGAATGACTTAGTAACTTAGTACTAAAGTCAAGCTGATTTCAGAATTTAAGTAGGATTTTGGGGATGACAGTTATAAATGTGGTTTAGCCTAATTCAGTGGTTCTCAACCTTCCTAATGCCGCGACCCTTTAATACAGTTCCTCATGTTGTGGTGACCCCCAACCATAAAATTATTTTCGTTGCTACTTCATAACTGTAATTTTGCTACTGTTATGAATTGTCATGTAAATATCTGATATGCAGGATGTATTTTCATTGTTACAAATTGAACATAATTAAAGCATAGCGATTAATCACAAAAACAATATGTAATTATATATGTGTTTTCTGATGGTCTTAGGCGACCCCTGTGAAAGGGTCGTTCGACCCCCAAAGGGTCGCGACCCACAGGTTGAGAACCGCTGGCCTAATTGCTACACACATTGGCATGAGTGAGTAAAGGAGTTTGTCAATATGTCACCATCCACTGGATGAATGGGGATTCTGGAGAGGAGATGGAATGCTGCCAAGTTTTGTTCAGCAGCACTGTGCTGGCCTGAAGGACAGCTAGGACGACCATTAAGCCAATGAATGCGAGTGTCCCCATCACCATGAACACTGAAGAAGAAGAGGCAGTAGAATATCTGGGAAGCATAAGGCACGTGGGTTGTAAAAAAATAGTATAAAAGAAGAGCCCAGAGCATTTTTTTGTTGTTGTTGTTTATCCTCACTCAAGGATATTTCCATTGAATTTTAGAGAGAGTGGCAAGTAGGAGGAGAGATACACTGACATTGATTGGTTGCCTCCCACATGCACTATGGCCAGGCTGGGAATGGAGCCTGCAACCAGAACCTTGACCGGAATTGAACCCAGGACCCTTCAGTCCGTGGTCTGATGCTTTTATCACTGAGCCAAACTGGCTAGGGCCCAGAGGATTTTGATGAAAAGAACACAATCATAAAATGACACTCCGCAAGCCTCTACTTCAAGATGACTGTTCAATCTCCCATGACAATTATGACATTCTAGAGTGCTTGTGATGGAGTGAGTCTTAAAACAGTGATTAAACTCTGGAATCGGTTGCTGTTGAGATTATATGCCTGAGCTCTTATCCCAGAAATCCCATGTTAAATCAAATGCCTTTATTACATTTAATTTTGACACTTGCACGATTTAGTTCAATATTGAATCAAAATGAATTTTAAAACACAAAAGGATCTCGAAATGCAAATTAGAGCAAATCCTTTCTGGCATGTTCGTTTGAGCACAATGTTCTGTACTCTTCAGCACTCAACAGCAGATCTCAAATCTATTTTCACTAATTGAATTTCTACTCAGAGCAGTATCTTCTCAGCCCATCATCATCATCTGTGAAGCAAGTTCATTATTTGAGGGACTCAGTGTCTGATGTGGGCATCTATTAATTTTAGCTGAAAATATACAATGAATTTTATTTTATATGAAAACATACTTCTGAAATTGTGGTGCGTGCTTATTTTTATAGACACGTCTATGAGTTAGAAAATTCTAGCTATTTGGAGCACTTTACTACAAATGAATATTGTTTGGACATAGATAAATAAAAGTATAATTTTTATAAATATCTCTTTGTATGCTTTTACTTACAAAAGGTGTTCTATAGTGTACTTTTGTTGTGGTGCATAAAAACCTCTATGCATTATAAGTAATGATACTTTCTAAGTCACTGTTTAATTCCAGTTTCCATATGACTGTCCCAGACAAAATTCTTCAAAGGATTTTCTGTGCTCAGAGACTACATTCTTTCCTTAAGTTTAGTCTATGCTCTTAGCCTCACACAATTAATGCTCTACAAATTATAAATATTGCCCTCTGTCCCTTTGTGAGTATGCCCTTTTCTCTTAAGAAGTTATCACTTCCCCTCTCTGACCCTTGCTTACTGTTCATAAAACTCTAAATTTGGAAGGGAGCTTATTGGTTACCTGTTCCAGCCCCTCCGAGTTGATTAATGATTAAGGTTCAAAGAGGCACTTACTTGCCCAAGGTGATAGCTAGTTAGAGGGATAGGATCAGTTGTCCTGACACCTGATTTTTTTTTTTAACTTTGTAGTGTTTTCCCCTTTTTAAAAATATATTTGATTGATTTTTTTTACAGAGAGGAAGGGAGAGGGATAGAAAGTTAGAAACATTGGTGAGAGAGAAACATCGATCAGCTGCCTCCTGCACACTCCCCACTGGGGATGTGCCCGCAACCAAGGCACATGCCCTTGACTGGAATCGAACCTGGGACCCTTCAGTCCGCAGGCCGATGCTCTATCCACTGAGCCAAACTGGTCAGGCGACACCTGGTTCATGACATCAGTTTCAATTGTATGTATCATATTGTCTTTTCAGCAGTACTTTTAAAAAGACGTTTTCATCTAATTTGTCATTTAAAACACATACTATTAAATCAAACTGCTCTAGTGATACATTTACATAATCCAAAGTGAAGCAAACCCAGAGCTATTCACTTGAGGTCATCTGAGAGTGGGAATAGGTCTGGTTTCTTGGTAAGTAGAGTAAGTTTAAGTCGGTATTTTGTTCAGCTAAACACGAGTAAATCTTTTAGTTTAGGTATGCTCTGAAGATAAAATATTTGATGATGTGCCTTATTTACTGGTTCAATTTTGTATAGTGTAAAATGCAAACTATATATGGTTTTATACAACTTAAATAACAACGAATTCGTTTTTAGGAAGATTATACTGCTTGTGAGGACATGGGCTGGAATACTTTAAAAAGAATAGACCTAAAATAAGCCAGACAGAGAAAAACAAATACTGCATGATATCACTTATACATGGAGTCTAAGAAAAGTCAAGCCGTAGAAGCTGAGTAGAAAGTGTTTGCTGGGATTGGGGTGTGAAAGAAATAGGGAGAGGCTGGTAACAGGGTACAAAGTTTCAGTGATAAGATGAACGAGGTGTGAGGAGCTAATGTAAACATGGTGACTATATTGATGAGGTTGTACTGTATAATTCAGATTTGCTGAGAGAAGAACTTAAATGTCCTCAGCCGCCCCCCCCCCCGCCCCGAAAAGGTAAATGCATATGGCGATGGATGAGTTAATTAACTAGATGGGGGAATCCTTTCACAATGTATATGTATATCAAATCACCAAGATGCATATTTTAAATATCTTGTCATTTTACATGTCCAGTACACCTCAATCAAGCTGAAATAATAGATCCAAACATGTTTTATTCAAATGTATTACCCAAACATATTATTTATACTTATGGATTTACTTAAATCATTTTAATCTCTCAAAATAATCTAAGAGCTTTAGGCAGGTAGCTCAGTTGGTTGGAGTGCCGTCCCCTCCACCAAAAGGTGGCGGGTTTGATTCCTGGTCAGGGTTCATACCTAGGTTGCAAGTTTGATCCCCTGGTCTGGGTGTGTACAGCAGGCAACTGATCTATGTTTCTCACATCAATGTTTCTTTCTTTTCCTCTCTCTCTCTCTCTCTCTCTCTCTCTCTCTCTAAAAGGAAAAAAAATCAACACTAAACACATATCCTCAGGTAAGGATTAAAAACAACACAGTCTGAGTTAGAATCGAAAAAACAGCTCTCCGTTAGAAACTGGACCCTGACTGGTTTGGCTCAGTGGATAGAGTGTCGGCCTGCAGACTGAAGGGTCCCGGGTTCGATTCCGGTCAAGGGCACGTGCTTTGGTTGCGGGCACGTCCCCAGTGGGAGGTGTGCAGGAGGCAGCTGACCGATGTTCCTCTCTCATCGATGTTTCTAACTCTCTATCCCTCTCCCTTCCTCTCTGTAAAAAATCAATAAGATATATTAAAAAAAAAAAAAAAAGAAAGAAAAGAAACTGGAATAAATAGAACTGCTCCCTCTCGGCCATTTAGCATTTATCACCACCAGAACACAGAGAGTCTTAGTGTCATTTGTTGCCTAAAGCTATGTTGTCATGGAACTATTTCTGAATACTTCTTTTGGCCTGTCATACAGTTATCATTTCAGTGGCACCACTGATTCTTGCCACCCTCCTCCACTTCCAATGAACCAGTAGTTACCCAGGTAGGAAGATCTAACAGTTGTGTTATTATGGTAGTTAAGGGTGACAAGTTGCAACAATAATACAAAAGGTTAAACTGACAGTTGAAGCTAAGTCAAGCAATTTTTTTTTTGTCTGTGCTATTTAACTGGGTAAATTCCAAAATCATTGGACAGTTAGTGATGTTACTTTGACGGACTTTGCAAAGCTTAAATAGCTTTCAAGTTTTCTTAGTTGTGGATGGAATATGGTAAAATTGAAACATGCTTATTGAAATGACAGAGCAAAATCAACATTAGGAAATAACTCTATTTGGCATATATTTCTGGATTTCTTTCAAAAAATCAACATTCAGGGGAGCTTGGAGAAAATTCTCACCTATTGCTGTGGTGAGCCACAGCTCCCCTTCTCACACTGTGAACACATTTAGAGAATGTGAGATGCAAGAGAACCGTGCTAGGAGCTGGCTTTTGTTCATTCGATTCGATGTTTTGAATTTTTAAAATTAAGTATTAAGTAGCTATAAAAGAATGCTTGTGAAGTATAGAGCATTGCGGTTACTGCTGTTATTTCTTATGTGCCCCTCCCTGATCTTTTCCCTTTGAGAGAGCACCATCCTGGATTTTGGATTTTGTTTTTTTGTGTGTTTCTTTTTATAGCTGTATTACACATATGTAATCAATTCTGCATGTTTTTAGACATCCTGTGGAATTGGATTACATGTCTTCTTTCATGACTTCCTCTTTCAATATTACACTCCAGTGATTCACCCGTGTAATTCCTTGTAGCTGTATTTCATTGATTTTCATTGCAGCATATAATCTGTTATATGAATGCACCATTAATTTCTAATATCCAGTTTACTATTGATAGGCATTTGGGTTGTTTACATTATTTATTACTAACAGTGCTGCTACGAACACTTTCTGTTTGTGTCTGGTTTAAGGAAATTTCATTTTGACTTGGTTTGCTAATTTAAGGAATGTTTACATAAGTATTTGAGTGTATTTTTGCCTGTAATTTTTCTATTTTGCAATGACATTTTAGATTTTTACTATAAAGATTATTCTTGCTTCATAAACTGAGTTAAGAGAGTGTGCCCCTTCTCATTTTTTGTTTTCAATAATCTGGAATAGATTGTGTAGGAATGGAATGCTTGTATCTTTGATATTTGGGAGAGTTGCCTATAAAACCATCTTGGCTTGGCATTCTTTTTGAGGGAAGATTTCAAGCTACTGAGTTTTCTAGAAGCCAATCTATTTAGTTTATATTTTAAAATGTAGTGACAAAGTTATGCATAATATCCTCTTATTTTTAAGCATGTATTCACGATGCCCCCTTTATTCTCTGTAGCATCTGTAATTGTTCCCTCTTTATTTCTAATATTGTTTATTGGTAGCTACTCTCTGTTTTTCTTGGTCATTCTTACTAGAAGTTTGTTGATTTTGCAAACTTTTTCTAAAAACCAAACTTGAGCTTTGCAGATTATTGCATATTTGTTTTTTATTTTGCTGATTTCTGGTGTTACCCTTTTAATTGCCTGTCATCTATTTCCTTGGGCTTTCTTTTGCTAGGTTTCCCCCCTCACCTCTTAAGGTAGCTGGGAAACCAGCTGGTGATTAGGACATTTTCAACCCAGGTTGTCAGACTCCAATGCCCATCCTCTGTGGAACTCACTGTATCATGTGACCTCTCAATTAGCAAGTGCTTATTAAGTACCTACTGTGTACCCATTATTTGACTAGCTGTTGTAAAAAAAAAAAAAAAATTGATCCAAGCCCTTATTCGGTGCCAGATGATTTGAGGTTAGTCACTTCTCACTGAACTTGACTCCCAAGTTAATTTCATAATATCTGTCTAGGACAGTCAGCTGCTGCACAGTTGTTGATATTCAGTTGGCACTTGAGATACAGAAGTGAAGTTTTTTCCTCTGCTGTGAAACATGAAGTTGTGCCTTAACCCAGATGAGTGTTCCCACGGTAAATTGTAAACTATAAAAATGCCCTCCAAAGTCAGAATTTTTTTGACTTATGTAAATATACAGCTGAGAATAATTTTATGGGGTATGTTGCAGAGGTGGGATTGTAAATTCATGGTACTTACCATCTCCTTATGCTTATGTACTTAGCCCATAGTATTATTTTTTTCCTCCAGCATTTTCAAATGCTGACTGGAGTCCTGTGCTGGCTATTGCTGAGGGGGTCGGGGGCGGGGGAGTGCAGAAGGGGGGTGTGGAGGGGGAGGGGGAGTTCTGACTTGTCCTGATTTTTTGGTTGAGAACACAAATTACGCTTCAAGTGACCACCATCTGGCTGTTAGTAGGACCTTCCTATTTTAAGGGACTTAGAAAAGGAGGTGAAAAGAGAAGGAAGTTGGAGGGGGGCAATGACATCATCACATCTTCCCTAAGTTCCCTCTCCTGTGGGAGATCAGGGCATGGTCTCTGCATTAAAACCAAAGCTAAGAAAAGAACGGAAACTTCTCTTCATTTGTACTTCCTGTTCCTTTCCCAGCTTTCCAACATTGATGTGAGAGAAACATATTGATTGGTTGCCTCCTGCATGCACCCTGACTAGGGCCGTGGCCGGGGAGAAGCCTGCAACCAAGGTACATGCCTTTGACTGGAATCGAACCAGGACCCTTTGTCCACAGGCTGACACTCTATCCACTGAGCCAAACCGGCTAGGGCCAAAAGAACTTTTATTAAGTGTCTGTCGTACCCAGAACATTGTCTTAGATGTTGGGTGAAGGGGAAGAAACTAAAAATGTACAGCCACTACTAGTAAACAAGACTCAGTTATAAGGGTCACCCATTCAATTGGAAATGGAGAGCTTTGGAATTAATTTTTCCTGGCTTTCAAAGAGAGGTGGCATAAAAGAACTGGAAAGGAGGCCAGGAACATCATCTCACCTCATTCCATCTCACTTCAAGTTGGCTCTTGCCCAACATGAAGTGGCTGTTCCAGGGACCACGAAGAGTCAGGCTAGACAGAAGCCCTCTTGTTACACATCTTATCAATTCCCGTGTCCTCCTTCAGTTCCTGGGAGATAGATAATAGCTGAAGGTCTTCCCTCTCCTTTTCTTTCTTTCTTTAAGACACCAGATTAGATATTGTCATGCTTTGAGAGTCATAAGCCTTTCCACAAAGTTATAGACCCCTTTGGCACTAGTCATGAGTCATTCTTGCCAAGAATGTAGGTCGTTAGCATCTGTCTAGTACTTCTGACATACACCGAGTGATCCGCACTTCCTGGCATTAGGTGCCCTAGTCACAAACCACACAATTTTGCAACAAGACCATTCAGTAGGGGCATTCAACTGGGCCACTTTCAATGTGTATGGTGTGTGTCCATGTGTGTGCATGTGTGTTTTGTTGTGTGTGATGGGGTCTATACCCCCAGCTTCCTCGTTGCCCTTAGTGATGCTATTGCACTAATACAGGTGTGCACTTCATACTTTAGTGCATATACAGTCCATCATATTCAGTTTTTTATGTTGAAATGAACCAATTTCCCCACATGTATACTGATGAATGAGCACTAACAGGAGGGCAGAGAAATACTGAAATTCTGGCTGGCTGAAACAAGTGCAGAACTTCCAGTATTTCTTCTCTAAGTAACTTGCAAACAAAAGCTTCTTAAGATTGTCTGAAAGTTCTAAATCTCATTGATTTTGAGATAGGTTGGTTGACTCTTATGGTTGGGTTTGGTTGTGATGAAGTATAGAGAAATACCCGACATAGATGAGTGGGTTGCCATTAAACAGAGGAGGTTGCCTAAAATTTTTCTATCTCTAGTTTCTCTTCTGATTTCTAGTTTCATATTTGGTCGTTTTAAATGAACACAGTACTATTCTATTTATACCATTTGTCTTTTACCAGGTTAGGAATCTAAGTTGTTTATGGTCTAATTACCATGTCCCTAGAAATGTGAATTTAATAACTGGAGAGAAGGGAGCAGACTTGAAATAGAAATATTATAAAGAGGGAGCTAATAATTGGGGTTCAATGGACTATTACACATTATAATCTTGAAATTACATTTCTTGTCTTCTTAAGTTTCCTCCAAAGAACACATCCTACACTATTTTTCCATTCCTTTTGCTTCTCTCTGCCTTAGAAGTAAATCCTGGGCCAGTAGCTCAGTCGGGCTCCTTAGTCTGATTTTTCTGAAGGCCTTATTATACGTGATTACCCCTGGAAAGCCTTGCTTAATCTAGAAGCTTTTCTTCCAGGGCTAGATGAAAGCTCCTCTGATTTTCTTCTTTCTATCTTTCCATTCATCTGTCCTTCCTTCTTTCCTCCCTGTTCTTAGTACTTCCATCACAGTACTAACCACATTATATTGTCATTGACTGCTTACTCATCTGACTGCTAAAACTAGATACTCTTAGAGGCAGGGCCAATGCCCATCCACTATTGCATCTCAGCCCCTGTCACCAGGCCTGTGGTGTAATAAGCATGCACTCATTTTATTTTATTGCTGTAATTGAATGAGTGAGAGTAGGGAGGAGGTCACTATTTGAAGAAGTGTCTGGAAACGATATGGATAGTTAATAAAGCTATCCAGATGATTTAGAAGAAGGGTCCATTTGACAGAAAAGGCGATTTCCTTGGAAGATGTCTTCCTCAACTATACTTGGAGTTATTTGCTTATTTTCCATTTCTCCAAAGGTGCATCAACTTTGCAACGTTTTATCATGCTCCTCATAATTTCTTACCATTTCTGTTTAGGCTTTCTTCTTGATATAAAAATGGAAAATTTGGCTTAATTTTTGGATGGTTTGTGAAAATTAAACTTACCAGTCAGATTTCTGACTATGGAGACTGGCTAGACACAGGAAAATTTGTTGCATATGGTTTATTTAAATTAATTGTTCTGCTGGCTGTGCCCCATTAAACAGCCCTTCATTTTATTTAAACATTTCTTTATTATTATTTTTAAATATATTTTTATTGATTTCAGAGAGGAAGGGAGAGGTAAAGAGATATAGAAACATCAATGATGAGAGAGAATCATTGATTGGCTGCCTCCTGCATGCCCCACCCTGGGGATTGAGCCCATAACCCAGCATGTGTCCTGACCAGGAATCAAACTGTGACCTCCTGGTTCATAGGTCGATGCTCAACCACTGAGCTACGCCAGTAGGGCTCTTTATTATATTTTTTTGCATGTTTTCATTTTACACATACTTCTTTACAGTCACATTGGTAACTTGACTGCCACTTTGGAATAAGTAACTTAACGAAAGAAGAATGCAAACAATATTTCTTCCCTTCTTCAGACTTTTCCTCTCTCACTGAACTGACTTCTGAAACCCTACCTACCCCCTCCATGAAGCTTTACTGGAACAATGCCAAGGAAGATAAGATCTTCTTCCAATCCTATCCTTATTCAAACATTGCAAGTCACGTCTGTTCACTAAAATAACACCTGTATAAAATGTTTGTTTGTTATTATATAGCTCATAGAAAAAGAAAATGGAAATGAAATGGTTGGTACATTGTAGTTTGTCAGAGATTTAAGATCGCAAATTGTAATGGAGAAATATTGGTTAATATTGGCTACTTGCGATGTGCCGGGCATTGTGCTAAGGCTGACAACAATTGTATGGGTTACTGTTGTTCTGAGACAACTGAGGCTTGGGAGGTAAAGGAACCTGCCTGGAGGCAGACAGTTATCAAGTGATGGACTCAGAATTCGGCCCTGAACCTTTGACTGCCAAGCCCATGTCCCTAACCGCTGTGCGCTAAAGAGCTCAGCACCTGAGGAATTCTATTTCGTTTTCCCTGCCACGTTTCCAGAGGGGTTTTGAAAAGTAATGATACTAGCATTCAATTATTGAATGTCTACTATGCCAGTTAATGTATTGGGTTCTTGTTATATGCTCTTTTTTTGTGGTGAGGAGGTGAGACAATACTAAGGAGAATTCATCTTTAGCCCCATTTTGCAGATGAAGAAATTGAGATGCCTCATGGAAATGAAAACATTTGTTTAAAGTCACAAGGCGATTAGATAGCTCTGCCTGATTCACACACAGGTTGTGTTCTTGCTGCTGCAATATACTAGAGATGTTCAGAGAGGTGTTGAATGATGAGGTCAGGAGACTAGGTTGTTTACTGAGAAAACTGGGTATGGGTGCTCACAATGACTGACAAGAAGAAAAATCTTCAAATATCTTTTGTCACCTAGAAGAAGGATCAGGCATCTTGTTTTGCCCTGAAAGACAAATGTGTCTCTTATAAATGAACCAGGTTCTGAAATCACAACAGCAGTTGCTTGCCCCTAGGCGTTTTATTTAATTACAAGTAGAAATTGAATCTATAATGTAAAACTACTAAAAACTAAATTTGAGCTTTGTTAAAGCACAAGCGTCTTCTATTACATGCATCTTCTAAATATGCATTTTTCTTGTATTAGAAGGAATGCCACTTTCAGAAAAACAGAGGTAAAGCCTCGAGTTTGTTCCATGCCTGCCATAATGAAAACAAAAATAATCTCACCTTTCTTCTTTTTGTCCCTCTAGGAATAAGGTGTCCATATTTCCAAAGGACCTGGTGGGTAGGAGAGGAGAATCGCTTTAGTGTTCAAAGCCTTCATAAGGCAGAGGACATTTCGTTAAGGCAACCCTAGCACCTACCACAATATTGTGGTGAGGAGGTGAGAGTCAAGTGTTAGACCAGACATTCTCAGAGCTTTTTAGAGGAGGCATGTAATGTTTAACGAATGAAACCTCGTGAGAGATTGAGCACCAACTAGGAAGTTATGTGAGGAGGATCGAGACCTGGACAGCTGGCTGGTCACTTCCCACCGCAGTGCTGTGGCTGCTGTTACCCGGGCATGGGGAGCACTTAAGGATAGACAGGCAGCGCCCAGGGCAGGTCTGCAGGTGGTTTTCTAATATGTACTCTGGCATGGTCTGATATTGACTGGGTGCAAGGGAACGACCAGGTGGGTCTTCCTGTGGGTGCCCCTGCACCTGTGGAGGAAGGGTAGAAGATTTGTTTTTCCCTTACATACAAGGACTTTGAGCTCTTTGGTTCTTATTGGCACTGTAAGACTGCACAAGGCTAGTCATGGCGGTGCTCTGGAAGGTTCTTGCAGGAGCCCACTGATCCCATTCAGAACGCAGAACCAGGTGAAGTATGAGGAACTGCCACCCTCCCTCCTTTCCTTCTGCCAACACATACTCATTGAGTACCTTTTGTGTATCAAGTACTTGACAAGTGCTGGGAATCCAGTGGTGTATAAAACAGACAGGGTCCCTGCCTGCCGTCTGAGAGGTTACAAACTAGTAATAATAAAGGAATTTAGCCAGGCCAGTGTGTCTCAGGGCTCTACTGGTTATGAGAGGGCCTTTTCTTCAGCCTTTTCTTGTTTTTTCTCTCTCTGTGTCCTCTATAGTCCTTGTACAGACCCATCCAGTCCCCCCACCTCACTCTAGCCCATTCTGCCCTGAAGTTCTGGCCTTGGTTCCAGTTTCCTCTGGCTCTGCTGTGCAGGAGCACATGGGTGCTGAATGAATATCCTCTGAAGAGGGGGACGTGAAAGGGTGGCAAGGGTGAAAGCTGACTGCCTTCCACCCATCCTGCTCAGCTGTCCCCTTTCCTGTTCCAGGTCTCAGTTCCCTGTTGAGCAATGGTGTTCTCACCATGCTGTTCATGAAACTGGCACCCAGCCTTCCCTTAAAATGACTATTCAGTGGCCAGCAGTTACCGAACAGAAATGTAATGAGCACTGCAGACTCACCAGCAATGGACGGCGAGTGAGTATGTTTGCACCACGGTAATGGCCTCACAGCATCATGAGAATCATGATTGGCTTGATTTAATGCCACTGGGATTTAATTTTCTGTGAATCAGTGCTCTTTGCCAATTTTCATTTATTCATTATTTTGTTCTTATAAGAACTCTGTGAAAATTTAGATATTAACTCCTTTCTGTATCTTCATTAGAAACATTTTTCTCGCCCTACCTGGTTTCCTCAGTGGTTAGAGCATCGGCCCAATTGGGGCACATACAAGAGGCAATGATGTGTCTCTCGCATTGATGTTTCTCTCTCTCTCGGTCTCTCCCCCTCCCTTCCACTCTCTCTAAAAAAAAAAATCAATGAGAAAAATGTCCTCGGCAAGGATTAACACACAAAAATCACAAAGCAAAAGAAACCCCACTTTTTTTTTCAAATTCATTATTTGTCTGTTATTACCAACTAATTATATTGTCATTAATTATGATATAGTTCGCCATGCAAAGATCTCTCATTTGTATACAGTCATATAGGGTCATCGTTTTTTAAAGGCCTCTGGATTTCTTGCGTTTGTTAAGATTTCCCGGCTCCTAGATCATTTTTGTAATTTCTTTTATTTTCCTTGTAGTTTTTATATTGCTTTATCTTTAATATTTAACTCTCTAGTCTGCCTGGAAGTCATGTCTATATACATATGTCAATGGTCTAAAATTTACCCTTTTTAAAGAATAAGCTATTGAGCCAGCACATTTATTAATTATAACCTTCCCTATTGAATTAAGCTACTGTCTTTGCTATTTAAATTATATATGTAATATGTAATATTACATGTTATCTTGAGGTTGTCCAGGCATTCTCTTTTCTTTTCCATTGATCCACTTATTCCCATGTTAATGCAATTCTGATTCTATTATAGTAAATTTTTGTTGTATGTCCTTATATCTGATAAGATAAATTCCCCATATAATTCATTCGTATAATTTTTCTTTTTTTTTTACTATTTTAAGCCATCTGTTCTTATTTGTGAATTTACATTCATGGTAGCTAATTATCCCCTAGTGCCCTCTGGGATTCTAATTGCAATCACATTAATTTATAAAGTATTTTAGAAAATATTATTAGCCTATTACATGTTCTGTTCAGTGAAGGACTTTAAAAATTCGTTTGAAAGACCGGACTCACACTGATAGTCTAAATGTTGCAATGTGCATCTTCACAGCCAGTCCTAAGCTCAAGCCTGCGGTTAGGACACCGAGTGAAGGAGAGGGAGGCATGTCACCAACAGCCGCAGAGAACCTACTGAGCGCCAGGCTCCGTGTCCCGGTGTCTCAGTAACAGCATCCGGCTCACAGTCAGAGGGCCCTAGGCCTCTTGAACTCCAGAGCCCCCTGGCTCGCACTCTGCCTGAAGCCCTCATAACCACACAACTTTATATTTGCACCCAACATAAGGGAAACACTTTCTGCAGGTTGGTTTGAAATTTCATAGCTTGGCTGTTTAAAAACAGGAAATGCTGTTGGAAGAGGACAGGCCATGTGTGCTCCGTGTGGTTTGCCTCTGTGCTTTGGGTCAGGTTCTCCCTTTTGCCTTGAACACCTGCCTCCTACTGTAATCCAACCTACCCTGTCGGCTTAGCTCCCTGTTCCAGGGAAAGGTCCCCATTCCAAACCAGTGAGATCCGCCTCTTCTGAACTCCCATAGGCCTTTGCTTTCTCGGGTGGCATTGATCACATTCTTTATTATACTATGGGTAATTATGTATCCTTTTGACCAAACTTTTACCAAACTGGGCATCTGCCTTGTGGTTGTTTGGGGGTGCTGGAGATACAGTGGTGAACAGGTGGTGGATTTATCATTGCTTCCCACTGGAATGTCACGCTATGAACCGAATCTTTGTTCCCTTGTATTCAGAGCATGCCTCACAGTGACTCATAGGTAGAATATGTTCAACCACTATTTGGTGAGTGAGTGAATGTATGATAGAGATTGGCCATGAGAACAATAATTCTGGTTAAAATATGATTTTCTCTGTTCTGTATCAATTAATTATCACTTTTCCCTTAGCATTAATTTTTACTTTTTAAAAATATTTTTTTTTGTTGATTTCAGAGAGGAAGGGAGAGAGATAGAAACATTAATGATGAGAGAGAATCATTGATTTGCTGCCTCCTGCACACCCCACAACAGGGATCAAGCCCACAACCATGACTTTGTAATGGTCCCTCTAACTCCACTGAAGACAATACTTGCAAAAATGTCCTTAACTGTACCATGAGAAGTGTATGTTACTCATGAGAGGAGCTGCCTGATAATGAGAACTCTTGTGTGTTAACATGTGACATATGGAGAGATTAAGGGAATGTCTTCGGAAAAACTTAAACTTGATGAATTTAAACTTCTAAACCCACATGGAATGCACTACTTAATACATATTTGCTTTTACAATTTTTAATATATATTTTATTGATTTTTTACAGAGAGGAAGGGAGAGAGATAGAGACTTAGAAACATCGATGAGAGAGAAACATTGATCAGCCGCCTCCTGCACACCTCCTATTGGGGTTGTGCCCGCAACCAAGATACATGCCCTTGACCGAAATCGAACCTGGGACCTTTCAGTCCACAGGCCGATGCTCTGTCCACTGAGCCAAACCGGTTATGGTTGCTTTTACAATTTTTGATAATGATTATGGTTCTGGAATTATTTATATGCTGTTTCAGTTATTTAATAAACAAATGCTGCCCTATTAGTAGAGAAATGAAGTAGACATTAAAAGTCCCTACAATTTGTATGATTCCATCATGTCTTTCTTAATGGTAAAAATTTCTATTAAGAACTGTGAACACTCAAAAGGCATTTTCTTATAACTAACATATCATCATAGGAGACGTACATGTACATCCTCCCTGTCTCTCTCTCCCTCCCCCTTGCCCCCCTGTCATACTTTCAGAAGTTTTGGGACTTCCAACACAGGAATTAAGGCAGGAATTGAGGTTTTGATTTCATTTCCTCTTTCTCTGATTTACCATAAGGGAATTAGATCACTGGGCCAATTCTTCCAAATGGTTTCTTGGAATAAATTAATGACATCATGTATGTCGAGTCTATAGCAACTACTGAGATTTTCTACAGTAGGAACGGGAGGCATCGAAACCCATCAAGGATTTTAGCTGTTTCTTTTTGGTGGAGGGGTGAACAATTTGTTACAGTAAATATAGCAGATTGTTGTAAGGCTGTATCCTGTTTGGAAATGATCTCATCTAATATGTCTGTTGGTGGTTAGCAGTTTTCTGCCAAACAGGACTATTATGATATGGCATTATTGTTAGAGTGCCCTCAAAGTCCAAGCCATAGGATTCCTCCCTGCCCATAATGCAGGGTTTATGAGTGAGACGTACTTGTCAAGGCTCTTAAACTCTAACCCTAATCCATACAGGGACTTGTTACAAGTCATCTAATTTCTTATTTTTGTGCATTCTTTTGATCCTGGGATTGTTCTATTAGATGGGCTGTTGTGTGTATAGTGATGAATTAGAGAGAAAGTCATATTTTTCCCCTTCTTTATTGATTTAGAGTAGAAGCATGTCTGAAAAGATCCACTTGGTAATGATGCTGTTTGAATACGGTTCGGGTGTCTAGAGGCATGCCCACTTTTATGGCCTCCCTCCTCTATCCCCATACAGATAAGCAATCTTAACTCTTAAGCCGTGAGCATTTAGAGCTGTGCTTCCCATACGGTGGCCACTGGCCACACGTGGCTACTGATCACGTGCAATGTGCCTAGTTCGAAATGAAGAATGCCATAGTGTAAAATACAAGATTTCAAAAACCTAGTTCTAAAAAAGATTGTAAGATATCTCCTTAATAATTTATAGTGCTTGCATATTTGGGGCATATTGGTATAAATCGAATATATTAAAATTAATCTTAACCGTTTTTCTTAATTTTTCTGGTGTAGTTACTATCCCATTTAAAATTGCATGTGCGGCTTTTATTCTATTTCTATGGGAGAGCACTGGTCTCGAGTAAATTGCCCTCCCAGCTCCCTTCCATTACCCTGGAGTAGGCCTTTGAGACCAGCATTGATTCCTGTCTGCAGCCCAGGGAAAGATTTGTGTCTCTGTGTGTATGTGCCTGTGTTGGGGGCGGGAGTGGAGACCAGAGAATGTTCAGAGGGAAAAAGAAGGAACAAAGGAAGGGAAGGGAAGTGAGCAGTTTCGATCAATTTCTTTCTGAGATGCCATCCACTCTTACTTAAAGAAGGAGGCATAGCTAGGCCAAGTTAGTTCCCCTCGAGGCAGCTTCGCTCTTTGTTTTGGAATAGAGTGAATCACTGGAACATCAGACTCATCTGAGTTCAAATGTAAACACAGGCAAAGCCTCGGTAAACCTCAGCTCAGCACACATCACGTTTCGAGAACCATTGCCATCGCTTTCCTTAGTTAACAGAGATCATGGAGAACTGGTCTGTAATCCAAACTGATAATTCTGATTTGGACAAAGGGTGTAATGTGTTCTGTGCTGCAGCATTTCATAAGAGAGAAATTTCTGGCTGAGATGGGATCTTGTAATGGCTTTGGAGTGTGTAGGCTCAGATAAACGCCTGCAATAATACGGTGGTTTTTCTGGAGAACCAGAAGATTTTGCAAATCACAGTGCTTTTGTGACATAAGAGCTGGCAGGCAGGTTCAACTTGTTCAAGAGGAAAAAAATGGGTATTGTAGAGATTAAGCCCAGGTGACCATCTGAGTTAATGATTTAGTGTTTAATCTGAGACAAATCAGTTTTACTACACTCCTGTCATAGACCATGAAACAGCAAATTTGAATCATTTCAGTGTTTTATTAGCTTAATTAATGAAATAGCCCATGTGGTGAGCCCAGTGGAAATAACCATGAATCGAACTGTCATTCGGGTTAATGGAAAGGGAAAAAGGGAGGACAAAGAGACACAGATCTGATAGAAATGTAATGAAAGCCCCGTATGGAACTCAGTTTTTTCTGGTGGCCACACTGATTCCTTTCTGCAGAGGAAGATGCAGATTTGAGTGAGATCGTTTGGCAGAGAGAAAAGGATAAGGTGGTCCTACAGCTTCCTGCAGCTGGAACCTTATAGCCCCAAGCTGGAACGCTGTCATGTTGATAAACTAACTGTGCGCGTAGGCTATCATAGAATTACGTCATCTCATAGGTGGGAAAGGAGACCTGACCATCAGCCTCTCATTTCAGATGAGATCAATCAGGCCCAGAGACTAGCAAAGCAGCTCGCCGCTTGTCCCATAGCCCAAGTGGCAGAGGTAGAACCAGCACCCAGTGTTCATGCCCACTAGACAGATGGTTGTCCTTGTCCCCACTACTGTGTGGTGCCTCCATATTATTAAGTCATTCATTTCTTTGTTCCCTGGTCTATCAAAAGAACATTTGGTATCAGGCATCGTGCTGCGTGTGGCCTCGCGAGCCACATGCGGCTTTTTGGCCCCTTGAGTGTGGCTCTTCCTAAGCCTTAGGAGCACCCTAATTAAGCTAATAACAATGTACCTACCTATATAGTTTAAGTTCAAAACATTTGGCTCTCCAAAGAAATTTCAATCGTTGTACTGCTGATATTTGGCTCTGTGGACTAATGAGTTTGCCGACCACTGGCCTAGGGTACCATCCAGTGGTGTCACAGATGGACCTCCAGCTTCTGATGCGTGTCACTCTCGTGTCACCCCCTGCCTTTGCTCCATTGTCATGGCCAGCAGAGGACAGTGATACTGCTTCCAAGGGCATTTGTGACAAGCCCAGAAGCGCTTCAAGGGGTAAGGGTGTTCCCTGCATTCATGGAAAGAAAACACTCGCGGGAGGCAGCGGAGACCTATTCTGAGGAAACCACATTAAACTGTATCTTGAAGGAGAAGAAAAATGAGTGACCTGCTCAGTTGAAATCACACTGGAAACTGCTCGGTGACTGAGTAAGGAGCCGCTCCACCGTCCCGGGGGAGAGAAAGGCTGTTCCCCTCACGTCTGTGCATTTGCTTGGCGAACGCCTCCGTGTGGGCCCTGGAACAGGCCGCGTTTGGCAGCTGCGGTGCTCAGGGAGCTCTCTGAGGCTCCAGGAGGCTCGCTGCTCCAGGACTGTTTTCACTCGGGAAAGGCAACTACGGCTCACGAGAAGATTGATTTTGAAACATCAAGTCATTAGATCAGCACAGATCTCCCTAAGGATAATAGTATAACATTTCGTAAAGTTTGAGCCACAAATACAGAATCCCCCGTAACTCACTTTTCATTGCTCATGCATTCCCTTTCCATCGTTGCTCATAAAGGTGAATGGTTGACGTTGCCAGATCAGGATGTATGTGTAATTTTTATAATCTGGTGCCTGCAATTAAAATGCTCTCCAGCCCTGGCCGGGTGGCTCAATGGGTTGGAGCATTGTCCTGTACACCAAAAGGTGTCGGGTTCCATTCCCAGTCAGTGCACATACCTAGGTTGCAGGTTTGGTCCCCAGTCTGGGCCGAGACATAAGGCAACCGATCCATGTTTCTCTCTCACATCAATGTTTCTCTCTCTCTCTCTCTCTCTCTCCCTCTCTCTCTCTCTCTCTCTCTTTCTCTCTCTCTCTCTCTTTCTCTCTCTCTCTCTCTCAAAAAAAAAACAAACCTGGGGTGAGGATTAAAAAAAGATCTCCACACTACTTTTCCATGATGAGTCTCAGTCATCATAATTGTTATTTTAGTGACTGGGTAATCCTACCATGATTTACTTAAACTTGTTATTAAACAAGATGTTTCTTGCACTTCACCGAAAATAACTGTGAATGCTTCTCAGTTCACAATAAATTTGCATATTAGCTTTAGGTGTAAAGCCACTTTCCGTGGACCCCTGAGGGAGACAACATATGCTGATGCGGAATCCTGGGCCTTCAACCACCCAAGTGTCTTTTGGCTTCAAGCGATTATGCAAAACTGGTACACACTGTGGGCCCCGCCAATCCAGAAACTAAAAGGAACACTGCTGGCAGCGCTGCCGTGTCTGTAATAGGTCAGGAATGCAGACACTGTTTTTATTGGTACATGACTGATCAAGTTCTGTTTTTAAAAACTGACCTGGTCCCTAAGAACCTGAGGACTAAGTTGTATACTGCCCTCTGCACCTGAGGAGGGGACCATGAAACTGACCAGTGTCCTCCGTCCAATCAGGGCGAGGCCATGGGTTCCCACCCAGGCCACCCAGGCCTCTTTGGAAGGGAATGGAGCACAGGCCAATTTAATGTTTAGGTCTTTGGTGAAAAGTTACAAAGTGAGGAAACCAAGACAGTTTGTTTTAGATGAAAGTAGCGACAACTTCTGCTGTACTTGGAAGTTGTTTTTTTGTGTGTGGGTTTGTTTTTTTTAAAATATATTTTTTTGATTTTTTTTACAGGGAGGAAGGGAGAGGTATAGAGAGTCAGAAACATCGATGAGAGAGAAACATCGATCAGCTGCCTCCTGCACACCCCCTACTGGGGATGTGCCCACAACCAAGGTACATGCCCTTGACCGGAATCAAACCCGGGACCCTTGAGTCCGCAAGCCGACACTTTATTCACTGAGCCAAACCGGTTAGGGCTGTAGTTGGAAGTTTTAAGAAAGGTTACATCCTTTTTGAAATTGACTCTGTGTGGGGCCAGAAATTCATTTTATCCTATTATTTTTACTCTCATTTGATGACCCAGTAAGATGAGTTATATATTTATATGACACTGGGCAATGACTTAAAAGTCTTTGATTTCAGGGTTGTTGTTGTTGTTTCCATTTTCTACCTGGGAATGATTACTTTTGGCTCACCGGTCTCATGAGATTGCTGTGAGAATCCAATGGGAAATAAAACTGTAAAATCTTCTCACAAGTGCAAGGTGGATGCTACCCGTAAGCACTGGTAATGACGGTGGGCAGAACGTCCCCCGAGAGCAGCATCAGATAGTGCGATGCTCTGTGGGTGTGTCAGGCTTGGGTATTTGTTCTGCAATGTAAACCTGGCCAAGTCATGCCACTGTCTGCCTTGACTTGTGGAAAACATGTTCCCATAGATGCGGATAAGACGAGGCACGGTGTTCTGAGCTCACAAGATGAAGGTCACCCATAGATCCGTCGGGGAGAAAAAAATTCCCTAATATTTTTGTGTGCTCCAGTAACTAATGATACCAAAACCCAAGAGAAAGTGTCATCAAAAATAAAGGACGTCTCTGTGGCTAGAGGAGCATCTCTCTCTTTATTTGAAAACCCAGGCTTGCTTCTGCTTGCGTCCAGGCTTTGTGGTAAATGTTTGCCTGCAGGGAGTCAGCCACACAACTCCCGCAATGCCAGTGGGAGGCACATGACCCAATTTCTGTGGTCTGAGCTGAAAGAGCACCCGAGTGTGTGCAGTCCCACAGCTGCCTGCACAATTACATAGTGAACGCTTTTTCAAATTCACATTTTAAAGAGGAAATTAGATCGTTTTCATTTGTTTTGCTTAGGTTTTATGGTATAATTTATTTCCCCGCCCCCTCTGAGGTCATTTCAAGCACCATCTCCACAAATAGTTATCAGGGGGTTGAGATTTATCTTCGAATACAAATCTCACCCATATAAAGCCATATATTTGACCTGGGATGATAGGAGATGATTGGTCCTGTCCTTATTGTCTCGGTCTAACTCTGCCAAGTACACAGGGAGATAGATGAACACTTCCAGGCTGATGGATGGAAGGCATATTTGACCAACACAGCTTCATGGTGTTTGGAAAGAAGCAAATATTCGCCCATCCCTTATCTGAAGTCTGAACACCATCCTTACTTTGGGAAGAGATGGGAGCATGGGTCATTGTTATTTTTGTAAGGCTTTGAAAAAAAACTTTAGGCAAAGGAAACTGCTAGAGAGAAGAAGGCTGCCACAGAGGAAATACAGGCCACATATCCACTGAGTACCCAAAAAGGGAAGATGAGACCCACCAGGGTTACATCAGAGGCTTTAGGTCCGGACAGTGATGATCGCTTCTGAAGTGAGTGGGGGTTCCCTGCCGTGGGCAGAGTTCTGGTTGTTGGGGGTAATGTCCTTAGGAACCTGCCCGAGGTGTTGTCTGCTTATCCACATACCTCTTGATAAAGCGTCATCATGGTACTATTTTCATATACCACTTGGAGTAAGTACAAGGGTTCGTTTGTGTTAAGTGGGTGAGCAGCCAGAGGGGACATTTCTTAACCTGATAGTGAGGGATTGAGGTCATTAGCACTCAAAGCATTCAAGAGCCATGGTCTTCCATTGTATCCTTTCTATGCATTTTTTTTCTTCTTCTCAAAAATGTGGTCTGTAAATCACCTGCAACTGAATCACCTAACGGGCTTGTTTAAATGTAGATTCCTTGGTCCAGTCCTAGACCTGCCGAATCGGAATGTCTGGGGCAAGGACAAGAGGCACAGTTTTAACAAGCACCATCGTCTGATAAGCATTTCCTCTCCCTCTGCAGAAGGACATCCTATTCGAGCCCTTTTCACTCGATATTGAATCAAAATCTGCCACACTCTACTTTGTTTATTTATTTGTTTTGCTTTTTCACCATTATTTATAATGATAACTAACATGTTTTTTCTTATTTCTCCCCTGTATTTTTATTTTTAGAATAAAAAATTCAGTTACAGTTGTCATTCAATATTATATTAGTTTCAGGTATATAACACAGTGATTAGATATTTATGTAATTTATGAGGTTATTCCCCCCAATAAGTCTAGTTGATACCCATCTGACACCATGCATAGTTATTACAATATTATTGACTATATTCCCTGTGCTCCACTTTGCATCCCTCTGACTATTTTGTAACTTGTACTTCTTAATCCCTTCCCCTTTTTCAAGCGATCCGACTCTAGCATCTGAATATACAAGGAACAAACCCAGTTCTCTTTTACATTGCGCATCTTCCCATCCGTGAAGATCTCCTCCCTCCAGGCTGTGAGATTCCTCATTCACTTGATTTTCTTCCGGAGTGCTCTGCCTTCTTTTTTCTTTATTTAAAAAAGTTTTTTTGTAAAATATTCTGCTGCTCAGAGGAGCGTATCTCAGAATCCATCTATGCCTGTCCTTGTCCTTGTTATTTACACTCCCTTTCCCGTGGCTCATCTTCACCTGCTTTGTGTACAACTGTATCACACCACTGACTCACAATGAGCTCACAGTTCAGTGAAACCCTGGAGTCATCTGTTTGTCTGTCTGTTTATTACATTTTCCAAGCAATTGAAAATGTTTAAGGAAAGTGCACTAGAATTTTTCCTTTGGGAAAGCAGTAACCTCAGCCCTTTAGCCAGAACCTACCATTTAGGTTGTTTAATCCTCTGATTTTGTTTATTTCCGTTTTCAACCAATCTAAATTTTTTCGGCATGTCAATCAAAATCATGCAAGACTTTAATAATTGCCCTGCTAAAATCTAGATACAGGATGTCTCCAACAGCCTTCTAGTCTACCAATCTGGTATGTCTACCTAGAGGAAATGAGGTTAGTCTGCCTTCACCTGTTCTAGTAAACACCACTTCCTTTTCTCTGTTGACAAACAGTCTTTGATTGTTTATTGACAAGTCAAGAATTCATGAGATGCACTGCTCTTAGCTGGCTGAGATGTGCAGCATTTGCCTGTGTGGTCGAAAATTTCTATCAAAGCAATATGTTTGCTAGAAACCTCCATTTATTTGTGAAGTCTTTTCTATTCTCTGCATTGAGTTCTTGTTTCTTTGTATTTTCACCTAGAGCAATGGTCGGCAAACTGCGGCTCGAGAGCCACATGCGGCTCTTTGTCCCCTTCAGTGTGGCTCTTCCTAAGCCTTAGGAGTACCCTAATTAAGTTAATAACAATGTACCTACCTATATAGTTTAAGTTTTAAAAATTTGGCTCTCAAAAGAAATTTCAATCATTGTACTATTGATATTTGGCTCTGTTGACTAATGAGTTTGCCGACCACTGACCTAGAGCAATACCATTATAATCCATCTGAGGGTCCCTGTACCTCCATGAGGTATATGTTTTTTGTTTTTTGTTTTTCTTGGCTTATGCCCTTTCTCTTTGTGGTAGGTCTGTGTCCATTAACACAGATATGATTTGGTCAGGAGATGAATACTTTAGTAGCTTCCAAAATGCAATTCAGGGACTTCTAAGTAATCCTGGGGCTCGTTCTCATAAGGGTTATCATTTATAAATGGCAATAAATATTTGCTTAGGTGGGTCATGAATAAATAAGATTTTTAATAAAAACCAGAACTTATATTACCATTTCGTTAAAATGGACACCATTCATTTTTAATTCCAGTGAGGGAGTTTTGTGTTGTGTTATTTTTATTTATTTATTTATTTTTGTGTGTGTGTTGTGTTATTTTTAATAATGTCATGTCACAATCCGTCTAGCCTTCAATCTACTCACTCATGAAATGACTAGTTTGGACTAGATGATTCCTATGGTATACTCAGATTCTAGAATTATATGATTCTAAGCTTTAAGAAGGAAAGGAAAGTTAAAATAATTTAAAAACCAACACACACACGCACACACACACACACACACACACATGTGCCTGTGCTTGCGTGGAAAACATGAAATCTGAATAAGGTGGTTAGATTGCAACCATGTCAGTTTCTTGGTTGTGCTATTTATACTGTAGTTTTGCAAGATATTCCCATTAAGGGAAACTGGGTGAAAGCATTAGAATATCTGTATTTTTTTCTTATAAAAACATGTGAATCTACAGTTTTCTCAAAATAAAAAGTTTAGAAATAATCAAACCATAGGATGTTATAACAGGACTTTGGAAGTAAGTAGGCCTTACTTGATCTTCACACTAGCTTAAACAAGTTACTGAACCTTTCTGAAACTCAGTTGCTTTGTCAGCCTTAAAGTGGGAATAATAATTCCTACCCAATGGATTGTTGGAAGGATTTTATGAGACAGCGTGTGTGTAAGCATCTTGTATGGCTCATACTCCATGATCATCTTCAATAAATGTTAGTTACTCTCCCCTGTGCTTCTCTCCTTCGTTTTAGGGGAGAAACTAGGACAGTCAGCCTTGCGGTAGCTCTCCTGGAAAAGACACATGACCTGAAGCGAAAGATCGTTCAGAAGCATACATTAGTGAGATGAACCCCATAGCAGTGTAGTGAGTAACGCTGTTACGTAACTTCTGCAAATCACCAGGCAGATCAGCTAACATGGTTTGGCGTGGCTGACCGATAAAATAACAAGGCATCTTCCAAACCCAGCTTGAGTCAGGGAGTCCTGACAAAGGAGCCAGTCAAAATCCAGGATGAATACATGGGCCTGGGAGCACTGGTGTTTCATCGGACTCAGACATGTTGTAAATCTGTTTCAGTGGAAAAAGCAAAAGCGATTTCTCTCTGGCTGGTCCCCTAAATAACTGTCCCCATGGGGCCTAGAGCAGCTTTCCTTCCCTCGAAAAATCCTTAATCATGTCTCCGAATATGAGTTTTCCAGGCAGCTGCACAGATGAGAAGGAGGGAGAGACGAGGGAGAGATGAAGGAGAACAGACGTGTGCTGGTCCTGAAGATGTGATTGTTGATTGAATGGCCAAGATGTGTCTCCCACATGTTTTCCTAAAATGTTTAGACTTTCCCAGGGCTCCATCCTTGCCCCTGTCCTGATGAATGTTTTTATCAGTGAGATGGTGAGGAACACAGAAGGCAACCCTGCCAAATTTTTTATGATACCAAGGTGAAAGGGAGTTTGGGGACAGAATTACAATTTTTAAATAATTTTGGCAGGTTCTGAGCTGATCACAGCAAGCTGTAATTTAATAGAGGTGATGTTAAAACCTGTACTTCAACATCAAAAGCAAAGTACAGGTCAGGGAAGGCTTAGATTGAGAAGGGTTGTTGTTGTTTTTTAATGAAAAAAAGGTATAAGGATTGTATTTGACTACAGAAAGGTATGATTCAACAGTATGATGTGCTTGTAAAAAAGAGGTTAGAGACCTGAAAAAGGAAAATAATCCTTCTACCTTACATAATTTGCATTAGTAAGACAATACTTGGTGTGCTATATTCATGTTGGGGCCAAATTTAAGAAAGATATTGATAAATTGGAATTGGTCACTAAGGGAAAGAAGGAAAAAGAAGGATCAAATTAAAAATCCAAAAACTACATTCTCTAAAGAATGGTCGAAGGAAAATAAGGCTATTTAGCTGTCTTTTACAGTAACCATATGGAAGAGGAATAAATATCTATTTTGTTCTGAAGGACAGCAATGGGATTAATGAGAGAGAGAGAGAGTTCATGGAAACAGATTTTGGCTCAGTAGAAGGAAATCTTTTCAAATAATTAGAGCAGTTCAGTGAAAATGACTATTTCATTTAAATTGTGAGCTTCCTGTCACTGGAAATATTTAAGCTAAGGCTGGATGAGTGTCTGTCTGGAATTCTGAAGGCTCCCAGCATTGAACAAGAGCTTGGGGTAGGTGACCTTTAAGACCACTTCTAACTCCCAGGGTCTATAATTTACGTAAGCATGAATGCCAAGGTCACTTAGGACATGCCAGAGCCACTTTTTCAGCTCTTGGCTCTGATTTGGACCAGCTGTGTGACCTTCTGCTAAGAACTGAACCATTTCTTCTTCCAGTTTCCTCATCCATAACATGAGGGAGCTGGATCGAATGATGTCTGAGTCCTCCCCAGCACATCTGTCCCCTGAAGCACCCTCATGATGACAGCGTGTTGGGAAAGTAGAGTTCGAGCTGATACCATTTGTTGAAGTCCCATTTGCAGGGAGAAGGCTTTTAAAAACCAAAAACCATTGTTGATTGTGGGGCTATTGAACTAAAGTCTCAATTGCTTCTTGGCAAGAGAGTGGGTGATTGTGATCCTAGAATTTGTTCCCATGAGACCTGTGGCAGGAAGTCGATCAAATAACTGATAATCTGGTTCCTCTCAAGCACCTGTACTTTCTGGCCGAGTTCAGCAATGCCTTTGCAAACAACTTGAGAGAAATGAAGATCATATTACCATCGCAATAGAGTTCTATTTTGCAAAGCAAACCTTTGTTCTTTATTTCCTCAGTGATCTGGCTGTTGCTGTTGAGCTTTGTTTATAATCCTAAGAGCCATTATCCATAAAGCAACTTACCATGTGGCAGAGACTGTTCTTAAAGTTTTATATAAATTAATCAGTTTATAAACTGAAAATCTAATGACGAAGCAATAGATTAGATCCTTTCCCCTATGGTGAAAGAGTAGCTAAGATCCATTAAAGTCTGTCTTCATGATAAAGAGTCCAGAATTCAGATCCACACCCTCATTCTTTTAAGCTTCAATGCTGATGTTCAATTACTCTCATTTCCTCTATGGTCCATTTGATAAGCAATACTTTCCTTCTCTGCCTATAGTAAGGTGTGCTAGCCTCCACTGCTACTACATTCTAGCTCTTCCATTTATTCTTTTTTAAAAAATATATATTTTATTGATTTTCTACAGAGAAGAAGGGAGAGGGACAGAGAGTTAGAAACATCGATGAGAGAGAAACATCGACCAGCTGCCTCCTGCACACCCCCCAGTGGGGATGTGCCTGCAACCAAGGTACATGCCCTTGACCGGAATCGAACCCGGGACCCTTGAGTCCGCAGGCCGACGGTCTATCCACCGAGCCAAACCGGTTCGGCATCCATTTATTCTTTGACTATTCTCTGACTCACACATTATTCTCTCAAATCCCACTTCCTCACTTATTTTCCTTCCAGAGATCTTTGAAAATGGGGGTGTCATTATTTGCTCTGACGTAGATATAAAAAGTATGGACAGGCCCTGGACAGGTAGCTCAGTTGGTTAGTGCGTTGTCCCAATGCACCAAGGTTGTGGGTTCATTTTCTAGTCAGGATACATACAGGAGGCAACCAATGAATGCATAAATGGGAGGAACAATAAATCTCTCTCCCACTCTCTCAAATCAATAAATTAAAAAAATTAAGTATGGACAGGATTTCAAATACCTCTCCACTTACTGAGATCAGCAGGGGAAGAAATAAGTAAATTTATGCTTATTGTAAGGATGGGAGAATTTAAAACTCCATTCCCAGGCTCTCAGGTCTGGCAATACTCACTCCATCCAAGTACCACATTTTGTTCCATCTTTCTGTTTCCTAAGGTTGGAAATGAAAACAGCTGTTAGAAATAAGAGCACATGCGTCAATCTTGAATATCAATGTGATAATTACAGTTTCCCTCTCCGTTGGTGGAGCCCCTCCCAGTGTACTGACCCCAGTATCACAGCCCCCTTGCTCTCAGTTTTACATACCAAGACCTTAATTGTTGTTTACCAAGCTTTTAAGATTAAACACTAAATCAGTTGCCAAACCAGAAAAAATAACAAGGAAGAAAATACTTAAGTTTAAAAACTTGATTCTTAGGACATGGCTTTTTTTTTTTTTTTCTGATGTAGATTTTGACCAAAATCTCTATGTTGATATAAGAAATGTCAGTTACTGTTTCACAGTTTTGAAGATGGAGCTTCTGGACTTCTTGGCACCCTCCCTGTGAAGCATTTTGCTTGGATTCTTTTCTTTCTTTCTTTCTTTCTTTCTTTCTTTCTTTCTTTCTTTCTTTTTCTTTCATCCTCACCCAAGGATATGTTGTTGTTGTTTTTTTATTGATTTTAAAATGAGAGAGACCAAGGGAAAGAGAGAGAGAGAGAAACATGGATCAGGATGATGCTCTAACCAACTGAGCCACCTAGCCAGGGCCTGCTCAGACTCTTTACAGAGGCGATGCCTTAAATTTCATTTTCTCTTTCCCACGTTCCTGAGGTTTAGAACCTAATAAGCCAATCTCAAAAGAGTCATCCACAACCTATTAATTGATTGTCACCTTTCAGAGCTGATCGGTCCTCTTTTAGTTCTGTTCAGTCCCCGTATGAGCCACTCAGTCCTTGACTGCCTAAGGCTCTGAAAGTCCCCCATGAATCAGCTGACCAATCTAAGATTGCCCTGCAAATGCAGAACACGTTGTGACCTACACAGAGAGAAGCAGGAGGCAAGAAACCAGGCCCTTTGAATTGCTTCACTTTGCCCACTTTATTTCTCATTCTACAATTTGATTTCTTTGTTGTGAGATGATGTTATTTTTATAATTCACTTCCCTGCTAAGATATCTATAATTTTCTGTTATCATTGTGGACAAGAGCTGGTTTTATGTGTTGAAAATTGTTTTGGTCAGTTTGGAGTGCTGTAACAAAAATACCATAGTCTTGGAAGTCCAAGATAAGGTGTTGAGGTAGGTAGTGTACAGCCAGCAGGTGCCTAGGTGCCTGAGAGAGGGAAGGAGAGAGAGAGAGAGAGAGAGAGAGAGAGAGAGAGAGAGGCTTCTAGTTCTAACCAGTACACTCAGTAATTGATAGAATTAATCAGCTAGCCTGCTGAGCAAGTAACGTGATCTGTACCTGCAAATGAACTTTGAATTCAGTACTTGCTTAATTTTTCTGTGTCCCATAATTCTGCTCCTTATAATATTCAGGTAATGCTGGGTAGAATGCTGAACCATTACGCTTAAAGAACCACAGACAGATGTGAAATACTTTTCTTTGCTAAATGTTCTTACCTCTTTCTTTTAGATTACATGAAGCAGACAACGTTCGAAGCCCAAGCCTTTTTAGAAGCCGTGCAGTTCTTCCGACAGGAGAAAGGGCACTATGGCTCATGGGAAATGATGACTGGGGATGAAATCCAGGTAACACGGAGCTCAGAATTTTGAATCTGGTTTTCTGTCTGGAAGGTGGGAGGCCAGGGTCATGATAAACAATCAAACAAAGAAAGTTATAAGAATGGGAAGATGTGGAACCAAAGACCATTTCTCTCATTGTCTAGAAGCTTTTGGTCAGCACCCACTCCAAAGACCACCAGACCAGACATGAGCTAGGGCAGCCAAAAACTGCAAGGGCAATGGGAAGAACTACTTCTACTTTTTTCTATAAAAGTGATTATTCTTTCAGATGACCTTCTGCTTCCAGAGGAGAAGTAAATGTGAACAGCATGGTTGAGTGCAAAGTGTGTGGTGGGGATTTGGGGCACAGACTTGGGTTAGTTAAATCTTGCCAAGCTATTTAACCTCTTTCAGTCTCAGGTGACTCTTCTGAAAGAAAGATAATGTTTGCCTGGCAGGGTTGTAAGAATTAAATGAGATGTTTTGGGAAAGTATTTGGCACACAGTTGTCATTATCTTTTAAATGACTTATAAATGAAGTGATTAAAGGAGACACATTTTAAAAGCATGAGGCAGTTCTCTGTATGTTTCTAGTTTGCCATTCTCTGTGGTCCAGTATAATTTTCCATGACCTTAATTAAATGCCAGTCATGGGCTAAGCACCATGACTTGGTCCCTGGGGCATTGTTACAAATCTCCAAGGCAACCTGCTTCATGATGGGAGCCCATCCTCCATGAGGATGCCAGTCACAGGGCTGATTTGGCAGGAAGAGGAGGCTGGGTATGGGCCTTATTTAACTAGAGGCACACAGAGCCCATGAATGGTTTCCTTTAATTTCCCCTCATCTCCCAGAGGTGCCTCTTTTGGGAGCCAGTAAAATGTGTTATTAGGGAACAATATTTGGAAGATGCCAGATGGTACCCTGCCTTTGTATAGTCATGAAACATCCAAAGTTGAAAACTCTTTCACATGAAGATAGAACTGTTTTTATTGTTTTACCATGTGACTCTGAAACTTCTCCACCGCCCTCTTCTTCTTCTGGTGGATTCTAAATTCTTTAAAAATATATATATATTATTGACTTCAGAGAGGAAGGGAGAGGGAGAGATAGAAACATCAATGATGAGAGAGAATCATTGGTCAGCTGCCTCCTGTACGCCCCCTACTGGTGATTGAGCCCACCACCTGGGCATGTGCCCTGACTGGGAATGAAACCATGACCTCCTGGTTCATAGGTCAATGCTCAACCACTGAGCCACACTGGCTGGGCTAAATTTTTTATTCCCCACCCTGAGGTTATTCAAGAACTTTCACCAATTCTTGGTTTCTGATATTTTGGGGAAGCATATCTTTTATAAATCTGAGAGGATTAAGGACCAACCATATTTATAAGGGGAGGCTGAAGTACTTGACCCTGATTGGTCTGTCATATGAACAGACATATTGAATAGATGCACCAATATTAAAGTGCCCCTGTGCAATACTTTCTTATGTTCACAGCCTAATTCTATCTGTTCATCTTACCAGTCTCATGAGGTGGGTAGAGCAGTTATTATTATTTTCATTTTGTAAATGAGAAAACTGAGAGAGGCCTATAGCAATTAAGTGACTTGTCCGGTTTTCTCATTCAACAACTGTTTGTGGAGCCACCGTATGCCAGGCGCTCTGCTGGGTGCCGGTGACCCAGGGATGGGCAAAGCAGAACGGTCGCTGTCCTGTGGAGCTGATGGGTTCAAGGTCACATGCTAAGGGGACAATGGCCAAGGCAATGACAGCTTCTGACTCCTAGTCCAGTGAAAGATCAGCACCAACCGTGGGAATACACTAACTCACACAATTAGTGAGTTCCTTGCTTCAGCCTGTGCCACTTGCTTCATTATTTTCTTTCATTTGCAATCTCATGTCACATTCCTTGTGACATGAGATTGTGAACAGGGCTCAAGTTCACATTCCTTCCCCATGCCATTGAGAGCAGACACTTCATAAGTCCTTCCTGTGGGTTGACTATTGAGTCTGTTGTGTTTGCTTTTGTTGACACTCAGCTTTTTGCGTTGGGCTGATCCGTGCAGAGTGCTCTAGGGTATGAGGGAGCTAAATGACTCATCCCCTGCCCTGTCAGTGAGGCAAGACCTACCCAGAAACATCCAGAGAACGAGGCAGCCTTCGAAGTGTGGGTGGGTGCATATGTGGGGCTGTACATATATGGGCATCTTAAAGCATCAGCAGAGAGCAGTCATAGGAAGGTGCTAATGTGGAAGTATAAAAATACCCTAAGGGGAAAAACAAAACCAATGAAAAACCTGAGAAGAGGTCAGTAAACGCTGGAGTTAGCAAGTGACCCAAGAGGTTTGGCTCCCCCTAGAATCTGAGCATCTTTGGTGAAATCATAGACTCATAAAACGTGAGTGTTGGAGGGGAATTTCCAGATCATTTGTCCCGGACCCTCCAGGAGAGAGAAACAACCTCCAGAGATGTTAGTTGGCAGAAGTCACAAAGCCCATCTGTGACAGAAATGCCTTTTGAGCCATGTCAGGCTCTCCCTGGAGAAGCCCGTGAAAGGTAATGGCTTCCAGAACTTTCCTAGGTGGGGCCTGGTGAGGGTAAGCTGCACTGTAAGCTTTTCTACACAGAGCTGGAGCAATGTCTGTCCTCAGACGCACAGAAAAAAGAGGTCGGGGGCCCAAAGCAGCTGCCCAGCAGTTGAGGGATGTGGTGTGGCGTGACTGGGTTTGAGAATATGACATCTTTTATTTAAAGCACTGGGCTTATTTGCATTGTTTCTACTAAGAACTTAGTCATAAAATTGTTCTAACCCCCGCTACCCTAGGGGCGTGTATTCATATGTTCATCGTTGTTACACTATTATCTTCACAGTCATGACTCACACAACACGTTTGGCAGGTCCTCGTGGCCATGGTTATTTTAGGCAAGTGTCCAGGCAAAGCAGATCTCTCAGAATAACTTTCCTGACAGGCTATTAATACAGAATATTAATATAGACAAAAATACAATCGTCCCCCCTTATCTGCGGTTTTGTTTTCCAAAGTTTCAGTTACCTGCGGTCAACTATGATCTGATACTGAATGGAAAATTCCAGAAATAAACAATTCAGCCAGTGTTGCTCAGTAGTTGAGCACGGACCAATGCACCAGGCGGTCAGGGCTCAATTACCCGGTCAGGGCAGTCAGGGCACATGCCTGGGTTGCATGTTCGATCCCCAGTCGGGCGTGTGCAGGAGGCAACCAATCAATGATTCTCTCTCTTCATTAAAGTTTCTATCTCCCCCTTTTCCTTCCTCTCTGAAATAAATTAATAAAGCATACTTATAAGAAAGAAAACAGAAACAAGCAATTCATAAGTTTTAAATTGTGCACCATTCTGAGTAGCATGATAAAATCTCTCACAGCCCTGCTTGATTCTGCCTGGGAGGTGAATCATCCTTTGTCCACCGTCTCCGCATTGTACGTGCCATGCGCCCCTTAGTCACGTAGTAGCCACCTCTGTTATCGGATCAGTTATCAGAGAGAAAGATGAGAGAGAGAGACCACATACACATAAACTCTTATTTACAGTATATTATGATAATTGTCCTATTGTATGATTAGTGATTGTTATTGATTTCTTACTGTGCCTAATTTGTAAATTAACTTGATCACCGCTATGTATGCATTGGAAAAAGACATACTGTATCTAGGGTTCGGTGCCACCTGCAGTTTCAGGCATCCACTAGGGGTCCTGGAATGTATCCCTCCCGATAAGGGGGGACCACTCTATCTGTACAGCAGCAAATATATCTTCTACTTGTCAGCATCAATGTATCAAATGAGGTCATGAGGGAAAGCATTCTGCAGAATGTAAGGATTTTGTTATTTGGGATATTTATCATTTGCCTTTAAATGATCAGTGGGCCCGAGAAAGCAGCATTGCCACAGAATAGGGAGGCTAAAATACAGGAAAACTGCCTACATTTTTTTAGGCCTTGTCCATAGATTTCAGGGTTAGAGGAAGAGATACAGGTGGGCTCTGCACCCTGCCATGTGGCCATCCCTCGGCCCCTGCCCTGGCAACTCCCATACCCTCCTCTTTTCCCCTAGATATATTTCCTTTTCAATTGCTGAAGTTATAAAATAGAACCAACTTTCTTGGAACATTACGTGGGAAAGACTAAAGGAAAACGCTAAGCCCACCCCAATGGGGCATTCTTTTACTTTGTGACATTTCCCCATTCATGCTGATGTGCAGATTGAAATCTCTGCAAAACTTTGCAATCTGTGTAAAAAGATGAATCAGGGCAATTACTATCGTTAGGGCCATTATCTCGCAGTTAACACTTTTCAGCTGAGGTAATATTTCCCACTGATTTTAAGTTCTGGCTTCAGTCTCCTCATGCTCTTAGCTCACTCTCCCCACGCCACACTTTCATCACTCTTGGGCAGATGTGTTCCAAACAAGAATTGATTCCGTTGAGCAGGTGGGGAGCATGGGGGGGGGGGCGGGGGAAGAGGGAGCGTCCATGGATCATTAATTACCAACTTGAATCTCTAGCTGTTGGATCTGCTGGCTTCCATGGCGTTTGCACATGTTAACTTCCTAAAGATGCTGGTTCACCTTTTGAACTCCCCAAGAGAATGGTTAAGAAAGGTATAAACATTCCCCCTCCCCGCCCCCCAGTGAATTACCAGGACTAGGGGAAATCCTCTCTCCATCATGCTCTTTGTCACATCACGGAGTTCCACGTCTCCGATGACGGGCCCCCACTTCCTGCATTGGCCCCAGCAGCCTTCTCTCCCAGGAACCCACAGGTGCGGGGGACTGATGGATGGCTTGCCCACCTCCTCGCTGGGAGTGCTCCTCCTAAGTTCAGCTGGACCATCACACCCCGCGGTAGCAGCCCTGGTGAAAGGCAATGTCCAGTGAGCTCATGAAGATTTCCACCAGCATGAGGCTGGGCGATGACCTCAGAGAAAATCTTTCTTAGTTAATTCCCCAAGTTTAATTTTAATTTCTATGAGGTCGATTATTTTGGACAAATATTATTTTCAATTCATAGTGCAGATGTCAAATGATTCTGTACTGTTGTGCCTGCCTCCATTTCCCAAATGACTTGTGTTGGGGTGTTTTTGTAAATCTTGGTCTGCAGCCAGATGCAGTATTGAGAGCTGAAAGTTGAGCTGTGAGCCCTGAAAGATGCAGGGCAACGTGAATTTGAACAATCAGGCAGCTCCAAGTGGGGGGTATGGGGATGTAAATAAGAGGGGCCGGTGTACTTGGAGTGTGATGTGGGGGCCTGTGGGAATCCCGCTCAGATTCAGAAGAAACAATTTCATTGAACCAAGCAAAATTCTAGAAGAGACTCGGGAGCACTTTTAAAAAATCACCTTGAAAATGTTAGACACCCCCTGCCCCCCCCCAACACACACTTATATGCTGCTCATCCCACAAATGTCTAGTTACTCCTAAGTGTTTGTGACTCCCTTCTTTTTCTGAACTTGAAAGGGAATGGAGGTGGTGGGGTTCAGGGAACAGTGAAGTCAAAGAGCGTGAAGACACTTGGAACCCGAGGGAGTCTGAGGAGGAGCGACGGTCTGGGGGATACAGACAAGGACTCAAGCCACCACGACCAAGCCTGTCCCCTCCACAGTTTTCCTAAGGATGCCCTTATCCAGAACTGAAGTGTCCCCTCTCTTCCCAAACGCATTAGCTTCTTCCGGTGTTCCGACAGGAGACGTTTGATTTGAGGAATTTGTCCTTTCCGATGGGGAAACATGAGCAGGAGTTATAGTTCCTTGTGGATGTTTATGAATGTTTGCCCTCTGAGGTTGTCTTCATTGACCCAGAGTGAAACTGTTAACCTAGCAGGTTTCATGTAGCTCAGGACACCCCCCCCCCCCGGCCCCGCCCCCAATGCAGCTGCGATGGGGATGGCCAGTTGTGACATCTTCGGTTGGCGTGATGCTCAGTGTTTGCCGTTACCAACTAACGGACGGGGGGCTGTCTTCCTCTTCTGCTGGCAGATCCTGAGTCACATGGTGATGGAGGAGCTGCTGCCAACCCTCCAGGCAGACCTTCTGCCGAAAATGAAGGGGAAGAAGAATGACAGGAAGAGGGCCTGGCTCGGGGTAAGGGATGGCACTGCTCGGTGCTCCTCAAACACATTCCTGCCCCTGCTCTTTTCAGGGAACCTTTCTCTTGTTTAAAAGCTAATTCCTTCCCTGGCCTACGTCGAGTCTGCTCAGTCTCACTGAAATGAGGACTAATCCGAGCAGACTCTAGCTTGGAAAGAAACATTCGAACAAATGTGTGTGCAGTTTTGTTGATGTTGTGGTCATCTGTGATGAGCCCTCCCCCCCCCCCCCCCCCCCCCCGTCCTTGACTCCGTCGGGCGCTGACACACCACAGAGCCCTGATTTATGTGTTGACCCTGTTGCAGCTCCTCGAGGAGGCCTACAACCTGGTTCAGCAGCAAGTTTCAGAGGGGCTAAGTGCCTTGAAGGAGGAATGCAGAGCTCTGACCAAGGGCCTGGAAGGAACCATCCGTTCAGACATGGATCAGATCGTCAACTCAAAGAACTTCCTAACTGGGAAGATCAGAGGTCAGTGGACATTATCCACGTTCCTACCAAGGAAATAAGCTGTGCATTGCGGGTTGCATCGCACCCGCATTGCATCCTGACCGGGAATCAAACCATGACTTCCTGGTTCATAGGTTAACGCTCAACCACTGAGCCACACCAGCTGGGTGCAAGTCATTTTTAGAAACCACAGATTGTTTTATATTTGAATAGTTAGAAGTCATGGTTTCAGAGGAGAATTAAAACGAGGGGATGGGGAAGAAGTGGTAAGGGTTGTAATAGGAACCTGCTTAGAGGTGCTGTTAAGGGCCTGGCCCTCCCCATTGGAAACTTTAGTGAAACCAGCGGGACGAAACTTGGCGTCTTGCCTCGTGGGAGGCGGAGGGGGCTGTGTATTCTGAGACCACCTGCACCTCCCCTGTTGGGGCATTTCTTGGCTTATGACCCATGTTCATGATCATTCTGAAATTTCCATGGCATGCATTATATGTCTTCTCTCAAAGTTAATTGATAAAGAAATCATTATTCTCCTGGCAGACAAAGTTGCATTTGGGTATCAAGCAAGTCATTTTTATTTTATTTTTTAAAATATATTTGCACTGATTTCAGAGAGAGAGAGAGAGAGAGAGAGAGAGAGAGAGAGAAACATTAATGATGAGGGAGAATCATTGATCAGCTGCCTCCTGCACACACCCTACTGGTGATAGAGTCCACAACCCAGGCATGTGCCCTGACTGGGAATCAAACCGTGACTTCCTGGTTCATAGGTTGACGCTCAACCACTGAGCCACACCAGCTGGGTGCAAGTCATTTTTAGAAATCAGAGATTGTTTTATATTTGAATCATGCCATTGCGGTGAAAGGTTTTTCCCCCTAGTAATTCTATGATCAGCTTAATATTTCATATCCCAAATATTTACAAGTTATACATAATATTAATAGTATTGGTCATCTTAGATTCTCAGAAAAAGAGGCAGTATGACCCTCCATACTTCTGTGAACTAGTTCTGAGAATTGAAATAAGAATGTGACCATTATTGGCACATAACCTATAAGCAAGTTATGTGCCAATAAGAAATAGACTTGAAGTTCTGTTTCTGCATATTAGGACGTGACCTTGGTCAAGCCATCTAATATATTCAGGCCTCTATTTTTCCATCTGTAAAATGGAGGATTGGCCATTCAGATGAGTGTGTACTTCCCTCTTCAGTTCCGTGATGCAATGACAAGGTCATGTGACTTACCTAACTCCTCAGAGCTAGCATTCCAGTCCATGGAGCGAGTTCAGGCCTCTTCCAGCCCAGGTTTCCTGCACGGGATCGCTGATTCCAAACCTAGCCAAACATGAGAATTACCTTAGCCCTTCGGTTGGCAAACTGCGACTCGCGAGCCACATGCAGCTCTTTGGCCCCTTGAGTGTGGCTCTTCCACAAAATACCGACTTCTGCGCATGGGCCACGAAGTTTCAGTTGCACTATACGTGAACGCCCGCACGTGGTATTTTGTGGAAGAGCCACACTCAGGGCCAAAGAGCCGCATGTGGCTCACGAGCCGCAGTTTGCCGACCACTGCCTTAGCCCTTAGCAACAACAACAAATAATAATAATAATACAGATCTTCATGGCCCAGCCAGACTTCCTAAAGCAGAATCGTTACTATGCTCTTCCTCGTCTAAATCAAAGGGCAGCATTTGCCTCTGGGAAGTGAGAGCATGGTTATATTTTTTCCATCTTTCTTTCTTTCCTTTCTTTCTTTCTATTTTTAAGTATATTTTTATTGATTTCAGAGAGGAAGAGGGAGAGAGAGATAGAAACATCAATAATGAGAGAGAATCACTAATCCATGGCCTCCTGCACACCCTTCACTGGGGATCGAGCCCACAACCCGGGCGCGTGCCCTGACCAGGAACCAACTGTGACCTCCTGGTTCATAGGCCGACGCTCAACCACTGAACCACACCAGCTGGGTTTCCCAACCCTCTTGGATTTTCTGTGCTCTCTACATTTTTGTCACTGCACATGTTGTACTTGATTATCAGAACAAAAAAATAATGCTTTTTAAAAAATTGGGGGTGGGAATGGGATGTGGGGGGGACAAACTGAAAGGAATTTGTTTCCATTTGCCCAAGAAATGACTGTACTTGAGTTTTTAAAAGTCTCTGGAGAAGGCAAGAGGGGAATTGAATTATATTATATTGATTGACTCTTAGAGAAATTAATTAAAACTATAAATTGTTGTACACAAATAATCATTATGTTGTACACCTGAAACTAATATAATGTTATATGTCATACCTCAATTTTTAAAAAACCTTAATAAATTTTGACTTTAGAAGGAAACTATGTCTACAGGGGTGGGCAAAAGTGGGTGTACAGTTGTGAGTATGAGAAACACAGTTTGTTTTTGTATTATTATTATTTACTCTTGTATTATGTATTTTTCCATATGAACAACTGTACACCTACTTTGCCCACCCCTGTATATAATGACAATGATTGACAATGTCTGACTTTTTTTTTTTATTTTTTTTTGTATTAAACACTGCATGCTTATAGGGACCAAGCAGAAAAATGCATTTCATCCCAGGGCAGAGGAAAGCTTGGGGGTGGGGAGACATTCAGTCTGTTTCCATTTTCAAACCACCTAATGGTTTTCTATTCTGGTGAATGCGGCCCAGGCCTCGCTGTGCTGGTCTGTCTTGCCCTTTGAGCTTGCCTTGGCGGTTCAATGGCTCTATGGGGCAACTTCCAGCCCTGGCCTGGGTCGAGTGCCTTTGAATCCACTTTCGCCCTAAGCCACGGTTTCCTGGCTATTTCCTACCGCAGCAATGGTGGCCCAGCCCGCGGAGAAAAGCTGTGCGGAGAGCGTGCAGCCATTCCTGGCGTCCATTCTGGAGGAGCTCATGGGACCGGTGAGCTCAGGATTCAGTGAAGTGCGCTCACTCTTTGAAAAAGAAGTGGATGAACTTAGCCAGAACTTTCAGACCAGCAAAGACAATGCCCAGCTGAAGGAGGTAGGATGGGAAGCCAAGGAGTTTGGAGTGGGGCTGCCTCTTCCCTGGGGCTTTATCTGCCTTCATCTAGCACAGTGGTTCTCAATCTTCCTAATTCCGCAACCCTATAATACAGTTCCTCATGTTGTGGTGACCCCAACCATAAAGTTATTTTCGTTGCCACTTTGTAACTATAATTTTGCTCCTGTTATGAATCGTCATGTAAATATCTGATATGCAGGATGTATTTTCATTGTTACAAATTGAACATAATTAAAGCATAGTGATTCATCACAAAAACAATATGTAATTATATATGTGTATTCCGATGGTCTTAGGCGACCCCTGTGAAAGAGCCGTTCGACCCCCCAAAGGGGTCGCGACCCACAGGTTGAGAACCGCTGATCTAGTCTTTTCTTTCTTCCTTCCTTCATCCGCCCTTCCAGCCATTCGTCTAGTCTGTCTTCCATTCATCCAACAACCCATTCATCCATCCATCTACCTGATTTCCTTTCTTGATGGTTTCTAGTTGCAAAAATAATAATGAATCACCCATACCCACCCAATCCTAGCCCACCCCTTAGCTCCTACACCACCTCCCCTCCCAACTCCCTGAATAAACTAATACAAGTAGCTTAGAATATGTTTACACATACTTTTCCCTTGTTCATACAAATACATATGCAGACAGTCTCATTTATGTAAATGTTGTATGTTGATTTGTTTGTTGCTAAAAAATAGAGATTCATGACATAAACCAGCGTTTCTCAGAGCGTGGTCCCTACATCAGCAGCAGCAGCAGCAGCACTGGGCTGTTAATATGCAAATTATCAGGCCTTCACCAAAGATCTGCCGAGTCAGAAACTCTGGGCAGTGTGTTCTAGGAGAGCTACAGAGGCCCCAGTGCACCCTTAAGGGTGACAGTCACTGACAGACATGACTTGCCAACTTGGTTTTACACTTGACACATGATGGACATCCGTACAAGTCAGTGGATAAGATCAGATACGTCTCTCCCTTTTCCTTTCTTATGTCTCTGTGCATACATACATGTCATTGTAGATAAACAAGATCATTTTGTATATATTCTGAGGTTTCTTATCGCAGCCTTCTTTTTAAACTGGCCTTTACTTTCCCATCCTCCCCCACACCTCCCACCTTCCCTCAAGTATCTAGTGTCACACCTCAGCCTGTGCCATTCTGTAATTTTCCCATGCTTCTAGAGCAGGGGTGGGCAAACTTTTTGACTCGAGGGCCACAATGGGTTCTTAAACTGGACCGGAGGGCCGGAACAAAAGCATGGATGGAGTGTTTGTGTGAACTAATATAAATTCAAAGTAAACATCATTACATAAAAGGGTATGGTCTTTTTTTCCAATAGTTTTATTCATTTCAAACGGGCCGGATCCGGCCCGCGGGCCGTAGTTTGCCCACGGCTGTTCTATAGCATATAAAGCACACACATTCATGGGCTACTTGTTTAAATTGCTTGGTCTTAGAAAAATGGGATTATGTTATATAGACTGCTTATCAGTATTCTTATTCAAAAATGCCTCATGAAACTATTTCCAAGTTAACTGTTGTAGCTCCAAGTCGTTCATTAAAATGGCTGCATAATATGTCATGTATGATTTATTCAACCATCCAGATGTTGCTGGCATGGAACAAAGCTATGATAAATAACCTTATTAAAATATTCTTACATGTTGATGCTTTCCTTTCTATGGGATAGATTCCTAGGACAGGATTTCTAGGTCGAAAGGTAGGTTCATTCCTCATGGTAAGATGCTGCCATTTGCGTTCCCCAAAAAGGATTTCAAATTTACATCGCCGCCCATTGTGTGTGGCAGAGGACTTTCTTCCTCATATTCCCATCGGAAACAAGTGTTACCACTTGTTTAAACTTTGGCCAATCTGCTCGGAGCAAAGCAATGACCCATGAATCCTTTCTTGTCTGCCTAATCGACATGTCTTAAAAACAGTCACATTGCACAGTGTGTGACGAGGGGCAAGTTCCACGGCATGGTTTTGATAATTAATTCCACGTTAGTGGAGCTCTCTCTAACTCCCTTCTCAAAGGGAGTAATATTTTCCCATTACAAACACCAAGAGAATGGGATTTATTTATTTATTTATTTATTTATTTATTTATTTATTTCTCACCTGAGGATATGTTTTTATTGATTTTAAAGAGAGAAAGAGAAATCGATGTGAGGGAGAAATATCAATTGGTTGCCTCCAACATGCACCCTGAACCCATAACCCTTTGGTGCAAGGGATAACACTCCAACCAGCCAAGCCATCAGGCCAGAGCTGGGCCGTCTTTAAATTTCTGCTTAGAGAAATCTCAAAATCGAGATTTTTCCTCTTTTCTGTGACCTGAAAGTGAGACAGCATATCCTATATAATTCACATTCACTCCTGTACTCCCCAAATCTCTTTAGGTGTCCATTTTCAGCATTTTCTACCTGCCTTGTTTACTCTAGGTCTCCCATATTCAATTTTAAAAATTAATTTTAAATAAGCTTGGGAATTAAAATGCATTCTGTTGGCAACAACAGCCCTAGTGTCTGAGTGTGTTGATAACCCTGGGGGTCTCTAGGAGATGGGGTCTGTTGCCATCCTCTTGCTGGAAGCCTCATTGGCCAAGTCATCACTTGTGCAAACTAGAGGAAGAGGAGGAACCCCAGTTTTTACAACTGGATACCTTTCCCAGGCCAGACCTCTTCCTACCACCTGCTCCCTATCCACTAGCACCATGGAGAACCGACAGCAGAGGGAACTCCCCTATGCACTGACAGAGCCTCAGAAAACTGTGGGGACTGTGGCTTTACATCCAGGAGTTTGGGGGGCACTCTGACCTCTCTGGGATTGCCTGTCATTAGAGAAGGCTATGTGGGCTTATGAGCCCAGTAACAATTCCACGTGCAAAAGGACCTACTTGCCTAGCTCTGGAATTCTGGAAGCGGGAGTTGGGAACCAGTCCATCAAGAGCATAAGAAGATTGGAGCTCTGAGTGCATCCCTGGCCCTCCCATCGGCCAGTTGGTTCTTCTCCCGGCCTCTTCCTAGCAACAGAGCTGCCCCAGGGCCCCACTGAAGGAAGACAATTGAAGATGTCACAGATGTAGTGATCTGAGAAGTGGTTCACGCTAAAGACATACATTGATTGTTTGGAATTTACAGAATACTAGAGGCCCCGACATCCCCCAAGGGGTCCCGGATTGCAAGAGGGTGCAGGCCAGGCCGAGGGACCCCACTGGTGCAACATAGGGGCCGGGGAGGAATCATGGGAGGGCTCCAGGGTGTGTCTGGCCCCTCTCACCTAGTCCCAATCAGCATGACCCCAGCAGCCAGCTAACCTACCGGTCAGAGCATCTGCCCTCTGGTGGTCAGTGCACATCATAGCGACTGGTCAAATGGTTGAACAGTCAGACACTTAGCATATTAGGCTTTTGTTATGTAGGATTGTGTAATATTGTTCCTAAGTCTGAATGGTTTAATTTTTTTCCTTCACCCAAACGCAGCATCTGGACCGTCTTATGAATCTCCCACTGGATTCCGTGAAGATGGAACCTTGTTATATCAAAGTCAACCTGCTCCAGGAGCGCTTGCAGGATCTCAAGAGCCGCTTCAGATTCCCCCACGTGGATCTGGTGGTGCAGCGGACACAGAACTACATGCAAGAGGTGGGTGCCCACAGGGGCCTCCTGGGGATGAGGACGGAGCCAGCAGGGAAGCAAGCTCAGGCAGATGGGACTGGCGTGCTTGCAGCCAGGAAGCATGGCCATTGCCTTTGTCATCGTATCTGTGCTTCTAGCTGTCTTCATCTTCCCTCCATGTCATAGAGTAGAACACCATGGAGTAGAAACATCCAGGGAAATAAAGTGGCATTAATGAATAACTACTTGGTTTATCAACCCCCTGGCAATGGGCAAGGAGACACCTGATTGGTGGTGTTGCTCTTATATCAATCAGGGGCAAAGCAGATGTACAGTCCTTAGTTCATCCTAGCTTGATGCCTGTGTCGGTGGCCAGAGCTGTTTCATGCCTGAGGCACATAAAAAAATTACTTGGTTTGTCAAATCAGTGCTTCTAACCGTGGCTGCACATTAGAATCACCTGGGGAGCTTTTAAGAAATACTGGTGCCTAGGCCCCACCTCCAGTGAGTCTGAGTATATATATATATATATATATATATATATATATTTAATTATTTTCTAGTTATTAAAAGTATATCTATCTATAATTCAATAATTTTTAAAATTTCAATATTTAAAAATAATGTTAAAAATAATTTAATAATTTTAAACATATATTTTTATTGATTTTTAGAGCAGGAGAGAGAGAGAGAAAGATCAATGTGAGAGAGAAACATGGATTGGCTGCCTCTGGCATGTCCCCTACTGAGGCTGGAGCCTGCAGCCTGGGCATGTGCCCTGACAGGGAATTGAACCAGCAACCTTTCGGTGCATGGGACGACACCCAACCAACTGAGCCAAACTGGCCAGGGCTATATTTTAATAATTTTTAAAGATTTCCCCTACTCATTTCCACTGCTTCTAATATGTGTCCAGGATTGAAATCCACTGGCTTCAATTAATCCCCTAACCTAGAACCAATCAGTCACTCATAGCTTCCTTTTTGGATTTCTTGTGTTTATTTGATAGGCTCCTTGTTTCCCTATGAGGAACAGGAATGAATAGCACAGACTCTTTCATAGTATTGTGATTCATCAATGAAGAGAGGGTGTGCTCATTGAAGCCGTAAGAGCACAATTCTGTTTTTCCAGGGCAGCTTATGGGGCTGAACACTCTGCCAGATCCCACTTTAGGGAACTCATAGGGAGACAGAGTCTTAGATAAATTCACTCCCATGTGGAGAATGCGCTGAGAAAGATACGGGTTGAATGCCATGGGAATTACAGGCTTGGAAAAGAAAAGAGCTTTTTATTATTTTTTCCTTAAAAATATAGGCAGGATTAAGTGACACATCTTATTACCTAACCTCTGACTTGTGAGAGATTAAAAATGGACAAGGAACAAAATTGGGCGATCGTTTGATAGAGTCCCTGTGATAATACTGAACCTGGTGGAGCTTACAGGGACACGAGGGCAGAGAATACGAAATCTGAGCTGCTTCTGTTTCCTAACCCGTAACCGTGCCAGCCAAGGTCTGCCCCAAGCCCTCACCCTGCCTCCCTTCCCATCCTGGCGGAGGTGTGAGGAGATGGATGGGAGGTGGAGAGAGAGATGCTGGGTAGCTTACATCCACCTGAACTTGTATGTGTAGAGTTAAAGCAGCCAAAAATAATTGGAGGTGACTCCCACCTCATCTTGGTAAGCCCTGGCTGCAGGTATCAGAGATTAGAAGAAGGGGGTGGCCACCGGAGATGGAAGTAATTTTAATCCTACATCGTCTTGGGGTTTCCCGTTCAGGGTAGAAAGAGATGAGAAGAAAGGATGCATACATGTATATAGATACACGCAAGTGTGTGTGTGTGTGTGTGTGTGTGTGTGTGTCCCGGTCTCTTACTGATCCCACTGTGGCCATGTGCCTATTTACTTCACAGTTCAGACGGTGGGGTGAGGACTCACCCCTGGGAAATCTGTAAAATAAGAGGTGGTCACCCCCTCCCTTCTCTGCAGCTGACTTGGGCGGACCTGTGGTGGTGCCCCCGCCTCTGACCGTGCTGTTTCTGTGTTGCCTTGGTTTCTAGCTCATGGAGAACGCAGTGTTCACTTTTGAACAATTGCTTTCCCCGCATCTCCAAGGAGAGGCCTCTAAAACAGCCATCGCCATTGAGAAGGTGAAGCTCCGCGTCCTAAAGGTAAAACCCCTTTTTCATGTGGGAAGCGTAAAGCAAGACTGTGGCCCCTGCTTCTCTTTAACTGGAAAATACCAAGTTCTTTTACTCGCCCCCTTTTCTTTCTCATCTTTCCCATCTTTCCTTCCTGGGGTTCCAGGGACTATTAGGTACCAGCTGTTCCCCCAGCATGACTTTCATGCCTCTCCTGCCATCTAGTGGCTAATTTAGAGATCACAGGTCCTCACCATTGTTGCCCGTCAGCTGGAGAGACATGTCCTAGTTTACTTTTAAAGCAACTGGATTTGATATTTATTGGCTGTCCACTATAAGCAAACCATTGTGATGGGTATTGCATGGAATATAAATATAGGCAAGGCACCGCCTATTTCTTCAAATAGTTTCCATTGTAATTAGGCAGCATATTTTAGAAAAATCGGCACCTCATGGCAAAGGAAATATACTCCAAGAAAAAGATACCTGCCAGAGAGAGAGAGAGAGAGAGAGAGAGAGAGAGAGAGAGAGAGAGAGAGGTTGGCACATTAAATTGTTCCATTTTTAATGTGTTTAATGCTTAAGTATGTGTCAAAATAGTTGTAACAATAGTTTACATATATGTGCTGTATTTTTAAAGCTTGTTTAAACCTATTATGTTTCATTTGATCTTCACTAGAACTTGTGAGATAATTAGAATGTGTTCCCATTGTAGAGATGAGGAAACTGACTCTCTAAGAGCTAACGCGACTTACTTAAGCTCAACAGGCTAGTCAATGGTGACCCTAGAGCTTAAATTACCCTTAAAACTAACGCATTAATTTTTTACTTCCTCCTTGCCCTACACCAGTGATTTTCAACAGGTGAGCCACAAGAATTTTTCAAACATGCAATACCTGACTATTTAATCAGGGGCACTGACCTCTTTTCCCTTAAATTGTCAAATAAAAAAATGACAACAACCAACACAACAATAGCCATCCAGCGTGAATTAATCAGTTATATCAATTTTCAGATCAGCAAAAATATTTTTTTTGGCGTGCCACAGAATTTTAGTAATTCGTTTATGTGTGCCACAAGATGAAAAAAGTTGAAATTGTTGCCCTAAACAGTGCTTGGAGCAGCAGATCGAAGTTCCTCAGAGCCTGGGAGGGGTCCCTGAATTTCAGACCTGATGTTGAGGTGTCACAGGCAGTAGGAGACTCTGGCAACCAAATTATTGAAATTAAAAGCAATATTTATCACGGGAACACAAATAATAATGAACTTGAAGTTGAGGAAGAAAAGATATCAATGTCAGTATCACCTCCAGTATCAGGACACTTTATACCTCTCTGAACAGTCCCTTTCTTCTCTGGACATGCTTAAGGGCAAGAACATGCTTCCTGATATAAAGCCAAAGTTCTCAGCGGCCATCCATTTAGCTCTACCCTCTTTGTTAAGTTCCTTCTTCCACCTGGCAGCCTTTCCTTGTTTGAATAGAGCTGTAATTTATCCCGAAGTCACTACCTCCGGTATAAATGTCTTCATCTCCTTCACCAGGGGTCCTCAAACTATGGCCCGCGGGCCACAGGCAAATACAAATATTGTATTTGTTCCCCTTTTTTTTTTTTTACTTCAAAATAAGATATGTGCAGTGTGCATAGGAATTTGTTCATAGTTTTTTTTTTTAAACTATAGTCCGGCCCTCCAACGGTCTGAGGGACAGTGAACTGGCCCCCTGTTTAAAAAGTTTGAGGACCCCTGTCCTTCACCATTCCTTCTTTGGCCTGACCATTCTGCTCACATGCCTGTGACTGTGCTCCAGTTTGTCTATTATTCCCTTAAAGTGACATCTAAAACCAAACTCTGGTCTCTCGGTTTGGATGATCCTTGCTTTACAAAGTGAATCATCACCTTTCTTGTTCTAGATACCAAACTTCTTTGGTTAACATGCCACGGTGTTAATGTAGCTATGAGCCAGACTCTCTCTTTCCTTGTGGAAACCACTACAACCCACAAATCCTGCTTTTAGGATGTAGAATGAAAGAAGGAGATGACCATCACTCCCAAGGACCCACCCAGGATAGGGGGTGACAAAGCATAAATTCACCCCCCTGGTTCTCTCCCCAACTTCTTTATACGGCAGGAGTTGCTGTTTTGATCTTGCCTCAGTTTCCATATCTGTAAGAGGGGAGGGTAAGATGGGTCATGACCTCCACCTGGAGTGTGAGAGAATTGCATAGAAAGGAAATGAGACCTTGGAAATGCCACAGGGGTCCTTAGAAATTAGGGGGAGGGGAGAAGGCGATGAAGTGGGTGGCTGAGGTTTTTGCTGAAGGGAAAGTTAACAGATTGCAGTGTTGCTGTTTAGCATATGTTTCTCTCTGTGTATCGACAGCAATATGATTATGACAGCAGCACCATCCGGAAGAGGATATTTCAAGAGGCACTCGTTCAAATCACACTTCCCACCGTGCAGAAGGCCCTGGCGTCCACCTGCAAACCAGTAAGGGCTGGCTGGGTTCCTCCACAGAGCCTGCTCCTATGGCCGGTGAAGTTCAAGCACGGCTTATTTATTTACTTATTTTGGCCGCGATGTGCTTGCAAACGGTAGGAGGGGTTGGCAAACTTTTTCTGTCAATGGTCCAATAGTAAATATTTTGGGCTTCATGGGCCATACTATTTCTGTTGAAATTACCCAGCTCTGCTCCAAAGCAGCCACAGACTCTACGTAGACAAATGGGCACATCTGTGTTTCAGCATAACTTTATCTACAAAACTCAGCAGGATTTGCCGAGCCCTGGACCAGACAAAAATCTCAAAGGGTAATGATCTGAGTTTGAGCCAAGCTAAGGGTTGCCATAGAACACCTGAGAATACCAGATGTCCCTCATTATAGAATGACTCCTAGGTCCAACGTGTCCCCTGAAACTTGGCCACTACCTCCAGGAAAAGATCTGAAGTAACATGATTGATTACAGGAGGATATTTGCTCTGTTGAATCCAGTAACATTTGTTTAGTGAAATCCATGAAACAAATCATTTAAAGCTGTTAGGAGCCCCAGGCAACCCGAGACTGCCATGATTGTGAAGTGTGACTTAGTCGGCAGAGCAGAGAAATGGAAGAGCAGACTCTGGAGGCTGGGGCAAGTTCTGGGTTCAAGTCCTGGCTCTCAGACCTTGGGCAAGTCACTTTTTCTCTCTCTTGGCTGAGATTTCCTCTTGTAAAAAAAAATGGAGCTAGCAATATCTTGTGGTAGTCATCTTAAGATTGAGAAGACTTGCCCGGCCAGTGGTTGAGCATCAACCTATGAGCCAGAGGACTCATAGATTCTATTCCCTGTCAGGGCACATGCCCAGGTTTATAGGCTCAATCTCCAGTGAGGAGCATGAAGGAGGCAGTCGGTTGATGATTCTCTCCCATCACTGATGTTTCTATCACTCTCCCTTCCTCTCTGAAATCAATGAAAATATATTTTTTAAAAAATAAAAATACACTTTAAAAAATATTGAGAAGACTAGCATGAGGCAATTAACATTTGATGAGTGCTTACCACGTGCGAGGCACCGTGTTAAGCACTTTGCATGGATTAGCTCAGTGATTCTCAGGACAGCCCTAGGAGGAGGTGCTATTTATACGCTGGTTGTAGCGATGAGGAGACCTGAGGGTTAAGTAGAGGGCCCCAAATCACAGAGCTGGTCACCAGCAGAGTCCACACCCAGCTCACACTCCCTGGTAACATGTGATACTCTGGGAAAAAGGCAAATACTGCTATCACTACTTGGCCATTTCAGAAATGATCTACGAGCCTGGACATTTTCAAGGCCTGCTGCCTCTTGGAGCAAATGACAAAGAGCGTTTTGAATTTAAAAAGGGCCTTTTGGCAGCTTAGAGAGTCTCCAAGCATTGGAGCATTAGACTCCTCCCCATGAGTTATTTGACTGAAGCAGTTTCTTCAGTCATTTTTATATTCTCTACATGCTGTTTTTCTTCCAAGTGTCATAAGCATATCTAGTTCCGGGCATTTCTTTGTGGGGGTGTATTTCTTTCATAGAAAGGGATGTGCTGAGGGGTAAAGAATCTGTCTGTATGGCTGTCCCGTGGCCCACGGGGGTGGAAAGTGCAGCCGCCGCAGGGTGACTCAGCCCGCCCGTGGACGTGTCTGCACACAGACTTCCTGGTGAGCGTGTTTTCCTTTTCTAATCCCAAAGACGGTCTGGGGGCCTCAGAGCCTCCAGAAAAGGTGAAAGGTGAAGGGCAAGACAAGCCTCCCTTCCACCTGCCCCCCTCTTTCCAAACGCCAGCCCAGTGATACCCAATTTGTAACAGGCTCTTGTGATTTTTCAATCAAGAGAGACTGGTTTCCAAAGGACCTGTCACCCAAGGTTTTCCGTAATGAAGGATAGAGTATTGGTGTCGAGAGATTTTTAAAAATCTGGATTTGCAGAACAGATACATCAGGGGGTATAGCTTCAGAGAAGAATTCTTTATCTTATTTCCTTTGGCTCTTAAAGTTGAAGCTTCCCAGATCTGTGGTACTAAAATCAAGACACATGTTGGGATGACCTGGGAAACTTTAAAAAAGTTATGGTTCCCCAAGTCCCACCTGCAGGGATTCAATTTAATTGATCCAGGGAATTAAACATATGTCACTGTTCAATCTTTTTAATATGGAAGATCGAGTCCCTGTTTTGTAAAGCTGGACACGTCATGGCAGATTGTCATGACAGTATAAATGTCCCTAGAAATTATTCCTTTCCACAGTATTATGTAGCTGGCTGAAATTTTAAAGGTCTCCTGTTTATTCAGCAAACATATGTTAAATATGTATCAGATATGATCTGGGCGCTGGGCCAGGCCTGTGCCCCTGCTTGTTGGGGTTCACAGCCTAGAGGCAGGAGGCAGGCACATGGTATGCCGTGTCATGGGCACAGCAGTAGCCTCATAGAAAGAGTTCCTCATGGCTGAATTCCAAAGAGGTTGCCCTACTTTGCTTGTGGGGTCAAGGAGGGTTGCAGAGTCCTGCTTTTGTCCAGTCCCGAGGGATGAGTAACAACAGGGGAACAAGGAGTGGGAGACCACGTGGGGACATGAAAGGGTGCAGCAGTCATGAGCCCAGACCCCTCATTTCACAGAGGAAGAGAGGGGTGCAGAGCGGTGACGATGCTTGCCCGGGGTCCCACAGCCGGTCCAGGGCAGCGTCCGGGCTCCTGGGTAGTGCTCCTACTATCCATCCTTGTCTGTGTGTCTCTCGGACCCTCTCAGAGTCATGGAAGTTCCTGTCTCTCAATCCCTTGCCTTTCCTCTAGGGTACATATAAAGGGACCCCATGAGAACCCGCTATGAGCTGGTCCTGGGTTACTCCAGATCCCCAAGTCCTAGCACCGAGAGTTGTCTGAATGTGGTGACTCCTGACGTCTGCTGTAAATCCTGCCCCTTCAGGCAAAAGAGGTCAAATCCCACTCTAAGTCCCGGCTCTCAAAGCCACATGTCGGGAGCCCTTTTCCAGCACCATTGGGTGCAAGGACCTGAGTTAATCCCTGGGATGCAATTGGTGCTCTTTGATCCCTGCTCCGTCCTCAAGCTGGTAACAGGCAGGCCATTTGGAGACCCTTGGGAAGCAGAAGGGTTCAAGGACTTTGCGTCCTGCCTGGGTTGTCTTATGGGAATAGGTGAGTGTCAGGCCAGGGAGGGAAAGAGGAGCCCTTGACTTGAAATCCCAACGACTTGAAAAGGGGCCCCGTTCTAATGAAGTTAAACACACATCTACTCCAGGGCCCAGCAGTCGCACTTCCAAGATGACTAGGTCCTTAAATCTACAAAAATGATGCACGAGAAGGTTCATAACATTTATAGTCAGTCCTCACAGTCAAAAAAACGGGAGAAAAATCTCAGTATCCATCGACAGTAGTATGGATAAGCAATTTTAGTTTATTCATATGATGAATAAAAGGGAACAAGCTACGGATACACGCAGCAACATGGAAGAATCTCAGAAACAAGCCCAAAGGAATGGACAATTCCACTCACATAAAGTTCAAGAACAAGAAGGACTGAGCTCTTGTGATAGACATCAGATCAGTACTTATCTCTGGAGGATTAGACTAGGAAAGGTCATGGGAGTGATCTCCTCTGTCTTGATTTGGCTTCTGGTTTCATGGGTTTATTTATGTATTTAAAATCACTGAGCTGTACATTTTTTAAAAATATATTTTTATTGATTTCAGAGAGGAAGGGAGAGGGAGAAAAAGATAGAAACATCAATGATGAGAGAGAATCATTGATTGGCTGCCTCCTGCACACTCCCTAATGGGGATCGAGTCCACAGCTTGGGTTTGATTGGAATCGAACCCAGGACCCTTCAGTCTGCAGGCTGATGCTCTATCCATTGAGCCAAACCAGGTAGGACTGAGCTGTACTTTTAAAATGTTTGCATTGTATTATGTGTGGCATATACCTTGGAAAGTACTGTTGGTATGTTTTTTAAAGAGGAAGAAGAAAATACTTTGGTTATGAAAAAAAGGAGGGCCCCGGACTCAGTGACACCCCTTGAGATGATCACATCTCTGGGTCTACCCTTTGTGTGCACCCAGCATAAGGAGTGGTGCCAAAGGGGGTCAGGAGTGGGACTCATTCTTTCTTTTTTTGTTTTGTTAATCCTCACGCTAAGATATTTTTTCCATTGATTCTTAGAATGGAAGGAAGGGAGTGGGGAGAGAGAGAGAGACATGGATATGAAAGAGACACACTGATTGGTTGCCTCCTGCACCCTGACCAGGGCCTGGGAATGAACTTGTAACCCAGGTACGTGCCCTTGACTGGGAATCAAACCCAAAACACTTTAGTGGGTAGGCCGACGATCTAAACACTGAGCAACACCAGCCAGGGTGGGACTCATCCTTTTCATATCTGCATCTCATGCCTTGCCCTCTGTCTCTTGCTCTCTAGGAACTTCAGAAATACGAGCAGTTCATCTTCGCTGATCACACCAACATGATCCATGTTGAGAACGTGTATGAGGAGATTTTACACCAGATGCTCCTTGATGAAACCCTGAAAGGTGAGGGAGGTTCACCTGGTGCTAGAGGGAACTCGGGAGAGAGGGGAGCACTCCAGAAATGAGGCCCAGTATGGCCAGCTGGGCTTGCTCAACAGGTATGAAAAGGGAAGGGGAAATCGATGTTGCTGGGAGACAGAGGAGGGACACTAACCCTGACTGAGCAAGCGCACACTATACCAGCCCATTAGATAGTCATTCTCTTTCATTACAAATAAGAACTCTGTGAGATGCACATTTTAAACTCTGTTTTCAGATTAGAAAACTGAGGTTGGGAGAGATTAAAGTTATGAACAGCTGTCTTCTTCTAGCTGTTCCAGACAGAGCAGAGGAAAAGGGCTCTTCTTAGTCACAGGCTCAGAACCCCACCCAGAGCGGGAGGAGGTGACCCCAGGAGCAGCTACTCTCCCAGCACATTCCTCACCTCCTCTCAGTGGGACAGAAAAGGACACAGGGTGATGGCACAGCACGCTGGGAGGCTTGCCAGGACTCCAGCGCCCACTGTGGAGGCAGGCCTTGCTCGGCACAGGAGTGTGGCTAGGAAAACGTTGATGGAGATATGGAGGGTCATCCATAAAACTGTAGGCCCGAAACACATCTGATCTCCAGGGGGAGGATGTTGAGCATCGCAAAACCCCTCCACAAAGAACGCTGGCCAAGCACAGGCCCCGGGTCACAGTAGCCCCTCACAGCGGGTCGAATGAGATAGGAATGTAAAGGGAAGGACTCACTGGGAAGGGCACAGTCAAGGCCACTGCCAGCCCACTAGGGCACCTTGGGGTGAGTTAGAAAAAGGCTACCTTCCCCTGAAACCTATATAATTTTATTAACCAATGTTACCCCCCAATAAATTCAATTTTAAAAAGCCCAACAAATTGGTAATTACAAAATAGTCACAGGAATGTGAAGTACAGCATAGGAAATATAGTCAATAATATTGTAATAACTATATGTGGGGCCAGGTGTGGGTGCTAGAAATATTGGGAGGGAGGGGGTCCACAGTGAAATATAGGCTTATGTCTAAGCGCTATGCTGTATACCTAAAACAAATACAAAATAATACTGAATGTAAGCTATAATTGAAAAATAAAATTTAAATGATGAAAAAGAAAGAATTTGTCTGATCTAGGGAGGAAAATGGTAACAACCGCAATAAAATAAGTCCTTATGTACAAAAAGGAAAGAAAAAGAGCTTGACTGCTCTCTGTCCAAATAGTGCCATGATACGCTGATTTTATGAGCGCAGGACACTCTCCTGCTAGCTGCTGGGAAGTTCTTATGCTGACTGTGCAGACCCATCCTGTCTCTCATGTCAGCAGCCCCCGCTTGGAGGTGATACTGTTGGGCGTAGCACAGCCTGCACAGCCATAAGCAAAGGCCTAGTGTCAGAACTGCCAGCTGCTGCCGTCATCATTGTCCTTCCTCCTTGGAGGCCTCTAAGGCTGAGCTGGGGGTGCAGAGAGCCTCATTTTGGAATGCATGGTTGGTTTTGCCCTAGCATCTTTGCTGCAACCATTTTTTATTTTATTTTATTTTTTGCCCCATAACTAATTGGCCATAGGCAATTTTATCGTAAAAAAAAAAAAAAGATAAAATTATTATGCCCTAACCGGTTTGGCTCTGTGGACTGAAAGGTCCCCGGTTTGTTTCCGGTCAAGGGCATGTACCTGGGTTGTGGGCACATTCCCAGTAGGAGGTGTGCAGGAGGCAGCTGATCGATGTTTCTCTCTCATCAATGTTTCTAACTCTCTATCCCTCTCCCTTCCTCTCTGTGAAAAATCAATAAAATATATTTTTTTAAAAAGATAAAATTATGACAAATAAAAGAGGTATATTAAAACTGAATAACCAAATTAGAAAGACTTCATTGCAAAATACAAAATATTTGAATTTGTTACAAATGTGCATGGATTCAAGGCAATACTGCGCAAACAGCTGATATGGTTTTGTAGATTGTACATAAGGTCTTGTCCTTGTTCTACGGGAAATGTGGGCTCAACTCTGAGCCCTCAGAGGCCCTTGGTGCCTCTCTTTCTCTTCCCAATTCAGTGTTTCAAGATAAGCAACCAACTACCTCTTGGGGCAAAAATCATCACCACCCGGAAAAAATGCTAACTATTTTAAGACCACCACTATTTATTTTCTCCACCTTTTTGTCAATGGAGAAATGAAACCAAACTGACAAAAATAAAAACAAAGCACCACAAAAACCCAAACTGTCAACCAGTTTTTTAATCTTTTTTTTTAACAGCAAAATTGCCTTACAGCCATTTAGTTGTGCATCGAAAATGTTTTCGTCAAAAATGCTGTGGCATCCAGCTGTGGTGACTCAGTGGTTGAGTGTAGACCTATGAACCAGGAGGTCACAGTTTGATTCCCAGTCAGGGCACATGCTGGGTTGTGTGGTCGATCTCCAGTGGGGGGCATGCATGAGGCAGCCAAGCAATGATTCTCTCTCATCGTTGATGTTTCTATCTCTCCCTCTCCCTTCCTCTCTGAAATCAATAATATATATATATATATATACACACACACACACACACACACACACACACACACACACACATTAATGCTTGTGGCAAAGACATCTACAGCAAAGATGCTAGGGCGAAGGTAGCCAAATCCATTTTGGAGACAACAGGCCAACAGGGCTCTTTCTACATGTTCAGTACTGAGAACCTGCACTGAACAGGTTCACATTCAGGGCTGGCCTGTGGGAAAACGTAGAGAAATGTATGTCATGCTCCTTAATGTCCTGGAGGCATTTCGGTCACCATGGATAGACTGGAACCGCACAGATAAGAGCTAATAAAATGTGACGGGGGCCTCATGCGCGATCCAGGTGATGGCATTACAGATTGTGAGCTCCTAGCTAGCCAAGGCCGCGTTTTATTCATCTTTGCATTCCCAGAGCCTGTCCCCTAGTCTGTGTCCAGTGTTTGCTCTTTGAGTAAATGAAATATGTGAAGGAATGAACATTCCGGAGGTCCAGAGTTCGGAATGAGGCTGTGTTCATCAGGGAGGGCTACCTGGAAGAGCGGGGATGTGAGCTGGGATTTGAACTTGAGAAGTCTGGGCAGCCAGAAAAGCTGAGAGGGGAGTCTGGCTTCTGGGTAAAAAAATCAAGAAAAGCCGTTTGGCCGGGGCAGGGCGTTAACGTCGTGTTTTGTGTTCTGGTGTCTCAGTGATAAAGGAAGCAGCGATCCTGAAGAAACACAACCTGTTTGAAGACAACATGGCCTTGCCCAGTGAGAGCGTGTCCAGCTTGACCGACCTGAAGACCCCCGTGGGGTCCAACCAGGCCAGCCCCGCCCGGAGAGCCTCGGCCATTCTGCTCGGGGTGGCCGATGGTGAGACCCCGAGTAACGACGTGTTCCCAGAACCAGAGGGAAAGCAGCAGCCTGGGGTCCCTAGTCCAGTGGCCCAAGGAGAAAGTCTTTCTTCCCCAGGTGGGGATGCGCAGGGGGGTTGTTCAGGCACCGGTGACCCTGTCGTGAACCCCGTGGCTGCAGAGGACACAGCAGGAGCCCGAGGCACCCGCTCATCAGAGCTGGAGTTTGCAGGGACTCCTGCGGACAGAGAAGCCGCCACCCACCAGGAGCCACAATCCCTCTCTGCCTCATGCTCCTTGAAGGAGCTCAGAAGTTTGTTGACGGTGACCGTCGAAGTACCCATGGTGTCTGCCACCCTCGAGACTGAAAAAGATACACACCCGGAGACCCTTGTTCCCCAAGAAATTGACAAAGAAGAGGAAACAACCCAAGTCCACACGGAGGCCACTCAAGCAGCTGCCTCCAGTCAGGACGACAGTGAAGAAGGTGGAGTCGGGGAGAGGGAGGCCTGTTCTCCAGCTGCTGAGGTCAAGGCCGAGGCCGGGGCCAGTGGGGTGGAGTCAGGGGGATGTTCAGGGGCTCAGCCAGCCTGCGGGGGGCTCAGCCAGGGACCCAGCGGCCCAGGCCCCACAGAGGAGCAGGCGGAGGCTGGGGAGCCCACCGGGAGGGACGCCCATGAAGGCGGTAAGGCCGTGCCACAGGGAGGCTGCATTTTAAACTCTGACCCCGTGGGCCCCAGGGAGAGCCAGGTCTCTGTGGAAGACGCGGTGGGAGGGAAAAGTGGCCCAGCCCAGGCTGCTGCCGGCGTGGGTGCAGAGGAGATGAAGGGTCCCCGTGTCTACGAGTGTCAGTGGGTGGTGGAGAATGCTCCAAACACGGACATCCTAGGTCCACAGGAAGAGGATGCGAGGGAGGGTCCCCCAGAGCAGCCCTCGGAGGAGTGAAAGGGACAATTTGGCAAAAGTATCTCTATGAACAAACGCAGCCTATGGGTTAATTATGGGTACACTTAGGGGGTGCATGGGATTGTTACAAAAAAGTAAAAAAAAAAAAAGTATTACCTACTTCCTTAATCTGTAGAATGAAATCAGAGGGGATGCACACAGGGCACGAGCATTGAGGCAAACCCTTGTAGAACTGAGCTGTTCTGCCATGAATTCCTGCTTTAGCGTTTTCGTAGGAATTACAAAGGTAATGGGGGGTGTGGGGTGAGAGACGTCCGGGGGAGAGAGTGGGGATCGCATTGAGGACAGAGAACACAGTAGAAGCATGGTTTTCAATACACTCTGCAGTGTCTTCTAATGCACTTTAAGGCTTTTCCATTCTTTGTAAGAATGCAGATCTAGGCTGTAAATCCCACTACACTATATGGACTCCTCTGTCTCTTAAGGACTTGGCCTTTGCCCACGGTCAGGCTGCAGGAAAGGGTAGGTGGAGGGCACAGGCACCACCGCTGTGGGCAGCCCCCACAGGGCCTGAGAGCTCGGGGAGGCTGGGCAGGAACAGAGGAAGGCGGTGGTCTGTGCAACTGTCTGGGCCTGGTACTAAATCTGCTCTCAATGTCTTGTCAATTGATTTGTTAATTCTTATTCATTAATCACCTCTTGAGGAAATTCAGATGAAAATTTCCCTGTCATGTTTAAGCATTCCAAATTAGCCTTAAATTGTGCAGAGAAAGAGCTTAGCTAAATTATTGGGCATAAAGTCTTCCAATTAAACACATGTTATTGAAACAGATACTCTATGCCACATGCTGTGTGTTAGGCAGAGAGAGAGAGAGAGAGAGAGAGAGAGAGAGAGAGAGAGAGAGAGAGAAGGAAAGATAAGGTGCCTTGTTCAGTATACATTAAAAGGCCCAAGGGAATTTACTCTAAGAAAACACCTGTTTTCAAATGATGTTTTCTGTGTTGGCATGAAACCTTCCTGTCTTTCCATTAAAACAGTCCTGCTTCACTCTCAGAAGGAAATAAAGTGAATACATGAAAAAAATGAATAAGAAAGAAAGATGGAAAAAAAGGGAGAGAGAGAGAGAGAGAGAGAGAGAGAGAGAGAGAGAGAGAGAGAGAGAGAGATGCCAAGGTATACATACCATCAGGTTTCAAAGATGTTGCCAAAAGTAGAAATCATTTGTTCAGTCGCTTAGCAAGTTGGGGTCATTATGTCCCAGGTGCTGGAGATCGGTGGTTAAAAAGATCTGTTCTTTTCTCCCAGAACTTACACTGTTAGCGGAAATAGACACAGACATCTTCTAAATCCATTGTGACCTACAACTGTTAACGTTCAAGGTGGACTGGACCTCCAAAAGATCAAATAAAGGAGTGTCCTATTGTCCTTCAGAAAATACAAGTTTATTTCCTAAAAGTTTCAGTCCCAGTACCACATCTTCATACTTCCACAGATTTTGATATCAGATCCCAACACATTGCCACAAGAGCTCGTTTTGATCACCATCATCTTGTAAGTTTATATCAGTTCTCTAGAGGAGTTGCCCCAGAGTTCAACCATTTAAGCAAGAATTCCAATATCTCCCTCTCCACCTCCTCAGGAAGAATTTCTTGGATTTCTAGATCTTTAAGGATGAAAGAGAATCAGTGTCAACATCGTCTCCTATGGCCACATTCTTGGAGTGCTTAGAGTCTAAGAGCCTTAGACCCTCATGGCTAGGAAGGATCTCCTTACAGATACAGAAGGTCCCTGGGCCCTGTAACACCCAGCACTCGCTCTTGTCCTTGCATTTAGCATGGACTATGGAAGTTATGTCTCTTCCAGGGGCTCTTCTCTTCGAGGACAGAAACTAGGGTTTAGTCATCCTATGCGCTTCCTGCTAGAATAGAAACACGCAGCCTGGACTCCTGGCTCCCTGCCTCCTCAAGTCACATGAATATCCTTAGTGCCTAGCCAGGAACTGGCCTGTGGCAGGCTGCTCAGGACATGTGAGCACCCGACACCCACCGCTCTGCTGTGCTGGGGCTTTTTGGCGCTTGCAGTCAGGCAGGGAGACTTTTTTTTTTTTTTTTTTTCAATTGGGCTTTCTGCCCTTGGGGAGTCTTCCCTTAAATCAAGTCCAAAGGGCAGATGGCCATCTGGTCAGATGCCCTGGCCAGCAAGGCAAGGAGCCAAAGGAGCAGCGCCCAGCCCTGCCAGGGACCACCTTCTCTCCAGGAGAACTGTGGCGAGGGAGGAGGTCCCAGCCCAGGCCACCACCACACAGGGGCTTCCCGGCTTCCTCCCTTTTCTCTCATCAGGGCTTCTTGAACCCTTGGAAAGCGGAGTCATTTTTCCAATCCTAGAGGAGGGTCCACGCCACTGCATTGGACGGATGAGCATCAGTGCCCTCCCGTACCCGTTCTGTGGGCCCCAGGGGACCGGGCACTGAGTGGGAGGATGCACTCGAGAACACCATCAAAGGATTTTTCTGTGCACATGTCACAAAAGACAAACTCACTGAGCTATGCAGGATGACTGTTCCGTTTTTAGATGGAACAGGAAACTAGAGTGCATTTGAAGTATTCCTTATTCATCTTCACATGTTGGATGGGATAACTTCAGATGACCGCACGTTTGTTGCTTTCAATAGGAAGTCTTTGTATTGCTCCAGTGGTTTCCGGATTGGAGCAAGGTGGCTGTGATTTCTCTGAGCAGCAGCAGGCGAGCCTCTCTCTGCAGGCTGCATTGGGAGTCTCTCCCATGGGCAAATCTGTTAGGAAGGCATCAAACCTCAAGACACAGTTTTTGGCAAAAATTCTGTAACTTTAAACTAGTTACGTTACTATTGACCTTTCACAAAGAAATAATATTTTTCTTAGAAAAAATTAGCTCATCATTTCCTCCTTTGCAGCTTGGAGCTGAGACAGTAGTGCCTTGCATTATGGAGAGTAAATTCTCTTAAAAAAAAAAAAATTGGGGCCCTAACCGGTTTGGCTCAATGGATAGACCATCCGCCTGCGGACTCAAGGGTCCCAGGTTCAATTCTGATCAAGGGCATGAACCTTGGTTGCGGGCAATCCCCAGTAGGGAGTGTGCAGGAGGCAGCTGATCGATGCTTCTCTCTCATCGATGTTTCTAACTCTCTATCCCTCTCCCTTCCTCTCTGTAAGAAATCAATAAAATATATTCTAAAAAAAATATTTGGGGAACCACAAGGATACGATTCCAATTTGTCCAAAAGCTTTATAAAGAGGCTGAGTGAGAAAAACTGCAGGTCAGGAGGCTTGATCTTCTACATTTGATTAAGAAGATTCTGAAGCCTGCTTTTGTAACCTGCAGCTTGCAGCCAGTGATTTCTTAGGGTTACAATTCTCCCAGACAGGTGACTTTATTTCTTTACTAGAGGCCCAGTGCCTGAAATTCATGCACTGGTAGGGTCCCTAGCGGCTGCCGGCTGCTGACCGGGGCCTCCCTCCCTTCCCCTGGACAACCGTGCCCCTGGACAACTCCTGGTCGAGGGGACAATTTGCATACTATGCTTTTATTATATAAGTGCTAAATGACAGGGAAGAGAAGGACATCACTGACTAAAACAATAATACCGTTTCACTAGGTAGAAAAAGTGGCTGCCTGTGCCTTCTCTTTCTCATAAACAAACAGGGTTGGGATTTGCCTTCTGAAGCATGCAACTTCAAGGAAAAAATCAACACTGCAGACTGATTATTTTATTTTGTTTTTGGTCACTATATAAAGCAAATAAACATAAAACACTTTGTAACCATGTATTTACTCTGCCAAGTGCCAATATTCCAATAAAATGTTCATCCTTGGAGAAGGGTCCAGATGTCGTATTTATTTGGATTTGGGCTGGTTTCATCTTTTTTAGCAAATGCCATGACTTGAGCTGGGAGGAACAGCCCTCAGAGACGGAAGGTGAGTCACAGTCACTGTATTACGGAACTTTTAATTTTCTGTCATCAGGAAGAAATCCACAGGGAAATCACTTACTAGTAATGTCAGATGTAATTACGCTTTGAAACTGCATATGCTTATTTCTCTAGGAATTAGATTATGTCTAAGTACAGCAATGGGCAATTACTCTTGACGTAATTGAACTGCTGTTCAAACCAATTTATTTTCAGCGGGTAACCCTGAGTGAAACATTCATTCTTTCTATGCTTATAAGCAACACAATGTTTACTCACCAATGTTGACAGTTGCTCGTTCATCCATGAATCCACTTCACCCTAAATATAATGATTGTGTTTCTATCGTATGCAGGCACTCTAGTGGGTGCTGGACAAACAGAGGTGAACATGGCGGGTGTGATCGCTACACCTCAAATTTGCTGGGTGAACGTGGCGAGGGAGAGCGCAAAAAGGTATTTACTTCCTTGCCTGGCATGAACCTTGTCTATAATCTCAGCTTTAATTCTATCTATACCAACAGCTTCAGACAAGAGAGGAAGGAACACTGGAGAAATCAAGTCCAGGGGAGCTGGGACACTCCGTGTGGCATAAACTTCACCACTCCTCTCCTCCTTCCATACCAGGCATCCAGTGGGCAAGAACCATTCCCAGAGCGGCTCCCGCACAACTTCTGTTTAGGGCCAATAATCAGATTGGAACTGGAGGTGAGTGGGTTGATTTGAAACTGCTTCAGCGTAGTTTTTCTTAGATTACGTGTTTATGTGGTATGGCTGGAATGGGACTGATGGAGGTCTTCAGAGGAGACAACTAAACCTGTATGCCAGTGTCTGTAGTTGCCATGTTAATAATTGTCAAGAACTAGAAAACAACCCATATGTTCTGTGGTACGTCCATATGATCGATTACTACTCAACAATAAAAAGGAATGCTCTGCTGACATATAGGGTAACATGGATGAGTCTCAAAATAATTAGACAGAATGGAAAAGGCCAGACAAAAAAAAAAAAAAAAGGATGCCTACTATATGCTTCCTTTTATATGACATTCTGGGAAAGGACAAATTTAGAGATAAAAAGAGATCATCAGTTGCCTGCAGCTGGAGGTCGGGAAGTTGGGGAGACTGATTGTGGAGTGGCATGTAAGGGAATTTGGGGGGGTGAACTGTTCTAGATCTTGATTATGGTGATTGCTCTGTGACTATATGCATTTGTTAACACATAACTGTATCCTAAAAAGAGATTCTTTGGGTGCATTTACTCCTGTCTTTAGGCCTGTATAGAATTGAGAGTGATATAAAGCCAAAAGGGAAAAGCCACTAGAAATGGTCACCAAGGTAAAATTGGTTCCCTAAAATAACCATTTGATGAGTACTGTTCTGCAGGGCTCTGCTGCTCCTTTGAAGTTCTGATCTGGACTCAAATCTTCTTCCCCAGAATTCCGATGATGATGCCTTGGCATCTGCCAGACCATCTTGCTGGCATTGTCTTCCCAAGGTGGAGAGCCAGGCACACACCAGGGCATGGCAAGTGCTGGCAGACTGCCCAGTGGGGGGTGAGGAACTCCTAGGCTCTACTTCCAGTCATGTGCTACTGAGGAAACCCCCAGGAGGTCTATGAAAGACAACTTCATTTACTTAAGGCCATTACCGCTTGCTTGACGTGCCTTAAGAAATCACAGATATGAGCGAGATCACACTCATTAAAGCACAACATGACATGCGGGGGGGGGGGGGGGAGAGGGGGGGACAACATCTGGTTATATGAACTCTGAAAAGCCTAACTTTAAAATTTTTCTTCTGAATATCCTTTGATGTATAAGCCTTTTATTTTTTTGATTCTTTGAAAAATAGTGGTTTCCAGATCAAAACCACAGATAGAAACTTTATCTAGGTGGGTAAAAATCACCTGAAAATTGCTAGACTCTGTTAAAGGGGATGAGATTAAACACATGGACACAAAGCATTTTATTTTATTTTTAAATATTTTTTTAAAATATATTTTTATTGCTTTCAGAGAAGAAGGGAGAGGGAGAGATGGAAACATCAATGATGAGAGAGAATCACTGACCTGCTGCCTCCTGCACGCCCCCTACTGAGGATCGAGCCTGCAACCTGGGCATGTGCTCTTGACCGGAATCAAACCTGGAACCCTTCAGTCCGCAGTCCGACGCTATATCCACTGAGCCAAACTCGCTAGGGTGACACAAAGCATTTTATATAAATCTCTGTGAACAAGACAATCTCGTAATTACTCTTTAAAATTTAGTAAACCCATAAAAATTGGAGAGACACTCCTTTAAATGAAATATTTTTCATTCTTAGTTATATAACCATTATCATAAAAGCAATAACTTTGTTCTACTTAATTAAAACAGAGACTGATGCCCCAACTGGGAATCACACTGTGACCTCCTGGTGCACGGGCTGACACCTAACCACTGAGCGATATAGGTCAGGCAGAACCACTTGTGTTTGACTAGTATACCGTCACACTTCCTTGGGTGACCTGTCTCTTAATTTCCCTGCTTTCTCACCAAAACCTAATATTAAGTAAGTTGAATAACTTGGCAAACCATTAAGTTTGTTTTTAAAACTTCTAAAAGACTCCACCTGTCCAAAAGTGGACCGGTAAATAACAACCCTGTGTACTTTTAATCATATTTAATTTTTTTTAAATTCCAGGAGCGACTGCAATTACTAGTGTTACAGCCTTTACTGTTTACTAGCTGTGTCTTTTATCAACAGGAGAGGTAAATACTCTCAAGGGAAGTTGCCTGGCAGTATTTCCAGTAACGCATTATTCCCATGCATCTTATACAGAGGAGAAAGGGAAAGGAAAGTCCTAAAGATAAGCTGGCAAAACCTCTGCAACTGTAAAATTTACTCAAGGCTCAGACAAAAAGGATTTTTTAAAAACACCTCTCTAAGGCGATCCTATTATTTGTTGATAGTACTTAGGGATTTGATAGATAAACTATACATGATAAGCAAAATTAAAAGTAAAATGGGACAGATTTTTCACAGTTAACCAATTTTTTAGTGTGTCCCAAAATAAAAGGGCTTGGCATTATCGTCACTATCATTTGTACTGTGTTCAAACTTTTTGACTATCTCTTTAAAAGAATCAGATTCTAATATCTGTTGCCCTTTGATTTCAATCCCTTCAATTTGATAAGCATTACCAAGTACCAATTATGGCCCAGGAGCAGGGACAATGAAGACCACGGCTTTGCATATGTGCCAGCAAAGCCGTGGAGGCCATTTACCCGATGTGCTATTCCATACATAACCCTATACTGTAAACTTTATGAATCAATAAAAAATTTACAATTTTTAATTATAAACCTGTGTTTTCTATCAAAATTACTTCTTGTGTGAATTTTGGGACACCCTATAGGAATCCAGGAACATACATAAAAGTCACATTTGCGTCTTCACTGTTAAGTATATATAACCATGATTATAAAAACACCAAAGCAAGACTTTGGCATAGAATGCCAAGTGTCTCCGAATATTTGCTATCCTCTGCTCCTTTCTAGTTATAGAATCTCCTGGGTTTGAACTGGGCATGTGTCTGCCCAGTTAGAGGCTGAAAATCTCAGCCTTCCTTGTAGCTAAGTGTGACCAATTGATTAACTCCTTTCCAATGAGAAGTGAGCATTGGATGGGATGTGTGGACCTTCCTGGTCACATCCTTTAATATATATATATATATATATATATATATATATATATATATATATATATATTGATTTTAGAGAGGAAGGGAAAGGGAGAGAGAGAGAGAAACATCAATGATGAGAATCATTGATTGGCTGCCTTCTGCATGGCCCCTACTGAGGATCGAGCCCACAACCCAGGCATGTACCCTTGACCAGAATCAAACCTGGGACCCTTCAATCCTATCCACTGAGTCAAACCGGCTAGGGCTGGTCACATCCTTTATAAAGGAAACTGCTTGCCCTCTTCTCTCTCCCTTCCAGACTAGCTGAAAGGTTTATGTGATGCTGGTGAAGCAGCTTCTACGATAGTGATGCCGACCAGTGGACAGCATAGCAACCTGGGTTCCTGGATGACTTTGTGGAATAGAATTGCCTACCAGCCCTGAAACACCCACTGTTTCTGAATATTATCTGGGAGAGAAACAACTTTCTTTCTTGTATAAATTATTATATTTGGGATTTCTTTCTTGTAGCACCTGGGCTCATACCATAACTAATAAAAGGGTTTGGCATTATCATCACTGTCATTTGTACTGTGTTTAAACTTTTTGACTATCTCTTTAAAAGATGTAGGAACTTCAGTTTTTAAGTTAGCAGGAAGGCTTATATGACTACTTGCTTAGGGGGATTGTTAGCATTAAACGATACAATACAGTGTTTATGAAACCTTTGTAAACTTAAAAAGGTTTCAAACAACAAATCATTATGTTAATAGCAAGCTAACACAGCGGTTCTCAACCTGTGGGTCGCGACCCCTTTGGCGGTCAAACGACCCTTTCACAGGGGTCACCTAAGACCATCCTGCATATCAGATATTTACATTACGATTCATAACAGTAGCAACATTACAGTTATGAAGTAGCAACAAAAATAATTTTATGGTTGGGTCACAACATGAGGAACTGTATTTATTTATTTTTTATTTTTTATTTTTTATATTTTATTGATTTTTTACAGAGAGGAAGGGAGAGAGATAGAGAGTCAGAAACATTGATGAGAGAGAAACATCGATCAGCTGCCTCCTGCACATCTCCCATTGAGGATGTGCCCGCAACCCAGGCACACGCCCTTGACCGGAATCGAACCTGGGACCCCTCAGTCCGCAAGCCAACGCTCTATCCATTGAGGCAAACCGGTTTCGGCAGGAACTGTATTTAAAGGGCCAGAAGGTTGAGAACCACTGAGCTAACAATCCATGATAGCAGTGGGGTTAATGGTTTTTCTGCAAACATTTTAGCCATCTAATGCGGCCCACCTCTCAGATAACACAACCCAGTGGACATTTTCATGCTTCCAGAATAATTGGTTTTCCAGGCATTATAATATAGCAGAAGGAGGGGTACTGAACTTCGCAGAGACATTATCTTTTTGACTACTTCATGGAAGTGGCAGTCTACTTTATTGTGTATGAAGTTAGCTCCAGTTACCTGGGAGACTGACGTAGTTCACCACTTAACAGACTTTATAAAGTGGCCTCATTGGTGCTAATTTAATGTTTCATGCTTTAATGTAAAAGCAAATCTAATGAATCCTTCTATTGCCGTATCATTTATACTTCAACTCCTCTCAAATTGTTTACTGGATTCATGATCCTGGCAACATTTGCTGAGTATTCACTGCCTACAGGACCCACCATGAGGGAATTTGCAAATAAAATAAAGACCTTTGTGTCCTTATCTCATTTGAACTTCCTGCAGCCTGGGATACTATTGGCCACTCCCTCCTGACACTTGCTCTTCCTTTGATTTCTGTGACTCTTTTCTCTGGTTTGCTTCCAAACTTTCTGATCTTCTTTCCTTTGATATTCTTCCACTTCTTAAAAGTTGGAGATCCCCCGTGTTCCTTCCTGAACCTTCTCTTTTCACCCTTCATTATTAGACTTTTTGGAGTCACGAACCCCTTGGAGGTTATAATGAAATACACTCTGGGGGTGGGGCGGGGGCTTGTTGCATGCTATTTTAGGATTACATGAACATCCTGAAGCAACTAGTGACCCCCTCTGGGTCCTTATCCCTCAGGTTAAGAGCTACTGTTCCATGACTTTTAACTACCTCCTACCCAGAATCTCTCTCTCTCTCTCTCTCTCTCTCTCTCTCTCTCTCTCTCTCTCCTCAGATATATCCAGTTGCTTATTGTATTCCTTCACTTAGATGTCAAACATGAACCTTAAACTCAAACTCACCATGTCCCAGCTGAACTTATCATATAGCTTCCTCTCCCCAACTGCTCTTCATCCTGTGGTTTCTACTTTGGTGAGTGGCGTCACCATCCAATAAACGGCTCAAGTTATAAAGAAGATTCAGGGCCGCATGTGAAATCCAGGCGCTGGGGGCTGTGCAAGAGCTGCCTTCACCCAAGAATCTTAATCTCAGCCGTAACTGTCTACCCCATAATAATGAGAGTATCAATAGCTACTCTTCATTGAGCTCTTTCAAATCGTGCTAGATATTTTACACACATCATCTTATCATCTTGACAGCACATTAACAACAATGTAAGCTTTTCAGGGGAATCTTTTCTACCCGTGGTTGGTTGAATCCCGGATGCGGAACCCACAGATATGGAGGGCTCACTGTATTCTTATTCCTGTTTACAAATGAGAGAACGAAGGCACAAAGACATTTAGTAATTTGCTTAAGATAATGTAGCTAATAAGTAGCAGAACTGGCTCAGAGCCATTGTTCTTGGCCACCTACACTAACTGTGCGACCTGTGCGGAATGATGTTGAATGATGCTGCCTGAAAACCTGTGTGTCCCAACTGAAATGTCAAGTAAAAACTATGGTGGTAGTGCAAATGGGGATGTAGGCACTAGCTTGTGACGAGCCATGGACTTGCCCTTTTTCTCCTGATACATAAAATACATGGCTGCTAAGTGAGACACTCAACCACCTGTACGAGCTTACCATTAAATACGACCTGCCTGTGAGAGCTGGTGCCGGAGTCACTGAGGGAAGTGGAATAAGAGTCTGAGGCTGGCCCTGACCGGTTTGGCTCAGTGGATGGAGTGTCTGCCTGCAGACTGAGGGGTCCCGGGTTCGATTCCAGTCAGGGGCATGTACCTTGGTTGCGGGCACGTCCCCGGTGGGGGGGGTGTGCGGGAGGCGGCTGATCGATGTTTCTAACTCTATCCCTCTCCCTTCCTCTCTGTAAAAAAATCAATAAGATATATTTGAAAAAAAAAAAAAAGAGTCTGAGGTTGAAGTGATTTTGAAGATCGTTCATCAGTGATTCTCAACCTTGGCTGCACATTAGAATCACCTGGGAATCTTTTTAAAATCCTGATTTCTGGGCCTCATCCTCCGGAAATTCTGTTTCTTCGTTATGGGTGGGGCCACAACATTAGTAACAAAGAAACAGAATTTCCGGAGGATGAGGCCCAGAAATCAGGATTTTTAAAAAGATTCCCAGGTGATTCTAATGTGCAGCCAAGGTTGACAACCACTGTCTTTCTTACATCTTGATTGACAGGTAGAAAAAGCCCCGGAAACGTCATTGGGGGCAATAAATCATCCACATTTCCTAGGCTCTTTCTTGGAATGTGGAGAAGTCAGGCGGACAGCCCAGCATGGAGTCAGTCCACAACACTCCCTGAGTACCTTTTCTGTGAAGCACTCTTTCCCGGGTCTTAAAGTCTCTGGTTGTGAACGTAGAGTGCGTACTGTGCTTGTTAGTGTTTGCAAGATTGGGTTCTCAAGAAGAAAAGTGTTCTGTGAATGCCACACACTCACTACCAGAGAATGGGAACAGTGATTTGAAGAATGCCAAAAGCACCACTCCCAAATGCCACACTAGAGTTTTAGGAGTATTTAGATCCGTCATATTAAATAATTCAAGTCATTTAGGGACAACTGCTGCTGTCCAGCCAGTGTCACACAGCGGGTCCCAGCCTCCTGGGACTATATCTGAGCCATGAGAGCCTAACCAGGACTCCTCCCTTTCCCTAACTCCTGATCCATCCCGGCAAGTAAATAGAACACCAGGTGAGCACACCTATTTACATAAGTCACAAGGCTGTGCAAACAAACCCTTAACTGGTTAAAGGGAGTCTTATTTCTTGTCACTTTGAATGGGCGTTACACATCCAAAATCTTGTCCATATTCTTTAAAAACCCTTCTTCTCTTGTATGCTTCCCACTAGTGTTTCTCCCCCCAGTACAATAGGCCAAGTTCTCTCCTGTTTAACTCCTATGTCATTTTCGTCACTAAAATAACATGTGTGGGTTTTAAAATGATGAATGTAAATTTTCCCCAGTGTCCATAAACTGCCAATTAACTGAGACATTCTGTTATTTCCATTAAAGGGTTAAAATGGGTTCCCTTTTGAAAAGGACATGTGTGAACATATTTTTCTTTCACTTCCAAGGGCTCCACCTGGGATATGATAAAAGTTCCAATGCTTTTTAGGCTCCAAATTGGACTCAATTTTGGCTAGAAATTGAATTTCAGCCAGAAAGAAAAAGGTGCTTATTATTTAGCAAGTTAACAAAGAACATATTTTAGGCTCTCATTATACACTTTTAAAGTGCAGAGTTCATTTGAAAACAAACAAATAAGCCGAGGAAGGAAAAATAACCCAGAGAATTCTACACATTAAAAGTCAGTACTGAAGGTCACTGACTATTTTTCTGTTTTCTTTGTTCTTAGTTTTCAAATACTGGGCGATGGGTGTTGACCTTTAACTCACCGTGTTCTCTGTGCCAGGGCCAAGAACAATCCACAGGTATTATTTATTTAGCTAACTTCATCCTTAAAGCTGCCAAAGCGGATCCAGGATGGGGCGAATATAGGGTTGCAGGTCCATAAAAAGGATAAAATCAAATATTGTTCAGAAGTGACCTCATGTATTTTCACAGCCTCCATGTAAGTAGATAAAAGGACTACAGTGGGGCCTTGGACTTAGGAGTTTAATTCGTTCCGAGACCGAGCTCGTTAAGGAGCTCGTTAACTCAAATTACTCTGTCGACTCAAAGCAAAAAATCCACGGAGAGACAGCTGGTATCTCAAAAAACTCGTTAGTCGGGACACTCGTAAGTCAAGGCCCCACTGTATAGTACTCCTACTTTCTAGATAAGGAAACCGAAGGAATAAGGAAACAAGTATATCCAACAGTTTTTGAGCATCTGTAACAGGAGAGGCATAGTCCTGAGGTTTTGAACACACATATAAATAAACTGACGTCAATATCCTCTGAGCAGTCAGAATATAGTGGACATGTCTGACTGTGAAAGGCACAATAATAAAACACAGAACGCAATGGAAGAAGAGGGGAGAGGATAACATATAATGATCAGAAGGTTTGGGGAGGGTCTCAGATGGAATCTGAGACTTCTTGGGTGGTGAGGGTTCTACAGGCAAAGATGGTGGGATACATGAGGGGATAGTAAGAGCAAAGACAGAGAGAGTATATAACATAGGAAGTTCATGAGAATCTGGTTATTTATCATGTAGGCTTTGAGGGCAGGGCAGGGTAGCAGGGAGACGAAGTGTTCAGAGGGTTTACAGATGTCCTTGAATGCCAACTCTGGTAGCAATGTACAGAAAAGTAGGTTGGCAGGAAAGTAATTCAGGAGGGCATTGCAATGGTTCAGGAAAGAGGTAATGGAGCCTGGAACTGAGCAGAAGTAGGAGTAGAAAGAAAGATAGTGATAGCAGAAGGAGAACCTATATAATTTGGCAACTGATTGGGCACGAACCATGAAGGAGGGGATGGATTGAAGATGATGCTGATGCATTAATTTGAACCAGTGAACATCTGACATTTGTCCCTTGGGCCAGCCAAAAGGGAATTTCTACTAGGTAGCTGGAAATGTGTGTCTTGAGATCAGTGAGATCAGGCAGCTATTGACTGAGAAATCAGCCACAGGGAAATGGTTGAATTCATCTGAGTGGAAGAAATCACCATGAAATAGAGTATAACGAGAAAAAATAAAAAGACAGAAAGGAAACCTTAACGTCAGAGAGCTGAATGCTGCCGAGGGGGATGAGTAAGCCGTTTCCTGTGGCCTTGGCGATCACATCCAAGCTCCTAACCGCTGCACCTACCCACTAGAATTATCACACAAGAATAACAATGTGGTTTTTCAAAAGGAACCCTAGCCTCACTTTACCCGTGGTTAACCTGGGACAACGTCATCAAAAATAAATTGCAAGTTCCAACCTCCTGCATTAAACTTTGTCTGCAACTCACACCATTCTCCTTACAGTGAGCTTTTTAGATAACTGTTGTTAATCAAGTCTGAGGCCTCAGGTGCTCTCCTTCACGCTCCTGGTATTAGGCAGTGGTTACATGCAAGGGGTTCCAGAGTCATAAGGGTGGTTGGACTCTTACCTAACCCAGCAGTGTGACAAGGGCTTGTTCCCTAACTAACTTCTCTAGCCTGAGTTTTCTCTTGCAAATTGGTTGGGAAGAGTGCATGAGAGAGTGCCAGTAAAACTCGCAGCATACTGGTGCTTTCGAAGGCTCAAGTCATTATTGCTGTTAGTATTTTGCAACCTCCCTGAGGACAGAGGATTACTCCAGCCAGCACGGTTCCCTAAAGAGTGTGGCACCGAGCGAGGGACATGTGAGCCTCATTCTGCCGGCCTTCAGGGAAACGTCATTCGCGGCAAGAGGGCTAAAGAGCTGGCCAGCTGCCAGGAGGAAGGGCTGGCTCCACCGACGGACGGCTGGCCACTGGGAGCCGCGAAAGCGGGACCCGAGGAACCGCCCGGGACCCTCCGAGGACTACAAGTCCCAGGGTGCCCCGCGCCCACCCGGAGTGGAAACACCGCAGGTGGAGTCGGGTTGCGGGACCGCCGGGGAGGAAGCAGTGCACGCTGGGACCGGTAGTCTTCAGGTCGCAAGTTCACGGGTCGGAGGCGGGCCCAAGCGACAGATTCGCTCCTTAGTCCCGCCTTTTGTCCACGTCTCACTTCTCCGGGCCAATGCTGTCTCCTATCCTCGGAGCCAGCCCCTCTCCGCGCCGGTCCCCATTGGTCCTGGGGCTCGACGTCTGGAGCCCTACCCGGAAGTAGCGCCGGGGGAGGTGGTTTCCTAGACTACGACACCGGAAAGCTGGGGGAGGCGCTCAGGCTGCTGAGGGCGGAGGGCGGAGGGCGGTGGCAGCGGTGGCAGCGCTGGCGCCGGGGACCGGCTCGGCGGCTTCGCGAAACAGCTCGGCGACGGCGGCCGCTCGCTGGACTCCGCATCCCGCCCTCGGCACGGCTCGCAGCCCCCTGGCCACGCGCGTCCCGCAATGTGTCCCACGGCCCGGGCGTAGCCGCTGCGCGTGCGCGGAACCGCGGGGCCATGAGCGAAGCCGGAGGCGACCGGGGCTGTGGGTCCCCGGCCCCCCAGCGAGCGCCATGGAGCCTGGTGGCGACGACGGCCGCGCTCTGCCTGGTGACGGCCACGTCCATGTGGACGGCGGGGGCCGCGCCCATGACCAGGGAGGAGAAACAGAAGCTCGGGTAAGGGTGCTTGGCAGGTGGGTGGGTTTCCTCGTGGGGCTGACCCCGGGCCAGGTGCCTGTCATTGCGACCCGGCGTGCAGCGGCCTCTCCGGCCGCGATGGGACGTCTGCGGCCTGGCGGGAGCCCTAGCGGGGTGGACAGGTTCCGGGAAGGTGGGGGCCGCCGCCCGCCTGGTGACCTCCGGGGGCCGTCGGGGACAGTGCCGGCTCCGGGAGGCCCGCGCGGTGGGTCAGCGCGGCTGCCGTGTCCGTGGCCCGCGTCGCCGCGCGGGGAGAGTCCTGCGGTGGCTTTTCCTGGAAGATGGTATTAGGCGCCGCGCACGGGTGCGCTCCCGCTGGCCGCGGAGACGTGGCCGATCTCCCAGGAGTTAAGGAAGTAATGTTTACACCTGTTACCGCGAAAGGTGCCGCCCGTTGGAACGTGAACTTCACCCGTTTCACCATTTCTTGCGCCCCATTTTCATAAGAGGACACTCATTCGATGGTGTTTTCAAAAGCCCCGATGAAGTAATACCCGTTCACTTCACTCAGATTCGTTTGATCAGTCTTGAAAGTGGCATAAAATGATCAGGTACTCTAATGATCAGCATTTAGTTCGGAGTCAGTGTTCCTAATACACTTTAGGTCCCACAGATGAATAAGGAACAACAACAACAACAAAAAGAGCCAAGAACAATAGGAAATGGGCAAAGGGCTTGGAGAGTTAATTTCACGCAAAAGGTCAGTAACCATGAAAAGGAGCTCAACCTCATCAGTGGGAGAGGTGCACCTTGAAGCAAGGAGGCAGCTGCTTTTTATCGTTAGGTGAGCAAATGCGCAACATATGGAGAGAGCCCTGGCTCGCCAAGGTGTGAGGAATGAACCTTGATGGGAGCGACGTTGCTGTCGCTCCTGGGATTTAAATCGTATGCGCCCCGATTCATTGATCCCACCTCCAGGAATCTATCCCGCAGAAGCAAAAGATCTGTCAACGTTGAGATAATTGTGCAAACGTGTGCATTTTACAAAATTGTTCCTTGGAGCATCCGTACTATGGAATAATATTCAGACATTAAGGAGGAGGTATAGATCATGGGAAGGCTATCCAGGATGTATGTATTCCCAAGATTTTTTTTTTTTTTAAAGCAAGTTGTAGAAAAATAGGTATAGTACCATCCCATGTTGTTGTGTTATTTTTTTAAAGAAAAGAAGTTGTCTAAGCTCAGAAAAACATGGGAAGCTTATTACCCTTTGGGCTTAGAAGGTGAGGTGAAACCATTAGGTTTTATTTTATATACTTTCTTATTGTTTATGTTGTTGCAAGAGTCTTGTGGGTTTTTTTTAAGTATGTTTTTATTGATATTTTAGAGAGAGAGGAAGGGAAAGGGAGAGAGATAGAGAAACATCCATGGGCTGCTTCCTGCAGGCCCCCTACCGAGGATGGAGCCTACACCCCTGGTGTCCTTTTGGTGAATGGGGAGAAGCTCAACCAACTGCGCCACACTGGCTGGGCAAGAGTCTTGTATTTTTATTTTTTAAAATATATTTTTATTAATTTCAGAAAGGAAGGGAAAGGGAGAGAGAGAAACATCAATGATGAGAGAGGACCATTGATCGGCTGCCTCATGCACGCCCCCTACCGGGGATTGAGCCCAGAACCTGGGCATGTGCCCTTGACGGGAATGGAACCCAGGACCCTTCAGTCCACAGGCAGATGCTCTATCCACTGAGTCATACTGGCTAGGGCAAGAGTCTTGTATTTTTAAATAAAATAGCAATGAAAGAGCGTGATGGGAAAAAAGAGAAAATATCAGCTATGAAAAAGAAATTACCAGTAAATTAATAAGTACCTTAAATTTTTTCTTTATGAATTGAATGTATCATCGATAACTGTTTTACTGAAAAATCCTACTCTGTCCCAGGCACTTTACGTGCTATCTTTATGATCCTCCCTGTTTCTTAAAGAGGTGGATGTGATTCCCATTTTGCAGATTTGGAAACTGAGACTCAAGGTTGATTTGTTCAAAGTCACTAAGCTACAGATAGTGGAGCCAGTATTCAAACCCAGGTCTGTATGGCCTCAGAGCCCATGCTCTCTCCACTATCCTGCACTTCCGAAGACTTAGAAAAAGAAGCTTCAAGCATCTTATTTGACCACCACTCCCCATTCTCCCTTTTTTATTAAAAACTTCTAATTGAAAAATAGTCATTTTTCACCAATGTTAATTCTTAACTGGAAAAGTCCAACCAATTCACATCAAATTTTGAGAACATTTATGCAAGTAAGTTACAGTAATTAGGCCTGTTGATTTAGATTTCCTTATTCTGGAGTAAGTGTAGAATGAGTCCAGAGCTATAAACCTCAAGTACACAATTACTTGACTGCTTTACCCTATGGAAATTTTCAGGAAGATGAACTCTTGACTCATGAGGTTTAGCTTGACTCATGAGATTTGTTTTTAAGCTCAAATATGATTTATGATAAGCAGAATGCCCTACCTCTTTTCCTCTCCTCCCAAACCAAACTAATGATAAAGACTGGAATTGTCCCAAATAGTAAGCAATTACTCAGTCGCTTATAATGTATAGTTTTTGGAATATTTCACCTAGTCTTTCTGGAATAAGATGTTTTTTGCTTTTGTGTTTTAAATGTTGCAGCAGTTGTTAATATCACATTTTCATTAAAAGAAGTATAAAACAATATCTGTAGCATATTGGCAGGCAATGTGAATTAACTAGAAAAAGCTGACTTGTAGAAATTATTTTGAAATGAAAAGACATAATTTTTAAACTGTGAATTTGATTTCCAACACATTTTAATTCAATTTGTTGAATAGATATAAAAATTTAAAGAAATATTTTTTGTTTAATACAGTAATTATCCTACCATCTGTATTTAAATATGATTTTGTTAAGACTTATGTGTTAAAGTATGAGAGACAGAGAGAGACTTAACTGGACATCAAAAAGCTCCACTTTGAAGTCTGTGTTGTGGAATTTGCTGATCATGTGCTGTATAAATGTAAGGATTGGAAAAGAATGTCCTTGTATGCATTCATAATTCATATTCTTGAAAATTGAATGCTTGCAAAGTTGGATTAATGAGTTAAAGCTTGTGTTATCTGTCATACACATGGGTAGGCACTAACATTGACACAGGAATTTCTACTACTTGGCAATAATCTTATATTAATTTTATTTCAGGGGAAGGAAAAAGAATTCCCATATTCCATTTATTGATATCATTGCTTGAAAGGGAAATTTTAATTTCTTATTTATTTGGTTTATTAGCTAATTTGAGAGACCCTATCACCTGCATATAATGAATGTCTAGAAGGATTCTGAGATAACTTGATACATATAAACACAAGGATTTAATGTTTTAGCAAAGTGATAAGATCTTGTTTTTAGTAGTCAGGTGTTTTTAAATGATTAATTTAAAAAGTTGTCAGGACTTACTTTATTCAGTTCACTAGTTTGAATGTACTTGATTTTGCTGGTCATTGTAGCCAGGATCTGGAAATTAGCCTGTTTCTGTCTGCTAGCTTTATTATTACCATTATTTCATCCATCCATGATTACAAATTTTAAACTGGCAAGTGCAATATAGCAAGAAGCAAAATAAAATTACACCCAGCCATTTTTTTAAAATTAGGAACTTAGAAATAATATTAAGAGTTAATAAAAGATTACTAAACTATTTTTCCCTTGCTAATTATTGAGATTTTAGCCATAATATTAACTTTCATAGTTTTTCCTGTAGCTCCCAATACCCCAAACTTGAGAGCATTTAATTGACAGACTGATTCCTTGGTCCCAACCTTGCAGATTTTAATTTAGTAAATCTGGTGTGGGGATCAGAAATCTCCATTTAACAATCAATTTGGGGATTTTGAGAAACAGCCCAAACACACAAATCTCTTTTTGAGGATTAGTTTTCTCATTTTAGAGGTGAATATTGTTTATTTGACTTTTGACAGTTTTTTTAAAAAAAGAGCTAAGAGTACACCATAAAATCATCAAATCTATCTTCATGAAAACATGACAAACATATTAATAAATATGTATTAAACTATGCATAATGATTTTATTCAGTTTAAGGGGTGAGGCAGAGGCTTGATAGAGTATTGTTATTTCATAGCAATATATACACCATGCCTCTCTGTTGGTAGACTATATAGTGTAAGTAATAGTATTTCTTTTGGGGGTTCTCCAACAATGTTCCCCCTTTCAAGATAAATGTTAGATAATTTTGTTAAGAGGTAATTGTTTTTCAGCAACACATTTCCTTCTCTGCATGGCATGTATCATTCATCAGTTTTCTTTGGAAAAATTATAAGATGAATTTTACATGGGTTGTTAGGAAGGAATACTAACACTTTGGCCCCTCTCTGTGTGGTTCATGAAAGCTTGTCGAATAACACGGGTGTATTTCCTGACTCTGCTTATGTCCTCTTCCAAGTAAATGTTTTTTGTTTGTTTTTTGTTGGTATATTTTTATGAAGGAACATTTACTTTTTGGAAAACAATAAATAGAATATACTTTTTTCTATTTCTGCTCTTTTAAAATTAGGAATCAAGTACTGGAAATGTTTGATCATGCCTATGGCAACTATATGGTAAGTAGAAAGCTCATTTTTATATACCATTCATGTGAACAAATTACTTTGTGAGCATAGTCATGGGAATTTTGAAACCTGAATTAGTAGCACATTAAAAAAAAAGTTTTTAAAAATAAGTACAAACGTAAGCTAACAGAGTATCCGTGGTAGTGGTTCTTAGAGAACCAACTTATTGACTAGGTAAGAAGAAGTTGAATTACATTATGAAACTGTATATTTAAACAGTTTCCTTTGATGCTATCAACGACGTTTATTGAGTGCTTCTTATAGCTATGTATTGTGGACATAAACATGAATAAGATGTTATTTCTGGCCTTAAAGGAAATTATTTTTTAAAATAAATAAATAAATAAATAAATAACCTATTTTCAGTAATACTTGTAGTCTCTGTCCAAATTATGTCCTCATGGTGGGCTTTGATTTGAATATATTTTGCTTTCTGGTACACTGACCCATAATGTTTTAAAATGTCTTGGTGCTCACTTGAGATGAAATAGCAGTTTCAGTTTTTCAAGATGAAAAAGTTCTGGAGATCTTTTGCATAACAGAGCAAATTTTAGAGCTCAAAAGAAAATTGTATGTGTAATTTTGTAGAGTTCAATCAAGTTATTCTAAGAACTACTGCTTATGACCTTGTTTTTACACTTTAAAATGTCAGCAGATTTTCTTTTATGATAAGGCCTATAAAAATGTAGTTGGGAAAAGTTTGATAGAGAACTAACTTTAGTTCATTCTGCTTTTAAATATTTTTCATGGGATTCTATGAATCCATTTTTCATTATGTATTACTCAGATATCTTCATATAATAATATTATAACATCTAAGTACGTATACTTTTTCATTTTTGTATTTTTAAACATTTAATTTTTGTATTTTTAAATATGTATTATATTTGATGATCCTTGTTCCCTTTTATATTGTATATTTTTAAGAGTACATATTGAGTTCTTAATAAATAATTTTAGAATATGATGTTGATGAAGTTTTGTATACTCATTAAATTCATTTCTTAAGATCTTAGTCATTTCCTTAACATTTTTTTCAAAATTATTTATTTAAAAAACAACAACAACGGTGCTCTTGTTAGAGTGGCACACATAGGGCAGCTTGATTGCTCTACGTGTGAAATTGACATCAAGAGATTTTGGAAGCATAATATTTTGGTATCTGGGCAGCTGGTGATTGTTGGTCCTGGAAACCTGTGTGTGGAGGGGGTGGGGTGGGGAGGATCATTTATCCCTGGTGAATTCAGTTTGGGCAAAGCATAATTTAACAAATCTAGGCTAATGGTTTTGGGGTGATCAAGTGGATCCATGCTACGCTCTCAAACCTTAGCCATCTCATAAATGCATACTTTTGGATCCAACGTATAGTAAAATGGCATATAGCTGCATACATTCAATACATCTCACTATGAAGAGTATCCTCTCTTTATAAAGCACAGTATCTTTAATATCTTGTCACTTATTAGGTAAAGAGTAGAAAGTTTTATAAGCGTACTTTTCTTACTATAGAATGCACCTAATAAGTGGGTTTGTGACAAAGCAGGTATTGAGGGCAGCTATTGGACCCTAACTGGGTTTCTATTACAACTACCCACCTACAAGATATAAAGGAGAGGAATTTCAGCTCCAAAGACTGGGAACTACTGCAGTTAACATTCCCCTCCATTTTTCTGGTAGAGGCCCACCCATCTGCAGTCTGTGCAATACTTGTTTTTAAATGTTCAACTGTTTACAGCATGAGTGATTCTTACAGTGCGTCTGTGTTATGCTCACTCAATTTATTTGAGTTTTGTAACCCAAGATTTAGTCTAGAATTTACACTTCCCCTTTTCAGGTTCTCAACGAACATGAAACAGTCCTAAAATATTAAACAGAGAGCAGGAGCTCTGTGTTTGTTATTTGAAGTCAGTTGATATTTTTTCCCAGTTTTTACACCCAGAAGCACTACCAGCTTGCTGTAGAGAAAAAAGAAAGGGTTTTGGAGTGAGGTGGGTTTGAGTTCACATCTCTTCTCAGCTATTTAATAGCTTGGACCTACACAGATCATTTTAACCCTTCTGAGCAGTGTCTTTCTATGTAAAAGGGGGATGATTGCAAAGGGTCTATTATAGAGTATAAGATTTTTGAAAACAAGGACCATTTTCTTTAATTTTTAATAAATTCATCTTTTATATGTTCCGTGTCTAGCATGATGCCTGGTATGTAAATGCTTATTACTTTTTTTTTTTAAAGAACTGACTTGAATTCTTGTGAAGATGCAATGAAATAGTGCTTAGTTTTTACATTTGGCTATTGTGATATATCTTTGCCTTTTAAATTCAAATATATCATTCAATAAACTTCACTAAAATACACGTTTATGGTGAATTTGGGATATATAAGTCTTTATATTTAATTTACTCTATAGTAGTCAGTTGCCTACTGTGCTAAAATATAAAAATGGCTGGCACATGGTGGGCTTTTAATACATGTTGAAAGCTTTGCATTTTCCACTCGTTCTTTTTAATATTACTCTCCAATCTAGTCTATAATTAGAGCAGTTCCTTTTTGCTTTCTTGGTTCCCAGGCAAACAGTGGTATTTTCCAAAGACAGGTACTAGAATATGATAAGAGCGAGAACTCTGGAAATGGAGCAGGACACCCTGACGTGGCTCTGCCACCTACCGGCTGGGCTCTAATCTGCCTGAGGCTGTTTCCTCATCGCTCTGAAATGGTTTGCTTGCCTCATGATGTTGTAAGGATTAAATAAGTTAATACAAGTGCTTAGAACTAGTGTCCGGCAAACAGGAAGCACTGTATAAGTTTATTGCTGCTACCAACTGCTGCTGCTACTAAAACTACTGCTATCATTATTCATTCTCTGCCTGAGATTGAAATTGCCCTCCTAAAATTCCTCTAGGCTCTAACTCATAACTTGTTCCCTGGATTTACTTAGAACTTCCTTAGAACATATACATTATTTCCTGTTTAGGCATGTACCTTTTGAGGGTATTTTTTTCCTTTCCTTTTCTGTTAATACTGTTTTTCTGTAACTGTGCTCTGCCAGCTTTAGATAGATTACTACACCTCTGCTATCCCTTGGTGTTACTTCCGGGGATTTTCTGATTTTATCAGTTATGGGCATAAATATTCATATTATACCAGCTATTTTTGATAAATCTATAGCCCCCGTCAAACTGTAGTTTGTCCACAGTGAATTGCACAGCTGGCTTTCTCTTTTCCCCAAATAACATGAAATTTGATTATTTTGGCAGTTCTTGTGTACCCTTATTTAACCCCAGACTACAGCCACTCGAGGGCTTCTGTTAGCATGTTTTCATTATTTGTGCTGAGGTCAGTTTGCAGGTGAATTTAGTTGACAAAAGGACGTGTATTTAGGCACCAAATGCAGAGCCGTGTGGGACCTGCGCTCTGACCTGATCCTTGTCTTCCAGTATTTTTCCTGTCTACCGTAGACAACTCAGTCAAACCGTTACGTGTTAAAACTGTCCTTTGGTGGCGCTCGAAACATTGCAAGTAGACTCTAAAAGAGTTGGTAAGCACATTTTAATTGATAGAATCATATCTAATAACTACTTCTATGCTTGATTTTGTGAGAGCACAGTTCAAAGAAACATCATCTTTTTTTATAGTTCAAACCAAAAGGAACTGTTTTAGAATGTAACTTCTTTATGGGTTTATGTGAGTTTTCTTAGAATTCCCCCCCCCCCCATTTTAAAAAAATATTTTATTTTCATTATGTTTTTATTGATTTTAGAGGAAGGGAGAAAGGGAGAAGAGGGGAAAGAAAGAGAGAGAAATATTGATGTGAAAGAGAAACATTTATTGGCTGCCGCTTGCTCACCTCCTACCAGGGATTGAGGATCGGACCTTGATTGGGAATTGAACCTGTGATCTTTTGGTGCAAGGGACAACACTCAACCAACTGAGTCACGTTGGCCAGGGCTCCCTAATTTAAAAATATATATTTTTTATTGTGATAAAATATACATAATAAAATTTACCATTTTAACGTGTACAGTTTGTGGCATTAAGTACATTTGCATTATGCAACCATCAGTATCTCCAGAATTTTTTCATATTCCCCATTTGAAAATCTGCCTAATGTGTCTTTTTGATAGTTTGCTCATCAAAATGAGTAATTCTGTAAATTAGGTAGTCTAGAAGTGGTACTAATGACTTGGAGGAGGCAAGATAAAAATTATCACATATACAGGAATGGGCAAAAATAGGTTAATACATAATACAATAATTCATAAGTAATAATACGAGAATAAACTTTCACATACAACTCTAAACCTACGTTTGCCCACCCTTGTATGTTTTGCAGATATTTTCTCCCAGTCTGTACTATTTTTTTGCCTTTTAATTTTTTCTTCATTTTTTAAAATCTTTATTGTTGAGAGTATTACAGATGTTGCTCTTTTTTCTCCCCATTGTCTCCCTCCACCTGGTTCCTGCCCCAGGCCTTCACCACTCTTATTGTCTATGTCCGTAGATAATACATATGTGCATACAAGTTCTTTGGTTAATCTCTTTCTGCCCCTTCTACCCTCTTCCCTCTGAGATTTGTCAGTGAATTCCATGTTTTCTTGCCTCTGGTTTTATTTTATTCACCAGTTTATTTTGTTCATTAGATTTCTTGTTCATTTATTTTGATTTTTTAGATTTAATTTTTGATAGATATGTATTTATTTCCATTTTATTGTTTATACTTTTTAATCTTTTTTTCTTCTTCTTTCTCTTAAAGAATACCCTTCAACATTTCATGTAATACTAGTTTGGGGGTGATGAACTCCTTTGGCTTTTTCTTGTCTTTGAAGCTCTTTATCTGACCTTCAGTTCTAAATGATAGCTTTTCTGGGTAGAATAATCTTGGTTGTAGATCCTTGCTATTCATTACTTTGAATATTTCTTGCCACTTCTTTCTGGCCTGCAAAGTTTCTGTTGAAAATTCAGTATGAGTGCTCCCTTGTAGGTAACTAATTGCTTTTCTCTTGCTGCTTTGTCTTTTGCCCTTGGCATTTTAATTAAGATGTGTCTTGCTGTGGGCCTCTTTGAATTCCTCTTGTTTGGGTCACTCTGTGATTCCTGGACTTATTTCTTTCACCAGGTAAGGGAAGTTTTCTATCATTATTTCTTCAACTAGGTTTTCAGTATCTTGCTGTCTCTCTCCTGCTGGCACCCACATAATGTAAATGTTGGTATACTTAAAGTTGTCCCAGAGGCTCCTTACATTATCTTCATATTTTTTGATTTTTTTTTTCTTTTTGCTCTTCTAATTGGGTGTTTATTTCAGATTGTTAATTTGATTCTCAGAATCCTCTACTCTACTGTTGAATCCCTGTAAATTATTCTTTTTAAAACAATTTTTGTTGTTTTTTTACTTAGGAGTAGGATATTCTTTTTTAAAATACATTTTTATTGATTTCAGAGAGGAAGGGAGAGGGAGAGAGATAGAAACATCAGTGATGAGAGAGAATCATTGACTGGCTGCCTCCTGCACGCCCTCTACTAAGGATCAAGACCGCAACCCAGGCATATGCCCTTGGCTGGAATCGAACCTTCAATTCCTTCAGTCCGCAGGCCAAGACTCTATCCACTGAGCCAAGTCGGCTAGGGTCCCTGTAAATTATTCTTTATTTCAGTTAGTGTATAATTAATTTCTGACTGCTCCTTTTCCATGTCGGACATTCTCACTAAGACCCTTGAAAATCTCACTGAGTCCCTTAAGCTTTCATGAAGATCCTTGAGTAGCCTTACAACCGTGTTTTGAACTCTGTATCTAGTAGTTTGCACATTTCCATTTCTTTCATTTGTGACATGTTTCTTTGTCTCCCCATTTTGGCTGCTTCCCTGTGATTGTTTCTATTAGGTAGAGCTACTATGTCTCCTTGAGTTGGAAGAATGGCCTTGTGTAGTAGGTGTCCTATAGGGCCCAGAGACTCAGCCTGCCTAGTCACCTGAGCTGGGCACTCTGGGTGCACCCCTGTGTGGGCTGTGTGCACAGTCTTCTTGTAGTTGAACCTTGATTGCTATTGGCGTCAGTGGGAGGAATTGACTTCCAGGCCAATTGGCTGTGACGACCAACTGCGATTACAGTGGGAGAGCTGCTGTGCAGGAGATACCCCTATGGAGCAGGACTTGCTTCAGTGGGACTTTGGTGCTCACTGAGTCTTCCCCTTGAGTGTGTCACAGTGGATGTGTAGAGTTGTAATCTGGTGTGGTCTGAAGTTGTCCACCAGGTGCACTGGCTCTATGGTCTGCAGGGAGGTGCAAAGTCAGCCACTGCCTGGGACCACCTGGCAGGAGCTACAGAGACATCTGTAGATGCCTGCTATTTGTATTGGTTTGGAAGTGCCCAGGCAAGGCCCAGCTGTGAAGCAAGACAGGCTGGTGCTAATGCTGTGTCTTGGCCTTTTATTGATAGGTTTGGGGCACGTTGACACCAGCTGCAGCTTTTTTTTTTTTTGAGAGATGTTAGCAAAGTCTAAGCCTGAGCTAGGACAGGCCCTTCATATGGAAAAGCTGCTGCAAATAACTTGGGTGGGACTGCAAATTGGATGGGGCGGGGTCTCAGGGAATATAAGGGCAGAGCGAACCCTGTGGGCCACGCTGATGGAAACTCAGATATGGCTCCCAGTCAGCCCTGCGACAGGGGAGGTCACAGCACAGGAATAGTGATCCCTGGGAGCACCCCTGTGTAGGAGAAAGCTGCCCCCGAGTTCCTGCCAATGCCAGACAAGTCAGTTCCTCCCTGTATGTGTCTGGGTCCTGCAAAACCCACCTGGTGCTGGTGCTCAGAGGGATTGAGTCTGAGTAAGTTCGTTTGCTGGCCTTTTAAAAGGAAAACCTGAGTCTCCAGTAGCCTCCGAGGCTCTCAGCCACACTCCCCACTGGTTTTTACCACTCGCAGTTACAGGGGTTTCTCTTCCCAGCTCTGGAACCCTGGACTGGGGGTCGGGTGTGGGGCTGGGATCCCTTGCTCCTCGCGGATGGCCTCTGCAGGGATGATCTCCCTCCCGATTAAATAAATGGCACATGTGGGCCTATTCTGTGCCTCAGTTTCTCCTAGCAGTCTCAGCGTGCTTTCTTTACTTCTCTAGTTATATGGCTTCCATTCAGCCAGCTTTCAGGCTGTTCTGAATGATGGTGGTGCTGTACTTTAGTCGTAATTTTATGTGCTTGTGGGAGGCAGTGAGTACCGCATTTACCTGTGCCGCCATCTTCTAGCTTTTTCTAATTTTCCTGTCTTTTGAAGTGCAAATGTTTTAAATTGTAACCAAGTTCAATTTACCCTTTTTTCTTCTATGGTTTATGTCTTTTATATCCTACCTAAATAATATTTGCCTAGCCCAGGGTCACAAAGATTTTCTTGTTTTCTTCTAGGTGTTTATAACTTTAGCTTGTTTCTTTAAATCTATTACCCATTTTAAGTTAATGTTTATATATGGTATGAGGTAAAGGTTGATTTATATGTATAGTTTTTCTATGTGGATATCCAATTGTTCCAGCACAGTTTATTGAATAGAATACCCTTTCTCCACTGAATTACTTTGGCACCTGTGTAAAATCAGTTAACCTTAAATGCATGGGTCTCTTTCCAGATCCTTTATTTTTTCCCCCCCATCGACATTTGTACACCAATTTCACAAATGTCTTGAGTGTGATATTAAGTCTTTTAGCTTTATTCTTTTTCAAATTTGTTTTAAATATTTTAGGTTCTTTGAATTTCCATGTTAATTTTAGAATTATATTATCAGTTTTACAAAAAAAAAAAAAGCCTGTTGAGCCATTGACTGAGATTATGTTGACTGTAGATCAGTGGCTCTCAACCTTCGCTGCACATTAGAATCACCTGGGAATCTTTTTAAAATCCTGATTTCTGGGCCTCATCTTCCGGAAATTCTGTTTCTTTGTTACTAATGTTGTGGCCCCACCCCATAACAAAGAAACAGAATTTCCGGAGGATGAGGCTCAGAAATCAGGATTTTAAAAAGATTCCCAGGTGATTCTAATGTGCAGCCAAGGTTGAGAACCACTGCTCTAGATCAATTTGGGGGGATTGACTTAACAGTTTTCAGTCTTCCAATCCCATATGGTGTCTCTGTCCACTTAGATCTTAATTTTTGATTATTGGTCTTGCACATCTTGTGCTACATTAATTCATAAATATTTCATATTTTTGATGCTGTTGTAAATTGTATTTTTTCAAATTTTAATTTCCAATATCCATTGATATTATACAGAAATACAAAAACATTTTTGTCTATCAATCTTATATCCTGCAACCTTGCTTAACTCATGTATTATTTCTAGTAGCTTTCTGAGGTAGAGTGCTTAGCGTTTTCCACACGGTCAGTCATGTCATTTACAGACTTCTCCTTCTTTTCAGTCTTCGTGCCTTTCATTTCTTCTTACTGCAGTGGCTAGAACTTTTCACATTACGTTGAAAGGCGTTGTGAGATCCTTGCCTTGCTCCTAATCTTAGGGATAAAACAGCTTCCTTTACTGTTAAGTGTGATGTTAGCTGTTGGTTTTCACAGATGCCTTATATTAGATTAAGTTCCTTTCTAGTTTGCTGAAAATTTGCATCATTACAGGGTATTGAATTTTCTCAAGTGCTTTTTCTATATCTATTGAGATAATCTTCCTAAAAAATCTGTTAGTAACGTTTATATTGTCACTTATTTCATATAACATTTCATGAGGTCGATTTATCATTGATCAAATTCAAATAAATGCAATCCTAAACGCTTGAAAAATGGTTTGCTAAGTGAATATAAATAGTGAATAGAAGGGAATAGGAAAATTTAACCTAGAAATGAAGAGAGAATTTGAAAACTACAAATTATACAAATTCATTAATTAACATATTCTATCAGTGCATTATAGATGGTTTAATAAATATCATTAGTTTTTATTTTAGGAAGGAATATCTTCCTCAAGGAGGGAGGTTGTTAAGGATCTATAATAAAATATTTAGAAATGAATAAACATTTAAAAATGAACATAATTTTATTGGAAATTAAATAGATTGGATATTTTCAGTAACTCACTTTTATAAATAACACTTTTGTTTTATTGTTTTTAGTAGAATAAAGTCTCTTTCTTTTGCCTAATTCTTGGGATTGGTTTTATGAAAAGCTAGTTTTTGATGTTGCTTTGACTTGAGTGTTTTCAGACAGAGTTTTATCACTTCAGAGCTCTAGTAAGTTTAGAATCTAATGTGGAGAGAGCCTAATATGTTTTGTTTTATTTTGTTTCCCTCTTGTTTTTAGTTAGGCACACGTACTATTTAATTCATACTGCACTGTTTTATCCCCTGAGCTTTGTTTCTCAGCGATCATTATTAAATGTTTGTCATGGTTCTGAGTCATAGCAATGTGAATTACATATCCTTAGTTCTGGCAATACATTGTGAAGAGAAATTATTACTGTACTGCAAGTAGTCAGGATGTTTGTTTGCCACGTATGCATTATTCTGGATTTATGCAAACCAACTGTAGTTTACTTTGTGGTTAACCTGAAGAAAAGGCTGTGGTTTTGTTTTTATCCTTAATCTTGAAACAGGAGGACATGAAGTATTTTTACACCTGGTTCAAAACTCCCTTATTTGATTATTCTGGTTTGCAATTGCTATTAATATTTTTCTTATCTGGCTAAGTGTAGGGTTTGAGTTTCATACTCAATTTCAGACATCAGTGTTTGTGTGTGTGTGTATGTGTGTTGCAAAACTCTAAAAATAGCAGTATGAAGCTTACTCTTGATCTTAAAGGAACTTTTAAAAATCAAATTAATATTTGAATGATACCTTTTGAAATACATCAGCAAATTTTAAAAATACTATTTTTTTTTTTTTAGTTCTAAGTGTTTTTATATGTGTTGATATGAAACTGTAAAGCAATAAAAATAGTGTGCCTTCTGGGAAATTACAATTCTATTGGAATTAACACTGAAAAAGTAGTTAGGAACTAGTCATGTAAAAGACACATTACAATAACTAGGAATTTATACTAAAAATTACATATAATATTAAAATTACAAAATATCCAATTCAGAATTTAGTAGCTGCACACGAAGTGTAATTATATCAAAACATTTGTTGCACTTTTTAAAAATATCTAAAGGACTGCAGTCTTTAATGCTTTTTTGTATTCTCTAGCCTACTTTAATTATTTGGGGCAGGATAGGAGGGTCTTTCCCTTTCTGTTGACCATGTATTTAGTGTTCCTGATCTCTCTTTTATTTTTCTGCTGCTAATGTGCTGTGAGTTTGGAATTACGTAATTGGGTTTAGGATAGAGTTGGACTTGGAATCAGGAATATTGTTGCTGAACTTCAAAAATTAAAAATCATATGGGCATACAAGTATAGGAGGAACAAGAAAGAATATAAATTGATGTCTTCAGTTTGATAGTAGCTATCAAAAATTAAATATCCATACCTTTGACTCATCGCGTCTACTTCTAGGGATTTAATCCATAGCAATACAAACGTGTACAAAAGATATATGCGTATAGATGTTTATTAAAGCTCTAGAGGCCCAGTGCACGGATACATGCACCGGTGGGGTCCCTTGGCCTGGCCTGCGGGGATCAGGCCGAAACCGGCTCTCCGACATCCCCCGAGGGGTCCTGGATTGCGAGAGGGCACAGGCCAGGCTGAGGGAACCCACTGGTGTATGATCAGGGCTGGGGAGGGACTGAAGGAGGGCTCCAGGCATGTCTGGCCTGTCTTGCTCAGTCCCAGGCGGGGCTGCCTGATCGGGACTGGCCCGCCAGGGAGGGACCATGGGAGGTTGGCTGGCGGGGAGGGTTGGGGAGGGGGGGACCGCAGTAGGACTCCAGAATGTGTCCGGCCCATCTTGCCCAGTCCTGATTGACTGGACCCCAGCAGCAAGCTAACCTACCCATCGGAGCATCTGCCCCCTGGTGGTCAGTGCGCATCATAGCAACTGGTCGAACAAACAGACACTTAGCACATTAGGCTTTTATTATATAGGACTGTTGATGTAGTGAATAATTGAGTTCAACCTATATGTTATTAATAGAGGAATAAGTAAATTTCAGCATGTTTGTACTCTGGAATACTGTGAGGAGAGGGTACTATGAAGTGTGGAAGCTCTGGAGTCAAGTTGTCAGGTTTGAATTCTGAATCTATCATTTGCCAGATGCATGACATAGGGCCTTCGTTTTCTCATCTATAGAATGGAGGTGATTGAATCTATTTGTGTGACTGTTAAACCAAATTGTATAGGTCAGTGCTTAAAATATAACTGCTCCGTTACATTAGTCTATGTTAATGTTTGACTTTGCAGTTAATAAAATGAATAAAAGACATTTATAAAATTCTAGCATGGAAAATCCCCACCACAATTTAAGTAAACATATTTTAGAGCAATGTGTTCGTATGGCATAAGCACCTATTTGTAAATAAAAAATTTTAATGATGTATGTTCATATATCTTAATATATGTAGATAAATCTGGAAGGATAAACTCCCATCTTAACAGTAGTTACCTCTTTTGAGTGAAGTTGGGTGGAGGAGAAGCAGATTATCATGTTTTTAAAGAAATGTTTTATTTTTTAAAGCATGTATTACATTTATAACTACATTTTAGAAAAAGATTTGATAGACTCTAAGAATGGTAGCATTTTTTGACTAGTCTTTATTTTACTTAAAAAACAAAACAAAACTGAAAAGGTTTTGTTCTCTAAATGATGTGCCTCACTAGTGACTCATTCAGATTTTCCTTGTAGGAACATGCTTACCCAGCTGATGAACTCATGCCTTTAACCTGCAGAGGTCGAATTAGAGGCGAGGAGCCAAGCCGGGGTGATGTTGACGATGCCTTGGGAAAGTGAGTATTAATACAGGGATGGCAGGCATCTCAACGTTCCTAAGCCTGAGACTTCTTGCAGTGGTTCTCAACCTTCCTAATGCCACGACCCTTTAATACAGTTCCTCATGATGTGGTGACTCCCAACCATAAAATTATTTTCGTTGCTACTTCGTAATTGTAATTTTGCTACTGTTATGAATCATAATCTAAGTATCTGATATGCAGGATGTATTTAGGCGACCCCTGTGAAAGGGTCGTTCGACCTCCAAAGGGGTCGCGATCCACAGGTTGAGAACCGCTGTCTTAGAGGCAGTGTATAGTCGTGTTTCTGGGGATCGCTTAAATTTCAGTGGCTGCTTTAAGTGTTACATTAAGTTTCTTTCTTCTCTCTGTTGTCTTTTGTAAAAAAATTAATTAATTTGCCTCTTAGTTTAGTGAAAAGTTGAGTTGTTTAAGAAGGATGTCACTTTTAACATACATAAAGTCATTGACATAAGGTGTTGATGCTTTAATATTTTTATTTGCATTAAAAAGAGCTAGTGAATATTTCTATTCATTTTGAAGGATGTGGAGCTGAAAATAAATATAATGTTAAGGCTTGTACAGTTCTCCCAGTGCCTTATAGGTTAAATTGTACTACAGATGCATGGGGTACTAGTTAATAGAAACTGCCAGTCAGTAGGATATAGACCCATCTGCTTATACATTCATGGCTAAAATAATCAGAATTCTAATGTTCTGTATCTCATTATACTTGTTTCTTAGATTTTCCCTGACACTGATTGATTCTTTGGACACTCTTGTGGTAGGTTTGATTTTTCTTGAATTTACTTATGTTATAAATTTCATAATATGCACACAGTAAGTCTGAAATAGAAGCCTTTAGAATTCCATATGTATTGATCTTTGCTTCTAAATAAATCTTTTACACTGTTGAGTTACTAATGTCACATGAATGTCAGATGAAATTCTGTGAAATCATGGAGATACTCAGATAATTTATAGGTATGCCAGCTTATATGATGACACCTTCCTTAGGAAGGTTGTTGCTGCAGAATTTACATGGATTTTGAGAATGAGAAGGGAAAGCAGTCAATTTAAAATCAGGTTTTATGTTATATTTTACTCAGTCCTTACCCTGAATTTTACTTTTACCTGAATTTCAATCAGGTATTCTTATGGAATATTTTATGTCTAAGTTAGAATTTTTAGTGAGAGTATCAAATCAAGTAAAAAAGCATTACAAAATATTATCAAATGAAAAGATTAAACAGTCAAGCAAAGGAAAACTACTTTAAAAATTTTTATGTATTGATTTGAGAGAGAGAGAGAGAGAAACATTGATTTGTTGTTCCACTTATTTGTGCATTCACTGGTTGATTCTTGCGTGTGCCCTGACTAAGGATCGAACCTGCAACCTTGGCATATGAGGATGATGTTCTAAGCAACTGAGCTACCTAGCCAGGATTAGAAAACTACTTTTATGGATCTAGGACAGGGGTGGGCAAACTTTTTGACTCGAGGGCCACAATGGGTTCTTAAACTGGACCGGAGGGCCGGAACAAAAGCATGGATGGAATGTTTGTGTGAACTAATATAAATTCAAAGTAAACATCATTACATAAAAGGGTATGGTCTTTTTTTTTTTTTAGTTTTATTCATTTCAAACGGGCCGAATCTGGCCCATGGACCGTAGTTTGCCCACGGCTGATCTAGGATCTAACATCTAATTGTGCCATCTTAATTTAGACTGAAAAATCAGCAACCTGTGTAGTGACAGTGACCCCCTTCATGGAGCTCATTGCAAGAGTCCATGGAGTTCTTAGCTTAGTCAGGATTCTAGACCCTTGTGGTGGTGGTAATAATAATAATAATAATAAGCCCTTAAGTCAGACACTCCACTAGAAGTACTTCACATACATTGCTTCGTTTAAGAAAACAATCCTATGAGAGTAGGTATTCCCTCTTTTTGTATATGTAGGAACTAACTCAGAGATGGAAGTTACTGTGATTAGATAGGTAATGAGAAGGAACCAAAATTCAAATCAGAGCTTGCTCTTGATCTCATATTGTAGTGCCTCCTTAGTTCAGGGTTGGGGCATCCATGTGGTGAAGGTAGTAGGTGGTGTATGGTTTAGGGTCAGTGGATCATCCCCTGAAGGATGTGCTTTCTTTCAGGAAGCAACTTTTAAAATGATGTTTAATGCATAGGATGGTTTTTTTGTTTAGACTTGGAAACCACATCCCTGTGGAGCTCACCTCAGGTAGCTGTAGGTCATGGATTATATATATTAAGAAACCAGTTAACAGTTCTGATGATGATAGATTAAAGTCCTAATAATATTTCAGTGTCTTAAAAAGAAGTTTATAAAGAGTCCTTATAATATAGTTAAGCACTTGTTTGTTTGTTTTCATTTTAGATATCACATTTTTATTATATGTTTAAGGGAAATCTTTTGTATGTGTTGCTTTTCAGAGTCATAAGATGTTAATTTGCTTTTAGTAGCTCAGTCTGAGGATATTTTTCTTTGACTTTGTAGTAAATAACGATTTTTATGTTTTTCTAGGTATTAAATAAAACTAAAGAATTTGAAGATGCAGTGAAAAAAGTTTTAAGAGATGTTAATTTAGATAATGATGTAGTTGTATCAGTCTTTGAAACAAACATCAGAGTTCTTGGGTAAGTATGTAAGACACTAAAGCTATAATTTTAATAACAGAAAAGCTTAAGGTATACTATTTATTTCTTACTGGTAGTAAAGCAAGACATTTCTTATGCCTAAAAGATAAAAGTTGGGGTATTATGAAACAGGCTGTGAGAGGACTGTGAATTGAATCAGGCTCAGATAGCAGCAGGTTTTGGAAATAGTTGTAGACTCAGTATATATCCCTGTATAGTGTTTAAAAGACTCGGTTGACTGTTTGCCTGTTAGCTACATCACAGGTTTTTCACTAGCAATATAGTTTGCTAACCTTTGCCAGCACTTCTTCAAGCCAAATGAAACTAAATTTATAGGATTACCTTTCAACTACACAATTTGAAATACTCTTGAAACATTTAAAAATATGAATTACAATATTAACTCAGATTTCAACACTATTAATTTCTATATTTAATGGTTACTTTTGTGTTGAACTCATTTTCTTTTGTCAAAGTAAGTCTGTTCAATTAAATTTAAGAAAATTTTAAAAGTTAAAAAAACAAGAAATAGTTATGTAGCTTTTCTGACTTTATTAATCTATTACATTTAATACAGAATGGGGAGTTGTTTTTAATTTTTTAATGTTATACTTAAGAGAGGTAAAGATTTCATAATGATATAATTAAATTAGTTAAATTCAAATTTTGTTAAAATTAAATTTGTCAAGCTTGTTAAAATAAGTGACTTCTTGATGTTCTTTAAGAAAACTTTAGACTTTTAAAAATCCCAAACACTTTACAACAGTGTTTGAATATTTGAATTTTTTAAATACTGGCTTCATAATTATAAAGGTTTGCCATAAATGAGTAGCTAGAGTTAGGTAAGAAATTAAGTTCTTCTGTGGTCTTTCCTTATGTGTGCAAAATTGTTGATAACAGACACCCACATCTTTTTTTTTTTTTTTTAATATTTTTATTGATTTCAGAGAGGAAGGGAGAGAGAAACATCAGTGGTGAGAGAGAGAATGATTGATTGGCTGCTTCCTGCACTCTCCCTACTGGGGATTGAGTTTGCAACCCAGGCACGTGCCCTTGCCTGAAATGAAACTCTGGACCCTTCAGTCCACAGGCCAACTCTCTATCCACTGATCCAACTGGCGAGGGCAACACCTACATCTTTGTGGGTGTTGACGTTCACGTACCTGTAAGATGTGGATTATGTTTCACCTTTGTGATTGCAGGGGTCTTTTGGGTGGACACTCATTGGCAATCATGCTGAAAGAAAAGGGCGAGTACATGCAGTGGTACAATGATGAACTTCTGCAAATGGCAAAGCAATTGGGTTATAAGCTTTTACCAGCTTTCAATACTACCAGTGGCCTTCCTTATCCAAGAGTAAGTAATTCTGAAAAACATATACTTTATATTTTTTTATATATAAAGTCTTTATATACTGCCTTGGCTATTTAAAACAACAACAGTGAATTTTTGTGGTTGGAGCCATTGTTCCTCTCCTGCTTGAGACTGGAGACAAGTGCTTTATAGCTAAATAAATTTATATTGACATTTCAGTTGATTTGGATTTGAGTGGTGTGAGAATTTAGATGATTTTAAACCTTTTATGTGTCACTGCATAACAGATTAGATTATGCTGCAGAGGGAAGAAACAGATGCCAGACTCAAATTTGGGCACAGAATGGGTGGTGCAGAAGATGCAGTCGAAGCAGTGAGAGTAGGTGTTAACTGTCCAGAGGAGAGGTTAGAGAGAGAAGGGGAATAGGGAGCAAGTGGAGCGGTGAGGAGGGGAGTATGCAGGGACGGAGGGAGAAGAAGTGCAAAGTAGTGTATGGCATCAGAAAATCTTAAGTAGAAAGCTCCAAAAGGAGATATTCTAGAAAACATTAGAACTATGTGCAAAGAGAGCCTTGAAGATGTAACGTGGTAGAATAAAGGGGAAAGAAGGGTTCAGTCGACGAAAGTATAGGGCCATTCATTTTGAGATTTCTTCTCTGTTGGCTAGAGTCATTTGGTGGCAGAGTCATTTGAAGGCCCCCTCCCCAACCCCACCTCCCACCAAGCAAAAAGGTTATATTTAAAGCAAAGGGTTAGAAGCCTTCAAAGTTAGAAAAAAACTCTCCCTTCTGATTTATTTCATTCTTTATTAGCACCATTACTCTCTCCCTCTTATCCAAATCGGACACCTCAGCCATTACCAAGCTCTGTTCAGTTTTTTCTTATTGCTACTACTCTAGTTGAAACCAATATCATCTTATTGTGAAGCTATTGTAAATGCCTGTCTTACTGTTTTCTCTCTGGTTTATGCTTTAGAGACTTAAAAAGTTAATCTTACTAAAACATTTTTATTAAATTACCCTCAGAAGTTTTATTGATTCGCTCTGTTGTACTAAATGTCTTAACTTTCAGAATTCCTTATGGTGTGGCAATAAACTTCCTTTCTGATGGTCTCTCATACCCTGAACCTCAGCGAAATGAGTATTTCATTTCAAAACAGTCTATTGGTGTCCCCCAAACCACCTGGGGTTTTACTTATTATTTTTTTCATTGCCATGCCGTTAAGCCTGCATCTCTATAATCTGGAATAACCCCTTTACCAATATAAATCAAATAAGACTCATTTCCTCCATCAAGAAGTCTCTGACTAGAGATACAGCATGACATAGGGCAGTGCTTCTCAAATTAGAGATCACAGCCCATTGATTTTACCCACCCATATAGTGGATTGTAACCAACACTTTTTCCCCCCTTGAAACAAACTAACATTAAACCTCATTTAAATTTCTAGTTTTTGATACTTTAAATAGCTCTTCTTTATACATGTCTTTATACTTATTTCTTCCTTAGGATAAATTACTAGAATAGGAAATAATAAGCACAGAAATAGAGAATGCTCTTTAAGATTTTGGGAACTTATTATCAATTGTTCTTCAGAAAGTTTCCACTTTTATAGTTCCTCAGTGTTGTATAAAAGTATATGTGTTACTGTACTGTCCTTAGTGTATATTATCATTCTTTTGTCAATCTAATGAGAAAGAATTGGAATCATCATTTTTTGCAGTACTGAAGCCAACATAGCGACCCACTCCCCGTGTCTCACCTACATTTCACTTTTGTTGTCTTTGTTGATGTTGCCTGTCTCTTTGCTCAGATAGTCCTAGAGTCTTTTGATTGGCATTAAGGTAATAGGCATCTCCACTGATTGGTTTCTGCAGTTAAGTAGAAATATATATTTATTTGAGTTTCTCTTTATAAGAGGCTGAAAAATAACTGATTTGGGAGTATACTCATGATTTTTTATATTTGATTTTTTGTTTTTATGCTAAATCGTTGGCATTTACTTTTGGGTTATTTATTTGGACTACAGTAAAACATTCTATTTTTAATCAGTTTCTGGTCAGTTTAGTTCTGGTTAATCCAGGTTTATACTGTAGTATCACAGAAAGACAGTATGGCTGTTTTTGAATTATAAAAAAGTACTCCTTTGAGAAAAAAGTTTTGTACTATTTGTTAGTCTATTAGCAAAGCTGTACTCAATATTTCAAAACTTTTAAAACCTGAAAACGAAATTTTAATTTCCTTTTAAATATGTACCATGATTTAATCTGTGTTTTCTTTATGAAGAACTGTTTAATATGGTACTGGTTTTTCACAAATTCTCAAGTAAACCTAATTTCTAGGGTTGGTCTAGTTCCCTATTCTTATATTAATTAGTTAAAATGTCCTGAAAACAAAATTGTTACAGAAATTATTTTCTCTGTAATTCTTATAATGATATTGAGTTTCAATATCGTTGAGGAACTAAATGAAAACTTATTAACTCCATGAATATACTTCCCTAGATATTAATTGGAAAGTCACAAAGATCAACAGATGGAATTTCAATGTTTAGTTGTTTTGTGAATTATTTTCATATTTTGATAAGAAGTCTTGATTGAAAAATTTTGTCTTATCTAGGAATCATTATCTTTTGATAAATGGCTAATAATCACCTTCTGACTTTATTTAGATTAATTTAAAGTTTGGTATCAGAAAACCAGAAGCTCGGACAGGAACTGAGACCGATACCTGTACAGCATGTGCAGGTACCTTGATCCTTGAGTTTGCTGCTTTAAGTCGATTCACAGGAGCAACAATATTTGAGGTTTGCTTTTCATAATCTTTGATCTCCTGGGTATTGGGCATAACTAATTTTATATCTTTTTTTCATTGGTCAACTATTAGGATTATCGATCAAAAGATTACTGTTATTTTAGTGTACTTTTGTCTAAATTTTATCACAGTCTTTGTCAGAAAACATAGAAGTCATTGTGAGGTAAATGTGTTAAATACAATTTTTCAAATAAACACTAGTTGATTTATTGACTCTTCTCTCACAAAGTTACATGCTATTTAAAAAGTGGATCTGAAATGCTTGTTTGTTTCAAAGATGGTGTACAAACTTGTCTCCTCCAATTTTCTAAATAAGAGTCTAAGGCAAGGGTGGGCAAACTTTTTGACTTGAGGGCCACAATGGGTTCTTAAACTGGACCGGAGGGCCGGAACAAAAGCGTGGATGGAGTGTTTGTGTGAACTAATATAAATTCAAAGTAAACATCATTACATAAAAGGGTACGGTCTTTTTTTTTTTTTTTTTAGTTTTATTCATTTCAAACGGGCTGGATCCGGCCTGCGGGACGTAGTTTGCCCACGGCTGGTCTAAGGAGATTTTCACTTTGAATTTAAATGACAGAAATTATTTATCAAATGCATTTAATTATGCCAGAAATTAGTACACTTTAATAATACATGTGTATGAATGTGAACTTGTACTGCAAGTGTAAATGAACTTGGATGGTTTCAAAGTGAGATCACTGCCACTAAATAGCATTTTTAGAGCCATTCTTTTTAACTAGATTTGATTGGCTGAAAAAAAAGCCAAAATTTGGCTTGTAAGGAAATTTAACATATATTATTAATTGTTATCTTGGGAATTTTAGTTAATCCTTAAAGTATGCTATGAGTCTTTGATTTTTGTTTCTTTGTTTCCTGTTTTCCAGAGACATGAAGTTATTCAAGTATGCTTTTCCTCTTTTTAATTACAGGAATATGCAAGAAAAGCTCTTGATTTTCTCTGGGAAAAAAGACAGCGAAGTAGTAATTTAGTAGGTGTGACCATAAATATACATACAGGAGATTGGGTGCGAAAAGGTATGTAAGTTGGCTTTTTCAAATCAAGCTTCTACATCAGTGTTTCCCAACGTGGGGCACAACCCACAGGGGAGCAATTTGATTTTTAAGGGGGGAAATTTGAGAATGAGTTATTAACAGTGAAGTTTTTTCATTCCTTATGGTTCTAGGGGCCTCATACTAGTATACAGTATGTAAATATATATTGTGACATATTTATGCATTTCAGTTCTCTATTATGTTTTGAAACTTGATTTGCTATTTTTTCATCTCACTTTATATTATTACTAGTAGCCCTGTGCACGAATCTGTGTGCCAGTAGCTCGCTGCCACCCTCCAGTAGCTCTCCGCCCGCTGTCCCATCCTCCTGTAGCTTCCCCCGCCTCCCTTCTCCCCCACTGCCCCCCTCATAGCTTGCTGCCCTGCCCCCTCCTGTAGCTCTCCGCCGCCCACTTGTAGCTCGCTGCCCCACCTTCCTGCTGATCTGTGATCTGGTCGTTATGTGGTCAGTCATTATGCTTCACGGCGTAATGACCATTTGCATGTGATATCTTTATTAGGATCTTTTTAACAATTTCTTAGTTATTTCTTCCTCAGTACTTCAACTGTCCTTTCGTTCTTTTCTTTTTCTCCGTCCTGGATGCCGTGTTCTTTAGAAGCTTGTTTAGACCAAATTAATGGCCTTTTAGGCTTCTCCATGTGAATAGGAGTTCACTTTTTGAATAATAAGAATTATATGTCACAGAGGAGGCATCAGGATTTTAGAGATGCTTAGGTGGGGTATGGCCAAAAAAAGGTTGGGAACCCAATGCTCAACATCCTTAGAATGGTTGGGAAATAAAGGATTTTCATTTGTTAAAATAATTTTTGGGACAGTATAAAGCAGTGTTTCTCACAAGAATCCTGGAATTATCACTACTTAGCCTGATTTTTTTCTTTGGTGTGCCAAATAATAGCACACTTTTTCTAGGTGATTTAGTGTTCTATTTCAGACCTTAATGGATTTAGCATTAAAGATAGAGGGTATAGTTGAAACAGTAGAACTAATTTGAGAACCTCAGCCATCAGAATACCTTAGCCAGCTCACATGAAGGTATAGTTAAAGTGGAAATCTGTATTTAACAATGTTTTTAATAATTCTTATTAAAATTATTTTGAATTATGAGACAGCATATAACAATGTTATATGAGCGAATAGGATATAGGATTGTATAAAGAATATGATTTTATCTTGATAAAATAAGCATAGATGAATGGAAATATATTAGAATACTAGTGACCCGACCTGGGACCACGCCTGCACCGCAGGACTGCCCCGAGTCCCAGAGTCCTGCTGGCCGCTCCCTCCATGCACCTCCTGGTCAAGTCCCTGCCCACCCGCATGCACCTCACCACTCACCCAGCCCCGCCCATGCTGCGCATGCAGCCTCCTGCTGATGGGGCGTGAGGGTGTCACAATCATTTGCATATTAGCCTTTTATTATATAGGATTCCTAATGAGGTTATCTTGTTTACGTATTTTTCTATTTCCCAAAAGGCTTATGTTGTTACATCTAAAATAAAAAATAACTGCCTGTAATTAAATAAATTAAAAATAGAATTACTAATTTGAATGTATTAAAATTTTGACTCTATTTAGTATTGTATATAATTTTTCTAAGTTTTATCTAAATGGTTTCTGAAACTAATCTAAATCCTGGCTTTAGAATTCTGCAATTTCTTTTTATTCTTTTACTTGTGTTGGAACTCAGGTGCAAATTAATTAATAATTAATTAATTTTAAATTAGTTTTAATTGTTGGCTTATCACACTCTCATCATTGGTCCATGCATGACCTATTTTATTTAGTCATTTTTAATATGTAACAAGCACCCACAAATGGATCATACATTACAAAAGCAACTTACTTGACAACCTATTATTTCTGCAAATGATCCTTGACTCTGCCTACCTCTGCAATATATTTGGACTTATTTATATCATCTTTATTATTTCAGTGTGTCCCACCTTTTCTGTTTCTCTTTAATTCTTTTTTGTTAATTGAACCCTATAATTGCCTCCTAGTAAGACGTGAACTTTAGTATGCTCTCCTATCCCTTTGTCTCCCTGCAACTCCACTTCATAATCCCTCTTTATGTCGATATCATATAGATAATGCATTCTTATTATGAATACCTTTTCTCTTTTTTTCTTTGGTCTTAACTCTCTCTTTTTTTAACGATAAACTTTATTAAGATATTCGGTCACTTATACTTTGGTCTTTTTTTTTTTTTAATCCTCACCCGAGGATATTTTTTCCATTGACTTTTAGGGAGAGTGGAAGAGAGAGGGAAAGACAGAGAGAAACAGCGATGTGAGAAAAACACATTGATTGGTTGCCTCCTGCATGAACCTCAACCAGGCCCTGGGCTGAGGAGGAACCTGCAACCAAGGTACATGCTCTTGACTGGAACTAAACCCTGGTCCCTTTGGTCCACAGGCCTATGCTCTATCCACTGAGCCAAACTGGCTGGGGCTGGTCACTTGTATTTTGTATATCACTTGCAATATCTCTTAGATTTGTCTCTATTTTTTTTTTCTGGTATTTATCCCAAACTGTTTTTAGTAGCTTTAAATAACTTCTGAGGCCTTCTATGCCTAACAGTAATTTTATTATGCTTTCACATTTGAGTGACAGTTGAGCTGGATATAATTTTCTGTTTAAGTTCTTTCCTTTCAAAGAAGTCTTTGAAAATACAACTCTATTGTCTTCTTATATCCTGTTAACAATCTGATATTATTCTGATTTTTATGCCCTTGTATATGATCTATTCTTTCTCTCTGAAAGAGGAAGAGTATCAAAGCCAAAGAGAAATTTCTAAAAATGTTGTTATAATTTTAGATGTAAAATTTTCTCATTTTGGTATTCTGTGGACCCTTTCTATTTAAAAATCTTTGTTTTTAATTTATGAAAAATTGATGCTTATTTTTTAGATACTTTATCCTTTTCATTTTTACTTATCTCTTTTTGTAGTTCCTATTATTAAAATCACTGCTATTTGTATCCTCCACATATCTTAGCATATGTGTATATGTATATATATTTTTTTGTTTTTGTTTTTTGTTTTTTGTTTTTTTTGGTGCCCTTGACCGGAATCGAACCTGGTACCCCTCAGTCCACAGACTGATGCTCTATCCACTGAGCCAATCCATTCAGGGCTATATGTATATTTTTTATGTTTCTCAGTTTTATGTCCCATCTATTATTTTAACTGTTATATATGTATTTTAAAGTGTCTCTTTTTAAAAATTTTTTTTATTGATTTCAGAGAGGAAGGGAGAGGGAGATAGAGATAGAAACATTAATGATGAGAGAGAATCATTGATTGGCTGCCTGCTTAATGCCCCCTACTGGGGATTGAGCCTGCAACCCGGGCATGTGAACTCACCGGGAATTAAACCATGACCTCCTGGTTCATAGGTCAATACTCAACCACTGAGCAACACCAACCAGGCAACTGTTATATATTTTATTTCATGTGTTTTTGCTCAATTAAATTTTTTTTCTTATTTTGTATTGTTAATATCTTCCCTATCACTTTTAGATGTTTATTAGGCTAATTTAAATTTTTTGGTTTGCTATTCTATTAATTATTTTTCTGACATACTCTTATTACAGTATTCTCTTGTTCTTTTTAAAGTCATGCTTCTTAAATGTTTTGGACCTATAAGTTCATATTTCCTTGTCACCTACTTTGAGGAAAGATCTAATCCCAATTTCTATCTAGCTCAGTGGTCTTAGGCTTGAATTCTAAGAAGTTTTTAGAAATACTGATACCTGGAACCCTAGAGATTCCAATTCAATTGCCCTGGAGTGTGCCTTGGGTATAGGGATTTCTATAAGTTATAATTTATAGAAATATAATTTAGGTTATAATTCACTAGCCTTAGGAGTTTGGAGGGGAAAGGTGGGGAAGAGAATGTCTAAAGTTATTTTCTGCCTCATTTGTTCAGCTCCTTCTTCAGGGCTTCTGTGCTGCCCTGGTTTTACCTCTGAGGATACCTGGAGCATAGATCTGACTCGCAGCAGGTGTGGGAGGAGACATGGTGTCTTAAGGCCATGGTAGGAGAGAAGCAAGAGCAAAGTTCCAACAGTATCCCTCCTCTTTGATCCTTCTGTAGCATGCCTGGCTGCCTCCACTCCAAGCCAAAGCCATCCCCACCCCTCTCCCCCATCCCCACCCTCTGCCACCAGGTTTCATACTTTTCTTGTTACTTTCTCTTTTTGAATCTCCATGAAATTCTTTGAGGAAGAAGCCAACAATCAGTACTAATTTTAGCAATTAGAATGGATACATCCAAACAGTAGCCTTGTTTACATACCTATTGTAACTTTAAACATTGGTTTTCCTGATTAAGGGTCCGATAAAAAAATATATAATTAGTGATTCCTCTTTGGAGTTCCTCAATGAGAAAATGAACTTAAAACTAGTATTTCCTGCTTTTCAGTAAGACTTTTGTAAACCATTTTGCAAAGTAGCATTTTTTACCATATAAACTATGAACAAAAGAACAATTATTCATATAATAGGATTAATATTTCTGTAAATGTGTAATTTTTACTTTAAACAGTTTCATGTTTAGACTAATTTTTCATTCTGAGTGTACTAGTACCCTCAGTTGTAGTATACAAATAATTTTTTACTAGTTTAATAAAGAATTATGTATGTGTTTTCCATAGATAGTGGAGTTGGAGCTGGCATTGATTCCTATTATGAATATCTGTTGAAAGCCTATGTCTTGCTTGGAGATGACAGTTTTCTGGAAAGATTTAATACAGTAAGTTGATCCAATTTTATATTCATTTTAGAGCCAAGTTAATTTGAGTGCCAGATTTTGATAGAAACTCAATTATTTGAGTTATATTCTGAAAAATAATTATTTCTAAATGTGTTGTAGTAGGTTTTTTGTCAGTATTCCCTGATGATATTGGACAGGGAACAGGGTAAAAGCAATACATTCAAAAATTAGTTTACAAAGTAGTTTTATTTTCATCTCTTATCAGAAGATTTCAAGATCTGCCAGTAAAATCTAATATTTTATGCAAGGAAGAGAATTTATTGGAATAAATTACTCGTTAGCTTTTTCCTTTGGATTCCCCCCACCCCCATTTTTTTTTTTTTTAAATCTTGGAAGTTTGACATAGTCCTTGATCACACCAAGCATACAGGTTTTTGGAAACTTAGAGAAACTAGTAAGTATTCATTTCAAAAGCAGGTAAATAAGTCTCAAGTCTAGATCAGAGCCACAGGCATATTTTTAGGGAAGAAGGAGAGTATTATTGAACCTGATTGGATCACCTTTGTCTGTAATTGAAGGAAACTGAAATTAGTACAGCAAACTCATCAGTTGCATCACTGTATTCTTTTTGAAATAATTTACCAGTTCTTTGCCCACCCATCAGTTTCTTCACATTATTGTGAGACAGTATGATATAGTAGTTAAAAGTATGGCAGTTTTTGTACCTGGGTTTAAATCCTGGTTGTACAACTGGTTTTGTGACTTTGGGAAAATAATTTTACATGCTTTGTCTCTGTTCCTCATCCAGAAAATGTGAGTACTATTACTATTTATAGAGTTTTGGGTAGGATTAAATGAGTTGATGCATATGGAGTGATTAAATAAATAGTAGATGAGTTAGGAAAAAAACCACTGGTAAGTGTCCCAAGTAAGTCCTCATTTGGATTATAACAACATTCTCTTGTAAATGAGGACAGATAATTTTTTTTGGCTCATTATTATTCATTGACTCTAACAGCTCAAATTGTTGTTACAGCTGAGAAATGACTAGCAGAAGATAGAAGAAGCCAAAGAGTTTTTAAGAGCCTAAGAGACATAGTAGACCAAAAGAGCAGCAACGGTGATTAATTAGATGCATTAATTTGGGTAGTGGTGGGCACTAGAATATTATTTTAGCTGGGAAGGGCCCAAACTTCCTAGACACAGGAGAAAACAAAACTAACTCTATTAATCTAGAAGCTTGTAACTATATTTCAAGAGGATGTAAGAGCACCTATGGGCCACAAGAGTACTAACCATGGGCTAATCCCTCAGGATAGCCATATTCAGATCTACTTCCCTAGAAGTTCCCATATTGACTATAGTCTTTAATGTTGTGCATCAGAGTTAAAGAATGCAGGGGAGTATATACAATATATTTTAGAAAGAATCCCATTTAAAATAATTTAAATATTTACATAATGATGTCATACGTTTATGAATCCAGGTTTAATTCCGTTACAGTGCTATTTAATGAAATGCTGTGTTTAGAACAGCTCATCTTTTTCCATCTCCTTTCCTGAACACATTGTGATCTTTCAGCACTATGATGCCATAATGCGGTACATCAGCCAGCCCCCTCTGCTACTCGATGTGCATATCCATAAGCCAATGCTGAATGCTCGGACTTGGATGGATGCTTTGCTTGCCTTTTTTCCAGGTCTGCAGGTAAAAAAACCCCAGTAACTCTGTTTCCCTAATACAAAATTAAAATGATTATAACTGAGTGCATTTTTGATCTCTAAATTTGAATTACCAAACTCACATTTCAGAATTGTATAATCTACATTTTTTCTGTTTATAAAATGATTATAGATTAAAAAATCAACTCATGTTTTATTAGGTAATTTTGTTATGTTTATTTCTAGGTCTTAAAAGGAGATATTAGACCTGCTATTGAAACTCATGAAATGTTATATCAAGTGATTAAAAAACACAATTTTCTACCAGAGGTAAGCAAATAATCTTTGGAATTCTAATTTATGTATACTATAAATTGCTAATTTAAAGGTAGAAAATGTCACCTTCAAAGTTGGCTATTCTTTCCTATTATTTTTTCCTGGTTAAGTAGTTTATTTAATTTCTTTTTAGTTTACACAGTATTTTATATGTTTATGCTTCATGTATTCAGAGAAGTCTAGTTTATGGTAATTCTGACTTTTATTAATTTTTGCTAAAAAAAATACTCCAAATAAGTAGTTCTCAACCTTTGCTAATCCACGACATTTTGTATTATTACGTTCTAACTTTTACACATACCCCCCAGGGAGACCTTTTTACTTTTTTTTTCTTCATTTTTTTTTATTGATTTTTTTACAGAGAGGAAGGGAGAGGGATAGAGAGTTAGAAACATCGATGAGAGAGAAACATCGATCAGCTGCCTCCTGCACACCCCCTAATTGGGGATGTGCCCGCAACCAAGGCACATGCCCTTGACCGGAATCGAACCTGGGACCCTTGAGTCCGCAGGCCGATGCTCTATCCACTGAGCCAAACCGGTTAGGGCTTACTTTTTATTTTCTAAAGCTTATATTATAAAAATGATCCACATTGAATATACTCTAGCTGATCACACATGCTCCCTGGCAATATGGGGAATCCCAGCTCTTCCTCATGCTGATTGACAGTTATTCTGCATGGCTTTTATATATTGTATCAATAATATTCTTGCTAGCTTCTTGTGGCAGGATTTTAATAACATACTTTTTGGCTTTCCAGAAATTTACCATTAAAAACTTGCAAATTTATCTATGGCCTTGTTCTGTCCCTGCTTATTCAATGTCCTCTGTGAGATATCTAAGCATTACAACAATTTAGAATGCTTTCTGAAACTGTTTGCTTTAGAAAGTAGAGTCTTACTAGCCTTCAGGTGAGTAGGACTCAGTACTGTGTTGTAGAAGATTCATATTCACTCAGAAGAAGCTAAGGTTTCAACTAAATACATGCTATCACAAAAGAAATTTTACTTGGTTCTCATTTTAGTTTGCTCTATTACTGAATACATTTCAAGTGAGACTAGTTTTATTTTTAAATGATGCCTTCCTTATTCCACAGAGGATTTGAAGTTGTTATAAAAAAAAAAAGCATATGCTAAAATAGAAATATGAGAACTAGAGACATAATAACTAAGAGAAAAAGCGGAAATAAGGAAAAAGAAAAAAACAATAATGTGGGACAACCAGGACCCATGTAGTGTCATTACTAGTTTCATAGTTTTTTCTAAGCTTCCTAGTAGCCAAAATGATAATTTAAAAAATAATTTCATTCAATTGGTAAAAATAGCAAAAACGAGTTGTGATTTTAAGCAATGAAAAAAAATTTCATTTTATAGATGAAAATTGTTATCAGTGTTTTAATTCTTTTTACTTGCTTATGATTTAATTTATATATCTGAACCTACTTGTTTATTATTTTTTAATCACATATTTTTTCTTGTCTATTTGAATTTTTTGTGTGCAGGCATTTACCACAGATTTTAGGGTACATTGGGCTCAACATCCTTTAAGACCGGAATTTGCAGAAAGTACCTACTTCCTGTATAAAGTAAGCTAATTCACCTTCCTTTTTGCTGTTTAACTCCCCCTCCCCCCAATCCTCTGTTGTATATCTTACTATCTTATAATAGTAATTGGGTTTTCAAAGACCTTTTTTAATATTATAGTGGTTGGATATATCATGCTTCTTAATCATCTAGCTCATAGAGTTGTTAAAAGATGCAAGAATCAACACCTAAGTTTTTTATGCCTTTTTATGATATATCATTTCTTTAAAGAGAAATTTATATTCTAGAGCTGCTTTCTAAAACACATCTCTTGCCTTCTTTTAATCAGGAAAACTTTGAGGGTATTAGAAATTTAAAGGCTAAGATATACAATTGGATGGCTTTCCAATTGTGTGTTTAGCAATTCTATAGAGCAGAGTCTATGGCTTATTTTCAGAGCTAGGTTCTGTGTAAAGTGTGTTCCAGTGCCTGATACCTATAAATATGTAACAAATGAATGCATGGTAATATATAAGCTGCATACGTGTGTGTGTGTGTATATATATATATTCTCCTTTTTAATAGGCTACAGGAGACCCTTACTACCTTGAAGTAGGAAAAACACTTATTGAAAACTTAAATAAATATGCTAGAGTGCCTTGCGGATTCGCTGCCATGAAGGATGTTCGCACCGGAAGTCACGAGGACAGGTAAAACAATTCCTAAACATATGACTACTAGCTAGAATTCAGATATACTTAATGCTTTTTTTAAAAAAATATATTTCATTGATTTTTTACAGAGAGGAAGGGAGAAGGATAGAGAGTTAGAAACATCGATGAGAGAGAAACATCGATCAGCTGCCTCCTGCACACCTCCTACTGGGGATGTGCCCGCAACCAAGGTACATGCCCTTGACCAGAATCGAACCTAGGACCTTTCAGTCTGCAGGCTGACCCTCTATCCACTGAGCCAAACTGGTTAGGGCAGATATACCTAATGCTTTTACAAAGAGTATTTGAAGGTACAAACCTTACTTTGTTGTGTTTATTTTTAAAACTCTTGAATAGGCTCAGTTCTAATTGTTTGAAAAGTTTATATTTTTATCATAGTGCCTGGCATGTAGTAGGTGCTCAAAGTATTTTTAAAAAGATGAATAAATGTTGTTAAATATCAGAACCTTGATATTAGGAGTATTAGGAATATTAAGGTTTTAGTTTCCTTTGTTAATAGTTTTTTTATATTATATAAAATCTTAGAAATTATCAAGGTGATAATGAATGATCTGGATTATTTTTCTTCAGACAAGAATTCCACAAAAAATAATATCATGGTTAATGTGTGTATTCTTATTGGTTGCTGATTTGGAGGGCTGGGAAAGACCATTGGCAGTTTCTATTTATTGGATACTTAGATAGATGTAGATGGTATGAAGTACTCAGGATATAAAAAGCACGCTTTGGTTAATGTGACCAAATGTTAATAACTTAGCATTCCAGTTATTCCAAACTCACTTATCTGTTTTTTGTTTTTAAATATATTTTTATTGACTTCAGAGAAGAGAGAGAGTGAAACATCAATGATGAGAGAATCATTGATTGGCGGCTCCTGCATGCCCCACCCTGGGGACTGAGCCTGCAACTCATGCATGTGCCTGGACTGGGAATCCAACCATGACCTCTTGGTTCATAGGTTGGCGCTCAACCACTGAATCACACTGGCCGGGCTATCTGGTTATTTTAGCTGTTCAGAACATAGCAACACATCTCTGAAAGAACAGTAAAGTTTGTTTGCTCATTTGTTTAGCAAATACTCATTCCACAAATATTTCTCAAGGTGTCTTATGCACCAATTATACTAGTTTTTGAGGATTAATGATATAGAAACATTTATTTCCTGTCATGAATCGCTGAGGACAGGCAGATAAACAGCTTTAAAACATTGGGTAAGTGCTACGGAACATATTAAAGAGACATGAAATACAAATTGGGGTGTGGTGGTCACTGAAAGGTTTCTGTGTTATGAAGGATGAGCAAGAATTAGAGGAAAGTGGTAGAAGGAGTTCCGGGCAAGGGTACTAGAGGCAGATGAAACATAGCACTCAACTTCTACTCAGAGTTGTCCCTTACTCCTTTACTCAGAGTATTTAGATAATAGTTACCAGTAATTAGGTCGGGGACCTCCTTCCCTGAGCACAGCTGATGGATGAGGAATGGATAGGTTTCTGTAAGCAGGCATATAGATAACAAACAGCAAGTAATGAAAGCATGTAGCCTATGTATTTATCTGTAGCATTTATTGACTGCTTCCTACATTCCAAGCACTCTTCTAATTAAGAACTTTGGATGTTTAACTCATTTGATGTTTAAAACAACCTTCTGATGTGTAATTTCTATTATAATCTTCATTTTATAGCTGAAGAAACCAAGGCACAGAAAAGTTAGGGAACTTGCCCTAGGTCACACAATTAGTAAGCTTAAGTTAATTCTAATCAAGGCAGATTGGCTTTTGACTACAATGCTCATTAATCACTTACTGCCTGCCAGGTATGGCACTTAACTTGAGGATGGAAAGATATATCAGAATCAGTGAAAAAGTAGGTGTGTACAGAATTAATCACAACCATGTGATAGGTGCTATAGTAGAAGGAGGTTGAGGAATTACAGAGAATTACATGGCATTGTTTCTGGACCTCTTATCACTGCCTTTACTCCTTTAAAGCGTCTCTTAAAATATCATGTCCAGAATTAACCAAACTCATCAGGTGCCTGGCACAACAGCACTGTTACCGTCTGAATTCAGGCATGAGATTGCTCATTTTCCAAGGGGCTGAAGGGCTTACACTCTAGGCAATTGAGGATCACTGCTTCATTGACTCACTCATGGCAGTATGTACCTCTCTGATGCATTGGCCTAACAAGAGGTTGAAAACTACTAATCTTAATGTTTTATTATTAGATGTGCTTTAGTTTTTTGGTGTGTGTTTTTTTTGTTTGTTTTTTTTTAGCAACTTTATTATGTTCAACTCACAGTGAACTTGTGGCTAGTTGACCTCAGATACTTAACTATGACCTGGTGGCAAATAGGTGTTCTCCACCCGTGCTCTTGAGCAACTGACTTAGAACTTTATACTCATCCCAGCAAAAGTTCATATTTGTTGATTTTGGGGTTTTTTTGTTTTGTTTTTACTAAAAAGAGAGCTTGAATCTCATCTCAGTCATCTAATGTATTAGCTAATCTACCTATATTTAGTGATCTGCAGTTTCGATGAACATGCCTTAAAAAAATTTTGGGAGCAGAATGTTGGATAGGACCACGACTTCATGGCATGGCAGTTGAGAGCTTTCCATTACACGCTCTCTGCATTTGGTTGCCTCTTCCCTGCAGATCTTTCAGTGCTGTTGTCTGGCTCACCAGTGTCCACACGTCCACAGTTTTCCAAATGGAAAGATCTGTATTTTACTAATAGTAGATGACCACTGGAAAGAATTTAAGTGGAAAAAAAATGAGTATCTTAAGACACTTTCCCTACTTGCCCACCCTAAGATACCACTGTTGGCAATTTGATAAACAGTCTTCCAGACATTTTTTAAAATTTTTATTTATTGATTTTAAAGACAGGATAGGCGGGGGGAAGAGGAGAGAGAGAGAGAGAGAGAGAGAGAGAGAGAGAGAGAGAGAAAGAGAGACAGACAAAGAGACAGATGGAAAGAGAAACATCGATTTGTTTTTCCACTTATTTATGCATTCATTGATTAATTTTTGTATGTGCCCTGACCAGGGATAGAACCCACAACCTTGGCATATAGGGATAATGCTCCAACCAACTGAGCTACCCACCAGGGCAAGACATTTTAATGCCCGTGTGTTATGCATTTGTGTACATGTTTATTGTTTTTAATACAAGTTAGATATATAAGATACCCAACTTGCTAGCTTTACCCAATTCATACCTAGTGGTCTTATGTCTCTATTCTTTTGTTTCGAAGTCAGTTCTAGAATTTGTCAAAAATCAACATTCTGCTCATGAGTCTACAGTTCTCAAGCTAGCATTTGCTTGTAATAATAATTGTCAGTCCTTCAGAAAATATTAAATTATGACAGGTGTACTCAGATTGACAGGGAACTATTTTATCTGTTTTATGAAGATTAACATCTAAAATGTTCAAAAAGGTTTTAACAGGTGACAGATGAATTATTACTCCAAAGTAAAACATCATTTATAGGTAGGAAAAATAATAATTTCTCTATTTTTGAGCTCATATTTATGCCAGGTGCTATGCTAAACAATGGGCGTATAATCTCTTATTTAGTCTTTACATCAGTGTTAGGTGTTAATGATTATTATGTTCTTTATAGAAGAACAAACTGAAGCTCACAGTCCTTGTATAATATCCCCAAGATTACAGCTAGTCAGTGGATGTTCCTTTCTGTTCCCAAAGCCCATGTTCGTTACCACTGTGTTCCATGGCCTCTCCACTTCATTCTTTAGTAATGCTGTGTAAACTTGATTTCGATTTATTAAATGTTTATTGACTTCATTCTGTGTGCCAGGAATTGTGCTTGGCCTGAGGTCTGAAACTATGCATTCTGTCCAGTATGCTACAAGTTATTTATTATTGTCAAAAATTAGATGCTTTGGGAGGTGGTAAATTGATTAAATTTCATGTTACTATAATTACATCTAACAGCTATGCTCTTTTGCTCTTTTTCTGCCACTTTTAATTTTATTAAAACTTTTTTTTTTTACCCTGGTTCTTTCTTTTTTTTAATTAAATCTTTATTGTTCATATTACTACATTTGTTCCTCTTTTTTCCCCCCCATAACTCCCCTCCACCCAGTTCCCACCCCACCCTCTGCCCTCACTCCCCACCCACTGTCCTCATCCATAGATGCACGATTTTTGTCCAGTCTCTACCCGCATCCCCACACCCCTTTCCCCCCCAAGAATAGTCAGTCCATTCCCTTTCTATGCCCCTGATTCTATTATAATCACCAGTTCATTCTGTTCATCATATTATTTATTCACTTGATTTTTAGATTCACTTGTTGATAGATGTGAATTTGGTGTTCATAATATGTATCTTTACCTTTTTCTTCTTCTTCCTCTTCTTAAAGGATACCTTTCAGCATTTCATATAATACTGGTTTGGTGGTGATGAACTCCTTTAGCTTTTTCTTATCTGTGAAGCTCTTTATCTGATCTTCAGTTCTGAATGATAGCTTTGCTGGATAAAGTAATCTTGGTTGTAGGTTCTTGGTATTCATCACTTTGAATATTTCTTGCCACTCCCTTCTGGCCTGCAAAGTTTCTGTTGAGAAATCAGCTGACAGTCGTATGGGTACTCCCTTGTAGGTAACTGAGTTTCTTTCTCTTGCTGCTTTTAAGATTCTCTCTTTGTCTTTTGCTCTTGGCATTTTAATTACGATGTGTCTTGGTGTGGTCCTCTTTGGATTCCTTTTGTTTGGGGTTCTCCGTGCTTCCTGGACTTGTAAGTCTATTTCTTTCACCAGGTAGGGGAAGTTTTCTGTCATTATTTCTTCAAATAGGTTTTCAATATCTTGCTCTCTCTCATCTTCTGGCACCCCTATAATTCTGATGTTGGTACGCTTGAAGCTGTCCCAGAGGCTCCTTACACTATCTTCGTATTTTTGGATTCTTTTTTCATTTTGCTTTTCCGGTTGGGTGTTTTTTGCTTCTTCGCATTTCAAATCTTTGACTTGATTCTTGCGATCCTCTGGTCTGCTGTTGGGAGTCTGTATAATATCCTCTATTTCAGTCAGTGTATGCTTAATTTCCAGTTGGTCCTTTATCATAACCTCGAGGGTCTGACTAGATTTCTTGAGGATTTCACTACATTTATTGGTGGTCTCACCAGTCTTTTCGAGGGTCTTACTAAATTTATTGGCGGCTTCTAGAAAGTTCTTGAAAAACCTTAATAGTGTGGTTTTGAACTCCATATCCAGTAGTTTGCTTTCCTCCATTTCTGTCATTTGTGTCCTGTTTCTTTGTCTCCACATTTTTTTATGCTTCCCTGTGTTGATAAAGTGGTTTTCTTTGCTAAGTGTCCTCTAGGGCCCAGTGGTTCAGCCTCCCCAATTACCTGAGGAGGACACTCTTGGTGCACCCCCTTGTGGTCTTTGTGCACAGTCTTGTTGTAGTTAAGCCTTGATTGTTTTAGGTATCACTGGGAGGAATTGACCTCCAGGCCAATGGGCTGTGAGAATCAGCTGTGTCTGCAGTGGGAGAAGAACTTCTGTGCTGGAGACACCCCTCTGGGGCAAGACTTGCTTCAATAGGGCTTTGGTGCTCACTGAGTCTGCCCCCTGAGTACGTCCTTTATGCTTCCACGGAGCTGCAAACTGGATGGTCCCACTCTGACCACTGGGCACACTCGCTCCTGGTTCTCTAGGGAGGTGCTAATCTAGCCTTTGCCTGAGGCTACTCAGTAAAAGCCTCTGTGCAGGGCTTGGGTGGGGCGGGTCTCACGGGATCAACAGGGCGGGGCTAGCAGTTATGGCTGCTTTCAGTCCTGCCCTCAGAGGCTCTGCTTCTCAATGTCCTGCTAATCGCTGCAAGCACTTCCGAGAGAAAGCTGCCCTCGAGTTCTGACCGATGCCAGACAGTCCCACTTCTCCCGTATGAGTCTGGGTCCCCAAAGACTCGCCCAGAACTGGAGCTCAGAGCCTGAGACTCCCTCCCAATTGCAAAAGACAACCGCGCCCTCAGCCGCCAGCCCGCTCCGTGTGCGCCTCTGTACCTTAGTATTTTACTTCCTCACCGCGCCTCCTCTGAGTCTCGGTAAGCTTTTCTCTTTCCTTCTAGTTGTAGAATTTCCACTCAGCCAGCCTTCCTGTGGTTCTGGATGATGTCTGTTCCGTCTTTTAGTTGTATTTTTGAAGTTGTTGTGTGAGGCAGCAAACTCAGGTGTTTACCTATGCCGCCATCTTGGTTTCTCTGCCAATTTTATTAAAACTTTTAAAAATTGCTTATTAAAACATTACAACATTAAGTAGTTTGTAAAGTCACATATTTCTATTCCCTTTATTTTTCATACTAGAGGCCCAGTGCATGAATTTGTGCGCCAGTGGGGTCTCTCAGCTTGGCCTGCGGGATCAGGCTGAAACCAGCTCTCCAACATCCCCGAGGGGTCCTGGATTGCAAGAGGGCACAGGCCAGGCTGAGGGACCCCAATGGTGCATGATCGGGGTGGCGGAGGGACATGGGAGGTTGGCCACCAGGGGAGGAATTGCAGGAGGGCTCCAGGGTGTGTCTGGCCCATCTCACCCGGTCTCGGTTGTCTAGACCCCAGCAGCAAGCTAACCTACCGGTTGGAGCGTCTGCCCCCTGTTGGTCAGTGCACATCATTGTGAGCAGTTGAGTGGCCTTAGCATATCATTAGCATATTATGCTTTGATTGGTTGAACAGCCAACCGGTCAGCCGGACACTTAGCAGCATATTAGGCTTTTATTATATAGGATTCTCTTCTTGACTGGTATGTAAATATTTATAAAGTTATACTCCATGTGATTTTGTGTTGTACCTTTTTTCATGAAACTTTTTGTAAATGATTCCTTTACCTTTAATGCCTTCTTAAATTATCACTTAAATGGCTGCATAAAAACCCTTATCAAAATTGTATTACTTCATCCCCTTCAATTAATATAAATTAAGGATTACGTGGTTCTCAGCGTTACCTCCTGGCTGTTGGTTCTCTATAGAAGAAATGGAAAACCCTCGCTCCTTGGAGGGCCAGTAGGAAGGCTTAGTCTTCAGTATTGGCAAGATCTAGTGTACCTGTGTGGTAGGCAGCACACTAGTCTTTTTGTTTCTTTGGAAAATAATTGGTGAGTCAGTGCCATTACCACCAGGGGATAGATATAGTCTACAGTGCCTTGGACATCTAAGTTAGGGTAATATATCTATTGACCTGGACTCTGACTTTCAGATAGTTGGTATTAGGATATTTTTGTATTCTTAGATTTATTTGTAACCTCTTATTTTAGAATGGATTCTTTCTTCTTGGCTGAAATGTTTAAATATCTTTACCTGTTATTTGCGGATAAAGAAGATATTATTTTTGACATAGAAGATTACATATTCACAACAGAAGCTCATCTGTTACCTCTCTGGCTCTCTACTACAAATCAAAGCATCTCTAAGAAGAGCACAGTAGGTTATGTTTTTAAATCAAATGTCTTACTCTCTTATTTACTTTCCTGTGTTTGTTTTATTTTTCCAAGTGAAAAGTAACCCATGACTAAAATTCAGTAAATGTAGTATGGGAGGAGGAAAAGTACACTTGATGTTTTCTTATTTTGTTTTCTTTTACGGCATCCTATATACTTACATTTTATTTAAATTTTTCTTTGAACAAACTATAATGTTAAGTAAAAAAAAATGCTTTTATTCACATAACATTCTTTTATATTGTAGACTTCAGAATATATAGAACTGGATGACAGTAATTTTGATTGGACTTGTCCAAATACTCAGATTCTCTTCCCTAATGATCCATTGTATGCTCAGAGCATTCGTGAACCCTTGAAGAATGTGGTGGATAAGAGCTGTCCTAGAGGCGTCATCAGAGTGTAAGATGTCTTATTTTATATTTGTTAATATCAGAGTCATTCTTAGTAAATGAAGGAGAACAAAAGGGACATATAACAGTAGACATTCACTTAGACCAAAAATATTGCGGCATGTAGTTATTGCTGATTAAAATAAAATAAAAATGATTAGTAAAGTTAGATAGCAAATTTTATTCTGTGATGCCTTATTATTATGGAAATTTTCTATTTATCTTTTGTTTAATGAACTGAATAATAGTAGTCAATGGGCAGTTTTCAACTTGTGTAGCTCATTTATAGAATAGTTTCATCAAATATTTCCATATGTCTTATATATGTAGGAAGTATTTTTCCTTTTACCTGCAATGTGTGTAGTGCAAATATAGATTTTATTTTTTGATAAGGTACTTATTCTTGGTTGTTAAATTTTTGCCTTAATGAGTTCATTTTCTTCTAAATACTTAAATTAGAAAGGCCATTACTAGGGAAATAAAAATAAATTTAAGTGAATGTTATAATTCACTGATATAACTATTGTTTTGCTTTTAAAATGGCAGTGAGAGAAATCTGGTTTTCAAGGAAGAAATCAGTAGTAACAAATCCCAACCCAACCTATTCTGTATTTTCAAATGGTTATAATTCTGTTGACTAATACTACCTTATTGATAATATACATGATTTTATAACTATAAAATATTATTTGAAAGCTATACCACTTACTAGTAACCTAAGTTATTTGGAGGAAAATGCCTATTTCTAGTTATTCCATTTTTACTAGTTCTAAAATTAGCAGTGTTGCAAATATCTAACATTATTCCTATTTGCTTTATGTTTTTCTCCAGTTCTGACTTGTAGTTTTTTAAGCCTTGCTTATAATTACTTTTAGCAGAGAGGAGAGTTTCAGGAGTGGATCTAGACCCCCGCTGAGAGCCAGAGATTTCATGGCCACTAACCCTGAGCATTTAGAAATCTTGAAGAAGATGGGGGTGAGTTTGATTCACCTCAAAGATGGGAGAGTCCAGTTGGTTCAACATGCAATCCAAGTAAGACATTGCTGTGTTAATTAGATGCAACTCTGCTCTTTTAGTCTCATAAGCTTTCATAAGATAATGACATTGGGCTTTTTAAAAACTTTAATGTATGGTTTAAAGTTAGAGATTCAAAATTTAAGGACTTGAAAATATGTTGGTAAGCCATCTAATTCAACCCTTCAGAGTATAGATCGATTAAATCACAAATAGGCTGGGCAATTTGCTTAAGTTAATAAAGGTAAATATAGGACTCAAGCCTAAGTTTTCTGTTTCTCAGTCCCTTGTCTTTCCACTGTTTTTATTTAGAGCATAATCTTAAATGATAATAATTAGTTTTAATATTTATATTTTACATTATTTTATTTTCCAAAGAGCTACTGAATCTAAGTATTTTATTCACTGTAGAAATCAAAATTTGCATTTATCTCTCTACTCCTAGAAAACATAACGTGTCTTTTGAGGAAATTTTTATTGATTTTTGCTTTAAAAGTTTTCATAACATGAGGTCTTTAAATTATTTCAACCTAGAGTCATAATCAGGTATCCCTAAATCTCAAATTCAAGCTTCCCACAACCTCACCTCCCCTCAGATTTCTATTTCATTTCTGTTCTTGCCACATCCATTCTTCCTTAAAGAATATTCTGCCTGTTTCCTTACGTTTCACCACCCTAACTCCTCAGCAGTGGGAGTGGCATCTCTAGTGGCATTGCTTTCACTTAGTCCACCAGTAACGTAGCTGTCACTCAGTGACCTCCTACTCCTAATGTGACTGAATTTTTCTCTAACAGTTGATTGTCCCCTATTTATTTATTTTTAATATTTTTAAAATTGGCTTTTAGAGAGAGGGGAAGAGAGAAACATCAGTGTGAGAGCAAGACATTGATCTGCTGTCTCCTGCACAACCCCCGCCAGGGGACTGAACTCACAACCCGGGCATGTGTCCTGACTGGGAATTGAACTGGCAACCTTTTGGTACATAGATGACGGACAACCAACTGAGCCACACTGGCCAGGGTTTGACAGCCCTGTTTTTAAATATATTTTTATTGATTTCAGAGAGGAAGGGAAAGGGAAAGATAGAAACATCAGTGAGAGAGAATCATTGTTTGGCTGCTTCCTGCATGCCCCACACTGGGGATCAAGCCCGCAACCTGGACATGTGCCCTGACTGGGAATCGAACTATGACCTCCTGGTTCATAGGTTGACGCTCAGCCATTAAGCCACACCGATTGGGCACAGCCCTGTTTTTAAAATGTATCCTTTTCTTGGCTTCCAGCATACATCTTTCCACTTCTCTGTTCATGCCTTTATAGCTCTCTTTCTGGGCAGAACCACTCAGTATAGGCACTACCAAAAGATCTGGTTCATTCACTTTTCTCTCTCTACTCTTCTTCAGCAATCTCATCTGTTTCTACAAGCTCAGCTGTCATCTTTGTACACTTGATTTCTTATACATATGTAACCCCGATTCCTAACTTCACTCTTAAACCCAGCTTTGATCTACCTGTCATGCATTTCTACATCTCGGCCTCAGTATGTGCAAATCTGAATTCTCTTCCTGCCTCCTCCTTATTCCAGCTCTCCTCCTCCTTGTTCTCCATCTCAGTAAACTCTGTCATCATACTCAAAGTCACCAAAATTAAGCCACCATAATTTCAGGATAGGCTTGAACTTCTATCTCCCAAATCCTCTCTGTCCTCTATCCTCTTAACTCCCATCAAGTCCCGTTGACTTTTCCTGTAAAGTGTCAGGAATCCATCTTTTTCTACTATTGTGAGGCATTCTTCAGCTTTTCCTTTCTAAAGATCCAATTCAGATGTCACTCTATTTTCCAGATCCACACTGGCAGAATTGTCATTTCCTTGTCCACTTTCCCACTTGAAAAATGTAATTATAGCTAATTTCACATGTCTCTCTCCTCTAGATACAAACTTCTTAAAGTAAAAAGTCTGTCTCCCCAGTGTCTAGTCAAGTGCTGGAATATAATAGTTGCCTGATAAATATGTTTTGAATTTAATCTGATTGTTGGTTCATAATTTCAAAGAAAGGAAGTTTGGATCAGGTATGGTGTTTATTTCTTAAAGGGGGAAACAGTGGAGAAGACAAGCAAAATGAGCATTTGATCATTGGGTGGAAGTCCAATTCTCAACTTGTATCAAAAAATGGTTTATAGAACAAACAGTGAATTAGCTATTGGTAAAAACTACAGATGTCATTTTCAGAAGTAATATTTTTTTAAGAAAAATCAGGCTATAAATATTTGGTAGGGACCAAAACTGAAAGGAGAAAATTTTAGAGTGGAAGACCAGTGCAATAGTATTAAAGTTCAATATTAAAAAAGAAAAGACAGTTAAATGTTTCCAGAAGGGATAAAATTATCTGTTTCTTTCCTAGGCTGCTAGTTCAATTGATGCTGAAGATGGGTTGAGGTTTATGCAGGAGATGATTGAATTGTCAAGTCAGCAACAGAAAGAACAGCAGCTACCTCCACGAGCTGTACAAATTGTTTCCCACCCATTTTTTGGCAGGGTAGTATTGACTGCTGGACCAGCTCAGTTTGGGCTAGATCTGTCTAAACATAAAGAGGTGTGTATGCTTACCATGTGCTTGCTGAAACTGAGTTAAAAATATTGTCTAATTTCTTAGTTTTTTTCCTATTTAGATTTAGTCTCTTTTCTAATTAAAAATTGACCTATTTTTAAATACTTATTAAAAATAAAAAACCTAAATTTTTTAAAAAACCTAAATATTCACTTTTCCAAAATAAAAGTTAAAAACATATCTTGTAAATTTTGAGTCATAATGTACATCTACAATATGTTTATAAAATTTTACTTAAAATATTGGTCATTTACTGTCCAATTTTTGGTCTCTAAATTAGTACCTTTATCTGAAATGATTTTCAGACTTTGTTTTGTTAATCCTCACCTGAGGATATTTTTCAACTGATTTTTAGGGAGAGTGGAAGAGAGAGGGAAAGATAAGAGAGAAACATCGATGCGAGAGAAACACATCGATTGGTTGCCTCCTGCACGAGCCTCGACCAGGGCGTGGGCCCAGGAGAAGTCTGCATCCAGGGGACATGCCCTTGACCAGCATCAAACCCGGGACCCTTTGGTCCACAGGCCGATGCTCTATCCACTGAGTCGAAACAGATTTTTTAACAACTGCTAGACCCTTTTTTTGAACCAAAATCTGACTTGGAGGCTTAAAGCCGAAGTGCCCAAGTGGCTGTGGAGAGCTGATGCTGAGCTTGCACTGAGCAGACATGGAAGACCACTGGGCTAGTTTTTCCTCAGGAAACAAAGACCTGCACAGTTGAAGAGTTCACAAGTTCATCAGACTAATTGGTGGCAGAGCTGGAACCAGAACCCAAGTATCCTGATAATCTAATGACAATGCTCTTTGAACTCTATTACCCCTAATTTAGACTAAATCTAGTGTGTATTTGAAAGCTTTGTCGGTTTATAGATTGACTCATCTATTCAGCAACTCTTTATTGAGTCCCTACTATATCTAGGCACTGTTTTAGGTGTTTACAATCTGTCAAGTTTACCAAACCAGTAAAAATTTACACCCTCCCTTGTCTAGTTTACATTCTAGAGTAGCAATTTTCAACTGGTGTGCTGCAAGAATTTTTAAAACATGCAGTATTTGACTATTTAGTCAGGAGCACTGACCTCTTTTCCCTTAGATTGTCAAATTAAAAAATGACAACAGCCAACACAACAATAGCTGTTCAGTGTGAATGAACCAAAATTATACTTAGTTCTTGTCAGATTGGCAAAAAATATATATATATATTTTGGTTGCCACAGAATTTTAGTAATTTATGCCATGGGATGAGAAAGGTTGAAAATCGCTGTTCTAGAGGAATATTAAAGCATCGTTACACTGAATATCTTTTAAAAAGTTTTTTGGTTCATTTAATTTTCTAGAAGAACTGCTTGCAGATTCATGTAGACTAAATCTATTTTTTTCCTCTTTCAAAAAATGTTTCTGGTTACCAATGATGGTTTTATAGTGGTTCCCAGCTGCTGTAAGCGTGCATATGGGTGTGTCATAAATCTGGCTACAGGCTCCAACTTTACTACTTATTAACATTGTGTCTTAGAGCAAATTACGTAACGTCTCAGTTTCCTTATATATAAAATGAATTATCTATATTTCATTCAAGGCTGTTATAAAGATCAGGTTTAGTAATTTATGTAAAAATGCTTTATAAACTGCAAAGCACAATAGAAAGAAATATTGATTGTGTACTGTGACATGCAAAATGTTCCAAACAAAATTTATTCCAAATATATATACTGGATATGTTACCATTAGTAAAGAAACAAGGTCTACCTAAAGCTTTATATATCAAATTTTATTTAATGACTAGATAGCGATTTGAGAAGATGAATGAATATTGAAGTCACTTTTATTTCTGACAGACAAGAGGATTTGTTGCAAGCAGTAAACCATATAATGGTTGCTCAGAGCTTACTAACCCCGAGGCAGTGATGGGAAAAATTGCTTTGCTACTAAGAGGACAGTGCATGTTTGCAGAAAAGGCACGCAACATCCAGAATGCTGGAGCCATCGGTGGCATTGTCATTGGTAAGTCATTCTCCACATCAGCATCATTCTGTTGACTAGAAGGAGGTAATTTTTAGGATTTTTTCCCCTTTTGTTTTCCAAAATTATATTAAAACGTTTTTTGTGTTTTTATTTCACTAGACAGCATAGTGAATAGGTAATCCAGTGGCTCTCTTAATAATTTCTGTAGGTCTCATATCTTTTTTGAAAGTCTAGATATGGGTTTCTGTATATTAATGCCAGAAAAGTACTTGTGGACAGGTGTGAAGGTGGGTAGAGGGGAGAGGTAAAGTCACCCAACACCATGAATAAGAAAATGTGCCCACAAGAGCCAAAGCCCTGTAAGGGCAAAACTTACATCCTGCCACCTCCAGTGAGAGCCGTTGAAAATGCCCATTCTGCCTCAAACATTCAGGCTTTGGAATCAGACATATAGAGGCGCACTTCTTGGCTCTGCCACAAAATCATGGTGTAATGTTGGCCCAGCTTTAGCGTATCTGTTTATTCAGTAGAATATTTTATTAGCTTCAGTGAAAGTGGTAATATCTTTTAGGTGATTATAAGGTTTAAAAATAATATATATAAAATTTCTTAGCATAATAGCTGACATATCATAGATACAAGCATTAGTTGCTGATAAATTTTTATCTCCTTAGGTCTTTCCCCTCTGAAATTACAAACTTTAAATAATTTCACTCATGCATTTCAACCAGTGTGCTTTGATTTTTTATTTTTTGTAGGAAATCATTTATATCATGACAAGCAGGCCAGGGAAAATATAATTTTTTCTATGCTTTAAGTAGGGAGGAATTTACATTTAGAAAGAACTAAAGACCTGAGGTCACATCCTAATTACACAGTTAGTTCTTCTGCATAGCTTCTCTCACAGGGGAAATCCATTTTGAATTTTTTCTTTCTAATTAGGATAGATTTCCTTTTTGAATTTAGGGTAAATAAAAGTAAGGCATTAAAAATATTAGGATTTATTTCAGTGAAAAAGTATTTATTATTCCTTTTGTTTATCCCTTGTGGGCACTCCAATGTTGATTTAATGAGTGTATAAATTCCATTAGTGAAGTAGTATTAGGAGAATGCTGCTTAATAACCTAAATCGGATGGCAAACGATAGCCTGCAGGCCCACTCTAGCTCCACGCCTGTTTCTGTAAAGCAGCTTTATTGGCACCCACCATGCCAGTATGTTTACATATTATCTGTGCTTGCTTTCAGTCTCAGGGGTGGAGTGAGTGGTTGCAACAGAGAACTGAAAAGCCTAAAATAGTCACTGTCTGACCAATTACATGAAAAGTTGCTGATGCCTGACTGAAATCATCTTTTTATCCTTGGCTATTTTCCACAGTTAGTTTTTTTTGGTTTTTTTTGAAGAATTTAATAGCTTGGCATCATTATCATTTTGAACATCTCTTACTGAGACTAAAAATATAAAATAGTGAAAATAAAGTCTGGAACATATGCAGAGTATTTTCGAGTTTCCCTGTTTTGTGATGAAGTCTCTAATTCCCATGTGCTCTCTACTCTGCAGTTTGTCAAGACTGACATTTTCTATTTGTTACAGAATCCTATACTGAGTTCTGTGGGTAAATAAATTAAGAGGCTATGATCCTTATTCTCAGAAAATTTAATTTTTGAAGGGAAACTTTCTTGTGTTGTAACTTCTTTCCCTTAAGTATTTTTTTTATTTCTGATGAGACATTTTGTTTGTTTTTCACTGGTTTTAATCCTATATAATAAAAGGCTAATATGCAAATCGACCAAATAGCAGAACGACCGGTCGCTATGATGCGCACTGACCTCCAGGGGGCAGACGCTTAATGCAGGAGCTGCTCCCTGGTGGTCTGTGTACTCCCACAGGGGGAGCGCTGCTCAGCCAGAATTTGGGCTCAATGGCTGGCGAGTGCAGTGGCCAAGGCAGGAGCCTCTCCTGCCTCTGAGGCAGTGCTAAGGACTCCTTGGGGGATGTCCACCTGCCTACTTCATCCTGCTCCCCTAAGCCAGCAGGCAGACATCCCCTAAGAGGTCCCAGACTGCGAGAGGGCGCAGGCCGGGCTGGGGGGCAGGCTTCCCCCCCCCACCCCCGTGCACTAATATTGTGCACTAGGCCTCTAGTTATATATAAATGATCAAATTAAAGCTTAGTTGTTTTTTATTGCAAGTACTAGAAGTACGGATTATCTTAGAAATCATTCAGCTGCAGAGACATTTATTTAAGCTAGTTTAAGAAGAGAGGTTTGTTTACTACGTGGAAATGGGTTATATATTTTCATTGAACCCAAGAGTAAGAAATAGAACTGAACATTCTGAGGAAGTGGAAGTGGGAGCTGAAAATCATCAGGAGCATGACAGCTCACGTTTTTCACATCTCTCTCTATCTCGGGGCCCTGGAGACATGGCAGAACTCTGCATTTCTTTGCAATTCTGCTTCATTCTCCAGCTTATCACCAGCCTGCTCCCTCTTTGCTCATCAGTTCTCAAGTGGCCATTCCCACTGCTAACTGAAACAATCTGTGTGCCACTTCCCCAGAGACACTGAGGGTCAGGAAGCCGTCCTTTGTTTAATCAGTTATTGCAAAGGGGAAGGGTCCTACATGGTATTCTCCACTTAGCAGGGCCTAGCAGAGAGAGTCCTCAGAGGAGGGACAGGCAGGTTCTCTAGGCAGACAGGCATGTGAGATTAGCGGTGCATAGTACTGGCATTGCCAGTAGAACAGTATTTAGCAGTCTACAGCTAGTATTTAACCTGTGTAAACTGACACCAGTGCTTGATCCTACTTATAGAGAAAAAACCGCTACAGTCATCATTATTCTTTGTGAATAGTATATAAAAAAGAATATGAATTTGTAATTTTGTAAAGGAAGATGATGCCATTAGAGGGAATTCTAGAGCACAATAAAATTTTATTTATAGTTCTATCTTTGTCATCCAACCAGGTCTTTGAATTTTTCAATTTCTAGGCTTTTTCATAAGCATATGAAATTTTTACTGTCCTAATTATAGACTTTTATATTATACTCTTTTCTTGTAATATTTTGGTTTTCCATGTGTTCTGCTAAGTAGAGTTCACAAATATAGATAGCAAGCACGTCAGTAAACTTCTTTGGGCATAGATCATTTTGCTTCTTCTGAATTATTTCCCAGGATAAATTTCTAGGAATAGAATTAGCGGGTCCAAAAAGTATGTTTGTTGTTTTTATGACTCTTGGTGCATAAAATCATTGCGGCCAACAGGTACAAAACAGTAGCAATTAGTAGGTAGACCTTTTTAATTGATATATTTGTGTTTGTGTCTAGATGACAATGAGGGAAGCAGCAGTGATACTGCCCCTCTGTTCCAGATGGCAGGTGACGGAAAGGACACAGATGACATCAAGATCCCCATGCTGTTCCTGTTCAGTAAAGAAGGAAGTATCATACTGGATGCTATCCGGGAATATGAGGAGGTGGAAGTGCTCCTTTCTGACAAAGCAAAAGATCGAGGTATGGATAAAATCATTTGTTTTACCGTAATGCAGTTCAGCATTAATTTTACTGGTTTTACAACAAAAGTGAGTGACAAGAAGTTATTTTTGGATTACTGGTAAAATAAGTACAATTTTTAAAAGATGATTTCCAAATATATTTTTCATTTGAAGAGTAGTAAAACATTTATTTGGCTTTGTTTGCCAAGTTAGGATATTTTTAGAACTGTATTTTAATATGTAATTTATAATTTTTGCTTTGATTCTGCCCAGTGATGATAATACAAGAGATTATATCCAGAGAGTCATTTTAATATCCACAGGTGTTCACTATTTAATTTCACTGATAATGCATCTTACATCTCTTTTATAAGGAGTAAAAAGAGATTGTGTAGATTGGTGTTGTATACAACATAATAGTAATTAGGTTTCACCAGCCACCTGTAGTCAGATGACCACAGTCGTAGTGAAGGCAGTAGAAATCCAGCATCTCCTCTCCACAGAGATCTGTTTATAGGTTACAAGAATTACAAATGGTGATGTCTGAAGAACAAGATGGCAAGCCCTGTTACTGCGTGAGATATCTCTTCCTCTCTAGGCCAAACGTTTGTGGGTAATTTGAAAGATCTTTGAAACCCAAATTACTGTATAAAGGCAATGCCTTACTGTTATTGTTTTATAGTTTCACACCCAGGAATAGCGGGGAAAGCGAACCATCCAACATAGACTGTGATCCTGTTTTGGTAGCAGTTTTTCTTATCCACCAGAGACACTTACAGAGAGAGCTATACTCCTCCCACCCCTCTTAAATGAATAAAGTTATATAATTTCTATGGGGTTGTTGAACCCCCTGGGATGTTTGTTACACACACACACACACACACACACACACACACATATACACGCACACACATACTAAGTAGCCAGATTATTATGACCATCTGATGTTTGTAGGCATATTAGCTATAATTTAGCACTGAAGTTGCTAAAGGGTCAGACCATTATAAATAGGGAAGCAGGTTGTTTACCACAACAGTAGAAGTGATGTTTTTCTGAAGATATGGGTAAACAATGCAATTTAACAGCCTTTGAATGTGGGACACACACACACACACTCTGAGTGGCCAGATTATTATGCCCACCCCATCAGTACTTTGTTGGGCCACCTTTTGCCTTCAGTGCTGCGACGATTCTTCTTGGCATTGACTCCACCAGATGTTGAAAGGTGATGCGAGGAATCTGGCACCATGCCTGATGAATAGCACTGTCCAGTTCTGTGAGATTTGATGGTTGTGGAACCAGCTGCCTGATGGCTCTTTTAACTTTGTCCCACAAATGCTCAATTGGATTGAGATCTGGTGATTGTGGGGGCCACCTAAGCAAGGTAATGTCTCCCTCATGTTCTTGAAACCACTCCTGCACAATATGAGCACCGTGGCATGGCACATTGTCTTGTTGGAAGAAGCCATCTCCATTGGGATACGCCATCAACATGATAGGCTAAACTTGATCAGCAACGATACTTAGGTATGTTGTGCTCTTCAGACGTTCCACACGAATTAAAGGGCCCAAATCATGCCCCAAACCATTAACACAGCCCTCACCAGCTTGAAGGGTTGTACTCATGCATGTGGGGTGCATGCTTTCTTGCTGTTTCCGCCAAATTCTCACTCTGCCATCTGCATGATGCAACTGGAAATGTGATTCATTGGACCACATGACTTTTTTCCAATGCTCGACTGTCCAATCCTTGTGTTCCTGTGCAAATTGGAGACGTTTTATCTTGGTAACTGCAGACAGCAAAGGTGTTCGAACAGGCCTTCGGCTTCCATATCCCATACGATGCAGTGTACAGCTAATTTGCCTACAAACATCAGGTGGTCATAATAATCTGGCCACTCAGTGTGTGTATAGTGTGTGTGTGTGTGTGTGTACACTGAGTGGCCAGATTATTATGACCACCTGACGTTTGTAGGCAAATTAGCTATAATTTCCTGCTGAAGTTGCTAGAGGGGCCAGATCATTATAAACGTCTGAATAGCACAACATACCTAAGTATTGTTGCTGATCAAGTTTATCCTGTCATGTTGATGGCGTATCCCAATGGAGATGGCTTCTTCCAACAAGACAATGCACCATGCCACGGTGCTCATATTGTGCAGGAGTGGTTTCAAGAACATGAGGGAGACATTACCTTGCTTAGGTGGCCCCCACAATCACCAGATCTCAATCCAATTGAGCATTTGTGGGACAAAGTTAAAAGAGCCATCAGGCAGCTGGTTCCACAACCATCAAATCTCACAGAACTGGACAGTGCTATTCATCAGGCATGGTGCCAGATTCCTCGCATCACCTTTCAACATCACCTTTCAACGTCAATGCCAAGAAGAATCGTCGCAGCACTGAAGGCAAAAGGTGGCCCAACAAAGTACTGATGGGGTGGGCATAATAATCTGGCCACTCAGTGTGTGTGTGTGTGTGTGTGTGTGTGTGTGTGTATCTGATTTAATTCATTATAACTTCCAAGTGGAGCAGTAAAAAAAAAAAAAAAAAAAAAGTTTAGCAATAATCTGCTAGCCAAATCAGTATTCTGTCTTGTCCTTTTGTATTTCTTTATTCTTCTTTGAGTTTCTTTCACATGTCTGCTGTTTAAGAGCAGTGGAGTGAGTATCTTGCACGTAAGGATGTAAAAGATGGAAACAGAGCAGAATAGAAAGGATTTGTAATCTTCTGTTATCCTATGTACCTGATGTTTTTTATGAGCCCTTTTTCTACACTCAGATATTCTTTCCTACATTTATGCATTTAGGCACATCTAACAGGCAAATTGTTACTCCATGTAACTCTTTAATACCTTTGCTTTTCCCCCTATTTTTTGCTACCATTGGAATTTCAGCAGCAATATTAAAAGGTAAAATGATTCCAAGCTACAATATTAATAGTAGTATTTTCATTAATAGGCCTCAAATTATCTATATATGTGTGTGTGTATATATATATACACATATATATATGCACACACATGTACATATATATATAAATTTGGTTCAGTGGATGCCAAAATAGCATCTGATTTAATGTGATTAGATTATTTCATGTCTAGTCAGCTGTCCCATAATAATTCTTTATTGATCCTATTATAACAAATTCTATAAATATCCCATGGAATAAGAATTCACACTAGTCTTTGTCCGTGCAAGAGTCACTATCAAAGACACTGTTGTTTTGGATGTATTACTTTTGATCACTTTTTATTTGAATATAGTACAAACTCTTTAAAATATTGATTTGTTTTTAAAAAACGTATGTTTGTCAGGGTGCATGGGGTTAGGACTATGAGATAATTTAAAAGCATGTGCGTCCCATAACAGAGATAGGATATAAGAAAAGATAAGTTCTACTACTACCAAAAAAATTTATCTGAACAGTATTCTCTTAAGAACCTTGCAGTAAAGGGGTGTTATTTAAACTATAGTATGTATTTTTAAAATTTTGATAGACTGTACATTTATTGAACTGTGATTCTGTAATAGAGTGATCTTTTGACCAAAAGTCTTAAGAAAACTCCCCTTGTGTAGCTCTTTCAAGAACTGTACAGCTATATTGACTAAATCAGCAACAAGTTGCAGTATAATTAATATTTATCGATATAAAAAATCAGTGATAATAGTTTTATGAAATCAACTACTTTATTAGGGAAATATCCTAAGAAGTTAATGTTGGTAGTGGTTATCGTTCATTTGTCCTGGGCTATGATTGCATATGTCATGCTTGCCTTCCACATCAGAATCAGCCAGTGCATTGTTAAAAGTGTAGATTCCTGAGTTCTACTACAGAATCTCCCAGCTATGTATCTCGACATACTGTATCATCGAGGGATTATATCAGTACACCAAATGATAGCATCCTTAAAATCTGAGCAATAAGATGACCTCCAGATTGCTCTTTCTAAAAATCTCATTCCACAATTCCGTATTTCCCTTATAAAGTCACATCGTTTTGATGAAGCAGTTCTTCCCACTATTAATACAAAAATAGAAGCCCCAGGACAAGCCTCCACTCCCACCCCCACCTTCGGATTCAGATGATAAGGCCCAGCCTTTCTTTTTTTTTTTTTTTTTTTTAAATTTTTTTTAATATATTTTATTGATTTTTTACAGAGAGGAAGGGAGAGAGATAGAGAGTTAGAAACATCGATGAGAGAGAAACATCGATCAGCTGCCTCCTGCACATCTCCTACTGGGGATGTGCCTGCAACCTAGGTACATGCCCTTGACCGGAATCGAACCCGGGACCTTTCAGTCCGCAGGCCGATGCTCTATCCACTGAGCCAAACCGGTTTCGGCAAGGCCCAGCCTTTCATATAGAACTATCTACAGTAGTCCTGTCTGCTAATAAGGATGTTCAGATATCTTACTACAGGAGTCCCCTGATCTAGTTTTGCTTCCCACGGTTTCAATTACCCTGGTCAACCACTCTCCAAAAATATTAAATGGAAAACTTCAGAGGTAAACAACTTCTAAGTTTTAAATTGCCTGCTGTTCTGAATGTGAATCACTCAGCATATTGATGCTGTGTACACTCCTTGCCCCTTAGTCACTTAGTAGCCAGGTCAGTTATGAGGTATTTTGAAAGCCAGAGACATTCACATGACTTTTATTACAGTATGTTGTTATAACTGTTCTATACTATTATTAGTTATTGTTGTTAATATCTGTGCCTCATTTATAAAGTAAACTCTTCATAGATATGTATGTATAGGAAGAAAACATAGTACATACAGGTTTTGGCACTCTGCTTTCAGGCACCCACTGGGGGTCTTGGAATGTATCTCCTGTAAATAAGAACTGTACACAGAAGTAAAGAATTAGTAATTTGCCAAGGGGGAATGTTGTATCCACAGAAGTTTTAATACCCTGTCTCTCATGTGTTCCATCTTTGCAAAATGTGAAGTCTATTAATACTAATTCTAATCTTGTGCCCACGAACAAAAGACACTGTGTTTTTTGCCTGTAGCTCCAACTTGAAACAGTTTACAATAAGAATCAGTTTCCTTTTCTCAAGGGAAAAAGAGATCAGTATTTCAGTACATTTTTATGTTTGCAGTTGCAGGTAGGCCTGCAGAGCCTTGACAGCTACAGGCAGATGTTTTCAGGGCTACTCCTATATTTGTGTCTGTCTGAGAAAGAGGCAGCCCGAGAAAATGGGGAAAGTAAAAGGTCCCTGCTTTGGACTGGCAGTGTTATAGTGTTAGCAACTCTTCCTAAGCCTTTCCCCCGGAAGTTGATTGGGGTAAGCGTGTTCTAAGGTTGGACTGTAGAAGCTGGGTTGTTGTGGGAAAGGAATTGATTCTGAGGAGAAAAATCTAGTCCGTATGCAGATGGCCTCATTGCAGGAAAGTAGCGCCGAAATCATTTTTGTTAGCGGAATTGATAGGTACCTACCGTCTCTGTCCAGCCATGTCATTTTTCTCATGCATTTTTACATTTGCAAAGTCACTTCCCTCTTTTTGGAAATGCCTCTCAATCCCTAAAAGCCCCTGGTCCTATTACATTGTGCTGCTTTACCTACTTCTCATCTCTGAATCTTTGCTTTCAGTAAAGAATGAACGACTGTAGAACATCCAGTCTTTAAGTCTCTGCCCAAAGTTCCCTTGTCCTTTCATTATTAAAACTTAATAATTTTGTACCTGCAGGGGCCTCAGTTGGTTGAACTATTATCCCATATACCACAAGGTTGCAGGTTCAATTCTTAGGGCACACATCTAGGTTGCCGGTTTGATTTCCCATCAGGGTGGGGATGAGAGACAACAGATTGGTGTTTCTCACATTGATGTTTCTCTCGCTCTCTTCTTTCATCTCTAAAAAAATTAGTAAGAACATATCCTTGAGTGAGGATTAAACACATTTAATCTTTCTTCTTTTGCTTCTGTGTTTCTGATACACCATTCCTAAATACACATATAAATGGGAAAATTTTGTTAAATATTAAGACTTTCCATCCAGGAACTTACCCTTACTTAGAAATTTACTTCTTTTGTATTTTCATTAAGATTTTATAGTATTAAGCAATATGGACCATGTATCTTTCATAATAAGTTTAGTTCTATATTTTGTAGCTTTTATTTTTATTACAAAAAGTGTACTTGCTACTATAGAGGGATCATTGGTATATATCTATTTTATTTTTACCTTCCTTATCAAACTATGTTAATAGTATTTTTAAAAATTAAGAGTTGCTTTGAGTTTAAGTATATAACACAATCTAAAAACAATTTGACCTTTTCTTTTTCTATATTTACAGTGACTATTCTGTTACCCTGTTGTGTTAGCTAGATTTCTAAAATAATGTTGTATAGTAGGTAACCTAGGGTAATTTTTTTGTTTTACCTAAGTACAATCTTGATTTCTAGATAGCATAGCACTGCACCTTTTCCTTTCCTTCTACACTAGATTATTGCCATCTAGAAACAAACTTGAAGGTTTTTTGTTGTTCTCCCTAGAATTTAGGGTAACCTAGCATCTATGAGCTCTAAGCAGCCCTGCTTCCTCTTCCTTGGGCACCCCAATTTACCTAATTGTCTCAGTTAAAATGCACCTTCTTCACAGCTTAGACAAGAATGTGTGGGCCCTCCTCCCTCCCCACTCCCCCACCCCCCGCCTCCCTCAGCACATACACCCTGAGAATGTAAACTTCCCTAGTCAGGTAATCCTACCTAATCAATTGGTGTGTATGTACACCCACCTATACTTGCCTGCATGCCTGTGTTTCCTTCAGTTTTTCTGGTTTTAGAATTGGCCCATCTCCCCCACTTCTTTGACTAATTCCACTTATTTTATAAATCTCAGCTCAAATGTCACTTTTTTAAAAAAATTACCTTTTAAGTGTCACTTTTTGAAGGAAACATTCAAATCTCCGTTTCCCTTTTTTAGAAATTAAATCTGTATTGTTGAAAGTATTACATATGTCCCCTCCCTTCCTCCATTGACCCCCTCTAGCCTGTCCCCAACACGCACCCCAGGTCGTCCCACCCTGTTGTCTGTGCCCATGGGTTATGCATATATGCATACAAGTTCTTTGCTCTCTTCACACCCACCCTCCCCCACTTTTCCTCTGAGGTTCCAAAGTCTGTTCTGTGCTTCTATGTCTTCAAATCTATTTTGTTCATCAGATTCCACATATGAGTGAGATCATGAGTTAGTTGTCTTTCTCTGCCTGGCTTATTTTGCTTACCATAATACTGTCCAGGTCCATCCATGCTGTCTCAAAGGTAAGAGATCCTTCTTTTTTACTGCTGCATAGTATTCTATGTTATAAATGTACCACACAGCGTTTTTATGCACTCGTCAGTTGATGGGCACTTGGGCTGTTTCCAGATCTTAACTATTGTAAATTGTGCTGCTATGAACATAGGGGTGCATACATTCTGATTGGTGTTTCAGGTTTCTTAGGATATATTCCTAGAAATTGCTGAGTCAAATAGCAGTTCCATAGTTAATTTTTTGAGGAAGCTCCATACTGCTTTCCATAATGGCTGCACTACTCTGCATTCCAACCAGCAGTGTACTAGGGTTCCCTTTTCTCCACATCCTCACCACAACTTGCCATTTGTTGATGATAGCCATTCTGACAGATGTGAGGTGATTGATACCTCATTATCATTTTAATTTGCATCTCTCTGATCAGTTACTTCGAGCATTTTTTCATATGTCTCTTGTCTGTATGTCTGTTTTGGAGAAGTGGCTATTTAGGTCCTTTGCCCATTTTTTAATTGGATTGTTTGTCTTCCTTTTGTTAAGTTATGTAAGTTCCTTATATGTTTTGGATATTAACCCTTTATCGGATGTATCATTGCCAAATCTGTTCTCCCAGTGGGCTCCCTTTTTATTGATGCTTTCTTTTGCTGTGCAGAAGTTTTTATTTTGATGTAGTTCCATTTGTTTATTTTCTTAGTTTCCTTGGCCCTAGGGCAGTGGTCGGCAAACTGCGGCTCGCGAGCCACATGTGGCTCTTTGGCCCCTTGAGTGTGGCTCTTCCACAAAATACTGACTTCTGTACATGGGCCACGAAGTTTCAATCACACTGTATGTGCACGCCTGCATATGGTATTTTGTGGAAGAGCCGCACTCAAGGGGCCAAAGAGCCACATGTGGCTCACGAGCTGCAGTTTGCCAACCTCTGTCCTAGGAGATGTATCTGTAAACACATTGCTACAAGAAATGTCAGATTTTGCTGCCTATGGTTTCTTCTAGAATTTTTATGGTTTCAAGGCTTACATTTAAGTCTTTTATCCATTTTGAGTTTATTCTTGTGTATGATGGTAATCGGTGGTCTAGTTTCTTTTTTTTGCAGGTATCTGTCCAATTTTCCCAACACCATTTATTGAAGAGACTATCTTGACTCAATTGTATGTTCTTGCCTCCGTTGTCAAATATTAATTGAGCATAATGGCTGGGGTTGATTTCTGGGGTGTCTATTCTATTCCACTGATCTGTATGTCTGTTCTTGTGCCAGTACCGCGTTGTTTTGATTACAGTGGCACTAAGAACATGTGTCAGAGTTCTCCATTTATTTTGTGATTCTGTGGAAATGTCATTTTCTCCAACTGATAAGATCCATAGGGGCATTTCTGGTGTGTGTTTTTGCCTGTTTTACCCCTAGCACAGTGCCCGGCCCACAGTGGACGCTCAGGAGCTGTTTGCTGACCTGCTGCAGAGATGGGGGGGAGGAGGGTGCAGCAGGTGGCCGTGGCCGCTATTGAAACACTTTGTCAAAACCCTAAGTAAAAAGCCTCTGATGCTTTCATTCTGTATTCATTACAAGAGGGTTTAACTCACTAGTTAGCCCTCCAGTGCATTTTAGGATGATTATAGTTTAGAATTCTTAGACCTACAAAATGAAACAGATAACTAGGTTGTTGTCGTCATGAAAATATTCTATTTGACCAATCACATTAATGCCTTTAAATCATCCAACATTTTGTATTATCTGCATTTTCATGGCTTACTGAGTGGGGATTTCACTGTCCAAAGTTCTATTTAATATGTAATATGTTCTCATATGCAAACTTCCAATAAATTTTTGAGCTACAATGCAAAATGTATATGCATTTTAATAGTATTATTATTTAGTGTATATCTTGGTATTTACTCATATCCACTGAAGGCAGTCTTATCTGTTATTTGGAAACACGTTTATTTTTTTCTTGTCACATTATAAGCCAATAATTTAATATTACTGTTTAAAAAAAAACATTAATGCAGAACAGTAAACTTTTTTTTTCATTTGATTGTAAAACCCAGTATGCTCTTGAACGTGTGATACCCTCTTAGGGTACAAGTTTCATGAAACTCGTTTCTTTCATACACAGATCCTGAAACGGAAAATGAGTCTCAGAATCAGAGTGCTGAACAGACCACACCAGGCTCTCAGGAGGTGGATTTGGTGGATGGGGCATCTCCAGAGGACAGCCCTCAGAACTCTCACCCAGAATCATCATCTCCGGCAGCTACGGACAGTGCTGCTGCAAGCGCTTCTCCTTCCCAGCAGAATTCTGATCCCACGGAAAACCATGGGCCTCCAGGCTTTGATGGTGAATGTACATATTTAGATGAAGATGAAGAACAGTCAGAAACTGAGGAAGATTCTAATCCCAACGTCAGCTGGGGTAAAGAGGCCCAGCCCATGCACCCCATACTGGCAAACTGGAATGAAGATATGGAAGCAATTGAGATGATGGAGAAGGAAATGGAGAAGAGGGAAATGATGAAGGGCGAACTATGACTCACTGAAGAATCGGTGGTAGGTATTTAAAAATAGGTAAACTGTGGTTAATAGACACCCTCATACTAAGCAGGCTCTCCTCCAGTGGGAGGCTTTAGTATGGTAACGAACAACCGCGTTCTGACTGGGATAGTTGGTTATAGGAGCCTGGAGCTTGCTATGTTAGAATTGACCTTGTTTCAAACTGTCCCATGAGAAATGGAAACTCACAGTCCCCTCGATGGCAGCACCGCACCACCCTGCAGTGCCTCAGGCCGGGAGACTACTGGCGGACGCGCCTCTGATCCAGGTTTCTGCAGGCTCTGGACAGACGAGAAACAAATCCGGTTAGTAGTGGGGTGGGGAGTAGGAGCTCGTATTGTTTCCTAATTAAAGGAAGCTTGACATTCTAGGTTTGGGGGTTAGAGTCTCTTGGGAAACACCAAGCCTTTTGTGGGCATTCTGGTTGTGCTGCCTTCACAGAAACACTCAAAGTGACCTAAGTGGTTATGAAGCAAATGTGTTCACGGTGAGACCAGTCTTGCTCATCACTTGCTTCCTTGTGTAACAGATGATCAAGATGACTTGATTTCCCCCCCTCTTAACAATGTCCTTTTCATTTAAACCAAAGGTGAAGCCAGTGTGCTTTCTCAGTGAGTTCTCTGCATAAGGACTAATCATTGGGACCAGGTAAAAAGGTCATCTACTATATTGTGGAAATGGGTTACTTAGTATTTTTGAAAAATGGAGCAAGGGGGAAACTGTAATGTTGCAATAAGAGCTTGCCATTGGGCCTTCCATAGGGAAAGCTGTGACGACTCTGAAGTGGAACTTAGTGCTAGATCCTTATAGGGTGAATGATAAACCTTTTCCAGCTCATCTCTCTTAGAGGCGATTCCCTCTAGTCATCAGCCTTACTCCATCCCAGGTTTAGTATGCAGTTTGAGCCACAAGGCCCAGGTGGCTGATAGCTTAATACATTTTGTTCCATTTCTGTCTTAGGAAGCCATGGTCATGCTGTGGTAGTGATCTAAAAATCCTGGGGTAACTATGCTTCCTAAAGTTGTACCTAAGGAGCCTGTCACATTTTCTGTTGAATCATGGTTTTTAAGTTTTGCTTTTTCTTTTTAAAACAAATATTCCTTCTGATATGGACTTGAAAATTAGTCTATGGTAACCTGTGTAGAAAACTTACACAGTACCAAGTACTAACATGCAGCCATATAGCTTAATCATTTTTTTTTTTGGTGGCAGTCTGGAGGTGGCCACATTTAATTTTTTGTTGTTGATATCTGTAGACAGTCCTGTAGTTGAAATCATAACTTTATTCATTTTATTTATTTTTTTAATTTACCTGAATGTGTTCTAAAGGCATATTTTTTATGAGACTTAATTTTCTTTCTCTTTACCATGACATTACATATAACCTTCTCCTAAGACAGTTTTGAGGTACTGATGAACTGAAACTGTGTATGAAGCTGTTAAAAAAACAGCAGTGCTGTATTGTACTTGTGTATATTCATGTACAGTGTGTCTTAGATCCAGGTAGATGTATTCCTTGATAAGAGGAAAAATCGCTGCTTTCAGAAACTCCAGCTAAACTTAATTGGGTCAGTGAACCATAAATCTAATAGAGAATTCACTTAGGGGGTGTAGATTAGTATACAAGACCTTCATTGGCCCTTGATTAAACCTGACACCAAAATGGATATTTTTTAGTCACTGCATGTGAAATTTGGCGTAAGAAGATAGAACTATAATACATAGAGTTCATGAAGGGATAGACATAGTGCTTTATTCACTTTAATTGTAAAGCTGCCAAAATAGCTGAAGCTTAATTACTTGCCTTGATTTATAGGATTGGGGCTTGGCAAAAGGGAGCAGATGTTCCTCTAAGACTTTGATTCCAGAAGCCTTATATTTTTAGTGATTTGATTTTGTTTGTAGCTCAGAGCCATTGTTGTTTAAATCTCACTTTTCTAAGTTATCAAAACATTTTTTTCTCCCCAGCAAATATTTTTGTGGCATAGAAGGAAAAGCCAGCTTATTGCCACTCTACCTTCCTTTGGCCATTAGGGGGAGCTGTTGCCATTCATTGAGGTCTAGAAGCAAATTGCTTAGGAAAGTGAATCCTTATAAAACAGGAAAGAAAATTAAGTTACACTCAGCGCCCAGAAGGAATTATACTTGATTTTTTCCCCATTTAAGAAAAGGTATAACTCTAACATTGCCTCTACATTTCTTATTTGACATACTGCCATGAAGTTAGTTTTTCAGTTCATTAAAAATTCCAACAGCATTAGAGTTTTGTTTTTTTTTTTAAATACCTTCTATAGAGATTTTATTTACTTCCTAAAGATTCAGGGGAGTCTATGAAACCCTGAATTTTAGAAACATCTGGTCTACCTCAGTTAACTGTTGACTGCATAGAAATAGAGCTGAAGTGATCACCACAGCCATAAAATTGACTAAGAAGGATTTATACAATGTTTACAAACCTGGAATCAAGTAAGACTATTATCTGAAAGTTATTAGAGTAAGTATTTAATTCAGGTATTTAAGTTTAACTTGTTTACCAACTAAAAATAGCTGTAGTTTTTTCTGCTTACCAGAGTCCATTGAAATGATATTCCCTTAATTTGCAATACCTTATTTCCCATAAAGTTTTAGATGTGAAAGAATTGTAATTTACTAGTTTGGCGCAGGATATTTTGTTGGGTAGGTTTTCTTTTTAACCATAATAGGCTTCCAACAAGAACATAGTTATTGTTTCAGAACAAATAATTTTTGACATTATACCTTTTACTTCACAGTATTAAAGAGTAAAATGAAAAATTGTGCACGCTCTGATAATTACTCCCTTGAGAATTTGTCTCAAATTACTGTCACACAGCCCTTTTCATAGTAAAACCAGCATTTGTTCTCTCACCAAACCCCATGCCAAATTCATCATAAAGAAAGCTCAGCATAAGTAATTCAAATAGTGCTTATAATTGTTTATTAGGTGGGGGCATTTAGTGAATATTCCAACCGGTCGTTTTCTGCACAAGGCTTTAGTCAGAACATAGAAAAAAAACATTCTGTGAATGAAATATTGTATGTTCAGATTTTATAAGAGACATTTTTAAAAGCCCAATTTACAGCCGTATATTTTCTTATGATGTAATTTATGAAAAAGATGTCTGTACTAACAGGTGCTGTAACACTACTGTTGTTGGATTTTATTGTTTGGTGATAAATGATAAATGTATACAATATTTCTAAGGGAAACTATGTACTGTGATGTAAAAGTCTGGGCAAAATGTATATAATCCTTGTATATAAATGTGTATCTGATTATAATTACTGATTGTAAAGATTTAATAAAACATGTAAATATTCTGGTCTAGTTTTAATTTGAACTTTTAGTGTCACTTTGCATATGTTTATACTTTTAAAATGTTTTCTTTTCAATTTCTATATTACCCCAGGGGAGTAAATGTAGGGGACATCTTAGGGTAAAGAAACACAAACATACCTTCAACAGCTCCGCCAGTGCCAAGGACCCTCTGAGTAAAGTTAGTGATTCAGTGTCAATATTGTCATCAAAGGTAGCACTCACCTAAGTTCCAGTGACATTTTCTATTAGCAGCCACTTTCAGATCCTGTGCTTTTCATCTGTACTATTTCAGGGCATCTGAGCTCAGATATCTTGAAAGACCTAATAATAGTAGTATTTATTGATCATTACCTTCTTGAAAGATGAGCAAACAAAGACTTAAGTTCTAAGCATCCTACCCCGAGCCCCACCTTTGGTGGCTTGGCATTGGGAGCCCGTGCTCCTTCCCGTGTGCTGTCCTCGCCCTTCCTTTGCCAGGCCTCACCCCTCCTCCCACCTTCATTTCAGTTTTGGCTCACCTTTCTGTGCTCAGCCACTACCTTCCCAGCGGGGACTGACATTTAGAAATGGTAGCATCCATTTGTAGGTTCTCTGGGCATGCTTTCCGGTCCGTGTGCCTCCATTCCTATAGGACAAAGCACCAATATTTCAGGAAAGAGCTAAAGGATCCATAGTAGCTCTTGGAAGATTTCAAAGGTGCGCTTGCTTTTCTGAATAAAGCAAACTTAAGAGGTCTTTCTAAGAAGTAATGTACTGGTTAATGGGGAAGGATGTGTCAGCACCTGTCTGCTAGTAAGGCTTACCTTGCTCTAAGCCTGGAGGTCTGTGGTTTTATCCACTCTCCTCCACAGAGCAAATGGGAGGCCGTTGACAGACCCTTGGGCTTGTCTTAACACATGGCGGGTGGATCACGAGAATTCTCGTCTTTTCTAAGACTTGTGACCAGTCACAAGAATACTTTACGAAGATATTAGCTTGTAAGAACATGTAATAAATAACTTCAAAATGCAATGGGTGTTTAATTTTAAAGCGTGCCTTTAACATTTCTGTAAAACATTTTTTGTATTCATTCCATAGAAACTTAACCTGGCCACTGGGTAAAGCTAGCAATAAAACTACTGGTCCATAATGTGTTAAGTCACAGGATGTACTTGCCATCCAGATGACAGGAAAAATGCTCAAAAGTTCTACGGATCCGTTTTTGTTCATCCAGAGACAGAGAAGCATCGATCAGACCGTTAAACCTCAGAGGGGAAGGTAGGGGAGGGTGGGGGTAAGGGAGAGAGAGCAACCAAAGGACTTGTATGCATGCACATAAGCCTAGCCAAAGGAGACAGACACCAGGGAGGGTGAGGGCATGAGTGGGGGACTAGGGGGGCTTTGGGGGGATAAGGACACATAGGTAATACCTTAATAAAAAAAAAGTTCTACGGTATGTTAGAACATCTCTACCCAATAGGATGGGATTTCTTAAAAACAATGAAACCCTCCCTCACATGGTTGATGAGAGAACCAAAGTCCCTAAAAAGACTAATCCAAGGTAGAGGAAATTAATACTAAGGAACTGGCTGCCACTCTCCCCACCACCACCCTGGTGCTGGAGTTTGCAGCAACATGAGGCACATCTTACATAGGAATCCCCACCTTTATCTTTTCTGAACCTCTAAGAAAAGCCATTGACCTTAGGTCCAAGAGGCAAGCTGACAATCACTGCAGGATAGCTTGTCTTGTACTCCCTTTCCTCGTTCTCCCATCCTGCTTCTTCCCTTTGCAGAGTAAATCAAATTCAGGAGTCAGTCCCAGCTGCTACCTTTAGGAGGGCTAATCTGCTTATTCAGCCACTCCTGCCTTACTGAGGCATTAAACTAACCGACTTCCAGTCCCAATTGCCTTATTGTATCATTATAAAAAAAGTTTTTAAAGTCCTCTGATCTCAGTCTCTAATCATTACTTCCTATTCTCTTAACTGGTCCAGTTGGGTGATTCTTCAGGACCTCCATCCAATCCATCACCCTTCGCTTCCCAACCTACTCACCATTAACCTCTCTTCCTGTTGAATTAACTTGGAAAAACTTTAAATCTTATTAATCCCAACTACTTACTGATTCTGTTAGAACTGGATGAAATCACACCTCCACTGCTAACTGGCCTCACTTTAAATCATGACCACATATCTCAAATGAGATTCAATACTTACCCAAATTCCAACCACATTTCTCTAGCTAATTTATTTTCCCACTCTGAGAAAATTTTCATACCACCTTTCTTTTCAAATATCCCATATCCCTTGCCTGTAACTCACCTGGAGATGTCACCCCATAGTTCACTGAAAAAAAAAAAAAAAAAAAAAAGCAGATGAGAATGACCTTAACTACCAACCCATCTGCCTGCTGAATCCCTATGACTTGAGGGAATAGAAACAGTAATCACAAAACTCCCACCTAACAAAATCCCTGATCCAGGCGACTTCCCAAGGGAGTTTTACCAAACATTCAAAGAACAACTAGCACCTACCCTCCTCAAACTATTCCAAAAAATATAAGAGGAAGTAACACTTCCAACCTCTTTTAACGAAACCAGCATTATCCTAATTCCAAAACCAGATGAAAACACTACAAAGAATGAAAATTACAGGCAGTATTCCTGATGAACACAGATGCTAAAATCTTCAACAAAATATTAGTAAATTGGATCTGGCAATATATTAAAAAGATCATAACCATGACCAAGTGGGATTTATTCCAGGGATGCAAGGCTGGTACAATATTCACAAATCAATAAATGTGATCCATCACATAAACAAGAGATAAAAACCACCTAATCATATAAACAGATGCAGAAAATGCATTTGACAAAATCCAGCACCATTTTTTTTTTATAAAAACTCTCAGTAAAGTGGGAATAGAGGAATCATACCTCAATATAATAAAGGCCATATGTCACAAACCTATAGCCAACATTAATACTCAATGGGCAAAAACTAAAAGTGTTTCCCTTAAGAACAGGAACAAGACAAGTATGTCCGCTTTCACCACTCTTATTCAACATAATACTGGAAGTCCTAGCCACAGCAATTAGACAAGAAGAAGAGCTAAAAGGCATCCAAATTGGAAAGGAGGAAGTAAAACCGTCATTATTCTCAGATGGCATGATATTGTACATAGAAAAACCCTAAACTCCACCAAAAAATACTACACTTAAACGAATTTGTCAAGGTAGCAGGATACAAAATCAACATCCAGAAATCGAGGGCATTTTTATATACCAATAATGAACTCTAAGAAAGAGAAACTAAGAAAGCACTGCAGCAACAAAAATATAAGATACCCAGGAATAAACAACCAAGAAGGTAAAATACCTGGACTTGGAAAACTATAGGACATTGAAAAAAGAAATAGAGGAAGAAACAAATGGAAGCATATACCATGTTCATGAATTGTTAGAATTAAGATCATTAAAATGCCTACTAGTATATTACCCAAAGCAATCTATATATTCAATGCAACCCCCATTAAAATACCAATGGCATACTTCACAGTGGTAGAACAAATACTCCAAAAATGTATATGGAACCATAAAAAACCCCAAATAGCTGCAGCAATCTTAAGAAAGAAGAATAAAGTAGGAGGGATCACAACACTGGATATCAAACTATACTACAAAGCCATTATAACCAAAACAGCCTGGTACTGGCACAAGAATAAGCATATAGATCAATGGAACAGAACAGAGACCCCAGAAATGGACCCACACCATTACAGTCAGTGTTAATATTTGACAAAGGAGGCAAGAACATACAATGGAGTAAAGACAGTCTCTTCAACAGATGCTGCTGGGAAAAATGGACAGACACAAGCAAAAAGACGAAACTAGACTTACACTATATACAAGAATCAACTCACGATGGATAAAAGACTTGAATATAAGGTATGAAAATCTTAGAGGAGAGCATAGGCAGTAAAATCTCAGACATCTCATGTAGCAATATGTTTACGGATACATCTAGTGCAAAGGAAATTAAGGAGAAAATAAACAAATGCACTGCATCAAACTAAAAAGCTTTGCACAGCAGAAGAAACCATTAACAAAATAAAAAAGGAACCCACTCTATGGGAGAACATATTTGCCAATGATACATCTAATAAGGGGTTAATTAATATCCAAAATATATAAAGTACTCATATAACTCAACAAAAGGAAGACAAACAATCCAATTAGGAAATGGGCACAAGACCTAAATAGACATTTCTCCAAAGAAGACATACAAATGGTCAAGAGACATGAAAAAAATGCTCAAAGTCACTAATCATTAGAGAAATGCAAAAATCACAGTGAGAGATCACTTCACACCTGTCAGAATGGCTATCATCAAAAAAAATCAACAAACAACAAGTGCTGGTGAGGATGTGGAGAAAAGGGAACCTTAGTTCACTGCTGGTGGGAATGCAGACTGGTGCAGCCACTGTGAAAAACAGTATGGAGTTTCCTTAAAAAATGGAACTTTCCTTTGACCCAGTGATCCCACTTTTGGGAATATATCTTAAAAACCCCAAAACACCAATCGGAAAGAATATATGCACCCCTATGTTCATAGAAGCGTTATTTACAATAGCTAAGATTTGGAAACAGCACAAGTGCCCATCAGTAGATGAGTGGATAAAAAAGCCTTGGGACATTTACACCATGGAATACTATGCAGCTGTAAAAAAAAAAAAAAAAAAAAAAAAAAAAGAGGGATCTTTTACCCTTTGGGACAGCATGGATGGACCTGGAGAATATTATGCTAACTGAAATAAGCCAAACTGAGAAAGACAAATATCATATGATCTCACTAATTTGTGGAATCTAATGAACAGAATGAACTGACCAACAAACTAAGACCCCAAAGCATGGAGGCATGGAACAGACTGACATACCTCAATATGGGGTTAAGGGAATGGAAGAGATAAACCAAAGAACTTATATACTATAGGCATAGCCCATGGACACGGGCAATAGGGTAGTGAAGACCTGGGCCGAGGGGTGGATAGGGGCTGGGAAGAGGGGGGTGGAATGGGAGATATCTGTAATCTATCAGTAATAAAAAATATATTTTAAAAAGAAAAAATATATAGTTGGATATTTTAATAGCTTGCTAAAAAATAATTGTTAAACAAAAACCCAGAGAATCAGCAAATGTCTAGAAGGCCAGCACACCAGCAACCAACTTTACCTGCTGGCATTTATAGAGCTCGCCACCTAACAGCACACATTCTTTTCAGGAGCACATGGAGCATTTTTCAAGATAGACCATATGCTAAGCCATAAAAAAATTTTCAATAAACATAAAAGAATTGAAATTATTCAAGGTATGTTCTCTGAACATAAGATAATTGAACTAAATGGAAAAAAAACACACACACACCATATCACAATTTATGCTACACAGCCTTCAGTTTTTGGAGAGAAGTTTATAGCTATAAATGGACACATCAAACATTAAGAACATTTCAAATAAACAACTTCAGTGTTCACCTTACGAAACTAGAAAAGGGAGAGGAAACAGAGCAAGCAAAAATGAGGCAATAACAAAGATCAAAGCATAAAAGAAATAATAAAAAAAACATAAAAAATCAATATCACCAAAGGTTGATAGTTTTAAAAAATCTACAAAATTGATAAACCGTTAGCTAGATTGACCAGTAGGAAAATAAAAGAATGTGCAAAATTACCAAAATCAGAGATAAAAGATAACCCCTTTGACCTTACAGAAATTAAAATGATTATAAGAATACAATGAATAACTTTATGGAAACAATTTAGATAACTTACATAAAATGAACAAAATACCAAAACTGACTCAAGAAGAGGTATAAAATCTGAATACACCAACCAAGAGGGAATAAATAAAATGAATCAGTAATTAAAAAAATTCTTAATCTGGGCTTAGGCCCAGTCAGCTTCACTGGTAAATTCTACCAAATATTTTTAAAATATATAATACCAATCCTTCACAAACTTTCTCAGGAAGTAGAACAGGCAGGAAGACTCCCCTTCTGTTCTATTAGTCTACTACCAAGACACCAAAACCATTCAAAGATAACAAGAAAACTGCAGAATAGCTCCTGTGAACACGGACACATAAATCCTTAATTAGACATTAACATGCTGCATCCAGCAACATATAAAATTACTCTCAAATGAAAAAACACAATGAGATATGCACTTCACATCAACTAATGTGACTATAATAAAAAAAAGACACAATAGCAAACACTGGTGAAGATGTGAAGAAATTGGAACCCTCATACATACATGCTGGCAGAAATTTACATGGTGCAGCTGCTTGGAAAACAGTTGGACAGTTTCCATTACAATTAAATATAGTTTCTCTATAAACCAACAATTTTCATTTTAGGTATATAAAATATATACCTACACACAAAACTTGTTACCAAATGTTCACAGCAGCTTTACTTATACATAGCCAAAAAGTAGAAACAACCATAATATCCATCAACTAATGAATTTCATACAATGGACTATTATTCAGCCATAAAAAAGAATGAAGTCAGGACACATGCTACAACTGGACGAATCCCAAAAACCATAATGCTAAGTCAAAGAAGCCAGTCACAAAAATCATATAAACACATTATATGATTTTATTTGTATGCAACGTCCTTAACAGACACATCTATAGAGACAGAAAGTAGAATCGTGGTCACCTCAGGCAGTGGGAGGATGAAGAGAGGAGGAATGGGAGTGACAATGGAATGAAATGAACGTTCTAAAACTAGGTTGTGTTGCGGGCACATCCCCAGTAGGAGGTGTGCAGGAGGCAGCTGATCGATGTTTCTCTGTCATCGATGTTTCTAACTCTCTATCCCTCTCCCTTCCTCTCTGTAAAAAATCAATAAAATATATTTTAAAAATAAAATAAAATTAGGTTGTGGTGATGTTTGCACAGCTCTGTGACTCAATTAAAATCACTGGATTGCACACTTTAAGTGGGTGAATTGTATGTGAATGCTATGTGAATTATATCTCAATAAAACCTTTAAAAATTTTTCAAAGACACACTGACTTACACTCTTTTCCTTTCAGAGAAGTTGGGCAATAAAATATTCACCAAATTCTATGTTACAAGTTCTTTTCCTTATACTTTTTATCTGTTTGTGTTTATTTTTGTTTTATTTCTATTGTTAGTAGAAGTATCAATTGGTGCAATATTTCTAGAAATGAATTCATCGGTACACATCAAAACCTTAAAAGGATTTCTTTCCTTTTAACTTAGCTCTCTACTACTAGGAATCTAAGGAAATAATTAGGGGGCAGACATAAATTTCCATTCAAATATTGTGAATAAGGGGAAAAATTTGGACAGAATCTACATGTCTGTGGGGTAATGGTTAAGAAAAGTATGGCCCAATTAAAAAAAATAATGTGTATGCATTAAAATGTTTAGAAAAAGTTTTAAAAAAAAATATCTAAGAGCATGCAGTTAATTCAGATCAATTAAGCAAAGACTGACTATCCTTACCATTGCCATTCACTGACCCAAACCCTGGGATGTATGATGTTCAACACAGATGCAGATCTTGTTCTCCTGGATTTTACAGTCAAATCAAGAAAACAAACATTGAAAGAAAAAAAATCACATTTATCCTGAAAGACCTAGGATTTGCAGTGCCTGAGAACTGTCAGAGAAATGATGGCCCAGCTTTGAAGACAGCTGTATGAAGCTAATCCTAAAAATACGTCCCTTGTTGTTGGAGGTAGCCACTGAAGAGAACACAGCCAGTAGTGGCCGCGGGATTTGAGCGCCGACAGATTTCTGTGATCATCGCGCTGCTGGCTCTCCTCATTGGACAGAAAAGCAACCGGAAGCCAAGGGGGGAAGTGAGGAGACCAAGGCCACCGGCTCCAGGACTGATTATGCCTTTAAGAAGGATGAAGGTCCTGGTGCCTCTGTTTTAGTCCTCCTCCCCTCTCCCCCCCTACTCCCCCAACACACACACACATTTATAGCCTCAGTACATCCATTCCTTTGCAAATGAGCATTCAGCCAGCGGGATAATTGCTAACTTCAGAGCTGCCCCTAAGGTGCCTTTTCAAAACTCCAAGGCTCCATTGAACACAGTTGAAAAACTACTGACTTAGGTAATTTATTGTTCCTTATTTAAACTTCTAGCACATTTGAGCAAAAACGTCTTTTAATTCCCAGAAAAGTGGCTAGTCCCATAGGCAGCATTTATTCTCTCCCTTTCCCGATGAATAACCCCATGAATGAAAGAATACACCGTGCCTTTGCTTTTGCGCCGCTATTCATCTGAATTAACACGTGTGGGCAGAGCTCGAGTGGTGAGACCAGGATACGGATCCTTTGCTGGGTGCGCCCTCCTGCGGGTCTCAAACCCAAGGGTGCCCGAGCTTTCTTTGTGGCGATGGCAGAAATGATTTTCTTTAGACCGGAATCACTGAACCTGAACTTGCTAAATTTGATGTTCTAAGATAGAGAGCTTCAGTGATAAGCAGCCCGCTTATCTCTGTATTGGTAAGGCTCTAATGGAGAATTCTGGACTAACGAAGCTACAGACATCTCATCTTAAGATTGTATTTTCTTAATGGATAAAGGAGAAGTAGTACATGTATACAATGGAATGTTACTTAGCTGTAAAAAAAAGAATGAACTATTGCCACCTGCCACAACAGGGATGAGTCTAGAGGTATTATCCTAAGTAAAATAAGTCAGACAGAGGAAGACAACCGCCATTCAATTTCACTTATAGTGGAGTCTAAAATAACAATAGAGACGAGTAAAGAAAACCGAAACAAGCTCATAGATACAGAGAACACTGATATGGTTGCCAGGTGGGGAATGGGTGAAAGAGGAGAAGGGGTTAAGATGTGCAAATTGCCAGTGACAAAATCAGTCACGGGGATGTGTGGTACAGCATGGGGAATATGGTCAATAATGTCATAATTACTATGGATGGTGCCAGATGGGTTCTGGACTTACCAGGGTGACTACTTCATACATGCATTATATGAATTTGTAATCGCTGTCTTATACCTGAAGCTCATATAATAGTGTACGTCAACTGAAAAATAAATGATCAAAAAACGAAAAAATTGTATTTTCCAAATCTCTCTTAAATTCTCTCAAGGCTTGTCATGACAATGTTTACTTATTGGATGTCCACCATATGCTTAGAATTTACCATACCATTGGACACAAGTACCATTATTATTACAGTTTTACATGAGAAAATGGAGGCTTGGCACTTGGGGTTCTCAAGTCAAAGAAACACTCCGGCTAAGTTAAGCAGGAGAGAGAGAGAGAGAGAGAGAGAGAGAGAGAGAGAGAGAGAGAGAGAGAGATCTTGGAAGGTTCTAGAGATGGCACAAGGGGATCTGAGGGAGGGGGCCACATTTTTTCAATCCTTTTCTTTATTATGTATAATTGGAAGCTAAGAGTACAGACTCTGGAGCCAGACTGATGAGATCAGAATCCTGGCTCCACTCCTTCCTTTATGTGACCTTGAACTCGGCCCCTCAGTCTCCTCATCTGTAAAGTGGGGATGACTACAGGACCTCTCTCTAGAGATGGCCGCAACCATGGGAACTCACACCACAGCAATCATTCGCTGAAATGCCGTGTAACTGCTTTCAAGCCCTCGCCCTGTGGTCTCCTCCACCAGGGTGCTGTCCTTGAGCTTCATCTATAAATTATAACCGTGTTAATAAGGTTTGGTCATCACTAGTGGCAGCTCTGGCTGAGTGATCCGTCCCCCAACTTCTTATTGGTCGGGGTGGAGATGGAGGGAGGATATCTCACCAATGGGAACAGACCTCTTTGCAAAAGCTCCCAGATCAGAAAAAGAGCTCGGCATTGCCGGAGAGCCAAGTGCCAACAGCGGTGGGAGGGGCTTAATAAAAGGCAATTATTCTGATAAATCGCTGGCTTTGCAAGGAAATTAAAAACAAAGGTACTTTCTTGGGACTTGTAATCTCTCTGTCAGAAAGAACACTGCACAGCTTCTCTCCCTGGAAAAGGCAGGGGACTGCATCTCCCTGGAGCAGCCTCAGGCCACACCTAATACCTCACTGATTCAGACTGGGGCACCGTTTCCTTTTTCTTAAGGGCTGTGTCCTGTTGTTTCTTTTTTTCCCCTTGAATTTTCTCTCTCACATATAAGAACCAAAACTTCTTCCTGAAACCTCTAGTTCTCAGAACTTGCTTAGAAAGTATTTGATATTTTTTTAAATTTTATTTTTCAGTTAGAGCTGGGGTCCTCAAACTTTTTTTTTTAAATATATTTTATTGATTTTTTTATATAGAGGAAGGGAGAGAGAGAGAGAGTTAGAAACATCGATGAGAGAGAAACATCGATCAGCTGCCTCCTGCACATCTCCTACTGGAGATATGCCCGCAACCCAGGTACATGCCCTTGACCGGAATCGAACCTGGGACCTTTCAGTCCGCAGGCCGACACTCTATCCACTGAGCCAAACTGGTTTCGGTGGTCCTCAAACTTTTTAAACAGGGGGCCAGTTCACTGTCCCTCAGACCGTTAGAGGGCCGGACTATAGTTTAAAAAAAAACTATGAACAAATTCCTATGCACACAGCGGCGGCAAAAACACCCGGCAAGCCGGATAAATGTTTTCGGCGGGCCGCAGTCTGAGGACCCCTGAATTAGAGTTTACCATTATTTTGTGTTGGTTTCAGGTGTACAGCATAGTGGGTTAGATAATCATATACTTTACAAAGTGTCCCCCCAAAATTTCAAGTACCCACCTGGCACCATGCATAGTTATTACAGTATATTGACTAAAGGCAAAGACAATGTAATTTTACTTACATGTGGAATCTAAAGAACGAAATAAACAAAATAGAAATGGAATTATAGACACAGAAAACAGACTGATAGTTGCTGGAGGGAAGTGAGGTTGGGGGCTAGGTGAAAACAAAAAAGAAGGGATCAAGAAGTACTAATTGGTAGTTACAAAATAGTCACAGGGATGTAAGTACAAATAGGGAGCATTTGATCTGGTAAATGCAGAACCACTTGCTTGCTGTGGGACTTTGGCAAGTTCCTTAATTTCTCTGAGACTCGCTTTTCTTCTCTGTGGAGCGCTGGTGTTGTCTGCCCCTGGCTACCCTCCATTTTCTCTAAGTGAGCTCTACCCTGCAGACGGTGGGATCGCCACCAAAGAAACAAGAGCCATCAGAGACAGTCTTGCTTTGGCAGCCTCCCTTGCAGCCGGGCAGTGAGCTCAGGGGTTAAATTCTGTGAGCTGGAGCTTTGAATTAAGGTGGGGTCAGCTGGAATCTCCTCAGGCGAGTGTGGTGGCAGCCACTACATTCAGTCTCCAGGGACTCAGTGACAACATCTTTTCAAAGAATATTTTATCACATGGAAAAAATGTACGTTCTATAATGTTAAGAATATAAGAATAAGACTACTGTTTAAACACCAAGGTAATTATTTTACTAGAAAACATGAATTAGGAAAAAATTAGCTGGAAGAAGATATACCAAAATGTATTATCTTTGGAGTGATGCAATGAGGGATGATTCTTTCCTCACATACCTTGCTGGGGTTCTAAACTGTTCACAATAAGTGAACAATTTTTGCTTTCAGTTTTTCCTTTGGAACTCAGACACACTCTGAAGTGGGTTAATCATAATCCTCAGCTCGGTAAATACTCTCCTCATTGCTCCATGCATAGCCATTATTTATTAATTGGTTAGTACTTATAATGTAATAAGTACTCAGAAGCCCAATGCTCAAAGGCACTAATCATTAGAGAAATGCAAATTAAAACCACAATGAGCTATCACCTCACACCTGTCAGAATGGCTATCATATTAAAAAAATCAACGAACAACAAGTGCTGGTGAGGATGTGGAGAAAAGGGAACCCTAGTTCACTGCTGGTGGGAATGCAGACTGGTGCAGCCACTGTGGAAAACAGTATGGAGTTTACTCAAAAAATTAAAAATGGAACTTCCGTTTGACCCAGTGATCCCACTTCTGGGAATATATCTTAAAAACCCCAAAACACCAATCGGAAAGAATATACACACCCCTATGCTCATAGCAGCATTATTTACAATAGCTAAGATTTGGAAACAGCCCAAGTGCTCATCAATAGATGAGTGGATAGAAAAGCTGTGGGACATTTACACTATGGAATACTATGCAGCTGTGGAAAAGAGGGGCAGCATGGATGGGTCTGGAGAATATTATGCTAAGTGAAATAAGCCAATCTGAGGAAGACAAGTAAATATCACATGATTTTACTTATTTGTGGACTCTAATGAACAAAATGAATTGACCAACAAAATGAGACCTAAAGCATGGAGGCATGGAACAGACTGACATACCTTGATGTGAAATTGGAGGGATGAGAAGAGATAAACCAAAGAACTTATATACTTACATGCAGTGCCCAAGGACATGGGCAACAGGTAGTAAAGACATGGAGGGGAGGGGGTTACCGGTAGGGACTGGGAAGAAGGGGTAAAGGGGTGGGGGTGGGGCGGAATTGGAGATATCTGTAATACTATCAACAATAAAAAATACATTTAAAAAGAAAAAAAAGCCCAGAGAAGGTAGAAGGAAGGAAATAACAAATATTAGAGCAGAAATAAATGACATAGAGGCTAAAAAAAAAAAAATACAATCAATTAAACCAAGAGTTGGCTCTTTGAAAAGATAAATAAGAGTGATGAACTATTAGCCAGACTCATCAAGAAACAAAGAGAGAGGACTCAAATAAAATCAGAAATGAAAGAGGCGCTATTACAATGGACACCACAGAAGTACAAAGAATTGTAAGAAAATACTATGAACAACTACATGCCGGCAAAATGGACAAATTCCTAGAAACATACAATCTCCCCAAACCGAATCAGGAAGAATTAGAAAACTTGAAGAGGCCAATAACAACAATGAAATAGAAGCAATAATAAAAAAAAAAACTCGCACCAGACAAAAGCCCTGGTCCAGAAGGCTTCATACGGGAGTTTTACCAAACCTTCAAAGAACAGCTAACACCTGCCCTTCTCAAACTATTCCAAATAATCCAAAAGGAAGACTTGCAAGCTCTTTTTATGAGGCCCCCGTTATTCTAATTCCAAAACCAGTTTCAGGCACTACAAAGAAAGAGCTATAGGCCAATATCCCTAATGAACACAGATGCTAAAATCCTCAGCAAAATATTAGCAAATCGGGTCCCGCAATATCATACACCATAACCAAAAGATCATACACCATAACCAAGTGGGGTTTATTCCAGGGATGCAAATCTGGTACAATATTCGCAAATCAATAAACGTGATACATCACAGAAACAGATCAAAAGACAAAATCCACATGATCATATCGATAGAAACAGAATAAGCATTTGACAAAACCCAACACCCGTTTTTGATAAACACTCTCAGCAAAATAGGAATAGAGGAATCGTACCTCAACATAAGGAACTAAGTCTGGGGGGCAAGACCGAATGCAGGTCTCCTGGCTGCTGCTTTTCCTCGTCTCCCCCCAATGCTTCCCACCCCAGCCCCTACTTAGACACCTTGAATCTGCACCACCCTCCCCGCCTTCCCCTCCCCCCCTTCCCTCCACAGAAGCCTCAAGCCTCCAGGGAGTAGCTGCAAGGAAAATCCTGTGCCTGGGTTTAAAAAAACACCGCCCCCCCCCCCCCCCAAAAAAGAAAAAGAAACCCTGAGGCTTTACCTCCTACACGCTCTGGTCTCCCCTGTGGCCAGAAGCCCTGCCACCTCTCAGGGCTCCGTTGCTCAAGCTGTGGAGCCCAGCCTCCAGCCTCCGTCTGGGCCTCAACCTTCTCAGGGAAATAACCCTCCTGCAGCTGAGGCTCCTCTGCACCCTGGGCCTGCCCGCCTCGCGGCAGCTGGGTTGGCCCCTCTCCTAACCTAGCCCTTCCTACTGGTCTCCAGGTGTTTCCTGTCCTTTCTTGACATGCTCCTCAGCTCTACCTCAGTTGGTAATTCCTTGTGAATGTTCCTCAATTTAGTTTTATTTCCAGTCTGCACTTGGGAGGAGGTGAGAGAGAGAGAGAGAGAGAGAGAGAGAGAGAGAGAGAGAGAGAGAGGAGAATAAACTAAAATGGATAAAGGACTTAAATGTAAGTCATGACACCATAAAAATCCTGGAAGAAACCATAGGCAGCAAAATCTCAGACATCTCTCATAACAATATGTTTACGGATCCATCCCTAAAGCAAGGGAAACTAAGGAGAAAACAAACAACGGGACTGCATCAAAATAAAAGGCGTCTGCGCAGCAAAGGAAACCATCAGCAAAC